>NC_086099.1:70733561-72088561 GCF_963921235.1 Mobula hypostoma | reverse complement strand
TTTGTACAGGGCCCTGGTGAGACCACACCTGGAGTATTGTGTGCAGTTTTGGTCTCCAGGGTTAAGGAAGGACATCCTGGCTGTGGAGGAGGTGCAGCATAGGTTCACTAGGTTAATTCCTGGGATGTACGGACTGTCTTACGCAGAGAGGTTAGAGAGACCGGGCTTGTACATGCTGGAATTAAGGAGATTGAGGGGGGATCTGATTGAGACATATAAGATTATTAAGGGATTGGACAAGATAGAGGCAGGAAATATGTTCCAGATGCTGGGAGAGTCCAGTACCAGAGGGCATGGTTTAAGAATAAGGGGTAGGTCACTTAGGACAGAGTTGAGGAGGAACTTCTTCTCCCAGAGAGTTGTGTAGGTGTGGAACGTGCTGCCTCAGAAGGCAGTGGAGGCCAATTCTCTGGATGCTTTCAAGAAGGAGCTAGATAGGTATCTTATGGATATGGGGAATCAAGGGTTATGGGGACAAGACAGGAACCGGGTATTGATAGTAGATGATCAGCCATGATCTCAGAATGGCGGTGCAGGCTCGAAGGGCCGAATGGTCTACTTCTGCACCTATTGTCTATTGTCTATATCCTAGCCTCTAAGCCAAGCGTTGAATATTACGCTGACTGTTGATGGAGTAGTCAATGCACATCACATGGTACAAAAGTATAAACACAGCACATGCTGCACTTCTGCTGACCCCTGTCATTTGATTTTGCTTTTCCAGAAAACACATTGATTTAAGTTTAAAATTAACTGTCCAAGTGCAGGGCAGCCAGCCTTCAGGGCAACACCAACCTTCCACTTCTGCTCATGATACAATGCTTCTTGATTGTGAGCCCTGAAGTTCTGCAGCAAGATGCGTCTGCACTTAGTGGTCAACATAATGGAACGGTCTGCATGTGAACAGGTCAACAAAATAGCATGGCTGCGAAACATATTTGCTAGTGGAAAAGGACAAGTCACAGGGATCAGGTAGTGTTGGCCTATCTTCTGTTATTTAATTGAAGAAACAAGGGTCAGTAATTATAGACTGATCTGACACAGGTCATGATCACATAAAAACTAAAATATTAGGCTATAGGTTAGAATTAGAGGGCAAGTGCTATAACAAGAGGTTGGACAAACTTGTTTTCTCTGGAGTGGTGGAGGTTGAGGGAAGATCTGATAGAGGTTTATAAGATCATGAGAGAGATGGGGCATTAAAGATTGCTTTAGAACAGAGGGATCTAGGAATAATGGTGCATAGTTCCCGGAAGATGGAATCTCATGTGGATAGGGTGGTGAAGAAAGCTTTGGTTTGCTGGCCTTTATTAATAAGAGCATTGAGTATAGGAGTTGGGATGTAATGTTGAATTTGTATAAAGCATTGGTAAGGCCAAATCTGGAGTATTGTGCACAGTTCTGGTCACCGAATTATAGGAAAGATGTCAATAAAATTGAGAGAGTACAGAGGAGGTTTACCAAAACGTTGCCTGGGTTTCATCTCCTAAGTTACAGAGAAAGGTTGAAAAAGTTGGGCCTTTATTCTTTGGAGCATAGAAGGTTGAGGGGGGATGTGATAGAGGTGTTTAAAATTATGAGGGGATTGATAGAGTTGACGTGGTTAGACTTTTTCCATTGAGAGTGGGGAAGATTCAAACAAGAGGACATGGGTTGAGAATTAGAGGACAAAAGTTTAGGGGTAACATGAGGGGGAACTTCTTTACTCAGAGAGTGGTAGCTGTGTGGAATGAGCTTCCAGCAGAAGTGGTTGAGGCAGGTTCTATGTTGTCGTTTAAAGTTAAATTGGATAGATATATGGACAGGAAAGGAATGGAGGGTTATGGGCTGAGTGCAGGTCGGTGGGACTAGGATAGGGTAAGGTTTCAGCAAGGACTAGAAGGGCTGAGATGGCTTGTTTCCATACTGTAATTGTTATATGGTTATATGGTTATATAGATAGAGTAGACAGACGGTATCTATTCCCGGTGGTCAAAATGCCTAATACCAGAGGGCATGCATTTAAGCTGAGAGGGAGTAATTTCAAAGGTGATGTGAGAGGCAAGTTTTTTTTTAAATACACAGAGAGTGATGGGTGCCTGGAATGTTCGGCCTGGGGGAGTGGTAGAGGCAGAACATTAGAGACTTTAAAAGAAGTTTAGATAGGGACATGAATGAAAGGAAAATGGAAGGATATGGACATTGTGCATTGTACAGAAGGGGTAGTTTAGTTAGCTATTTGATTACTAATTTAATTGGTTTGGCTCAGCATTGTGGGCCGAAGGGCCTTTTCCTGTGTGGTACTGTTCTGTGTTCTATGTTCTATAATCTAAGTTCCTACTGACAGGGTCAACTGTGGATTGCATATTCGTGGAAGGGAGTTCGGGAGGAGGGGGCAAGTTCTCTCTATCCAGTGATTTTCCGGATTATAGATGTGACTGGGAACCATAGAATTTGCTGCCAGCTCTACTTGGAGCATTCGAACTAAAATGAGTACAAAGCAACTCTTTGATGGTTTAATCCAGCATGTAAATACTGGATTTCTATTTACATAGAAATCAAAGACCAAAGATTAATATTACAATACCTTTGAGCACTGGGCACTTCTTTTCAGGAGGTCTCACGGGATCAACGGTCATCTCCATTTTTATAGAATTTGAGATTATTGGGGACATTTAGAAGCAATTAGAAAGGTTTCTGATGGACTAGGCTGAAAAAAAGATCAACAGGACTCTGCCTGAGGCCTTGTCACTGCGAGCAGAAGGCTCAGCCATACCAGCAAAGCACGGAGCTTGTCTAAGCCCACAGGAGTGTAAAATTGGCCACAAAGACTGTGTGTGAGCTGAGTCAGAGGTTTAAGTCTGCTAAGGCCTATCCATCCTGTAGAATTAGGTTACTATCAGGGCTGGTAGATCTGTTACTAGGTGGAAGTTCTTACAATACAGAACATAGAAATCAACAGCACATTACAGGCCTTTTGCCTCACAATGTTGTGCTGACCATGTAACCTGCTCTAGAAACTGCCTAGAATTTCCCTACTGCATAGCCCTCTATTTCTCTAAGCTCCATGTACCTATCTAAGAGTCTCTTAAATGACTGTGTTGTGTTCACCTCCAGCACCATCACCAGTGGTGCATTCCACACACCCACTACTCTCTGTATATACCCCTAACATCTCCTCTGTATATACTTCCAAGCATCTTAAAACTGTGACTATATGTGTTAGCCATTTCAGCCCTGGGAAAAAGCCTCTGGCAATCCACACAATCTAAGCCTCTCATCATCTTATATACCTCTATCAGGTCACCTTTCATCCTCCATCATTCCAAGGAGAAATGGCAAAGTTCACTCAACCTATCTCATAAAGCATGCTGTCAAATCCAGGCAACATCCTATTCTGGTATCTGTCCCCCACTTTTCCTTCGCTACATCGACAACTGCATTGGCGCTGCTTCCTGCACGCATGCAGAACTCGTTGACTTTATTAACTTTGCCTCCAACTTTCACCCTGCCCTCAAGTTTACCTGGTCCATTTCCAACACCTCCCTCCCCTTTCTAGATCTTTCTGTCTCTGTCTCTGGAGACAGCTTATCCACTGATGTCTACTATAAGCCTACTGACTCTCACAGCTATCTGGACTATTCCTCTTCTCACCCTGTCTCTTGCAAAAACGCCATCCCCTTCTCGCAATTCCTCCGTCTCCGCCGCATCTGCTCTCAGGATGAGGCTTTTCATTCTAGGACGAGGGAGATGTCTTCATTTTTTAAAGAAAGGGGCTTCCCTTCCTCCACTATCAACTCTGCTCTTAAACGCATCTCCCCCATTTCACGTACATCTGCTCTCACTCCATCCTCCCACCACCCCACTAGGAATAGGGTTCCCCTGGTCCTCACCTACCACCCCACCAGCCTCCGGGTCCAATATATTATTCTCCGTAACTTCCGCCACCTCCAACGGGATCCCACCACTAAGCACATCTTTCCCTCCCTCCCCTCTGCATTCCGCAGGGATCGCTCCCTACACAACTCCCTTGTCCATTCGTCCCCCCCATCCCTCCCCTCTGATCTCCCTCCTGGCACTTATCCGTGTAAGCGGAACAAGTGCTACACATGCCCTTACACTTCCTCCCTTACCACCATTCAGGGCCCCAAACAGTCCTTCCAGGTGAGGCATCACTTCACCTGTGAGTCGACTGGGGTGATATACTGCGTCCGGTGCTCCCGATGTGGCCTTTTATATATTGGCGAGACCCGACGCAGACTGCGAGACTGCTTTGCTGAACATCTACGCTCTGTCCGCCAGAGAAAGCAGGATCTCCCAGTGGCCACACATTTTAATTCCACATCCCATTCCCATTCTGACATGTCTATCCACGGCCTCCTCTACTGTAAAGATGAAACCACACTCAGGTTGGAGGAACAACACCTTATATTCCGTCTGGGTAGCCTCCAACCTGATGGCATGAACATGGACTTCTCTAACTTCCGCTAAGGCCCCACCTCCCCCTCGTACCCCATCTGTTACTCATTTTTATGCACACATTCTTTCTCTCACTCTCCTTTTTCTCCCTCTGTCCCTCTGAATATACCTCTTGCCCATCCTCTGGGTCATCCCCCCCCTCCTTGTCTTTCTTCCCGGACCTCCTGTCCCATGATCCTTTCGTATCCCCTTTTGCCTATCACCTGTCCAGCTCTCGGCTCTATCCCTCCCCCTCCTGTCTTCTCCTATCATTTTGCATCTCCCCCTCCCCCTCCCACTTTCAAATCCCTTACTCACTCTTCCTTCAGTTAGTCCTGACAAAGGGTCTCGGCCTGAAACATCGACTGCGCCTCTTCCTATAGATGCTGCTTGGCCTGCTGCGTTCACCAGCAACTTTGATGTACATTGCTTGAACATCCTTTGAAATCTTCTTTGCATTCTCTTTATAATATCCCCATTCTTTCTGTAGTGAGGTGACCAGAACTGAACTCAGTACTCCAAGAAGGTATGACCAAGGTCTTGCCAACACACCATACATCTTCTTAACAATGCTGTCAACCTGCGCAGCAGCTTTGAATATCCTATGAACATGGACCCCAAGATCTCTCTGATCCCACTGTAACCTCTGACAACCCTCCAGACTAACCTTTGTGTGATCAGCAAACTTACTAACCCACCCTTCTACTTTTTCATCCAGGTCATTTGTAAAAATCACAAAGAGGAAGGGTCCCAGAACAGATCCCTGCAGAACACCACTGGTCATTGACCTCCATGCAGGATATGAACCCTCTAAAACCACCCTTTGCCTTCTGTGGGCAAGCCAATTCTGAATGTACAAAGCATGGTCTCCTTGGAAACCATGTCTCCTTACTTTCTGAATAAGCCTGGCATGGGGAACCTTATCAAATGCCTTACTGAAATCCATACACACTACATCCACTGCTCTACCTTCATTAGTGTGTTCTGTTAATGGGATCCTAGGAGACCTTCAAAGAATTCAATCGGGCTCATAAAGCATGATCTGCCCTTGACAAAGCCATGCTGACTATCCCTAATCAGATTATGTCTTTTCAGTATTCATGCAATTAAATGTTATATTGCATGTTGTTTTTCAGAGATTCATGTTAATCATTCATAGAAGTGTATTCTTAGCAGTGAGCTGAATTCTGACAATGCTTTTATCAGTCATTTACAGGATGTGGCTGCCATTAGCAAGGTAGTATTTGTTAACTGTTCCTAAATGCCCTTGGAAAGGTGTGGTGAAGCAACATCTCGAACTGCTGTTCACAATAGCAAGCGATTCCCAGGTGAGTCCATTGACTGCACAATATTATCCGTGAAAATGTGAACCACAATACTATTCATCATAGTTTTTAAAAGACACTTGAAGCCTGTTTTTTTCAATGCCATCCAACATTGCTGAAGAGATCAAATAAGATGACTAATACCAGACAAGATTGTTTCATTTCTAGATCCAGTAGATTCAGATATTATTTATCACATGTACATCGAAATATACGGTGAAATGCATAGTTTTCATTAACAACCAACACATCCAAGAATGCGCTGGGGTCAGCTAGAAGGATGTGAGTCTTCCATCTAGCCTTTAATTACTCTTGAAGCTGGAGTACAAACGCCAGAAAGATTCTTTGCCACGTTCCTTCAATGCTTCTACTTTCTTCATTGGGCTGATGCTTTACACATCATTCATAAAGTGACAGCCTTCACTATACTTTTGGCACTTAGATCAAATTCAAATTTTCAAATTTTTCCAACAGTCGGATTAATCTGTGTAACAAATGCCTAAAAAACTATCTTAAGGGTCTCTGATTTTAACATATTTCATCAGTAGTTTGGATTACCTGGGAGACCTTACTGTTGAAAAATAAGACTGTAGAACAGAAGTATATTGTCCTTAAAATGACAGGAACATGATAACTTGGTACTTCCATGCACTGACCAATAGCTGATAAACATAGTAAACAAAACTGTCTGATTTAATTTTTAGTGGCCATTGATTCTCTATAATATTTTTAACCACTCAGTGGCCACTTTACTAGTTATGATTGTATATCTGCTCATTAATGCAAATATCTAATCAGCCAATCATATGGCAGCAACTAAATCCATAAAAAGCATGCAGCCATGGTCAGGAGGTTAGTTGTTGTTGTGAACTAACATCAGAATGGGGATGTACCTAATAATGTGGCCACTGAATGTACAAACATCAGTCATTGATTCCAGTCCAATTATTTACCAGATTATCTGTAATATCTTGATGACATTATGATATTCATTTAATGTTGTCAAATGTGTAACACCGTACTCAGAAATAAATACACAAAAACAGAAAATGCTGAAAATACAGTGCATCAGGTAGAATCTCAGAAACAGAATTAACAGGTCAATGCCATTTTCATGATAACTTGTGTTTCTGTTTTTAGATCACATTTCCAGTATCTGCGGTATTTTATTTGAATGCATTTTAAACTCTCTTTCCCTTCTCAAGAGCTAGCATGTAAATTGGACTGATCATGGAGGTGAAGGAAACTCACAATTAAATAAACTAGAAGGTTCAAGAGAATACTTTTAAATTTGTCAAAACCTGATACACAGCAGTTTAGAGGAGATGGCTTGACAAAAGAGTCCAAGCAATATCTGCCAAAATTAAAGTATGGGAATAACAGAATTCAGGATCAATTGCACTAAGCTCAGTGTAACATAGTGGTTAGAACATTGTTATTGCAACTTGGGGCATTGGGGTTCAGAGTTGAATTCTGACATCACCTGTAAGGTGTCTGTACATCCTGTCCATGAAATGTGTGGGTTTTCTCAGAGTGCTCTAGTTTCCTCCCACAGTCCAAAGATGCACTGGTTAGTAGGTTAATTGGTCATTGTAAATTGTTCCACGATTAGACTATGGTTAAACTGGGGACTGCTGGGCAGCACAGCTCGAAGGGCTGGAAGGGCATATTCTGCACTTCATCTCAATAAATTAATTAATTAACTTCGTTAACAGCTATGGCCAAGATTATAATACTACTTCCATTGTGACTTAGACACCCATATGGGTCCCAGATATACTTGCCCTTTCGTTGGCTATTTGGAACAGTCCATATTTCAAGCCTAGACTGGTAATGTTCCACAACTCTTTCTACACCACTTTGGAGACTGCATTGGTGCTGCTTCCTTCACCCATACTGAGCTCATCAATATTGCCTCCAACTTCCACCCTGCCCTCAAATGTACTTAGTTCATCTCTGACACTCTCCCTCCTTTCTCAATTTCTCTGTGTCTATCTCTGGAGACAGACTATCTGTTGATATCTTTCATAAAGCCTACTGACTACCACAGCTATCTTGACTTTGCATCTTCCTACCCCATCACTTGTAAAAATGCTATTCACTTTTCTCAGTTCCTCAGCCTCTGCACATTGGTTCTCAGAATGAGGTTTTCCATTTCAGAACATCTGAAATGTCCTCCTGCATCAAAGGACTAGGTTTTCCTTCCAAAGTCATCAGTGCTGCCCTCATCTGCAACTCCTCCATTTCTTGCACATCCATCCTCACCCCATCCTAACACCCAGCAAAGAAATAGGGTTCCCCTTGTCTTTATCTACCACCCACCCAACACATCATTCTCCATAAGTTCCACCATCTTCAATGGGATCCAGCCACTAAGCATATCTTTCCCTCCCTCCAACATTTTACTTTCCACAGTTATCACTCTCCACATAACTCCATTGTCCACTTGTCCCTCCCCTTTGATTTCCTCTGATCCCTGTAAACGAGACAAATAGTACACCTCCTCACTCAGCAGCATTCAGGGCCCCAAGCAGTCCTTCCAGGTGCGGTAACAATTCACCTGCAAGTCTGTGGGTGTGTATCTGTTGCTCGTGGTGTGACCTCCTCTACAACAGTGAGATCCAGTAATGACCGGGAGATGGGTTTGTCAATTACCTTCACTTCATCTGCCACAAAAAGCGGGTTTTCCTGGTAGCCACTCATTTCAATTTGACTTCCCATTCCCATCCCAACATAATGCCTCCTCCACTTCCATGATTGTATGATGCTTAGGTTAGAGAAGCAAAACCTCATATTCCGTCTGGTTAGCCTTTAACTCAAAGGATAAACATCAATGCCTTCAACATCAAGAAAAGTTTCTTCTTCCACTTCCATTCCCCATTCTGGCTCCCAAGTTAATCTTTCTCTTCTCCCTATCTGCACATTACCTCCTCCTGGTGCCCATCTTCCTTCCCTTTCACCCATGGTCCACTGTCCTCTCCTTCTTCTTTACCTCTTCCACCCATCACCTCCCAGCTTCTCACTTCATCCTCCCTCCCCCACCCACCTGCCTTCCCTCTTACCTGGTCTCACCTATGATCTAACAGCTTGTACTCCTTTCACCTTCCCTGACTACCTTATTTTAGTTCCTATCCCCTCCGTTTCCAATCATGACAAAGGTTCTCAGCCCAAATTGCAACTGTTTATTCCCCTCCATAGACGCTGCCTTACTTGACGAGTTCCTCCAGCATTTTGTATGTGTTGATCCATTCTTTTTTTTGCTTTATATTTCAACTGAACGTGCTTTCAATTCAATGTATCTCTTCATATTATTGCTTAAGGAACAAAGCTGTGATTGCACTTTCAACATTAATGTTTGTATGTTGTACATAATGCATACTCTTTCTACTTTGTATGTGTATATTTCCATCTATAATCTATATATCTATATAAGATATGTATATCTATATCTACATTCACATCAATTTAGTGTTTTTGGAAACATTTTACTTCTAATTTGTAATACAGATTCAATATGTTTAAAATACCCCTGGTTTGAATCAAGATATTCTCTGCATGATCACACTTTAGGAAGGGAGCTAAATTACAATCATTGGCCATTACAATCAGAAGATTTCCTCAGTGTAATAACCTCATTAAGCTGTACAAATGTATTAAACATGTTGGCTCTTTGTAATAAGCACGAAGCTGAGTCTCTTGGGGCATCAAATGTAATTTGCTTCATCTAAGAACTATAAAGTGATCGACTATATACACAAGATTTGAAAATATGCCTCAGCAAATTTTTAATTTTTAATGACTTTTTCACATTGATTTCAAGATGGATATGAACTTTATTGTTGCCTCCTAAATCAAATTACTTTCTTTTTCTTCATATTGATAAATGTCTGACAGCACTTCAGTAAAGCAGTTTGCTCCAGTAAGTCGTGGCTTTAATTACATCATTTTGATGATATAGCATATGCATGAAAAATGTAATACACTGTATTACAAAAATAGTCCCTTCTCATTTAGTGTGCTGCAGAATAAACATTCCTGGCATACCTTTTCACTGAAAACTACCATCAACAAGTTCATAGATAGACTGACAATCTCATCCTCTGCCAATAAAATTTAATCAGGCCTAGGTTACTAGCATGCCCAGTTCATGTAATTCTTCAGAATGCTGTTATTTAAACTAGGATTTAACAATTAGAAAATGATCAAAATAATGCAAGGTAGTCAAAAAGTTAGACAAATTGTTCGTAATTTTCTGTAGCCGCTGGTGAAGTAAATCTTACTTTTGCAATCAGGAACCCTCACTTTATGAGCTTAATCCTCTGGCTATGCAGTAGAGCATCTCTTTGATGTAGATACAGGAAGTGCAAGCGCAGTTAAATCTTACTGATTTTTTATTACAGCATGTTTTCTATGGAAAGACAAATCCAATTCTTTAAGTAGCGGTCCTTGAGACTGAAGATTTAACAATTATGCAGTTTATCCATAGTAGCAGTTAAGCTCTTTGATCAACATTAATAGATGACATTGAAGATGATATGGTAAGTATTACACTGCTAAATTCTTGATATCCTATTTTTACAAGATGATACCCTTATAATCGTAGCTCCTTCCAAAACATTAAGTCACTTATCCATTCTCTCCGTTTCTGTCAAATGTTCTTCAAATCAGTCCACCAACACTTTCCTTGATCTTGCCTTTGATCCTGGTATTAAAATATATGGTCTTTCTCTTTGTTCAAGTAAAGGAAAGAGGAAAGATTAGCTTAATTTATCACATGTACATTAAAAGATACACTGAAATGTGTCATTTACATCAACATAGTCTGAGGTTGTCTGCGAACAGCCCACAAGTGTCATTATGTTCCGGGCACCACATAGCTTGGCTACAACTTATTAACCCTAACTCAAAGGTCTATTTAGAATGTTGGAGGAAACTGGAGCAGTCGGAGGAAACTCACACAGTCAGGGCGAGAACTTATAAACTCCTTGAAGACTGTGGTGGGAATTGAACCCCAATCTTACACCAGGCGCTTTAAAGCATGTTGCTGGCTGCTACATTACCGTGCCGCTCCACAATGACACAAGTAAAAAGTTAACCCCTTCATTCATTATTTTAGCTCAAGGTGACTACAGCATATTATGCTTTGCTACTTCATCTGAAATTGCTTTTGGTCTTTTGTAGTTCCTTTACTCCCATTACTCACTGCTCAGTTCTGGATAGGCTAATTTGGATGTAATTGAGCCACTATTTCTATGCCTTTTGAGTTGACCAAGAGTTTTCACCTCAACCATGTCGATTGACTCCTGAATTGGACTTAATACCATGCCATGTGTCCCATATGATGATCTATATCAGTGTTTCTCAATGTGAGCCATATGCCTCTACAGGGAGCCATGCCAGATTTTGTATGGGCCACAAATACAAAACAAGAAACTGGGGGCCACAAGAGTTTCCGAATGGGCCATGATAAGTTTACTGTTTACTGAAATATTACGTAAATATATAAATAAAAAAAGAAAGGAATATATGTAACTTATTTGGAACCCTAAATGAAATGAATGGGAAAATATGCTAGATGATGCAAATGAGGCAGCAATGATGCTGACACACTGCAAGAATGTCTTATTGGGCTGCAGAGTGATATAACAGCTCAAGCAAAATTCAAATACAGCAAGCAACATTTCTGGATAACTGGTGATGTTCAAAATAAGTTTCTGTAGCTCTGGGAGAAAGCAGAGTTGTTTTTAGCAACACACACAAAATGCTGGAGGAACTCAGAGTCTTGAGAGAGGTTGCTGCAGGTTGCATTGGTCATGATCTTTCAAGAATCACTTGATTTTGGCGTGGTCCTGGAGGAATGTAGGGTAGAAATGTCACTCCACTCTTTAAGAAGGGAGGAAGGCAAAAGAAAGGAAATTATAGGCCAGTTAGCCTACCCTCAGTGGTTGAGAAAGTGTTGGAGTTTATTATTAAGGATGAGGTTTCAGGGTACTTGGAAACTTATGTTAAAATAAGTCAAAGTCTGCATGGCTTCTATCAAGGGAAATCTGGCCTGATAAGTCTGTTAGAGTTCTTCAAGGAAGTAACAAGCAGGGTGGACAAAGGAGAGGCAGTGGTTGTCATTTATTTGGATTTTCAGAAGGCATTTGATAAGGTGCTACACATGAGGCTGCTTAACAAGATAAAATCCTATGGCTTTATAGGAAAGGACTGGAATGGATAGAGAAATGGCTGATAGCCAGGAGGCAGTGAGTAGGAATAAAGGGGGCCTTCTCTGTTTGGCTGCCAGTGATGAGTGGTGTTCCTCAGGGATCAGTATTGGGACTGCTACTTTTCACATTGTTTGTCAAAGATTTGGGTAATGGAATTGATGGCTTTGTGGCAAAGTTTGCGGATGACATGAAGATAGGGGGAGGGGTGGGTAGTGCTGAGGAAGCAATGTGATTGCAGCAGGACTTAGACACATTGGAAGAATGGGCAATATGTGGCAGTTGGAATACAGTGTTGGGAAATATATGATTATGCATTTTGGTAAAAGGAACAATAGTGCGGACTGTTATCTAAATAGGGAGAGGGTTCAAACATCTTCGAGTAAGACTACCAGAAAGTTAATTTACAGGTTGAATCTGTGATAAAGAAGGCAAATGCAATGTTGGCATTTATTTCAAGGGGAATAGAATATAAAAGCAAAGAGATAATGCTGAG
The DNA here is from genome assembly GCF_963921235.1 of Mobula hypostoma. NCBI lineage: Eukaryota > Metazoa > Chordata > Chondrichthyes > Myliobatiformes > Myliobatidae > Mobula > Mobula hypostoma. The sequence continues at coordinate 72,076,094 of NC_086099.1, read as the reverse complement.
GCTTTATAAGACACCAGTCAGGGTGCACTTGGAGTATTGTCAATGTTTTGGGCCCCATATCTCAGAAAGGATATGTTGTCATTGGAGATACTCCAGAGGAGGTTCACGAGGATGATTCTGGGATTGAAGGGGTTAACATCGAGGATCATTTGTCAGCTTTGAGCCAGTAGTTACTAAACGTTAGAAGAATGCGTGGGGATCCCATTGAAACCTACTGAATGTTGAAATGACTAAATAGGGTGGATATGGAGAAGATGTTTCCTGTGGTGGGTGTGTCCAGAACTAGAGGCACAGTCTCAAGATTGATGAGTGACCTTTAGAACAGAGATAAGGAGGAACTTTTTTAGCCAGGGTGTAATGAATCTGTGGAATGCTCTACCACAGACTGCGGTGAAGGCCAAGTCCATGGGTATATTTAAGGCAGAAGTTGATAGTTTCTTGATTGGTCAGGGCATCAAAGGATATGGTGAGAAGGCAGGTGTATTGGGTTGAATGGGATCCAGGATTAGCCATGATGGAACGGCGGAGCAGACTTAATAGGCTGAATGGCCTACTTTTGCTCCTAAGTCTTATGATATTATGGTCTAACTCAGCAGGCCAGGCAGCATCTATGGAAAAGATTAAATAGTCAATGTTTCGGGTGGAGGCCCTTCATCAGGACTAGAAAAGAAGATAAGTCAGAATAGGAAGATGGTGGGAAGGGGAGGAAGAAGTATAAGGTAGCAGGGGATAGTTGGAATTGGGAGAGGGTGAGGGGTGAAGTAAAGAGCTGGGAAGTTGATTGGAGAAAGAGATAATGGGCTGGAGAAGGGGCTATCTGATAGGAGAGGATGAAAGCCCATGGAAAAAAGGGAAGGGGGCAGGGGAGCACCAGAAGGAGGTGCTGGGCAGGCAAGGAGATGTGATCAAAAAGGGAACCAGGAATCAGGAATGGTGAAGGAGAGGAAGAGGGACAATTACCAGAAGTTTGAGTAATCGATGTTCATGCCATCAGGATGGAGGCTGCCCATGTCAGGTGTTGATCCTACAACCTGAGCGTGGCTCATCTCTGCATCTAATTTCCAGCATCTGCATATTTTCTCATGTTTGTGAAAGATGTTCTTAATTGGATTGAATCTCCACTTCCTAAGGAGATTGAGGAAAGTGAGGCTCTGCTCCTTACCTTAACTGAATTTTATAGGAGCATCATTGAAAGCGTCCTGACAAGTTGCATCTCCATCTGGTTTGGGAGCAGCCAAGCATCTGACCAGAAGTCCCTATGAAGGACTGTGAGAATGGCTAAGAGGATCATAGAGGACTCCCTAACATCCACTGGGGAGGTTTCTCAGAAGCACTGTGTACGCAGGGCCCTTAGTATTACCAAGGATCCCATCCATCTATCCAACATCCTCTTTCCCTTTCTAGCATCAGGAAGGAGAATAATGCATAAAAATAAAGAATGTCAGGATGGGAAATATTGTCTTTCCTCAGATCATTAAGCTTCTGAACTCCCGCTGTATCACATTTGAAGTGTTACTGGTTAATCTGTTCTGTACCTTACAATATTTAATCTACACATTTTACTTTGGTTATTTATGCATAATTCATCTGCAGTTTATCATTTTCATGAGTTATTTGTGCTATATGTACCACTGTGCTTTACACTCCAGTTCAGAGAAAAGTCTCATTTGCTATCAAAAACATGTAACTATCTTGCTATTGTGAAAGAGGTGATGTTTGATTATCTTTTACCAAGTTGTAACCAGACATTCAAAAACTCACTAGCTTGCATCAGTCACAAGTATCTCACTAAATATCCAAAGTAATGATACTAAGTGCTTTTTCATTGCTGGTTGGAAGAATATAATGTATATTATAAAATAAAGTATCCTATTCCGAACTTTGAAATAGTCTTATTTTTCATATATACCTGTGTCATTAGATATAAGATAATAATACTTATAACCTATTAAAACATAAATATTGATTGCATATTAGAATAATTAGTACAGTTATCCAAAATACACTTAGAGACTAATGGAGTCCATAGAGGGTGGGGCCACAGAGGTAAATGAAAGTCACAAATGGGCCACGGGCAGAAAAAAATTGAGAACTATTGATCTACATTTTATAGGATAAGGGATGTGGAAAGGATTTTGCTCTTGTGGAAGAATCTAGAACTAAAGATCATTATTTAAAACTAAAGGTCATGCACTTAAGAGATGAGGCAATTTTTGTTTTCTCTCAGAAGGTTGCAAGTCTAGAACACTTTTCACAGAAGCTGGTGGAAGTTGTGTCTGATTAATGAGGGCAGAGGTAGATTATTGATAGAAAAGAAGTGAAAAATTACCAGGAGAGGGCAGGGATGCAGAATTGCTTTTCAATTATTTCATCCATGGTGCACTTCATTTCCATTAGAGCTGCATCACAGCTTAAGTGGTGTCTGTATATTTACTGATGGCAGAATTTCAGACAGTGACAAGAAGGCATAGAGGAGCGAGATAGATCAGCTGGTTGAGTGGCGTTGCAACAACAACCTTGCACTCAACATCAGTATGACCAAAGAATTGATTGTGGACTTCAGAAAGGGTAAAATGAGAGAACACACAGCTGTCCTCATCGAGGGATTAGAAGTGGAAAGGGTGAGCAATTTCAAGTTCCCGGGTGTCACCATCCTGGGCCCAACATATCGATGCAGTTATGAAGAAGGTACAAGAGTGGCTATAGTCCATTAGGAGTTTGCGGAGATTTGATATGTCACCAAAAACACTTGCAAATTTCTACACATGTCCTGGAGAGCATTCTAACTGTCTGCATCAATGTCCGGTATTTGAATTGACTTTATTTCTCACATCCTTCACATAAATGAGGAGTAAAAATCTTTACGTTATGTCTCCATCTAAATGTGCGATGTGCAATCAAAGTAACATAATAATTTATAATAAATAGAACAGTCAATGTAATATTGAAATACACTCAAATCAGCATGAGTTAATCAGTCTGATGGCCTGGTGGAAGAAGCTGTCCCGGAGCTTGTTGGTCCTGTTATGCTGTGGTACTGTTTCACAGATGGTAGCAGCTGGAATAGATTGTGGTTGGGGTGACTCAGGTCCCCAATGATCCTTCGGGCCCTTTTACTCACTTGTCTTTATAAATGTCCTGAATCATGGGAAGTTCGCAACTACAGATGGGCTGGGCTGTCTGCACCACTCTCTGCAGAGTCCTGTGATTGAGGGAAGTACAGTTCCCATACCAGGCAGTGATGCAGCCAGTCAGGATGCTCTCATTTGTGCCCCTGTAGAAAGTTCTTGAGATCTGGGGGCCCATACCAAACTTCCTCAACCGCCTGAGGTGAAAGAGGCACTGTTGTGCCTTTTTCACCACACAGCTGGTATGTACAGACCACATGAGGTCCTCGGTGATGTGGATGCTGAGGAATTTAAAGCTGTTTACCCTCTCAACCCCAGATCCATTGTGTCAATAGGGGTTAGCCCGTCTCCATTCCACCTGTAATCCACAACCAGCTCCTTTGTTTTTGCGACATTGACGGAGAGGTCGTTTTCTTGACACCACTGTGATGGAGAGATAACTTCTTGATTCAGTATTGAAATAAGCTGCAGAAAATTGTAAACTCAATCAGCTCCATCATGGACTTTAGCTTTCCCTGCATCCAGGACATCTTAAAGGAGCAATGCTCCGAAAAGGCAGCATCCATTATTAAGGACACCCATCATCGTGGACATGCCCTCTTCTCAATGCCACCATCAGGGAGGAGGTACAGGAGCCTGAAGGCACACACTCAATGATTCAGAAATAGCTTCTTCTCCTTTACCATCAGATTTCTAAATGGACATTGAACCCATGAACACTAACTCACTACTTTTTCCCCCACTCTTTTTGCACTTATTTAACTTTTTAAAAACATATACATACACACAAATACACACACACACTTACTGTAATTTATAATAATAATGTTTTTATTGTTGTTATTACAATGTACTGCTGCATGACAACAAATTCCACAACATATGCCGGTGATATTAAACCCGATTGTGATTTTATGAAATTATTGAGGGGTCAGTTGGCTTACTCCTGTTCATCATTCATATGAATCATAGTATGTATCGATGGATCTATCTTGCTAAACTGTCTGCTTGTTCTCTTCTAAGATTTTTCTTTATCCCCCTTTCCTTATTTCCATTTCCTTGATATAAATGTAATGCGTTTAGTCATCATTTCAATAAGGAAATTGGGAGAATTATCTTTGCATATGAATGTGATATTCACCATTGCAAAGAGTGATTGCTGCAAATAGTCCTGAGGCTTCCTGTGGGAAAATGGACAAACAAGAGGGATTGGAAATGTCGAGACAAGTAGAGGGAATAGACAGAGAGTGGTGTAGAAAGTGTAAATCAGAATGAAGTAGATATTTGTCTGCTACTAAACCAGGCAATTGCATAGAAAACTGGACATCTGGGGGAAAAAAGTTAAAGAATTTTTCAAAATGGAGCCGCTAACAGCTATACAAACATGCTTTATTCTAGAGGGAAAAACTTGCACCTGTGCTGACTAATTACGACCGCATTTCTAAATTTTGCCATGCCTTTACTATCAAGTGGGCCACAAATAATTCTATTTATAATGATGTGGGGGGGGGGCTACTGCACAAGATCGAGATAAAAAACTTTTAAAGTTACTCAGCTCTATCATAGGTACCATCCTCCAGAGTATCCAAGACATCTTCAGGGAGTGGTGCCTTAGGAAAGCGGCGTCCATCATTAAAGAACACCATCATCCAAGACATGCCCTCTTCATACTGCTACCCTCAGGAAGGAGGTACAGAAGCTTGAAGGCACACACTCAGTGATTCAGGAACAGCTTCTTCCCCTTTGTCATCTGATTTCTTAATGGACATTGAACCCATGACCACTACCTTGCCACTTTTTATTTTTGTTATTTGCACTATGTATTTTAACGTAACTATTTAACAGATATATATATATATATATATATATATATATATATATATAACTCAGTTAATGTAGCTCAGTTTTTTCTCTATGCTTATTTATCTTATGTAATACCCTGGTAAAGGTTTTACTGCTGATGTTGTAGGGAATTTCATGTAATGGTTTTTCTCTGTAGAAGCACTGTGTTCCACTGGCAGTGTTTGAGTTACTGTTAAAGATAAGGGATGCTTAGGAAAGTTAGGAGAGTAGAACTAGGAGAAGGTTCTAGAGCATGCTGGGGGAGAGTTTTTGTGATGAACACTGAGGTCAAGGTCTTTTTTTGGTGGAAGATGGACAGAGAAAGAGCTCGAGAGAACTGGCCTTAGGATTCGATCCGCTGGGAATGTGTGATCCAATGGAGCCCGAGAGAGGAAGTTTTTTTCAGGGAAGCAGTGAATAGAGCGAGGCATAGTGTGTACATTGAAAACAATGGCTTCTGGAAGATTTGAGTTCCACTGTGCACAGGTGACTGTTTAAGTATAATGGGCCCTTTTTGTTAATTTTTTCTTTCCTTTAATAACTGTTTGCTTAAGTTAACATTCTTAAATATGTTTCTTTATAATTGTATACGGGGTACGATCTGTTATTTCTTGCCAACGGGCAATTGCCCTGGACAGTAAATCACACTGCATTCGCACAATCCAGGGTTTGCGTGGGTGAGACATCCCAACTTCACAAGTTTGGTGGGACCAAAGACGTATGAAACTTGAGAAAGGTGGGTTTCTCGCCATGTAGTCCAGTGGCTGTTTGCGAGGGGTTAACAAGCCACATTTCACATGCATTCCATTGTACTGCTGCAGTAAAATTAACAAATTTCATGACATATGCTTTGTGATATTAAATCTGATTCTGATATAAAAGGAGGGTGTCAAAATTTAGTTCTACAACATTTAAATTTTGCCTTGAACATTTTAATTGTGTTTGGTATTTCTTCAGGATGACAGTCTTGATGTCTCCCAATGAATGTATCAAATTGTTCATTTTTAAAGGTTTAAATCTTTAAAATGCCCAAACCAATTATGCAGAGCACTTCATCACACTTGTTGTTTGATTTGATTATTACGGATGGACAGTCATGTCATCAGGGGATTTCCTTAGCTATGCCATCTGCAACTTGTGACATGTAACTGCAATCTCCTTGCTCTGGATTGGAGGCCTCAGATGAACTCGGTGAATAAAAGAACCTGAAAAAATCTAAGCAATAAACACTAAATAACGACCACTTGCTGGCAATTTGATGGAAATGCCTGCTTGGTTTCTGTACCAAACTGTTCAATGGCGTCTCTAAAATTAGGTAATTCCACAATCAATGGCTGCCTCTTTTCCCCTTTTTATTGTCATTGTTTTTCAAGAGACTCATTCACGCTGGACACAATTCATGGCTGTTGACATTTTGCAAATGAAATGCCTAACTGGCTTCACCTCATATTTTATCAAAAATGTATCATACTCAAAATTGTGATGGGCAGTTTGAAAATTTAAGGCAGCATTGGTCTGCTTTCCTTACTCTTATGGCAATGTTTGCAGATTTCAGCATGAATTTTCAATTGGAATATGTCTGGGATTGTGTGGCTCTGGCTAAAACCCGAGATTCTGCCACCGATTACAATGATGTTCTGACTGCCATCATTCTATTTAGCACAGAAGATCAAACTAGTGTGACTAAATAGCACAACAGAAGCTACATTATACTCAGAGCATTAAGCAACCCTGCCAGCATCTAATTATAGACACAAAATCACTGCAATTTAAATTTTTTAACCTACATTAATAAGCATTACTTTTTGTGTTAAGTGCAATACATTTTACTTGCTTTTGATTAATGTTATGGAGTTGACACAATAGAAATAGATTTTAAAATTATATTCTCAAATTTAATCTTGCACCTCTTTCCTGTCATTTCTTCTAGATGGCTGGTATCTGTATCAGCTGAGAGCATGTGAGGTTGCTCATTTAAAAACTGACTATTCATCCTCCTATTCTTTGTTTAGCATTAACTCTAATTAGGATGCATGTAAATAATTGCTGCCTAATTTCTTTGTCCCATTTTTCTCATTGCCCCTTCTCAGGACAAAATGCAGGGCTGTAGGACATCCCAATAGGCCAGGAGACAGCAAAATGGGGTTGTTGTCACTGAAGGACCATTTGCAGCAGAAGTTGCCAGTTCTCATATAGAAATGGAGAAGGGCAGTTACCTGAGATAAAGAATTCGATATAGTGTATGGAAGGTGGAATGTGAGCTACTCTGCCTCAGGCTTACACTGGGGCATGTTGTAAGCATGCTGAAGTCCACAGATAGACAGGCCAGGGTGGGAATGGGATGGAGAATTGCAGCAATGTAGAAATGCCGAACACCCCTACAGACAGATGTAATGGTGACAGATGCAACTAGTTGCTACTAGTCTCTGGATTCTCTATTTGGACCTGTCTGATATCTGGGTGGATGCAATTAGGAAAGTTGGGAGTCCTTCATTTGATATTAAACTTCCCAGAAAATTTGTGTCACAAGTGATGTGATAGGCAGTAAATTTTCACTACAATGGTTAATGCATTGTTTACTTTGAAGCAGTAGTCCTTGTGATGAGAATACACATAAAATTAAGATGTTTGCTGGCCTGGGTTAGCATCAGTGACATCAGCAAGTGGTCTGCCACCTGCCCTCAGGGGAAGGAGAGATAAGGAACAATGGAGCAGCATCTGGAGATGTGTAATGAAGGGACAGGGGAGAGAGAGCTGTCTGGAGCGGCTCCCCCCTTTGAACCTTGAACTGTTTGAAGTGATAGACAGGCGATACCCCAGCAGGGGGATAAAAAGGGACCGGTTCGCTAAGGCAGGACACACACGCCACCCGAGGTAACGAGACCCTGGAAGCGGTACGCTTCTCACGAATCGGTGGGAAGTACCAGACAACGGCCAGGGTGGAAAGGTATGATCAGCAGGAACCCGGTGTGTGTCCGCCCTTGCCTGGGTGCCGGGTTCACTGCAGAGGATCGACCACATCTGGAGGAGGGGTCACAGTCGGTGACCTCAGGTGACATCACCAAGGACCCGCCCAAAATCGCCAGTCTGTGAGTGAAGCCGTGTCTGAATGATCAGTTGTTCCTGTTCTCTCTCTCTCTCCCCCCACGTTGTCCATCACCATGGCAACGATTACTGCGAACTGAACTACTAAACTGGACTGAACTTTGAGTCACTTTGAAATTTGGTCATTTACCCCTAGACAACGATAGAGCTTGATTGATGCTGTTATCTTAATTCTGTGCACGTGTGTTTATCATCGCTGAACTGTTGCATTTATTATCCTTTTGATTACTGTGTTGCTTGTTTCTTTAATAAAACTTTCTTAGTTCTAGTACTCCAGACTCCAACTGAGTGATCCATTTCTGCTGGTTTGGCAACCCAGTTACGGGGTACGTAACATCCCCTATACACCAAATACATTTTTCTAGCATTGAACCTCTATTTGTATATGCAAAGAGGCTTGACAAAAGTTTTAGCTCTATATCTTTGTTCCCATATTTACTTGTATAGGTGTCCCATCATATTGGGTGATTAGGGACCTGAAATGTTTCTGACAAGGCAAGAAATAGCTTCAAAACTTCAAAGAAGTCCCATCAGTATCACAGTAACAACAACTCTAGCTGTATCCCTTCTGGATTTTGAACTCTGGAATAGCCAATAGATAGCATGGCCTTATTTGCAATATTTGCCAAAATGCCACAGAATTGGTCCAGGAACCTAACAAAAGTGGGCTTCACGAGGATGCACATGAATTATGGACAATATAAACATTCACCATAATTCATTTATCCCATCCTGATATATGTAAAAAGTTTCCAAATGGCAGTATGCCAATCTTCACTATACAGTATTGTTCACGTGTTTCTGCACTCACTGCCCAATCAGGGAAAATATTCCATCTGTTGATCATAGGCTGAATGCAGAACTTCGAGATATGCCAGAATAATGGGGAGAGATTGCGTAGGTTAAGACTTTATTTTTTCAAGCATAGGAGACTGGGTGTTGACATCAGAGTTGCATATAAACTTAAGTGGGGCATTGACAGGGTGAATGCACGCCATCATTTTTCCAGTGAAAACAAAGCAAAAACTAGAGGCCATAGATTTAATATCAGCTGGAAATGATTTTAAATGGTCAAGAGGGGAAAACTCTTCATGCAGAGGGTGATGCATATATTGAAAAAACTGCCAGTAAAACTGGTTGAGGCAAATACAATAACAGAGTTCTGGATAAATACGTAGATAAGAAAGGCTAGAGGTTTAAAGGGATTTGTGCCAAATGTAGGCTAATGGGAATAGCTGAGGTTGGTGAACATGAGTGAATAGGGCCGAAAGGGCTGTTTTCTCGCAACACATTGTTACGCCATTCTAAGCCAAAGGACCTATTCCTTTTTGTACTGCTGGAATACTCTTAACTTTAATTAAGAAACTTTCATAATTTACCATTTTTAAACTGTCTTCTATGGTCTGGACAGAGACCATTTGCCTCTTTGAAGGTTCCCAAATTCCCCAGTCTTCCTCTACACTGTTTACAGTGCTTGATGGCTTCTTTTGTCTGAACAACTACTGAACCTCTTGACCATGTCTGCATGCTTTTATGCACCAAGTTGCTGAATGGTGATTGGCTGATTCAATATTTGCATTAATGAGCAGGTGTACAGGTGTACCTAATAAAGTGACCACTGAGTGTATATTCTGTGTGTTGCCTGTACCTGCGTGCTTGTGATACTCCTGCATACAAGTCTTTCATTCTTCCTGTACCTCACAGTAGTTGTACAAATGTCAATAAACTTGATTTAACTAGACTTCAATAAGTTCAATCTAATGTCAGAGAAATGTATACAATTTACATCCTGAAATTCTTTTCCTTCGCAAGCATCTACAAAAGTAGAGAAGTGCCCCAAAGGATGAACACAGTTAAATGTTAGATCTCCAAAGCCCCCTCCAACTCTCCCCTCCCACGCATAAGCAGCAAAGCAATGACCCACCCTTCCCCCACCAGCAGAAAAGCATCTGCACCTTCCACCGAGCACGCAAGTGTGCAGCAAAGCATCAATAAAGACAAAGACTTGCGGTACCCCAATGACTACTTGTTCACCCGGTAATTCAACCTACCACAGTCTCTGTCTCTCTGTCTGTCTGTCTGTCTGTCTCTCTCTCCTTCCCCTCCCCCCCCCATAAAGGAAAGAAAGTGTCCCCATTTCACAGCAAGATGGGAGATATAACAAACTCACTGATTTACGATGTTAAGAATCTGTTGCGTCGCTTTTTCCGAGCTCTGTGCCCAAAGACCTTGGATGTCTGGACACACAGTCAGCAGCCAACTTGCTGCTTACGATCTTCTGTCTCCACAGCACACCAGTTTTCTGCAGCGGCATCGACCTCAAATCCACCCACCTTCTAGGCCATGTCCTTGGCAAAAAAAAATCCATAATCAATTGGTCGTGAGGCCCTGAGAGGTGGTCACATTCCCGCAAAGAACCAAAGTCAGCATGTAACTCCAGGTCAGGGTCTTCAAAAGAATCCTGAAAAGGAGGAAAAAAAGAGATATTAAAGATAGAAATAGAGCTGTTTCCAAAGGTGCAGGCAAAGAAGTCACCATCATCCTAAGCTCCTAAGACTTGACTAGTTTGTTAAAACTATTTCTGCAGAGACAGGAGCTGAGGCCAGCATTGATCATTGATGATCACATTGAATGGCAGACAGTCATGTAGGGATTGGAGGCCTACTCCAACGCCTGATTCTTCTGTGTACAATGAAGATTTATGAAAACACTATGACTTGCCAACACCAATTCTGAATCAGCAAAATGTAACGCAATTACTATTTTAGTGCTTCAGGTGAATAGATGATGTAACTCTACATACATTTCAAGCTATGAACACTTGATGACCATTCAAATAGCAAATAATTACAAATTCTGGGTTTGAATTATGAAATAACCAGTGCATCAGGTCAAGCAGCATCAGTGGAGGGAGAAACAGGATTAACGTTTTTGATTGATGAACTTTCATTATAAACTTCCAATGATTTTATTTGTTAATTTAATTATTTTTCTTTCACCAAAGATAATGTTGCATGATTTCAGCCTTCTGTCTATATACATGAAATGGGATGTACTTGTCATGTGGGGGGGTCGATTTACTGGTCGGTTGAAAGCCGCTTCTACTGTGCTGGTCATTTGTTGGACCATTTGAAGCATGCAGCAGCTCTTTCTCAGTGGTTCCTTTGTGTGTCCGGTTTCAGGCACCTCATGGGTATAAGGATATCATGTACAAGAAGCTCGGCCTCCTTTCTTTCATCCCCAGGGCCGGCTTCTCATTGAGGTCACGAATAGCCTTTGAGGAAGTATGCGCCAGACTTGCCCTCTTAGCCAAGTACCTGTTTGATGAATATTTAGTTTTGTAGTATTTTTTAAATTTGGGAGACTTTGATGTTTGGTTTAATCTTTCATTGTTTGTAAATAAATGATTTATGTGCTTATTTGTAATCAGTGTCTTCTGCCTCACTTCCCAAACCTATGAACCTCCTTCCGTGTTATAGTACTCTCGCTAGAAGTGCTGTGTCATATTTCACAAAATGGTGAAACCCTGAGTTTCGGCCTGAAAAATCAACTGTACTTTTTACCATAGATGCTGCCTGGCCTGCTGAATTCCTTCAGCATTTTGTGTGTTGCTCCCCTAAAATGACCACATTTTCAAGAGATATGCAAAAAAATCCCCACCAAAATTCAATTATATAACACAGAAAACAGAGCACTTATTTCTAGACATTTTCAGCTACACATTGTTACTTATCCAGAAAACAACTTACCCAGAAAAAAGTACTGAGCAAACTTGAGTGATTCCATCTCAGTCAATGTAGTGATGATGACGATGAATTATCCCAATATATTTTATACTGCCTTGTCATGGGTTTTAATAATCTACCTTCTAGTCCATTAAAATAAAGCAAGATGTTCAGTTCTACAGTAATGTATAACAGACTCAATGGCAGACTGCCATCAAGGCCAAGTATGCTTGCTCATATAGGAAACACTCTACCCATGCAAAAATAACTGAATAACAGATTCAGAGTTACCACTTACTTTCTCAATCCAATTCTCATCAATATCTTGTACACCCATGCTGGAATTATTTCATCAGACATCCTGGGAGCTGTGGCCAGCCAACGGAAGAGGGAAAATTGAACAGACATTGACAGACCAATTCCGAATACTGACACCTGAAGTTAAGCAGGCATTCTATTGCCAATTCAATGCAACAAATGATAATGCAGACCAATGACTTTCCCTTAACAAATACACTTCTTTATTAATCACGATTGATTCAAACATCTCAAAGATTCACAACGTGGTTTCAAGCAATCATTCAACTCCTTAGTTTCACAACTCTTAATTATTTGCACAACCCTTTACTTTTACAACTTCCAAACCCCACTGCCTATATTAAGGTATGAGGCACTCTAGATGAATCTGGCTGAGTTGCAGTCTTGGCAAGTTCATCTCTAAGTCCCTCACTCAGCTCCTTCGGTGGTTATAAGATGGATGCTGGCCATTTCATAAGGCAACTTCTCCAGAGTCACTGATACTGGCCATCTCGTAAGGCAGCTTCTCTAGAGTCACTGATGCTGGTTTTTTCCTAAGGCAACTTCTCCAGAGTCACTGATGTTGGTCATCTAGTAAGGCAACTTCTCCAGAGTCACTGATGTTGGTCATCTAGTAAGGCAACTTCTCCAGAGTCACTGATTGTTTCCATCTTGTAAGGCAACTTCTCCACAGTCACTGATGCTGGTCTTTTCCTAAGGCAACTTCTCAAGAGTCACTGATATTGGTCATCTAGTAAGGCAACTTCTCCAGAGTCAATGATGCTGGTCTTTTCCTAAGGCAACTTATCCAGAGTCACTGATTGTTTCCATCTCGTAAGGCAGCTTCTCTGGAGTCAATGATGCTGGTCCTTTCCTAAGGCAACTTATCCAGAGTCACTGATTGTTTCCATCTCGTAAGGCAGCTTCTCTGGAGTCAATGATGCTGGTCCTTTCCTAAGGCAACTTATCCAGAGTCACTGATGCTGGTCATCTTGTAAGGCAATTTCTCCAGGATCGCCGATGCTAGTCTTCTCATAAAGGAATTTCTTTCACATTTCTTCATATGCCTCCCATACTTTGTTTAGTTCTTTATTGCCTTCACATGGACTTAATTTGGATCTTCAGCCCACACTGCCATCTAACTTGGCATCATCTGAAAGCCTGGGCACTGTATTATGCACTGGATCCAGTCATTCAAATGTTTGATATAGACTGCGACTGCTGGGGCACCACCTTCCTTAATTAAATGCATCGTGGACTGTACATGACTCCGCCACGTTCTCTCACAGTGAATTCCAGATTTCAACGACTTTCCATGTAAAGAAATTTTTCTCTCAAATCTCTTTTAAAATTCCTTCCTCTCACCTGGAAAATATGCCCTTTTTTTTTATATGGCTTCCATGGGAAAAAGATTCTGACTGCACACCCTGTTTCTGCCACTTCTAATTCTATATGTGCTTCAGTGGTATACATTTAAAATCCATACTTCTGTTTTGCAATCACTTTATGATGTTGATCCACACTATTTCTACAAGCCTATACTGTCTTGGCACATAGCCAAGTGGTTAAGGTGTCGGTCTAGTGATTTGAAAGTTGCTCGTTTGAGCCTCAGCTAAGGCAGCGTGTTGTGTCCTTGAGCAAGGCACTTAACCACACATTGCTCTGCAACGACACCGATGCCAAACTGTATCAGCCCTAGTGCCCTTCCCTTGGACAACATCGGTGGCGTGGCGAGGGGAGACTTGCAGCATGGGCACCTGCTGGTCTTCCATACAACCTTGCCCAGGCCTGTGCCCTGGAAATCTTCCAGGGCGGAAATCCATGGCCTCACAACACTAACAGATGCCTAATAAATATAATATTCAGCACACTTTAATTTCTGATGCTGGTCTTTTAGGGAGAAATTTTATGGAAGCAGAACATTCAGCCACCCGTTCTCTGCCACCCATCAACCATCCATTTACATCATTACAGTCAGAGTATGGTAGAAAAATACAGCACAGAAACAGGTCCTTCGGCACAGCTTCTCTGTACTGAACCATTTAAAATGCTTACTCCCATCAGCCGGCATTGGGACCATAGCCCTTCATACCCCTATCATCCATCTATCTATTGAATACTTCTCTTGAATGGTGAAATCAAACTCACATGCGCCACTTGCGTTGGCAGCTCATTCCACACCCTCATGACCCTCTGACTGAAGTTTCCCCTCATGTTCCTCTTAAACTTATCACCTTTTACCCTTAACCCATGACCTCTAGTTGTAGTCCCACACAACCTCAGTGGAAAGAGCCTGCTTGCATTTACCATATCTATACCCCTCATAATTTTGTATACCTCTATCAAAACACCTCTCAATCTTCTACGCTCCAAAGAATAAAGTCTTAACCTAATAAATATTTCCCTGTAACTCAGGTCCTCCAGACCAGGCAACATTCTTGTAAATTTTCTCTATACTCCTTCAATCTTATTTTCATCTTTCCTGCAGGTAAGTGACTAAAACTGCATACAATGCTGTACTCCAAATTAGGCCTCACCAATGTCTTATACAACTTCAGCGTACCATCCCATCTCCTGTACTCAATACTTCAATTTATGAGTTCTAAAGCTTTCTTTGCAACCATATCAATCTGTGGTGCCAGCTTGGAAGAATTATGGACCTATATTCCCAGATACCTCTGTCCTACTGCATTCGCCATTACTCTCCCATCCACTGCGTAAGACCTACCCTGGTTGGCTCTACCAGAGTGCAACACATCACATTTGTCTGACATTGTTCAGCCCATTTTTCCAGCTGGTCCAGATGCCGCTGGAACCATGGCAGTCTTCCTCGCTGTCCACTACACCCCAAATCTTGGGCTACATCCACGCCAGACCAGATAAATCCATAACCGAAGCTTTTTCTCTTCGTTTTGATCCTCCGTACACACTGAAATGGCTTTTCCCTCCCCCAAAAACAGAACTTTTCTAAAACGCTCTCCAGAGTGTTTAAATCTGAGAACACCGGTTGGGCGGTGTAGTGTGTACGGGGTAACTGGTTATTTTTAAAACCGCTGTCGTGACGTGCCGGAACAGATGGTGGCGGCAGCGTGGCATTTCATTGTTTTCCTGAATGCAAACTCCAACACCACAACAATATCTGACAATAGATGTGTAACAGCCTCATGTAACATTGTATGGAAATACAAGATAACTCTGATGCAGACATGTTTTATACATTTAACAAGGTGCTTTATTAAAGTATTGCTTGCGCAAGCATTCAATAGATGCAATTGTCACTACTTACAAAATGTCATTTTTAAGTAGTAGCTTATGCTTGGCATAGACGTGAAAATGTCAAGAACAAAAAAGGAAAATGGTCTGTGTGCCCGTGTGTGTAGCTATTTTAGTGGCTGAGAGGCTGGTATTGTGGCGGTGAAAAGTACTGCAGGGGAGCCATCATATTCCTTATCATTGCAAATCCCTCTGCAGCAGAGTTAGTCAGTTTTTCAGTGCTCATCGTCAGCCAGGTCATACTGTCTGTGAACTCCCTGTCAGTCGCCTCCATACGCTCCAGTATTTGTTCTTTTAGTTTTAAGTTCTCCTGCACGACAGCCAACAGCTGTCCGTCGTTTGGCAATTTCCTTTTAAGTTTTTCTAGTCTGTGACTGGACAAACGCACTCCAAGTATACTGTTTCTTCTTCGGTTGTTTTCTGTAGATGGGTCCTGCGCATGCCCAGTAGGAGGAGATTCATCCAAATATCCATTTTAATGGGGACGGAGGTACTTTCAAAAATGCCTGGTGTGAACACCTATCGTTTTTATGCAAAACCGGCGTTTTCAAAATTATCCGGTCTAGTGTGAACATAGCCTTGGTGTCATCCACAAATTTGCTGATCCAGTTAACCACTTTATCATTTAAATCATTGATATAGATGACAAACAACAGACCCAGCATGGATCCCTGCCACACTCCACTAGTCACAGGCCTCCAGTCAGAGGCAACCATCTATTACCACTTCTCCCACATAGCCAATGTGTAATCCAGTTTACCGAAACCTTCTTGACCAACCTCCCATGTAGGAGCTTGCCAAACATCTTACTAAAGTTCATGTAGACAACATCTACTGTCTTGCCTTCATCTACGTTCCTCGAAAAACTTTATAAGATTGATTAGACACAACCTACCATGTGCAAAGCCAAGCTGACTATCCTTTGGTTGGAAAGCAAAGCAACCATGTCTACCCAAATGTTCATTAATCTAGTCCCTTAGAATAGGTTTCAGTGAGCTTCCAATAGGTTTCCCACTACTGATGTCAGGCTCACTGGCCTATAATTTCCTGGTTTGTTTTTAAGAGTCTTTCTCAAACAGTAGAATAATGTTGGCTATCCACCAATCCTCCGGCCCTTCACCTGTTGCTAAGGATGATTTAAATATTTCTGCTAGAGCCGTGGCAATTTCTGCACTTGCTTCCCACATGGTCCAAGGGTGCACTTTGTAGACCCTGGGGATTTATTCATCCTAATTTGGCTCATTGTGTGCAATGCAGTCACACCCATGGCAAGAAGGTTGTGGAAGCTTTGGAAAGTGTGCAGAAGAGATTCACCAGGGTGCTGCCTGGATTAGAGTTTATAAGCTATTAGGACATTTGGACAAACTTAGGTTCCTTTCGTTGCAGCTTTGGAAACTGAGTGGAAGCCTGATAGGACATAAAAGATTATGAGAGGCATAGATAGGGTAGAGAGTCGGAAACTCATACGAAGGCTAGAAATGTCTTTCTTTTTTTTTCCAAGATTTTTTATTGATTTCTATATAGAAGGATAGAGTTCAAGAGAATGCATATTATAAAACAAAATATAATAATACCAGATACAGTATATTGAATCACATTAATGAACTCCTTACTCTATATTCATATGGATTAGATTAATTCGTAGATTAGAATATAAATAATTTTATTTAAAAGGATCTACACCTGCTACCAAAGTCAAAGCTGTTTGGGGAAAAAAAAAGGAAAAGACTTATCAGATAATAAAATATACTATTAACCAACTTCTGTACTTTAACAAGTCAAAGATTATGAAAATAATTTCAAAACGGCCTCCACAAATTTTGAAAATCTTGGTTAGATTCAGAAAATGAAGCTTCCCCATTGTTACACCTATCACAGTAGGGAGATATATCCCTATAAAAACGAGATAACTTGTTCTTGGTCATATAAGCCCTATGAACCACTTTAAATTGTAGGAGGGAATGATGAGCACATAGCGATGAAGTATTAACCAATTTAAAAATCTCACTCCAAGTTTCTTCAGAAATTGAGGTCTGTAAATCTTGTTCCCAAAGATTTTTAATCTTGTCTAAAGAATCATTTCTCATTCCCGACAACATATCATAAATATTGGATATTGAACCATTATGGAATGGTTTCATATTAAGAATTTCATCTAATATGTTATCAGGTCTATTAGGAAATGTATATAATTGAGATCGCAGAAAATCTCTGATTTGTAAGTACCGAAAAAAAACGGGTTTTTGGTAAACTATATTCAGTTGACAATTGTTTAAATGAAGAAAGACTTCCTCCCACAAACTGATCCCGGAAGCATGTAATGCCCAATCTTTCCTATTGTTTAAAGACTACATCAGTCATAGAAGGCTTAATTTTTTTTTTAAATTTTTATAAATGGGACTAGAAAGGGAAAATCTCAATAAACCAAAGTGTATTCTAAATTGTATCCAAATCCTTAAAGTATATTTGACTATTACATTTTCAGTTATCTTACTTAAGGATAAAGGAAGTGAAGATCCCAGTAGGGATATAATAGAAAATTTATTAACCAAGTTAGCTTCTAAAGAAACCCAGCCGGGACAGTCCTCATGGTTAATATAGTATAACCAAAACTTGATGTTCCGTATCTTAGCTGCCCAGTAATAAAACCCAAAATTTGGTAAAGTTAAACCTCCATTCTTTTTAACTTTCTAGAGATGGACTTTATTCAATCAAGGACGTTTATTTTTCCATATATAGGAGGATAGAGTCCAGAGAGTCAAAAAAGGATTTAGGAATAAAAACAGGTAATGCCTGAAAGAGGTATATAAATTTAGGTAAAACATTCATTTTAATAGAATTAATTCTGCCAATCAGTGATAACAAAAGGGGGGACCAATTTGATAATGCTATTTCTATATAATTTAATAAAGTAAGAAAATTTTAAGTATTAATAATTCTTAGTAATTGTGAATTGTGAATAAGTGAATTGGTTTCTTACGATTTTGAAAAGATGGTTAATATCAGTTAATGGCAAATTATTCAAAGGAAAAAGTTCACTCGTGCGTAGGTTCAGTTTATATCCAGAAAACTGACTAAAACAAGATAATAAAGAAAGCACAGAAGGTAATGAAGTTTCGATGTTAGAAATGTAAAGCAATAAATCATCCGCATAAACAGAAACTTTGTGGATAGTACCCTTCCGTAAAATACCGGTGATATCATTAGATTCTCAAAAAGCAATAGCTAAAGGTTCTAAATCCAGGTCAAAAAGCAAAGGACTCAAAGGGCAACCTTGTCTGGTTCCACGTTGAAGTTTAAATGGTTTAGAATTCTGAGAATTAGTAAGAACCCGAGCAAAAGGGGATAATTACAGTAATTTAATCCATTGAATAAAGTTGGAGCCAAAATTAAATTTTTCTAAGATTTTAAATAAATAATGCCATTCAACCCAATCAAAAGCTTTCTCAGCATCTAAGGATATCATACACTCCAATATCTCCTCAGAAGGAGAATAAATAACAGTTAACAATCGACAAATATTGAAATGAGAATATGGATATTTAATAAAAACCAGTCTGATCATCAGAAATGATAGATGGTAAGATATTTTCCATCCTACAGGCCAGAACTTTAGATAATATTTTAGCATCAACATTAAGGATTTTTTTTTAAAGTATAAGCGAAATAGAAATGTCAAATCCTATAATGGTGTTGATGGCAGGAGGAGAGAGAGAGCAGCCCTCTGGTGAAAAATGATATCGTATCCATTAAATAGGGGCCGTGGACAATTCTGATTTGATGGAGACGGACGTGAAAGCACAGAGGCACATCTGGAAAAATTTCTGAAACACCAGTTCGCTGCTGTTACTGCATGATCGGGAATCTTTCAGAGGGAAGGCCTCAAATCCCCGGCTTTGCCTGCTATTGGCAACCGAGATTGAGGTCGAATCGTTCGGATAGAGATGGCGCTCAGTACTCAGTGTCAGAGAGCTGATCGGAGGCTTGAAGTTTTCGGATGACTCAGAGTCGGACCGTGGTTGGGTATGGCAGTGAGTTTTTCTTCCTTCTCCCGTCTGCGTGAGATGTGGGACATTTGAGAGACTTTGAACTTTTTACTGTGCTCATGGACTTCTTCATCAAGAAGTTGCACTGTTGTAATTATATGTTATAATTGTGTTGTTTTGTTCGTTTTTTCAGTCTTGGTCTGTCCTGTGTTTTGTGATATCACACCAGAGGAAATATTGTATCATTTCTTAATGCTTGCATTACTAAATGACAATAAAAGAGAACTGTGTGTCTCCATAATCTAAAAAAAAAGTACAGTTAAGGCAAAAGGGGGAAATTTTAAAGGAGATGGGCAGGTGTTGTTTTCATACAGAGAGTGGTTGGTGTCTGAAAAGGGCTGCTGGGGGGAGCAGTGGAAGCAGATATGATTGCAGATTTTAAGAGGCTGTTGGATAGACATGGACATCAAGAGATATGGATCATGTACAGGCAGAAGAGAATTACTTTACTTTGGCATTGTGTTCATTATAAATATCTGGACCAATCAGCCTGTTCCTGTGCTCTGATGTTCTATGTTCTCTTCACTAATCCTACAGTAACTCCACTGTCTCCACATTTTAATCAGCTGCCTGGTAAATTACTCCATGGGCAATTTATAGCAGCCAACTAACCTGCTGACCAACATGTCCTAGGGGATGTAGAAAGAAACTAGACCACCAAGAGCAACTCACACAATGACAGGAAGAATGTGCAAACTCCACACAAACAGCACAGGAGCTGCACCATGTGTGTCACATTTTGTGCACACCCTCCTCTTGCTGTCAGAGATGGGTCCTTCATTCCTCATATCTCTAAACAATTCCCCTTAGTCAAGTTCAAGTTTATTGTCATTCAACTGTATACATGTATGCCACCAAACAAAACAGTTTCTTGCCTGATGATGTGGGGTGGGGGGGGGGGGTGGCCGCTGGAGTCAAACGGATCCTTTACAGTGCAAAGGACCCTGCATACACAACACTCCTGATAAAGTTCTCAGATGGGTGGAAGAGAAGCCCTAATGATCCATTTAGCCATTCTTGCAATACTTTGTCGAGTCTCACAGGCAGGTGCCTTGCAATTCCTGTAGCAGATGGAGATGCAGCTGGTCAGGGCACCCTCAAAAGGGCTCTTTTAAAAATTGGTTATCAGTAAAGTTATGTATCAACAACATGATCAACAGTGGGTTGAGCACACTGCAGTGGGGCCGCTGGATCTGAGCACGATGAAGCTAGGGTTACTGCCACCAACACAGACTAACTGCGGTCTTTCTGTTAAGAAGTTCAAGATCCAGTTACGAAGAGAGGAGTTGAGACTCAGTGAGGAGAGTTTACCCACCATTTCTGAAGAATAATCTAACCTGTTCCCAACCTATCAATGCAGACATAAAGGCAAGGCAAGGCAGTGGCTATATTTCATTAAGAGTTTGAAGAGATTTTTATAGATGGACCATGGAGAGAATTCTGGCAGGAGACATCACTGTGTGGTATGGGGGTGGGGGGGGGTGGGGGGGGGCGAGGTACTACTGCATAGGACTGAAATTAGCTACAGAACATTGTAAAATTAGTCAGTTCCGTCTTGGGTACTAGGCTCTATAGTATCGAAGACATCTTCAAGGAGCAGTGCCTCAGAAAGGTGGTGTCCATTATTAAGGACCTCCATCACCCAGGACATGCCCTCTTCTCATTGTTACAGTCAGGAAGGAGGTACAGAAGCCTGAAGGCACACACTCAGTAATTCAGGAACAGCTGCTTCCCCTCTGCCATCCAATTCCTAAATGGGACATTGAACCCATGAATACTACCTCACTTTTTTATATTATTTCTGTGTTGCACTATTTTTAATCTATTTATATACCTACATCTACTTACTGTAATTGGTTTACTTATTAGTTTTTTTCTTTCTACATTACCAAGTATTGCTTGTACTGCTGCTGCTAAGTTAACAAATTTCACAACATGTCGGTGATGATAAACCTGATTCTGATGAACACTGAGATGAAGCTGATGAGCAACATCCTTGTGTATCAGAATCAAAATCCAGTTTCATATCGTTGGCATATGTTGTGAAATTTGTTAACTTTACTGCAGCAGTACTATGAAATACTCGACAAATATTGAAAAAACTGAACTAAAGTATATATACTGTATGTCTATTAAATAGTTAAAATAAATAATGCAAAAAAGGAGAAATAACAAAGTATTGAGGTAGTATTCATGTGTTCAATATCCGTTTAGAAATCGGATGGCAGAGTGGAAGAAGCTGTTCCTGAATCGCTAAGTATGAGGCACTATTTTCCAGGTAGGGCCAGATGGAGTGGAAATGGAGCCAAGGCTATGCCATTGTCAGTTCATTACTGATGAGGTCAGTGACACTGCACGGTAGCTGATAAGGCAGGTTACCGTCACCCACTTTGATGCTGGGAAGATGGTGGCTGCCTTGAAGTCTGGGGGGACAGATGGCTGTTCTCTGGAGATGATGAAGATGTCTGTGAGAACCTCTGTTAACTGGGCTACACAGTCCTTCAGCACCTGACCCCGTAAGTTAACCAGCCACACAGATTTACATGGATTGACCCTGTCAAGGGTCTTCCTCACATCAGCTGCAGTCAGACAGAGTGCCTGCTCCTCAGAGACAGGGGGCACCTTCCTCATTGACGGATCGTTCTGTGCAAGAAACTGTGCGTAAGTGATATTCAGCCTGTCAGGAAGAGAGACATCACTGACATTGACATGCAGGGTGGACTTGTAGACTATTATTTTCTGAATGCCCACCACATGCACCATGTATCTCTGGTGCCACAGAAATGACTGCATTTTCTGTGAATAATCCTGTTTTCCCTTCCTGATGCTAACCTAAGAGCCATCTTCTTTTCCCTGAACTGAAGGCTGCAACCTGATCTCATGGCAGTGCCTAACTTCTGCTGTCAACCATGGCTTCTGATTTGCCCTCACAGAGATGTGTTCAACAGCAGAGACATCCACAGTGCACTCCTCTATCTAGCTAGTCACAGATCCTGCATATTCTTCAAAGTTAAAGTCGTGGTTGTGGGTAGCCACCTCCATGAACGGGTTCAGAAGACAGTAGGGTACGTTGCAGTGAAGAGGGCCTATTGCACACTTTAGGTAAGAATTAACCACTGTGTTTAGTGTCCGTTTTCTCCCGTTACCTCAGGTGCTCAGTTTAGGTAAGTAACTGTGCCCACGTTTAGCTTGAAGTGTTTACTGAATGTTTAGTGTCTGTCTTGTCTTGTAAATAAATAGTTACTGGCACTGAATCTCTTCTGTCCCCACACAGCAAACCCGTGAACCTCATTTCCCACAATACTTGGAAAATAGAAGGGCTATACTTCAC
The DNA here is from genome assembly GCF_963921235.1 of Mobula hypostoma. Classification (NCBI taxonomy): domain Eukaryota; kingdom Metazoa; phylum Chordata; class Chondrichthyes; order Myliobatiformes; family Myliobatidae; genus Mobula; species Mobula hypostoma. Next base: position 72,053,347 of record NC_086099.1, on the reverse strand, counting down.
TGTTAAAATCTCTACCAGAGTTGAACAGTGGCTCATCACTACCAAAGGGTTCACACCAGTTCTTCTTAACATGGATATATAGTCTTCCTCCTCAGGTCTTACTGAAGGTTGTGGCCTTTCTATCAGCCTGGAAAGAGATATAACCCCCCAGCTGGGGGTCCAGTTAAGGGATGGTATCCTTGTTTCTGTCAGGATGAGCATGCAGCAGACTTTAATCTCATGCTGATTCACTTGCAGACACAGGTAACCAAATTTATTTTCTAGCAGTAAAACGTTTGAAAGCAGCAGTGGGTCTGCAGGGTTTCACCTTTAGTCTTGCACAAATACAAGCAAACTTACCACATTTCTGTTTTCGCGTGCACTGCTTCCAACACTTACTTCCCTGGATGGTGGTAGCAGGTGACAACCTGGTATGCAGTAAGCCCTCTATGCATCTGGTCTGCTATACAGAAACTCACTGGTGAGGTAGACTCGAAGTAGCTGGTGTTCATAATATCCAGAGGTGTCACTGCAATCATACGAAAGATGTGAAGGATGACCAAGTGCACTATTAGCTGGATATGGAGTGGCCGTGGTGACTGGGCACACCACAATCTTGAAGCGATTCTCATGAGTCAGGGAATAATAGAGTCACACAGCACATAAATGCACCCTTTAGCCCAACTGGTCCATACCAACCAAGATACCTATCTGAGCTAGTTTTATTTGTGTGTGTTTGGCCATGTAGCCCTCTAAACATTTCCTATCCTCCTGTCCAAGAACCTTTTCAATGTTGTAAATGTACTTGCCTCAGTTACTTCCTCTGGCAGATTATGCCACAAGATTACTTTGTGGCCAAGCATGCAAACATCATGAAGAAAGTTGGAGAGACAGGTAGTGATGAGGAAGCAGGGTGTCTGCAGAAGAACTGAGGCAGATTAGGAGAATGGACAAAGATATGGCAGATGTTATATAGTGTACAGAAGTATATGGTCATGCAGTTTGATAGAAAGAATAAAGACAGACTATTTTCTAAATGGCAGAAGATTCAGAAATTAGAGGTGCAAAGGAATTCGGGAGTTCTTGTGCAGGACCCCCTAAAAGTTAACTTGCAGGTTGAGACAGTAGTATGGAGGGCAAGTGTACTGTCAGCATTCATTTCGAGAGGACTAGAATATAAAAGCAAAGGTGTAATGCTGAGGCTTTACAATGCATTGGTCAGACCACACTTGTAGTATTGTGAGGAGTTTTGAGCCCCTTACCTAAGTGCTGGCTTTGGAGAGGATCCAGATGAGGTGCATGAGAATGATTCTGGGAATGAAATCATTAACATACAAGAGCATTGGACTGCTCAGGGCATGTACTCACTGGAGTTTAGATGAATGAGGAGAGGGGGGGGGATCTTGTTGAAATCTTTCAAATATTGAAAGGCCAAGATAGAGTGGATGTGGAGGAGTCTAGGACCTTTGGGCACAGCGTCAGAATAGAGGGACATCATTTTAGAACAGAAATGAGGGGAAGTTCTTTATCCAGAAAATGGTGAATCTGTGGAATTCATTGCTACCGATGGTTGTGGAGGCCAAGTCATTGGGTATATGTAAAACAGAGGTTGATAAGCTCTTGATTAGTGAGGGCATCAAAGTTTATGGGGAGAAGGTAGAAGAATGGGTTTGACAGAGATAACAAATCAACCATGCTGGAATGGAGGAGCAGACCCAATGGGCTGAATAGCCTAATTCTGCTCCTCTGTCTTATGATGTTATATTGATGACCGTCTGGGTGAAGTTGTTGCCCGTCAAGTTTCCATTAAATTTCTCCCTTCTCTCCTTAAACATATGCCCTCTAGTTTTTGATTACCCAGTGGTGTGAAAAAGGCTGTGAGCAATGACCCTATCTGTGCCCTCCATGATCTTTACACCTCTATAAGCTCCACCCCCTCATTCTCCTATGCTCAACCTCTCTCCATGACTCAGTCCTACAAATCATCTTTGTAAATTTCCTTGTTTATTCTTTCCAGCTGAATGTCATTCTTTCTATTACAGGGTAACCAAAATTGAATATAACCTTTCAAATGTGTCACCACCAATATCTTGTAGAACTGCAACGTAACACCCCAACTTCCACACTCAGTGTCCTGACTGATGAAGGTCAATGAGCCAGATGCCTTCTTCACTACCTTCTCCAATTGTGATGCCCTGCTCAGGAAAACATGCATCTGCACTCCTCAGTTCCACAAAGCTCTGCAGGGCAATACTGTTATCTGGGAATGTTCCTGGGCTGTCTTCCCAAAATGCCACACCTCACACTGAATTATAGAAACATAGAAACATAGAAAATAGGTGCAGGAGTAGGCCATTCGGCCCTTCGAGCCTGCACCACCATTTATTATGATCATGGCTGATCATCCAACTCAGAACCCCGCCCCAGCCTTCCCTCCATACCCCCTGACCCCTGTAGCCACAAGGGCCATATCTAACTCCCTCTTAAACATAGCCAATGAACTGGCCTCAACAGTTTGCTGTGGCAGAGAATTCCACAGATTCACCACTCTCTGTGTGAAGAAGTTTTTCCTAATCTCGGTCCTAAAAGGCTTCCCACTCTCCTCAAACTGTGACCCCTCGTTCTGGACTTCCCCAACATCGGGAACAATCTTCCTGCATCTAGCCTGTCCAATCCCTTTAGGATCTTATACGTTTCAATCAGATCCCCCCTCAATCTCCTAAATTCCAACGAGTACAAGCCCAGTTCATCCAGTCTTTCTTCATATGAAAGTCCTGCCATCCCAGGAATCAATCTGGTGAACCTTCTTTGTACTCCCTCTATGGCAAAGATGTCTTTCCTCAGATTAGGGGACCAAAACTGCACACAATACTCCAAGTGTGGTCTCACCAAGGCCTTGTACAACTGCAGTAGTACCTCCCTGCTCCTGTACTCGAATCCTCTCACTATAAATGCCAGCATACCATTTGCCTTTATCATCGCCTGCTGTACCTGCATGCCCACTTTCAATGACTGGTGTATAATGACACCCAGGTCTCGTTGCACCTCCCCTTTTCCTAATCGGCCACCATTCAGATAATAATCTGTTTTCCTATTTTTGCCACCAAAGTGGATAACTTCACATTTATCCACATTAAATTGCATCTGCCATGAGTTTGCCCACTCACCCAACCTATCCAAGTCACCCTGCATCCTCTTAGCATCCTCCTCACAGCTAACACTGCCACCCAGCTTCGTGTCATCCGCAAACTTGGAGATGCTGCATTTAATTCCCTCATCCAAGTCATTAATATATATTGTAAACAACTGGGGTCCCAGCACTGAGCCTTGCGGTACCCCACTAGTCACCGCCTGCCATTCTAAAAAGGTCCCGTTTATTCCCACTCTTTGCTTCCTGTCTGCTAACCAATTCTCCACCCACACCAATACCTTACCCCCAATACCGTGTGCTTTAAGTTTGCACACTAATCTCCTGTGTGGGACCTTGTCAAAAGCCTTTTGAAAATCCAAATATACCACATCCACTGGTTCTCCCCTATCCACTCTACTAGTTACATCCTCAAAAAATTCTATGAGATTCGTCAGACATGATTTTCCTTTCACAAATCCATGCTGACTTTGTCCGATCATTTCTCCGCTTTCCAAATGTGCTGTTATCACATCCTTGATAACTGACTCCAGCAGTTTCCCCACCACCGACGTTAGGCTAACCGGTCTATAATTCCCCGGTTTCTCTCTCCCTCCTTTTTTAAAAATTGGCCACCCTCCAATCCTCAGGAACTAGTCCAGAATCTAACGAGTTTTGAAAAAGTATCACTAATGCATCCACTATTTCTTGGGCTACTTCCTTAAGCACTCTAGGATGCAGACCATCTGGCCCTGGGGATTTATCTGCCTTCAATCCCTTCAATTTACCTAACACCACTTCCCTACTAACATGTATTTCACTCAGTTCCTCCATCTCACTGGACCCTCTGTCCCTTACTATTTCTGGAAGATTATTTATGTCCTCCTTAGTGAAGACAGAACCAAAGTAATTATTCAATTGGTCTGCCATGTCCTTGCTCCCCATAATCAATTCACCTGTTTCTGTCTGCAGGGGACCTACATTTGTCTTTACCAGTCTTTTCCTTTTTACATATCTATAAAAGCTTTTACAGTCCGTTTTTAAGTTCTCTGCCAGTTTTCTCTCATAATCTTTTTTCCCCTTCCTAATTAAGCCCTTTGTCCTCCTCTGCTGAACTCTGAATTTCTCCCAGTCCTCAGGTGAGCCACTTTCTCTGGCTAATTTGTATGCTACTTCTTTGGAATTGATACTATCCCTAATTTCTCTTGTCAGCCACGGGTGCACTACCTTCCTTGATTTATTCTTTTGCCAAACTGGGATGAACAATTGTTGTAGTTCATCTATGCAACCTTTAAATGTTTGCCATTGCATATCCACCGTCAATCCTTTAAGTGTCATTTGCCAGTCTATCTTAGCTAATTCACGTCTCATACCTTCAAAGTTACCCCTCTTTAAGTTCAGAACCTTTGTTTCTGAAGGTATGAGCTATTTTTTTTAAGGGTCTGGTTACACCTGAACTTGAGGGTGAGGGGCAATATCCTTATGGGCAGGGTTGCTAGAACTTTGATTCCCACCCCCTACCAACTTAATTTAAACCCTCAGAATGATAGGTCAGAGGACGGAGCAGTTGGTGTAAAGGTAGATGCAACCTACAGAGACTGCAAGGAAAAATGCGCTGTGGATAGGGCATGAACGCAGTCAACAGGATGGGTTGAAATACGTCTAATGCGAAAGGGATCATGAACAAGGGTGATGAGTTCAGAGCATGGATTAAATCATCAAATTACAGTGTAGTTGTTACTGAGACGTCTGTCACAAGAGTGTGAATGGCATTCCAGGGCTCACATCTTTCAAAAGAGACAGAAATGGAGGTAAAAGAGGTGGCATTGCTAATCGGGGATAGTGTCAGAGCTGCAGAGGGGGTGGATGTCATGTAGGGATTGTAGTGTTCTCTTACCCACTATAGGAACAGAGACACCAAGCAGAAGGCTGGTAGATAATTTTGGAAAGGTGCAAAAGTAATGATTGTCATGAATGAGTGGTTGGCTTTAACTTGGGTAATAGTGATTGACACCCCCTTATTTCAAACGGTTTAGATAGGGCAGAAATTGTTAGGTGTATCCAAGAAGTATTCCTGACAATATGTGGACAGGCAGACTAGAAGAGATGCCATATTGGATTGAGTACTCGGCAATGAACCTGGTCAGGTGACACATCTCTTGGAGAGAGAGCATTTTAGAGGCAGTGACCACAACTGACCTTTACCATAGCCTTGGACAGGAAAAGCAGCAGATGGTATGGTAATGTATAACAGGGGAAGCTGATTTATAAGGCAGGAACTTGGGGCATAAATTGGGTGCAGATGTTCTCAGGGAAATGTGGAGATTGTTTAGGAAGCACTTGCCAGGGGTTCTGGATAAGTTTGTCCCATTCGGGTAGAGTGAGGGAACCATAGCTGACAAGAGAAATGTACCTTGAGTTGAAAGATAAGGGAGGTCCTTAATGAATCGTTTGTTTCAGTATTTCTCAGTAAGAGGCACCTTGACAAATGTGAGGTCACTGTAAAACAGGTGAATATGCTGGAAAATGTCAATACTAATTTTATTTTTATACAGCATGGAATAGGCCCTTCCAGTCCTGGGAGCCACACCACAGAGCAACTCCTGACAACCCCGATTTAACCCTAACCTAATCACGGGACATATTACAATGACTTGTTAACCTGTCAGATATGTCTTTGGACTATAGGAGGAAACCATAGGATCTGTAGAAAACCTATCTGGAGAGATGACATACAGAGACTCCTTACAAAGAATGTCCAGATTGAACTCTGAACTCTGACACCCCAAGCTGTAATAGCATTGCCCCAATTATTAAGCTACCATTATGTCAAAGAGTACCTGCTGAAATTAGGATAGAAATCCTAATTAGGATAGGCAGAAGTTGCCACATCTGTTGGTCCTTCCATCCTTAATGGCCACAGGAGTAGCAACTGAAGATTGAAGAGTGGCAAATGCTATTCCTTTGTTCGAGAAAGGTTAATAGAAGTAAATCTGGGAATGATAGACCAGTGAGTCTTGCATTAATACTGAGCAAACTATTGGAGATGGTACTTAAAAGCATTTGAAGGAGCTGAGTCTGAGTTAGGGACAGTCAGCATAGCTTTTCAAGAGGCAGGTTGTAGCTCACCGGCCTGATTGAATTCTTTGAAGAAGTGACAAAACAAATAGATGGAGGTGTGTGTCTGAAGGCAGAAGGTGATAGTTTATGGTGTATATTCTGTCTGGAGGTTGGTGAGTGTGGTGTTTCTGCAGGATCTGTTCTTTGACATCTACTGAGATTTTTATAATTGACTTGGATGAGAAGTGGAAGGGTGGGTTGGTAAGTTTGCAGGTGACTCTAAGGTTGTGTTCTGGATAGCGTAGAAAGATGTACATTACAAGAAAACGAATTGTGTAGAGCTGGGCTGAGAAGTAGCAGATGGAGTTCACTGCAGAGAAGTTTAAAGTAATACACTTTGGAAGGACAAATTTGAAGGCAGAGTATAGGATTGTTAGCAGGGTAGAGGAACAGAGAGATCTTGGGGTCCACATCCATAAATCCATCAGTTTCTGCACATCTAATAGGGAGATTAAGAAGGCGTATAGTTTTTACTTTTAAAGATATAGCGCGGAGTAGGCTGTTCGAGCCATGTTGCCCTAGCAACCCTAACAAACCCTAACCTAATCATGGGACAATTTACAATGACAAGTTAACCAACGCGATACATCTTTGGGCAGTGGAAGTAAACAGGAGGACCCAGAGAAAACCCATGCATTCCACAGGTAGGATATGCAGGGACACCTTACAGAACGGCACTGGAATTGAACTCTGAATTTTGTAACACTCCAAGCTGTAGTAGTGCTGTCCCACCACGGTACCTTTTATTGGGTGTTTTGGCAACGTGTTGACCTTCAGTAGTTGGGGAGGTTGAGTTCAAGACCCGCAAGGAAACTTTGCAGCTTTATTAAACTCTGGTTTGACCACACTTAGAATAGTATTCAGTTCTGATCACCTCATTACAGGAGGTATGTGGAAACTTTAGAGAAAGTGCAGCAGAGATTTACCAGGAATCCTCGATTGGAGAGCATGTATTATGAGGAAAGCTTGAGCGAGCTAGGGCTTTTCTCTTTGGAGCAAAGGAGGATGAGAGGAGACAAGGTCTGTTACAACTGTATATACTTTAAAGGTGAATGGAGGAAAATGCGGGGGGGTTGTCAGAGAGGGTTTTTACAGTGTTAAATGCATGGAACATTGTTAAAGATGATGGTAGAGGCAGCTACATGAGGGACAGTTAAGAGTCTCTTACATAGGCACATGTATGAAAGCAAAATGGAGGTCTATGTGAGAGGGAAGGGTTAGATTGATCTTGGAATAGGTTAAAAGGTCTGCACATCTTGGGGCATGTACTGTTCTACGTGAGTGGCCTTTGCTACATTGGAAGTGACTGAATAGCTTTATTGGTTGTCTTGTGTAAGGTGGTAGGTGGACTATACACTGCTCACATAGCTTTCAGATAAATTATTCCACACTGCTTTTTCTGCTCTATCTTCCCCCACCCCTTTCACATTCCTATCAGTTTCAGCTGAAGGCTGACTTGAGAGCATTCTTCGGAAGGAAAACTTCCGGCCCAGATGGTATATCTGGTCAAATACTAAAGAACTAGCTGGAATGTTCACTGAGGTCTTTAACCTCTTGCTTCAACAGTCTGAGGTACCCACCTGTTTCAATTATTCCAGTGCCTAAGAAGAACGTGGTAACCTGTCTCAATGACTATTTTTCAGTAGCACTTACATCCACAGTGGTGAAGTGTTTTGAGCGGAGGTGATGAAACATATCAATTCCTGCCTGAGAATCGTCTTGGGTCCGCTCCAATTTGCCTACTGGCACAACAGGTCCACAACAGGTGCCATTTCATTGCCTCTTCACTCAACCCTAGAACATCTAGACAGCAAAGATGAATACATCAGGATGCTCCTTATCACCTATAGCTTGGCATTCAATATTATCACACTCTCAAAACTAATCAATAAGCTTCAAGACCTTGGCTCAATACCTCCATGTGCAATTGGATCCTCAATTTCCTAACTTGCAGACCCCAGTCAGTTTGGATTGGCAACAACATCTCCACAATCTCCAGCAGCACAGGTACACCACAAGGCTGCGTACTTAGGCACCCCCCCCCCCCGCCCATCTACTTGCTCTACACTTATGACTGTGGCTAAGCAAATCTCAGATTTAAGTTTGCTGATGACACCACTGTTATTGGCTAAATCAAATTTGACGAATCAGCATAAAGGAAGGAGATCAAAAATCTGGCTGAGTAAATCCAACAACAACTCTTACTCAATGTCAGCAAAACCAAGGAGCTGATTGACTTGAGGGTCAGCAACTTTAAATTCCTCAGTGTTATCTTTTCAGAGGATCTGTCCTGGGCCTGGCATGTAAGTGCAATTATGAAGAAAGCATAGCAGCGTCTCTACTTCCTGAGGAGTTTGCGAAGATTCAGCATGTCATCTGAAACTCTGACAAAATTCTATAGATGTGTCGTGGAGAGTATATTGATTAGCAGCATCACAGCCTGGAATGGAAACAACAATGCCTTTGAACAGAAAACCCTACAAAAGGTAATGGATACAGCCCAGTCTATCATGGGCAAAACCCTCCCACTATTGAGCACATCTACACAAAGCGTCCCAGGAAGGCAGCATCCATCATTAGGGGCCCCACCACCAAGGTCATGCTCTCTTCTCGCTGCTGCCATCAGGAGCAAGATACAGGAGCACCAGAACTCACCGCCACCAGGTTCAAGAATGGTTATTACCATTCAACCATCAGGCTCTTGAACCAGAGGCAATAACTTAACTTGACCCAACACTGAACCATTTCTACAACCTATGGACTCACTTTCAAAAACTCTTTTGCTATTTATTACTTTTTTTATATTTTGTATTTGCAGTTTTTTTGCACACTGTTTGACCACCCTGTTGGGTATGGTCTTTCATTGATTCTATTACAGTTATTGGATTTATTGAGTATGCATGCAAGAAAACATCTCGGGGTTGTATATGGTCGGTCTCTCTCTCTCTCTCACACACACACACACACACACATACACTTTAAACTTTAACATTCTGCAATCTGTTGACTCATTTGTGCTTATTTTACATGTGTGATCTGGTGATTTAAATTTGCTCACAAGTGGTAATATCCTGTCAACACCATGCTTTTTTGCAGTACCTTGATATGGTTACTCTGTTAGTACTGACAAAGTACATGCTATCTTCTGATATCAGCTTTGGTACTATGCTCCATTTGCTAGCCCTTGGCATGCTGATGACCAATAATATGACCTATTTTATTATCATCTGCCACTATGCTTTGCACAGCTGTCTCTTTGTCTCTAATTTTAGCAAGGCTTTGGTCATATTCTAAACTCATCATTTAATATTTAGTGTTCTCCCTCTTATGATTTCTGCATTAAAGGAACTACAGAAATCCAAATGAAGGTTATTGGATTTTTCTGTTATTTGCTGGAATGAAGAATAGCATTCTGCTTTATAAATGTATACAAATAATACCCAAAATCACTTCTTGTACATCACCAGCAGCCATTATTGACAATTTTCCACCCATACCATTTCATCTTTCTTGACTGAGTGGCTGAATACGAATCCTCTCCAAGACATTGTTTTAATCTGTCTCCACAAGGTATGGAGAATACTAATGGTTAATCTACCCAATTATTTGCCAGTACTCCAGCTTACCTCTAGTCAATATTAAAAATTCTTGAAATTATTCCAATTTAGATCTGGATTTGTAGTTTACTTCTTCAAAGTTGTACTGGTCTTTAATTAGTTTCTATAATTATTAATTTTCTCAATCTTGCAGCTTCAGTAAGATTGCATTCCCAAGACCCATTCCCAATTTCCTTTGAGAAGGTGGTGATCAAGTTATTGACCTACTGCAGTGGTTGGTTTTGTTCCCTATGCTTCTCTTGAAGATAATACATGTGAACAACTGCTAGCTTGTCCTAAAAGCTGCGGATTTGAGAAATATTGTCAGAGAAACTAGGCAATCAGCTGCAGTACTTTCTGTAAAGTATTCACACTGCAGCCTGTTCTGCTGGTTGCGAGGGGAGTGAATATTCAGGATATTGGAAGAGGAGATAATCAGACTATTTTTACCTAGATGTCCACCTTCTGTGGAGTCACTGAAGCTGCTCTCATCCTGGGCATTGGAGATGATTCTTTCATTTATGACAAGTGCCTTGGTGAAAAATCCTTGGGTAATCAAGAGGTGGGTCACCCACCAGAGGAAACAGCCTCTGGTCTGCTCTTTTAGCCACATTATTGATGAAGCTGGTCTGTTTGAATTTCTGGTTAATAGTAAGCCCCACTCCCTCTAGGTAGTTTTTGGAAGACTAGGCATTGGTAATTCATTGAAGTAGAATAAAGTAAAATAATAACAATGGTAAATAAAGTGTAAAAGCTACCAAAAAGCACAATGCAGGTAAAAGATAAAGTTCAGGATCATAACAGATGTGATAATCTTGACTGTGAGGTCAAGAGTCAGCCTTGTTGTGCAAGAGATCCATTTATGTGACTGATAAATGTGAGATAGAAACTCTCAATGGGCTAGATGGAATGTGATTCCAGGCCTTTATCATCTTCCCAATGGGAGAAGGGAGAAGAGAGAACAACTGGGGTGTTTGGAGCCTTTGATTGTTCTGGCTGTTTTACTGAGGCAATGAGAAGTATAAACAGTCAATAAAGAGGGAAGCTGGTTCTTATCATATGATCCAGTGAAGTTGTTTTTCCATAGTTCTGTTGTCTACGTCTTGCAGACAATTGCTGATTCACTCACTAAGGAGTTGTCGATGGAACTGAAGATTGTGGAAACATCATTGAGTTTCTAGTGTGATGGAAAGAAGGTCATTACTAAAGCTGCTAAAGATAATTGGGCTTCAGACATTGCCATGTACAAATGCAGTGATTGACTTCCATAACCATCTTGTCATGCACAAGGTCTGATTCCAGCCATTACAGTTTTAGAACATAGAAAACAGAACAATACAACACTAAAATAGACAATATCTGCTCTGATCACAATACCAAACTAAACTCATTCTCTTCTGCCTGTAAATGATCCATTTATCCTCCATTCCCTGCATATCCATGTGCCTGTCTACTTGCCACAATGGAGTGCTGGAAACAGACCCAAATGCAAGACCCAGACACTGAAGTACAAGGAACAGGACTTGACTAGAGTAGGGACGTGACAGGATTCAGAACAGGAGCAGGGACAAGAACACAGACTTGGGCTAGGGAAAGTAGGACCAGGACTAGGAACCATGGACTAGGAGACAAGGCTTGGACTCCAAGCCCAAGACTGGACAATGACCCAAAACCTGGGTCTTGCCTCAGGTTCAGACCCCAGAACCAGGCAAGGACATGACATGGCTAGAGGCTGCGGTCTTGGGGCTTGGGTTCTTGGAGCTTGGCTGCGGGATCGTCGGGGCTTTGGTTCTTGGAGCTCAGAGACAGACTGGGAACTAAACATCAGCATAGAGCCAGGACTTATCCTTCAACAAGCCAGGAGCAATCTGTAACACAACACTAACATGAGACAGGATAGAACATCGACAGGGAGCCAGGACTTATCCTAAGACAAGCCGGGACTCAACTGCTCCACACGAAGATGGGACAGGTCCATCTGTTGGGTAACAGCAGGACAGCCAGACTTACCCAACAGAGGCAAGGACAAGACAAGACATGACCCCCCCCCCCCCATCCACCAAACAACAGCAAGACAGCCTGACTTACCCAGAGGCAAGGACAAGAGGAGACAAACACCAAAGAACAGACAGTTCTATCTCTGCTCCAGGGTAGCTCCAAGTCTCAGTTCAGCCAGCAACCTCAGCTGGCTACAGAAACAGCCAGATCCCTACCTAACTCAGAGTGGCTGGCAGCCACTCAGCTGGCCCAAGAAACAGCTAAATCCATACCACAAAGACTACTCCAACGAGTGGCAACAAGGCTCCATGAAGCAGTGGTCCTCCAACCAGGCCTAGAGATCACAAATGGTTTCACTAGCCTTCCATCAGCAGTTTGCTCCAAGGGGGGCTGACAAGACAAACCAGCAGCTGACACTGTCTGTCTGTATCTTGTTTTACAGCAGTTGGCATCCAGCTTAATGGTGCATTACCGCCACCCTCTGCTCCAGAATGTGCACTAGACATACATTCTAAACCCCTTCACCCAATCTCTCTCACACACACACATATATATATTGCATTTATATCAAATACAAAAGAGTGTTGCAGTTACTAGGGTAGGTAATGGAAACAGAAGAGAGGAAATTGTGTGGACTAGGTTAAGGCTGGGGCATGCATTGAACAAAACATTGAAAATGATAGGGAAACACCAGACAGGATTGTGTGAGGAATGTCAGGAAGAGGAGTCAGTAGAACATGTAGTTCTGAGTTGCAAGTATGGGATACAGAGAGAGATGATGAGAAATAAATTAAGGGAGTTGGGGATGCAGGAATTCACATTAAAAGGGTTGCTGGGCATGGGTGAGAGAGCACAAGTCCGGGTATTTTTAGCGTTTTTAAGGGGTACAGGGGTTTTTTATAGAATATGACGAATAAACAGGAATAGGATACTAGGATGGTCAAAGATGGGGAACCTTCCCATCTTTGACCATCCTAGTATCCTATTCCTGTTTATTCGTCATATTCTATAAAAAACCCCTGTACCCCTTAAAAACGCTAAAAATACCCGGACTTGTGCTCTCTCACCCATGCCCAGCAACCCTTTTAATGTGAATTCCTGCATCCCCAACTCCCTTAATTTATTTCTCATCATCTCTCTCTGTATCCCATACTTGCAACTCAGAACTACATGTTCTACTGACTCCTCTTCCTGACATTCCTCACACAATCCTGTCTGGTGTTTCCCTATCATTTTCAATGTTTTGTTCAATGCATGCCCCAGCCTTAACCTAGTCCACACAATTTCCTCTCTTCTGTTTCCATTACCTACCCTAGTAACTGCAACACTCTTTTGTATTTGATATAAATGCCTCCCTTTCCCCTCCCTGTCCCATCTTTCTTGCCACATTCGGTTGACTTTTTCCCCAGATTACACACTTAACCTCTGCTTTACTGATACTAATGTGCATTTCCACATTTTCTTTCTTTAACACCCTCTTTGCCAACTCATCCACCCTCTCATTCCCCTTCACCCCTACATGTGCTGGAACCCATAGAAATTTTACCTGACCTCCCTGATTTGCAATTCTTGTAACTAACTGAAGGACTTCATAAAGTACATCTTGCCGACTGTTTGTGTGAAAAGACCTTAAACTTGCTAGAACTGAGGATGAATCTGAACATATCAATGCTTTGGCTTGTCTGGCTTTCTGCACCCATTGCAACGCAACCAACACTGCCAGCATCTCCACTGTAAACACCCCTAACTTATTAGATGTTCTTCTGCTGATTCCAATTTCTTTTGCAGGTATTACCACCCCAAACCCTGTCACTCCTGTTTCAGGTTCCTTCGCACCATCCGTATAAATGTGAGTATAATCACTATATTTCTCCATCACATGACAGTTAAATGCATTTACCAAATCTGTTTTATATCTTTCTTTCCTTTTTACCTCTAACAAATGCCGGTCTATGTCAGGCCATACAAGCTTCCATGGAGCTACAACGGATAAACTACTGAAGGACTTATCCTCAGATCAAATACTCCACATTCTTTCGCGATATCATTCCCTACCCAACTAAAGGTATCCCTCTGAAACCTCCCATTTTCCCAGCACTCCTGCAACACTCCTTTAGTGGGGTGAGAATCATTGTGCCCCTACAAGTTAGCCCAGTAGTTTGCCATCAGTTGCATCCTTCTTAGTTCCAAAGGCATTATTCCCATTTCTACCTGTAGGGCTGACACTGGTGATGTTTTAAAAGCCCCACTGCACACTCTCAAGGCCTGAGCCTGAATCACATCCAGTTTCCTTATAAGAGACCTAGCTGCTGATCCATATACTATATTTCCATAATCCAATACAGATCTTACTAAAGCCACATACATTCTCTTCAAAGCTGAACAACTTGCTCCCCATTCCCTACCAGTCAAACATCTCATCACATTTATTACTTTTTTACATTTCTCCTCAACTTTCCTGATATGGTCTGCCCATGTTAATCGTGAATCAAATATAACTCCCAGAAATTTAAATGATGCAACCGTTTCTAATTCAACCCCATACATCCTTAACTTCTTCCCTACGTCAACCCTTTTCCTGGTAAAAAATACAGTTTGAGTTTTATCTACTGAAAATCTACATCCCCAATCATAACTCCACTCCACCACTTCATCAATTGCTTCTTGTAGTTTCCTGATTATATAGTCCATGTTCCTGCCTCTTTTCCACAAGGCCCCATCATCCGCAAACAGTGACCTACCTATATCCACTGGTACCTTTGTGAAGACATCATTGATCATAATCATGAAAAGTAATGGGCTAATCACACTACCTTGAGGTGTGCCATTTTCCACTATGTACTGTTTTGATAATTCTGATCCAATCCAAACTTGAATTTTTCTACCAAACAAATCTTTAATCCAATTAAAAACTCTCCCACCAACCCCCATCTTGTGCAGTTTAATTAATAATCCTTCCTTCCATGTCATATCATAGGCTTTTTCAATGTCAAAGAACACTGCCACTACTGACTCTCTATTTGCCTGGGCCTTCCTTATTTCAGTCTCTAACATAATCACTGAGTCCATGGAATTCCTTCCCTTTCTAAAACCACTCTGATAACTTGCCAGCATTCCCCTTTTCTAAAGCTCATATGATAACCTTTCTGTTATCATCCTTTCCATTATCTCACATATACTTGATGTTAATGCAATTGGTCTGTAGCTAGTGGGTTTTGACAGATCCTTGTCAGGCTTCCTTTTTGGAATTACTACTGCTTCTTTCCATGCACTTCGTAATCTTCCCTCCTCCCACACTGTTATAAAAATGCAGCAACTTCAAGAGCACTCCTTCTCCTAGATTTTTTAGCATCACAGAGAATATCAGATCTTTCCCTGGGGAGGTTGGTCTCGATCTCTTTATTGCTCTCACCATTTCTGCTAATGTAAATCGATCATCAATTATATCATCTGTTCCTTCCCTCCTGCTTAACACACCTGGGTGTTGGCTCATTATTCTTTCCCTTCTCCCTTCTTCAGACAAATTTTCTGAACTGTGTATCAGTACAAATGACTTGGCCATGACCTCAGCCTTATCCCTACTGGAGACTGCAGTTTCCTCCTCAAATATAATTGCTGGATATTCCCATTCCCTTCTATCTCCTCCCATCCTCTTAATCATTCCCCATATCTCTCCCACAGGTGTTGTTCTTCCTACCTTGTTGCAAAAAGTCCTCCAACTTGCCCTTTTAGCTTGACATATAGTTCTTCTCACCACTGCCTGTGCTTTCTTATATTGAACCAAATGCTGCATATTATGGGTTCTTTTAACTAGCCTGAATGCTCTATTTCTGTTTTTTACAGCCTGACAACATTCCTCTGTCCACCATGGTACCAGTTTCCTATTCATCCTATTTTTACTCCTAGGTATAGATCCTTCTGTTGCCATGATAATTGCTGAAGTCACCTGACTGTTTAATTCATCTACATTTCCAGAAATATCAATCTTTGTCAACCCTTCTTCACTAAATATCTGGAACTTACCCCAATCAGCTTTTTCAAACACCCACTTTGGGGTTCCACCACCTGGTCTTACTTCAACTCTTTCACCCACTGACCACAAAACTGGGCAGTGATCACTGCCTACTGTTGAAGCAGTCCAAACTCCCCAGTTACTAATGCCAGCCAAGGTATTAGACACTAACGTAATATCTAACACTGACTCAGTTCCTGTTGTTATATCTATCCTTGTGCCGCTACCATCATTCATACACACCAAATCCCTTTCTTCCATCAAATCTTCAATTACCTTTCCATTTGGATCTGTAATCTGATCCCCCCATATTGTGCTATGAGCATTGAAATCTGCACACCACACTACTTTATGTCTGTTTTGTCCTTGCATCTTTAATAGGCTGTCCAAATCCAACCTTTTGCATGGATTGTAGTAGTTAATTATAACCGCTCCCTCCCCTCTCTCCCACACTTCCACCACTATGTATTCCTGATCATCTCCTTTCTCCAGTACCCTATATGGTATACCTTGCTTAATTAACATAGCACAACCCCCTCCTCCCCCTAGATTTCTATCTTTCCTTATCATTGTATACCCATATACCACAAAGTCTAAAGTTGGTTTCAACCAAGTTTCCTGAATACACACTACATCCGGTTTTACAACCATTTCTTTAATAAAGTGCTTGAATTCCTGGCTATTGGCCAGTAAGCTCCTTGCATTCCATTGTAAAAGAATCACCATAATTAGTATTAACCAACACATGACACTTCCTGGTTTGACTGATTACTGAGGTTCTCCCTCACTTCCTCCCATGTCAGTCCTACTAACCCTAAATGGTTTACTGCTGCTTTTACCACCAGCTGAATTTTGTCACTTTTTGACTTTACCTCAGCAGTACTATTAATCACTCCTGCAATGAATGTTACTAGAGCCTTTTTGTCTACATAAATCCTGTTAATTGTTCTTTGTTGCATCTCTCGTATCCCTATTGCTCCCTGTTCATTAGGAGCATTATTCTGTTCTCTTGACATTCTTGCAGCTTCTGCACAAGTGATCTTTCTTTTCATTCTTATTTCTTGAATTTTAGTCTCCCATCTGACAACCTCACACCCACTATATGCAACATTATGAGCTCCTCCACAATTGCAGCATTTTGGTTGAACTCCTGTTCCGCACTTTCCATATTCATGATCACCCCCACATCTAGCACATCTCCTCTGCCTTTTACAGTTTTTAGCCACGTGTCCAAACCTATGACAATTATAGCACCTCAGTGGTTTTGGCACATACACCCTTACTGGGTAACTCATGAAACCCAGGAACACCTTCCTTGGCACTCTTTCTTCAAATTCAATCAATACTGATTCACTTTCCTTCTTCACTCCCTCCTTTGTTGTTTTCAGTCTTTGAACATTCATTACTTTCCCTCCTTTGATATTCCTCTTTATCTCCTCCATATTTATACTCATTGGTATCCCCGTGATCACTCCTTTACAACCACTATTTTGTGCTCCCACCCTCCCAGTGTATTCCACCTTGCATTTTCCTATCTCTTTTAGCTTGAGTGCTTTCTCAAGTTGTTCCTCATTCACACATCTTACCAATAAGTTGCCATCATTAAGGACTTTTGCAAATACTATTTCCCCTATCTTATTTGTCAGAGTTGTTGTTAGCACGAACAGGTTAATTTTCTTCTTATGTCCCTGAGCCTTCTCATTAAACCTAATTATGACTACACTCCCTCTGAGTTTGTTCATCTTCCTCACTTTCAGACCTTTCTCCACTATTATTTCTTATTCTTTTATTCCCTTTGTCTTGGTTTTTATTCACCTGACCCCTCACTACCTCCTCATTCCCTTTATTTCTCCCTTCACAATAATGCACCTCTTCCCAGCTGCCTACCTCTGGTCCCAAGTCTCTATCCCTCTCCTTCTCCACTTTCTTTCCCTCAACCCCACCTCTTATCTTGTCCACCATTACCAGACCCACACAACCCCCTCCCAGCAATTTCCATTCCTTCCCCACTCTCTTTCCCTCAACAGGTTCCAAACCACATTCACACATCAAGCAAAACACAGCCAGCTTCCAGTCCACTCCCCCTGGTCCACCAGCAATCTCTTCAGCAGCCCAGCAGCTGACACTCCATCCCAAGGCTACTTATATTGCAAGCCCAAAGATGGGAATCAGGTGCCTTTGATTTAGTCAAACAAGGGACTGCTGGAAGACCCAGAGTCCTGAGTCCATGGACCGGACTGTGAACCGGAATGCAGACTTCACAGACCGGACTGTGAACCGGAATGCAGACCGGACCGGACCATGACACTACTAGCCTCATAAACTCCACTAATATATCTGCTTCCACGTTTAATACTCTCTGTGTAAAGTTCTTGCCCTGCACTTCTCCTTATCTCATGGAAGTCTCATCCCAGCTGGAATCTTCAATTCATTTCCTCTTGTATATGATAATTTTACTTGGGAAAAATATTCTGTCTCTTTTATCTATGCTTCTCATAATTGTATCATCTGCTATCAAATCTCCCCTCAGACGTCACTGCTCAAGATAAAACAACCCAAGTTTGTCTATCCCCTCCTTATAGGCCATACCCTCTAAGCAATCCTTCTGCATCCTTTACAAAGCCTCCACATACTTTCTGTAATGGGGCAACCAGAAATGCACACAATACTCTTAAGCAAAGAGCTGCCAAAACAAAGTTTCATATATCTGTGACATGACCTCCTTATGCTCAATGCCCTGACCAGTGAAGATAAAGAAGGCAGGCCATGTATTTTCTTCAAAATCCTCTGTACTTACATGGCCACTTTCAGGGAGGTATAGAATTGGACCAACTTTGTCAAGTTGAATTTATTGTTATATACCTACGTACTGTATGTGCAGGTGCATCAGAAAAGTTACTTGCATCAGCATCATAGGCATATAGCATTAGAGATGCAACATTCACACCAACAACATAAATTGAGCATAAAATACATAAAATTATACAAGAAGCATGCAAATTAAACAAAAAAATACAAAGCTAATTGTGGTGCAAAGTGTTCATAGTGTTGCTGTACTAAGGTAGTCACTAGGGTTGTGCACATTGGCTCAATAACGGAATAGTTAAAGCTGTTCTTGAATATGGTGGTGTGGAACTACCTCCTGCCCAATGGTAATTGAGAGGAGATAGCATGGCCAAAACCATGGGGTTCCTTGATGTTAAGGGGCTCTTCCATTAACTGTACTCTGTCCCTTTAGATTTGACCTCCCATGGTGCAATACATCACAGTTCCACCTGTCATTCTTTTTCCCATATCTCTAACTGATCTGGTGAAAATTTGAACAGCTCTCTACTCTGACTATAACATCACCAGTCTTTGTGTTAGTTGCAAACTTACTAACCCACCCATCTAAATGTTCCTCCGATTTATTTATTTATATCACAAAACAAAAGAGTCCCCAGCATCAAGTCCTACAGAACATCAGTAATCACAGACCTCCAGCCAGAATAGCACACACAGAATGCTGGAGGAGCTCAGCATGTCAGGCAGCATCTACGAAGAGGAATGAAGAGCCGACATTTCAGATCTCCACACTGTCACTTTCACATCACACCGAGTAATCAAGTCTTGTCTGTGTTTGATCCAAAGCTGGGAAGAGGCTTGGAGCCAAGTAGTCCTGACAAAACTGAAAAATAGCTAGATTACAGGTAAATAAATGGCACTTGATTCCATTGTCAATAATACCTTCCATCACTTTGCTGATGATTAAGAGGAGACTGATTAGTTGAATTGATTTGTTTTATATTGCAAATATGCAATTTTTTGGCAATTTTCAACATTGTTGCTGCAAAGTAGAAGAGATTCGTTACAACCATCTCACTTTTGTTTAAAACTCATTAATGACATTGAATTCAGGGTGAACTCAGCGTAAGCACATGAACAGATTTAAATTCAATGCCTGAAGATCTTTAATTTAACTGGGTACAGGTTTTGTGCAAAATAATTTTTGTTTTAAAGTTGGCAAATAATGCTTTTAAATGTGGTACAAAATTAATCATTTAGAAATCTGCTTGCAAAACCACAAAAGCACCTATAGTTCAACCTATTAATCTTTTATTATGCAAGTTATAGGATTTTAATAAGATTTCAGCAACTTTGACCATTCAATTGAAGACAGCACATTCACAAATCTGGAACTAATTATTAAATATTCAATTTATTACACTAAAATGATCATTAAAAATAAATATTTCCTTACAAATTTGAGAAATACTTTTATTAATTTGTCACAGTGCTATTACAGTATTTACGACCTACACTGGTCTTCCCAAAATGCAATTTCCCTTCATTTTGCACTCTGTTTCTCACCTAACAAATGACAAAAGCATTCCATATTTGTCAAAAAATATTAATTTCAAAATAAGCCTGTGTCTGATCTGTGATCATGTATTAATGGAGATTTTATGATAAGTTCATTCACGGGTAATTTCTTATTTCCTGCTCTGCTTTCTTGCCTCTTTGCTGGCATTAACTTTGTGATAAATGACTTCTCCATTAGTATTGTTAGATGCTTTTCATCCTTCTAAGTGTTTGCCAAAACTGCTTCATATTAAGCTCAAGGAGGGTTATCATTATTTAAGTGCATATTTTCAATGCAAAGCTGTCCTTTAAAAATAACAAAATAATAATTAAAGCAGGAGACTGACATTCAGTGCTGTCAGTTTCCAGTAAGAAACTGCTGACAAATGCTGCTGTAAATTTGAAGAACAACAGCCAATTAAAACTGAATCTGCTGACAGAGATAATGCCTCTGGTCTAAAGTCAAGTGAATGTAAACCAAAAACAGCTCCGTCAAGGGCCAACGGTTTGTGGCAGCTGATTGCTAATGCTAAAGAAATAAGACAAATATACTGTTAAAGTACAGCTAGTAGTGAAAACAATACCTTAGCTTGTGGAGTCTAATGAGAATTTACAGTGATGTCAATGTCTCCACATATAGGTTCTGTGAAAAAGTGGAGCTGCAGATATTTATGCAAGCAAAGGTATGCTACTGCCAATGGCCTCAACTTGGAAAGCACTGGAGATAGTATGGCTCCTTGACACTTCATGAGCTGGCAAATTTTGGTTAAGGGATCAATAAGTCAAGGTACAGTATGTCATATTTAATGGGATCCTTCAGAATACATAGAACAGGTAAATGATAGAGAAAAATTCAAGGTGGAAGACCCATCATGTGTAGATGACTAAAAAAAACATCCAATATGTAGCTCAGAAGAGTGTAATGAATACAAAATCAGAAATGAATTACTAAAACATGAATAGATAAGGAAAATCCTGGGAGCCAAATCTTAAAATTGAACCTACATTATTGATGACTGAAATGAGGAATTTGTTTTCATACAAGGATTAATGGAATTGTGGAATCTGCTTTCTCTTCCTCTCTCTCCCACCCCACCCCCATAGAATTTCACCTTATTAAAATTTTCAAGATTGAGATTGATAGATTGATGGATGTTAGTTGGATTACTAAAGAATGTGGAACATAGATGGGTAAATGGAGCAGAGACATAGGCCTGCTATAAATTATTGAATGCCAGAACAGAGTCAAAAGACTGAATGGCTTCCTTCTGTTCTTCTATTCTTCCATTTATGTTAGTTTTGTTGCAGAAACACATCATTTTTAGTCATATTTTGATTTCCCCCTTGAACAAGGTTTCTAAATGTAACAGTTATTTTCTGGACTAGTTACAAATTCTATGTCGAGATTTTTGATGCAATCAACATTTTCCTATAATGATCTATTTCCTAGAGACAGCTGGGTACACTTAGCCTAGTTGATTCTAGCTTCCTGGAACTGTGACTTCAGCTATACTGGCAAACATACTCTGTTATTTAACTCTGATTAATTCAATTTTTTTCACTGTCTGATTCCCAATAAAGATATATAAAGACGATTCTTGGCCTTGCATTTAATTGCTAGTTCTTCTGTAACATTGTTCTGTGTTTCATTTTGCATCAAATGTCATAAGCTATCCAAAACAAAATCAGGCAGTTGATCAGACTGCAACAACTTCGAAAGCAGAGCAATAAGAAACAGAAGTAACAGCAGGCCAGAAAGCTACTCAAACCTCATACCTATGTGATTTCTTTTTTTGAAGTAAGTATTTCAATTTCTGATTGAATTGATCCCCTCAGGTTTAACGTATTTTCATATTGTGACCACTTTTCTCTGGGTTAATATGAAATCACTAATTTCCACTAGTCTTAGATGGCCTATGTTGGCTAGTATGGGATTACAATAGTAAAAATGATGCAACATTTTCTAAATTGCATACACATCAATGAGTAGTGTGTAATAGCTTTGGCTGTCTAACTGCATACAGAACCCACAACAATAATGTGGTTGCATTGACAAAGATCTTGTTCAAACACAATAAGGAATGATTATTCTAATTACCAAATATTCAGGAATGAAAACAAAATCAAAATAAGCAAGGAGCGCTTGTGTGTGTAAATGTTACCTATCAGTCCAGATGCTCCAATTGTGAATATATCATGTGGGATTACATATTACCAACTGTGCCACATTCAATATCCAGAAGTAATATTGTAGTTTAAAACTGCATAAATGACATGTCAAGTGACTAGTGGGGTACCGCAAGGCTCAGTGCTGGGACCTCAGTTGTTTACAATATATATTAATGACTTAGACGAGGGAATTAAATGCAGCATCTCCAAGTTTGCGGATGACACGAAGCTGGGCAGCAGTGTTAGCTGTGAGGAGGATGCCAAGAGGATGCAGGGTGACTTGGATAGGTTAGGTGAGTGGGCAAATTCATGGCAGGTGCAATTTAATGTGGATAAATGTGAGGTTATCCACTTTGGTGGCAAGAACAGGAAAACAGATTATTATCTGAATGGTGGCCGATTAGGAAAAAGTGAGGTGCAACGAGACCTGGGCGTCATTATACACCAGTCATTGAAAGTGGGCATGCAGGTACAGCAGGCAGTGAAAAAGGGCGAATTGTATGCTGGCATTTATAGCGAGAGGATTCGAGTACAGGAGCAGGGAGGTACTACTGCAGTTGTACAAGTCCTTGGTGAGACCACACCTGGAGTATTGTGTGCAGTTTTGGTCCCCTAATCTGAGGAAAGACATCCTTGCCATGGAGGGAGTACAAAGAAGGTTCACCAGATTGATTCCTGGGATGGCAGGACTTCCATATGATGAAAGACTGGATTGACTAGGCTTATACTCGTTGGAATTTAGAAGATTGAGGGGGGATCTTATTGAAACGTATAAAATCCTAAAGGGATTGGACAGGCTAGATGCAGGAAGATTGTTCCCGATGTTGGGGAAGTCCAGAACGAGGGGTCACAATTTGAGGATAAAGAGGAAGCCTTTTAGGACCGAGATTAGGAAAAACTTCTTCACACAGAGAGTAGTGAAGCTGTGGAATTCTCTGCCACAGGAAACAGTTAAGACCAGTTCATTGGCTATATTTAAGAGGGAGTTAGATATGGCCCTTGTGGCTAAAGGGATCAGGGGGTATGGAGGGAAGGCTGGTACAGGGTTCTGAATTGGATGATCAGCCATGATCATACTGAATGGTGGTGCAGGCTCGAAGGGCTGAATGGCCTACTCCTGCACCTATTTTCTATGTTTCTATGTTTCAATACTTCTACTGGTCTTGTGCCTGATATTTCTCCATCGAACCGCCTACTCAGAATTTTTAAAAAACCTTTTTCCCAGAACCCCTACACTCTCTTGGAGTTATTATCAGTTTACTAGATTCATAGTAGTGGATAGAAAATAGTAGTTAAAATAGTTGATTAGTGTTTACCAAAGGTTAGTCTTCGCCAAATGTGAATTCCCTACCTGATTGTGAATCACATTTTAAATGATCACTAACCTTGTCTATGGATTCATTTCATGACTGACTGAATTGGCTTTTTTGTATTAAAATAAAATTGGGTGCTTGTGTGCAATGAAGAGGAAGAAATATCGCTTATCATTTTCCTCATCCTGTTTCCTAATAGCTCTGCATGCAAACCCATCTATAAATTTTTCAGTGTCTAGATCTACAAACTAACTGTGCAAAGAAAATGTAAATAGAGAGAGTGCCAGTGAATAGATGTGAGTGAGCTTCACAATCAGAATTCCTCTGTAGCTACAGTTCAGAATAACAGCTTCCCAGGCAAGTAGGACCAAGTTGTTCTCTGATCTGCTCCTGAGTTGCTGTCTGTCTTATGGAGCAAAGCTGATTTTAGCTGGAAAGATCATTATTGTTTTCACGCCTGCAATAAAATTGGTGTTAATGCTTCTGTAATGTTTCCAGATAGCTGTTGGTTTTCCTTACTAAAGATCTTCAGTACTCAGTGGATTACCCACTTCATCAACCACCTAACATCGGCCCCCGTGAATGAGATAGCTCAGCTAGATCAAGGAGCTATATTCATAAGTCCCTTTAACAACTCCTGGCAACATTACTCAAATGAGTGAAAATCTGCAGATGCTGGAAATCCAAGCAGCACGCACAAAATGCTGAAGGAACTCAGCAGGCCAGCCAACATCCATCGAAAGGAGTACAGTTGAGGTTTTGGGCCGAGGCTCTTCAGCAGGACTGCAGATAAAAGATGAGGAGTCAGAGTTAGAGGGTGGGGTGGGTGGAGAGGAGGGAAAACACAAGGTGACAGATGAAACTGGGTGGGGGGGATTGAGTGGAGGGGTGAAGTAAAGAGTTGGGAAGTTGATTGGTGAAAAAAGTACAGGGCTGGAGATGGGGGAATCTAATAGAAGAGGACAGAAGGCCATGGAAGAAAGAAAAAGGGGAAGGAGAACCAGAGGGAAGTGACGGGCAGCCAAGAAGGCAAGGAGATAATGTGACAGAGGGAAAAGGGGATGAGTAATAGAGAAGAGAGTTCAAGAAATTGATGTTCATGCCAGCAGGTTGGAGGCTCCCCAGACGGAATATAATGTTTTGCTCCTCCAACCTGAGTGTGGCCTCATCAAGACAGTAGAGGAGGCCATGGATGGACATGTCAGAATGAGAATGGGAGGTGGAATCAAAATAGGCGGCCATTAGGAGAATAACGCAGGTATATAACATTTTGGGCAATACAGTGCATATTAAGATTTTGGCTGCAACTTAATGTCCTTGCAGGTATATAAAGAGTTTTGTGCTGCAAGTTTCATTTCAAGTTATGTTTACCACTGCACTTTATGGTTAATCATTACCAAGGTTAAAACTTTTCACATTTTTGAAAGTATTTCATGGCATACTGGACTCTACCTAAAAGTACACTTTATCAGACACAGTACTCCCAGGGGCACTGCTGCAAGTTACTGCAGTGCCCGCAAAGTACTTACATCTTCAGCTGATGCAAGGAATGCTCAACTTTTTGCAGAGCACAAGTGTATCAAGAACCAATGCAGGAGGCTGCTGAATGTAACAGGTGCATATTCATGAACTGCAAGAGTTAAAGTTTCATCAGTAGGCCACAAATGAAATGAAAATTCATTGAAGTGTTATGAAGGGACTGCCTAAATATTCAGTTTCAATTTATTTTCATAATGCTACTAAATTTTAAAGAAGGTTTGAAATAGATGGCCTTTAATGGTAGACGGCTACAAAGGAGACACAGGGACAGCTGCTTCATAACAAATATTACTTATTTTTGTTCTTCGTTAGGACATTTGAGAATCAGAATCTGATTGCGTATCACCGGCATATGTCATGAAATTTGTTAACTTTGCAGCAGCAGTACAATGCAATAAATGATAAATAAATATAGAGAAAAAACCTTGAATTACAGTAAGTATATCTACGTCTATTAAATACTTAAAATAAGTAGTGCAAAAAACAAGAAATAAGGAAGTATTGAGGTGGTGTTCATGGGTTCAATGTCCATTTAGAAATCAGATGGCAGAGGGGAAGAAGCTGTCCTCAAACTGATGAATGTATGCCTTCAGGCTTCTGTATCTCCTTCTCATTGGTAACAATGAGAAGAGGGCATGTCCTGTGTGGAGGGGGTCCTTAATGACGGACACCACCTTCCTAAGTCACCGCCCCTTGAAGATGTCTTGGGTACTACGAAGGCTCATACTCATGATGGAGCTGACTAATTTTACAAGCTTCTGATACTTACTTCATTGCTCCTCCTTCACCTTCCCCCCGTGCCCCTTCCCCATACCAGCCAGTGATGTAGCCAGTCAGAATGCTTTCCATGGCACATTTGTAGAACTTTTTGAGTGTTTTAGTTGACAAACCAAATCTCCTCAAACTCTGAATGAAGTATAGCTGCTGTCTTGCCTTCTGTGCTGTGTCCCCATTAGGTCCTCAGAGATGTTGACACCCAGGGACTTGAAACTGCTCATCCTTTTCACTGCTGATCCCTCAATGAGGACCTTGGAGTGTTTTCTTGACTTCTGCTTTCCAAAGGCCATAATCAATACCATGGTCGTGCTGACCTTGAGTGCAAGGTTGTTGCTGCGACACCTCTCAAATAGCTTACACTCCTGTACGCCCTTTCATCACCATCTGAAATACCAGCTACATTTGATATACCGGTTGAATTATTAGCAATTCAACAAGGCAATAAGCCTGTATGTGAATAAATAATAACTCGGAAGTAAATTGGATTATTGGCATCTGACACATCGCCAATATTTAAAATTAAGCAAAATATATATGAAAATTTAATTAAATTTTCTGGGTGATTCCTTGAAAGATCTAGTAACAATTTGGACTTTATTTCTTAGATTTAACAGTCTGTCTCCAAAAAGATGAGTCATTAACAGAAGTCAAATCATAATTCTAATTGTAAGTGCAACTTCTACTGTGAATCTCTGCCAATATACTTACCAGAGCCGAAAGATGTAAATGAAATTGCCTTTCAATAACCATCCATAATAATCAGCACCTTATGCATCTGGTTATAGAGTCATAGAACACTACAGTGCAGAAACAGGCCTATTGGCCGATCTAGTCTGTGTCAAACTATTAATCTCCTTAGTTCTATTTACCTGTACTCAGAACTTAGCCATCAATACCCCTCCAATTCATATACGTCCAAATTTCTCTGAGTGAAGAAGTTCCCCTTAAACATTTCACCTTTCACCCTTAAGCTATGATCACTAGTTCTAGTCTCACACAACTTCAGTGGAAAAAGCCTACTTGCATTTACCCTCTCCATATCCCTCATAATTTTGTATACCTCTATCAAATCTCCACTTATTCTCTTACTCTCTAGGAAATAAAATCCTGACCTATTCAGCCTTTCCCCATAAAACAGGCCCTTAAGTCCTGGTAACATCCTTGTCAATTTTCTCTGCACTTTTCAATCGTATTGACAACTTTCCCATCGATAGGTAACCAAAACTGCACACAATGCGCCAAATTAGGTCTCATCAATGTCTCATAGAACTCAAAATCAGGTTTAATATCACTGGCCTATGTCATGAAATGTGTTGCTTTTCAGCAGCTGTGCATTGCCAAACATAATAATAAAATATAAATTGCAATAAGAAGTATATATATAATAAAGAATGAATAAGTACTGCAAAAAAGAGGGAGAAATAGGGAGGTGTTCATGGATTCACTCAGAAACCTGATGGTAGGGGGGAAGAAGTTATTCCTGAAACATTGAATGGGTGCCTGCTAGACCCTATACCTCATCTTGATTGTAATAATGAAAAGAGACCATGTCCTGAGTGATGGGGTCCTTAATGACTGATGCTGTCTTTTTGAGGCTTCGCCGTTTGAACGTGTCCTTGATGCTGGTGAGACTCGTGCCCATGATGAAGCTGGCTGAGTTTACAGACTTGCAGCTTTTTCTGATTCTGTGAAGTGTTCCCTCCATACGAGATAGTGATGCAATCAGTAAGAATGTTCTCCATGGTACATCGTAGAAACTTACGTGTGTCCTTGGTGGCATCCAAAACCTCCTCAAGGTCCTAATATAGCTCCTGATGAGCCTTCTTTGTAAAGGCATCTATATCTTGTGCCCTGGATAGGTCTTCAGAGACGTTAACACCCAGAAACTTGAAACTGCTCATCCTTTCCACTACTGCTTCTTCAATGAGGACTGGTGAATGTTTCCCTAACTTCCCTTTCCTGAAGTCCACAATCAATTCCTTGGTCTTACTAATGTTGAGTGCAAGGCTGTTGTTGCATTCAACTAGCTGACCTATCCCAATATAACATCCCAACCCAATACCTTGATTTATGAAGATCAATGTGCTAAAAGCTTTCTTTATGACCCTATCAACCTGTTACAACACTTACAAAGAATAATGGATCGGTATATCCAGAGCCATCTGTTCTTCCGTAGTCTTCAGTGCTCTACTGCTCATCATGTAAGTCCTACACGAGTTAATTCTCCCAAAGTGCTCTACCTTGCACTTGTCTGCATTACATTTCATTTGCCATTTTTACAGCCTATTTTTCCTTCCGGTTCAAATCCTACTGTAAGTTTGAAAGTCTTCCTTGCTTAACACTACACCCCCAATTTTGGTATCATCCACATCTGGCAGCTACCCAGAAAAATCCTACTTTATTCCCACTCTTTGCTTCCTGCCATCAGCCAATGCTCTATCCGTCCTAGCATTTGTCCTGTAATATCATGAGCCTTTATCTTGTTCTGCAGCCTCATGTTTGGCAGCTTGTCAAAGGCCTATTGAAAATCCAAATATTCAACATCCACATACTCTCCTTTGTCTTTCCCGCCTGTTATTTCCTCAAAGAATTCCAACAGATTTGTCAGGCAAGTTTTCCCCTAAGGAAGCCATGCTGACTTTAGCTTATTTTATTATGTGCCCTGAAGTCTACGAAACCACACCCTTAACAATTGACTCAAACATCTGCAGACTAACAGGCCTATCTCCCTCCCTTCTTGAACAATGGAGTGGCATTTGCAATTTTCCAGTCCTCTGGAACCATGCCAGAATCTATTGATTCCTGAAAGATCATTACTAATGTCTCCACAATCTCTTCAACTACCTCTTTAGAAACCCTGGGGTGTAGACCAACTGATCTGGTTGATTTATCTACCTTTCGGCCTTTCAGTATCCCAAACACCTTCTCCCTAGTAATGGCAGCTTCATTCACTTCTGCCCCTGACACTCTCAAACTTCCGGCATACTGCTAGTGTTTTCGTTAGTGAAGACTGATGGAAAATACTTACTCAGTTCATCCACCATTTCCTGGTTCCCCATTACTACCTCTCCAGCATCATTTACCTGATCTTGGCAAAAAAGTGAACTTGCTCCACTGCACATACTATATATTACAGTATACCTGTTATTGAGGGGAATGGGCACAGGGGTACTCTACACTGGCAACCTATCCCTTTCTCCCTCCTGATGGTTAACCGGCTATCTGTAACCTGCACCTTGGATGTAACTACCTCCCTGTATTGCCTGCCGATCAACCCTTCCGCCTCCCAAATGACTCGGAATTCATTCAGCTCCAACTCCAATTCCTTAACTCGGTCTGAAAGAGGCTGCAGCTGGATGCATTTCTTGCAGATGTTGTCATCAGGGACACTGGAGGTCTCCTCATCTTCCCACATTGATGCACTATCAATAACTCCAAAAGACTGGAAATAGAGTAAATACTGAAAGGCTTTTATTAGCAGTAAAATGTGACCTCCACCATGCTGAGTATCTGCCCCTGGACTGAGAGGAAGAACAATGGCACAATCGCTTTTATTCAGGGGTCTGTAGGAGGAACCACAGGAGCAGTCAGCAGAGGGGCGTGTTCAGACAGTTAACCCAGTTACAACATATATATATGGTTTACCACACACATCCTGCAAGAGGAGCATTCCATTGTCCTGCCTGGCCTGGCATCCAAACTGCTCTACTGTGTAAAAAGAAAGTTTGGACATTGCTGGAGTGGACTTGGATGCAATTCAATGCGGCAGAAGTGAGCTGAGGCAGAGTTGTGGCAGCAGAGCCTAGACTTGGGCCCGAGAGTGAGGAACAACCCTTTGTTTGGCTGATTTAGCACCATGTCAGATTAGAAAAGTCAGATACAGGCTGAATCGAAGCGGCAAGAGCGTGCCAAGGTGGTAGGGCCTGGTCCAGGAGCGAGGAACAACCCAAGGTTTGGCACTTGACTAAATTAAGAAGGTTAGTGTGTCAGGGCCAGAGGAGAGGGATGGGGCAGTGGTCAGCTTGCTGCTCCATGAGGTTTACTTGTCTCTGGCTGTGAGGCTGTGGTCTAATAATAATACTGTGATCTAATCCAGGAACTAACGGGCTCCTGGATTGGCCACAGTGATGACTGGCTTTGTGGCTGTAATTCACTTTCATGAACTTTGCTTTTAGTGTTTGTACGAGGTTTTTTTTCTGCACATTGGGCGTTTGATTGTCTTTTTGTAATAGATTAATCCATTTTTTAATCTGTATTTTAATGGATTCTTCTGGGTTTCTTTGTTTTGTGGCTGCCTGTAAGGAGATGGATCTCAATGTTGTACGTAGCATACATACCTCGATGATAAATGTACATTGAACTTTGAACTTTGAAGAAAAATTAAATGAAAAAGTCTACCTACTGCCTCCACCTCTCCTTGCTGAATCCTCTAAGAGTCAAAACCTAGCCTCTGTTCACTACTTTTGAAATCTCTCTCCCGCTACACAATCCAACATTTCCAACGGAACAGTGGCACACAGAATGTCAAGTCTGCCTCTGCTCACTTCCTTTAAGATCTCTCTCTCAATATGAAATCCAACATCAACAAGGGACCTGTGGGTGCGCAGTAAGATTGAGGTTTTAGAGAATCAGAAGTACTAGTGGGCACAATAGATGGCACACACAATCTCTGCACTGTTAGAGTAAAACAGAATGCTAAACTATATACATGCTCCAAGAACTAAACTAAAATGTTGCAAGTTAGATAGTAGTTAGATCATACATTGAAAAGCATGCCCAGTATTAGCATTGAGATTTGATCAACATGTCTAAGAGCTTTGGAAGAGATAAAATTGGAACTAATCTTAAATTCAGAAGATTAATGTTAAAAACTGAAAAAATGTCTTAAAAATGGATTATTGAACCAATTGTGAAAATATCAAAACTTAGGCATGATAAGAGACCTTCCTGGTTACCATGTTCATATCAGCAAACTTGGATTGGAATGGACTGGGAAAGACCAAGCTTGGATTGGAAATAGACTGGGAAAGAAAATCTGGAACATTAGCGTTTGTATAGCAATCTTCAATCTTAAGTGAATTCTAATGTACATCAGATTCTACAGATTGCTTTTGTGATGTAGTTGCCCCTGATGTGCAGGCAGATATGGAAATCAAATTGCAGTACATTTACTGTAAAGGCCTAGAATTTCAATTGTAAATCCAGGACCAGAGAAAGAGTGGAAAACAACTTCATCAGTAAGTACCACATAAAATGAAAAGTAATTAATATGTAATGAAGTGACAGGCTAAAATATTTAGTTTCAACTTACTTTTGTAATTCTACTAGATTGTAAACAAGAGCTGTGGGACAAAAGTTTTAAGTTCAAAGGTGAGTTGTAAGAATGTGATTAGTAAGTTCTCCCATCTGATTTTGATTATTCTGTCATCTCATTACCACTCAAGAATATGAAAGACAGTTGGAGATCTTATCCTCATTTGATCAATTTTGCTCTTCCTACCCTGACTCATGGACTTTTTTGCTACAAAGCTTGCTTCCATAATCAAGTGCCCCAGCTCATCAAAGTAGTCATAGCTGTTTACCCCCTAAAAATCACTTTCTTGAAATGTCTAATTTCTCCTACAACAAATTGCAAACACTTCTTCCTTCCTTAGTTTTTGAAATAGTTCTTAGTGAACCTTTAGAGAAAGTACAGAGGAGACTTACCAGGATGCTGCCTGGATTAGGGAGAATATTTTTGTCAGGGAAGGTTGAGTGAGCTAGGCCTTTTCTCTTTGAAGCCAAGGAGGATGAGAGGTGACCGGATAGAGATATATATGATGATTAGAAGCATTGATAGAGTGGACAGGCAGCACCTTTTTCCCAGGGCGATACTGTGCTGTATTGTTCTATCTTGTATGTTCCTCACTAGCTAACTTGAAGGCTACCTCTTATGGCATTGTATTTAATTGTTCCAGACTGGTTTCTATTCATATTGAACTGAAACTGCCCTGGTGATTCACCAATGACATTCTGTGCGAATATGGTCATGGTGTTTATCTGTCCCAAACTTGTTATTAGGTCAGGCTAAGCACAGCAAATGCCTGCTGTGCTTTAACCTTAATATTCAACTCCTTGTGTGGTTCAATTTCTCCAAAACACAGTCAACTCATCTCCTGCAATGACATTTCCTCCTCTGCCCTCATATTCACCTCTGTCACACTTTAAGGCTTTGCTTTGATTGTTTCCTATTCCTCATCTATATTTCATCCTTCTCTGTCACTTTTATGACACTGATACCTCTGCTCCATTAACCGTGGTTCATGACTGTCACAGAGAATTCAGATCACCCATCCAACATCAGATAACGAATATAACTTTTCTGTAGCAAAGTGCATTTCAAATCCCAGAATCAGTGTGCTTGCAAAAATGTTTCCCTCCACCGTCAAAAGTAATTATTTTGTTCCTCAGTCTGATTGTATTTTTTTATGGAAGTCTATCCCTTTTTATCGACATTCCCACTTATCTTTTATATTCTTGAGGTGACATTCAACCCTTCCGTACTTCATCCAGCCTCAGACTTATGTACATATATTGAATCCAGCTCTCACTTCTGCAGTTGGCACATCAAACTTAACACCTCTGTCTATGAAAAACATCCAACCCCAGTCTTCCTTTTTCTTTTTTTCTCGTTATCCCTGTATTTCTGCTTATCTAGAATTTGGATATGTTGCCTCCTCCTTCTGGTAAATGTAAAACATTATGAGATCCGAGGGAGAGTGCATATTCAATTCTGAAATTGACACAGTGGCAAGATATGTGCAATTATTAATGGGTGTATTTTGAACAAGAAGCCTTCACCGATTGGGTGGCTACAGGGAATTGGCCTTATAGATTATGTTAATGATTTAAATTTCTGCTTTGGAGAAAATAAATTCAAATTAGTGACCATTAGAATACTTCTGTTCAGTCTACAAGGGTGACCCTGAGTTTCCAGTCGAATGCCATTTAAATTTTCGATCCTACTCCCATTCTGACCTATCTTTGGCTTTTTAAACTGTTTCAGGGAAGGCCAATGCAAAGTTATGGAGCAACATACTTTCTTACTGGGTACTTTACAATCCTCAGGACTCAATTCAAATCAAGTTTCGTATTACCAGCTTTCTAGTTCCACTAAAAGATCATCAGTCTGTAATGATCCCTCGTTTTATTTCTCTCTCCATAGATGTTGACTTACCTCCTGAATATTGCTCACTTTACTTGACACTTCCAACAGCTGCAGTATTTGCATTTCTCAGTTTATGCATTATTAATTTTTTCCTCTAATTTCTACGTGCCATAGTTCCCAAGGTGACTCTGGATTGCATAGCGGGAGAGAGCATTCCAAAGGAGCGAGAGGGGGCAGTCAGGACATTCTGCACTCCACAGTTCCTGAGGAGTTGCTGAATCTTGCATAATTAGGCAATTGACTAGAGCCAATAAAAATAAGCTAGGCTTAAGCAGAGTGGCACTTGCGGGAGCTGCCATTGCGTGAGCGGGCCAGTGTTAGAGTGCAGAGTTCAGGCCTTGGCTCATAGAGGCTTCAGCAAGGAGAGGTGAAAGCTGTAGCTAGATTTTTCTATTAAATTTTTCTTTCTTCTTTATTGCATAGTAAAGCAGTGGGAATGCCAGGCAGGATACTGGAATGTTCTTCTTGCAAGATGTGGAAAAGCAGGGAGACCTCCAGTGTCCATGACAACCACAGCTGGAAGAAGGGCATCCAGCTGCAACTTCTTTCAGACCGTGTTAAGCAATTGGAACTGGAACTGAGGGGTTGATTGACAGGACACTTGGGAGGTAGTTACACGCAAGATGCTGGACATAGGTAACTGCTTAAGCACCAGGAGTGGGAAAGGGGCAAGGGGATAGGTAGCCAGAGCAGAGAACCCCTGTGGCCATTCCCCTTAACAACACCAAGAATGGGGGTGTAGTGGGCAATGAGCAAGACCATCAAAGCGTGCAGCAGGATATGGACCAGCTGGAAAAATGGGCTGAAAAGTGACAGAAAGAATTTAATGCAGTCCAGTGTGAGGTGTTGCATTTTTTGAGGACAAATCACTAAGTGAGTGGTAGGGCACTGAGGACTGTGGTAGGACAGAAGGATCTGGGAATAAGATTGATAATTCCTTGAAAATGGTGTCACAGAGCTGTAAAGAAAGCTTTCAGCACATTGGCCATCACAAATCGAAGTATTGTGTACAGGAGTTAAGATGTTATGTTGAAGTTGTCTATGATCTTGGTGAGGCCTCGCTTAGAGTATTGTATGCAGCTTTGGTCACCTACCTGTATGAAAGTTGTCAATAAGATTGAATGAGGGCAGAGAAAATTTAGAAGGATGTTACTAGAATTTGAGAACCTGAGATATAGGGAAAGGTTGAATAGGTTAGAACATTAAGGAATTAAGGGAGATTTAATAGAGGTAAAAAAAAACTGTAATTAATTGATCTGTACAAACAACATGCAATACTGAGGTGTATAGATAGGGTAAGTGCAAGCAGGCTTTTTCCAGTCATTTGGTAAGACTTAAACTAGTGGTCATGGTTTAAGAGTGAAAGGTGAAATGTTTAAGGGGAATATAAGGGAGAACTTTTTCACTCAGAGGGTGGTGAAAGTGTGGAATGAGCTGCCAGCAGGAGTGGTGGATGCAGATTTGATTTCAACGGTTAAGAGAAATTTGGATAGGTACATAAATAGGAGTGACATGGAAAGCGATGGCCTAGTTGCAGATCGATGGAACTAGGCAGATTAATAGTTCAGCACAGACCAGATGAACCCGAGGGGTTGTTTCTCTGCTGTAGTGTTCTATGGCTGTATGACTCAGTCTCCTTTCTTCCCTTCTTTTTTTAAAAATATTTCCTCGAGAGACATCAGTTGAGAGTAATAAGCTTCTCTTATCACCTCCAAGCTGGTGTTCAGGTTCAAGTTTATCGCCATGGACATACATACCTAAGATATAAATGACAGGAAAACGAATTTATTTGCAGCAGCATGAAAAGCAAGTTAATGCAAGCTTAAATTAACATAAATTAAATTATAAACGATAAATTAAATCGTAAATTATAAATGGTTTATTTTTGGCACACACCAAGGCACAGTCTTGCATGTCATTTGTATAGATTAGTTAATTACAATAGGGTGTGTGATAATACAAGGTAAAACAATACAAAACACAGCAGAAAATGGTAGTTACAGGAAAGTGCAGTGCAGGTTGACAATAAGATGCAACATAATGGTACGGTAAGAGTCAATTATATTGTCATAGGGAACCATTCAATGGTCTTATAACAACAGGAGGGAAGCTGTGTTTGAGTCCGGAGCTGCATGCTTCCAGGCTTCTGTATCTTCTGCCTGATAGGAGAGGGGCACATAGAGAATATATGGGGTGGATAGGGTGTTTGATTATGCTGACTTTAGTGAGTTAGCGAGTTAGTGGTAGACAGAGATCCTGAAGGGAAGGCATGTTTCCGTAATGAGTGAAGCTGTGTCCACAAATTTCTGCAGTTTCTTGCGGTCGTGTGGAGAGTAATTACCATACCAAACCATCATGCATCCAGATAGAATGCTTTCTATGGTGCATCGATGAAAATTGGTAAAGGAAGGGGAGTCCATTTCAGTGTACATGGCTGAATTGATGAAATTGTCTAAGCATTGTCAGTTCAGTGATGGGTTTAATGCTACACCGAGAGATCATTTAGTTTGTGGAATCTTATGAAGAAGGTGCAAAGAGCAGAGTCTCTCCGTCCCGGGGAATGACATGCATTGCCCTTACAGAGGATTCTTCTGGGTTTTGCCAGACCATCCATGAGCACAAATTTCTTGGTAGTACCGGATGCAGCTACAAAGTGGCCAGAAATGTTCTCAATAACCTCCACTACAGCCTCACACGCTTCTCAGTGACAAACGACCACAGTTTGATGTGGAACAGTTTCAGTTAGTCCTTAAAAGGAATGGAACAAGACATATTGCATCTGCACTGTAGCACTGAGCTACAAATGGCTTGCTGGAAAGGTTTGTCCAGTGCCTAAAGAACACATTGCAAACAATATCAGCAGAAGACACTACACTGACACCGAATCAGAATCTCACAAATTTCCTCTTTGCATATCACAATGCAGCACACTCCATAACCAACAACTCGCCAGATGTGCTGCTCCTGGGTCATCCCTTCCACTCACTCCTGGATCTCCTAAAACCCAATTTCAGAAGGAGTATGCAGGACAAACAGCTGAGACAAATTGAGGGCTCCTCATACATGGAGGTTCAATGTTTCACTCCTGGATAAGTAGTCTTGGTGAAGGACTACAGTGGTGATCAAAAGTAAGTTCTTGCAAAAATTAAAAACGGAACCAGACCACTCTCCTTCACAGTGCAGTTTCATCTGGAGACAACACAACCATCATTTGAGGAGAGCAGTGTTAATTATTAGAGAAGAGAGGTGTCAGAACCACTTCCTGCAGGCCCAGAGCCAACTCCAACAACCGACATGGAGGAGGCCTCAGTCTCACCTGCCAAGCAGAGTGATCCTCCTTGTCAGGAAAGATGTTATTCCACAAGAGTAAGAAATTCTCCACAGTGATTAATTCCTTAGGCCAGAATGACACAATTTAAAATTTACTATGTTGTATCCTTAATACTCTATATAGGATACAGTACTAAATAGTATACTGTATAATGGATGACTAGAGAAAAACTCGGCACCGGCAGCCAACAGAATAGACAACCTTTATTTCATCTCTTTGCCTCCAGCCACTCAGCCAATATTCTATCCATCCTAGTATCTTTCCTGTAATACTAGGATTCCTGTAATACTTGTATTTCCTGTAATATTAGGCTGCTAGCTACATACTAGCTCTTATGTAGTTAAGCAGCCTCCTGTGTGGCACTTGGTTTAAGGCTGTGTGAAAATCCAAGTAAACAACATCCGCTCACTCTCCTTTGTCACTCCTGCCTGTTATTTCCTCAAAGAATTCCAACATACTTGTCAGGCAAGATTTCCCCTTTAGAAACCGTGCTGACCTTAGTCTACTTTATCATGCAGTTTCAAGTTTCCCAAAACTTCATCCTTAGTAACGGACTCCAAAATCTTCCCTCCCACTGGATTCAGGGTAACTGGCGTGTAATTGCTTTTTGTTTGTCTTCCACCCTTCTTAAAGAGTGGAGTGACATTTGCACATTTTCAGTTCTCCAGAACCATTTCAGAAACTAGGGATTATTGAAAGATCATTCCTGATATCTCTACAAACTCTTCAGCTATCTCTTTCACAACCCTGGGGTGCAGTCCATCTTTTCCAAGTCACTTATCTAGTTTCAGACCTTTCAGCTTCCCAAGCACCTTTTCTTTAGTAATAACCACTACGTTCACTTTTCCCCCAGACACTCTTGAATTTCTGGCATACTGCTATTGTGAAGACTGACAAAAATACTTAGTAGGGTCATCTGCCATTTCTTTATCCCCCATTATTACTTCTCCAGCGACATTTTCCAGCAGTCCAATATCCACTCTCAAATCTCTCTTAATCTTTATATATACCTGAAAAAACTGTTGGTATCCTTTTTGATACTTTTGGCCAGCTTATCTTCATGTTTCATCCTTCCTCTCCTTATGTTTCTTTTTAATTGCCTTCTGCTGGTTTGTAAAAGCTTGCCAATCCTCTAATTTCCCATTAATTTTAGGTATATTTTCTGCCCTCTCTTTTGCTTTGGGTTGAGCGCGTGGCCAAGTGGTTAAGGCGTTCGTCTAGTTACCTCAAGGTCGCTAGTTAGAGCCTCAGCTGTGGCAGCGTGTTTGTGTCCTTGAGCAAGGCAGTTAATCACACATTGCTCTAGTCTGTGCGAGGAGTGGCGCCCCACACAGACTTCCAATCTGCGCCTTGTAAGGCATGAAAACACCCGACGCAGGCCTCTCATGGTCTGAGTCGACGTTACCCCTCCCCCTTTTGCTTTTATGCTGTCTTTGACTTCCCTTGTCACCTATAGATGCATCACTCACCCATTACAACACTTCTTCATCTGTGGGATGTATTTATCCTGCACCTTCCGAATTGCCCCCAGAAACTCCAGCCATTGCTGTTTTGTCATCATCATTGCTAGTGTCCCTTCCAATCAAGTTTGGCCAGCTCCTCTATTATGCCTCTGTAATTCCCTTTACTCTACTGTAATACTGATATATCTGACTTTGTCTTCTCCCTCTCAAACTGCAGGGTGAATTCTATCATTTTATGGTCACTATCTCCCAAGGGTTCCATTATCTTAAGCTCTCTAATCAAATCTCGTTCATTAAACAACACCCAATCCAGAATTGCCTTTTCCCTAGTGGGCTCAACCATAAGCTGCTCTAAAAAGCCTTCCCAAAGACATTCTACAAATTCCCTCTCTTGGGTTCCAACACCAATTTGATTTTCCCAATCTACTTGCATATTGAAATTCTCTATTACTTTGCCCTTATTACATGCCTTTTGTATTTCCCACATTTAGATCTGAAATTTATATATAAATTTCATCCTGGCCACTATTCACGGGCCTGTATGTAACTCCCATCAGAGTTTTTTTACCCTTCCATTCACTCATCTTTACCATCATCCTATTCCTACCCTAACTAGCTCTGTCACTGGGAGTAATCCAGAAATTGCTACCTTGGAGGGCCTGTTCTTCAACCTTTTCCCTAACTCCCTACTCACTGTACGGGACCTCTTCCCTATTTCTATTGATGACATTGGTGCCAAAGTGCACCACAACCTCTGGCTGCTCACCCTCCCTCTTGAGAATCTTCTGCAGCCGCTCTGAGTCAGGTAACACACCATCCTGGCTTCCCTTTCATATCCACAGATTCTCCCATCTGTTCACCTAACTATAGAGTCTCCTATCACCATCACTTTGCCGGACTTTACCTTCCGTTCCGAGCCTCAGAGCTGGCCACAGTATCTCCGGCCTGGCTGCTGCTGCTGTACCTGATAGGTGATCCATCTCAGCAGTAGCCAGAAGGGTATACTTGTTACTGAGGGTAATGGACAAAGGGAAACCATGCACTGACTGCTTACTACCCTTACTACTTCTGGTGGTCACCTATTCACTATCTGAAGCCTGCACGCTGGGTGTGACCACCTCATGCAAGGCTCATCTGTGACGTTTTCGTCCTCCCAGATGGCCCTGAGTGCATCCAGCTCCAGTCCTAGTTCCTTGACCTTGTTAGTCAGGAGATGAAGTTGGTGCAATTCCTGCAGATGTAGTCATCAGGGAGACCATTAGGTACCTTTCAATCCCACAACTCACAGGAAAAGCTTTCCACTGCCTGAACTACCATCCTGCCTACACTTGTCATATCTCTAACTTGATAAACTTAAGTATCAGCCTGCACCTGCTCTCGCCCAAGCCTGTGAGCCAAAGACTGACCATTCTAACATTTTACACTCACGCAATGGCTGCTCCACTCAAACCCCAATTATTTTATTGGCCTTTGCTAATTAACCTCAGCTGCTATTAACCCAAGCAATCTCCTGCTCCACAGCTGTCCCGACAGGCCCCACTCTTTTTTTAAAACTGGCGCGTGAAGTCCACAAGGAGATGCCTCCAACTCACTCTGTGATTTCTTGCTCCGTAGGAGTTAGAGAAGAATCTGGCCACACAATTATGAGTGTACAGGGAGTAGTTTCAGACACTGAGGGAGAAACCTTATGTTGAACAAGTGTTTAGAATAATCATGGCCGAGGTGTTCTCAGTTGGTCACGAAATCAGGGATCTGGTTGCAGAGGGAGGCATTGACACCCTGAGTCCAGAGTTCGGAGATGAGTTTGCTTGGAATTATGGCAATAAAGATGCAGCTATAGTCAATAAATAATAGTTTAATGTTAGTGTCTTCATTAAACAGATGTTCCAGAGATGAGAATAGAACCAGGGAGTTGGCATCTGCAGGGAGTTGGCAGTGGCAAA
The DNA here is from genome assembly GCF_963921235.1 of Mobula hypostoma. Taxonomy (NCBI): domain Eukaryota; kingdom Metazoa; phylum Chordata; class Chondrichthyes; order Myliobatiformes; family Myliobatidae; genus Mobula; species Mobula hypostoma. The sequence goes on along the minus strand of NC_086099.1, from coordinate 72,013,432 downwards.
TTGAGGTCAGAGTTAATCCACTGGTGAGCAGGATTAAGGAAAACACCAAGGCATTCTACAAGTATGTGAAGAGCAAGAAAATAAACCATGTGAGAATAGGATCAATCAGGTGCGACAGTGGAAATATGTGCATGGAATTGGAGAAGGTAGCAGAGGTAGTTAATGAATACTTTGCTTCAGTATTCACCAGGGAAAAGGACATGAGCAATTGTTGGGATGACTTGCAGCAGACTGAAAAGCTTGAGCATATAGACATTAGGAAAGAGGATGTGCTGGAGCTTTTGGAAAGCATCAAGTTTGATAAGTCTCCGGGACCGGTCAAGATATACCCCAGGCTACTGTGGGAAGTAAGAGAGGAGATTGCTGAGCCTCTGGCAATGACCTTTGCATCATCAATAAGGACAGGAGAAGTACCAGAGGATTGGAGGATTGCAAATGTTGTTCCCTTGTTCAAGAAAGGGAGTAGAGATAACCCAGAAAATTAGAGACCAGTGAATCTTACTTCAGTGGTGGGCAAGTGTTGGAGAAAATCCTGAGAGGCAGGATTTATGAGCATTTGAAGAGACATAATCTGATTAGAGATAGTCAGCTTGGCTTTGTCAAGGGCAGGTCATGCCTTACGAGCCTGATTGAATTCTTTAAGGATGAAACAAAACACTTTGATGAATGGTTGAGCAGTGGATATGGTGCGTATGGATTTCGGCAAGGCATTTGATAAGGTTCCCCATGCAAGGTTTATTCAGAAAGTAAGGAGGCACAGGATCAAAGGAGACCTTGCTTTGTGGATCCAGAAATAGCTTGCCCAAAGAAGGCAAAGGGTGGTTGTAGATGGTCTGTATTCTACATGGAGGTTGGTGGCCAGTGACGTTCTGCAGAGATCTGTTCTGGGACCCCTTCTCTTTGTGATTTTTATAAATGAAGAAGTAGAAGGATAGGTTAGTAAGTTTATTGATGCCACAAAGGTTGGGTTTGTTGTGGATAGTCTGGAGGGTTATCAGAGGTTACAGTGAGACATCGACAGGATACAGAACTGGGCTGAGAAGTGGCAGATGGAGTTCAATGCAGATAAGTGTGAAATGGTTCATTTTGGTAGGTCAAATTTGAAGATGGAATTTAGTATTAATGTTAAGACTTTTGGCAGGTGTGGAGGATCAGAAAAATCTTGCGGTCCATGTCCATAGGACACTCAAAGCTGCTGTGAAGATTGACAGTGTTGTTAAGAAGGTGTATGGTGTGTTGGCATTCATCAACCATGGGACTGAGTTCAAGATCTGTGAGGTAATGTTACAGCTAAATAAGACCTTGGTCTGACCCCACTTGAAGTACTGTGTTCAGTCCTGGTCACCTCACTACAGGAAGAATGTGAATACTATAAAGAGAGTGCAGAGGAGATTTACAAGGATGTTGCCTGGATTGGGGAGCATGCCTTATGAGAATAGGTTGAGTGAACTTGGCCTTTTCTCCTTGGAGCGACGGAGGATGAAAGGTGACCTGATAGAGATGTATAAAATGATGAGAGGCATTGCTTGTGTCGATAGCCAGAGGCTTTTTCTCAGGGCTGAAGTGGCTAACACATGGGGGTATATGTTTAAGGTGCTTGGAAACAGGTACCGAGGGGATGTCAGGGGTAAGTTTTTCACAGAGAGTGGTAAGTGCGTGGAATGCGCTGCCGGCGATGGTGGTGGAGGTGGGTACAATAGGGTCTTTTAAGAGACCGTACATGGAGCTTAGAAAAATAGAAAGGTATGTTGTAGAGTAATTCTAAACAGTTTCTAGAATAGGTTTCATAGTCAGCACAACATTGTGGGCCAAAGAGCCTGTAAGGTGTTGTCGATTTCTATGTTCTCTATTCTATATTCTTAATATGTGCCACGATCAACCTCCCAAAACACTCAATGATGTATACATAACTTGTAAGACAAAATAAAGAAGAATAACATAATAACATTAGTGCAAGTTCAGAGACCAAAAAACAAATGTAGTTTGATGAAATGTTAGAGTTTTTCAAGTTAATTCAAGAACCTGATAGTATTGAAGAAGAAGCTATCATTGAATGTTGAGGTATGGATCTCCTGGGTCCTGTACTCCCTGCCTGATAGCAACTTCAAAGAAAGGGGCATAGCCCAAATAATGGATATTTTTACTAGATCGGAATTTTCACCATTGTAAAACATCAGCCTCGATGGTGGAGTAAGTTGTATCGATGATGAAACTGGCTGAGCAAACCACACTCCATAGCCACTGGTGTTCCTGTGCATTGGAGCTTCCATACTGGACGATGATACAACCAGTCAGAATGCTTTCTACAAATCCTCTGCAGAAGTGTGTCAGAGTCTTCCATGACATCCTGAGTCTCCTTTAATTTAAAAAAAAGCATGTGCGCTGGTGTGCCTTTTTCATAGTTGCATATATGTGTTGGGGATATATCCTCCAAGATGTTGACACTCATAAACTTAGAGTTGTTCACCATTTAAACAACAGACCCTTCAATCAGGACTGATCTATGATTGCCTGACTTCCCCTTCCTAAAGTCCACAATTATTTTTTTGATTTTGCTTATGTTGTGTCCAAGGCTGTCATTACATTACCATTCAACCAGATGACCTATCTCACTTAATCCCCACCCTATCACAGACATCCCTTTATCTTCTTGAAGCTCTCATATTTCCTTGCTGTTTGAAATTTGTTTAATTTCTGTCCTTTACTAGTTCTTATGAAAGGACATCAACTTGAAATATTAATTGTTTAACTCTCCCTACAGATGCTTTCTGAGTTACTAAGCACGGCGCTTTGCCTTTACTTCCATCCTGAGGAATGTGAGGTAATCCATTAGGTTACTGGCAACAGACAAACAAATACACAACAAATGGGGATATTGAGGAATGTCGGCAAGCAAAGATAATGTCTGTGATAGGAATGGATGCGGGGGGGACAGAGTTTTTTTCTTATTCATGTTTCAGCATACGAGCAACTTAAACAAGGCCAGCTTGTGCTGTCCATCTCTAATTGCCATTGAACTGACTTCACTTACTATGTTGCCCCGGATTGATTCATATGGTCTTTTTATGGTTTTTATGTTTAGTTCTTATTTTTACTACTATCTAGTTTAGTGTTGATTTTCAGTTTATGTAAAACCATTTATGGAGGACAAGACTTGGTGTAGTTAACCATCCTATTCGACATAGTCAAATAGTTTGTTTTCTACCCGAAGTTTTATGTTACACATAAAAGCTATTTTTATAAAGTATTTGTAATCAGCTTCTCATCACTTTATAATTGAATTAAAACATTTTTATTGTTAGAGTTGCCATTACTTAACTTGTCAAATAAATATTGCTGAAAGGAAAATGAACTTTGTCACAAATAATCAAATGACTTATAGATTTATAACACTCTGATTTTTGTCCCACAGTATTTTATAATTGACAATAAAAATATTTATATTCCATTTCAAAAATAGACTTTATGCTAGTCATTGATTTCCATCTTTTGCTCAAGCTGTGATGTTTGTATACCATAAACAAAACGGGCCCAATATTCCACTCTTTAATCATGATATAATTTCTAGATTCCAATACCTGCACAAATGATAATAGTGAACCACTCCAAGCGCAATGTTATTTTAATAGTAGTTCATGCAGAAGAAGGTTATTGTTAGAAATTTGGTAAATATTACAGTTTTCACTGATATTTAAACTGAACAGGCAATGGAGATACCGAAGATCTGGATCAAGTCCATATACACCAATAAAACAGAGCAGCATGCAACGCTGGGACTTTTAGATTAACCTGAAGTCATATTGCAGACTATGAGCTTCAGCTAGCTATTAAAATGTCTTTAAGTGACCCTTGGTAGTGGATCAGAATGAGGAGCTTCTTTCTTCCTGTGAAGTGAATGTAAACAAATTAATTTTCTGTTTCACACAATATCTAAAAAAAAATTCTTTTTAATTTTTGTTGCCAATATTCATATAAAAAGTGCCACAATTTCTTATTATTTTCTTAATTTCTAGGTAAATTTCTCTCCTTCAAAAAACTGTATTAAAGTGTGGCATTAAAGTTCTGCCTGTCAGCCATGGGTACATTTGACTTGACCATCTGGCCATGGACTCACCACAGTTTCCAAATGCCCTGGGCTATAGGGCTCAATGCCTTTGTATCTAGTCCCTCAAGGTAATTCCACCTATGGCCATCAAATCTATGAATGGGACCACTCACCAACAAAGAAAAGGTAAGAATCAAAGACAGGTGGTTAAATTTCCTTTTAATTTAAATAATATTAAATTTGTAACTGATTTACAACTGATAAATGTATTTTAAATTAAATTTTCTGTTTAGGTTAAATAATTTCCTTCCTTTTAAACATTTACTAGATTTCAATAGGTACATTTAATGTCAGAGAAATGTATACAATATACATCCTGAAATTCTTTTCCTTCGCAAACATCCACGAAAACAGAGGAGTGCCCCAAAGAATGAATGACAGTTAAAATGTTAGAACCCCCAAATGCCCCCACAACTTCCCCTCCCACACACAAGCAGCAACAAGGCAATGACCAGCAAAAAAGCATCAGCACCCTCCACCGAGCACTCAAGTATGCAGCAAAGCATCAATAAAGACACGGACCTGCAGTAACCCAAAAACCACTCGCTCACCCAGTCATTCGACATACCACAGGCTCTCTCTCTTATCCGCACTCCTGACTTCACCCCACCATTTAAGTCGTCCCATTTATACAAGGAATTATCTACAAAGTGGATACATGTCAGGCTTGATACTAATGTCTCCCCAGAAGTAAATGCTGCCATTTCAGAGCCTACCATATCAGAGGCACATCACATATCTCAGGCCACAGTTTTTCCTTTTATTCAAATCAGTGGAAACAATGTAGAAAATTAGGCTGCAAAGATAATCATCACTTCTTCAACCATGTCTTACTTCCCCGCTGCCCCTCATCTCATATTTCTTATTCCATTTCCACCAAAACCAACAAGCAGCCAAGAATCATTGTTGACTAGTCCTGACTTAATCATAGAACCATAGAACCATAGAAACTACAGCACAGAAACAGGCCCTTTGGCCCTTCTTGGCTGTGCCGAAACATTTTCTGCCTAGTCCCACTGACCTGCACACGGACCATATCCCTCCATACACCTCCCATCCATGTATCTGTCCAATTTATTCTTAAATGTTAAAAAAGAACCCGCATTTACCACCTCGTCTGGCAGCTCATTCCATACTCCCACCACTCTCTGTGTGAAGAAGCCCCCCCAATGTTCCCTTTAAACTTCTCCCCCCTCACCCTAAACCCATGTCCTCTGGTTTTTTTCTCCCCTTGCCTCAGTGGAAAAAGCCTGCTTGCATTCACTCTATCTATACCCATCATAATTTTATATACCTCTATCAAATCTCCCCTCATTCTTCTACGCTCCAGGGAATAAAGTCCTAACCTATTCAACCTTTCTCTGTAACTGAGTTTCTCAAGTCCCGGCAACATCCTTGTAAACCTTCTCTGCACTCTTTCAACCTTATTTATATCCTTCCTGTAATTTGGTGACCAAAACTGAACACAATACTCCAGATTCGGCCTCATCAATGCCTTATACAACCTCATCATAACATTCCAGCTCTTATACTCAATACTTTGATTAATAAAGGCCAATGTACCAAAAGCTCTCTTTACGACCCTATCTACCTGTGACGACACTTTTAGGGAATTTTGTATCTGTATTCCCAGATCCCTCTGTTCCACTGCACTCCTCAGTGCTTACCATTAACCCTGTGTGTTCTACGTTGGTTTGTCCTTCCAATGTGTAATACCTCACACTTGTCAGTATTAAACTCCATCTGCCATTTTTCAGCCCATTTTTCCAGCTGGTCCAAGTCCGTCTGCAGGCTCTGAAAACCTTCCTCACTGTCTACTACATCTCCAATCTTTGTATCAGCAGCAAACTTGCTGATCCAATTTACCACATTATCATCCAGATCATTGATATAGATGACAATAACAATGGACCCAGCACTGATCCCTGTGGCACACCACTAGTCACAGGCCTCCACTCTGAGAAGCAATCCTCTACCACCACTCTTTGGCTTCTTCCATCGAGCCAATGTCTAATCCAATTTACCACCTCTCCATGTACACCTAGCGACTGAATTTTCCTAACTAACCTCCCATGCGGGACCTTGTCAAAGGCCTTACTGAAGTCCATGTAGACAATATCCACTGCCTTTTATGGCAATTACGGCAGAGAAAGTACTCAGGAAGCTGTATAATCTAAGAGTAGACAAATCTCCAGGACCAGATGGAATGCACCCTCGTGTTCTGAAGGAAGTAGCTTTGGAGATTGCAGATGCATTAGCAATGATCTTTCAAAAGTCAATAGATTCTGGCATGGTTCCGGAGGACTGGAAGATTACAAATGTCACTCCACTATTTAAGAAGGGGGCAAGGAAGCAAAAAGGAAATTATAGACCTGTTAGCTTGACATCGGTGGTTGGGAAGTTGTTGGAGTCGATTGTCAAGAATGAGGTTACGGAGTACCTGGAGGCATATGACAAGATAGGCAGAACTCAGCATGGATTCCTTAAAGGAAAATCCTGCCTGACAAACCTATTGCAATTTTTTGAGGAAATTACAGGTAGGCTAGACAGGAGAGATGCAGTGGATGTTGTGTATTTGGATTTTCAGTAGGCCTTTGACAAGGTGCCACACATGAGGCTGCTAAACAAGATAAGAGCCCATCGAATTACAGGAAAGTTACATACATGGACAGAGCGTTGGCTGTTTGGCAGGAACCAGAGAGTGGGAATAAAGGGATCCCATTCTGGTTGGGTGCTGGTTACCAGTGGTGTTCCACAGGGGTCCTTGTTGGGGCCGCTTCTTTTTACGTTGTACATCAACGATTTGGATTATGGAATAGATGGCTTTGTGGCTAAGTTTGCTGATGATACAAAGATATGTGGAGGGGCAGGTAGTGCTGAGGAAACAGAGAGTCTGCAGAGAGACTTGGATAAATTGAGAGAATGGGCAAAGAAGTGGCAAATGAAATACAATGTTGGAAAGTGTATGGTTATGCACTTTGGTAGAAGAAATAAACGGGCAGACTACTATTTAAATAGGGAGAGAATTCAAAGTTCAGAGATGCAACGGGACTTGGGAGTCCTCGTGCAGGGTACCCTTAAGGTTAACCTCCAGGTTGAGTCAGTGGTGAAGAAGGCAAATGCAATGTTGGCATTCATTTCTAAAGGAATAGAGTATAGGAGCAGGGATGTGATGTTGAGGCTCTGTAAGGCGCTGGTGAGACCTCACTTGGAGTACTGTGGGCAGTTGTGGTCTCCTTATTTAAGAAAGGATGGGCTGACGTTGGAGAGGATTCAGAGAAGATTCACTAGAATGATTCCAGGAATGAGAGGGTTAACATATGAGGAATGTTTGTCCACTCTTGGACTGTATTCCTTGGAGTTTAGAAGAATGAGGGGGGACCTCATGGAAACATTTCGAATGTTGGAAGGCATGGACAGAGTGGATATGGCAAAGTTGTTTCCCATGGTGGGGAAGTCTAGTACGAGAGGGCATGACTTAAGGTTTGGAGGGTGCCCATTCAGAACAGAGATGAAAAGAAATTTTTTTAGCCAGAGGGTGGTAAATCTGTGGAATTTGTTGCCACGGCCGGCATTGGAGGTCAAGTCATTGGGTGTATTTAAGGCAGAGATTGATAGGTATCTGATTAGCCAGAGCATCAAAGGTTATGGTGAGAAGGCGGTGGTGTGGGACTAAATGGGAGAATGGATCAGCTCATGATAAAATGACAGAGCAGACTCGATGGGCCGAATGACCATCTTCTGCTCCTTTGTCTTATGGTCTTAACAATCCTACTTAAAATAATCCTGGTTAATATATGTTACGTACCCCGTAACTGGGTTGCCAAACCAGCAGAAATGGACCACTTAGTTAGAGTCTGGTTTAACAGAAACTAATAAAGTTTTATTAAAGAAATAAGTAACACAGTACTCTAATCGTAAGGATATAAATACAACAGGTTAGCAATGATAAAACACACATGTACAGAGAACTAGGGTAATAGGAATCAATCAAGCTCTGTCGCATTCTAGGGGTAAAATGATCAATCTCAAGTGATGCAGAGTTCAGTTCAGCTTAGTACAGTTCGCAGTAATCGCTGTTGTGCCGTTGGAGGAGAGAGAGAATGCAAATTTTGATTCAAACAGACCTTTAATGTTCTTCGCAGTTAGCTTTTGGGCGAACCCTTTTTATGTCTTCTGTGGTCACCGACTGTGACCCCTCCGTTCCGGTTACGACCGTTCTTCCGCGGTGAACCTGGCACCCAGGCAAGGGCGGACACACACACCAGGATCCCACCGATCGTACCCTTTTCACCCTGTGCGTCTATGGTCGGTTCCCGCGACCAGACCTCCAAACTCACACCAACTTGTGGGGGCACACTGCTCTTCCAGGGTCTCGTTATCTCGTGATCTCGTGGTGTGTGTCGTGCCTTAGCGAACTTGTTCTTTTTATTCTCCTGCTGGGGTATCGCCTGTCCATCAAACTTCAAACAGTTAAGGTTCAAAGCAACCGGTCTGTCAATATTCTGAAATGTGTTTCTTTCTTGTTAATCTCTCTCTTCTCCCTTATTAGGATTTTGAATGTTTCTCCATTGTCTCACTTATCTCTCATCAGCATCAATCTTCTGATAACTTGGTTTGTCGTCACGTATAATTTCAATATTGTTTCTATATGAGCTTGTATGTGCCTGTCAGAATAAAAGGTAAAGATAACAAGTGCAGGGAATCCTGGTTGTTCAGAAATATTGAAGCCCTGGTTAAGAGAAAAAAGGAGGCACATGGCAGGTATAGGTAAATAGAAAGAATGAGGTTCTTACAGAATACAAGGAATGCACTAGACTACTTAAAAAAGAAATCAAGAAGACTAAAAGAAGGCATGAAGTTGCCCTAGCAGATAAGGTGAAGGAGAATCCTAAGGGATTCTACAGACGTGTTAAGAACAAAAGAATTGCAAGGGGGAAAGAGCTTTGATGAGCGGCCAATCTGAACATCAGAAGGAAGAGATTTTATTGAAGTCCACTGCCTGAGTAGAAAAGCCAGCCGCGGGTCGCTACAGCAGAAAAGAGCTTTGACCAGAAACCAATCGCCATTTGGGATGGTTAGCAAGAGCAAATTAAAGGAAAGCAGGAGCAAATGCAGTCGCCATCGCAGCAGCCGTCATCTGAGTGGACATAGAAACATAGAAACATAGGAACATAGGAAATAGGTGCAGGAGTAGGCCATTCAGCCTATCGAGACTGCACTGTCATTCAGTACGATCATGGCTGATCATCCAACTCAGAACCCTGTACCTGCCTTCCCTCCATAACCCCTGATCCCTTTAGCCACAAGGGCCATATCTAACTCCCTCTTAAATATAGCCAATGAACTGGCCTCAACTGTTTCCTGTGGCAGAGAATTCCACAGATTCACCACTCTCTGTGTGAAGAAGTTTTTCCTCATCTTGGTCCTAAAAGGCTTCCCCTCTATCCTCAAACTGTGACCCCTCGTTCTGGACTTCCCCAACATCGGGAACAATCTTCCTACATCTAGCCTGTCCAATCCCTTCAGGATTTTATACGTTTCAATAAGATCCCCCCTCAATCTTCTAAATTCCAGAGAGTATATGCCTAGCCAATCCAGTCTTTCATCATATGAAAGTCCTGCCATCCCAGGAATCAATCTGGTGAACCTTCTTTGTACTCCCTCTATGGCAAGAATGTCTTTCCTCAGATTAGGGGACCAAAACTGCACACAATACTCTACGTGTGGTCTCACCAAGGCCTTGTACAACTGCAGTAGTACCTCCCTGCTCCTGTACTCGAATCCTCTTGCTATGAATGCCAGCATACCATTCGCCTTTTTCACCGCCTGCTGTACCTGCATGCTCACTTTCAATGACTGGTGTATAATGACACCCAGGTCTCGTTGCACCTCACTTTCTCCTAATCGGCCACCATTCAGATAATAATCTGTTTTCCTGTTCTTGCCACCAAAGTGGATAACCTCACATTTATCCACATTAAATTGCATCTGCCATGAATTTGCCCACTCACCTAACCTATCCAAGTCACCCTGCATCCTCTTGGCATCCTCCTCACAGCTAACATTGTCGCCCAGCTTCGTGTCATCTGCAAACTTGGAGATACTGTATTTAATTCCCTCATCCAAGTCATTAATATATATTGTAAACATCTGGGGTCCCAGCACTGAGCCTTGCAGTACCCCACTCGTCACTGCCTGCCATTCTGAAATGGTCCCGTTTATTCCCACTCTTTGCTTCCTGTCTGCCAACCAATTCTCTATCTACATCAATACCATACCCCCAATACCGTGTGCTTTAAGTTTGCACACTAATCTCCTTTGTGGGACCTTGTCAAAAGCCTCTTGAAAATCCAAATATACCACATCCACTGGTTCTCCCTTATCCACTCTACTAGTTACATCCTCAAAAAATTCTATGAGATTCGTCAGACATGATTTTCCTTTCACAAGTCCATGTTGACTTCATCTGATGATTTCACCACTTTCCAAATGTGCTGTTATCACATCTTTGATAACTGACTCTAGCATTTTCCCCACCACTGATGTCAGGCTTACCGGTCTATAATTCCCCAGTTTCTCTCTCTCTCTCCTTTTTTAAAAAAGTCACAGCGCTGATCTTGAGGCTTTAGTGAAGAGAGGCTTCAGTCAGAGAAAACAAAGGAAAGAAACACTCTAGGTCAAGTTGTTTTCTCATTCCCTTTTTTATATCTGTATTTTATACAGTTAGGATAGTAGAGTTGCCAGGCAGGATAGTTGAATGTTCAACTTTCAGAATGTGGGAAGGCAGGGAGACCTCCAGTGTCCCTGACGACTACAAATGCGAGAATGCATCCAGCTGCAGCCTCTAACACTCCGCATTAAGGAGTTAGAGCTGGAACTGGATGGACTCCGGATCATTTGGGAGACTGAGGGGGTGCTAGATAGGGTATAGTGAGGTACTTACACCCAAGGTGCAGGACACGGGATACTGGGTGACAGTCAGGAAGTGGAAGGGGTTTCAGCAGCCAGTGCAGAGTGGCCATTCCCCCCCCCCCACCCCCAGCAACAATAGGTATATCACTTTGGATACTGGTGGGGGGAGGTGTGACCTAACTGAGGAAAGTTACAGTGGTCGGGTCTCTGGCAGTAAGTCTGGCTCGGTGACTCAGAAGTCGGGGGGGGGGGGGGAGAAGAGGTGCACTTTGGTAATTGGGGATTTGTTAGTTAGAGGAACAGACAGGCGGTTCTGTGGGTGAGAACAAGATTCCTGAATAGTAAATTGCGTCCTGGGTGCCAGGGCCCAGGATATCTTGGATATCCTTTGCTTTCTCAGCATCCTATAGTGGGAGGGTGAACAGCCAGAGGCCATGGTCCATGTAGGTACCAATGATACGGGCAGGACAAGTGACGAGGTTCTGTATGGGGGGTTCAAGAAGTTAGGTGCTAAGTTAAAGGGCAGACCTCCAGCGTTGTAATCCCAGGATTACTACCCATGCCGTGTGTGAGTGAGGCCAGAGTGAGGAAGATTATATGGTTTGATACGTGGCTAAGGAGTTGGTGTAGGAGGGAGGGCACAAGGTTTTTGGATCATTGGTCTCTCTTCCAGGGTAGGTGAGACCTGTGCAGATGGGACAGTATGCACCTGAACTGGAGGAGGGCTAATATCCTAGTGGGAAGGTTTGTTAATGCTGAAGAGTGGGATTTAAACTAGAGTTGCAGGGGAATGGGAATCAGAGTGCCAGAACAGAGAGTGGAGAGGTTGTGGAGGCAGGTATTGGTAAGCCGTCAGACAAAGTTAGGAATCAAAAGGTTGGGCATGGTGCGACTAGTGTCCTGAGCTGCCTATATTTCAATGCAAAAAGTATCATACAAAAGGCAAATAAAAGTGCTGAAGATGAGGCAGGTAGTTTACAAACAGAGACAATCTGTAGTGAGGAGAGGCAGTTGTTGGGGCAAAATTGCAGTCAACAGGATGAGTTGCAATGTAAAACATAGACAAAATTGTAAAAGGGTGAATACAGGACTGAAGGCGATATATTTGAATGTGCACAGTATACAGAATAAGGTAGATTAACTTGTAGCACAGTTGCAGATTCGCATGTATGATGTCGTAGGCATCACTGAATCATGGCTGAAAGAATGTTACAGCTGGGTGCTTAATGGCCAAGGATACCCATTGTATCAAAAGGACAGGCAGGAAGGCAGAGAGGAGAGCATTGCACTATTGGTAAAAAATGAAATCAAATCCTTAGAAAGAGGTGACTAAGGGTCGGAAGGTGTTGGATCTTTGTGGATGCATTGAAGGAACTGCAGTGTAAAAAGACCCTGATAGGAGTTGTATACAGACCCCCAAATGGCAGTAAGGTGTTGTCTACAAATTACAACAGGAGATAGAAAATGCATGCCAGTAAGGCAATGTTACAATACTTATGGGGGATTTCAATATTAGATTACGAGAACACTCAGTCTTCTTTTATTGTCATTTAGAAATACATACATGCATTAAGAAATGATACAATGTTTCTCCGGAGTGATATCACAGGAAACAGGTCAAACCAAAGACTAACACTGACAGAACCACTTAATTATAACATATAATTACAGCAATGCAAAGCAATACCATAATTTGATGAAGAACAAAGGGCGCGGTAAATAAAGTCTCAAAAGTCCCCGAGTCGATCGATCGACTCCCGAGTCCCCGATAGCAGGCTGCAAAAGGGAGAAACTCTCTACCATAAACTTCCAGGCAATATGCAGGGAGATTGAAAAAATCAGGTTGATGATGGATTCTGGGAGGGGGAATTTTTAGAGTGCCTATGAGATGGCTTTTCAGAGCAGCACATAGCTGAGCCCACTAGTGGATCAACTATTCTGGATTGGGTGTTGTCCAGTGAACCAGAATTGATTAGAGAGATTAAGGTAAAAGAACCCTTAAGAGCAAGTGATCATAATATGCTCGAATTCACTCTGAAATGTGAGACAGAGAAGCTAACCTCAGATCTATCAGTATTACAGTGGAGTAAAGGGAATTACTGAGGCATGGGAGAGAAATTGGACAAAGTTCATTAGAAAAGAGCACTGGATGGAATGATAATGGACCAGCAACGGCTGGAATTTCTGGAAGCAATTTGGAAGGCACAGGATGCATCCTAAAGAGGAAGAAGTATTCTGAAGATAAGATGACATAACCGTGGCTAACAAAAGAAGTCAAAGCCAACATAAATCCAAAGGGAGGGCATATAATAGAGCAAATATTAGTGGGAACTTAGAGGATTGCAAAGCTTTTAAATACCAATAAAAGGCAACTACAAAAGTCATTAAGAAGGTAAAGATGGAATATGTAAGTAAACTAGCCAGTAATATTAAAGAGGATACCAAAAGTTTCCTTAGAAATATAAAGTGTAAAAGAGAGGAGAGAGTGGACATCGGACTGTTGGAAACTGATGCTGAAGATGCAGTTATGGGGGACAAGAAAACGGCAGATGAACTGAATAAGTATTTTGCATCATTCTTCACTGGGAAAGACACTAGTAGTATGGTGGAAGATCTAGGTGTCAGGAGGCATGAAGTGTGTGAAGTTACCATAACTGAAGTGAAGGTTCTTGGGAAACTGAAACATCTGAAGGTAACTAAGTCATATAGATCAGATGGTGTACACCCCGGGGTTCTGAAAGAGGTGGCTGAAGAGATTGTGGAGGCAGTTGTAAGCATCTTTCTAGAATCACTAGATTCTGGAATGGTTCTGGAAGACTGGAAAATTTCAAATGTCACTTCACTCTTTAAGAAGAGAGAGAGGCAGAAGAAAGGAAATTATAGGCCAATTAGTCTGACCTCAGTGGCTGGGAATATGTTGGAGTCAATTAGTAAGGATGAAGTTTCAGAGTACTTGGAAGCACATTATAAAATCAGCTGTAGTCAGCATGGTTTCCTCAAAGGAAAATTTTGCCTGAAAAATCTGTTGGAATTCTTTGAAGAAATAACAAGCAAGATAGGCAAAGGAGAATGGTTGATGTTGTGTACTTGGTCTTTCGGAAGGCCTTTAACAAGGTGCCACACATAAGGCTGCCTAACAAGCTACAGACCTATGGTATTACAGGAAAGATTCTAGCATGGATAAAGCAGTGGCTGATTGGCAGGAGGCTAAGAGTGGAAATAAAGGGAGCCCTAGCTTGTTGGCTGCCAGTGACTACTGGTGTTCCACAGGGGTCTGTGTTGGGACCGATTCTTTTTACATTATATACCACTGATTTTGGGTGATGTAATTGATGGCTTTGTTCCAAAGTTTGAAAACAATATGAAGATAGGTGTAGGGGCAGGTAGTTTTGAGGAAGTAGAGAGGCTGGGAGTCCTTGTGCAGGATTCTATAAAGGTGTAATTTGCAGGTTGAATCTGTGGTGAGGAAGGCAAATTCGATGTTAGCATTTACTTCGAGAGGTCTTGAATATAAAAGCAAGGATGCAATTTTGAGGCTTTGTAAGGCACTGGTGAGGCCTCAATTGGAGTATTGTGAGCAGTTTGGGTCTCCTTATCTTTGAGAGATTATAATGAAACTTTGAGAGGATTCAAAGGAAGTTCATGAAACTAATTCCAGAATTGAATAGCTTGTCATATGAAGAGCGTTTGATGGCTCTGAGCCTGTATTCACTAGAATTCAGAGGATGGATGGGTGACTTCATTGAAACCTATGGAATGGTGAAAGACCTTGTGGAGAGGATAGTTCCTATGATGGGAGAGTCTAAGACCAGGGGACAGAGCCTAAAGAGGGGCATCCTTTTATACTGGAGATGAGGAGGAATTTCTTTAGCCAGTGTAACACCTGCATAGTGCTTGTCTTATCTCGTGTGATTGGTCACCACACTGTTTATGAGAAAGTCTACTTACATAGTACTACACTAGGTGCAAATAGGCCATCAGAAGTTCTAGGTATTGAAAGGAGGCAGTGAATAGAAAACACACAGATCTAGAGGTAAGCTTGTTTATAAAAATAGTAATATATACAAAATATTTGCATGAGTAAGAACAATCCAATATTCCAACATTCTGTCTCAGGTTCCAAGTTTAACCCCAAATATATACACTGCTTAATTCATTTCATGACAATTCTCCAAAGTAAATCTCATTCAATATCTTAACAAGAACTTTTCAAAATAATCAGTTCTTCCAGAAAATCAAATCCAAATCCTTCAAATGAGAAATAAATTTATACATCCAACTGTTTTACATCCTCAATGTCTTGAAACATATTGTTTCCGCTCTGGTTCTTCGATCTTGGGTGGGTCACCATCTTGTTTCTTGGTTCGTTGGATGAAATAATGGGCCATCCATGGGAAATCAATTCACAATACTTACACAAAAAAAAACTCGACCAGTACACAGCAACAGGATTACAATCCATAAGTTCTTATAGGGGTTCTATTTTTTTCAAAATAACTCAATATCACATTGTCATTTCCAAGGGATATTGGAAGAAGGCAGGAGATTGGGGCTGAGAGGAAAATTGGATCAGCCATGATGAAGTAGTGGAGCAGACTTGACAGGCCAAATGGCCTAATTCTGCTCCTATATCCCATGGTCTTATAGACAAAATTGGTCCTCTAGAAGACCAAAATGGTAATACATATGTGGAGACAAAACAGATGGGGGAGGTCTTAAATGAAGTATTTGCATCTGTATGCACTCGGAAGACAAATACAAGGTTGATAGAAGTGAGGCAAAGTGGAATCAACTTCATGTACCCTGAACAGATCACAGAGGAGGAGGTGTTTGCTACCCTGAGGTAAATCAGGGTGGATAGATCCCCAAGTCTTGACGCGGTGTTTCTTTAGATCCTAAGGGAGGCAAGTGCAGAAATTTCCAGGGCCGAGCAGAGATATTTAAAACATTCTTAGCAAGAGGAGAGCTACCAGAGGATTGGAGGGTAGCCAATGTTGTTCCGCTATTTAAAAATGGCTCTAAACAGAAACCAGGAAGTTATAGGCTGGTGAGTCTGACATCAGTTGTGGGAAATTTATTGGAAAGTATTCTAAGGGACTGGATATATAAGTATTTGGATAGACACGGACTGAGTAAGGATAGTCAGCATGGCTTTGTGTGTGGTAGGTCTTGTTTATCCAATCTTAATGAGTTTTTAGAGGAAGATACAAGGAAAGTGGATGAAGGCAAGGCAGTCGATGCTGCCTACATGGACTTAAGTAAGGCGTTTGACAAAGTTCTGCATGGGAGGTTGGTCAAGAAGGTTTAGTCACTCGGCATTCAGGACAGTATATTGGATTAGACATTGGCTTTGTGGAAGAAGCTGGAGACTGGTAGCGGAGGGTTGCCTCTCCTGCCTAGAGGCCTGTGGTGTGGTGTACCACAGGGTTTGGTGCAGGGTCCTTTGTTGTTTGTCATCTATATCAATGATATGGATGATAATGTGGTTAAATGGATTACCAGATTTGAGGCTGACACCAAGATTGAGCATGACAGTGGGGAAGTCTATCATGGCTTGCAGAGGGGTCTGCATCAGCTGGAAAAATGGGCTTACACAATGAACAGTAGAGCACTGAGGAGTGTGGTAGAACAAAGGGATCTGGGAATACAGGTACATAATTCATTGGAAGTGGTGTTACAGGTAGATAGGGTCTTAAAGAAAGAATTTGGCACATTGGCCTTCATAAATAAATGCATTGAGTACAGCAGATGGGGTGTTATGTTGAAGTAGTAGAAGACATTGCCGAGGGCCTAATTTGGAGTATTGTGTGCAGTTTTGGTCACCTACCTACAGGAAAGATGTAAACAAGGTGGACAGAGTGCAGAGAAAACTTATAAGGACGTTGTTGGGTCTGGAGGACCTGAGTTATAAGGAAAGATTAAATAGGTTAGGAATGCATTCTTTAGAAAGTAGAAGATAGAGAAGAGATTTGATAGAGGTATACAAAATTATGAGGGGTATAGATAGGGTAAATGCAAGCAGGCTTTTTCCACTGAGGTTGGGTGGGACTACAACCAGAGGTCATGGATTAAGGGTGAAAGGTAAAAAGTTTAAAGGGAACATGAGGGGAAACTTCTTCACTCAGCGGGTTACTCATGGTTTAAGAGTGAAAAGTGATGACTCAGACAGTCGTTAGAGTGTGAATGTGTTGTCAGCAAAAATGGTGCATGCAAGCTCGATTTCATCATTTAAGAAAAGTCTGGATGGTACATGGATAGAAGGAATGTGAAGGGCTATGATCCGGTGCAGGTCGATGGGAGTAGACTGTTTAAATGGTTTCAGCATAGATTAGATGGGCCAAAAGGCCTGTTTCTGTGCTGTACTTCCCTATGACCCTACGACTCTATTTAAAAGGCAGCTTCCCTGAAAAGAAGATGGGATTGATACACTTGCATGTTTGAACAAGCTACAAATAGCTTGTTGAGTTATGCTATAGGTTGAATTATGCTATACAGCTTGCCCCTAAAGCAAGAAGAAGAAATAACAATAATCCTAGCAATTTTTATATCAGTGCTGTGTCCTTACCACTGATGTATCAAGGAAAGATTATCACCAAAGCTTTCTGAAGTATTTTAGTTCTGCTGTACAGTGAAGAGAAATGGATGTAGGAGGCAAGATTTGAATACATCAGGGTAGACAGTGCTTCAGCCTTGTGTCTTGTGACTCGTGTACTTCATTTCCAAAAAAGTGGACGGTACTGCAATCTCTCAGAGGGTGGGAAGCCAAACTGGAAACCTAAATAATAATAAAGTCTAAATTTAGTAATATAAGCTCTACTGTTCATTGTGTCTTGTGTCTTAAGTTAGTCAGCTCAAGCAAATCCCACCCACTGTTTTGTAGCTGGAAGATAGTGAAGCTCCTTCAGCAATCAATTGTATGAAAAGTATAAAATCATTAGCAGAAAGGCTGATCAGTTCATAACCTGCTTCAGCTGCAAGAAAGTGAAAAATGTTCACATTTTCTTACCCTTAGTGACTTTAGGATGCAATCTAAACTTTCTGACTTGTTGATATTTCTATTAACAAATGCTAAATTATTATGCAGCTATTCATCATGCTGCCAGATCTCTACCTCAGAGTAATGACACTCTCAGTCACAAAGTGACATATTTATCAGTTTAATAGAAATACAAAATTATGTGACTGGTTCAGCAGGTAGCCCAGAATTTGGTATCAATTAAATGGCAATAATAATGAAATGCCACCTTGTCTATGACGGATCAGCAAGCTGAATGACGCAGCAACAACAACCTTGCACTCAACATCAGTAAGAATTGAGGGTGGACATCAGGAAGGGGGAGTCGAGGGAACACACATCAGTCCTCATCGAGGGGTCAGCTGTGGAAAGGGTGAGCAGTTTCAAGTTCTTGGGTATCAACATCTCGGAAGATCCATCCTGGGGGCCCAACATATTGATGCGAATACAAAGACAGTACAGCAGTAGCTATACTTTATTAGAAGTTTGAGAAGAATTGATATGTCACCAAAGACTCTAACGAATTCCGACAGATGTTATTCCAACAGGCAGCATCACAGTATGGCATGGTGATTGGAAAAAGCTGCAGAAAGACATAATCTCAGCCAATTCCATATCAAACAACAAATTTCATGACATATGTCAGTGATATTGATTCTGATATGCTTTAACTGTCAGCCCATTCTAACACAGTTAAGGTTATAGTACCTGGATTTAGGTACAGTTAATATATGTGTTGTATTCTTATACATATACATATGTATATGTTCCAAGGTTGTCAAGCCGAGGAGTGGTAGTGGGGACAAGCTCCCTCTACCTAAAAGTGCTCCTCATGGCATGCGGCTCAAATAGTCTCTGACAACCAAGTCCAACTCCTGGCCTTCTCGTGTGGCTTAGCCTCTAAGCCCGGTGGAACTGTTTCTACTGACAGGAGAAGGGACGAAGGCAGGTCCTGGCACCTTAAAACCAGTGCTTTGGGTAGATGGAGCTTGTCAGCCTGGGAAGGCAGTCCATCTAAGAGAGGGAAAACTCTGATTTCAAACCTCCGCTGCCTTGCGGCCATACCCACTTATGAGAAAAGCTTCGGGAGTAAACACTGAGGACAAAACTGGAGCTGGACTTCCTAAGGCAGTCCAACATTGCTTTCAACCTCGCTCTGGCAACTCCTGTGACGTCACTGGTCAAGCTGTATTGGCCCTTGCCCTTCCCTTGGACAACACCAGTGTTGTGGAGAGGGGAGATTTGCTGCTTGGGCAACTGCCGGTCTTCCATACAGCCTTGTCCAGGCTTGCACCTAGGAGAGGATTGAAACAAGACTTTCTAGGCGCAGATCCATGGTCTCGCGAGGCTAACGGATGCCATCCATATGTATATGTATTGTAAAGTTACTGACTATTGAAGAATAATAATTTTAATCAATGCACTTTTTAAAAATCTCATATACAATGGGCATTCACAGGTTAAAGAGGATTCCATTTTTGAACATAGAATATTATTTTATTCATTGAATGAAAATTATAACTTGGAATTCACAAATGAAGCAAAGGCCAGAATAAGAGAAGGCTACCAAGAGGAATTGCCTGCAGTGTCTCGCTCTGGATGATGCAAGCATGTTAGAAAATACTGTCATCTACCCATCATGTTGCTCCTGCTGGGATCACAAACTCAACAGCAGCTTTTAGGATGTAACCAGCCCCAGGGATGACATTGCACTGCACAGTTAGAAGTGAACTGCTCAGGACCAGTTTATTTTCCTTCACCCTTTAAATCTGAAATAGATCTCAAATAAATCCAGCTGGTTTAAAACAGTTTTAAAATATGCTGAATAAAATGGAAATGTGAATACAAGAGTAAGGCTAATACACAAAGAAATCCATTAATGTTATATACCTTGCTTGGGGGTGGAGTATGTGGTCGATACCTCATGTGGGGTCTGACCAATGCCTTATAAAGCCTCAGTATTGCATCCTCAATCTTATATTCTAGTCCTCTCAAATTGAATGCTAATTCCAGATATAATTAACAGTCTGTAAAAAAAACCTCAATTCCCCATTCAAACTCCTTCCTTTCACCTTAAACCAATGCCCTCCCACTTCTGAATGCAGTATGTGGAATTGTTTACAATGATTTCCCTACTATAATACTGTGAGAATTGTAATTTGTGAAAAGCAACCACCAGTGTCAAATATATAAAATTCATGGGCTGCTAATCGGAAAGTTTCACTGAGTATTTAATATCACTGTTACCTTCAGGAGAATAAATATGTAAGGAATAATGTGAGATGAAATCTTATGTGCACTGTTTTCAGGAGAATTTAGCTTGAAGGAGCAATGTGTAGCTCTTGTTCCAGAATCTTTAGTGGTTTTGAGATTCTGTCACATGTCTTACTTTATCTTTCTCTTAACGTATGTCCTGCGATCACTGGAACTGCAATGTGAGCAAATGTATTAATATAAGTTAACATATTTTAGTTTAATAAAAAGATTGATAATACTAAAAGAGTACCAAAACAGCACATTCTAAAATGTGATCATCTCTATAAAGGAATGCCAAGAAATTTAGATATGACATAATGCAGGGGAAGCTGAAAAAACAAGATTTGAAAAGCCGTAAAGCCATATTTACACCAAGATCTATTTCATTGGATGCTACGTTTCCTTCTCACAATTTTCAACT
This sequence comes from Mobula hypostoma, assembly GCF_963921235.1. NCBI lineage: Eukaryota > Metazoa > Chordata > Chondrichthyes > Myliobatiformes > Myliobatidae > Mobula > Mobula hypostoma. The sequence goes on along the minus strand of NC_086099.1, from coordinate 71,992,720 downwards.
AGGGTGAAACCAGAATCAGTTTGTGAAAAGGTTTCAGAAGTGTAAACGTTATACGGAAGATTTTGCTGAAAGTAAAGTTACATGGAACATAGTAGAATTTTGTTCCAAGCTGATTTGTACCTCGCTGCAGCCAATTAACACCTAGAAGAAAATAAATAATGTTTGTAAAACAGAAAATAGAGTATCTATGTAATAGCTTGATTAATTTGATAATAGCTATATAATACAACATATGATAAAGTGAACTTTCCTTGTTAATTACTTGTTCTTAACTGGCAGATAAATATAATAGAACCTATTGTGATTTGAAGAAGTGTGTGGAAAAAAGCTAGAGTAATGGTAACTATTTTGTAGCTGAATGGAGAAGTTATTTTTAGATTAAATATGTAATAATAAATCAACAGATTGAAAAAAGAGTTGACACATTGGTTTGCATATTTGGAGAGGAATCCCCGTTGATTCTAACCACACACATCAAAGTTGCTGGTGGACGCAGCAGGCCAGGCAGTATCTCACAGAAGAGGTACAGTTGACATTTCGGGCCGAGACCCTTCGTCAGAACTAACTGAAGGAAGGGCTAGTAAGAAATTTGAAAGTGGGAGGGGGAGGGGGAGATCCAAAATGATAGGAGAAGACAGGAGGGGGAGGGATGGAGCCAAGAGCTGGACAGGTGATAGGCAAAAGGGATACGAGAGGATCATGGGACAGGAGGCCCAGGGAGAAGGAAAAGGGGGAAGGGGGAGAAACCCAGAGGATGGGCAAGGGGTATAGTCAGAGGGACAGAGGGAGAAAAAGGAGAGAGAGAGAAAGAATGTGTGTATATAAATAAATAACGGATGGGGTACGAGGGGGAGGTGGGGCATTAGCGGAAGTTAGAGAAGTCAATGTTCATGCCATCAGATTGGAGGCTACCCAGACGGAATATAAGGTGTTGTTCCTCTAACCTGAGCGTGGCTTCATCTTTACAGTAGAGGAGGCCGTGGATAAATATATCAGAGTGGGAATAGGATGTGGAATTAAAATGTGTGGCCACTGGGAGATCCTGCTTTCTCTGGCGGACAGAGCATAGGTGTTCAGCAAAACGATCTCCCAGTCTGCGTTGGGTCTTGCCAATATATAGAAGGCCACATCGGGAGCACCGGACGCAGTATATCACCCCAGCCGACTCACAGGTGAAGTGTCGCCTCACCTGGAAGGACTGTCTGGGGCCGTGAATGGTGGTAAGGGAGGAAGCGTAAGGGTATGTGTAACACTTGTTCCGCTTACAAGGATAAGTGCCAGGAGGGAGATCAGTGGGGAGCAATGGAGGGGACGACTATACCCCTTGCCCATCCTCTGGGCTTTTTCTCCCCCCTCCCCCTTTTCTTTCTCCCTAGGCCTCCTGTCCCATGATCCTCTCATATCCCTTTTGCCAATCACCTGTCCAGCTCTTGGCTCCATCCCTCCCCCTCCTGTCTTCTCCTATCATTTTGGATCTCCCCCTCCCCCTCCCACTTTCAAATCTCTTACTAGCTCTTCCTTCAGTTAGTTCTAACGAAGGGTCTCAGCCCGAAACATCGACTGTACCTCTTCCTGGAGACGCTGCCTGGCCTGCTGCGTCCACCAGCAACTTTGATGTGTGTGGCTTGAATTTCCAGCATCTGCAGAATTCCTCGTGTCCCATTGATTCTAAAGTGACTTGCTTATTTCTAATATTTTACTACTATTTTACCTCAGTGTTCTGGAGTGGGAAAGAGCTGGATGCTCCACAAATGTGATAGTTTCTTCAGAACATGATTTGGTCAAGCTCAGTTTTGCTCACCTTTGGTTATAGTTTCTGATTGCTTGCAGACCAACTCAATAAATTGTTCTTTTGCTTTAATGACTTCTGATTTTTGCTTTAACTTTCAAAGTAAAGTTTCATTATTTAAATATAGCAATCTATTTAACCTCAACACCGTTAAACCTTGTTTCAAGCAGGTTATCATCATATAATGTTCTTCAGCATCTAACAATAGCGTAATTTTAGAAGCATTCTGTACAGATGAACTTACTTTCATGCGTCTCATAATCCAATTAAATTACATCAATGGATGATCATAAAATTACACAAAGAGCTACTGGGAAATTTCACATTTCATTAAGACTGCAATATTAGTATTTCCATGCACACCAAATTGCTTAGGGGTAAAGTTATCCCCACCAAAGATGCTGTGCAATCTTATTAATATGACAACAAACAGAACTATAAATGATATTAATAATCTAGAAGGGGAAGGACAGGAGCAAGAACCACTTTTGTTTCTTGTCATCAGATCTCCTGTGATTTAGCTGCAAATTCTTCGGTTTTAAGTCTTCAGTTTTTTTGGATCATGCCTCACCAAATCTGAATATGTCAACTGAAAGGGGTAATTTCCAACTTCTTTTGCTAGTAAGGGTACTGAAACTTACAAAAATTTGGTTAATATTTTGTGTGACTTTTCAGATCATTTTTGTATGATTATAAATTTATAAGCTGTTTCAATATTCCAAAATGTCCTCCCAGCAGAATATGTTTTGGACCTCTGCCTCATCTCAGAGCGTGTTCAGTTGCCACAATTACAACTCCTCCCACCCTGCCTCTGTATATTTTTTTCTCAATTTCTCGGTTCTTAAGATAGGTTTACTACTCTAGACGTTTTGAAATGTCTTTTTCCCCCCAGAAAGATGGCTTCTTCCCTGTTGCAGTTAATGGAGTCTTCACATATATCTCCTCCATTGCCCTCATATCCACTTTTGTCACACCCCCTTCCCCAGGCAGAATGGCAATAATGCTTCCTAAGATCTCATTTTCATCATAACAACCTCCAGGTCCAACACATCATCATTCACAATTTCCGCAGTTCTAATGCAATCCCAACACCCATTGCATCACCTCTCCCCTACTCTCAGTTTTCTGCAGATAGGGCTCTCTTCAAGGCTCTCTAGTCCGCTCAGACCTCCCTACCTGCTCCTCCGAGACTCCTGACACTTTCCTAACACCTCCCCTCCCACCACCACCCAAGACCTAAGCAGCCTTGGTGTTCACCTAGATTACTGCAGTTCATTGCAACATGTCCATTAGTGAGTAACTGAATTCAGTGCTCATCATATAGCCTTTTCGACATTAGTGCCTGCCATCATTTTTTCTCAGTTTCTCTGTCTATGCCTCATCTGTTCTCAAGATAAGAGTTTCCGCTCTAGAACTACTTGTCTGTTCACCTAGTTTTCTTTTGCCTTTGTTCATCTGTACCATTCCTTCTTTCCATCTGATATGGCTCCACCAATTACCTACTATCCTCTGTCCCACCACTTCTCCCCCACCTTGTTCCATCTGCCCATCACCCCATTCTCAGCTGGTTCCACCAATCCCCTCACAGACTCTGTCCAACCCAGGATACATTACATTCTTTCCGGTTCCCTCTCAATCACGAAACAGGGTCTTGACTTGAAATATAGTTTACACTGTTTGATCCACAGACTTCTCCCAGCATTCAGTTCGTTGTTCTTGGTTCCAGCATCTGCAATCTCTTTTGACCAATATTGTCTGTGCCCATTTTTAGAACACATGGGCCCTGCTGGAAATACATGGGAGGTTTTTAAAGAAAAATATTCATAGAACACTTCAAGATGAGGTCATTAGCATCAGAAATCTACAAGGTACAGTATGTTATACGAATAAGGATCTGAGAACATGACAGTTGTGTTACTGGGCTTGTAATCCAAAGATCTGAAGTACAGAACAAAAATATGAGTTTAAATCTGACCACGACATCTGCAAAGTTTAAATTCTGTTATTTAAGTAAACTTGGAATTGAAAATTGTGATTATAAAACTACATGGTTGTTATAAAAACCCATCTAATTTTCGCTAAACTTAAACACAGATCATATAACATAGGCTGATGTCCTTAGGGGCTTTATGTGTAATAGGAACCTTAAGTCTTTGCTGAAATAATTGCAATTGACAACAGGCACTTAACTATGAAATGAAATTTAAATGAAGGCACGCAATGTAATGAAGATTTTGGCGATCATGGACCAAGTTCTTAGTTTTAAGAAAAAACCTTGACAGGGAGAAATCAATTGTCTCCTTAAAACAAATTCTGTATTAATGTGAAATCTGTACTTTGATTGAGGAAATAAATATTTGAAGATCAGGTTCTCAGATATAGCAAGGTCACATCAAGCCCCCGTGATACCTGTCGTCCTTTATGTGTCTGAAACATGGACTACCTTCAGCAGGTATCTCAAAGCACTAAAAAAATTCTGCCAATACTCCTTCATGAAAATCTCCAACTTCACTGAAATGCAAGCAAACCTGGATCAGGCCATTGTCTTCACTATCAATGCCCCACTTTCACTCCGTAAACAATGTTGGATAAGCACATTGACAAGATGTCTCACCACAGACCCTTAAAAGAGCCACTCTAGGTGGAGTCTGTCATGGGAAGACAAAGGAAAAACTTTCAACTCCTGCAAGCCATGAAGTTTGTATTTGTCTAATAATGGCTCCTTGCTCAACTCTGAACTTAATTACATGATTAAATGATCCTGTCATGGGTTGCCCAAGTTCCACTCTCTGGAATCATTTCACAATTCTTTCCAGTTCTCTACCACTCCTTTCTTTAAAACTTGTTTCCTTAGGTAAGTTATTGGTCATCTGTTCTAATGGCTCTGTACTGGGCTCAATATCAATGTTAAGGTCAACAGTGCTCCTGAAGGAAGCTTACAAATTTTTAGCATTTTAACAGGGAAAGTTGTTGATATCTTTCCTTTCAAAATGCAAGAGGAGCTCAGCAAGTCATGCAGCATATTTGGGCAGAGACCCTTCATCAGGAACCTTAAACATGGACTGTGATGAAGGGTCTTGGCTCAGAATGTCGACTGTTTATTCCCCTCCTTATATGCTGCCTAACTTGCTGAATTCCTCCAGCATGTTGTGTGCGTTGCTCTGGATTTCCAGCATCTGTACAATCTCTTATGTTTATGTTGTCTTCTCAAAATTCATTTGGGTATCTTATTTTGTAATGACCCCAGCTTGAATATAATAGTTGAGCCAAAATAACCTATTAGAAGCATTCCTATATCATTAATAAAATATTAAAAATTGTATATGGTGATAGGTTAAGAAAAAAACATTTTAAGCATTTCAATTTGCATTTTGCATAAAATATGTTTTTATTATACACAATTAATCAGATATTGACATTCATTTAACACAAAATTAGATGCTCAAATTTAAAAAAATACTTTTTATTATAACAGCTTGTTCATTTTGTTTTGTGCTTTCCACATGCTCTGTGAAGAAGGTAACAGATGGAATGTTGCATTTAGAATAAATTAATCTTTCATTGCATTCATTTATTTTTGATAGCCTTGCAAACAGAACATGATTTAGTTATACTGCTTTGCCCAGTTATAGCATTTAAGCCATGTCCCAAGACATGATCCAGTCCACTTAATTCACCAGACAGTGTTTAACTTTCATTTCACTGTTTCTGTCGGTGTCATGACAGGGCTATGCAAAGACACGTCTATATTTATGAGTGTACTCTCATCAAATAATGAGTTTATCAAAGTCAAATTAAACATTTATACAAACCAGACATAAGTAAGAAAATCGGTGTCAAGAAGTGAAGTCAGCTCAAGTACCATTGCTTTTGTATGATATACACATTATCTGGGATCTGGGCATCACAAGCAAGGCCAATATCTGTTGCAATTCATAATTGCTCTTAAGAAGAAATGGATAAGCCATATCTAAAACCACTGCAGACTTCTTCTGAAAGTACCCCCGCAGTGCAGTTTGGAAAAAGAGTTCCAGAATTTAGGACTAACAATATTAAAGTCTGCATAGTGTACAAGGTGAAGTGATCTTGCAGTCTTGGTATTCCCATGTATCTGCTGCCCTTGTTCTTCTCATTACTCACGTCTGTAAGTTTAGGAGCTGCTGTCAGGTTAGAGTTGATAAGTATCCATAGAATAATCTATACATTCAACACATAGCAGCATTGTGCAATAGTGGGAGAAGGAATGAATACTTAGTTAGGATGGTTAGGATGGTGAATCAGCTGCCAATTAATCAGGTTACTTGTAGCATTCAGCAAGTGGAAAGTACTTTGTTGGGCTCCTGACTTGTGCCCCGCCAGGTGATGGAAAGTATCTGATACAACAGGAGTTGTGTCACTTGCCAGAGAATACCCAGTCTATAGCAATAGTATTTATATGATTTGTCTGGCTGAGCTCCTGATAAATCTAATCACCAGGATGTTGACGATGACACTTTGTAGTGAATTAGATTGATGGAAGACTGGCTGGAGATCCCGGGAGGAAGCTAAGGTGGATCATCCACTTGCCATTTCTGGCTGCGTGTAGTTGTGAATTATTCAGCCTTGTCTTTAGCACTCAATTCCTGCCATAATTGAAGACTGGGATTTTGTTGAGTTTACCCACCTCCTATTAGCTGTTTAATTGTCCAACAGCTGTGAGTGAATTATAAAGAATTGATATGAGCCATTGATCGAGCACTTGTGTGGCTGTGTTAATTAAAGACTTTTTTTCTTTGCAGCACACAAGTTGGAGCTTTACTAGGTTTTTAGCTCTATCTGTTGTTATTTCCATCATGTTCTTCTATACTCCTCACAGAAGCAGAGTCAATCCCTCGTTTGTTTTTACAGCAGAGTGAGGGATCTACTGTATTATGAGGTTGCTGATGACGATGTTTCACAACCCTCAGGAATACCCAGTTTTAAATTATCTGTTTTCCCTTCTGAGTCTCTCATTTAGCTTGATCATAATGCCACACAGCACACTGGAACATGTCCTCAGTGTGAAAACACTCCACAGGGACTCTGCAGAGGTAATTTTTAACAGTGGTGTTATGGACCTAGACTGGAGCCACACATAGACTGGTTATGACCACAAACAGCAGATTTATCCCCTGTGTCATTTCATTCAGTTGCTGCCACAGACTCTGCCTGCCTGCATTGTCCTTAAGGACTCAGCCAGCTTGGTCACCAAACCACCTTTAATTATAGATGGTAAAGTCCCACAACCAGATCATACTCAGTCTTCCTACAATTTTCAATGCTTCTTCCACTGTTTGTTAACTTAAAGGTTCATAATTTTAACCTAAAGATTCTGTGGAAGGATTCAACTTCCCAAACTGATCAGACAGGGACACAGCCTGAAGGATTAGCTTGCATGTTATATTATGAAGCATAAATAAGGAGTAATGAGAGTCATACCTGGTGTGTGCACAGGGGCATTAGATAAAAATATCGAAAAGCCCTGTAAGAATTATGGCAATCAAAGCTTTAACTGAACAAAAGTATACCTCAGCCTTGGGCTCCTCTTGTGCCACAATGAGGCCATCCTCGGGGCGGAGGACAAAGCTGTTTGGGTAGCCTCCAACCTGAAGGCATGAATATTGATTTCTACTTCTGGTTTTAAAAATTCCCACCCTCTCCTCCCTTCTTCTGTTCCCTTACCTCTTCTCACCTGCCTATAACTTCCCCTGGGTCCCCTCCTCCTACCCTTTCTCCCATAGTCCACTCAGCGCTCCTGTCAGATTCCTTCTTCTCCAGCCCTTTACCTTTCCAACCCACCTGGCTTCACCTCTCACCTTCCAACTATCCTTCTTCTCCTCCTACCCTTTCCTTTCCAGTCCTGATGAAGGGTCTCGGCCCAAAATGTTGACTGCTTATTCATAGATGAAGTTTGACCTGCTGAGTTCCTCTGGCATTTTGTTTGTGCCATTTAGCCATAAAACCTCCAGACAAGACATTTATAAGCACATAATGATCACACAGGGAGAGTGATGTCAGAAATGGATATTCACATGCCCTCTTGTCTTGGGTTTATCAAGAAGTGGCAGCTAAAAGCTTGTGTTTTGGTGGAGATATTTTATCCTCTATAAACATTTTGCATAACTGGAGTGAAAGTATGGTCTGCAAGGGTAATATTAACTGGCCCCTCTCCTTTCAATGGTGAAAGACTGACCAAATAGCTATCCTTTGGTTTGACCTTTCAACAGACTGTGTGAACAGGTTTCTTAATTCTATGGCCCTCACTTCTCTAGATTTTCGGCCCCAGTTTCTGCGTTTGCTATTCTTGTAACTTGATCACCACAACAATATTATATCAGTCATGTATGAAGCATGATCAAGTGGTACAGATCTAAGTGCTACAGAGAACTTCATCTCATCCATTCAAGTCCCCAGTGGCAGACCAGCATTTGGAATTAGCAATTGTTAACTTGCTAGCCATCAATCAAACTTAAAAATAACTTCAATAGCTACAATAATCTCAGATTCTGTTTACTGTTTCAATTATAGTTAGTTTTATACTGAAATAAATGTGTCATTTCTATTTGTTAAGTCACTTAGCTATCTATGAGTTTCTGTTCAAACGACTTTATGATCTTTATTACACCTAACCATATCCAGTAAATACTTCAGTACCCAGTAAAACTGGTATACTGGCAGAAGGCAAAGATTGGGATTAAAGGGGCCCTTTTGCGGTTGGCTGCCAGTGACTAGAGATGTTCCGCAGGGATTAGTGCTGGGATCACTTCTTTTCACGTTATATGTCAATGATTAGGATGATGGAGTTAATGGCTTTGAAGGTGATATGAAGCTAGGTGGAGGAGCAGGTAGTGTTTAGGAATCAAGGAGTCAGTGGAAGGACTGAGACAGATTAAGATAATGGGCAAAAAAGTGGCAGATAGATCAGTCAGTGGGTGCCATCCCGAATCCAGGGTTGTCAGCTATGCACCTCCATCTTCTTCAATCTTGCGACAGCACTGAGTACAGCCTCTCCTCCAGTTTATCCTCGCTGGCCGCCTTGGCACCGCCCACCGCCGCCCCTGCCAAACTCGAGCCCAAGGCCATGTCAGCCTCCAGCCGTGGAACCTTCTTCAAGCTCGGCCCTTCCTTAGGTGGAGGCTTTGGGCAGGTCCAGGCACACGGTGCAGCACCCAAGTTCATCATGTCTCTTCTAACTAAGTGCATAGCATACGATTCGTAGATACGTGGTGAGGCTTTAATCTCTTCCACTGAAGATGACAGTTGGCTCACACGGAGCTCATCCACCCTTTGTCAGGTCTTATTTTTCAGTCCTGCTGGGTGTCCTCACACCCTCCTCACCAGACTAAGTCCAGTGGGGGAGCCGGCCCAAGTTGTTGACCACTCGACCACAGCCCCCGGCCAAGCGCAGGCTGCTCGCCCCCCGCTGAATATCTCTCAGCGTCCAGCACCCGACCGAAAACCATGGTCGAGCAGCCAGTGACCATGAGATATAAGATATAGGATATATAGATATATAGGCTCCTATAAGATATAGGAGCAGAATTAAGTCATTCAGCTCAATCAAGTTTGCTCCACCATTCAATAGGTTTCAATGAGATCCCTTCTTGTTCTTTTAAACTCCAGTAAGTACAGGCCCAGAGCGTTGAAATGCTCCTCGTACATTAACCCTTTCATTCCTGGGATAATTCCAGATAATAGCAGATATATAGTCATGCACTTTGGTAGAAGAAATTAAATTCGTAGACTATTTTCTAAGAGTGAAGAAATTTCAGAAATCAGAGGTACAAAGGGACATGGGAGTCCTCATGCCGAATTCCCGGAAGGTCGAGTTGGTAGTAAGTAAGACAAGTGCAATTGTAGCATTCATTTCGAGAGGACTAGAATATATAAAAAAAACGTATTGCTGAGGCTTTATAAGGATTGATCAGACTGCACTTGGAGCATTGTGAGAAGCTTTGGGCCCACATTGATGTGCTCGCATTGGAGCGGGTCCGGGGAGGTTGAGAAATATGGTTCCGGGAATGAAAAAGTAAACATATGATGAGTGTGATAGCTCTGGGCCTGTACTCCCTGCAGTTTAGAAGAACGAAGGGAATCTCATTGCAAACTCTCGAATATTGAAAGGTTTAGATAGAGTGGATGTGGAGAGGATATGTCCAATAGTGGCAGGGTCTAGGACCGGAAGGCACAGGTTCAGAATAGAGGGAAGTTCCTTTAGAACAGGGATGAGGAGAAATTCCTTTAGCCAGAGGGTGGTGAATCTGTGGAATTCATTGCCACAGACGGCTGTGGAGGCCAAGTTATTGGGAATATCTAAAGCAGATTTTCATAGGATTTGATTAGTAAATCAAATTCAGAAGAATGGGGATAAGAGGGGTAGTAAATCAGCCATGATAGAATGGTGGAGAAGACTTGATGGACTGAATGGCCTAATCTGCTTCTGGATCTTATGGTCTTATTTAACAATAAACTGTGGTAGTAAAAGAATTTATTTAGAATCATGATTGTTTAACCTAAAACTGTAGCAACATAGAGCACTACAGCACAGGAACAAATCTTTTGGTCTATTGACTTTGTGCCTGCTTGGACTTCTGCCTAGTCCATCTACCTGCATCCAGACCATAGCCTTCGCTACCCTTCTCATCCACGTACATACCCAAACCTCTCTGTAATTTTACAATTGACCACTTCCACTGCCAGCTGATTCCATTCTCACACCATGCTCCAAACAAAGAAGATCCCCTCTGGTTCTCCTTAAATATTTTACCTTTCACCCTAAACCTATTATCTCTAGTTCTAGTCAGAAACTTAACCTGAGAGGAAAAAGCCTGCAAGCGTTCACCTTATGTATGCCCCTCGGAATTTTGTATACCTCTAAAAGTCTAACCTTATTCTCCTCTGCTCTAGAAAATAATGCCCTAACCTAGTCAATCATTCCCTATAATTTAGGTCTTCAAGTCCCAGCAACGTCTTTTGTACTTCTTTTTCTGCATTCTTTCAAGCTTATTGATATCTTTTCTGTAGGTAGGAACTGCCCAGAGTATTCCAAATTTGGCCTCACCAATGTCTTATGTAACGTTAATATAATATTCCTCACAGACAGGACCCAGGCTGTAAGAATAGGGGACAAGCTCTCCTCTACAATCACTCTGAGCACCGGTGCCCCACAAGGCTGTGTACTCAGCCCCCTGCTGTACTCACTGTACACCCATGATTGTGTAGCCAAGTTTCCATCAAACTCAATATGTAAGTTTGCTGATGACACAACAATTGTAGGCCGTATCTCGGGTGATGACGAGTTTGAGTACAGAGGGGAAATTAAGAACCTGGTGACATGGTGTGAAGACTATAACCTATCCCTCAACATCAGCAAAACGAAGGAATTGGTTGTTGACTTCAGAAGGAGTAGCGGACCGCACGACCCAATTTACATCAGTGTTGCGCAAGTGGAACAGGTCAAAAGCTTTAAGTTCCTCAGGGTCAATATCACAAATGACCTGACTTGGTCCAACCAAGCAGAGTTCACTGCCAAGAAGACCCACCAGCGCCTTTACTTCCTGAGAAAACTAAAGAAATTTGGCCTGTCCCCTAAAACCCTCACTAATTTTTATAGATGCACCATAGAAAGCATTCTTCTAGGGTGCATCACAACCTGGTATGGTAGTTGTCCTGTCCAAGACCGAAAGAAGCTGCAGAAGATCGTGAACACGGCGCAGCACATCACACAAACCAATCTTCCGTCCTTGGACTCACTTTACACCGCACGCTGTCGGAGCAGTGCTGCCAGAATAATCAAGGACACGACCCACCCAGCCAATGTACTTTTCGTCCCTCTTCCCTCCGGGAGTAGGCTCAGGAGCTTGAAGTCTCATACGGCCAGATTTGGGAACAGCTTCTTTCCAACTGTGATAAGACTGCTGAACGGATACTGACGCAGATCTGGGCCATACCCTCCAAATATCTGGATCTGCCTCTCGGTTTTTTTGCACTACCTTACTTTCCATTTTTCTATTTTCTATTTATGATTTATAATTTAAATTTTTAATACTTACTAATTTTTAACTATTTTTAATATTTAATATTTGTAATCCAGGGAACGGGAAGCGCAGAATCAAGTATCGCTGTGATGATTATACGTTCTAGTATCAATTGTTTGGCGACAATAAAATATAAAGTACATACTCGGTGCCCTGATTAATGAAGGCCAATATGCCAAAAGGACTCTTTATGGCCTGATCGACCTGTGATGGCACTTTCAAAGAATTATGGATCTATGTTCCCAAATCCCTTTGTTCTAGCTGTCCTAACATCACTGTGTAAGTTTTACCCTGGTTTTTTCTTCCAAAGTGCAACATCTCAGACTGCCATTTTTTCAGCCCATTTGAATTGATTGTAGACCTCAAGCAAGAGAAGTCAGAGTATGCACCTGTCCTCATGGAGGGGCCAATGGTGAATAGGGTGAGCAATTTCAAGTTCATGGGCATCAACATCTCAGAATGATCTATTCTGGGCCCAACATATTAATATAATCATGTTGGAAACACACCGGGAGTTTGAACAAATGTAGTAAGTCACCAAAAATGCTACAAATTTGTATAGATGGGCATGAGGGGTTCAGACAAACAGACTTTTTCCGCTCACTTCAAATGAGACTATAACTAAAGGTCACAGGTTTAGGGTGAAAGGTGAAATACTTAAGTGTATCCCCCCGGTAAGCCCCAGGCTCACTCAACTCGCTGTCGTCTAGGGGAATCAGCCCTCGGCCCCACCAAACTGGGTAATCAAGTTTGTGTGGATGCTGTGTGATGTACCCCACCCCGCCAAATAACAGACAAAACACCATATACGATTAATTGATTACAATTTATAGATATTACTGGAACTATATAATTAATAGAGATAAAATATAAAAGGAATATAAAAGGCGCCAAACTTATCAAAGTTCAATCTCTTCATGCACAAACAGTTGTAGCTCTAGTAACGATCCTCTCTTCACCATTCGATCCCCTCTGACCACTTCGGTCTGCCGCCTGGGACCAATCATGGTAGTCGACCAGACGCTCTACAGGAGTCTGTCTCCGTCTCCTCTCCTCGCCGAAGACCCTGGACCTTGGACTCCTGCTTGAGGTCCAAACCCATTAGCTAGTCACAGCACTGCGTCCACCCTCTCTCTTCCCATCGCACCTTCTGCCCCAAAAACCCGCGCATCACAATAGCTTACAGACACACGAGAAAGAATAGCATCTATCCCAATTGGTTCGTTTACTCTCTTATCAATAATATAACCCAAACAAGCTGCTAGCAAGAGAACTTTCTCAGCAGTTAACATAACAAAGAAGCTATTTTAATTAGCCTACACAGTAACATAAAAGAAGAAACCCCTTACATAATGGGAAACTGAGGGGGAGCTTCTTCACTCAGAGGATGGTGTGAGCGTGCAACGAGCTGCCAGCAGAAGAAGTGGTGGATCTGGGTTCGATTACAATATTTGAGAGAAGTCAGGATAAGTACATGATGGGAGAAGTATGACAGGCTATGGTCCAGGTTCAGGTCGATGGGACTAAGCAGAATAACAGTTTGTCATGGACTAGATGGTCCAAAGGGTTTGTTTCTGTGCTGTAGTGCTCTTTGACTCTGTGACTCTATGTATCACGTGGAGGCACCAAGGCACAGAATTCTAGAAGGTGGCATCCATCAATAGTGGCCCTTACCATCCAGGATATATCCTCTTCTCATTTCTACTATCGTGGAGGAGGTTCAGGAACCTAAAGCTACAAACTCAATGTTTTAGGAACACTCTGCCATCAGGTTTCTGAATGGTCCATGAACTCTACCTTGCTATTCCTCTTCTGCTCTGTTTTATTAGATTGTGTTACTGTAACGAACGGGCTTGTTAGTCTTGCATTGTACTGCTGCCAAAAAACAACAGATTTCAAATTTATATCTGTGCCAGCAAACCTGATTCTTATTCTGATTCAAAATTGAATTGCTGCCTAATTAGGAGCCAATGTAAGTCATGGACTTGGTGCAGGTTGGGACACAGGCAGTAAATTTTTCAGAAACCACAAGGGTAGAGTGCAGGCGAGCAGCCAGGAACACATTATCAAAGGGAAGAAGGAGGATTTCAGCAGCAGATGGTCTGAGACTGGAACTGAGTCAGGTGATATCACAGAGGCAGCTATATACTGCCTTGGTGATGACACAGCTATGTGGTGGCTTGTCTGAGGGTTTAAACATGACAGCAGGCTTGTGAACAGGCTGGATTAGATATGAAGAAGAGAGGGTAGATGGAAGGCTTTGCTAATATGTGTAGATGGAGACAATGGATAAGAGATTAAAAGCACTGGCAGAGTTCATTTGGGCACAAAGGCCTGCTCCTGGCTTTTAATTCGAATTTAGCATCTCTAATTCAATTCACGTAAGAATGAGCTGAACTCAGTATCTTGAACAAATGACCACACAGAAGCAAAATGTCAAAGCAACTTCACATTAAGTGGAAAAGTCCAAACAAACAACAAGGAATAGTGAATTAGTCAGCAGAAGCAGGCCAGCTCAGATACTGTCTGTGAGATAAAAACAGAAGGACCTACTGAAAATTTATACTGCATCTTTCCTCAGCTGAAACACATCCTAAGGTCCTTTTCAGAATTCTCATTAGATAATTCTCCGATGCATAAAAACAAGAACGGTCAAGATGGGAAATAGTTAATGACCTCTCAGGTCATTAGGTTTCTGAACTCCCTGCTGCATCACATTTGAAATATCACTGGTTAATCTGTTCTGTACCTTACAATATTTAATTTATGCACTTTAGTTTGCTTAGTTATGTGTAATCCATCTGTAGATTTCATCCTTGCTCTCATATATGTTATGTGTGTTATGTATACCACTGTGCTTTGCTCCGTGATTCGGAGAAATGATGTCTCGTTTGACAGTATACATGTATAATGTTAAACAACAATAAACTTGACTTGACTAATAACTGGCACTCTGCCAAAGACGTTAGTAAGAAACACCCCATCATTTCTCAACCCTTCCCTCCAGAAAGAGCTCTTCAGCATCTGAGTCCTCTATGTTCTGCTGTCACTCTCCATCCACCATCTCATTCTTATTTGCTTTGTTGTAATATATAAGTTCAATAGACTTAGAAGCAGAATTGGGCCATTCAATTCATTGAGGTTGTTCTGCTAGTTGATCATTTACAAACTGTATTTAAAGATGATTTATTTTCCATCTCAACTTCATTTACTTGCCTTCTCCCTATAACCTTTGTCACTCTTACGAATGAGGAATCTGTCAACCCAGTGACTTGGACTCCACTGCCATCTGTGCTAGTGATTTCCACAAACTCACCACCCTCTGACAAGAGAAATTGTTTCTCATATCTGTTCTAAATGTATGTCCTTCTGTTCTGAGACTGTGCCCTTTGGTCCTAGATTCCCCTACTATTGGGAATATTCTCTCCACATCCACTCTACAATATCTGATAGGTTTCAGTGAGAATACCGTATGTGTGAGTTTTGATCATCCTGTTCTGGGAAGCCATGCCTCTGTTCATATTGTTATCTTGTTGTGGAAGAAAAGTACGTTGTTTCTCAATGATGTGAGTAACACAGACAACCAGTCAGCCAGATGACCTAATACATAAATGAGGGTGCTTTCCTACAGATAAACCTCTACCTCTTTGGATATACGTCAATGTGTTCGTGAGGATGTGACCTCAAACAGACAAGTAGGAACCCCTTAAACTGAATATTTGTTTAGAATCAAGATCAAAATCGGCTTTAGTATCTCTGGCACTTGTCATGAAATTTGTTGTTTTGTGCTAGTAGTACGTTGCACCACACAAGAACAAAAACTATAAATTAAAGTAAGTATCCACAGTATATATATAAGTAGTGCAAAAAGAGAGGGAAAAATACTGAGGTAGTGTTCATGAGTTCATTGTCCATTCAGAAATATGATGGCAGAGTGGACAAAGCTGTTCCTGATACTCTTAGTGTGTGTCTTCAGGCTCCTGCACCACTTCCTTGATGGCAGCAATGAGAAGAAGGCATGTCCAAGGTGATGGGGTCCTTAATGATGGATGCCACCTTTTGAGGTATAGCCTTTTGAAGGTGGCCTCGGTGCTGGGGGAGGCTAGTCCCAGGATGCAGCTGGATGAGTTTACAACTTTCTGCAGCTTTTTATGATCCTGTGCAGTGGCCCCTCCATACCAAACAGTGATGCAACCAGTTAGAATGCTGGCCACAGTTCATCTGCAGAACTTTGTCAGTCTTTCATGACATACCAGTTCTCCTCAAACTCGTAACAAAATATAGCCACTGCCATGCCTTCTTTGAAATTGCATCAATATGTTTGACCCAAGATAGATCTTCAGAGATGTTGACACCAAGGAACTTGAAATGGCTCACCCTTTCTGGGTATTGGATAGGGTTATATAAGCTTACAGGGGGAATCTAGAACATCTTCAGAATTAAGCCAAAGAATAGCAATAGAATTCAACTCAGGCAAGTGTGAGATGTTGTATTTTTGTCATTTAAACAAGGATAGGACTTACACAGTAAATGATAGAGTCCTTAAAAGTACCGCAAAACAGAATGACCTACAGATGCTGTTACGTAGTTCTGGAATGTAAAGATACAGATAGCAGGATGATGAAGAAAGCATTTGGCACACTTGCTTTTATCAGTCAGTCCACTGAGTACAGATGTTGTTGGGACCGTTCTTGGAATAATATGTGAAGTTCTGGTCACCTGGGTACATGAAAGATGTCACAAAGTTAGAAAAGACTAACAAGGAGGTAAGACCAACGCATGAAATTCTGGAGGAAATCAGCAGGCCAGGCAGCATCAATGGGAAAGAGTGCAGTCGACATTTCGGCCCAAAACCTCGACTGTACTCTTTTCCATAGATGCTGCCTGGCCTGCTAAGTTCCTCCAGCATTTTGTGTGTGTTGCTTGGATTTCCAGCGTCTGCAGATTTTTTCTTGTTTGGCTAAGGATGTTAGGAGTTCTAGAGGTCATAAATTATAGGGAGAAACTGTATAGGTTGGGATCTTTCTCTCCAGAGTGTATGAGGTTATAGAGGTACCTGAGATCATGAGGGGCATAGATAGGTGAATGGTCAGTGTTTTTCTCCGGGTAGGTGAGTCTATGAGAGGGCATAGGTTGAAACTGAGAAGGGAAGGGTTTGAAACAATCTCAGAGGCAATTTTTTCATACAGGGGGTGATGAATAAATGGAACAAGCTGCCAGTGGAAGTAGTAAATGTGGGTAGAATTACAAAGCTTCCAGGTCACCCGAGACAAGTAAATGGATTGGAAAGGTTTAGATTAATAACGGCCAAACATGGGGAAATGGGACTAACTCAAGCAGACAACTTTGTCGGCATGAATGAGTTGGGTCAAAAATCCTGCATCCACGCTATATAAATAAAGCTATGACATACTCAATGTTATTCACATCTTGTTATCACTTTATTATTCATATCAGTTTGCTCGAGCGTCTGTACTATCAATCACTGCTCTACTTTGACAAGATAACTATAATGGCATAAATAATGGCATGTTCTGTAAGATGCTGATGCAACAAAATAATACTGAGTAAATATCCTTTAAGATTGGAAATGGTACAGAACTATAGCATACATTTCTTCTTTTCAAGGTGAATTGTGTTTAGTCACCACTTAAGTATCCTTGCAAAAACTACCTAAGTGGTCCAAAGTTGGACAGGATAAACAAAGCCTTCTTGCTGCCAACAATATAAAAACAAAACATCCCGATGTCAATGCTATTACAATATTTTTCAAAATGTTTTCAATAAACTTTCCCTGTATATTTTTTGTACTTAGATGGATAAGCCTGAGAGCGCAGCTGGTAAAACAGTATACTTTAAGAGAAGCAGAAATGGCTTTGGTTCCTACCAGTGTTGCATTTAGGGTATCTGCAAAGGTGATAAGCAAATCAATTTTGTATAGGACCTACGTTTTTGTTCCAGCCACAATTGAAAAGAAATAACATTTAAAGCAGCTGAGTAATGTCGATATTGTACTGAGAGGTTACTCATGAAGCATATTAACTACTGCCCCAGAGAGATTTGGATCCACTCTAGTTTCCTACTGTTACAACAAGTCAACAGCACATGATATTTCATTGACTCTTCATTCAGCTCTGGAACATGTAACAGTGAAGATACACACATCAGAATGCTCTTCATTGACTGCAGCTCAGTATTCAACTCTATCATCTCCTCAAAACTAATAAGTAAGCTCCAAGACCTATGCTTTGGTACCTCCTTGTTCAACTAGGTCCTCAATTTCTTCACTTGCAGACCCCAGTCAGTATGAATTGGCAACAACAGTTCCTCCACAATCACCATCAGTACAGGTGCACCACAAGGCTGTGTATTTATGCCTCTGCTCTACTCACTTTATGCCTATGACTGAGACAATAGACAATAGACAATAGGTGCAGGAGTAGGCCATTTGGCCCTTCGAGCCAGCACCGCCATTCACTGTGATCATGGCTGATCATCCACTATCAGTATCCAGTTCCTGCCTTATCCCCATTACCTTTGAATCTACTATCTTTAAGAGCTCCATCCATCTCTTTCTTGAAAGCATCCAGAGACTTGGCCTCCACAACCTTCTGGGGCAGAGCATTCCATATGTCCACCACTCTCTGGGTGAAAAAGTTTTTCCTCAACTCCATTCTAAATGGCCTACCCCTTATTCTTAAACTGCGGCCTCTGGTTCTGGACTCACCCATCAGCGGGAGCATGCTTCCTGCCTGCATTGTGTCCAATCCCTTAATAATCTTATATGTTTCAATAAGATCCCCTCTCAGCCTTCTAAATTCCAGAGTATACAAGCCCAGTCGCTCCAATCTTTTGACATATGACAGTCCCACCATCCCGGGAATTAACCTTGTGAACCTACGTTGCACTCTCTCAATAGCAAGAATGTCCTTCCTCAAATTTGGAGACCAAAACTGCACACAGTACTCCAGGTGTGGTCTCACCAGGGCCCTGCACAGCTGCAGAAGGACCTCTTTGCTCTTATACTCAATTCCCCTTGTTATGAAGGCCAGCATGCCATTAGCTTTCTTCACTGCCTGCTGTACTTGCATGCTTGCTTTCAGTGACTGATGTACAAGAACACCTAGATCTCGTTGTGCTTCCCCTTTCCTAATTTGACTCCATTTAGATAATAATCTGCCTTCCTGTTCTTACCACCAAAGTGGATAACCTCACATTTATCCACATTAAACTGCATCTGCCATGCATCTGCCCACTCACCCAGCCTGTCCAAGTCACCCTGCGTTCTCATAACATCCTCTTCACATTTCACACTGCCACCCAGCTTTGTGTCATCGGCAAATTTGCTAATGTTACTTTTAATTCAGCTGCGGTCCCAGCACTGAACCCTGTGGTACCCCACTGGTCACCGCCTGGCATTCTGAAAGGGACCCGTTAATCGCTACTCTTTGTTTTCTGTCAGCCAGCCAATTTTTAAACCATGTCAGTACTCTGCCCCCAATACCATGTGCCCTAATTTTGCCCACTAATCTCCTATGTGGGACTTTATCAAAGGCTTTCTGAAAGTCCAGGTACACTACACCCACTGGCTCTCCCTTGTCCATTTTCATAGTTACATCCTCAAAAAATTCTAGAAGATTAGTCAAGCACGATTTCCCCTTTGTAAATCCATGCTGACTCTGACCAATCCTGTTACTGCTATCCAGATGTGTCGTAATTTCATCTTTTATAATTGACTCCAGCATCTTTCCCACCACTGACGTCAGGCTAACCGGTCTATAATTCTCTGTTTTCTCTCTTCCTCCCTTCTTGAAGAGAGGGACAACATTAGCCACCGTCCAATCCACAGGAACTGATCCTGAATCTATAGAACATTGGAAAATGATTACCAATGCGTCCACGATTTCTAAAGCCACCTCCTTAAGTACCCTTGTACTTAAGGCTAAGTAAAATCCCAATGTCATATTTAAGTTTGCAGATGACACCATTGTTGTTGACTGGATTAAAGGTGGTGATAAATCATCACATGGGGATTGGGGGGGGATGGAGAGATTGAAAATCCAGTTAATTGGTGCCACCACAATAATCTTTCACTCAAATTCAGCTAAACCAAAGAACTGATTATTGACTACAGGATGAAGAAACTAGCGATCCATGAGCCAGTCCTCATTACAGGACTGGAGATGGTGAGAGTCAGTAACTTTAAATTCTTTGGCATTATAATGTCAGAGGATCTGTCCTGGAATCAGCACATAAGTGGCTTTACAAAGAAAGCGTGGCAGCACCTCTACTTTCTTATAAGTTTGTGCAGATTCGGCCTGTCATCTAAAACTTTGGCAAACTTCTATAAGTGCACAGTGGACTGTTTACATCAGGGCCTAGTATTAAAACACAAAGCCCTCCCTCCATTGTGCACATCTACAAGGAACCCTCCACAAGAAAGCAGTATCCATCATCAGTGATCTCCAGCATCCAGGCCAGGCTCCCTTCTCACTGCTATCATTGGGAAGGAGGTACAGGAGCCTTAGGTCCCACACCTCTAGGTTCAGGAACAGATAGTACCCTTCAACCATCAGGTTCATGGGCCCATGAACTCACTTTTAAGGTCTCTACAAGTATTGCACTAGGCAGCTGCTGCAAAGCACCAAATTTCATAACATAGGTCAGTGATATTAAACATGACTCTGATTCTGATTCTGATTCTGAGTCTGGAGTTCGAAGATTAATGTTTGTCTCAATGTTTGTCCGAGGATCACTGCTGAGGATCGAGGCCTGAGCGTCAAATAGGAAGTCTGGATGTCGAGGCCCCATTGGCCAGAACTGAGTGTGCAAATCTGTGCAGGTCTGCTGGGGAAGTCAAAGCCCAACGTGTGCAGGTTCAAGTGTTCTAGAGGCTGGAGGCCTAAGAAGATGGCCTGTACTGGGGATTAAAGGAATGCATACACTACAGGTATCTACAGGTATTTGTTTTCTGTGTTTGTTTTGTTACTTGTTGTGTTCTGTGTTCTGCTGAGGATTGTGGACATGCTACATTGGCAGCGGAATATGTGGTGACATATACGGGCTGACCCCATCACACTCTCAAGTGTGTTGGTTGTTAACACAAAGGACGCATCTCACTGTATGCTTTGATGTACATGTGACAAATGAACTTGAATCTTGAACACGTACTTTGACCATTTATTACTCGGATCTGTTAGTTATTCGATTAATACACTTACTTTGCTAGATTTTTGAGTTAATAGGACAAGGAATATCTAATTTCTCTTTCTGGCATTTAACTAAATGTGGAATCAGGTTTTCATTCAAAACTATGGAAAATTTAGATTTTCTCAACACTTATTAATTAAATAAAGGATGCTTTTTTTTGGGGGGGGGGGTGAAATTTCTCTAACTGAAATTGGATTTGAGTACATTGAGCCAACCAAAATTTTAGAACATGCCAATACTCAGCTCACAGGTGATTTGACTCATCAAGCTTCCTAAATCTCTGTTTCACTGCATTTGGAATTCCCACCTTCTCACATGTTAAATACAGAGACATTTGACTCTACTGGTTGTTTAGAAATGACCACTCTGGGTCTGTAAAGGCTTCATTTGTAAGGGATTAATTACATTTTTATTTGATCTGATCTTGATGTGCTTCCTATATGTTACACCTAAAATTATTTTCTGCTTAACTTGGATGGAATGTAAGCAACACACACAAAATGCTAGAGGAATGCAGCAGGCCAGGCAGCATCAATGGGAAGAAGTACAGTCAACGTTTCAGGCCGAAACCTTTGTACTTTGTACATTTTTCTATAAGATGCTGCCTTACCTGCATCTATAAGAGGGAAGGACAGTACATCCCAGTGCATGAATCATAGAAGGCTAGTAAGCAGTTAAAACAAGTAATTAGGGTAACTAATGGGATGTTAATCTTGAGACTGCAGATGTTGTAAAGTGGAGCAGAAAACAAACAATTAGAGGAACTCAGCAGGTCAGGCAGCCTCTGTGGAGGCAGAGGGATGGTTAGCATTTCAGGTCAAGACCGTGCATCATGACCCACCCCCAAAAGATGCTGCTTGATTTGCTGAATTCTTCCAGCAGTTTGTTTGCTGTTCAATATCCCAGCACCGCAGTCTCTTGTTCCTCCCAAGAAAGAAAGCGTAGCATCCTTTCAAAAAGTAGACAGTTTAAGATGTCACTGAGAAATTTAGCGTTTGCAGTTATTTAATTGTTTTCTTTCTAGGTTAGAGATATTGATGGCAATATATTAATTATTCATATGATTAAATGGATACTTGGGGTCTCTATTGACTGATCTAACATCCTGTATGAATACATCAATGGTACCAAAGAATGATAATTCACTGCATTATTTTATTCTTTCTCCTCCTGTATAGTTTTTTTCTGAAAGGAAGCTGATTGATAGTGGTTGGCCTGAGTTGTGTGGTTTGTTACAATAATTGCTCAGAAATTGTATCTTTCCTTTTTTTGTTGTATTAAACATTTGCTGAGTATGGCAGTAACACCCACTCAGTTCTCCCTGAAGAAATTAACAAAATAGGACAAAAGCAGGGAGGAACCTGATTAAATCTTGTCAGAAAGTGTATGCTGGTCTCACAGTTGCTCATTGTATCCATTGGGAAGAATATCAACATTAATGAATGCTGCCCAATGCAGCCACTGTCCAGCTGACAAAATAAGCTCCCACAGAAGGAACTGAGACACAGTGCTCTACAGTGTCTCAGTGCTAAGCACATGATGGCCTGGACCGATCAGCTCTTGTGTTATGAGTGACTGCAGGCCACAGGCTGATCAAGGGGCCAATGATATCAGCCTCTTTATAAAGTTCAGTAATGGTCTCTATAATGAGGCTGTGATTAGTGAAGTGAGCCCATGCTGACAATCGGAAAGCTGGTGGTTGCAGGGTTCAAGAGATTGATGTGACAGTACTGACCCCTTAACTTCTATCTCATTACCAATCCCTGCAGGATGGGTTTAGTATATCAGCGAGTGAAGGGCAAAAATTGCAAACCGTGCCACAGGCTCTGCTTTATGGAGGCATTGGAGGAAATGTGTTCTGGCAAACTTGTGATTAGATGGGGCAACCGATGACAGGCAATAGCCTGCCATACGCTGATGAAGCGGACACGGAAATACCTGGACTGTTTGCCTAATAGCCAAAATATCACCCAGAAGAGATTTCCAGAAGCAGAATCAGAACCAGGTTTATTATCACTGCCTGATACAACATGAAATTTGTTGTTTTGTGGCAACAATTTAGTGCAATGACATAACATTATTATAAATGACAAAAAAAGAAGAATGTGGTGGTGATCATGGGTTCATGGACCATTCAGAAACCTAATGGTGGAGGGGAAGAAGTTATTCGTACATCATTGAGTGTGCGTCTTCAGGCTCCTATACCTTCCTCCCGGTGGTGGTAATGGGAAGAAGATATGTCCCAGATGGTGATCCCCTCAGAGTGAATGCCACATTTTAAGGTATAGCCTCCTGAAGATGTTTGATGGAGGGGAGTGTTGTGCCCATTTTGGAGTTGAATGGGTCTATAATCCTCTGCAGCATCTTACGATCCTGTGCATCAGAGTCTCCAACCCAGACTGTGCTGCAACCAGTCAGAATGCTCTCCAGCATACATCTGTAGAAATTTGTAAGAGTTACCCTGGTTGAAACCATGTTAAGCATTACTCGCACTCCAATCTTGTGCAAATGGATCCCCTGAGTAGGCGGATGTGTTCAATGCCAGATCAGACAACGGGAGGATATGATTGTCATGTCACACTATTTACATCACAAAACTCAATGGTGTGAGTTCATTGTTCATTGAGTAGTGCATTATCCCAAAAATGTTGTGGATAAGATTATATCTGTCTCTAGAGAAAGCACAGGCTTGCCTGTGATGCATTTAATATTGAACTGTACTTGTGAAACAAAGTGTGGTTGATGTGGGATTTACTGAGATTACTTTCATTAACTATTCATAAGGAGTGTCTGACAGACATTTGCACAGCTTGACTTGAGACTGTTGGAAAGTAGCCCAGTATATTAGAATAGGCCATTCACAGCATGCTATAAAATGATACAGGATAACGATTGACAGGTGGATGATATAAGTGGAGGCAAAAATTCTAAATAACAAGAAAAAAATTCAATATAATTGGAGGTGATGGATCTATATTTTTGGTAAATTTGAGAAAAATTTAATGCCAGGCAGAAAATTTATTTTAAGTAATTTGGAAATAACTGACACTAGTTTGTATTTTCCACTGCATTTCTGCCAGAGGTACTGTTGGAGGACCACTCTATCAACAGGACTTCATTCTCTTTTACATCTCTCTACGTTACAAAAAGATGCTCTGTTGATCTCTTCATGTTTGACTGATTCAATTTTAGGGCTCAACAACAGCCAGCTGTATCACATCGTCTGGCCCCATACTAAATTAGCATTTCTGAAAACCACAAAAGGAACCCAAATTATTGATTTCGCTACAACAGTGCAAAACATCAAAACAAAATCTTTTATTTGTAAGATTTTAGTGCACATGTTCATGTTTATTTGACAGTATTCTTTCTCATTTTGTTACAGATTAGCCTTGGCTCAAGGGAACCACATTATCTCTGAGTTGGAATACTGTAAGTTCAAGTCGCACTCTAGTGACCTACCTTAACAGTCTTGATAATTGAATGCAGTATTGCCAATATGCTGCATTGTTAAAGCTGTAGACTTTTAGTCGAGATGATTCCTCAAGTGCACTTGCCCTTTGAAATGGATGTGAAAGGTATCACAATGAGTTTTGAGGAAGAGCAAGAGAGTCTTCTGGCCAATATTAGTTTGTCAATTTGTGTTTGACATTGTTGTTTGTTACATCTAGCTGTGTGAAAATTGCCTGTTTTCCCACATTATTACAATCATGCATTCCAGTGATGTATTGCTGTGATGTACATTGGGGCATTATAAGGTCCCAGCAGGTGATATGTTTATGGAAGTTATTGGGCATACTAGGCTCAGGATTTCCACAGGTTGACATACTTCCCCAAGGACTGGTTGACATTTTCAACATTTGAAACCAGAACAGAATTCAGCACCAGAGGATGAAAGTAGAAACTTCTAAACATTATATTATCCATTTAGCTGGTAAATGGATGGTAAGTATTGCGCCTTTTTGGTCTCACATACTAATCTCTACAAGGAATAAAAAGGAAATTAAAAACACATTTTAGGTAATCCTAATTCCCTAAATGTAATATTCTTGGTAAATGCTGAAGCCAATTTTGAGAGAAAAATTTTATTTGATAAGCTACGTGCTGCCATTTACATATATTTTGTGATGGATCTTGGTCAATTTTGTGCAGATTAAGTATTCAAAAACAGTGGTCTGCTGTAGCCTACCATTAAAACTCATGTTAACTTTAGCTGAACTTAAGGATTTATAATCTTTTTGAATAAGCACGTAAGACAATAAGATATAGAAGCAGAATTAGGCCATTTGCCCCCTCAAGTCTGCTCTGCCATTTCATCATGATTGGTTTATTTCCCACTCAGGCCCAATCTCCTGCCTTCTTCTCACATCCCTTCATGCCTGACTATTCAAGAACCTATCAAACTCTGCCTTAAATGTACCCAGTGACTTGCCCTCCACACCTACCTGTGGCAATAAATCCCACAGATTCACCACTCTCTGGCTAAAGAACTTTCTCCTCAACTTCATTCTATATGGATGGCCCTCTATTTGGAAGCTGTGTCCTCTGGTCCTAGACACCCCCACACCATAGGAAACATCCTCCCCATATCCACTTTATTCAGGCCTTTCAACATTTGATAGGTTTCAATAAGATACCCCTTCATTCTTCTTAAATTCCAGTGAGTACAGGCCCAGAGCCATCAAACATGCCTCACATGATAAGTCTGTCAATCATAGAACCATTTTCATAAACCTCCTTTTAACCCTCTCCAATGTCAGCGTATCCCTTCTTAGAAAAGGGGACCAAAACTGCTTATAATCCGCCAAGAGAGGCCTCAAAATTACATCCTCGCTTTTATATCCTAGTCCTCTTGAAATAAACATTGCATTTGTGTTCCTCACTACTGACTCAACCTGCAAAGTAACCTTCAACATATTCTATACAAGAACTCCCAACTCCCCTTGCAGCACAGATTTTTGAATTTTTTCTTCATTTAGAAAATGGTCTATGCTTTTATTTCATCTAGCAAAGTTCATGACCATACACTTCCTGAGACTGTTTTCATTATAATTTCATTTCTTCTGCTTCTCTCCCTTCTTGAAGAGTGGAGTGACATTTGCAATTTTCCAATACTGTACTCCAGAACCATGCCGGAATCAACTGATTCTTGAAAGATCCTTATGAATGTGTCCACAGTCTCTTCAGCAACCTTTTTCAGAGCACTAGACTGTAGACCATCTGGTCCAGGTGAACCCTACCTTCAGACCTTTCAGTATTCCAAATACCTTCTCCCTATTATTGGCAATTTCACTCACTTCCACCCCCCTGATGTTCTTGAACTTCCGGCATATTGTTGATGTTTTCCACAGTGAAGACTGATGTAAAATTTAGTTCATTCACCATTTGCTTGTCCCCCATTACTACCTCTCCAGTATCATTTACCTGACCTTGAGAGCACTGGCAAAAAAAGTGAACTTGCTTCATTGCACATATGTACCATATATTACTATTGATGAAAAACCAACACCAGCTGTAGTAATATGAAGCAAATCAATCTTTACTGGATAAAAGTGTAAAATGGTCTGGTATGGACCAAATCTGAGCTGAAACCAAGTACTTTAACTGATCTGTCTGAGCCCAACTCATATAGCCAAGCAACACACACAAAATGCTGGAGGAACTCAGCAGGCCAGGCAGTATCTATGGAAAAGAGTAAACAGTCAATGTTTCAGGCTGAGACTCTTCATCAGGACTAAAGAAAAAAATGAGGTCAGAGTAAGAAGGTGAGCTGAGGGGAGGAAGAAGTACATGGTGGTAGGTGATAGCTGAAACTGGGAGAGGGGAAGGGGTGAAGTAAAGAGCTTGGAAGTAGATTGGTGGAAAAGATAAAGGGGGAATCTGATAGGAGAGAGCAGAAGGCCATAGGGAAAAAAAGGGAAGGGAAGAAGCACCAGAGGGAGGTGATGGGCAGATAAGGAGCTAAGATGAGAGATGGAAATGGGAATGAGGAGTGGGGAAGGGGACATTTCCGGAAGTTCAAGAAATCAATGTTCATGCCATCAGGTTGGAGGCTACTCAGACAGAATCTAAGTTTTTGCTCCACCAACCTGAGTGAGGCCTTGGCACGGCATTAGAGGAGGCCATGGACTGACATGTCAGCTCTATGGATAGGTTTTCCCTCTGGTGCCTGATGGGTCCCACTCTTTCCCTGGCTATCCTCCTGCTTTTAGTATATTCATAAAGTGCTTTGCAGCTTTCATTATTCTTACCCGAAATGGTATTTCTTGGCCCAGCTTTGTCTGGTTAATTTTTTATTTCACATTCCCCTACACTCTCAGTAATCCTGCAGGACTTCCTCATTTTTAATACTCTATATCCACCAAGCATTTTTATTTTTAATCAAATCTTTGATGTTCCTTGACATCCAACATTCTTTGGACATCCTGTACTTGTCTTTCACCCTTATAGGAACATATTGGTCTTAAACCCTCACTATTTCAGTTTTAAAACACTCTTACTTAGTCCGATGTAGATTGATCTGCAAGTAGCTACCCCAATCTAGTTTGCCATGTCCTGACTAATGATGTTGAAATTGACTTTTATTCAACTCAGAACCTTATTTCCTGAACCATCCTTATCCCTTTCAATAACTAACTTGAAACTTATCGACTTCTGGTCACCATTTTCAAAATGTTCAGCAACTGACATTTCAGCAACTTGTCCAGCTTAATTTCTTAAGCTTATGCCTAGAACTGCCCCAGCTCTAGTAAGTCTATCTACTCCTGGCACAAGACCATCTACAAGTGCACTTTAAAAATTCCAAGTCATTCAAACCTTCCTCATTAAGGATTCCCAATTGACACTGGGAAGTTGAAATTCAAGCTATTCTCACCATATTGCTGTTACATCTCTGTGATTTGTCTACGTGTCTATCCCCTGTTGACTGCTGGGAGACCTGTTATGTATTCCCAACATAGTAACCACCCATTTTTTGTTTCTAATCTCTATTCACAAGGCCTCATTTGAAGAGCCCTATTGGATAACCTCCCTCATTACTGCAGTAATAAGCTCCTTAATCAGGATTGCAACGATCCCTATCTTTCATGTCCTTCACTTATGGCTGGAGATTCTACACCTTGGAAAATGTAGGTGCTAGTCTAGCCTTTTCTTGAAGCATATCTTCATGACAACTACAATATTGTAATCCATGTGTTAAGCAGCAGTTTAAGTTTATCTGCCTCAGCAGTCAAGCTGCTTGCAATAAAATAAGTGGAAATCATATTACTTCTTTTCCCCCACATTTATTCTATATTTGACTGTACGTTGCTCCTGGATGTACCATTATGTTGTGAAACAACACTAATAAACCTCTCTACTAGGATACTGGAGCCATTTGGTTTACCTTTTGCACTTCCCATTTTCATGAGGCAAACACACAGCTTCTTCACATTTTATTTTTTTTTAAATAAGTGAGTCAATTGAGTCAATATAATTAAATAGACAGGATTTTGCTACAAGAGTAAGATTGAGACTAATAGCACTGGGGCTTATTTTGGTAAAAATCGACAAAAATATCCAGCAGTCATAAATACTCAGTGGAATGTGCAAAACAGGGAACTGCTTTGTAAGTTTTTCTGCCTGTCAGAAACTGCTCTGCAACTATATTATTAACTCCAACTATTAAAATGCATGGAAAAGTTTGAAACTACCCATAAGTAGGTTAGACACTAATCTACAAGTTACCCATTGGTTACCTACAAATATCAGAAAAGTTTGACTTACCATACATCTAGATGTAAACTTTTAGCTTTTATTAACAAAAGATAATACCTAAAGGACTGCAACTCTGTATATAAGAAGTTAATATTTAATGCCATTATATAAGTAATGGCATGGAACATTGACTTCTCTACATGCAGAGTTACATTCCTTTTGAAACTTAGTTTTTAATTTTACTTTTGCTGCCCTTTTATCACTCTTTTGAAATCCTATTTCTTTTCCACTTCTTTCTTGCATAATTTAGCTTGGAATTCAATTGACAAGCATACAGCAATACTGGTTAGCTGCTGGAGAATGAACAGGTTTGCAATTTTGATTTCAAGTGGTAATTTTAGAATCACTTATCATTTCATTTCACCTCCTGCTGAGGTTGTGAAAGGGATTTCTGGAACACATGGGGAGGCTTCTGGAACTCTTCACAAAGGTTTCTCCAATGATCTAACAAAAACATTATTCCTTATACAGCACTTGTGCAATTTTATATAAAACTTGGGGTGTCAGAGTTCAGAATTCAATTCCAAAGTCATCTGTAAGAGGTCTCTACGTCCTCCCCATGGAATGCGAAGGTTTTTTCTGGGTGCTCCGGTTTCTTGCCACAGTCCAGAGATGTATCAGTTGGTAGGTTAATTGGTCATTGTAAATCGTACAGTACTGTAGGCTGTACTACAGCTATACATTTTAGATCAGTGAACTGCTTTCTGTTGCATCAGGTTAGGCTGGGGTTGAATCAGGGTTTGCTGGGGCAGTGTGGCTCGAAGGGCTGGAAAAGCCTACTCCGTGCTGTATCGCTAAACAAAATAAAATAAATAACCTACAACCAAGTGCTTAATGAACTGTTTGAGGAAAACTGAGATTTTTTTCAAGTTCATGAAATTCAAACCAAAAAACACTGCAGATGCTAGAAACCTAAATTAAAAAGATAATGCTGGAAAAACTCAGCAGTTCAGGCCAATATGTTGGAAGAGAAACAGAATTAAAGTTTCAGGTCAACCTGTAATGTTGATGGCATTTCTCTCCCACGGATGCAGTCTGGCCTGTTGAATATTCTCAATATGTTTTGCCTTATTATCATCTCATGTATATCAAGATCGTGCTTCTCTAAAACCATGGTTTGGAAGTCAATTATATTCAATTGTACTCATTGAAGTTTGCATCGCATGTCCCAGGCACCTGATGCTATGTGTTTCTTTGATTGTCCCTTTGGCACAACTGACATGGCTAATTATCGGTTCTAACAGCAGTGCTATTTAAAATGTGTCTGGGTATTAAAATGTAACAAATTAACAATGAGATGTTCCATACTGAGCATTACATCACCTTAACCACAAGTGGAATATAACTGAGAACAGATATATCCATTCGGACAATAGGACAGTAGATCAAGCAATTCCCTAAATTGGACAAAGGCATCATTATTCACTGTCACCCGAGCCTTTATCTTCCTTTACATGCAGATGTTACATTTTTTACATCTGCAGACAAATTCTTACCTATTGCAGGAGACCAATATCATGAGTGGCTGGTTCAGAGAATCATAGAATCATAAAGTGCAGGTCCACATAAAATCCAACTACACCTCTTGAAGCGTGTTGTGCTGGCCATGTGTGTTGGGAGTTAGGAAATGATTTTCTGAGCTGGAAAACAATGCTGTATCCAAGATGTGTGATTTGAGGTCAATGCCTCCTCTTCCCTTGTAGCAAAGCAGTAGAAGACCAAACAGCTTCCGTGACAGAAAATGGAAATCAAATAATACTGCAGCAGATAGTCTGAAATGAAAGAAGAAAATGATGGAAACATTCAACAGGTCAGGCAGCAACTGTGGAAAGAGAAACAATATTTTGAAGTTGTACCGGGAAATAGAAAACAAGTTGGTTTTAAGTTGCAGGGAAGGTAGGAGTCCAGAAGGCTACAAGAGGTTGAAGGTTATGAGCTTTTCCTCAAGCTTACATTGGTCTATGTTAGAATAGTACAGGAAAATGGATCAGCCATATTGAAATACAGGGCAGACTCAATGGGCCAAATGACCTAATTCAGGTAACATGTCTGAATGACTGGCGTCCTGTCACGCCCACCTCAATAATAAGAAAATGCTTTGAGAGACTGGTCAAGGATACATCTGTAGAATGCTACCACCCACACCCTACAATTTGCCTAGCGGCACAACCAATCAACAGATGATGCAATAGCTACAGCTCTACACACTGTCCTTACACATCTGGAGAAGAGGGATACCTATGTGAGAATGATGTTCTTAGACTACAGTTCAGCATTCAACATCGTAATTCCCTCCAGGCTCAGAAAGAAGATCAGAGACTTCACCCTCCCTTGTGTGTCTGGATCCTGGACTTCCTGCCAGATCATCGGCAGGTGGTAAGAGTGGGCTCCCTCTCATCTGCCCCTCTGACCCTCAACACAGGAGCCCTTCAGAGCTGCGTCCTAAGCCCCCTCCTTTACTCTCTGTACACCCATGACTGTGTCACCACCCACAGCCAATCTGCTAATTAAATTTGCTGACGACACTACACTGATTGGCCTAATCTCAAATAATAATGAGGCAGCCTACAGTGAAGAAGTCATCACCCTGACACGGTGGTGTCAAGAAAACAACCTCTCCCTCAATGTCACAAAAACAAAGGAGCTGTTTGTGGACTATAGGAGGAATGGAGACAGGCTAATTCCTATTGACATTGATAGATCTGGGGTTGAGAGGGTGAACAGCTTTAAGTTCCTTGGCATAAATATCACCGAGGATCTAATGTGGTCTGTACGTACTGGCTGTGGGGTGAAGAAGGCACAACAGCGCCTCTTTCACCTCGAACAGTTGAAGAAGTTTGGAACAGGCCCCCAAATCCTAAGAACTTTCTACAGGGGCTTAATTGAGAGGATCCTGACTGGCTGCATCACCGTCTGGTATGGGAACTGTACTTTCCTCAATTGCAGGACTCTGCAGAGAGTGGTGCGGACAGCCCAGCGCAACTGTAGATGTGAACTTCCCACTATTCAGGAGATCTACTAAGACAGGTGTGTAAAAAGGACCTGAAGGATCATCGGGGAACCCGAGTCACCCCAACCGCAAACTATTCCAGCTGCTACCATCTGGGAAACGGTACCGCAGCATAAAAGCCAGGACCAACAGGCTCTGGGACAGCTTCTTCCACCAGGCCATCAGACTGTTAATTCATGCTGACACAACTGTATTTCTATGTCATATTGTTGTACATACTATTTATTATAAATCACTATAAATTGCAGATTGCTCATTTAGGCGGAGACATAACATAAAGATTTTTACTCCTTATGTATGTAAATAATGTAAGTAATAAAGGTAATTCAATTTAATTCTATTGGTCTTAATTGTAATAAAACGTCAAGGTATCATTTGCCTTTGTAACCTCTTGCTGCTCCCAAATGTTGGCTTTGGTCGGCAAGGGGTAATTCCAAACTTCCAGTATTAATTTTCCATTCCAATGCTTCTCTGAACTCCCGTGTAAGTTCAGTGAATAGCATGTGTTCTTCAGTCTTTTAGACACACCAGTAAATTCAGCAATTTTCGAGAAGGAGCCTTTCTCACTTGCTTCAGGACTGGGTGGCTCAGATGAAAGGTCAACAATCTGTAACATCAATTCTATCATTCTCTCTTCACGGATGCTACTTGAGCTGCTGAATATTTTCTACAGTTTCTATGTTTATATAGGGCATCAATATTAGTTTTCAGTAAATCCCAAATAATGGGTAACTAGTTATTCTAATAATAAGACCATAAGACACAGGATCATAATTAGGCCATTTGGTCCATCAAGTCTGCTCTGCTGATTTATTAACTCTGTCAACCCCATTCTCCTGCCTTTTTCCTGTCATCTTTGATGCCCTTACTAATCAAGAACCCATTAATCTCTGCTTTAAGTATGCCAATGACTTTGCCTCTGCTGCTATCTGTGGCAATGAATTCCACAGATTCACCACACTCCGGCTAAATGAATTGCTCCTCATCACTGTTCTAAAGGGATGTCCTCTGGTCCCAGACTTCTTCCCCACTACAGGAAACATCCTCTCCATGTACACTCTATCTAGGCCTTTCCTCCTTCTACCAAAGTGCTTGATCATACATTTCCCTACACTATTTGCCACTTCTTTGACCATTATTCTAATCTGTCTAAGTCCTTTTGTAAAATCTCTATTTCCTCAACACTACCTGCCCCTCCACCTATCTTTGGATTGTCCGTAAACTTATCCAGAACCATAAATTCCGTTTTGCAAATCATCGACATATATTGTGAAAAGAAGCAGTCCCAACACCAACCCTTGCAGAGCACTAAACAGAAAAGACCACCTTTATTTCCACTCTTCCCCTCCTGTCTGTCAGCCTATTCTCGATCTCCTGTGTCTCTATCTTTGTGTAAAATTTAATCTATCTGTCTTTTGTGTAAAATGTGTCTCTACTTGCAATATAATCATCCCACATTTTTACATAAGGCCAGTAAAGAGTACTACAAAATGCTATTAATTTCATCTTTTTCATTTAAGCTTCAAATTCTTGCATTTATAATTCTAGCTCCATGCAATTAGTGAAAAAGCATATAAATTATTGAGTCTGCTTCAAAGATTTAATTTCTTATTTTTACACATATTTCCTTAAGATTTTGCTCATCTTTCTGCAAAATAGTTTTCTTCCTCATACTATTCCACAGAGAACAATGCAATCTGCCCGCAGAAGAAGTATCAGACCCCCACAAAACTAAAATCCACCCTCCTCCCAGCTTCCCCCAATGAAATGCCCCACAGTAATCTATATAAAAGGGGGGAAGAAGTAAATGTTTCTGCCTGCAATATTGATCTTTAACCATTCAGACTGACTTACCTTGGTTCTTTTATTTTTCACATCCATCACATCATTCTCCATAACACAAACAGGAGGAATTCTGCAGATGCTGGAAATTCAAGCAACACACATCAAAGTAGCTGATGAACGCAGCAGGCCAGGCAGCATCTGTAGGAAGAGGTACAGTCGACGTTTCAGGCCGAGACCCTTCGTCAGGACTAACTGAAGGAAGAGCTAGTAAGAGATTTGAAAGTGGGAGGGGGAGGGGGAGATCCAAAATGATAGGAGAAGACAGGAGGGGGAGGGATGGAGCCAAGAGCTGGACAGGTGATTGGCAAAAGGGATACGAGAGGATCATGGGACAGGAGGCCCAGGGAGAAGGAAAAGGGGGAGGGGGGAAAGACCCAGAGGATTAGCAAGGGGTATAGTCAGAGGGACAGAGGGAGAAAAAGGAGAGAGAGAGAAAGAATGTGTGTATATAAATAAATAACGGATGGGGTACGAGGGGGAGGTGGGGCATTAGCGGAAGTTAGAGAAGTCAATGTTCATGCCATCAGGTTGGAGGCTACCCAGACGGAATATAAGGTGTTGTTCCTCCAACCTGAGTGTGGCTTCATCTTTACAGTAGAGGAGGCAGTGGATAGACATATCAGAATGGGAATGGGATGTGGAATTAAAATGTGTGGCCACTGGGAGATCCTGCTTTCTCTGGTGGACAGAGCGTAGGTGTTCAGCAAAACGATCTCCCAGTCTGCGTCGGGTCTCGCCAATATATAGAAGGCCACATCGGGAGCACCGGACGCAGTATATCACCCCAGTCGACTCACAGGTGAAGTGATGCCTCACCTGGAAGGACTGTCTGGGGCCCTGAATGGTGGTAAGGGAGGAAGTGTAAGGGCATGTGTAGCACTTGTTCCGCTTACAAGGATAAGTGCTAGGAAGGAGATCAGTGGGGAGGGATGGGGGGAACAAATGGACAAGGGAGTCGCGTAGGGAGCGATCCCTGCGGAAAGCGGGGCGGGGGGAGGGAAAGATGTGCTTAGTGGTGGGATCCCGTTGGAGGTGGCGGAAGTTACGGAGAATAATATGTTGGACCCGGAGGCTGGTGGGGTGGTAGGTGAGGACCAGGGGAACCCTATTCCTCGTGGGGTGGTGGGAGGATGGAGTGAGAGCAGTTGTGCGTGAGATGGGGGAGATGCGTTTGAGAGCAGAGTTGATGGTGGAGGAAGGGAAGCCCCTTTCTTTAAAAAAGGAGGACATCTCCCTCGTCCTGGAATGAAAAGCCTCATCCTGAGAGCAGATGCGGTGGAGACGGAGGAATTGCGAGAAAGGGATGGCATTTTTGCAAGAGACAGGGTGAGAAGAGGAATAGTCCAGATAGCTGTGAGAGTCAGTAGGCTTATAGTAGACATCAGTGGATAAGCTGTCTCCAGAGATAGAGACAGAAAGATCTAGAAAGAGGAGGGAGGTGCCGTATAGGGTCCATGATCTCGTTGCTGCTTTGCCGCATTTCTACAGACTCTGTGTTCAACTCCTGAGTAAATACAGGTGAAAAAAATCTACTTAAGATCTTAAATATTAAGACTGTTAAAACACCCAATGTGCATGGAGAATTAAAATTGCAAACAATAACAATCAGCAAGTAGCATTCAGAACTGAAATGTTAGGAAAGACATGAAGCCAGGCATCACTGTGTCCAGAACAGGCAGCAGCCTCAATTCAGTGCCAAGCTGAACAAATGTTACAAAACAGCAAGTAGAACCCGGGCGAACAGGCCCATACTTTGCCTCCTGACACCCTGCCCTTTTCAATCTGGCCCAGCACCTTAATCTTCCAAACATTGGGTCATTCCTCACTCTCAGACAGCTTTGCGGCCAGGACCTTGCCACCATGATTCAGCCAGTACCTGACCTTCCCAATTTGGCCAAGTGCTTAAATCGATCAGACATCAGGACTTCCTCAGCTCCCACTTCCACTCGCCTCTGCGATGCCTCGCCTTCGCATCCACCTCTGCCTCCATTCACATAGCCTTGCCTCTGCATGCCTCCCCATTGCTAGTGGTGATTGTTATTAATAAAGTGCTTTGTAGTTTTCTTTGTTTTGTATATTTCTGCCGATAAGAAGTCGCTGGGTATCACCAGTGCCATCTGTAAGATCCCCTAAACCTGTTGTCTTTACTTTCTATTCTTACATGCACAAACCTAGAACTCTCAAAATTTCACTTTTGAAGATTTCACTTACCAAATAAACCTTTGCCAGAAGACAGTCTGTCCCAATCCACACTTGCCCAATCCTTTCTGATAACATCAAAATTGGCCTTCCTCCAATTTAGAATCTCAATCAGTGAACCAGACTTAGCCTTTTCCATATTTACTTTGAAACTCATGCCATTATGATGAAAAATGTTCCCCTATACAAAATCCTGTCACTTGCCTGTCTCATTCCCTAATAGCAGGTCAAGTGTCGCATGCTCTCTTGTTGGGAATTCTATGTACTGATTAAGGAAACTTTACTGAACACATTTGACAAACTATCCCATCTAGTCCTTTTACAATATGAGAGACCCAGTCGATGTTTGTAAAGTTAAAATCACCTACTATAGCAACCTTATATTTCTTGCAACAGATTGCAATCCCTTTACAAATTCGTTCCTCTACATTCTTCAGACTGTTGGGTGATCTGTAATTTAGCCCCTTTGAAGCACCTTCAATTACTCCAAAAGACTGAGGTTTGGTAAAATACTGAAAGGCTTTTATTCGCTGTACAATACGACTTCCACAGTGAGTGTCTGCCCCCAGACTGAGGGGGAGGGGCAAGGCGAACACCTTTATACAGGACTCTGTGGGAGGAGCCACAGGGGCAGTCAGCAGAGGGGTGTGTCCAGACAGGTAACCGAGTTACAACATATATACATGGTTTACCACACCCTTTAACGTGGTCATATCTTTCTTATTTCTCAGTTCCTCCCATAAAGCCTCACTGGATGAGTTCTCCAGTCTGTTCTGACTGAAAACTGCCGTGATATTGTCCCTGACTTGTAAGGCTACCCTTCCACTTGAATCCCTCCTGCTCTGTCACGTCCATCCCCAGAATATTGAGTTGCCACTCCTACCCCTCCTGCAACCAAGTCTCACTAATGTCTACAATATCATAATTCCATCATCCCATAATCTGCTTTTCCTCTGATACATCCTGCATTGAAATATACACAGCTCAAGACATTAGTTGCACCATGCTTAACCTTTTGATTCCTGACTTTGCCTGAGTTAACAAAATCTGTCTCCACAACCTCTCCAGCATTTGTTCTGGCACTCTGGTTCCCATCACCCTGCAACTCTGGTTTAAACATGACACCCACCTCTCCCCCATGCAGCACTAGCAAGCCTTCCTACTAGGATATTATTAGTCCCCTCCAGTTCAGGTGCAAACTGTCTCTTCTGTATAGGTGCCATCTTCCCTGGAGGAATGCCCAATGATCCAAAAATCCGATGCCCTTCCTCCTACACCAGTTGCTTAGCCCGTGTTAAACTGTGATCTTCCAATTTCAGGCCTCACTAGCACATGGTACAGGTGGCAGTCCTGAGATCACAACGCTGGAGGACCTGCACCTTAACTTAGCATCTGACTCCCTGAACACCCCATGCAGAACCTCATCACTCTTCCTACCTATGTCGTTGGTACCTACATGGGCCATGACCTTTGGCTGCTCATCCGCCCATTTAAGAATGCTGAGGACACGATCCGAGATGTCCTGGACCCTGGCACCTAAAAGGCAACTTATCCCCAGAAATTTTGTTTATCATTCACAGAATCTCCATTCTATTCACCTAACTAATGAATTCCCTATTACCACAGTGCCCCTCTTCTCCTACCTTCCCATCTGAATCACAGAGCCAGACTCAGTGCCAGAGACCTGACCGCTGTAACTTTCCTCTACTAGGTCATTCCCCCAACAGTATCCAAAGTGATATACCTGTTGTTGAGGGGGATGGCCACAGGAGTACTGACTCCTTAACCCCTTCCCCCTTCCTGACTGTCACTCAGTTTCCTGTGTCCAGCACCTTGGGTGTAACTACCTCTCTATATGTCCTGTCTATCACCCCTTAGCCTCCTGAATGATCTGGTGTTCATCCAGTTCCATCTCCATCTCCTTAACCTGGAATGATAGAAGCTGCTGCAGAAGATACTTCTTGCAGATGAAGGTGTCAGGAACACTGGAGGTCTGCCTGCCATCCCACATTTCACACGAGGAGCATTCAACTATCCTGCCTGACATCCCTACTGTACTAACTTTGCAAATATAAAGGGGGAAACAATGAATAAACTGCAGAAAAAAATCTACCAACAGCTTTTTTGCCTTCTCTCACTCAAGCCTCTCCTCATCGATCCCTCAAAGAGTTAAAGTCGCAAATAACCACTCTAATACTGTCCACTCCAACAATGACTGCTCCACTTGCCCCTGCCTTATTTTTATTTGTTCTTGCCAGTCACTTCTGATTGCCGATTTTCCGTTGCTCAGAAAAAAAAACAAAAAAGATAAAGAGAAAAGCAATTATAGCTTTTATTTTAACAGTGAAGTCAGACATAATCGGGCTGCACAAGGACATCTAATTGTAACTGTGTGCTCAATAGTCATTTTATTTTCAAGTTTTATGTCTTCAAAGTTCATCACCTAATCCCATTAAATATAATTTCCCATAACTACAGGGGAGTCTAGTTCAGGGATGAAATCTAAGGGAGAAAATGAGGATTATTGATGGATGTAGGGTAGGGGAAACAAAGAGGCAGTGTGGGTGGGTTTTGAAATCCCAAGAAATTGCTGACATTTCTGTAACAGAGGATGTAGCACAAGATCTCAGTGGGATATCAAGCTCTCTTAACATTGTTGATGGTAAGGTTAAGTATCCAGCACAGATGATTTATTTATATCGACACCTCTGAAAAGTAAACTTCTCTTTTGATGGACATCAGGACATTTGAGACTTTTATGAAATGTCTCATTTGCAAGTCAACATTCCTGAAGCATTATTTACTTTATATTTTCGTTTTCTTTGCTTAAGGTCAAAACATAAAGAGCAAGGATACATAATGGGAGAAATCACATCCCCTCAGAGGAGGTAATTCAATCTAAAAGCGTATCATCATATGACAAAAGTGTTGCTGGCATCATGGGAGACACAAGCATTTTGATTCATCCACACAAAAGATAGATGGACTGAAATCTCATGGTAGCAGCGAGTAAAATTAGAAAACGGTGAAAAGGACAAGTAATGAGATTCCATGCCAAACCATTCTGCTGTCTCCATAGAATGGTTAGCACAGAAATAGATATCCCTATGGCCAGTGCTTGAAACGGGAATGCTAGATGCAGAGCAGCAAATTACGACATTCTTGCAAAAATTATTAAAAGGTGCAGAGGGAAACAGGATGTAGGAGTCCACTTGAACCCCCCTGTTTTAAAAACACAAAGCATTTTAAATCCACAAATAATCACCTTCATATAAACTGTATGCGTCGGGGTTTCTAGCTACCAATTCCAACATGCAGTTTCAGAAGGCAAATTCACAGACTGTTGCAGTCGCCACTGCGGCTGGTATTGACAGGTAACACAAAGTCTGGATTTGGGTTTCAAGAGTGGTACTAATATTTGCCACTGTATACTTCCATTGACCAGCAAGAGGAATATACTGCAGAAAGAGAAATAAATCTTTCTAAGATGATAGTGCCCAACCCAACGTGTGCTTTGAAGTGTGTTTTTGGAAATGTTTTTGCTTTTTTTGTCTGCCATTTTTTAAAATATTTTGTCTAATGTGCCATGGCTCATGGATAGGAGGAATAAGTGATGCAAGCATGAACCTTTATTCGAACATCGGTGTACCTTATTCATTGCTATCCGGTTGGGTGATATTCATGATAGCAGATTCACACTTCCCATCCCCAAGTGCAACACAAACAATCCACATCAGGACCCAAAAGCAGAGAGGTTGTCAGTTGAGAGAAATTCAAAAACCCATGAAATCTCTTTTGTAGCCCAGGGAAAAATACACATGCAAGACAACAAATACTTTTTCGGGTTTTTAATTCCTTTATCTGTTTTAGGTGCTTTAATGTAGAAAGAAGGTATTGAAATAAAAACAACAAAATTAATTTAAAAAACAGTTCCTGCTGTTACAATCTCAGCTTAATTTCGGTCCACACCCTTGTTAGAATTAGAATGTACTAAATCTTACATCCATCCCACAACGTAAGGGAGCAGAAATCTTTGCATTATGACTCTGTTGCAATGTACAGACATGTAAATTTAAAAGTCCAATGGCTTGTAGAAAGAAGTTGTTCCATAGCCTCTTGGTCCTGGCTTTGATTCTGTGGTAGCATTTGCCAGATTGAAGCAGCTGAAACAGTTTATGGATGGGATGCCTGGTGTCCCCAGTGATCTTCCAGGCCTTCTTTCTGCCCCTGCTGTTATAGATTTCCTCAATGGAGGGAAGTTCACATCCACAGATGTGCTGGGCTGTCCGTGCCATTCTCTGCAATGCCCAGTGATCAAGGCTGGTACAGTTCCCATACCAGGCAGTGATACAGCCAGTCAGGATGCTCTCAATGGTGCCCCTGTAGAAGGTCTTGAGGATTTGGAGGTCCATGCCGAACTTCTTCAGTTGCCTGAGATGGAAGAGACTCTTTTCTCCCTTTTTTTGCCACAAAGCCAGTGTGTACAGTCCAGGTGAGATCATCGGTGATGTGCATACCGAGGAACTTGAAACCAGTCGCCCTCTCAACTGCAGTCCATTTGATGTTGATCAGACCGAACCTGCCTCCGTTCCTCCTGTAATCCACAATCAGCTCTTTTGCTTTTTGGACTGTTACGAGAATACACATAAAATTAAGATGTTTGCTGGCCTGGGCCAGCATCAGTGGCATCAGCAGTTGGTCTGCCACCTGCCCTCAGGGGAAGGAGAGATAAGGAACAATGGAGCAGCGTCTGGAGATGTGTAATGAAGGGACGTGGGAGAGAGAGCTGTCTGGAGCGGCTCCCCCTTTGAACCCTGAACTGTTTGAAGTGATGGACAGGCGATACCCCAGCAGGGGGATAAAAAGGGACAGGTTCGCCAAGACAGGGACACACGCCACCTGAGGTAACGAGACCCTGGAAGCGGTGCGCCTCTCACGAGTGGGTGAGAAGTATCAGACAACGACAAGGGTGGAAAGGTACGATCAGCGGGAACCCGGTGTGTGTCCGCCCTTGCCTGGGTGCCAGGTTCACTGCAGAGGATCGACCGCATCTGGAGGAGGGGTCACAGTCGGTGACCTCAGGTGACATCACCAAGGACCCGCCCAAAAGCTGTTTGTGAGCCATCTCGCTGGTCTGTGAGCCATCTCGCTGGTCTGTGAGTGAAGCAGTGTTCTGAATGATCAGTTGTTCCTGTTCTCTCTGTCTCTTCCCCCACGTTGTCCATCGCCATGGCAACGATTACTGCGAACTGAACTTTGAGTCATTTTGAAATTTGGTCATTTACCCCTAGACAACGATAGAGCTTGATTGATGCTGTTATCTTAATTCTGTGCACATGTGTGTTTATCATCACTGAACTGTTGCATTTATTATCCTTTCGATTACTGTGTTGCTTGTTTCTTTAATAAAACTTTCTTAGTTCTAGTACTCCAGACTCCAACTGAGTGATCCATTTCTGCTGGTTTGGCAACCCAGTTACGGGGTACGTAACATAAGTGGGGTTCTCGTCCGGGATTTTGAACGCTAAATTTGGGACGGAGTAAATTGATTGGGTTAAAATTCCCGAAAGAAAGAAAAGACAAACAGCAGAAATGGAGGTTGAGGAAGTTATAAAGGCGCCGACCTTGGAGGCATTAGAGGATGCCAGGAAATCGGAATTGATAGCTGTGGCCAAACGGGTGAATCTTGCTAAGGTGAAGTCGACAATGAGGAGAGAGGAGATACACAGAGCTATTGTAGAGCACTATGTATCTAAAGGTGTGTTTCCCCAAGGTGAGCTGGGGGAGGTGTCTATTGAAAAACCTGCTGGAGACGCGGTACAGGTACAGCTTGAAAAACTGAGACTCGAGCACGAGTTCCGGGTACGACAGTTAGAACACAAAGAGAAGCAGTTAGAAAGGCAGGAGAGACAGGTAGAAAGGCAAGAGAGAGAAAGACAGTTGGAGAGAGAAGGGAGAGAGAGGGACAGACAGTTGGAGAGGGAGGAGAAACAGAGGGAAAGGGAATTTGAGCTGGAGAAGTTAAAGATAAGGGCCGAGCAGGGGCTCGTGCCGAACCAAGGTGGAGGGTTCCGGGCGACCCAGGAGGTAAGGCTGGTTCCCCCTTTTGACGATACCGACGTGGATCGGTACTTCCTCCACTTCGAAAAAGTGGCTATAAGTCAGGACTGGCCGAGGGATAAGTGGGTTGTTTTACTTCAGAGTGTACTGAAAGGGAAGGCCCAAGAAGCTTACTCAGCTTTGTCCGCGGAAGATGCCCAGAAGTATGAGGTGGTGAAGGAGGCCATCCTCAGGATTTATGAGTTGGTCCCGGAGGCATACCGGCAGAGGTTCCGGAATGCGAGGAAGCAGTGGGACCGCACGTATTTGGAGTTTGCTCGTGAGATGCAAACATATTGTGAGCGTTGGTGCGCCTCGAAAGGGGTAGAGGGGGATTATGACAGACTGCTGCAGCTGATTCTGATTGAGCAGTTTAAAGGTTGTGTCCCTGAGGGTATGAGACCCTACCTCGATGAGAAAGAGGCAGCCACGTTAGCCGCAGCTGCTAAGTTAGCGGATGAGTATGCGTTGACGCATAAAATGAAGTTTGCCCCGAGTAAAGGCTACCAGAAGGGTAGTCAGGACGGAGGGGAGAGTCCGCCGGAAAAGTCAGAAAGTAAGCCGGGGACTAGTGAAAAGGATAAGGTAGACCGGGAGCAGTCTGGTAGGAAGTCTCCTGGGGTCGTCTGTTATAATTGTGGGAAAGTCGGACACTTTGCGTCCAGGTGCTTTGTCCCAAGAAAGGAGACGGGGAAAGGAAAAGCGGAAATTTTGAATGGCTGTATCGAGCTGTTAAGCGAACCGCTAGGGAAGGACAGGTCTGAAAAAGTCCAGGAAGGGCGCGAGAGGTTTATCTCGGCCGGACTGGTGTCAGTGAAGGAGAGGTTAAAACCAGTTCCAGTGCGGATCTGGAGAGACACGGGAGCGTGTCAGTCACTAATACTGAAGAGTGTAGTAGAGTTTAGCTCAGAGACCCAGACTGGGGAGGTAGAGGTCAAAGGTGTTGGGGAAGGGACAGAGTCAGTCCCTTTGCACCAGATACATTTACAGAGCAACCTGGTCTCTGGACTAGTCACGATCGGGGTGAGGCCCGAATTACCGATGAAAGACGTGGAAGTCTTGCTCGGTAATGACATCGCCGGAGGAATCGTGTTCCCAGTCGTGAGATTGACGGGTCAGCCTGCCAGCATGGAGGCCCCGCCCGCGATGGTGAATTTGGCTGAAACATTTCTGCCAACCTTGTATGAGACAGGGTGTAGTGAGATAAGAGGTAGTGAGGGAGCTGGGACGGACGTAGCAGTAGCCAGGAAAGAATTTGTGCAGACGCAGGAGCGAGACGAGGGGCTGATGGTTTTTGCCGAGACCGCTCTCTCTGACACAGCCTTGACAAGCTATTGTGCGGATGAGGAAGTGCTAAGGAAGAAAGGGAAATCAAGTACAGCATCCGCAGATGAGGAGTGGGGGGTGGTGCAAAAGAGTTATGGGGATGAGGTTTTTAACATGGCCCACGAGGTACCCCCCGGTGGACATTTTGCGGTGCTGGAGGAAACAGTTGGTGGAATCGTGAAAGAGATTTACCGGCTGCCCAGGGGGAAAAATGTTATTGATCATGACCGACGCGAACTGAGACGGTCACCGGCTTTTGATATGCTAACAAACCTAGTCGGTGTTAGCGTGGAAATCAATGAAGCTAGGGGCCCCCTGATAAGAGAAAAGAACCATTTTGAAAAGATTAGGATGGGATCAGTCAGATGGGAGAAGGCTATTGTTTTGGCCAGGTCTACTGATAAGGTCTCTCCCTTAATCCCCGAACAAAGCGAATCTTTAGAAGGAGTAATTAAACGACTCGCACCTATGTGTTTGATTGTCCCGAGGAAATGCAAAGAACTGGGACGTTGGGTTATGTCTGTTACAATAGGGCAGCCCAGTAAAGAACACTCATATATATTGAGTAATTCAGTGACTAAAGGGCTGATGACCACAGAGGTGTGTATTGGCAATTTAATACGGCTGTCTGAAGCCAGCTTGATAGTGAACCTTGAAAAAAATGAATTCGGCCACACGAGGGTCACTTACCTGGAAATTGTAGTGACACAGGGGCAGCTGGCAGCGATGCAAGCTACAGTGCAGGCTATCGCTGACCTCCCAACCCCGACAGACAAGAGGGCCCTCAGAAGGCTTTTGGAGATGATGGGGTACTGCAGGAAGTTTTGCAATAACTCTGCGGTCAATACCCGTCCCCCTCCTGCTAAGCCCTTGCGAGAGAAAACTGAGTTGGAATGGGACGACCCTTGTTAGTGTGGTCCGGGAC
Source organism: Mobula hypostoma (assembly GCF_963921235.1). NCBI lineage: Eukaryota > Metazoa > Chordata > Chondrichthyes > Myliobatiformes > Myliobatidae > Mobula > Mobula hypostoma. The sequence continues at coordinate 71,948,507 of NC_086099.1, read as the reverse complement.
AAAACCAAATGAGAGGTTACATTGGTCGCAATTCATCAGTGTTTTTGGCCACTATGAAGTTTGCTGAGTTGGAGCCTGGTCTAAGGGATTATTAATAACACGTGTAAAAGGAACAGAAAATGTGATGACTGTCTGTCAAGGTGTTGACAGCTTCAAATTCTCTGTATTAGCTAAATAACTGTTAAAGATGTATATTGTGTATGTATCAGATAATGTAGTCATGTTTGTAATTTTTACCTCCCGGTAAAAATCCTTAAAGGGGGGAAGTGTTACGAGAATACACATAAAATTAAGATGTTTGCTGGCCTGGGCCAGCATCAGTGGCATCAGCAGTTGGTCTGCCACCTGCCCTCAGGGGAAGGAGAGATAAGGAACAATGGAGCAGCGTCTGGAGATGTGTAATGAAGGGACGTGGGAGAGAGAGCTGTCTGGAGCGGCTCCCCCTTTGAACCCTGAACTGTTTGAAGTGATGGACAGGCGATACCCCAGCAGGGGGATAAAAAGGGACAGGTTCGCCAAGACAGGGACACACGCCACCCGAGGTAACGAGACCCTGGAAGCGGTGCGCCTCTCACGAGTGGGTGAGAAGTACCAGACAACGACAAGGGTGGAAAGGTACGATCAGCAGGAACCCGGTGTGTGTCCGCCCTTGCCTGGGTGCCAGGTTCACTGCAGAGGATCGACCGCATCTGGAGGAGGGGTCACAGTCAGTGACCTCAGGTGACATCACCAAGGACCCGCCCAAAAGCTGTTTGTGAGCCATCTCGCTGGTCTGTGAGTGAAGCTGTGTCTGAATGATCAGTTGTTCCTGTTCTCTGTCTCTTCCCCCACCTTGTCCATCGCCATGGCAATGATTACTGCGAACTGAACTTTGAGTCATTTTGAAATTTGGTCATTTACCCCTAGACAACGATAGAGCTTGATTGATGCTTTTATCTTAATTCTGTGCACATGTGTGTTTATCTTCACTGAACTGTTGCATTTATTATCCTTTCGATTACTGTGTTGCTTGTTTCTTTAATAAAACTTTCTTAGTTCTAGTACTCCAGACTCCAACTGAGTGATCCATTTCTGCTGGTTTGGCAACCCAGTTACGGGGTACGTAACAGGACATTGAGGGAGAGGTTGTTGTCCTGGCATCACTGTGTCAGGGTGTCAACCTCTCCTCTGTAGGCTGCCCCATTACCACTAGAATTAAGGCTGACCAAAGTCATGTCATCTGCGAATTTGATCAGCAGTTTGGAGCTGTGTGTGGCAGCACAGTTGTGGGTGTAAAGAGAGTTATGTATGCAGTATGAAAATAAATAAAACAAAATATACAAAACCAATACAGTAGTGGCAAATTTTGGCACACAGGTGCTTAGCTTCCAAATACATGTAGGCTAGACCCTGAAACGAGTTCTCCTTGCTCATGCTACTAGGCTGATAAGGAACTTTGCTCAACCATGCCATCCAGCACTGATACCTTACTCGTGCAAATCTTTCCTCACCAAACCTGGTGAGTACTCGAAAGTCATTCTCCTTAGAACATAGTAACGCTTCGTTCTACTACACCCGTGCAAAATGGCATCACCGTTTTCTCTTAAAGGCATAGGTAGCTATTTTGGCATTACCAGGGTGAATACATAAGTGAACTTTAACAATAAAAAATGATATTCAATGCTCACCTGGTTACATCTTGATAGCAATCCTCCTGTTTTCTCTGTTGAAACCACTGGGGTAGCACTCTAAGTACAGGAAAAGAAAGGATGTATAAAGTGCAGGACATGAACACATGTATGGCACAGTCAGTTCTATTAGTTGAGTCAGTATTAATCTTTTTTCACTCATACCTTCTCCAACCTATTTTTTGCTGGCAACAATGTGGGAAGGATGATGATGATTTCAATCTTGGAAATTTAGAGATATTGAACAACAGGCTTAGAGTTGATTGACTGTTGGAATGAAAGGGTTATGATTGTGGAGAGACAATGATGCATTGACAATAGTCTAATGGAATCATTGTACTATTAAGTTATCCCATCACGATTAATAATTGATATGTGGTATCTCCACCCGTATGGGTCTCTGTCTTCTTCACTATTTTCCTCATTTTATGAGAAATGATACTAACACTTCATGGGAATCAATTCATCCATCACCTGCTTGAGGCATTGGTAAATTACCAGTTGTACATGTCTCCAGTTGCTGCCTGCAGATAAGAAAAAGACATTCATGGCTGTAGTTTATTTAACTGTTACCAGTACAGGGGATTCATGAGCTCCTGATAATAGAGGTAACTGCAGGCATCAGTAACCATCTGCTATGCCTTGAGAATATCCTGAAACACTGCTCCTTTGCACATACTGAAGATGACTTCTGATGACATTTTAAATGCAGGAGTAATTTTGAAATGGAGACAAAATACAAAAATCTGAGACAGAAAGGGACTTGGGAGTCCTTGTGCAGGATTCCCTAAAGGTTAGTTTGCAGGTTGAGTCTGTGGTGAGGAAGGTAAATGCAATGTTAGCATTCATTTCAAGAGAACTAGAACATGAAAGCAAGGATGTAATGTTGAAACTTTATAAAGCACTGGTGAGGCCTCACTTGGAGTATTGTGAGCAGACCTCTTATCTTAGAAAGGATGTGCTGAAACTGGAGAGGATTCAAATGAGGTTCACAAAAATGATTGCAGGATTGAATGGCTTGTCACATAAAGAATGTTTGATGGCTCTGGGCCCGTATTCACTAGAATTCAAAAGAATGAGGGGTAACCTCATTGAAACCTATCGAATTGTGAAAGGCCTTAATGGAGAGAGTGTGGAGAGGATGTTTCCTATGGTGGGAGAGTCTAAGACCTGAGGACACAGCCTCAGAATAGAGGGTCGTCCTTTTAGTATGGAGATGAGGAGGAATTTCTTTAGCCAGAGAGTGATGAATCTTTGGAATTCTTTGCCACAGGTAGCTGTGGAGACCAAGTCTTTATGTACGTTTAAGGTGGAGGCTGATAGATTTTTGATTGGTCAGGGTATGAAGGGATATGGGGAGAAGGCAGAAGATCGGGCGTGAGAGGAAAATGCCATCAGCCATGATGAAAGGTCGGAGCATACCCAATGGGCCAAATGGCCTAAATATGTCCGTATATCTTATAGTCTGATGGTCTAATTCCCTTTTTTGTACTCCGGCGGAAGCTCCTGGAGTACATAAGGCAGGAAAGGAAGTTTATTTTGTTAATAACATTTGCTGGATGATGCATCAGAGAGGGCTCTTTGTTTTCTCTTCGGTCTCTTAAAGTTGTGGGTTCAAGTTTCAATCCAGAGACTTCAGAACAAGATAAATTTAAAAAAAAACATGGATCTGAGTAACTTCCAATTCCTTTGTTGATTCTTAACCCTCAACTAATAACTAAAAATACAAATGATATGATTACAATGCTATTTGAGGGAGCTAACTGTGCATAAAATGATCACCACTTTTCTTCCATTCTTCCCTTGGGTATATTTCCCGGTTACTTTTTTGCCTGTAGAGAACTTTTGGATGTCCTGAGATCTAGCTGAGTATTACATAAATGTTCTTCTTTTTCTAAACCTGCTTGATGTAATCAACAAATAGTGAGCTGTTTCTTCAAAGTTTGTTTTGCCACTGACAATTAGTATTTGGAATAGCAGCAGCAACCACTTTTAAATTTGTCACATTTACTTTCAAAACTAGCATTCAGTTTAGGATATTCCCATCTTCTGTGATATTACCAAGGAACTAGATACACTATTAGCAAAAGGTGCCTTATTAAACTTAAAAATTATATCAGTGCAAGAAATAGATTCTGAGGTTTTTTATTGATTTATTGAATTCCTAATTGATCTCTGCTTCTGATCAATGCATTGAATGACTAACAGATCTCCTACAATATTGTATAGGGTGCACTGTGATACAGAGCATGATTGTTAATTTAGCATAGTTCCATTCTATAATGAAGAAATGTACATAATAACAGGTCTGGGAAATGGGCCAATCCAAGACAGCCTGAGAATAAGAGTATCAGTAGCAATTATATTCCCAATCAAGTGCCACGCTAAATTCCTAATAACATTCCTCAGGATTCTAGTCCAGTACCACACGAGAGTGTTTACAGTATTCAAGCATTAAAGTGTTTAACTCTAAAATGCAATCTAGAATTCATTACATAGTATCTAATTCCAGGCTTCTAGTTAATAATGCCAGGAAGTTTAGACATGATCTTCAAAAACCATCATCTCCATTTTCCTCTTTCCCACGGCTTGAAACACATTCCTGGTTCATACAGGCTCTATCTCAGCCTAGAAATATTGGCAAAATCAAATGTTGCCAATCATATTGTTACTAATCATTCACATTCTCATCCAGTTTAACTGATATTTCACAGACAAATTTTCTGATAAGATAAGGTCTGCCATAATTTCAAGACAGCCATAAATATTCATTCTCTGATTCACATTGCCAGGATAGAGATATTAACAAGTGAATGTACACGTTACCAGATTGCCCTTAAAGCAAACATCAGATGTAAACAGATGCTATTGTACTTAAACTTGGGTCAACTTGCATCTAATGTCAAGGTATTCCACATACTGGATGATTCCTTCTTTGAGAAGTCATCAAATACGTGCTTTGGAAAATGCAAAGTGGAAAGTCATATGCGCAAAATCAGAAGAGTGGAAATTTGATAAGAATATATCCAAAGCAGGCAATTTGATGGTATTTGCCAATGTAAGTCAATCATTTGCAGGTATCGTTATCTACTAAGGCTGATATGCTGAAGGATAGACAATTTGTACCACCAACTGCTAGCAAAAAATGAGAAAGCATTAACTTAATATAATAATTTATGCTTTTTCCACAAATAGGCAGTTTCAAAGCATTTTTAGTAAATCTACTTCAGTAAATTTTTAGTACATCAACAGTTTTTACCTTACTACCGTACCTAAAATGGTTGCATACTGATGGTTTATGTCTGATGAAGAATTGAGCTAAGTTAAATATAATGGAAAAGTTGAGATATAAGGGGGACCTTATAAGAGAGGGAAGGCCACTTGAAGACGTGTCACCAATGATGGTGACCAATTAGGCCGGTATATAAAAAAAACTTGTCCCTTTTAACTGTGCATTGAGTTTTAGGGCTTTGTTTTATTCATAATGTATAAAGGTATTAAATTAACCTAAGGTCCATCATATCCCCTTGGTCATATTACTTGCTCATATTCACTTGACCATAGAATTGCAGACCAAAGCAATAAATGTATGGTCTGCTGAGATGACAGTCTAAAAGCTATTCAAGATACTTAAAAGAAAAACACGGATGAGTGCTGTAATTTAAAATTTTCATGGATATCCTTCTGATTAAGAAGACTACTATACATCTTTTTGACATGCAGCTCATTAGAATTCACAAGCTAGCTAATAGGTGTTTTTATTTTCAGTTTTAAGTCTTTAACATTAAGTGTTTTCATCATCTATATTTGGTTGGCTGATTTTGCTTATTAGCTTTGAAGTAGTCTTCCTCCAGCTAATTGTTTATGCCTTGCAGCTGTGGAAGTGGTAATAACTTGTTCCAGACTGACAGATGTTAGTGCAATGAGATTTTCTGAATCCCTTCATTTATTAAAATAAACCAAGCAATATTGCTTAGACTTATCATTTTTGGCCAGATATTACTCATTCTTTACATCAGCAAGAACCATGAAGCTACCAAGATTATGCTATATTAAAATCATCACTTATGGTGTACAGAGGTTGCTTCTGGAAGAAAATCTATTAGCACTTCTCATTCTGATCAAAACGTTGTTAAAGATACATCAAGAGGGCTAATTTAGGCTCTGTATTTTATTGTTGAAAATATTGACCACACTGTTGAATGAACTGTATCACTTTCAAATTAAAATAACCCCTACCTTCTTACTCTAATTTCTCCCCTTACTTTCCAATCATGAAGATGGGTCTCGGCCCAAAACATCGACTGTTTACTCCTTTCCATTGATGCTGCCTGGCCTGCTGAGTTCCTTCAGCATTTTGTGTGTGTTTCTGTTTAAAGACACAAAAGGTTGCTCTGGTCAAGGTCAAGTATATTCATTGTGGAAAATGACTTAGAAAGTAAGGTTATAAACCTTAGTTTCAACAACGTACCTAAGGTGTTGAAGGATGGGGAGCTGCAAGTCGCAGATGGCCTAAAGGGAGCAGTGGTTATAGAAAGGAGTGGAGAGATGAGCATGACAGTGTAGTGTGTGAAGTGATAGGAAACTGAGAGTGTGATATGTGACTGCAGGATGCTGGGATGGTGTAGTGAATGTGGCTGATTCTGGAGTGGGAGAAAAGTTAGGAAAGAGGAAGTGTTAATGCAGTGTGAGGTGATAAGGATTAAATATTGCACCAAATGTCTGCGAAATGAATTTTTTCCTTTAATTTACAACACTTTAGAATGGAATTTATTGGACTGACTCATTAAATCAACTTACAAAGCATGCAACAAACCATGTCCCACGGCTTCCATTTCATAGTTGTGTTTGCTAGAATTAATTTAGTCAACCTTGAATGACCTGAACTCCACAGAACAAGTGTGAAAAATAAATTGCCAGCTCTGCTGGATGTGACAACACTAAACCTATAGCAGTGGTTCTGCCTTCTCTACCCCCTGTGGTCTTTTGAATCAGATTTGTTTCATTACCATATTTTAGTATCCAGCAATTTCTTTAAAGTTGCATGAAGTGATTTTCTTATTATCGAAGTCTTTGCATTGTGCCATGATCAGTCAGCAGACAGGAGAGCTGGCTGTATTCCGTTTGGGTGTTACAGATGTCAATCAGTTGTAATATGGCAAGGACAATGAGAGCCAGAAGGATTCAACTAGTAGTCCTCAAAAGGTGGAGACCTTCCAAAGGGAAGGAGACCTGTACCATTCGCCACACCTACACAGAGAAATGGAGATAGAAAACTGGGTTTTGGGCTGGAAGGCAATGAAAAGCCAAAGCCCCACAATCTCTAACTGGAACAGAGATTCTGGGAATTCCAAAGAATGGACAACCCTTACCTGTCAATTCTTGGGCATCAAAAAATTTCTTTGAAATAAAGTATGAAACTCTTGGCACCAATACAAGAAGCAATGAAAGTTGTGTCAAATCATCCATGGCCTTCTACTTAAATGTAACCTCTACTCAATAAGGTACACTTGAACCATATGGACCTTATTATTCATGTCCTCCATATGGTTGAGGGCATGAGTACAGATGCAGCTAACACCTGTCAGTAACCTTGACAGCAGGGTGATTGGAAGGTCAATCAACGCACAGAATTGCCTTAACATCAACACTGCATTTTACAGAGTATTGATTTGGTTAATGCCCTCCCTGAAATTCTTGAAAAATAAAACACAATCACCCAAGTCAGGAGTACTTAAAGTTACTATTCATTGTATTCAGATAAGTTGCTGATTGATGGTTTTAGATCATGGGAGTTCTACGAGGGTTTGGTGTTTTCTAAAGTTGTGAATATCTGCAAGGTGTATTCTATAGAGTGCTGAAAGACCATGTCTTTATATCAAGGTTTCTGAACATATCATTAGATTTTGGAAACTGCTATATTTGTAGGCACTTCTGTTGGATCACACGTGATGTGGAGAATGAGCTGGGGTTACACAGAGCACAACAAACAGACAGAATAGAGAAATGGGGGAGGAACTTAAGTTGTCAGCATGAGGCAAATGCTACTAGAATGTTCAGGGAACAATTCTTAGAAATGAGTCTCACAGAAGTGCAAATCAAGAAACAGCTGCACGTCAATCAGAATGTTCTTTTTGAGGTGTGTCGTCTGTTCCTCCACAATTGGAAGCTTTGAGGAAAGCAGTGGTATAACAGTCACTATGGCCATGAATTTTAACACATGGGAATCTTTCCACCACAATACCGCAGATCCATACTCATGCTTCACTGTACATAGGGAAGATCACCAACAACACTGTTGAAAAAGAACTGAGAAGATTGTGTTGTTTATTTCCAGGGAGCTGTATTTTGTGGTGTAATGTGGATTTGTGAAGGCTGAAAGAAATAGATAAGTGTAAGCCCTTGCAATCAGAAATGTGAAGATACATGATGGCAATGGCAGAACTATTAAGCAAATACATTGGTTCTACCTTTCCAGAAATGTTGTGGAACCAAGAATCTAATGATGATGAAGAACAAAGAGACAATAGTCTTTATAAAAAGGGTGACAAGCAGTGACTACTGGGGTACCAGATTTTCTAAGCTTCGGCAATTCAAAATACTGTACTCTATGTGTCAATGATATGGATGAGGGAACAAAATGTAATATTTAGAAACATGCTAATGACGCTAAACTGGTGGGATTGCAAAGAGGATGCAAGCTGGTTTTAAGGTGATTTGGATTGGATATATGGACAAAAACATAGCAGATGCAGTGTAATGCGGCCATAGGTGAAGTTATCCACTTTGATAGCGAGAAATAAGAATGGGGGCACATGACTTAAGTGGTGTTAGATTGAGAAGATTTGGGTGCTTTTGCACACCTGTTCTTGAAAGCAAACACACAGATGCAGCAAGCAGTTAAGTAGGCAAATTATATGTTGACCTTCATGGCAAAAGGATTCAATTATAGGGGCAATAAAATTTTCATACAATTATTTGGCCCTCCATGAGATGATACTGGTAGTACCAAGTGTAATTTTATTTTTTTCCCTTAAGAGGGACTGTACTTGCATCATTGTGAATGGAACAAGAGCCTGCCAGAATGATTTCCGGAATAGGACCACTGTCACATGAGAAAAGGTTTGGTCTACCCAGATAAAAAGACAATAGTTCTAGAAATCCCATATCCATGGAAGATGTTTCCTCTGGATGGGATGTGTAGAAAGAGGAATCACAGTGTCATGTTGCAGGGCAAGAGATTTAGGGTGGAAATCAGAAGAGCTTTCTTCATTCAGAGGGCAACAGAACTGTGGAATTCACTGCCATGGGGAACTATACAGGTCAACTCATTGACTATACAGTATTTAAGAAGGAATTAGATACATTTTTTGATACAAAAAGATCTTTGCAGTGGATATGAGGGGAGAACTCAGGAGATGATCAGCCATGATCATTGTGTATGACATAGCAGGGTAAGAGGATTAATGGCCTATTCTTCTTCTATGTTGAAGCATTCTTTTGACTACTAGCATTTTAAACTTAGTCACAACCAAAAGGGACTCCATCACCTTGGGTGGTATATGTCCTGACATAAATCATCAGACAGATCAAAGACCAATATGCTGGCAACCATCATGATGAGTTCAAAATACAGTAAGTATCATATATAATATTAGCAATAGTCAATATCTATTTATTAAATGCTGTCACCACCTTAAGGATTGCATGGTGTTATTAGTTTCAAGTTCTACAGTAGCGATCAATGTAAAAATGATCTAATGTAAAAGTTCTATTTGGAAGAAAGTTACAGTATAAATGCCAGCAGGGTTTTTTCATTAAGTAGCTGCCTTTGTTGACAGTTTAAATTAATGACCGTTTACAATATCTTAGAGGAGCAATAAAAAGGATACTGAAACATAGTATCAAAATGATGGAATAATTAAACCCAGCTGACATGCTAGAATTGGAAGAGTCTTCTTATTTGAAGTAACATATTAAATATGTGATATCAGTCCATGGACAATAGTCATTTCGAAAATGTTATCACTGCTTTCAGGATAAATCCTGTCAAGCTTGCTAATTCTTGCTTATTGCTGAAAGTTCCAGATGGTTTGGATGAAAATTATGGTCAGCTTGCTGGCTGAAAATGTCAGCTCATTCATCAATAAAGTACCTTTATTGATCGTTCAAATTACCAAATTATTCCTGTTGTATGGATCGTGATGAAGGGCAATCATTGTTTACCTTCATGGCATTTCACTGTGATGTCTGCAATTGAGGAACCATAATAAAACAAATGGTGGCTGCTGTGCAACCAGTTGTGGCTTGAAAATTTGATGTGCAACCCACACATCAGTGATGAACAGGGACGCAGCTAAAACTCTGCCACAGAAAATATAATGGAGCACACCACAATTCTGTCACTTGAACTGTTCTGAAAGGTTTTTGGAGTATATAGCAGAGCAGATGTCATAATTCATCATGACCGATCATGATCCACTATATGCTGAACAAGCTTGCAATTATTGGGCCTCAGCACTTGCACCCATGAACTGTGTGCAGCTACAGGACAAGGATAGGGATGTGAGGATGGAAAATAGGAAGAGGTAGCTAAAGAGGAAGAAGAGGAGAGAGCCCAGGCAGTCCATCTCCAGCTTGGCTGATAGTAAGCAACTTATCCGCCTGAGAAATTGGCACACACGATCCAAATTTCCTTTTCACTGACAGTCCCACACCTTGCCTTTACTCTGCCACCGACCGTCACAGCACCACTTGACACCATGCTATCCCAGTAGCTGTAGTATGGCTGATGAAATATTTACAGTGAAACAGACTGCAAATTGTCTTGGAGGGCAACTTCGTACAACTCTGGGTTGGCCTTTAGGCCTCACTTCGTTGTCAAGGATAACGGTTACCTGTCCTGGCTGGATGACAAAGAAAAAGGCACTGCAGAATGGGAGGTGGGTGTGTGAATGCTGTCCTAAGGGAGAGTGGTAGATCCACACTCAGTAGATCCACTGCAATTATGATGGGATAGTGCCAGCAACTTGTTGGGAAGGCAGATTGCGGATGTGCTCTGTAATCCTGCAATTCCTTTTGAATATTTCTCCACAGCCATGACTGCAGCAAATTAAGCATGCTCATTAGGACCTGAGCTTACACGTAGTTTCCAAACTAAGGGCTAATACTTAAACTATAATGGAAACAGAAAACTCACACTGTAGTTGGAACTATGGTTAACCAATGGAGCTGTCTAACACTTGAGATCTAAACACAAGAGATTCTGCAGATGCTGGAAATCCAGAGTAACACACATGTAATGCTAGAGGAACTCAATAGGTTGGGTAGAATGTGGGGAGGAATAAACAGTCAAGATTTTAGGTGGGTCCTGATGAAGGGTCTCGGCCCAAAACATTGACTACTTGTTCCTTGCCATTGATGCTGCTTGACCTGTTGAGTTCCTCCAGCATCTTGTATGTGTTACCACGTGTACTCAGCCAAGAGTAGGTTTCAGGCAATGCACTATAAGACCATGAGACCATAAGACAAAGGAGCAGAAGTAGGCCATTCGGCCCATCGAGTCTGCTCCGCCGTTTTATCATGAGCTGATCCATTTTCTCCTATTTAGTCCCACTCCCCTGCCTTCTCACCATAACCTTTGATGCCCTGGCTACTCAGATACCTATCAATCTCTGCCTTAAATACACCCAATGACTTGGCCTCCACTGCTGCCCGTGGCAACAAATTCCATAGATTCACCACTCTCTGACTAAAAAAATTTCTTCGCATTTCTGTTCTGAAAGGGCGCCCTTCAATCCTTAAGTCATGCCCTCTCGTACTTGACTCCCCCATCATGGGAAACAACTTTGCCACATCCACTCTGTCCATGCCTTTTAACATTCGAAATGTTTCTATGAGGTCCCCCCTCATTCTTCTAAACTTCAAGGAATACAGTCCAAGAGTGGACAAACGTTCCTCATATGTTAACCCTCTCATTCCCGGAATCATTCTAGTGAATCTTCTCTGTACCCTCTCCAACGTCAGCACATCCTTTCTTAAATAAGGAGACCAAAACTGCTCACAGTACTCCAAGTGAGGTCTCACCAGCGCCTTATAGAGCCTCAACATCACATCCCTGCTCCTATACTCTATTCCTCTAGAAATGAATGCCAACATTGCATTCGCCTTCTTCACAACTGACTCAACCTGGAGGTTAACTTTAAGGGTATCCTGTACGAGGACTCCCAAGTCCCGTTGCATCTCAGAACTTTGAATTCTTTCCCCATTTAAATAATAGTCTGCCCGTTTATTTTTTCTGCCAAAGTGCATAACCATACACTTTCCAACATTGTACTTCATTTGCCACTTCTCTGCCCATTCTTCCAATCTATCCAAGTCTCTCTGCAGACACTCCGTTTCCTCAGCACTACCAGCCCCTCCACCTATCTTCGTATCGTCAGCAAACTTAGCCACAAAGCCATCTATTCCATAATCTAAATCGTTGATGTACAATGTAAAAAGAAGCGGCCCCAACACTGAACCCTGCGGAACACCACTGGTAACCGGCAGCCAACCAGAATAGGATCCCTTTATTCCCACTCTCTGTTTCCTGCCAATCAGCCAATGCTCTATCCATGTATGTAACTTTTCCATAATTCCATGGGCTCTTATCTTGTTAAGTAGCCTCATGTGTGGCACCTTGTCAAAGGCCTTCTGAAAATCCAAATATACAACATCTACTGCATCTCCCTTGTCTAGCCTACTGGTAATTTCCTCAAAAAATTGTAATAGGTTTGTCAGGCAGGATTTTCCTTTAAGGAATCCATGCTGAGTTCTGCCTATCTTGTCATATGCCTCCAGGTACTATGTAACCTCATCCTTGACAATCGACTCCAACAACTTCCCAACCACGGAAGTCAAGCTAACAGGTCTATAATTTCCTCTTTGCTTCCTTGCCCCCTTCTTAAATAGCGGAGTGACATTTGCAATCTTCCAGTCCTCCGGAACCATGCCAGAATCTATCGACTTTTGAAAGATCATCGCTAATGTCTCCGCAATCTCCACAGCTTCCTTCAGAACACGAGCGTGCATTCCATCTGGTCCAGGAGATTTATCTACCTTTAGCCTATTCAGCTTCCTGAGTACTTTCTCTGCCGTAATTGTGACTGCGCACACTTCTCTTCCCTGCCACCCTTGAGTGTCCGGTATCCTGCTGTCTTCCTCAGTGCAGACTGATGCAAAATATTTGTTCAGTTCCTCTGCCATCTCATCTCCCATTACAATTTCTCCAGCATCATTTTCTATCGGTCCTATATCTACTCTCACCTGTCTTTTACTCTTTATATACTTGAAAAAGCTTTTAGTATCCTCTTTGATATTATTTGCTAGCTTCCTTTCATAGTTAATCTTTTCTCTCTTAATGACCTTCTTGGTTTCCTTTTGTAAGGTTTTAAAAACTTCCCAATCCTCTCTCTTCCCACTAGTTTTTGCTTCCTTGTATGCCCTCTCTTTTGCTTTAACTTTGGCTTTGACTTCTCTTGTCAACCACGGTTGCATCCTTTTTCCACTCAAAAATTTCTTCTTTTTTGGAATATACCTGTCTTGCACATTCCTCATTTCTCGCATAAACTCCAGCCACTGCTGCTCTGCTGTCTTTCCCGCCAGTGTCTCTTTCCAGTCATCTTTGGCCAGTTCCTCTCTCATGCCACTGTAATTTCCTTTACTCCACTGAAATACCGACACATCAGATTTCGGCTTCTCTTTTTCTAATTTCACAGTGAACTCAATCATGTTATGATCACTGCCTCCTAAGGGTTCCTTCACCTCAATCTCTCCAATCACCTCCGGTTCATTACACAATACCCAATCCAGTACTGCCGATCCCCTAGTAGGCTCAACAACAAGCTGTTCTAAAAAGCCATCTCGCAGACATTCTACAAATTCTCTCTCGAGATCCAGTGCTGACCTGATTTTCCCAATCTACTCGCATGTTAAAATCCCCCACAATTATTATAACACTGCCCTTCTGACAAGCCTTTTCTATTTCCAGTTGTAATTTGTAGTCCACATCACTGCAGCTGTTTGGAGGCCTATAAATAACTGCCATCAGGGTCCTTTTATCCCTGCTATTTCTTAGCTCAATCCATAAAGATTCTGCACCTTCCGATCCTATATCACCTCTTTCTAATGATTTAATATCATTTCTTACCAATAAAGCCACGCCTCCCCCTCTGCCTACCTTCCTATCCTTCCGATACATCGTGTATCCTTGCACCAAGCTTTAGTTGCTTGATAGACCTCTTTCGGGTTTACCAGCATGCCTACTAATATACTAAAAGTTTCATCGCGCACATGATCAGCCTTCCTTTGCAAGCTGTGCATCAAATTCCTCACATGTTGTGGCAGAGTTAATGGAAAACATGGACAAATAAACTATGATCAGGAGTATATCACATAGCTTTCAGGACTGGTTGGACCTGAGTTACAATGAGAGCTTGCATGGACTAGAAATTTATTCCCAAGAACGTAGGAGATTGAGGAGTGACCTGATAGAGGCATATAAGATCCTGGGAGGCACAGATAGGGTGAAAGCACATGGTCTTTTTCCCAGGGAAGTTTTCTAAAAACAAGAAGGCATTGGGTGAAGACTAGAACTGAGAGATTTAACATAGACACCAAGGTCAGCTTTGTTCACATAATGGGTTGTGTGCATTTGGAATAAGCAGCCAGAAATACTAGTTGATGTGGGCACATTAGCAACATTTAAAAGACATCTAGATATGAGAGATTTAGAGAGCTATGTGGGTAGATGGTACAAACTCCCTGGGCAGCAGTGTCAGCATGGACAAATTGGGCTGTAGATCCTGGTTCCATGCTGTATGACTCAATGATTCATCGCCCAATGACATCGTAGCCAATCTGATTGCAACTTCAACTCACTTTCCAGCCTACCCTTAATAATTTTGCTTATCAATTCGACCCTGAACGTATTCAAAGACTGCTTACAATACCTGTTGATAAAGGGAGCTCCAAAGACTCGTGACCATTATGGGAAAAAGTATTCCCTGCACTTCTGCCCTAAACATGTAATCCCTTATTTTTAAACAGTGTCTCATCTGACATTTTGCTGTCCAGTGCTGGCACTTGGTCATTCTTTCCTTCTTCCCCTGGTGAATGGCAACAAATGCCCAGAGCAACAATATGCAGGGCACACCAATAAGCGGTCTTACAAATCACACCCCCACCCATGCTCTTAGGAGCCTGAAAGCATTGCATGGAGAGACAGTGCACCTTCATCCTCATTCCCTTCTCAGTGTGCCTGGCCAAGATTCAGTTTCTGACTACATGAAAGGAAAAAAGCAGGGGAATTATGAGCAGGAAAACATTAAGAGGTAAACATTAACACCATCTGCCACTTGTATATTAGAAGAGATTGCTGGATGGATTATTTAAGCAGAGGATCTTGTCATCTTCTAGAGTTTCTGCAGCACTGCTCAACAGAATCTTGGCAATGAGCTCCAGCACTATCTCTGGCAAATTAGTCTATGCTTGCTGCTGCCGTCAGCAATTCCATGCCACACTGCCTGTAGGATGGAGGAAAATACATTGGTGGACATTGCACAAAATATTGGCTGATGCATCATTCATGGCTGAATACAAGATAGAGTATTCACACCTTGAGGGATGTGCATGAAACTTCCAGTAGCGTGGGTATCTGAGGGCCCATTTGAGTATGTAAAGTGTGAAATAAGAGTCTTAACTGATAAGGATTGAAATTGGTTGTGATGAGTGATGGGGGGTTTGCTACATAGGGCAATGTCTCAGGTTGGTGGTTCTTTTGATGGCATGTGAAATTTAAAGATGATCATTGATCTAGACCACTCTTAGAAATATTTTGAACATTCTTCTAGCCCTACAGGCATCACAGAAATTTGGATCTTGCCTCTGACCACTTCAACCATCACCACCTGCTGTTTTTCATTGTGTGTTGATACTGGAGAATACCTGGGCACTTAATGCATTTTTTTTTCAGTTTTACTTTTCTTCTACTGAGACTACGTCCCTAGACCGGATAATTTTGAAAACGCCGATTTCGCGTAAAAACTACAGGCGTCCACACTAGGCGTTTTTGAAAATACCTCTGTCCACATTAAAATAGGTATTTGGGCGAATCTCCTCCTACAGGGCATGTGCAGGACACACAGAAAACAAGCAAAGAGGAAACTGTATACTTGGTGCGCATTTGTCCGGTTACAGACTAGAAAAACTTAAAAGGAAATTGCCAAACGAAATACTTGGTGCGCGTTTGTCCAGAAACATTTCCTACAGCCATAGTCTCTTCACCGATGAAAGGGATGACAGCTACAACTAAACACAATAAGGCCTGTTACTGGGCAAAAGTGAAATTTGCTGTTACCTCATTTGTTTGCCTTTACTTTTGCCGTGTCTTTCTGTATTATTTTGCTGTATTTAACATGTGCAATAAAACGAGTTACTGGGCAAAAGTGAGAATTGCATCTATTGAATGCTTGCACAAGCACCCTGTTAAATGTATAAAACATGTCTGCATCAGTGTTATCTTGTCTTTCCATACAATGTTACATTAGGCTGATACACATCTATTGTCAGATATTGTTGTGGTGTTGGAGTTTGCGTTCAGGAAAACAATGAAATGCCACGCTGCTGCCACCATTTGTTCCGGCACGTCACGACAGCGGTTTTAAAAATAACCAGTTACCCCGTACACACTACGCCGGATATTAGGTGTTTTCAGAATTATTCATTCTGGAGAGCGTTTCTGAAAAGCTCCGTTTTCGGGGGAGGAAAATGCCATTTCAGTGTGGACGGAGGGTCAAAACGAAGAGAAAAAGCTTCGGTTATGGATTTATCTGGTCTAGTGTGGACGTAACCTGAAGCCACTGAAGCATTTTCTGAGAAATGTACACCCTGCCCCTCCCATTATGGTAATTCTCCAGGCCTGTTGTTAAATGCAAGCCGATACCTCCTGCAGGCACAATTAGGTGGCATAGGTTTATGGGGTAATGCTAACCTTTCAGGATCTTGAGCCTCTTGTTGAGGTTTGCAGTAAATGAACACTGGCCAGAGTTGGCTGCATACTGGCATTATGTACTTGAGTAGGCAACACAAATTTGACTTGTTTTATGTTTTCTGCATTTTGAGAATCAGGCTTAGATTAACCATACTTTAACCATACTTTACCATCCTCTTCTCAGTTTTCAGTGGCGATCAGCTGAGCTCCCAGCATTTGCTGTTTGTGTGCGTACTGGTTTGGCATGTCCTGTTTTTTCATGCTCTGACTTGGCCTCAGCATTCAGAACTTTTCCAGATGCCCATCATAGTGATTCTGGAGTCTGTGTACTGGAGGATAACAATTCACTTTAAATGTCATTTGAAAGAAATTCACAATCAGTCTGAGCAATAGCTATCATATCTGCCAACTCTCATTTAAACACAACTCACATATTTTCTGCATCTGAGATTGAAATGGATGTTGAACATTTAAAAAGATGCATTTCTAGGTAAATTGATATCAACTGTAGAAGTAGTCAGATTTATGCTATGTGGGTTCACAAAATAGCTTATTCATCATCTTTCAATATCAATCTGCCATAATTTTACTCAAAATATAATAGGATTCTGAATTATCAATAATTTTTATGTTCAATTCTACCATCAAGAAAAATACAGAACATTTTAAGTAAATTTACATACATAGATTCTCCATGAATCTCATTAGTATGATTAACAAATTAACATTAATATTAGAAAATATTTTTCGAATGCACTATCACAATCTTTTCTTTTCCATTAAAGTATTTGATTTATGGTTCCAATTCAGTAATGAAACCATTAACCGCAATTTAGCAAAAAAAATCGATAATAATTGAGCTAAAGTGAAGATTGCATTGATGATCCAAAATATATTTTCTGTTTGAAGCAATAATATTCATTAAATGTGCAATGACATTTTAACAAATAATGAAATCTATGTTATATCAAGAAATATTATAATCTTAAATGTTTAATTCATTTTTACAGATCTAGGAATTGTTGGCCTTGGTTGTGGAGAGGTGCCTCCTGGATAAAAGACTCCCACTAGTCTGTTGGGTGAGAGGTTCCAGGATTTAGATTTGGCCCATATGTGGCCTTATTCCATTGTACTGAATATTGTAACACCTGTTTAGCACTAGAGATTGACATCTTCTGTTGAGCACAAAGCAAGCTAGTCTTAATTAAAATGATGTGTTGATAGTTACGTTTGTCAGAAAGAGGTGACAGTTTGCTGTATGTGATAGAACTAAATGATCTTTGATTAGTTCTAACTTAAACTTGTTTGTCAATACTTGTAGAAAACAAAGGATGTATTGTAAATTAGGAAGGCCAAATATTTTAAGAAAACCGAATGAAAGGAGAATTGTTGAAAACACTGAAATGTTATCAAAGATAAACTCATGAAAGAACTCTATGAAGAAATTCCAGCGTATTTTGGCATGAATTAGATTACCTGGGGTAATGTCCATTCTATATGAGAAATAAAATGATTCTGACAGTACCTTACTTGAAACCAATGACAGTTATTACTGCGACACCCATGCCTGAGGCTGACTTTAACTAGGCCTGGGAGATCTGAATGCCTTTGACATCTAGCTTTATGAAAGAATTTTTAAAATCTTTATTTTAGAACAGTTTCTGCCCAACTTAGTTTGCAAGAAAGATCTCAAAAGCTAAGGAGTACTTTTTCTAAATGAAGGGCAATGAAAGTTAATCCTTCTGTTTTAGTCACCAGTGAAATATCCAGTCAATGAATGTATAGATTTTATTCTCTGAAATTTCCTCATAAACTGGGTTTCTGCCCCACTTCCAGTGAGATTACAATAGAACAGTGTGAACACTGCATTCCAGACCACTAAAACTGCTGAGATTTGAGCTGCAAAACTTCCATGAAGGCAAGGAGCAAGCAGAACAGGCAGAAAAAAAGACTGAAGATGTTGCCCATTAAAAGTTCTGCTTAGTTTCATTGCTTAGTTAGTATTTATTCAATTCCAATATGGCAGTTACTGTCTGATGTGTACCACTCTGGAAAACCAACAGTAAAGCCATGGAAGTCAGAAGGTGCCGGGATGATAATCAGGAGATCTTTACCATGGTGGATGCAATGACTGTATGCTACTCTGTGTTGCTGTTTATATAAGCAAGTAAAAAAAACAGAGCCAGAGTGATAAACAGAACATACTTAGAGTCATACCGTCATCTAGCATGGAAGCAAGCCTATCACACAACTTGTCTCTGCTGACCCAGATTCCCAGCTCAGTAAGTTCCATTTGCCCATATTTGGCCCAAAACCCATGTAAGTGTTCAAGTACTGTTTAAGTATTGTTAATGTACTTGCTTCAACAACTTCCTCTGGCAGCTCATTCCACATACTGACCACTCTCTGAAGGAAAAACTGCCCTTCAGGTTCCTATTAACTTTCTCCCCTCTCACTTTAAATCTATGTCTTCTAGTTCTTGACTCGCCTTCCCTGGGTAAAAGCTTGCATGCATAAATCCTATCTATGCCCCACAGGAATTTCTAAAGTGCTAGAAGATTGTCCTTTTTTGAATGCAATAAGTCTCTGCCAGTCTGGATACAACAATGTTTAGACAGTCATCCCATTTGGTAGTTTTAAAGGATACTCTACACATGCAGAGGTGAAGTCAACGGAACACAGCCAAAGGAAAGGCTGATTGCAATAGATGACTTCCTGTGGGGATTGTTGGTGAGGAGCTGTTGGGCTGGTGCTGGGAGAAAGCATTCATGCTCATTCTGGTTCAGAAACAGTACTAGAAAAGTACAGATTGCACTTCCCACTTATCTCCATCAGTCTATCGCACTTTAGTTCACTGGTGGCATGCAGGTGTTAATGTGAAACACCACTTAAATATAAACATAATGCTGTCCTTTCAGAGCATGTTATTCATACACTACTGAAATTAAATCAATAGTAAGAGATGTTTGAAGAAAAACTCCTCCCTCTACCATTGGACTATTGTGGTGAAGGTCCGGTCACATTCTTATTTACTGTGGCAGCTTTTTGATGGATGAGGAACATTATGTATATTAGTCATATTTCTCATAGCTCAAATTAAATTCCTTTGACATATAGTAAAATGAAGTTTTATTCTAGCCTACACATGTCACATAAAGATTAATATGAACCTTTATGATGCAAATAGTTAATTTGGAAGATTTTAACTTTGAAGGTATCTTCTCTCTGAAGATGAGCTTAAGAGTTTAAAACATGTCACTGCTGGGTAGAATAAGAATGTCTTTTAAAAAGAAACTATTTTACTTTTGTAAGTTAGTACTTGCATTATAGGGCAGCTATTAGAGGATGCCACAGGAAGACCAGAACAATGCAAGATTGAACTGAGAAGCTGGAAGTGATCAGCCCAGAATCGCCTGTGATAAGAAGCAATGAATTGACTATTAAGATTTGTTAAGGTTTATGAAGCTAAATTTATTAACCAGGGAGTTTAGTTTTAAATTAATTGGTAGAAGGATTAGAGGGGAGATGAGAAAATTATTTCACTCAATGAGTAGTAGGTATCTACACTTATCTTTGTAAGGGTAGTAGAAACACAAACACTCACCCACATTAAAGACAACAGATAAATAGATACTTTATTGATCCCAAAGGAAGTAACAGTGTCACAGTAGCATTACAAGTGCACAGATATGCAAATAAACAAATATTAGAAGAGAAATAAAAAAGAATGAAAAAATAGGTTCCCTCAAACAGCCTAACAGGAGGGGGTCATCACTTCCCCAGCTATAGGTTGACTCATTATGAGCCTAATGGAGGGTAAGAATGACCTCATATAGCACTCTTTAGAGTTTCAAAGGTACATTTAATGTCAGATAAATGTATGCAATATAAATCCTGAAATTCTTCTTCTTCGCAAACATCCACTAAAACAGAGGAGTGCCCCTAAGAATGAATGACAGTTAAATGTTAGAACCTAAAGTTCCCCCCCCAGCTCCTCCCACCCACATATAGCAGCAGCAGTGAAACAGTTGTCTTAGTCAATCACTAAAATTGTTCCTCTGTTCAGCCAAAGGGTGAGAAACATTGTCCAGAATTCCCAGGATTTTCTGTAAGGTCCTTTTTCCTACCACAGCCTCCAGTGTGTCCAGTTTGATGCCTATAACAGAGCCGGTCTGTCGAATCTTTTTATTGAGCCTACGGGCATTGCTCATGTTGATGCTATTGCCCGAGCTTACCACCACATAGAAGATTGTAGTGGCCACAAGAAGTACCTGGCTGTGTATGTGAAGAGCCATGATTTGTGCGACCTGAATCAAGAACAGGCCAACATCTATTTTCAGCCAGCATGTAAATGATCAGCTGAACAGAATCCTTCTGTTCAGTAAATTTCTCTAGTTCTGTGAGATATACTGTATAATTTACATCTGCAAAGCTATTGATTGACCAATTTACTGGAGTTGCATCTATGTTTCTTTATTATTATATTAGAAGATGTAAAGTCAGGTCAAAGGGTTCAAAGTACTCTATATGACGAGTGTCTAAAAATTGTTAGGTAGAAAACTTGATTGCATCTAATCAGCAAAAATAATCCCTTAAAAGTCAAATCAGTGATTTCATCATTCTGTTCTCAAGAATACTGCCACTGCAGAATTGCCAACAATAATTTGCCATTTTACAAAACAATTTATTTCAACTGTGAAAGCTGTTGGCCTTTGAACTCCTCAATTTTTTTCTTAAAGACTTTCTGACACCAGAAATAAACCAAATTAACCAGAGCTCCTTCTTCAAGAAGGTAACTAGTACATGAAACCTCAGGCAATACAACACCAACTAAACCATCAAATGTTCACGTTTTGTCACCTTAAAAACTTGAATAATTGCTTGCATCAAATGTAAGTTTGCATAACCAAGACAAGCCAGATTTTATCTGCACTATTGGATAAGAAGATAAAATTAATAGGACTCAGCAGTGCTTAAGATCAGTTGGCAATATTTCCTCTGAATAATGGAAATCTGGAACAGACTCTGAGCTACTTCAAAAATGCCACATGAATACATTATTAAATAAGAGTGAAAGCTGTAAGAATAAAAATGGACAAGAATAATTGAATATTATGAGGAAAATTCTCGGAGCTATCAGGAGGCATGTTGCCTTTTCTGCCAGTCTCCACCACCCCCATCATTTACATTTTCTTGCAGTCTTACAATGGTAAGCTATATGTTGAGGACAAGAAACGCCTTCCGCGCCAGAAACTTGTGCATTGATGCTGCTGTACTATTGATGTACGGAAAAGTACCTCAACTAGATCTCTGATTGGGCTGCAAGTGATATCTTGAAGTTCTGTTCAGGACAATTTTGCGAGTTTGAACATTTTGGTAGAGACACATACAGGCCATTCAGCCCATCAAGTTTGTCCTGTCATTGACCTGACCATGGCTGGGTTTTGTCCACCTACTTTTTACATGTATTACGCCACATCTTAGGTACAGGCAGTCCCCAGATTACATTAACGTTCCACTCTTAAGAACTGGTTGCAAGCCAATTTCTCTGTAAGTCTGAAACATCCATTTTCTACCACAACCACACTACATCAATCAATGTACACTTTGTACTGGTGAAATAAAATCAAAACGTCCTGAGTAGTAGAGAGCAGGTTTATTGTACAGTACTGATTAATCAGATGGACAGCCTAGAAAGTCTCTGAGACTGTGCTGCCAAGCAGTTATATACTTTTAACATGTATACAAGCTCAAGAAAAACAGATATATTTTGTTTATCAATAATTTCCCCAAGTTGTTGCACCAGAGGTATTAATTTAATCAATATCTCTGCTCTTCTTTGTTGATCATATCAATTGGTCTTTCGCTCATCTCATCCTACAGTTGGTATTACAAGGTTAGCATAAATCAGTTTAATTTTACAATACTTCATCAAATATTCCATAATGCTTCACAAAGACATTGCTGATTTAATCACCAGCCTCCTTTTCTTTCCCATGCAATATACTCCAAGGTGCAGTTATACCCAAGGGCCCATAGTAATAATTTCTATTTCTATCTTTAACCTGTGGGTACAGCAACTAATTATGCTAATTCCTACATCCCCTTATTGGCCGATACAATTCCCCCCCACCAGGTCCTTAACCAACAAGCTAAAGAGACCTATTAACTCTAACTATGGAACTCATGTCAATAATATTTGGTGATCTTTTAACTTTTTCTTCTGCCTCTGCCTCCTCTTCACCCACATGCTCAATACACACATCATTATGGTATAATAGTCTATATCACAAATTGAATTAGGACCACAAGGTGGGAAACTTATGCAGTGAAATGTAGAATAGATGGGTGTCCTGGTCTTGTCAGTAAAGGTTGGCAGTCCTCATCGTGGTATTATTTCTTCAGCTAAAATCCAAATCACTGACTCTGTGGAGCAGGGAAAGACCTCCAACTATTTGGTAAAATTATCTATTGTCACAAGACAACATAATGCCCCTCGATGGGCCATTGATCCTGTAAAATCCATCTATGTATCCAACATGGACCCAGAGATCTCAATTGGTGGATCAGCCTGATTGTCACTTCCTTCCCAGAATGATACCAATAGACATTGCTGACAAAGTTAGCTTTGTCTTGTCTTCTGCCCTGCCGCAACCTTTAACAGTGTGTACCAAGCACATTGTAATGTGACCATTCACTCGCCATTCTGCCTTTCAAATCTCAATCACTGCTACTTGATGTTGCATTTTCACAGCTTCTACTATCTCTTCATGTTGAATATATCCCCCAATGAGGCCCCATACCCTCTGCTGGCCCATGCAGCCATATAGTCATGTATTACTCCAAAGGCATACCTGCTATCAATGTATGTAGATATTTACCTCCTTCAGGACTTCTTTTAGTGCTTTTAACTCTGCTACCATGTGACATGGGATCTTTCCACCAAACATTACATCCCCTACCATCCAAAAATGCCCATCTAGTGTGTATGGAGTGCTATTCTGGTGTTTCTAGGATCTTCCTGCAGAATCAACACATCGCCCCCTTTGAAGACTTTCTCAGCCACATATGTTCCTTCAGTTTTGTCCGTTAGCTCTGTACATTCGTGTGGCTATCCAGCTCCTACCATAAAACTTGCAGGCTTCACTGAGTTATCTTTAACAATCTGTACATGCCAATTGTCAGGCAGCAGTATCGCTGCCCACTGCTCTGAGCATTCCAGCTTCTGAGAGTGCCACCAGACAGTGGGAGGCGTGCAGCATTATCTGTGCCGGAGATGTAATGGTTTCTGAGATTATAACTGCCCATATAGCACAGTCCGGAGCCTGGACGCAGTGTTGCAGGACGGCTGTAAGAGATCCCTTTTAACCAAATAGTAAACTACCTATTGCAGTTCATGTACATGTGCCTGACAAAATGCTGTTGTATAAAAATCCCCCTCACTGACACAAAAGAGATGGAGGAGCTTGTCTGAATCTGGTAAACCAAAGCCTGTGCATTGCCAGGATTTATTTCGCTCTGATGAACCATTCTGCCTGTTTAGTTACCCTGTTTCCCCTTCCCCTTACCAGACACTCTGTAAACTCTGCATAATTTTCAATGAAATTCCATCATTAATTCAGCAGACCAAGCCTCTGCCAAAAAAACTTGTATAGAGGAAGCTTCTTTCAATTTACTTGGAATTGATTTTTCTGACTGGTTAATCCAATACCCCAGGTACCTTACTCTGAGTTGGCCAAGTTGCATTTTCGAGGGATAATTTTCAGTCCCACTGTTTCAATAGTCTGCAGAGTCCAGCACCCTTTTTATATGCCCAATCTTTCTTGGGAAGGCAATAAGAATGTCATCCACATATAGCAAGATTGTACTATCGGTGCTAAACTTCACGGCTATTATCCCCGGGACAATTTCATTCAGGTTACTGTTGACCCCGGATAATAAAACTTAGATTTTCCTTACTATAGAGATGGTCTGGAATGGATCAGAAGACATTGTATAGTCAATTGTTAGTCAGTACAAACGATCTGGCTTCTGCACCGGCTGAATGGGCAATTGATAACTAACGTAAACACGAGGAAATCTGCTGGAGTTTCAAGCAACACACATAAAAGTTGCTGGTGAACGCAGCAGGCCAGGCAGCATCTCTAGGAAGAGGAACAATGGACGTTTCGGGCCGAGACCCTTCATCAGGATTAACTGAAAGAAGAGCTGGTAAGAGATTTGAAAGTGGGAGGGGGAGGGGGAGATCGGAAATGATAGGAGAAGACAGGAGTGGGAGGGATGAAGCCAAGAGCTGGTCAGTTGATTGGCAAAAGGGAACAAGTGCTACACATGCCCTTACACTTCCTCCCTCACTACCATTCAGGGCCCCAGACAGTCCTTCCAGGTGAGGCGACTCTTCACTTGTGAGTCGGCTGGGGTGATATACTGCGTCCCGTGCTCCTGATGCGACCTTCTCTATATTAGCGAGACCTGACGCAGACTAGGAGATCGTTTTGCTGAACACCTACGCTCTGTCTGCCAGAGAAAGCAGGATCTCCCAGTGGCCACACATTCTAATTCCACGTCCCATTCCCATTCTGACATGTCTGTCCACGGCCTCCTCTATTGTACAGATGAAGCCACACTCAGGTTGGAGGAACAACACCTTATATGCCGTCTCGCTAGCCTCCAACTTGATGGCATGAATATTGACTTCTCAAACTTCTGCTAATGCCCCACCCCTCCCTCATACCGCATCCATTATTTATTTATTTATATGCACACATTCTTTTTCTCTCTTTCCTTTTTCTCCCTCTGTCCCCCTCACTACATCCCTTGCCCATCCTCTGGGCTTCCCCTCCCCCTTTCTTTCTCCCTAAGCCTCCTGTCCCATGATCCTCTCATATCCCTTTTGCCAATCAACTGTCCAGCTCTTGGCTCCATCCCTCCCCCTCCTGTCTTCTCCTATCATTTTGGATCTCCCCCTCCCACTTTCAAATCTCTTACTAGCTCTTCTTTCAGTTAGTCCTGACGAAAGGTCTCCGCCTGAAACGTTGACTGTACCTCTTCCTAGAGATGCTGCCTTGCCTGCTGCGTTCACCAGCAACTTTTAAGTGTGTTAATTGATAACTAACACTGGATTGTATCTCTCCCTGTTCCTCCAGGCAGCTAAAGCTTTTTACAATTGCCTCCTCTGCTTCAGGTCTAATGGAGTATTGCTTATGGGATAAATGTAAGGGACCCTCTATCTGGACTGATGCTGTATCAATCAGTCTGTAAACGTGTTTGTAGGTTGCCAGAATCAGATATATATCCTGGCCATAATGCCATAAACCCCTACCTGGTCACACTTCAAGGAATTCACAGCTACAATTGACATTTTGCAGATCCTCCTCCTCCATTCTTGCCACCCAGGGGGGTCTGTATTCCATCTAGTTGCCCTGGTCCCTCTCCTAATTGTGGCTCCTGACTGTTCTAACAAGTCTATCCCTCAAATCATCCCTTCAGGGTTTTAACATACCAAGGATACATATGTGAGAGGGTCACCAAATTCTGTCAGGAGGGATTCACTTCATTGGGCAGTCATGGTGCACCTCCAGCATCCTAACAGCACTGTGATAAACAACCAGCAGTCTTCTCCATCCTGCCTAACAAGAGCAGCTATTGGTGACTGTGCAAAGATCCAAACTATATTCTTCACTGAGGTCTGAACGGTGGGTCCTCTCTCCTCGGGAAGAGTGGGATTCCTGCTCCCTTGTCCCCTAGGTCTCTGCCTGCTTTACCACCTTCTCTTCAACAGCTTCCTTAGTTGTGTCCTTTTTTTAGCGTAGTCACTACAGTTGCCATAGTTACATTAGCCCTGTTCCTCTCCTTTGCTCTTCCTCTCTCGGGTCATTTCCCCTTTCCCCGACATTGAAGACATTCTATATTGTTCCACTCACCCTGGATGACTGCTGCTGTTGACTCACCTCATCCTCTGCCCTCCTCTGTCCGGTTTACCTGCCCCTTTAGTTTGGTTTAGGACTGATTTTGCAGTCTGGGGCTGCTTATTTAACAGCATTTGTTATCTGTAGTTATAAAAGATTCTTCCACACTAATCACTGTTATACAGTTCCTCCAGATTTCTTAATGAATTCTGGAGTTAAAGTCTGTCCCGAGCTTTGTGGCCCATCAGGCTGGTGCTTATGCCAGCTTCTGTGGCATGAAGCGACTGAGAGTATGAGACTCACCCCCCAGATAGGATGCCAGTCTATCGCGAGGTTAACCCCCAGCATTTGCCGGTACCCATTTTCAGCTGGGCGGACTGGAGCAGTGTGTGGTTAAGTGCCTTGCTCAAAGACACAACACGCTGCCTTGGCCAAGACTCAAACCCACAACCTTCAGATCGTGAACCCAACGCCCTAACCAATTGGCCACGCGCCACACTGAATTCTGGAGTGGGGGAGTGGGGGGGGGGCTAATTTTGAGTCCATTCTCATTTCATTCTGATTCACTGACTGCTTCATTATAGGGATTATCATCGTGGGACTATTCTGCCAAGTGATCTCAGGTGATTTTATCATCAGCCCCTCCTGATAGTTTGGAAAGTGCACTAATTACTACATTATTTTCTTCTTGCTCAGGACTATACTGTTTATCTGCTACACACCATGACCCAATTATGATTTCTAACTAGGCAGTTAAAAATTTGCCATTCCTTTTCATACTTATCCTTCTCCTGACCCTTTCACCCGGAAATTTGTTCAGAGATGTGATCATCCAGATTATATCCTTTCTCGATCACGCAGAAATACTGTCTGTATCAGAGACCTGTTCAATCCACACATGGATTTTTCAGCTTCTTTTTGTTTCTGTGGCCACTTTTCCCCATGTCTCCAATGGTTCCACAAATCTAATACTCGGGAACTTCATGCTACTAAAATCAATTTCCAAGATAAGTGGAACTTTCCAACAACTCTGTGGATCCCACACAGGTTTCCTAGACATAGATCTTAGAATGATCAATTAATTGCCCAAACCAACAACAACCTCCCTGCAACCCAGTGATTTCTGTCCACAGGTTGCTCAGACATGGTTTTGTTTGTCTGTACTCTTCAGACACAGACAATGTTTGTATTCTTTGTACTATAGTTCATGGTTACATCAACTACAAGCTCTCCTCTAACCTACATGGTGGTAATTTTAGAGTATTCCCCTGATCAGAAGTGTCATAGACGATCGTAGTCCAATGGAATATCCTGCTGACTACACCATCTGCAGCGGCGTATAAAGTTGCAGAATCCAGAGCAGTAGAGAAAAGCTTTAGTTTGCAGTAATAATGAAACCACTGTCTACTACTCTGAGTTTCTTGATCTTATTTTGCTGCTGCATACTTGCTATCATTCTTTCATTGAGTCAAATATTCATCCATGCTATACATAATTAAACAAATGGAATGTGTACTGTATTATTCATTACTGAACACAACAAAACATGTTATTGTTATGTTCAAAAATGCCTTGAAATGTATGGAAGAATTTGCATAAAATCAGATTTTTGTAAGTCAGGTCATCCACAAATTGCAGAGTCCCTGTATGGCACTCCACGGAGGGAAAAGCATTGAAGTGACCACAGGGGAATGTGGATCAAAAAGAGTAAAACAATAAACAACTCAAATATCAAAAGTGATGCCAACCCCTATGGGCAGCAAATAATATACAAGTAACTATCTAACTTTGTTATGATTCCATGGTTATTCCTCCTATCACATCAATCATCTCCAGAGACTAATACCATCACCTGGAGCACTACAAATCAAATGAACAGATACTCAAGAACACTGTTCATTAGGATTCATGATTGATGAGATCAGTTTTTAAAAAATTAAAAGAGAAATTCTGTCTTTCATGGAGACACAAGAGGCTTCAGATGCTGGAATCTGGAGCAATTAACAAGATGGTGAGGTGCCTGAAGACTGGAGAATAGTGAATGTTGTTCCCTTGTTCAAGAAAGTCTCTAAGAATAAGTTGGGAAATTATAGCTGTCGAGCCTGAGACGGCCATGGGTAAATTATTGAAAGACATTCCAAGGAATGGGATATATAAGTATTCGGATAGTCAGCATGGATTTGTACATGGCAAGTCGTGTTTAACCAAACTTATAGAGCTTTCCATGGAGGTTACCAATAACGTTGATGGAGGAAAGGTAGTGGACATTGCCTCCATGGACTTTAGCAAGACCTTTGACAATATCCTGCATGGAAGGCTGGTCCAGAAGGTTTAGTCATTGGCATTCAAGATAAAGTAGCAAATTAAGTTCAACAAAGGCCTAGCGGGAGACACCGCAGAGTCGTATTAGATTATTATCTCTCTGACTGGATGCCTGAGGTGTGCTACAAGGGTCAGTGCTGGGTCTGTTGTTGCTTATCATTTATATTAATGATTTAGATGATAATGAGGTAAACTGTATCAGCAAATTTGCGAATGACATCAAGGTTGGAGGCGTAGTGGACACTGAAGAAGGCCATCAAAACTTGGAGCATGATCTTGACCAGATGGGAAAATGGACTGAAAAAAAGCAAGGGGTTTTAATGCAGGCAATTTTGAGGTGTTGCACTTTGGCAGGACAAACCAGGGACATACTTATACAATGAATGGTAAGATTCTGAGGTATGCAGTAGAACAAAGGAACCTGGAAATACAGATCCATAATTCCTTGAAAGTATCACCACTAGTAGATATGGTCGTAAAGTATCACGGCATTCGGATATGTTGCTATGCTTTGCTCAAGTCTCGACAAACACGTCAACGAAAGAAAGGGAGTTAAATATCGCCATAACAAAGAGCAATTAGCTGACAGGTGCATATACATGACAGCAATTCCCAAATCTGCTACACAGCCTGCCTGCGGGGAATTGTGGACCCTGTTGCAGAGTACGTGGTTGTGACAGCACCCCCCCCACCCCCACTGCCTACGCGCAGCTCCTGAGGAGCCACAAAATGGTGCCCACTGGAAGTCCTAGATGAGAGACTTTCTCACGAGCTATCTCATGAGTCCACAGGAGCTTGGGGAAGGTAATGAAACGGGCAGCCTTAGAGAATCGATCCACAATGGCCAGAATGGTAGTGCTTCCATTAGACGGGGGCAGCCTAGTGGTGAACTCCACTGAGAGGTGGGACCATGGGCAGTGGGGCATAGGCAGCAGATACAGCATACCCACAGGATGCTGGTGTGACATCTTGTTCTGAGCACAGGTGGGACAGGCAGATACAAAGTCATGGCCATTATAATCTCCTGGGTTCATTTAATTTCCAGATGGCCAGACAGAAGGGAGGAGTAACCCCATTCTAACACTTTGGAACGTACCATAACAGGGACAAACAGCCAGTTGGAAGTCCCTTACCTGGGCCTGGGTCCTACTATTGGGTGCCCTCACCTCTGACTCTATTCATTAGATCACCAGAGCAGCAATACGTGAGTGAGGAAAGGCAGGATCTGGATCGGCATTGTCCTCAGATCTGTCAAACTGCCGGGAGAGAACATTGGGATGATAGGAGAGGTGAAGAAGAGAACCCAACAGGCTTAACAGGAGTTGAGGCCCTTTGCATCCTGAATGCAGGAGAGTTTCTTGTGATCTGTCTGAAACAAGAAAGGATGCTCTGCCCCCTCCAGCCAGTGTTGCCATTCCTCCAGGGCCTCCTTGACAGCCAGGAGTTCTGGGTTCCCAACATC
Organism: Mobula hypostoma; assembly: GCF_963921235.1. NCBI lineage: Eukaryota > Metazoa > Chordata > Chondrichthyes > Myliobatiformes > Myliobatidae > Mobula > Mobula hypostoma. Next base: position 71,918,117 of record NC_086099.1, on the reverse strand, counting down.
ATAATTACTCTCAGCCGGAGTCAAGCAACGGTAAGGAAAGGCACAACGGTGTCGCCGGATATTCACAGAAGAGCACTGAGAGAGGACAGCTCCAATGCTGATGTCAAATGCATCCACCTCGACTATAAATGGCCATGATGGGTCTGGGTGTTGCAGTACAGGGCCCGTGGTGAAACGTCGTTTTAAATTCTGAAAATGCGGGGGGGGGGGACTTCCGGGTCATCAAGGGAATGGCGGCGTAAGGAAAAGGTCTCTCGACAAAAAAGAAGGTAAACTGCCCCAAAATCGAATTTAGACAAATACTTAATATTGCATAACTATATTAATAAAAGGGGCAAGGATGATGTCTAAGAACAAGAATAAAAAGTCCGCTCCGAAGGCTGATAAACATAAAGAGATGCAGCAAGGTGACGGGCCTAGCTCCCCCACGGCAAGCCAGGACGGAGATAACGAGGGGGAATCGGTGACTCTGTCTTTGATTCTCGGAGAGATTCGCGAGTTCCGACAAGATAACAGCAAACAGCTGGAAGATATTAAAGGAGAAATAGTAAAAACTAACTCGCGGATAGATGAAGCCGAAGCGAGGATTGTTGGAATTGAAGAGAAGCTACAAAACGTCGAGGAAGTGATAGCAGAAATGCTGAAGCTACAAGACCAGCTCCAGTGGAAACTAATAGATCAAGAAGGCCGCTCGAGAAGGGAAAATGTGAGGATCTACGGAGTTCCCGAAGGAACCGAAGGTAAACCCGGATTGATGATTCCCTTCGTGGAGAAGCTGCTTAGAGAGAACCTTGATATACCGGCCGCAAAAGACCTACAGATAGAAAGGGCTCACCGCGCGTTGGCACCACAGCCTCCGGCAGGCGCCCAGTCCAGATCGATTCTGATCAGATTTCTCAGTTACAGAACGAAGGAAGAGGTGCTTAAAAGAGCATGGCAAAAGAAAGGTTTCATGTGGAACAACTGTAAGATCAGTTTAGACCACGACTACGCACCGGGGATTCTTGCCAGACGGAAGGAATATACGGAAACACGGAGAGTCCTGAAGGAAAACAACATCAGATTCCAGACCCTGTATCCAGCTCCGCTGAGAGTCTTTTACGACGAAGGGACAAAAACTTACGCTACGGTGGAGGAGGCAACGTCGGACCTGGCGGACCGGGGACTACCTATTAAAGTTATCACCCAACCGGAGTCGCTACTGGAGAGGATTCGGCAGAAGTCGTGGCAGTTAGTGGGGCGAGGACGCTCCACTCGAACCAGAGTGTCAAACTACAAGGAAAAGCTGCAAATATTCAGACGCGAATGTACAGAGAATACAGATTAATTAAGAGAAATGACTGAAAAGAGTAAATCGGACTTAAAAGTAAAATGAAAACTGGTAACTGAAAATAAACTAGGTGGAATAACTTGAATGATAGCAATATGGTCGAGACATAAATAGGAGAAAATTCTCTATGATTATTCAAGCTGCTGAGGGCCCTCTAACACAGGGTGAAGATAGAGGTTATCCCTCTGAACTGAGGCGGGTCGGTGCTCAGGCCTCACTGTGGGAAGTCGGGAAAAATTTTCAAATGTTATACGTTCAGAAATGTCTAGGGTGTGGTTATATGTCTTGGTTTACTGTTGAGAAGGGATTGCTTACTGTTTGGTTAGAAAAGGAGAGTGCTTTTTTTCTACTAGAGAAAAATGCAAACTGAATTGGTAAAAATAATTTCCTATAATGTTAATGGGGTTTTGAATCCAATTAAAAGAAATAAGATTATGTCTAAATTGAAAAAAGAGAGGGCACAAATAGCTTTCCTCCAGGAAACACATATGAGCCAATCTGAACATGGAAAATTAAAAAGAATAGGCTTTAAGCATGTATTTTATTCATCATATAAATTGAGTCACAAAAGAGGGGTAGCTACTTTAATATCAAGTACTCTTAATTATGAACATATTTCAGAGACTAGAGACAAAGAAGGACGGTTTGTAAAAATCACAGGAAGAATAGAAGGTACAGAAATAACATTGCTGAATGTTTATGCTCCTCCAGATAGTGAATGGTCATTTTATAGACACATCTTTGACCTAATGGTCAGTTCTCGAGGGGTAGTAATTTGTGGAGGGGATTTTAATATTAGATTAAATCCTATATTAGATTCTTCAAGAATAGTTACTCAGAATAAACCTCTGACTCGGAAAGTGAATTCATTGATGGAGGAGTTGGGAATTATAGATGTCTGGAGGGAATTACACCCTACTAGTAAAGATTATACATATTACTCTTTCCCTCATTCAGCCTATTCAAGGATAGACTATTTCTTTATCTTTAATCAGATAGACTCAGGATAAAAAACTGTAATATTGCAACAATTGATCTGTCGGATCATAGCCCAGTCTCTATGTCTCTAATCCTGGAAAGGAAAATGAGGAAAACACTATGGAGGCTAAACTCACATACACTCAATAACCCGAAAGTAATGGAGAGATTAAGGGGAGAAATCAAAGAATATCTAGACCTTAATGACACAGGAGAAACATCACCAGTGATTTTATGGGATACATTGAAAGCTGTACTGAGAGGGAAAATTATTTCTATTACTACTCACATGAAAAAAATCAATGCACAAATATTAGCAGACCTTCAAGGAAAATTAAAACAACTTCAAGTTGTAGATAGCAACAAAAGTAATTCAAATCGAAAACAGGAAATTAGGAAATTGCAAAGTGAAATTGATGATATTTATACGTTGGAAACTCAAAGAAATTTTCTTTACCTGAGACAAAAGAATTATGAAGTAGGAGGTAAATCAGCTAGATTATTAGCATATAAATTACGAAAACAACAAGCAGACAATACAATTCATAAAATAAAGAATCCAAAGACAAAGCTTGTGGAGAGTGCAATAGGGAAAATTCAAGAGAGTTTTGAAACATATTATCGAGAGCTGTACTCCCAACCCCGGGCCCCCAATGAGCCCTATATAGACAGTGTATTGAATTTTTTAGATCTACCTAAACTTACAGATTTACAAAATGAAAGTTTATTAGAACCAGTAACTGTCAAAGAACTGAACGTGGCCATCTCTAGGTTAAAGGCTGGAAAGTCCCCGGGTTCTGATGGGTTTACCTCAGAGTGGTACAAGTCCCTGAAGACACAGTTAGCCCCATTACTACTTAACACATTTAATTGGATCTTGCAGAGAGGAGAAACTCCACCTTCCTGGAGAGAAGCGATTATTTCAGTTATTCCTAAAGAGGGTAAAGATAAACTAGATTGTGGCAATTATCGGCCAATTAGTGTTCTTAATTTAGATTACAAACTATTTACATCTATATTAGCGCGCAGATTGGAAAAGCTTTTACCTGGCCTAATCCATTTAGACCAGACTGGATTTATTCAACAAAGACAAACACAGGACAACATAAGGAGAACTCTGCACATATTAGAACAGGTTAATAAGAACGAGACAGAGACAATGGTAGTAGGATTGGACGCTGAGAAAGCTTTTGATTCGGTTAGTTGGGCATTCCTATACAGAGTGTTAGGAAGATTCGGCTTTCAAGAAAGGTTTATTAAAGTAATTCAGACTCTATATGACAGCCCTACAGCCCGAATTAAGATAAATGGGGACCTCTCTGACTCCTTCATTTTAGAGAGAGGCACTAGACAGGGATGCCCAATTTCTCCTCTCCTTTTTGCGCTATATATTGAACCACTTGCCCAACTAATAAGACAGAGCGAAATCGTAAAAGGTATCAGGGTGGCAGGGATTGAACAGAAAGTGGCATTATTCGCAGATGATGTTTTGGTCTATCTGAGTGAACCAGAAAAATCATTTATAGGATTGTTTACACTGTTGGATGACTTTGGGAAAATATCAGGTTATAAAATAAATGTAAAGAAAACGCAGGTTATGTCCCTAAATTATACACCATCCAAAAAATTGCAGGATACATACGATCTTAAGTGGGAAGCTAAATCATTAAAATATTTAGGAATAACCCTGCCGAAGGATCTTTCAACACTGTCACAGGTAAATTATGGGCCATTAATCTCAGAGATAAAAGCAGATATGTATAGATGGAATCTTATCCCCTTTTTAAGTTTAAATTCAAGGATAAATACTATAAAAATGAATATTCTTCCTCGGTTATTATATCTTTTCCGTACTTTACCAGTGGAGGTGGATGATAATCAATTCAGGGAATGGGACAAATGGATTTCCCGCTTCATTTGGCAAGGAAGGAAACCTAGAATTCAATATAACACCTTACAGTTAGGGAAGGAAGGAGGAGGTATGGTTCTTCCTTGCCTGAGAAATTATTTTTATGCCTCACAGATAACCCCTCTGTTATATTGGTGTAATAGGGAATATAAGGCTAGATGGAAGGAAATAGAATTTGGATTAGTTGACAGTTTTCCTCTTCAGGCCTCAATAGCTGACAAAGGATTGATGGCCCAGTTGGAAAAATTTAATAATGCTTGGATAAATCTTACATTAAAAGTATGGCAGAAGGTGGTTAATTCATGTGGAATTAATAACATGTTAAAACTCTTTAGATGCTGTGCATATGATACCGAATTCCTTCCCAACAGAGGAGATAAAAGATTTGAGCTATGGATAAAGAAAGGTCTTACAACCTACCTCTCATTTATAGATAAAAGAGTATTACAAAGTTTCCAAATCCTGCAGGACAAACATGGCCTAGAACATAATGACTTTTTTAGGTACCTTCAAATACGAAACTATGTTAACTAGAGTTGTAGATATACAGACCTATCAACAGTAGAATTAGAATTTTTCAAGATTCTGAATTCGGCTTGCAGTTCAATACCTAGTAAATCAGTTTCTCGCCTATATAATGCACTCTCCCATGCTAAAAATGTAAATACACTGTATATTAAAGAGAAGTGGGAGAAAGAAGCGGGGTTGGTACTTTCAGAGGAGGCTTGGGGGAAAATCTGCAGCTTTCAATGGTCCTCGACTAATTCTTTGACTTGGAGAGAACATTGTTGGAAAAACATTATAAGATACTTCAAGACCCCATATCAGGAAAAATATAAAGATACAAATGTGATGTGTTGGAGAAGGTGCGGCTCCAAGGAGGCAAATCATTTTCATATTTTCTGGGATTGCCCTAAATTAAGTCTATTTTGGGAAGGTATTCATAGAACATTAGTTAAGGTACTTAGGTCCCAGATACCTGTGAACTTTGAGACGCTCTATTTGGGGCATGTATTGTTCCTTGAACAGAAGGAGGATACAAAGTTGCTGCAGGCCCTCTTAGCGGCAAGTAAGAAATCAATCACTAGAAAATGGCTAAATCCAATACCACCTACATTAGAAGATTGGTACGAAATTATCTTGGAAATATTTAAAATGGAAAAGTTGACTTACTCCCTGAGAACTCAAAAAGAAACATTTCATCAAATCTGGAATAAATGGATTGAATATATAACCCCAATGCGAGCAGACTTTAGATGACTCTCCTAATGATTTATATTGCTCTTCTCATCAACACAGTAATATTGCTAACGTAAGCACCCCTAGTCTAAATGTTTGGGTTTTTTTTGGAAAATAGAGAATTAACACAAGTAAAGGGAAAGATTTGGGAAAGGGATAAAAAAAAATGAAAAAATTAAGTAAATAAGTACATAGGGATTGGATAATGATGTCTGCGGGCAGGAACAAGCACGAACAAATTGGGATATAAACACCTACAATGGTTGGTATATAGGCTTGTATGCAACATTTTGGACCAGTGGAAATGGTCTGGAAGGGTTGTATGGAAACTATTATTACCATTTTTCTTAACAACTAATTTCATTACTTAGCCTAATAGGTTAGATTTACCACAGTACATAATTATCTATTTAAATGTTTATTTTCCTTTTATATCATCTCAATGTGTACTTAAGAATGTATAAATAATTGTAGTTTTATACATATAAAAAAATGGAAAAGGTTATATGTGTGAAAGAAGTACATGATAATTGTGAATTCCTTATCCAAATAAAAATAAAATTAAAAAAAAAATAAATTCTGAAAATGCTTGGTTGGCATCGTCCGTCCAGTGGAATCCTGCCGAGGTCTTCTTGGTGAGTGCATTAATTAGAGCTGCGATAGAGCCGAAATTCTGGATGAAGCAGCGATAACAGTTCGCAAACCCCATGAAGTGCCATATCTGTTTGACTGTAGATGGCTTGGGCCACTCTGTAACTGTCTGAATTTTACTCGGGTCCATTTGAGCAGTGGATGGGGTAAGTAAATAGCCCAAGAACAACACCTGGTCTTTATGGAACTCACTTCTCAGCCTTGGCGTACAGGTTATTTTCAAGGAGCCATCTGAAATCCATCTGGTCATGCTGGACGTGTTCCTGATGAGAGCAGGAATAGATAAGGATGTTGTCGAAATACACAAGAACAAACTGGTTCAAAATGTTCCTGAGAACATTGTTAACTAAGGCCTGGCAAAAAGCAGGGTCATTGGCCAGACCAAAGGGCATCACAAGGTACTCAAAGTGGCCATTAGAGGTGTTTGAAAGCTGTCTTCCACTCATCCCCTTCTTTCATATAAACCAGATTACAAGCATTGCATAGATCAATTTTGGAAAGAATGGTTGCTTCCTGGAGATGCTCAAATGCAGACACAAGCAGGGAAAGAGGGAAGCAGAATATTGACGAGCACAGTTGCCGAATCTTTTGCAGTGCCCACCTGCACGGGTAGATAGAGCCTCCAGCAGAGTCAGTGGTTATGACATACAGAGAGCTTTTAGCACATTGGCCTTGATATATCAGAGAACTGAATACAGGAGTTAGGATATTATGTTCAAATTCTACAAGACAAGAGTGAGGCTGAATTTAGAGTATTGTGTGCAGTTCTAGTTACCTACTGCACCTACAAGAAAATAGCAAAAAAATTGAAAAAGATACAAAACATATTTACAAGGATGTTACCATAACTTGAGGACATGAATTATAGGACGAGATTGAATAGGTTAGGATTTCATTCCCTGGAACACAGGAGAATGAGGGGATATCTGATAGAAGTATACAAAATATTGACGGGTCATAGATAGGGTGAGTACGTGCATGCTTTTTCCTTCAGGTTGGGTGAGAGGAGAACTAAATGTTTTTGGTTTAGGTTGAAAGGACAAAGATTCAGGGAGAATCATAAACAAGGTGGATGAACTTAGAGCGTGGATCAATATATGGAACTGTGAAGTTATGGCCATTACAGAGACTTGGATGTCTCAGAGGCAGGAAGGCTGCTGAGTGTGCCGGGCTTTAGATGTTTCAAAAAGGACAGGGAGGGAGGCAAAAGAGGTGGGGGTGTGGCATTGCTTATCAGGAATAGTGTCATGGCTGCAGAAAAGGAGGAAGTCATGGAGGGATTATCTACTGAGTAGGTGGGAGTCAGAAACAAGAAGGGGACAATAATTCTACTGGGTGTTTTTTATAGACCCCCCCCCCCCCCATTCGTAACAGAGACATCAAGGAGCAGACAGGGAGGCAGATTCTGGAACAGTGCAATAAAAATAGGGTTGTTGTGATGGGAGAATGTAACTGTCCTAATATTGACTGGCATCTCCTTAGAGCAAGGGGTTTAAATAGGGTGGACTTTGTTAGGTTTGTTTAGAAATGTTTGCTGATGCAATATGTAGATAAGCCAACTAAAGGAGAGGCTGTACTTGATCTGGTATTGGGAAATGAACCTGATCAGGTATCAGATCTCTCAGTGGGAGAGCATTTTGGAGCTAGTGATCACAACTCTAACTCCTTTATCATAGCACTGTAGAGGGATAGGATCAGACAATTTGAGGAAGCATTTAATTGGGGTAGGGGGAAATATGATACTATTGGGCAGGAACTTGGGAGCAGATATTCTCAGGGAAATGCACAACAGAAACATTTGCATGGTGTTCTGCATAGGTATGTTCCATTGAAGCAGAGGAAGGATGCTGAGGTAAATGAACCATGGTGTACAAAGGATCCAGAAAATCTAGTTAAGAAGCAAGAAACTAGGTACTGATAGAGCTCTAAACAATCACAAAGTTGCCAGGAAGAAGCTTAAGAATGAAATTAGGAAAGTGAGAAGGGGCCATGAGAAGTCCTTGGTGAGCAGGATAAAGGAAAACCCCAAGGCATTCTACAAGTATGTGAAGAGCAAGAGGATGAGTCGTGTGAGAATAGGACCAATCAGGTGCGATAGTGGAAACATGTGCATGGAGTCGGAGGAGGTGGTGGAGGTGCTTAATGAATACTTTGCTTCAGTATTCACCAGGGAAAAGGACTTTGGCAATTGTGGGGATGACTTACAGCAGACTCAAATGCTTGAGCATATAATCATTAGGAAAGATGAGGTGCTGGAGCTTTTAAAAAGCATTAAGGTAGGTAAGTTGCCGGGACCAGACGAGATAAACCCCAGGCTATTGTGGGAAGCGAAGGAGGAGATCTTTGCATCGTCCATAGGGGTGGGAGAAGTACTGGAGGATTAGAGAGTTGCAAATTTTGTTCCCTTGTTCAAGAGAGGGAGTAGAGATGACCCAGGAAATTATAGACCAGTGAGTCTTACTTCAGTGGTGGGCAAGTTGTTGGAGAAGACCTGAGAGGCAGGATTTATGAGCGTTTGGAGAGACATAATCTGATTATGGATCGTCAGCATGGTTTTGTCAAGGGCAGGTCATGCCTTACGAGCCTGATTGAATTCTTTGAGGATGTAACAAAACACATTGATGATGGTAGAGCAGTGGATGTAGTGTATATGGATTTCAGTAAGGCATTTAATAAGGTTCCCCATGCGAGGCTCCTTCAGAAAGTAAGGAAGCATGGGATCAAAGCAGATGTTGCTTTATGGATCCAGAACTGACTTGCGTACATAAGGAAAAGGGTGGTTGTAGATGGTTTGTATTCTGCATGGAGGAAGGTGACCAGTGGTGTTCTGCAGGGATCTGTTCTGGGACCCCTCCTCTTTGTGATTTTTATAAATGACTTGGATGAAGAAGTAGAAGGGTGGTTTAATAAATTTGCTGACGACACAAAGGTTGGGATTGTTGTGGATAGTTTGTCAGAAGTTACATCGGGACATCGATAGGATGCAGAACTGGACTGAAAAGTGGCAGATGGAGTTCAACTCAGAAGTGGTTCTTTTTAGTAGGTCAAATTTGAAGGCAGAATATTGTATTAAATGTAAGAATCTTGGCTGGGTGGATGATCAGCGAGATCTTGGGATCCATGTCCATAGGACACTCAAAGCTGCTGTGCAGCTTGACAGTGTTGTTAAGAAGGTGTATGGTGCGTTGGTATTCATCAGCCATGGAATTGAGTTCAAGGGCCATGAGGTAATGTTACAGCTATCTAAGACCTTGATCAGACCACACTTGGAGTACTGTGTTCAGTTCAGGTCACCTCACTACAGGACGGGTGTGGAAACTGTAGAGGGAGTGCAGAGGAGATTCACAAGGATGTTGCCTGGATTGGAGAGTGTGCTTTATGAGAAGAGGCTGAGTGACAGAGGATGAGAGATGACCTGATAGAGGTGTAGAAGATGATGAGAGGCATTGATCGTGTGGATAGCCAAAGGCTTGTTCCCAGGGCTAAAAAAGGGGGCATAATTTTAAGGTGCTTGGAAGTAGGTACAGAAAGGATGTCGGGCGTAAGTTTTTCACAGAGTGATGGGTGAATGGAATGCACTGCCGGTGAAAGTGGTGGGGACAGATTCAATAGGGTCTTTTAGGGGATTTTTAGATAGGTACGTGGAGCTTAGAAACATAGAGGGGTATGTGGTAGGGAAATTCTAGGCAGTTTCTAGAGTAGGTTACATGGTCGCACGACATTGTGGGCTGAAGGGCCTGTAATGTGCTGCAGATTTTTATGTTCTATGAACTAATTGGAAAAGGAACATCCTTACGAGAGGCTTGTGCCAGTGAAGTGGTAGATGCAGGTTCGATTGCAAACTTTAAGAAAAGTTTGGATAAGTACATGGATGGGAGGGTTTTGGAGGGATACGGTCTGTGTGCAGGTAGATGAGACTAAACAGTAGATTGGCTCAGCATGGACGGAATGGGCCTGAAGCCCTGTTTCTGTGCTGTAGACTTTGTGACGCTATGTTGGAGAACTCAACGGATCAGCAAGCAACTGTGGAGGGAAATGGACAGTTGGCACTTCATGTTAAGATTCTTCATCTAAAGACTGATCAGATGAAGGGTCTTGATGTAAAACATTGACTGCCCAACTTTCTCCACAGATGCTGCCTGGCCTGCTGAGTTTCTCCACCACCTTGTTTGTTGACCCCGTCTTCCATGATCAATTCTGTCACCTAATGTCCCCATGACGGTCTCTTGTCTGTAGTTACAGGTTGGCAGATGGCAGGCTGCTGAGGTCTTCCATGGGCACCTCTGAAGATGACTGGAGTGGCTAGTATTGAGGTTCTCTGACCTGAATGGGGTTGGCTGTAACCTGTCTGTGATGGTTGGGACACTCAGTTCCCTGACAGCTCTTTGGCCATGGTTTGGGAGGATACTGGATAGTGGGACAGGAAACTGTCCAGCTCTGGGTGAAAGGTAAAAAATAATATTCAGAAATCAGCAAATGCTGGAAATCTGAAATTTAAAAAAAACTGCAAGCGCTTAGCAAATCGGACAACATCAGTAGAAGGAAAAACATAATTAAAATTTCGGATCAAAAAGCCTTCGCTGGAGTTCAGAAAGAATAATTGTGGACTAAGGAAGCTCTTGGAAGCCTGTATCTACACTGATGTTCAGTGTTTGAACACATGAGATGCTGTAACTTAAGGCCAAATTACTGGTAGTCAAAGCCATCAGTTATTACAAAGGCTCCATTACTGGAAGATGTTGGGCCTCAAGTGGCAATCCATGATTTTGAGACCCTTTCATAATACTTCATGCATTGGAAGCAGACCCTTCCACACTATCACTGTCTATCAATACGAGGTCTTTCTCTTCACTGAGCAGCTGAGCAAACACTGCAGTCATTCTTCCGTGGCTTGTGCTATTAGTCAGCATCTGAGCCCTACGCAGAAAAAGTAAGATAGAAACTGTTCGTCTAGTTATTTGGTTTTTATGATGTTCCTTCCCCCGGAGAACTCTTGTGCACTTGATTTCCCACTGCAAGCCCCTCAAGTTGCACAGGATGTCAATTTGTGAACTAAATGTGTCCCTTCAGGTGAAGTGTTCCAATGATTCCTCCACTTCAGTTGGGTGTGGAAATATAAGAAGTCATTCAATGTTAGCAACCAATTAATTTGCAAGGGTGAAGGGAGTCTGAATGTCAACCCTGGATGACACCACATAATTATGATTGTGGCCAGATTGCAGAGAGAGCGGAATAATATAAGATGCCTCCAGCAGAGAGCACCCTCCAGTTGCAAAGATGCAGTCTACATGACAGACTCTTCTAATGGAAGAATGTGGTGCTTCTCCTGCCAGACTTCAATTTGCAATTGTCACAGTTCTACCTTTAAATAGGACCATTGATTCCAGATCTTCCATCCTTCTCTCAAAGGCAAGCTGCTAATTAACACTGCCAAGACCAATAGCAGCTCATCAATAATCAAATGAAGCAAAAACTTTAATTTTCCAGGGGTCTTGAGCTGAGCAGTTCAAATTATTCACTAAAACCATTGTAATTGCTATTGATCATGCAATAAATCGTTCTCAACCCAGGCTTCACCCGACAAGCCGAGAGGATTGAATCACTTCCTGTTGTTCCTATATTTCCACATTGGGTAAACCTTACATTAGGAAAAACAGAGACCAACAGATGGCCAATGGAAGGAAGAGCCTATCAGAATCCTACAGGAGATGGACTTGTGTACACTATGTGAGCCCAAACTAATGCAGTACCCAGCTGGATTAAACACTACAGTTTCAGGAAAATCTGTAGGCCAATCCAATTGACTTGTCTATCATGATGTAAGTTCCAGCAACCCTGGAAATTTGTGTAGTCAGATTATTTTACTCACTGAGGCTCAGTAGTTGATGTGGCTTGAAATAGCCCTTGTCTACCTGCATACACTGATGATCTGCTCTGCTCCTTGAGGTTGACATGTCCCATCCAATTATTTTGCAGGAAAAATGTAGGGTCTCGCAATGCTCCAACTTCACCGGCTGATTCCTGGCATTAATAAAGTTCCAGAAATATCTGCAGAACTATTCCAACAATGTTTCTTTCCTACCCCTTTACACATCAATACAGAAACTCATCTTTGAAAATGCACATGGGAACTTATTTAGAATTTCAATAATAATTCAGATTTGCTTATTTTGTTCTATTTTAACATAAACCTGAATACCAAATGATGAAGCAAATCTTTGGTCTAAAGCTATGATAGATATTCACTTCCCAGGGCCCAAGAGGCTTATTACTCACCTCAGCTTTCTACTACAGCAGTGTGAAAATTTCAAAGGATCAGAGTTGCTTGTGACAATGCTAAACTTCTAACAAATGTTCCTCGCTCAGCTCCTTCTGAAGAACCAGTCTTCAGGTCTTAATGCAAATCGCAAGCCGTAATCAGTTTGAGGTTAAGCCCAGCTTTGCACTGTTACAGAGCACAGGCTGCTGGCACACAGCGGGGGTGGGGGTGGGGGGGGGTGGCTGCTAAGAGACATGGTTTGCAAAGTGAAGTGACCATGAAACTTCTTGTCTGCATTAGCCAAACATAAAATAATGGGGAAATGTTCATAGGCCTACAATAAACTGGGCAACTGCAGCGAAATTATTGGTACCATTGTTCCCAGAAGCTTTAAGGCCATCTATTGATTGGAAGAGACAGCATGGTAACAGGACCTCCTGGCCCAACGAGACTGATTGTAGAAATTACATCCATGTGACCAATCACCCTATTAACCTGTGTGGCTTTGGAATGTGGGCGGAAACTGGAGCACCCTGCAGAAGCCCACGTGGTCTTAGGAGAACGTGCAAAACTCCTTCCAAACCGCAGCGGGAATTGAACCCGGGCCAGTGGCACTGTAAAACGATGTGCTAATTGCTATGCAGTGTCGCCCCCGATCTAGGGAATTACATCTTCCCAGCAAAGATAGAGATATCATGCAGATGATGTAATCTGATAGGAAAACAGTATAAATGTTAGGAAGCATTGGGGATTGTTAGGAATGCCAAAAGGATGGATGACAGAAAGAGGACTTAGAATTCATTCCTCAGTCTTCAGTTTCCGTGACAGTTGACTTGTTGGTATGTTCTTTTAGGTCTTAAGAATTCTTAAGAATTGTACCTGTGTTTGGAAATTCTTTGTAGTTTGTAAATCATTTGTACACTGCTTTTAAAAAGTACCCCCTTGGAAGTTTACAAGATTTAATGTTTTTCAACATTGAATCACAGAGGATTTAATTTGGCTTTTTTGATACTGATCAACATGAAAAGACTCTTTCATGTCAAAGTGAAAACAGATCTCTGCAAAGTGATCTAAATTAATTACAAATATAAAGGGGAGGGAACGTCGACTCAGACCATGAGAGGCCTGCGTAAAAGACAATATAATTGATTGAATAGGTATTCACCTCCTTCAAATCAGCATTTAGAGATGCATCTTTGGCAGCAGTTACAGCCTTGAGTCAGTGTGATAGGCCTCTATCAGCTTTGCACATCTGGACACTGACTTTTTTCCCCATTCTTCATTACAAAACTGCTCAAGCTCTGTCAGATTGTATGGGGATTGTGGGTGAACAGCACTTTTCAAGTCCAGCCACAAATTCTCAATTGGATTCAGGTCTGGACTCTGACTCGGTCACTCCAGGATATTAACTTTGTAGATTTTAAGCCATTCCTATGTAGCTTTGGCTTCATGCTTGGGGTCATTGTCTTGCTGAAAAACAAATCTCCCAAGTCACAATTCTCTTGCAAACTGCATCAGGTTTTACTCCAGAATTTCACTGTATTTTGCTGCATTTGTTTTACCCTCTACCTTCACAAGCCTTCCACGACCTGCTGCAGTGAAGCATCCCCACAGCATGATGCAGCCACCACCATGTTTCACAGTAGGGGTGGGGTGTTTTTGATCATGTGCAGTGTTTGGCTTACACCAGACATAGCATTCAGTCTGATGGCCTAAAATCTCAAATTTGGTTTCATCAGATCATAGAACCTTCTTCTAGCTGACTTCAGAGTCTCGCGCATGCCTTGTGGCAAACTCTAGCTGAGATTTCATGTGAGTTTTTTTTAACAGTGGCTTTCTCTTTGCCACTCTCCCATAAAGCTGTAACTGGTGAAGCACCCGGGCAAAAGCTGTTGTATGTACAGTCTCTCCCATCTTAGCCATTGAAGCTTGTAACTCCTCCAGAGTTGTCATACATCTCTTGGTGTCCTCCCTCACTAGTCCTCTTCTTGCATGACCACTCAGTTTTTGAGGATGGCCTGCTCCAGGCAGATTTACAGCTGTGCCATATTCTTTCCATTTCTTGATGATTTATTTAACTGTATTCCAAGGGCTACTCAGTGACTTAGAAATTGCCTTGTATCCATCCCCTGACTTGTGCTTTTCAATAACCTTTTTGTGGAGTTGCTTGGAGTGTTCTTTTGACTCAATAGTGTAATTTTTACTAGCAGTTGGACCTTCCAGATACAGGGGTGTTTTTACTACAATCAATTAAAACACCTTGACTGCACACGGTGAATACTTATGCATTCAATTATTTTCTGTTTTATATTTGTAATTAATTTTGATCACTTTGTGGAGATCCGTATTCACTTTGCCCTGAAAGAGTCTGTTTCTTTTGATCAGTGTCAAAAAAGCCAAATTAAATCCACTATGATTCAATGCTGTAAAACAATAAAACATGAAAACCTCCAAGGGGCTGAATATTTTTTATAGGCACTGTAAATTGAAAATATTTTATAAATCAGAAATCCTCTATATGTCAAATTTGTGTTAAGAACCATTTATCTAAATTTAAATGCATATCATTAAAAATAAAATGAACTGTGTATAAAATACTTTGTTAGCTGGAAGTGTTTCCTCCACGGTAGGGAGGGGGAGGACCCACCACTCAAGCAGAGGCAGCTAGACCTCACTGCAGGGATTAGATGGGGAAGTAAGATAATCTTTGAAGAGTAGGTTCATACTGTATAACCTCCCTATAGTGAGGGTACCCATAGATACCGATATGGGACAGGATTAAAATCTTCTTTTGAGTTTAGGGCTTTGCAAACTGGGAACCTAATATCACCACAAAGCTAACTCTTATAATTATTTATAACTATAGATAAAAACTTCAGCTTGAAGACTATTTGGGTAATTTTGAGTGTGAAACTAGCTGCCAAATAGACGCTGTATAATGACAAATGTTACTTGGAGGTTGGCCTTCAACATTACTTTCACTCTGTTATTCATTACAGCATTTGAAACTACCAGCTGCATCAGAATTAGAATCAGGTTTAATATCACTAGCATATGTCATGAAATTTGTTGTTTTGTGGCAGTAGTACATTGCAATGCATTATGATTTTTAAAAACTATAAATTACAACAAGAAACAAATATAAAAATTAATTTAAATAGGTAATAGGAAACATAGAACATAGAACATAGAATAGTACAGCATAGTACAGGCCCTTTGGCCCACAATGTTGTGCCGACCCTCAAACCCTGCCTCCCATATAAGCCCCCACCTTAAATTCCTCCATATACCTGTCTAGTAGTCTCTTAAACTTCACTAGTGTATCTGCCTCCACCACTGACTCAGGCAGTGCATTCCACGCACCAACCACTCTCTGAGTAAAAAATCTTTCTCTAATATCCCTCTTGAACTTCCCACCCCTTACCCTAAAGCCACGTCCTCTTATATTGAGCAGTGGTGCCCTGGGGAAGAGGCGCTGGCTATCCACTCTATCTATTCCTCTTATTATCTTGTACACCTCTATCATGTCTCCTCTCATCCTCCTTCTCTCCAAAGAGTAAAGCCCTAGCTCCCTTAATCTCTGATCATAATGCATACTTTCTAAACCAGGCAGCATCCTGGTAAATCTCCTCTGTACCCTTTCCAATGCTTCCACATCCTTCCTATAGTGAGGTGACCAGAACTGGACACAACACTCCAAGTGTGGCCTAACCAGAGTTTTATAGAGCTGCATCATTACATCGCGACTCTTAAACTCTATCCCTCGACTTATGAAAGCTAACACCCCATAAGCTTTCTTAACTACCCTATCCACCTGTGAGGCAACTTTCAGGGATCTGTGGACATGTAACCCGAGATTCCTCTGCTCCTCCACAATACCAAGTATCCTGCCATTTACTTTGTACTCTGCCTTGGAGTTTGTCCTTCCAAAGTGTACCACCTTACACTTCTCCGGGTTGAACCCTATCTGCCACTTCTCAGCCCACTTCTGCATCCTATCGATGTCTCTCTGCAATCTTTGACAATCCTCTACACTATCATACAACACCACCAACCTTTGTGTCGTCTGCAAACTTGCCAACCCACCCTTCTACCCCGACATCCAGGTCGTTAATAAAAATCACGAAAAGCAGAGGTCTGAGAACAGATCCTTGTGGGACACCACTAGTCACAATCCTCCACTCTGAATGTACTCCCTCCACCACCACCCTCTGGCTTCTGCAGGCAAGCCATTTCTGAATCCACCTGGCCAAACCTCCCTGGATCCCATGCCTTCTCCCTTTCTGAATAAGCCTACCGTGTGGTAGAAAGAGAGGGGAAAATGTTCATGGTTTCATTGCCTATTCAGAAATCTGATGGCAGAGGAGAAGAAGCCAGTCCTGAAACATTGAATGTGTGTCTTCAGGCTCCTATACCTCTTCCTTGAGGATAGCAATGAGAAGAAGGCATGACCTGGGTGATAGGCTTCTTAATGATGGATGCCATTTCTTTGAGGCATCGTCTTTTGAAGATGTCCTTGATACTGGGGAGCCTAATACCCATGTTAGAGCTGGCTGAGTTTATAACCCTCTGTAGCTTTTTCTGATCCTGTGTAGTGGTGCCTCCATACCATTTGGTGATGCAACCAATTAGAATGGTCTCCACAGTACATCTGTAGAAATTTGCGATAGTCTTTGGTGACATACCAAGTCTCCTCAAACTCCTGATGAAGAATAGCCGCAGTCAACCAGCTGATCTATCTCGCTCCTGTACGCCTCCTTGTCACCATCTGAAAATTTGCCAACAATAATTGTGTCATCATCAGAAGCTACAATAGACACAGGCAAGTTTATCATTCAATTACAAGTTAAACCATATTTTCATAGCATTAGATATATACACTGCTTAGTAACACTTCCACCAGCTCTGATTAGCAAACACCACTAGGCTTCCAGTTTTCTTAAAGGCAAACAAAAAAATGCCCATAGCTTCCCAAACATGGCACTGGAAAACCTTATGGAAGAGGGAAATGCCTGTACCTGTAGTGGGGAAGGATCTCACCTCACCCTCTATGTCCCTCTCTCCTGCTACTCTACCTTGTCTTCATTTCATTCCACTATCTCATACTGGCCACATTGGAGAGCATTTAGCACTTTAACATATTGCCAAAAATTAACCATCTATAATTTTTCTCTAAGTGGGTGGAATTTAAGGGATGAATAAATAACAGAATTTTCTATTCCTCCTGTTTTAAATGAAGGCTTTGAGCAATATACTGATAGACAGTACAGAGTTCCTTTCCATGAACTCTACTATAACAATACACTTACTAACCAGCAGATGGTGGTTAGTCACTCTGTCTAGGTGATTACAGGTATTCTAGATGCTTGTTTGAAGCTCATATTTCTTTGTGTTAAGACTAACTTGAAATCTCGTCTTAACCTAATGTCACTTCTCAGATACCACAGAAAATCTTTTACCTCTTCAACATCCTGCCAAAGTGCTATCCTTAGTAAGTTACCCTCATGCAGATTAATTCTAACTGAGAATAGTTCAGGCAAATTTACAGCAAATATCAGATTTGATCTTGAAAATGAACTTGAGAAAATTTGGAATTAAATCAGGAACTATATTACGACACTACATAAGAAATCTGATTTTTCCACCCCCAAAAAATACCAGGTGTCACATTTATTTAATTTTCCCACACATTAATGACAGTAGTAGCTCAACGCGGGGAGACTGCAGCACAGGCAGCCACCATATGGTCCTTGACAGATCAGGGTCAGGGTCCAGTGATATGGAATGCAAGACAACGGGGAATCCTGCACCGCTGCAGCCTTCCTCCGCCTTCATTCGTATTGTGATGTGTCAACATCGTCTGCCAGCTCCATTGCTGATGTCTTGGTTGGATAACTCTTTGTCTGGGACTTTCCCCTTAACCTTACTGATATGGGTGATTCTACCTGGAGCTAAGCGCAAGAAAGCATCGCCACTCTTGGGATATCAGGAACTCAAAATCCTCTCCACCATGACAAGGCGGCAATCCTCAGACAAGACCTTAGTGGTAAGAGAGGAAAGTCAAGGATCTGGATCAAAGACAGGTAAATAGAATATAGCTATAAATAATGGCCACTTAGCTATCAGGCATGGTCTGTCAAACTCTAGTGCTACACAACTGCTTAAACTATAGTATTAATAGCTGTTATCCAATGCTTTATTATGAATTGCTGTAACACTTCTCACTAGTTACGTGATGGGAAGGATTTTATGATTTACTATTCTTGAACATAGAGCATTGTGCATATCTTTTAAAAAAGGCAAGCATATTCATGAGTTTTCTCCAAGAACAGAGCAGATGAATTTCTCTTCCATGACTAAATTGCTCTCCAAGGTAAGAAAATAACTGCAGAAAAGTTTTATCATTTTGAAATGAAAAACCTGAAATCCTTTCATCATGGAGTTTAAAAACAAGTATATAACTTTCTACTGCAAAACATCTGGGTTAAATTGCTGCAATATACAACCTAAAGTTTCTAAATATTGGTATAGGAAATTCTGTGCTGTTCACTGGCTCTTTAATCCCTTTTACCAAAGAAAAACACAACAGAATGCAGAAAAAAAGAAGCAGACAAATACAAATTGGAACCCAAATGATAAGTCTATCTGAATAGAGCAGGGGTAGCATTTCATTATAATTCACAATTTCACCCTGAAGCCAAGTGTCAGTGATTAATGAAAGGAGCCACATAATGGCTGATCACCTTAGAGAACAAAGGAAATGGTTCTGTTGAGAGTGATTGTAAATGACAGCTTCTCTCATGCTCTCCACTGGCTGTGATTTCAACCTGTAGCAGTGCCACATTTTATTATTCTGGCTGACAGGGATAAATTCACACAAGCTATTGGATTTAAATTAAGGTATATTAAAACTGGACAAAATTATAACCACAAACATCTAACGGAAAGTAGTGCTGAGGACTTGCTGTAGTAAGAGACATTAGTCTTCTGTGGACGCAGTTTTGTTTCTCAAAAGTAGGTGGGTTGAGGTGAGTGAGCGGTCAGTTTTTGCTGTGATCCTGCCGTGATCTACTTCCAGGATCATAAGGCACATTTGGATGCAGGCAAATGACATCTTCACCTATATATTCCCCATGACAAAACAATAACACTTCAAAGTTCAGAATGAATTTATTTTCAAAGTAACTATATGTCACCATACACAAGCCTGAGATTCATTTTCTTGTGGGCATACCCAATAAATACAAAGAAACACAATGAAAAACCACATGCAGGGTGGAGAAACAACAAATCTGCAAAAGAAAACAAACTGTAAGTCCAAAAAGGAAAAAGCAAGGGAAATAATAAATAAATAATATTGAGTGCATGACATAAAGGGACCTTGAAAGTGAGTCTTTAGATTATGGGTACATTTGGGTGACAGGGGAATGAAATTGAGTGAAGTTACCCCCTCTGGTTCAAGAACCTGATGGTTGAAGGGTAATACCTGTTCTTGAACCTGGTGGTGTGGGTCCTGAGGCTGCTGTACCTCCTTCCTGATGGCAGTAGCAGGGAGAAGAGATCATGGTCTGTATGGTGTGGGCCTTCGATGATGGGTACTGCTTTTCTGCGGCAGTGCTCCTAGTAGATGTGCTCAATGTTGTAGAGGGCTTCACCTGCGATGGACTAGGCTGTATCCATGACTTTTTACAGCCTTTTCCATTCAAGAGTATGAATGTTTCCTCATCAAGCCATAAAACAAGCAGTCAGTATACTCTCCACTGTACATCTATAGAAGTTTGTCTTAGTTTTAGATGACATGCTGAAACCTCACAAGTGTCTAAGAAAGTAGAAGTGCAGAGCAGTTCATGCAGTTCAAGTGAAGTGCATGCAGATAGTGCTGGACCCATGGCAGATTCTCTGAGTTGATAACAGAGAGGAATTTAAAGTTGTTGACCGTTTTGTGCAGGTTACACCTTCCCAAAAGAAATCCTAATAATCCCAAAATCTGAAACACTGCCCCTGCACCAGTTCTTCAGCCACACATTCATCTACCAAATCATTCTATTTTTACTCTCACTGGTGTGTGGCACAGACAGCAATCCAGAGATTACTACCCTTGAAATCCTGCTTTTCAGCTTCCTACCCAGCTCCTTATGTTCACTCTTCAGGACTTTATCCCTTTTCCTAACTATGTCCTTTGACAAATATGTACCATGGCTTCTGGCTGCTCTCCCACCCCTTAAGAATGCTGAGACATCCCTGATCCTAGCACCTGAGAGATAACATACCATCTGGGAATCTCCTTCATATTCGCAGCATCTCCTGTCGGTTTCCTTAGCTATTGAATCGCCCATTGCCATTACCATTGCTCTCCTCTTCTTCCCACTTCCCTTCGGAGCCACAGAACCAAATTCAGTGCCAGAGACCCTGTCGGTGTGGCTTTCCCCTGGGAGGTCAACCCTCCCCCAACACTATCCAAAACAGTTATTGAGGGGAATAGCCACAAGGGTTTCCTGCACTGTCTGCCTATTGCTTTTCCCTCTCTTGACAATCACCCCGCTACCTGCTTCCGGTGACTACCTCCTTATAGCTCCTGTCTATTGTATCCTTATTCTCCTGATTGATTGTAGGTATTCCAGCTTCAGCTCCAGTTCCTTTATAATCTGTCAGGGACACTGGATGTCTCATGGACTTTCCACCTCATGTAAGAGGAGCGTACCACTGCTGTGGGGTTCATTCACACTGCTCTACCTATGCAAGAGTAAAGAAAGAAAGTGAAAATTACCAAAAACCTCAACTTATCCTCCACCTCTTCTCATCAAAGTGATTATGAGTAAGGACTGTCTGAGCTGGAGTTGATTTGTTTGGAATAAAGGTAACTTTGCGGAATAGATTTAATAAATGTGTACAAGATTATAATTGGCCTTGAAACAGATGTCACTAACTAGGGACATTGATTTGAATTATTTGGTAGAAGAGTTAGAAAGTTTTAAAAAAATTGGTTTACCCAATGGTAAAACAGATGTGGAACTCACTAGGTGAAATGATGATGGTAGCAGAAACCCTTACTTCATTTAAAAAGGGCCTTTACCAGCACTTAAAAAAACTTAACCAGCAGAATGATCAGCCAAAAACTGGGAAGTTGAATCACCATAGACACATTATGCTGAGTGTTCTTTCTCTGTGTCATAAATTGCTATAGTCCTGTAATTGTAAGTTATAGGACTGTCTTCCAGAGATCTAGATACTGATTCTGAAGAACGGTCAATCAGGAATTTAAATTCAAGTATTGAAATAAATTTGTAATTATCATGATCATAAATTATGATGAACATGAATTTAACAGAATGAGAAAACAACCTTTCTGTTTCATCAACTTTAGGGAAAGAATCCTGCTGTCTTCACCTGTAATCCTGCATCATTGGGGTTCTTGATCCACTACAACATGAGTCACCTTCTGAAATATCCCTTCATTCCATAATCCCAGGGTGGGGGAGTGGAAGTAGGTTTGAACAGTAAGTATTGACCTTACTGGCCATAAGGCTTTTCCTGAAAATAAATTAACACAACAAAAAGGGTTAGATTTGAGTTCATCGGTAGATAAGCTGCTACTGACAAAATTATATGGAAGTATTTGGACTCAGTTTGATGTCAAATGTAATATCAGGATTTCAAGTGACCTGGTTTAACTTCTGTGAGTTGCTAGGGAGAGGAGTAAAAATCAGTGGTTCTGGAACAAAATACAATATTAAAATACCAGGTATGCTGAAAACTGAAGCAAAAAAAAAATTGCTGGAAAAGAAAATCAACAAGTCAGTCTTATTCTGTGAGGAGAGGAACTGCTCTAATATTCCAGATCAATGACTTTTAATCAAAAAGTATCTTAATGTATCCTTGCAATGTATGAAAATATGACAAACAGGCTGTTTTCATCTTTTTCTTTAAGGGAAAGGCACAGCGAATTCTTTATCTTTCTTGGAATGGAACCGGATATCTTACATTTACTTGCCAGCAGCTATATTTCATTAGGAGTTTGAAGAGATTTGGTATGTCACCAAGGACTCAAGCAAATATCTACAAATGTACCATGGAGAGCATTCTGACTGGTTACATCACCATCTGGTTTGGAGGCACCAATGCACAGGATCAGAAAAAGTTGCAGAAGGTTATAAAATCAGCCAGTTCCATTATGGCCACTAGCCCTACCACCATTGAGGACATTTTCAAAAGGCAATACCTTAAAAGTTGGCATCCATTGTTAAGGATCCTCACCACATAGGACATGGCCTCTTCTCACTACTACCATCAGGGTGAAGGTACAGGAGCCTAAAGAAACACACTCTTAGGAACAGCATCTTCCCCTGCACCATCAGATTTCTGAATGGTCCATGAATCCATGAACACTACCTCATCGTTTTGCTCTCTTTCTGCACTACTTAACTTTATTTCTCTATCTCTAAAAGTATTCCACTGTACTGCTGCTACAAAACGACAAATTTCATGACATATGTCAATTATTATAAACCTGATTTCAACTCTGGTTCTGATTCTGACTTGAAAGGATCTGAATTTAACTTCAAACACCAACATGCCAATCAAGATTATGAGCCCAAATCTCTGAGACTGGTTAGAAAAGAATAAAGCAAAACACTTGCACTGTTAGCCTAGTAAATAAAAGCATCAATGGCTGAAAATGGACATTTCAGCAATTATTTTTCAGAGTGGCAGGAATGGAATTTTGGATGTCCGTCTCTCAGTGCAATTACACTGGCATTCAGTAGCAACTCAGTGGAATTTTCAGACTATTGTTTAAAATTTACACATTGGCCACAGTATTAGGTACACCTGTATACCTGTTCATTAATGCAAAATATATAATCAGCCAATCATGTGGCAACATCTCAATGTATAAAAGCATGCAGACATGGTCGAGAGATTCTGTTGTTGTTCAGACCAAGCATCAGAATGGGGAGAAATGTGATCTAAGTTACGTTGATCGTGGAATGATTGCTGGTGCCAGACAGGTTGGTTTGAGTATTTCAGAAACTGCTGATCTCCTGGGATCTTCACACACAGCAGTCTCTAGAGTTTACAGAGAATGGTGCTAAAAACAAAACAAAAAAATCAGTGAATGGCAATTCTGTGGTCAAAAAAACCTTGTTAATAAGAGAGGTCAGAGGAGAATGGCCAGACTAGGTCAAGCTGACAAGAAAGCAACTGTAACTCAAATGACCACATGTTATAACAGTGGTGTGCAGTAGAGCATCTGAAAATGCACAACACATCCACTCTTAAAGTGGATGGGCTATAGCAGCAGACGGCCACAAACATACATTACTAGGTATTATCAGGTACAGAACGTACCTAATAAAGTGGCCACTAAGTGTACTTGGATCCTGGAGAGGATAGAAATTTTGCCGGAAAATTTGCAGTTGTTTTGGAAATTCAGTATGACCAGAACATTTTTTTATATGGGAATAGGGATGAGGAAAGTATGCATTTGCATTTATATGAAGTTGTTCAGAATCTCTGGGCATGTTAAATTGCTTCATAGTTAATGAAATACAATTGAAACGTAGTTGCTGTTATTGCAAGGAGACACAACAGTCAATATACAATCAATAAAGTTTGGCAAACCACTCTGAGACAAATAATGAAAATATCAGTTTCTAGCATTGCTGTTTGAAGAAAATATTTGAAATGGACACCACAAGAGCTTTCTTTTTTTTCCAAATATTACTATTTCCAGGTGGGTGAATTCATCAAAAAGACCTGCTTTATTTGTCTTTATTATCTTCGCAAAGATAGGTTTAGTAAAATTCTTCAAAAAATTGAACTATTTAGGCAGAAACAACTTTTGCTTCAGAAAGTTGAGCATATAATCTAAATTGGCTCATTAGTTTCCTGTTGAGGGATCATTCAGAATCAGAATCAAAATCAGGTTTAATATCACTGACATATGTCATGAAATCTGTTGTTTTACTGCAGCAGTTCAGTGCAATACATTAAAAATACAATAAATTACAATAAGAACTATTTATTTACTTAAATCAAATCTTAAAGAACAAAAAAAATTGGGAAAATAGCTCAGATTCCCTTTGTTTACTGTTGCAGAACAGTTTCTAACAAACATCAGTAACTTGCACATCATGTGGCCGTTAGACACTACACTGTGCGAAGGTCAAACACTTTTTAAACACATCACTCGTGTGTGTTGTGATTAAAAAGCAGTGATTTTTGTCACTGATAGTTGGCAAGTAATAAGCAGTAACACAATTTAGATCCGCTTTGCTCTCTGCAGTTTCAAGCACGCAGCCTTGGAGATGCCAAAAGCAGCAGTGAGCGAAAATGAAACCATTTCACTATTTCAACAAGTTAGAAACTATGAAGAATTTGAAGGTATTGAATGTTAGAATGAAATGAATGTTAGAAGGATGTAATTGTCAAAAGCAGTGTTTAAAAGCAGTCCTTTACCTGCAGAGCTGTCTGTGTTGATTTTGTTCATTTACAGTCATTCAAAAGAACACAGCAGTGTGCTCTGGATGTATTCCTCCATTGATAACTATTAGGAACTAATACACAGTTTTATAGCACTGTAGTAGTTTTGGTAGTGTTCAAGTTTGTTCTGCATTCCATTTAATACATAATTTATTACTCAGTTAAATGGTAATTTGTCTTTTTTACACCTTTGTAACTACTTCCATGAAACTTCAGCTAATTGGGTCAGCTATTTAATTCAGCCAAAATTAACCATAATCCACTGTGTATATCTAATAAATTAAATAAGTATTGCAAAAAGAGAGCAAGATATTGAGCAGCACACTTGGATTTCTAGCATCTGCAGATTTCTCTTGTTTGTGGCAAAATATTGAGGTGGTGTTCATGGGTTCATTGTTCTTTCAGAAGTCTGATGGCAGAGGGGAAGAGGCTGTTCCTAAAATGTTGAGTGTGTGTCTTCAGGCTCTCAATGCATCTGGTTTCTTTATTTGCTAAGGTTTGTGATTATTCTGCTGTGATTAACCAGGGATAGAGAGGATAAGCTTGTCTGTGAGGATCCATCATTCCAGGCAGAACTACCTGTTTGAAATGTCCAGCTTTGTGGGCTTCCTCAGGCTGTAGGAGTCCTGTAAGATTCACAGAAAAAGATATTCATCATCAGGTCAATAACTATTCACGAAAATTTCCTAACCAACTCGGAAACTGTATCTGCAGGGGAAGTACACACTGTGAAAAAGTTGAAGTTGGCTTATGACAGAATTTTATGGGGAGAACAACAGCAAGATCTGCAGAATGATGACATGTCAAGGTTTGATCATTAATCCTCACATGTGTCACGAGCAGACACAGGGGTGCTAAACAAAACAAGATCACCTCCAGAGCTAGCAATAGATTTTGTTCTTCCTTGTACCCAACACCACAATCACTCAGAGGCATAAACAGAGGAGCTATCATTGTTAACACGCAGCAGAAAGCAACAAGTGATACAAGAGTACATAATTAAATGAATCAGATTCTTTCTTGGGATGTGGATTGTTTTTGATTTTGTTTGATTTTTTTTCCTGTTGTTTTGGAGAAAAATCCACCTTTCATTTTTCTGTTTGGATGTTGAGCTGGAACCTAGCTACAAGATCACGAGATTGGATAATCTGGCGATGTAAGAGTCAAAATAACTTAGAGCAAGAAGATGGGAAACTGATAAAAGTAAGTGCAGTTACATTGGATTTTGATACTATAAATCTCTAAACTGTGAAATACTTTCATCAAATAAAGTTACCATTTCTCCTTGGTTTTCAGTACTTTAAAGTATAGGGTCAGTGCACTTTGTGTCATTCAGTACCTCAGCTCTTCATCCATGGGTTTAATTTTTTTAAATTTATTTATAGATACAGCGTAGAAGAGGCCCTTCCAGCCCAACGAGCCACATCGCCTAATCACAGGACAATTTACAAATACCAATAAACCTGCTAACCAGTGCAACTTTGAACTGTAGGAGGAAGACAGAGCACTCGGAGGAAACACATGCAGTCAGAGGGAGACCGTACACACTCTTTAGAGACAGAATTGAACTCTGAACTCCAGAGTACTCTGAGCTGTAATGGCGTCGCACTGTCTGCCACGTTAATGTGGCACCCTGGCTGAGACACCATTAACTTTGCAAATATTGGCCAAAGGAAGATGCAATTCTCCAAAGGATCAGGCTGGCATGGACTAGATGGGCTGAAGGACCAGTTTCTGACTTGCAGAGCTCTTTAAACCTACAAAATAAAGTTTCCCAATGCAAACCATTCTACTAAGTTTAACCTAGAAATGTAGCATGCTGGTAATTAACTGGGAGAGCTCAGATTACATAGAATTCCCTGATATCCTGCTGTGCAGATACAATTCTCAGTTCCAATTACTGCTTTGAGTTTCTTGTTGAGTGGCAGCTCATTAAGGAATTTAGAACTCCACATAAAATGGATTTTCTGTGAGAATTCCCTCTGCAGTTGTACAAACAAATGGTGATGCACAAAATGTTGTGATAATGGTTCTGAGAGCACACTCCTTTACTCATTGCTCTATTATGTAGGGATTTTCATTCTTGAAGAAGAACACTGTTTCAGTCTCATGTCAGGCTCTTCTTAAGGGATCTGGCAAGTTCCCTGCCCCCTGAAATAAAGAGACATATTCCTGGAATGCATCTCATTATCAGGATTTGTAGGTTTCTTTGCAGTGTTTAGGAACTGTCTCCTTTCCTGTGGTCTCTACTGCAAGGCAGTCTAATTTAGTGCTGCTATTGGGAAAGTATCTTTAAGAGTGACAACCTTTTATACATGGTGTGCAGCAAACAGGCAGTGCTTGGACAAATTAGGTGGAGAATTGTCCTGGTCTTCCTTCAGCCTGATGTTCTGGACATAAACTTACTGTTTATATCTGGAACAGTAAGTTTTACATATATATAGTGTGTGTGTATGTGTATGTAAATATAGATATATATATTTATACTTCTTACTGTATTTCACAGATTTGATTATTATGTATTGCAATGTACATCAGACCATAAGACATAGGAGCAGAATTAGTCCATTTGGCCCATCGAGTCTGCTCCACCGTTCAATCATGGCTGATCCTTTTTTCCACTCCTCAGCCCCACTCTCCAGTCTTCAACCCATAACCTTTGATGCCATGTCTAATCAAGACCCTATCAAGCTCTGCCTTAAATGCACCCAACGATCTGGCCTCCACAGCTGGCTGTGGTAATAAATTCCACAAATTCACCACCCTCTAGTGAAAGAAATTTCTCTGCATCTCCTTTAAATGGATGCCCCTCTATCCTGAGGCTATGCTCTCTTGTCCTAGACATTGGAATGGGAATTATCCTTTCCACATCTACTCTGTCTAGGCCTTTCAACATTAGAAAGGTTACAATGAGATCCCCCATTCATTCTTCTAAATTCTAGCGCGTACAGACCAAGAGCCATCAAACGTTCCTCATATGATAACCCCTTCATTCCTGGAATCATCCTTATGAACCTCCTCTGAACCCTCTCCAACGCCAGCATATCTCTTCACAGATGAGGAGCCCAGAACTGTTCACAAAACTCAAAATGAGCCCACACCAGTGCCTGTTAAAGCCTGAGAGCATCACATTCCTGCTCTTGTATTCTAGACCTCTTGAAATGAATGCTAACATTGCCTTTGATTTCCTCACCACCAACTCTACCTGCAAGTTAACCTTTAGTGGGTGCTGCACAAGGATTTCCAACTCACTTTGCATCTCATATTTTTGTATTTTCTTCTTGTTTAGAAAGTAGCCTACACATTTTATTTCTGCTACCAAAGTGCACGACCATGCAATTTCCAACATTGTATTTCATTTGCCACTTTCTTGCCCATTCTCCTAATCTGTCTAAGTCTTTCTGCAGCCTACATGTTTCCACAACACTACCTTCCCCTCCAACAATCTTCACATCATCCTCAAACTTGGCAGCAAAGCCATCTATTCCATCATCTCAATCATTGATATACAGCTTAAAAAGAAGCAGTCCCAACACCGACCCCTGCGGAACATCACTAGTCACTGTCAGCCAACCAGAAAAGAATCCTTTTGTTCCCACTTGCTGCCTCCTACCAATCAGTCAATGCTCTAACCATGTTAATAACTTTCCTATAATACCATGGGCTCTTAACTTGGTAAGCAGCCTCATGCATGGTACCTTGTCAAGGACCTTCTGAAAGTCCAAATATACTACATCCACTACATCCCCTTTGTCTATCTTACATGTAATCTCAAAGAATTCCAACAGGTTCGCCAGGCAGGATTTCCCCCGAAGGAAACCATGCTGACTTTGTCCTATCTTGTCGTGTGTCACCAAGTACTCCATAACCTCATCCTTAACAATTGACTCCAATATCTTCCCAACCACTGAGGCCAGGCTAACTGGTCTACAATTACTTTTCTGCTGCCTTCCTCCTTTCTCAAAAACTGGAGTGACATTTGCCATTTTCCTGTCCTCTGCCACCATGCCAGAGTCTAGTGATTTTTGAAAGATCATTACTAATGCCTCCACAATCTCTACCACTACCTCTTTCAGAACCCTAGGGTGCAGTTCATCTGGTCTGAGTGACTTATGTACACTTAGGTCTTTCAGCTTTCCGAGCACCCTTGTAATAATAACTGCACTCACTTCTATCCCCTAACACTCTCAACGTCTGGCGCACTGCTAGTGTTTTTCACAGTGAAGGCTGATGTAAAATACTCATTTAGTTCATCTGCCATCTCCTTGGCCCCCGTTATTATTTCTCAAGCCTAATTTTCTAGCAGACCTACATCCACTCTCATCTCTTTTTTTTACATACTTGAAAAAGATTTTACTATCCACTTTGATATTGTTTGCTAGCTTGCTTTCATATTTCATCTCTTCCCTTCTAATTATTTCTTTAATTGCTCTCTGTAGGTTTTTAAAATCTTCCCAATCCTCAGTCTTCCCAGTAATTTTGGCTTTGTTGTATGCCCTCTCTTTTGGTTTTACATTAGCTTTGACTTCCCTTGTCAGCCAAAGTTGTACTATTTTGCCATTTGAGTATTTCTTTGTTTTTGGAATATACCTATCCATCACCTTCCTCACTTTTCCCAAAAACTCATGCCATTGCCACTCTGCTGTCATCCCAGCCAGCATCTCCTTCTAATTTACTTTGGCCAAATCCTCTGTCTTACCCCTGTAATTTCTTTCACTCCACTGAAATACTGCTGCACCAGACTTTACATCCTCCCTATCAAATTTCAAGTTGGACTCAATCATATTGTGATCACTGCCTCCTTAAAGGTCTTTTACCTGAAGCTCCCTAATCACCTCTGGTTCATTACATAACATCCAATCCAGTACAGCTGATCCCTTAGTAGGCTCAACAACAAACTGCATTGAAAAGCTATCTTGTAGGCATTCAACAAACTCACTGTCTTGAGAATCATTTCCGACCTGGTTTTCCCAATCAACCTGCATGTTGAAATTTCCCATGACTATCATAACATTGCCCTTTTGACACACCTTTTCAATTTCCTGTTGTAATCTGTGGTCCACGCCCCAGCTACTGTTGGGAGTTCTGTATTTCACTGCCATCAGGGTCTTTTTACCCTTGCAGTTTCTTAACTCAATCCACAAGGATTCAACATCTTCCAATCTTATGTCATATCTTTTTACTGATTTGATGCCATACCTTACCAGCAGAACCATGCCACCCCCTCTGCCTATTTTCCTATCCCTCCGATACAATCTGTGACCTTGGACATTCAGCTCCCAACCACAAGCCACGTAACAAAACATTTCACAGCACATGCCATTGATATTAATCTGATTCTAATTCTGATGCTGAATTTAGCTAATTTTTCTTTGTTTTTTATGAGTAACCCAGTTGGGCAATTTTGCTTATAACAGCCATGTTTTAACACACAAAAAACAGATGCAGTCTGATTTCCAAGCAGGGATTATGACATGACACCTTCATGTGGTTAAAGGAAATCTGCCATTTTAAGCTCAGTATTGAACTAAATTCATTTTCAGAACGATAATTAAACAGAATGTTTTGCCTCAGATTTTTATTGGTTTTTCTTACAATTTAGGAAACCGTTTAGCCCACCAAGTCCATGTCAGATCTCAAGAAATTTCATCACCCCTATTCTTGCAGTGTATATATACATAAGCTGTATGTATGTGAAAGATGTGAAGGAAAGGAGTTGCATTGCCTCAGTTGTCATGAGAACTAGGCCTCTTGCCATGGTGTCACCTGTTGAAGTCAGCTGGGGAAGATAAGTCAGAGGCCGTGAGGCTCGGTGTCCATGTTGGACTTGGAGGCTGGCCCCTCCCGTTGGTGCTGCCCTCCAGTGTTCACTTAGTGGAAGACAAGCTGAATTTGTGTGTGTGTGTGTGTGTGTGTGTGTGTGTGTGTGTGTGTGTGTGTGTGTGTCTGTCTGTCTGTCTGTCTGTCTGTCTGTCTGTCTGTCCAGTAACATTCATCTTCCATTAATCTACCGGACATGTCACTTAGGGACATTGGCTTTATTGTATTCTATGTGTGTGACTGTATGTTTACTGCCATCTTATATGTGCCAGTGCTATGTATGACTATTACTGTTGGTATTATGTTTTGCATATTGGCCACAAAGGAATACTGTTTCATTTGGCTGTATTTGCAGTTGAATGACAATTAAACTTGAACTTGAACTTGAAGATGCTCTGTAGTAGAATATCATGCCAATTTAATTTGTATTTATTTTAGATTTAGCAATAGCCAAAAATGAGAACTAAGATTTTTCTTTTATTATAAAGAAAGTGCTTTAAGTATTCTTCAATTAAATTAATGTCACGGTAATATCTCCATTTGATGCTCATATCTAAAAGAGAAACTGTCTCATAGTTTAGAAGCTTTACTGCCTAGCAGTGCCCTATAAAAAGTTAACATACTCATGTGAAATTACGGTGTCTTTTGCTGAAATGATGTGCTAACATGCTTTCTGAATGGTGGTAAGAATTTCTTGTGAATACAATATTCACATCTGAGTATTATTTCTAGCTTTACGTTAAGTTATGGATTCATTATTAATAAAACAAGTCAATACAAGAAATAATTATCTCCCCTGCCGGCAGTTTTTCAGATTACATAAAATGTGCAAGATTGTTATCTTTTTCCAGCTGCGCATTAGTTAGTTATTTTCCAAAAGATTCGTCCAGTTGCCTTCCAGTCACACAGTGTGGATTTTGATTTATACCAATAAGGGGTGAATATTCATTGGGACCTCATCTATGAGACTAACCTGAGGGGCATTATCAGTTTCTTGATTAGTGACTAGACGTGCACAAAAATGTATGATGTCCTACAAGGAACCACACACATACCATTTTTGCCCTTCTCTTTGCTTGTAAACCGTACTAGTGCTTTAAATCGGATTTTGATCAATTCTGTAATCAGAAAAATAGGAGACTCCAGATGATAAGACTCAAAAGACCATTGACAGTGGAAATCTAACATTCATAAAGGAGATGAGTTAATATTTTGAGTCAAAATCTCAACAAAGAGAATCTGAGCAAAGTATTAACTCATTTTTCTTTCCATAGATTCTTCCTAATTATAGATACCATGTTTTGTGAAATCGGTCAAGTTTTTCTGAGAGGATTCTGAGATTTACTATGGGAAAACCAGGGTGACAGGGTTTCAATTCTGTAGAGAAAATCTAACAACTTGGATATTTGCTCTACCTGCAAAAAGTGCTAAGGGATGATTTGACAGATGTGCCAATAATCATGAAAGGTTTTTAAAAAAACTAATAAGG
This sequence comes from Mobula hypostoma, assembly GCF_963921235.1. Taxonomy (NCBI): domain Eukaryota; kingdom Metazoa; phylum Chordata; class Chondrichthyes; order Myliobatiformes; family Myliobatidae; genus Mobula; species Mobula hypostoma. The sequence goes on along the minus strand of NC_086099.1, from coordinate 71,885,962 downwards.
AGAAATTGTTTTGAGTAGAAGGAGATTTGTTAACCAGAAGGCACAAATTTAAAATAACAGCTGAAGGAATGGAAGGAATTACTCTTCATAAAAGTAATCAGAATTGCATGATTAAAATAATGATTGAAGTAACTACATCAGTTGTTATAAAAAGATAATAGGATAAACACTTGAAAGCTGCAAAAACTGGATGTAAAGAGAACACTTCAGATTTCAGATTTAGATTTATTTACCTCATGTATTTTGAAACATGCAGTGAAACTTGTCCGTTGTGTGAACAACCAACACACCCAAGGACGTGCTGGGGGCAGCTCGCAGGTGTCGCCCCACATCCTGGTGCTAATATAGCATGACCAGAATAACACACAACACAACAAAACAGAATATACTAAGCAACAAACCAACAACAGCCACACCTGCCCTATTCCTCCCTCCCACCCACACTTCCACATATATTTACATTCTCTATGATCTTATAATGGAATGGTGGAGCAAACCCAATGGGCCAAATGGCCTAATTCTGCTCCTATGTCTTATGGCCTTATGGACTAACCCCAGGAGGGACTATTCTTTCAGCCTCCAGTGGACTCATGAATTCACAGATTTTGGGCCTTGAACTTCCCCAGCAGACTCACAGACCTTCACAGACTCATGGAATGTCCATTGAGCCTCAATGTCTGGACTTTCAATCAGACGTTAGGCTTCGATCTGGACTTCCAAATGCCCTTTGGGCTTTAGTCATCAGTATCAACCCAAGACTTGCTAATGACAATGAGTGAGTATCCTGGATAAAAACACAAACTCCAGGCCTCAAAGTCCAGACTCATTGTTCACATACCTTGGGTTTCACTGTTGCTTTTGCCTCCTGCCTGCATAGAACTCTGATCCCAGAATACACCAACAAATCCTCGTCTGTTGACCCAATGTCTGACCATATCCATGTTCTAGCCCTGTGAATGTGGAACAGAGGCTTAGATTCTAGTCTGTCCTCTAATTCCCCCATATCCCTGTTCCTAAACCCTAATTTCCCTCCCTGACCCCAAAACATGCCTATGATCGTAAAGAAACCTAAAATAAAGAGAAGGACAGTGGGATTAATCCAACTGATGTTTCAAAGAATTGGCAGAGGCACAATGGGATTGGATACCTCCTTCTTTCCTGTTTTATTCCGTGATTCCACTGATGGAAAATATTTGCTGCTTCCATGTGGATAAATCAACAATTTAATCTATGGATTTAAAACTGCACGTTTAATGTTAAGGATCTCTGGTCTTAAACACCATGTTTTTTAAAAGGACCTCTTTACTGACAGCATGATTGCAATCCAGTTTAATATTTGCATGCCAAGGTAAATGGAAAATAATTACTTACTAGCTTTTAACTGTGCTTTTAAATGTTACTAATTCAGTAAATATAGGATGGGAAAAGACAGTTGGAATTTGCATGTTCTAAATTCCATCTCAGGTTAATATTGGAGTTCTAAACAGGCATTCTGCCATGCTCAACATATACACAGGCCAAATGTCTGTTTAAAATTGATACTCAGGATGTCTATTCACCACCCAATCCAAATTAGTATTCATTACAAGGTAAGTAAATGTCAAAATTATGTAGATTTCACATTCTTTTTATATCTGGAGTGCTGCTAAAAGCAATCCATTTCTTCATTAAGAATGTTGCTGGTGTGGGAAAATTTAAGATTCATAAAAGAAGGAGAAAAGGAGAATAGAAAAGTGATTACGGTAATGCCACAACCCTGTGCTCCCCACAGAAGAGGAGGGAAAGGATGCTTACCTTCGCTAAAGGTGTGCTGACAATATTCAAAAAGTTTGCAGATGGGAAAGAAATTAGAATATTTAATTCCATCCCTCAGTAGAAAGAAACCTTTGAGGTAAGAAAGTAGATGACTGTAAGTTGTACTTTAGTAGAATGAGTGCCTTTGACAAAATAACAAAATATTTAATAGAATCTTAGCAATAGGTCTGACACACAGTTTTTATGGTATTTCAACTAAATTGACTCTAATAACTTCTGAAATATGAGGCAATGTCAGTCTTATATAGGAGAGAGAGAAAAAAATGGATTGAAACAGAAATGTCCATGACATTTAATTAAAGTAAACTATAAAAATGATAGCACAAATGCATCATTCTTCACAGCTGCCAGTATGGCTTTGACAGCTCTGTACACATTCATGAGTAAGTGTAGAGCAGCTGGTATTCAGAACCTATTTTCTTTTCAGTAGCTCTGAACAAGATTATGGCTGTGGGTTATTCAGAATGCTCCTGTCCTTGCTCATTAGATTTGCAAGGAATGTGGAAGGAGAAAGCTAATGCCACCGGCTCCTTTTCAATTGTGGAAATATCCTCAAAACTAAGGCTCCAGAGCTGATCTGAAAGGAAGCTTGTTTTTGATTATATGTTTTTTTTACAATCTGTCAACTGATTTTATTTAAATGACAACTGCTATTAGTTTCTACTCCCAAGATCCATTCCATCCAAGTCACTTTAATCCCCCTACCTACATCAACCTTGTTTCATAATGAGTGTCCAACTTCTACTTTTGCAGAGGAGGTGGTGCTTTCAAATCAGGCATCCTGACTTTGGAACATAGAGCACAGTACAGCACAGAAATAGCCCTTTGAGCCACAGTCCTGTACCAAACTAATTAAACCTGTAATTAAATGCATAACTAAACTAATCCTTTCAATGTCCATATCCCCCCCACTCTCCGCATACTCATGTGCCTTTCTAACAGCCTGTTAAATCTCTCAGACTTACTTTCACTACCACACCAAGTGGCATATTGCAGGCATCTACCATTTTCATTGTAAAATAAAATGACCCCTCAGATCTTTGAATTTTCTTTGAGTATTACGCTAAAAGTTAATGGATTCATTTCTAACATCCCTGCAAATGCAAGTTTGTTAATTCTGCCAGCTACTGAGTAAAAGAGGCTTCTCTTGCCAAAACTCAGCAAAGATTTGCCATGATATTTTGGCTTATGCTTGTGCAGCACATCAAATTCCCTTCCTGTGCTGGACTTACTTTGCTAAAAGTGCACTGACAATATTCAAAATGTTTGCAATAGGGAGAGAAATTTAAATATTTCACTCCATCTCATAGATTGAAAGAAACATTTGAGGTAAAAAAGTGGAAGACTTTATCTATTGGATTATTTTCTGCTAACAACAGTAGAATGACAATATCTCTCTTGAAATATCTTTATTCCTTCACACCTTAAAACAGGAATTAAATATAGAAAATAACACGGCTTCTGTTGAATGAAAAATAGTGATTGAACAATAACATTTGAAAACTAGACCCAATGGTGCTAGAAAAGTAGAATAGATACATTGATTGTACTTTTAACAAAACTGAAAGGATCAACTTTAATCCTGCAAGGAGGTTGGTTAATGGAGCTTCCAAAGCCCTAGTTTAAATCCAAGGATTCAAATCAATGAGCAGCATAAAAAGCATGAATAAAAATTGGATTGACAGACAGATGCAGACCAAGTGGGAACTTATGAACAATGGGGGCACAAGGGAGCAATTCACAGAATAGAGTTAGCAGTGGGAATGGATCAAAAATGGAGCAGCTCACATTAGGAGAAAAGGGGTAAAAAACAGTTTCCTGTCAGATTGTGCTGCCCGATCTGACACTATAGAGCTTGGATGGTACCAGAGTTAATGCCAACCTGTTGTCACCATTTAATGGAGCGCTAACCACTTGCCTGGCTGTGGTTGCAGACTGCTGCTATGAAAGTACAGAGCAATTAGTATTGTCAGCAATCTGTCAGGATGACACTACCAAGCACAAATCTCAGTGGTCCTCCTCTCCACTCGGAATGTGGAGAGGCTGTAGAGGAAACTCACCAGGCTGTAGCAGAAACAAAGAGAAACTGGAGAGGTTGTATTTGTCTTGCTTGAGTCAAGTGGATGAGGAGAGCCCTCACAGAGATACAGAAAATTATGTGGATCATAGATAGAGTGGATAGTGAATAACCTTTCCCATAAAATGGATGTCTAAAACCAAAGCAGACAGGTTGAAAGTGAGTGGTAAGAAAGATAGGACAGAATCTGAGGAAAAATTTTTTTGCCCAAAAGGTGATTACTATCTGGAAAAATGTGTCTGAGAAGTGGTGGAGGAAGGTATTTTTGTGACATTTAAAGTACATCTGGACAAGCTTCTGAATCTCCAATGCACCGAAGGCAGGTAAATGGGATCAGTATAGTTGGATAGTGGTAAAAGGGATTGGCATTGTTGCTACATGATGGTCACCATGGACACGGTAAGCGGTAGGCCATATTTCTGTTCTGTTTGACTCTGTGACTTTAACTTCCCACATGCTTTTGGCAACATCCAATTCTCAATCAGTACCACTTTTTTCAGGATTTTGTTATGTCACACTTATTTATTTAAGGGCTGCAAAGAACTACTTTGTGTATCCTGGGAATGAGTGATAGTGTATGAATCCAATCCTGTTTTTGAAGAAACAATCAGTCACTAAAAGTGAATTATTCTGCTCGAAGCTTTATAGTGTGCACCAAGTGTTCCCAAATTGTTCTCAATGTGTTCTATATAAATAAATGTTTGAAACAATCATATGGTTTAAGATAAGTTGAATGTATCTTAAAGCTCTAGAGGCTCTCATTCTTCACCGCAGGATGGATTAGTTATTATTAATCAAGAATTCTTATATTATTCCCCTTAACATATGTCTACTAAATGGATAAAGCACATCAGAAATTTACCTTTATTGCAAATGACATCACACCAGCTCGCCCCCCCCCCCCCCACCGCCGCCACGTAGAACATCAGCATGAGAGGTTGGAAAGAGATTAGAGGGTTAACAGTTAGCAATTAGGCTATGATAGAAATACAGTGGATTATGATTAATTCAGTCATCAGTTAATCTGGGCAGTTGCTTATTTGGAACAACTCTTAAAGAACAAAAGCAAACCAAGAATATAATTGGGATTTCCTTCATTTATGTGGGAAACTATGCCACTTAAGTGTGGCAGGAGACTGTTGCTGGACAGTAGCTTCAGTCATGTGCACTGTGTGGCCATTAGACACAACACTGTATTTTGAGTAAACAGTTTTTAAATATCATCAGTAGAGTGTGTTTGTGTTAAAAAAAATCAGCATTATTTGTTACTGATAGTTGGCAAGAAATAAGCAGTACTGTTGTAGTACAGTACCGTACAGTACAGTAAAACTTCAAAACTGTTTTTCTCACTGCAGTTTCAAGCATCCAGACTTGGAGATGCCAGAAATGGTTGTGGGTGAAAATTAAATGACTTCACTACTTTAACAAGTTAGAAACTATGAAGAATTTGAAGGTATCAACAATCTTCTTAAATGTTGCAATAGTAATGAAGATTTCGAGCCAGCACTGTATGAAGACAATCCATTATCTGCACTAGGTGTCTGTGCTGGTTTTGTTCATTTCCATTCAAAGGAATGCTACGCAGATGAATTCCTCCATTGATATGTATTAGGAACTAATACATAGCTTTATAGTACTGCAGTAGCAATGGTAGTGTTTCCAGTTTGTTCTGTATTTTATTTAAATACATAATTTGTTATTCAGTTTGTCTTTTTATACCTTTTTAACTATTTCTATGAAACTTTGGCTAACTGTGGCAGCCACTTAATTGGGCTAAAATGTATTGGTCCCGATGTGTCCCAATTAACCAATATCCACAGTATTTTATTTCCTTGATCTTGCTCAACCCAAAAATAATTCAAGAACAATTATTGCGGAAATTGTTGAAGTTAAAATCCTTACACAAAAAAAATTAATTCATCTATTTTAAATAAACTGCTCCCAACATGCATCATTAACACATGATAAAGAATATACATTACATTCGTGAGTACATTTCAAAAGAAAAATCTCGGGAGATAATGATGTTGCAGAGGACTGCTTTAAACAACCTTGTTCATTTGTGAGCTTTTTAAAGAATCATCAACTACTTTCAGATGAATTACTGAGTGCTCATTCATACCGACTTGGTGCTTCCAGTGTTTTAAGACTGCCAAAGTGCACAGATAGTTGTACACTAGGAACCAAAGGAGAGTGTCTTTTCTATATCCTAAATGAGCAATCAAATATCTCACCAATGATTTCAAAAAGACATAAAGTGCTTCTGTAGGAGTAGGTGTTTCAAACATAATTCCTGCTTTCCCATCTCTCTTGACAGTGTTAGTTTACGAGTGGGGTAATTGCTCATAGTCATTGAGACATAGTTATACAGCATGGAAACAGGCTTTCAGCCCATCTAACATGCCTATCTGAGTTAGTCTCATTTGCCTGTTTTTGGCACATTACATTCTGAACCTTTCCAATTCATGTACCTGTCTAATTGTCTTTTAAACACTATTTTTATCCCTGCCTCAACCACCTATTCTGGCAGCACATTCCACATAAATACCAACCTTTGGGTAAAAAAAAATGCCCCTCCAGTTACTATTAAATCTTTCCCCTCTCACCTTAAACCTCTACTCTCTAGATTTTGATTCCTCAGCTCTTTGCCTTCATAATTTTATACACCTCTATAAAATCACCTCTCAAACTCCTATGCTCCAAGTAATAAAAACATAGACTCTGTCTAACTCAGACTCTCAAGCCCTAACAGCATCTTTGTAAATATTTTCTACACCTTTTCCAGTTTAATTACACCGTTCTTCTAGCAGGGAAAACAAAACCGAATACACACTGCAAGTGTGACATCACCAGCATCCTGCAGAACTGCACCATTACTTCCCAACTTTTATACTCAATGCCCTGACTTATGAAGACTAGTTTTCTAAAAGCCTTCTTCATCACCCTGTCTACCTGTGATTCCACTTTCAGTGAACTATATACTTGTACTCCAAAGTTCCTCTGTTCTACAACACTCTCCAGGGTCCTACTGTTCACTGTGGAAGTTGTATCTGAATTTGACTCTCCAAAATGCAATGTCTTGCACTCATCTGAATTAAATTCCATTTGCCATTGTCAACCCACTTACTCAACTGATCAAGATAATTTGATAATCTCCTTCATTGTCGTAATGGGCTGGATTGATCCGACCCAAAAATTCGAGTATGGTAATAAGCGTACAAGCACAACAAATTAACTTAAGCCGAATTTATATTCATGAAATAGAAATCTCAAATAAACCACAGAAAATACTAGGTAGCAAGTCACAAAGATTTCTTAAAGGATTTCAGGAATCATGCTTTTTAGTCACCACTTGCTTGTCGCTGTTGTCTGAGGAACTCTGAATTCCGATTCACTCTTGAAACCATTCAGGGTACTTGGCACCAATCTAGGCGAAGTCTAAAGAACTGAGGGAAAGGTATCCCAATAACTATGAGTTCCACAAGTGTGGAGGGACACTCAGAGACAAGCAAAATCTTTGATCTTTTGATCTCATACCATGAAGTCAGTCTGGCTTCTTTCATTCAAACAATGAATGTGTTCATTAACACAGTGCTCAGCATACCCTTAGAAATCAATTAGACACTTTAATAGTCACTCCTTATCTAGCAGTCTCCCAATATTTTGGATTTTAACATTCCTTTAGTTACAAACGAACATTAATATGATCTATAAACGATAAGCTTAAATCCAGTAAAGAAACCATCAAGTCAATTTTACGGACACTAAGAAAGAATCCATCGACCTAGTTCTCGAAGTGACCTGCAGATGTTTAGACATCAACAAACATCCTCATGTTAATGGTGCCTGAGACTAAGATAGAATCTACAAACTTAGTTGCTATCAACAAGCATTAGACATCAGCAAACCTACAGTGTTTGCTTGTACAGACAGTTTACATGCAGCAAGTTCACAAAGAGTTAAATTGTCATTTTGAACTGTTCAGACAGTCATCTAGTATTTTACAAAATTTAATAGAACACAATTGTCTGCCATACCAACTGTTTTATCATCATCTGCAAACTTACTAATTATGGCCTGTACATTCTTATCCACATTGCTGATATAGATGAAAAACATCAATAGGCCTAACACCAATCCCTGAGGCACACCACTGGTGATGGGCCTCCAAACCATGAAACACCATCAGCCTCTGCCTTTTACCATCATGCCAACTGTGTATCCAAGAAGCCAGCTCTCTTTAGACTCTATACGATGTAACTTTCCAGAGCAGCCTAACATATTGTTGTGACACTGTGTTCAACTCTGATGATGGAAAATCAAAAAGCTGCAGACGCTGGAAATCAGAGACAATACTAGAAGGAGTTATCAGATCGGTCAGCACCTGTATAAAGTAAAACAGAGTTAATGCCCTTATGTTGAAACCCCATCATCAGAACTAAGAATTGAGTAATGAATAGGTTCTGAGTAAAGAGGGAGTGTAAGAAGGTGAGTGGGACAAATTGAGTTCTTCACCAAAGTCCTCTGAGCTCACAGGAAGAATAAACAAGGGAATATTGAGTATTCTTTCACAGAACAACATAACCAGTGTTGAAGGTCCAACTTCACTGAATGCATTCACCTTATCTACGTCCCTCATGGTTTTATACACCTCTGGTGGAGTATGTGATTCACACGCTCAGTGTGAATCAAGACTTGATTCATGAGGCACTCTAATCTAAACTTTGTCAGAAGAAGTGATTCCCAGACAAACAAAGGTGACTTAAGTTGTGAGTTCAGACCCTCCTTGAAAAATTGACAAATGCCCTGGTGCATAACCATTGAGAAGGTGAATTCAAGATAGTATTGAGAACTTTGAGACATAGTGGCTTACTGAGAAAGGCAGGAGGAATGCATTACTGCACAACTAAAATGGCAAGGAGATAATCCTCAGTGTTGATGGGCTGCTTATGAAGAAAGAAAACAAACATAATGAAACTGATATTCCAGCATTGAGCTGTATTCATGAGAAACGTTGATAAGAACTGATAAAAATATCCTGAGGTCTGAATTATAGAGGGCCAGAATTTCTTGACTAGCCTTCTGAAAGGAAATGATCAAATATTTCAGATACGCGAACAAACATTTGTAACATTATCATTGAAATTAGACCATAAGACATAGGAGCAGAATTAGACCATTTGGCCCATCGAGTCTGCTCCACAATTAAATCATGGCTGATCCTTTTTTTTCTCCTCCTCAACCCCATTTCCCAGCCTTCTCCCCGTAATCTTTGATGCCATGTCCAATCAAAAACCTGTCAATTTCTGCCTTAAATACACCCAATGACCTGGCCTCCACAGCTGCACATGGCAATAAATTCCACAAATTCACCACCCTCTGACTAAAGAAATTTCTCCGCATCTCTGTTTTAAATGGACGGCTCTCTACCTTGAGGCTGTGCCCTCTTGTCCTAGACTCTCCCACCATGGAAAACATCCTTTCCAGATCTACTCTGTCTAGGCCTTTCAACTTTCAAAAGATTTCAATGAGATCCCCCCCATCCTTCTAAATTCCAGTGAGTACAGACCCAGAGCCATGAAGTGTTTCTCGTATGATAACCCTTTCATTCCTGGAATCATCCTTGTGAACTGCTCCTGGACCCTCTCCAATGCCAGCCCATCTCTTTCAAGATGAGGAGCCCAAAACTGTTCACAATACTCAAGGTGAGGCCTCACCAGTGCCTTCTAAAGCCTCAGCATCACATCCCTGCTCTTGTATTCCAGACCTCTTGCAATTAGTTTGAATTTGTTTTATTCTAATTGCTTGCCAAATTTATTTTAGGAAACAATTCAGTTTGAGCAGACAGCCAGTGTCTTTTTTCCAGAGTGGAAATGTCGAATTTTAAGGCGACTGGAGGAAAAGATAGTAAGGATGTCAGAGGGCAATTTTTACACAGAGTGGTGGGTGTGTGGAATGCCCTGCCAGGGGTGGTGGTAAAGGTAGATACATTAGGGTCAATTAAGAGACTCATAGATAGGCAAATGAATGATAGAAAAATAGAGGGCTATGTGGTAGGGTAATTCTAGGCAGTTACTAGAAAGGGTTACATGGTCGGCACAACACTCTGGGCCGAAGAGCTGAAATGTGTTGTAGATTTCTATGTTCTATGCTCCATGTTCTAAAGGGCTATGTGGCAGGGAAAGGTTAGACTGATCAGAGAAAAGGTTAAAAGATCAATGCAAGAAGAGATCGTGGGCTGAAAGGTCTGTACTGTGCTGTCCGATTCTATGTTCTATGTCGCACATTTTACATTTACTGGCAGTAATGTATGAGATATGGAAAGAGTGAAATATATCTATCTACTCAGGGGGAGTATTAATGAAGATTTTTTTGGTGATTTCATTCAGTTTGAGCTATTAAATCTCTTTTGCAACACTAACTGTGTTATTTCCATTCAATATAAATGGATTCAGGATACATATTATCTGTTAAGCCAAAGGGCAGATGAAGCAAATTAATGGTAAGGGACTCTCAAGATGCAGTGAAGATCTAATAAGTGCAAAATGTACTGTAGTTGTGTCTGATGTCATTTTTAAGCATCCAAGCCTTGCTACATAATCAATTCACAGTTTTGTTCTCGAATACTGTATCTGTCAGTCCCACTGTCCTTCCTTTCCTTGTTGTATCTTGTTCACCTAATTCCGGTTCCTAGATTTGTGAATTATATCAGTCACTTGTCTAAGTAAAAACCTGCATGAAGGATTCTTACATATTTGCAACCTATTTTATAAAATATTTATATAGTTTAGGATAATTTCTATTTAACACCGGATACAAGACCATAAGATATAGGAGCAGAATTAGGCAATTCACATATTCAGTCTGCTCCACCATTCCATCATGGCTGATGCCGGATCCCACTCAACCCCATACACCTGCCTTTTCACCATATGCTTTGATGCCCTGACTAATCAGGAAACTATCAACTTCTACTTTAAGTATACCCATGGACCTAGATTCCACTGCAGTCTGTCGTAGAGCATTCCACAGAGTCACCCTCTGGCTAAAAGAATTCCTCCCTACCTCTGTTCTAAAACGTCGACTTTCAATTTTGAGGCTGTGCCTTCTAGTTCTGGATACCCCACCACAGGAAACGTCCTCTCCACATCCACCCTATCTAGTCCTTTCAATATTCTGTAAGTTTCAATGAGATCCCCACACATTCTTCTAATTTCCAATGAGCACAGGCCCAAAGCTACCAAATGCTCCTTATATATTAACCCCTTCTTTCCCAGAATCATCTTTGTGAATGTCCTCTGGACTTTTTCCAATGACAACACATCCTTTCTGAGATATGGGGCCCGAAACATTATGTAGATAACCCTACAAGAGGAGAGGCTGTACTTGATCTGGTATTGGGAAATGAACCTGGTCAGGTGTCAGGTCTCTCAGTGGGAGAGCGTTTTGGAGATAGTGATCACAATTCTATCTCCTTTACCATAGCAATGGAGAGGGATAGGAACAGATAAGTTAGGGAAACATTTAATTGAAGTAAGGGGAAATATGAGGCTATCAGGCAGGAACTTGGAAGCATAAGTTGGAAACAGATGTTCTCTGGGAAACGTACGGAGAAATGTGGCAAACGTTCAAGGGATATTTGCGTGGGGTTCTACGGAGATACGTTCCAATGAGACAGGGAAATGATGGTAGGGTACAGGAACCATGGTGTACAAAGGCTGTTGTAAATCTAGTCAAGAAGAAAAGAAGAGCTTATGAAAGGTTCAAAAAACTAGGTAACGATAGAGATCTAGAAGATTATAAGGCTAGCAGGAAGGAGCTTAAGAATGAAATTAGGAGACCCAGAAGCGGACATGAGAAGGCCTTGGCAGACAGGATTAAAGAAAACCCCAAGGCATTCTACAAGTATGTGAAGAGCAAGTGAATAGGACATGAGAGAATAGGACCAATCAAGTGTGACAGTGGAAAAGTGTGTATGGAACTGGAGGAGACAGCAGAGGCACTTAATGAATATTTTGCTTCCGTATTCACTACGGAAAAGGATCTTGGCGATTGTAGGGATGACTTGCAGCGGACTGAAAAGCTTGAGCATGCAAATATTAAGGAAGAGAATGTGCTGGAGCTTTTGGAAAGCATCAAGTTGAATAAGTCACCATGACCAGACGGGCTATACCCTGGGCTACTGCGGGAAGCGAGGGAGAGGATTTCTGAGCCTCTGGCAATGATCTTTGCATCATCAATGGGGACAGGAGAGGTTGCAGAGGATTGGAGGGTTGCGGATGTTGTTCCCTTATTCAAGAAAGAGAGTAGGTATAGCCCAAGAAATTATAGACTAGTGAGTCTTATTTCAGTGGTTGGTAGGTTGATGGAGAAGATCCTGAGAGGCAGGATTTATGAACATTTGGAGAGGCATAATATGATTAGGAACAGTCAGCATGGCTTTGTCAAAGGCAGGTCATGCCTTAAGAGTCTGAATGAATTTTTTGAAGATGTGACTAAACAGATTGATGAAGGTAGAGCTGTATATGTAGTGTATATGGATTTTAGCGAGGCATTTGAAAAGGTACCCCATGCAAGGCTTATTGAGAAAGTAAGAAGGCTTAGGATCCAGGGGGACATTGCTTTGTGGATCCAGAACTGGCTTGTCCACAGAAGGCAAAGAGTGGTTGTAGATGTGTCATATTCTGCAAGGAGGCTGGTGACCAGTGGTGTGCCTTCAGGGATCTGTTATGGGACCCCTACTCTTTGTGATTTTTATAAATGACCTGGATGAGGAAGTGGAAGGATGGGTTAATAAATTTGCTGATGACACAAAATTTGGGGTGTAGTGGATAGTGTGGAGGGCTGTCAGAGGTTATAGCAGGACATTGATAAGATGCAAAACTGGGATGAGAAGTGGCAGATGGAGTTCAACCCAGATAAGTATGAGGTGGTTCATTTTGGTAGCTCAAATATGATGCAAATGGCATTAATGGTAAGACTCTTGGCAGTGTGGAGGATCAGAGGGATCTTGGGGTCCGAGTCCGTAGGACACTCAAAGCTGTACGCAGGTTGACTCTGTGGTTAAGAAGGCATACGGTGCATTGGCCTTCACCAATCATGGGATTGAGTTTAAGAGCCGAGAGGTAATGTTGCAGCTACTGGAAGGATGTGGAAACCATAGAAAGGGTGCAGAGATTTACAAGGATGTTGCATGGATTGGGGAGCACGCCTTATAAGAATAGGTTGAGTTAATCCAGCCTTTTCTCCTTGGAGCGATGAAGGATGAGAGATGACCTGATAGAGGTGTACAAGATAATGAAAGGCATTAATCATGTGGATATTCAGAGGCTTTTTCCCAGGACTGAAATGGCTAGCACGAGAGGGTATAGTGTTAAGGTGCTTGGAAGGAGTTACAGAGGAGATGTCAGGGGTAAGTTTTTTACGCAGAGAGTGGTGACAGCATGGAATGGGCTGCCAGCAGCGGAAATGATAGGGTCTTTTAACAGACTCCTGGATGCATACATGGAGCTTAGAAAAATAGAGGGATATGAGTAAGCCTAGGTAGTTCTAAGGTAAGGACATTTTCAGCACAGCTTTGTGGGCCGAAGGGCCTATATTGTGCTGTAGGTATCCTATGTTTCTATGTTCCAAAACAGTTGACAATACTCCAATTATGGTCTGACTATTGTCTTATAAAGCCTCAGTATTATCTCTTTGCTTTTATATTTGAAATAAATGCTATCATTGCATTTGTCTTCCATACCACAGATTTGACCTGTAAATTATCCTTCTGGGAGTCTTGCACAAGGACTCCTAAGTCCATCTGCACCTCTAATGTTTGAATTTTCTTCTCATTTAGATAATAGTGCACACTGTTGTTCCTTTTACCAAAATGTATTATCATATATTTCCCAACACTGTATTCCATCTGCAAAGTTTTTGCCCATTCTTTCAATTTGTCTAAGTCCTGCTGCAATCGCATTGCTTCCTCAGCACTACCTACCCCTCCACCTGTCTTCGTGTCATCCGCAAACTTTGCCACAAAGCCTTCATTACCCAAATTATTCACAAACAATTTGAAAAGTAGTGGTCACAATGCTGTACTCCAAGGGACACCTCTAGTTACTGACAGCCGAAGAGAAATGGCTCACTTTATTCCCACTCACTCCTGCCTGTCAGCCATTCCTCTCCTCTCTCCATGCTAGTATCCTTCTTGTAGTGCTATAGGATTTTGCAGAGTCATGTGGGGCACCTTATCTGCTTAACAAGATAAAATCCTCTGGCGTTGCAGGGAAGATAGTTATCAAATGCCTTCTGAAAATACAAGTAATGGCATCCACTGCCTCTGCTTTGTCTACTCAGCTTGTTACTTCCTCAAAGGCAAGAATTTCCTTTACACAAACTATGCTGAATTTGATTTATTTTATCATTAGTTTCCAAGTACCCCAAAACCTCATCCTTAACAATAGACTCCAACACTTTCCCAACCACTGAGGTTAAGCTAATTGGCCAATAATTTCCTCTTTTGTCTTCCTCCCTTCTTAAAGTTAGAGTGACATTTGCAATCTTCCAGTCCTCTGGGACTATTCCAGAATCAAGTGATGCTTGAAAGATCATGACCAATGCATCCATTATCTTTTCAGCAATCTCTTTCAGGACTCTGGTATGTAATCCACCTCATCCAGGTGACTTATCCACCTTAAGACATTTGAGCTTGTCTAGCACGTTTTCCTTTATAATAGGAATGGCGCTCACTCCTGCTGCCTGACACTCACGGACCTCTGGCACACTGCTAGTGTCACCTGTCGTGGTCCCGTCAGGCAATTCCCTATCTTGCTATTACCTCCTTACTTGGGCCTTAATCCCCTCGTCTGGTTTCCAATCATTCCCAGTTCCACTAATTACAGCACACCTGGTTCCCACTAGAAAACATCGGATTAAACTCGGGCAGCACAGCCATGCTTTGCCAGTTTGTTGGTTTACTCTAGTGTGAATAAACCTCGTTTTCTGATTCCTTGGGACTGTCAGTTCTGAGCTCCTCATCATTTCCTGGAGACTCTACGTAAACCTTGTTTCCGTGTAAAAACTGTCCTGGATACCAGTTCCCCGTTCGTGACGGTGCTAACGCCTCATGACTCTGCCTCCGCGCCTGTGTCCTGCACTTGGGTTCGTCCTCAGCCTCATCCTTGCTACATAACGAACTGGCCAAGAATGAACCCAGCGAACACGGACCCCATGCAACAGGCCCTCGCCATCCAGGGCTACTGACTGGGCGCCCACGATCAACTGCTCAGAGAGGTCACGGAAAACCTTCGTGCACTGTCCACGAATGTGAGGAAGGTCAGTGAGCAGGTTGACTGGATATCCGCTTCCCTTACTCTGTCCCTTCCAAGAACCCCGACTGACCAAATCACACAGCCTGAGATAGCTACGCCCCTTGGACTGGCAACACAATCCCCTCGAGAGCTGTACGTACCTGAACCGGAACCATACGCTGGAGACCTAGGGAAGTGCCGGGCCTTCTTATTACAATGAGCTTTGGTCTTTGAGCAACAGCCACGTACGTACACCTCGGACAGATTAAAGATTGCATACATATGGGGCCGTTACAAGGGGATGCCTTGGCATGGGCCATCGCGATCTGGGACAACCGACCAGAGGTCTGTTCCTCCTTCCCCTCCTTCGTCTCCGAAATGAGGAAGGTCTTTGAACAGCCCATTCGTAAGGACACCGCTAAGCGCTTGCTAACTCTCTGTCAGGGTTCGCGAAGCGTAGCAAAATACTCCATCGAGTTCCGAACATTAGCGACCGACTCTGGGTGGAATGACGAGGCACTGCGGAAAGTGTTTTGGCAGGGCCTCTCAGATAAGATAAAAGATGAACTGGCAGCAAGAGATGACGCGGACAGCCTGAACTCTCTGATCTCTCTAGCCACCAGGCTCGATAATCGACTTCAAGAGCGTCTGAGAGAAAAGCTCTTCGGGTCAGCCCACGTCTCACCTTACCATCTTCGGCCAGCCTCCCTTCCCCAGCCGCTCCAAGTATAGCTCCTGCTCCGAACGTCCCCACTACCCTGGGGGAGGAACCGATGCAGCTGGGACACACCGTCTCTCCCCTGCCAAATGACTTCAGAGGCGGAGAGCTGGGGATTGTTACTATTGCGGCCAGCCTGGACATTTCTGGGATACCTATCCTCTGCAACCAAAAGGGAGGGCCCACCAGTAGAAAGGGAGACCCTGGTGAGCTGGACGACACTCCCTTCAGTCCCCCAGACCCGGATGCAGATCCCGGCTACCGTGAACTATCAACAACAGTCCGTGTCCCTATCTGCCTTGGTGGATTCCAATGCCGAGGGAAATCTGCTGGACGAGGACAGAGCCTCCCAGGCCGGAATACCTCGAGAGCCGTTAAGTAGCCCTCTGGAGGCCTGGCCGCTGGATGGAAAACTGCTGGCTCGGGTTATCCACTGTATGCCACTCTAACCTTGATTCTGTCCGGAAACCATCAACAGGAGTTACAATTTAGTCTCCTCCATTCTCCTCAAGCCCTTGTAGTTCTAGGATATCCCTGGCTGAACCACCACAACCCCTACATCGACTGGTCTACTGGGAGGATAGTCAGCTGGAGCCCATTTTGCCACGCCACCTGTCTGCAGTTGGCTCCATCCCCTCGGGAGGCTACCGTGACCCCGCCTGTCTTGGAGCCCCTCGACTTGTCCGGAGTCCCCGCAGAATACCATGTCCTGAGACAGGTATTCAGCAAACAACAGGCTCTTTCCCTGCCTCTGCACCACCCGTATGATTGTGCTATCGATTTTCTCCCCAGGGCCTCATTACCCACCAGTCGTCTTTATAACTAATCCCAACCAGGGAGAGAGGCCATGCAGAAATACATTAGTGAGTCCCTCGCTGCGAGCATTACTTGACCTTCATCCTCCCCGGTGGGCACCGGTTTCTTCCTTGTAGAGAAGAAGGATGGGTTGCTTCATCCCTGTATTGATTACCGAGGCCTAAACAATATCACAGTTAAAAATAAGTACCCACTACCCCGCATTAACTCGGAATTTGAACCACTTCACGCAGCCACCATCTTCTCGAAGTTGGACCTTTGTAGCGCCTACCATCTAGTCAGGATGAGGGAGGGAGACGAGTGGAAGACGGCCTTTAAAACACCTTTGGGCCCAATGCCCCTGCCGTTTTTCAAGCCCTAATCAATGATGTACTGAGGGACTTTATTAATCACTTCGTGTTCCTCTACCCAGATGATATCTTAATATTTTCCAGCAGCCCCCAGAAATACATTCACCATGTCCGTCTAGTCCTCCAGAGACTGTGGGAGAACAAGTTATTTGTGAAGGCGGAGGAATGTGAGTTCCACGACCCTTCTGTCAGCTTCCTGGGCTACATCATCGAGAGCGGGCAGGTGAGGGCAGATCCCAAGAAGATCCGGGCGGTGGAAGAATGGCCCAGACCCACGACCCGCAAACAACTTCAATGGTTTTTGGGGTTTGCAAACTTTTATTGCCGATTTTTCAGGGACTACAATCTGGTGGTGGCGCCCCTTATCCGACTTGCCTCGCCTACCACACCTTTTTGTTGGGACTCCAAGGCTGATTCGGCATTCACTGACCTGAAGAGGTGGTTCACAACCGCTCCCATCCTGGTCCAACCAGACCCCTCCTGTCAATTCATTGTTGAGGTTGATGCCTCCGACTCCAGGGTAGGAGCAGTCCTGTCCCAGTGATTAAGTTCGGATGAAAAGCTTCATCCCCGTGCCTTCTTTTCTCTCCAACTGTCCCCTGCCGAACGGAATTACGACGTGGGGAATCGGGAACTATTGACAGTCAGGCTAGCATTGGAGGAGTGGAGGCACTGGCTGGAGGGGGCAGAACACCCATTTATTGTTTGGACTGATCATAGGAACCTGGGATATATTCTGACCGCCAAACGTTTGAAATCCTGCCAGGCCCTTTGGGCATTATTTTTTGGACAGTTCAAGTTTTCCCTCACATCCCGTCCAGGGTCCAAGAACGGGAAGCCAGATGCACTCTCCCGCCAATACAATTCCAAGGAGGATACTTCCAGCCCAGAGACTACCCTCCCACCATCCTGTGTGGTGGCAACCCTCACTTGGGAGATTGAGTCCATAGTAAAGGAAGCTCAACAGGATGACCCTGACCCTGGCAATGGACCTGCCAATCACCTTTTTGTGCCTGATTCCGTCAGATCTCAGGTTCTCCATTGGGGGCACACATCTCCCTTTGCCTACCAGCCCGGGAGTGATCAGACCCTGGCTCTCCTGAAAAGACATTTTTGGTGGCCTTCCATGGAGGCGGATACCCGTTCCTATGTCTCTGCATGTTCCATCTGTGCCCGTGGAAAAGCCTCCCATCGACCACCTGTGGGATACTTCGTCCTCTACCCGTCTCTGGCCGTCCTTGGTCGCACATTGCCCTAGATCTCGTCACCGGTCTACTCCCTTTACACGGAAACACCACCGTACTCACCGTGATAGACTGGTTCTCCAAGACGGTGCACTTCGCAGCCCTCCCTAAACTCCCTTTTGCTCAGAAAACCACAGACCTTCTCGTCCGCCATGTCTTCAGCCTCCACGGAATTCCCGCGGACATCTTCTTCAATCGAAGTCCCCAATTCATCTCGCAGTTATGGAAAGCCTTCTGTCAAGCCTTAGGTGCCTCAGTCAGCCTGTCATCCGGCTTCCATCCACAGACGAATGGGCAAACGGAACGGGCCATCCAGGACTTGGAGGCAACACTACGTTCTATTACAGCCAACAACCCATCAACCTGGAGTGACCACCTCGCGTGAGTTGAGTACGCCCACAACTCTCTGGTTAGTGGTGCCATCGGAAAGTCTCCCTTTGAGTTCTCCCTTGGGTACCAACCCCCGCTGTTCCCCATGCAAGAAGAGGAGATTGTGGTGCTGTCTGTTCAGGCCCATATCGATCGGTGCTGTAAGGTTTGGGAGGACACATGCATGGCCCTGCTCAGATCAGCCGATCACAATAGGAGGATTGCCGATTGACACCAGCCTCCTGCGCCTGAGTATCAACCTGGGCAGATGGTGTGGCTTTCATTCAAAGACATCCCTCTCAAAAACGAGCCTAAGAAACTCGCCCCTTGCTTCCTGGGACCTTTCAAGGTTGAAAGTATCATCAGCCCCACAGCAGTCCGACTTAAACTACCAAGATCTATGCACGTCCACCCTACTTTTCATGTTTCCCAATTAAAACCACTTTTCGTCAGCCCCTTGTGTCCTTTGACCGAAACCCCTCCACCCACCCGGATCATCGACAACCATCCGGCATACACCATCCGGTGGCTACTAGATGTGCACAGTCGGGGCAGGGGCCTCCAATACCTGGTTAACTGGGAAGGGTACAGCCCAGAGGATCGTTCCTGGGTTCCCCGCTCCTTCATCCTGGACCCCTTCCTCATCCAAGACTTCCATTGGGACCATCCGGACAATCCTGGGGGATCGACTAGTAGCTCCCGTTAAGGGGGGAGGGGTATTGTCATGTTCCCATCTGGCAATTCCCCATCTTGCTATTACCTCCTTAATTGGACCTTAATCCCCTCGGCTGATTTCCAATTATTCCCAGTTCCACTAATTACAGCACACCTGGTTCCCATTAGCGAACACGGGATAAAACTCGGGCAGCACAGCCGTGTTTTGCCAGTTTGTTGGTTGACTCTAGTGTGAGTAAACCTTGTTTCCTGATTCCTTGGGACTGTCAGTTCTAAGCTCTGTCATTTACTCTATATAAACCTTGTCTCTGTGTAAAGACTCTCCTGGATACCGGTTCCCCGTTCGCGGCAGTGCTAACGCCTCACGACTCTGCCTCTGCGCCTGTGTCCTGCACTTGGGTTTGTCCTCAGCCTTGTCCCTGCAACAGTCACCACAGTGAAAACTGATGTAAAGAACCCATTAAATTCATCTGCTGTCTCTTTGTCCTCCATCGCTACCTCATCATTGTAATTTTCCAGATTTCACTTATCTCACCTCCCTTTTACTCTTTATATAACTGAAAAAAAATTCAGTACCCTGCTTCATATTACTGGCTGGTTTGCCATTATAGTTCATATTTCATATTTACCCTTATAGCTTTCTTAGTTGCCTTTTATTGGATTTTAAAAGCTTCCCAATCATTCAATTTCCCACTTACTTTTGCTACCTTGTATACTGTTTTCTTGGCGTTTATGTAGTCCTTAACTTCCCTTGTCAACCACTGTTGCCTATCCCTGCCACTTGAGAACAACTTCTTCTGTGGAACATATCTATCCTGCTCCTTGTGAACCCTTCACAAAAACTTCAGCCAACTCTGCTCTGCCATCACCCCTGCCAGCATCCTCTTTCAATCCACGTGGACAAGCTCCTCTCTCATGCCTCTGTAATTCCCTTTATTCCATTACAATACTGGTACATGTGATTTATGCTGCTCCCTCTCAAACTGCAGTATGAATTCGATCATATTATGATCACTGTCTCCTAAGGGTTCCTTTACATTAAAGATCTGTTATTACACAACACCCAATCTAAAATAGCCTTTCCCCAAATAGGCTCAAACACAAGCTGCTCTAAAAACCATCTCATAGGTATTCAACGATCCCTTCACTTGCAATTGGACACCAACCTGATTTTTCCAATCCCCTCACATATTGAAGTCCCCCATTACAATTGTGACATTACCTTTATTACATGCTTTTTCCAGCTCCCATTGCAATCTCAACCCTACATCTTGGCTACTATTTGGAGGCCTATATATGATTCTTATAATTTTGTTTTACCCTTGCAATTTCTGAACTCCACCCACAAAGATTCAACATTCTCTGACCCTATGTCACCTCTTTCTAAAGATGTAATTCCAGCCCTTACCAACAGAGCCACACCACTGTCGATGCCTTCGTGCCTGTCCTTTCAATACAAAGTATGTCCTTTGATATTAAGCTCCCAACTATGGCCTTCTTTCATCCACGAATCAATGATGTCCACAACATCATATCAACCAATCTCTATTTGTGCCATGAGTTCATCCACCTTATTCCCAATGCTGTGCACATTTAAATACAGCACCTTCAGTCCTGCATTCTTCACCCTTCTAAATTTTGTCTCTGTGGCACAATTTAACTCTTTGCTCTGTCTGCATTTGTACCCAATCATCGTCTTGTCCTTCCTTAAATTCATGTTTCACGCATTATCTACTTGTAAATCTGCTGGCTGATTCTCAGCTCTATCATACTGATTCCCATCCTTCTGCCATATTAGTTTAAACCACTCCCAACAGCTCTAGTACACCTGCCCACAAGAACATAGGTCCCACTCAGATTAAAGTGCAACCTGTCTCTTTCATACAGGTCACACTTGCCCCAGAAGAAGTCCCAATGATCGTGAAGTCTGAACCCCTGCTCCTAATCCAATTCTTCAGCCACACATTTATCTGCCACCTCATTCTATTCCTATCTTCACTGTCTCTTGGCACAGGCGTAATCCCAAAATTACTACCCTTGAGGTCCTGCTTCTCAGCTTCCTTCCTAACTCCTTGTATTATTTTTTCAGGACATCCTCCTTTTTTCTACCTATGTCGTTGGTACGAATATGTACATGACTTCTGGTTGCTCATGCTCCCTTTTCAGGATATTGTAGGCATGTTCAGAAACATCGTGGACCCTGGCACCTGGGATGGGAGGCAAACTACTACCTGCCTTTTTTTTTTGCATCCACAGAACAGCCTGTCTGTCCCTGTAACTATAGAGTCCCCTATTACTGCTGCCATCGTCTTCAGTTCCCTCCCCTTCTGAGCCACAGGGCGAGACTCAGTGCCAGAGGCAGTGCCTTTGTGAGAGTGCCTGACATTGAAGGACCTGTTGTTTCCCCCAGGTAGGTCATCCCCCCCCCCCACCAGTACTCAAAATGGAGTACTTATTGTTGAGGGGGATGGCCATGGGGTGCTCTCCACTATCTGACACTGTCACTTCCCTCTCCTGACAGTCACCCTTTTATTTGTCTCCTGTAGCCTTGGGTTGACTACCTCCCTGTAGCTCCTGTCTTTCACTTTCCCTCACAAGCCGAAGATCATCGAGCTGCCGCTCCAGTTCCTCAACACGGTCTCTAAGGAGCTGCATCTCGATGCACTTGGTGCAGATGTGGCCACTGGGGAGGCTGGCAGTCTGCTGGAAATCCCACATCTGATACCCAGAACAGAACATTGGCCCTGTAGACATAACCCCTCTTCTCTCAAGAATTGAATAAGAAAGAAATAAAAGGAATGAACTTACCTGCTTACCTTGCTTCCGCCCGTTCTTACTGAAACCCTGCTGAGCCATAGCCTTACCACTGTAATTCAGAGCACTATGACAATGACCGTTCCGCTAGACAGTACCCCTCTTTTATGGAGACTGTGTTTTTAAAGCTCTTCGCCGGACTTGTATGAGAATGTTTCTCATGCGTCTGCACAGTACTGCAAACAATGACTCCCACTGAAGAAACTTCCTGCTTTTTAAAGCTCTTCACTGGACTTGCAAGGAAACGCTTCTCCTGCATTTGCGCAGTACTCCTATCAATCAATATGATAGTCTTTTTCTCCATTGTTTTTTAAGGTGTATATAACTTTAACTGAGGCTTTCCTTGCCTTCAGTGGAAATAAAGATTGGGGGTGGGGTGTAGAGGTTTTGGTTGACTGCTCATTATGCAGAACCTACTCTCTCCTTGGCATTATGGGGGCTGCAAGGAAAAGACCCGTCAGGACCATCACAGTGGTTGTTGAGCAAGCCTCTAGATGGCGATCGATCACCAGGTGTGACCTGTTGACCAATGCTGCTGGGGCTTGATCAAACCTGGGGTGGTTTGCCTTGGTGAGAGCGTCTGATGTTGAAAGACATGAAACACCCAATGACGCCAGGTTACATCTCTGATGAAGTGTCCTTGGGCATCTTAGGATGTACCTCAGCATTGGAGACTTTAAAGAATGTCTACCATTTCAGCACCACAGATAGATACATTTGCCCTCACAGAGTTTCAGCTGAGAAAGGTTGATGACTGACTCTATAATACTCACAGTACGGGAGTACTCAAAGAACTGGCAGGCTCTTTGACACTTATTTTCTGGAAATGTGATGCTGCCTTTCCATACTCTCAGGAATCTGTTCTTACACAGAAGACTTGCTTCTTCTTTTGAATAAAAGAAGAGGGAGTAGGAAGGTGATCATATTGAGGATATAATATTCCCCACAAGTAAAGAAGTTACCTACTTGTTCCTCATTGAGGTCTTCCAAACTGGAGGCCACTCCAAAATTAGGATTGCATTGACATTTGAATAACCCTTCAATGTCCTTTGCACCTTTACAGACGGTTTCCATTCTTTTCATTGCAATGCCAGTACAAGAAACTCAAATCAGCTGGATGAACAGCTGCTGGAAAAGTAAAAGATGATAGCATTCTGCTGATAATTACATGGCTATATTGTGGGAAATTAATGGAAACGGGAATGGATGCTTTTCCTGGCTACATGCGATTATTAAAAATGTTTCCGTCATAAATAACTCTCCAAGTTGCCGAAGAGCTCTATTCCATGCATGAAGCATTACCTTCAGGAAAGGTGGAAGTTATTTTGGAAGCTTGGCTTTATTTAAAGAGAAAAGGTAATGAAAGATGATGAAGTATAAGCAGGAAAGGGAGGTAGAGGCCTAGGGTCATTCGCTTCCAGACTGATTGGAAATTTTCAACACAGTAATCAACCAGTCTTCACTAAGAGTTGTCTGCATTCGACTGCTATAATAGTGCTCACAGGAGATCAAATGTTACAAGTCAGAAAGTGCATGTTTCTGTACTCAGACAGGGATACTCAGGATCTTATACAATGATGTGGGAAGAATAAAATGAGAAGGTCCATCTGATACTTCAGCTAACATTTAAGCATGGTGGTATATTTAACACATGGAATCTAATATCTCCCATCATTTTGAAGTGATAAGAAATATATTTATTGGTGGGAGGTGTTGGGGAACCTTCAGCTTATTAGCACCTTTCTGGAATTTAGGGATGGACTGTTTCCTGCTTCCATTGGCCACTGCCATTGGTTTATGCTGTCCATCAACAGACCTCTTGCATTGCATCTGGAAGCCCAAGCCTGTCAATGCCAAGAGTCACTCAACAGGCAAATGTAGCAAGGCGTAATGTCCTTCCAGGATAGGGCAATAGACAAAGATTTGGAGAATGGGTGGAAGGAAGGGAAGCAAATGCAGAACAGGGAGAAAAAGGATGGACGAGTGGTTTGGGAGCAGATGGGAAGTAGGATAGAGGATGATATATGGGAGAGAAGAAGTGGGAAGAGGAGAGAAGAATTCAAGCCCCCAGAAAAAGAATGCTTGAAGACCTCAAATCCTGCACCAACCTTAAGATTTACAAAGGAGCAATAATCCCTGCTGTCTTGTATGTACTGGAGATAGGATCAACCTACACTGTATCTGAAGTGGTGCTCCCTCAGAGTCGAGGATGATGTCTGTCAGGCCTGATGATTCTTCAGTTGATTGAGGAGCCCAATTCTGGTGTACACATATTAACTGCTGCTCCAAGTGGGCCCTCTTTTCTCTATCACTCCCAATCCTCAACATGATATACACTTTGTCATGCTTGAGGGTGACCGTGAATATGTCTTGTTTATTTCTGCTCCCTTTTGAGTATTGGCAGGGAGAAACCTGCCATGGAATTCTGGTTTCAGACATTTAGACAGAGTGGCTTCTTCATTTGAGGCATATTCCTGAAGAGTAAGAATTCGGTTTTGATGGACATAACCTCAGGAAGGTTGCTCACAATGGTCTGGTGATCCAATGGTCTAGGATTCAAAATAAGCACTGCTGGTGGAAGACTTTAAAGTCTTAATGTGGCATTGCTAGGTTTTGCTACTGTAAAAGAAAGGACAGCCCTATTAGCTAAGATCTTCACTGACTTCCAAATGAAGACATGTTAAGCTTCAGAGAGTTGTTAGCTTAATTAGCTCCATCAGGGACACTAGCCTCCATAGTATCCAGGACATCTTCAAGGAGTGATGCCTCAGAAAGGGAGCGTCTATCATTAGGGACCCCAATCATCCAGGACATATCCTCTTCTTAATGTTACCATCAGGAGTGAGGTACAGAACCCTTTGAACCTTTGAAGGCACATTTTGAATTCATGAACACTACCACACTACATTTTTTTATTTCTGTTTCTGCACTACTTATTCAATGTAACTATTGTATATATATAAATATATATACTTACTGTAATTCACATTTTCTCAGTTATTATGTATTGCATTGTAGTGCTGCCACAAAGTTAACAAATTTCACGACATATGTTCGTGATATTAAATCTGAATCTGATGTATTTCACTTACTGCTAGACTTTTTCATCGAAAATAATCCATTGGGAGAGATAATTGCAGAGTGTCCTTATCATCATGGATGGTGTAAGAGATGCTCTGCTGGCCTGTGGATATTTATGGAGAAGCTTAGACATGGAAAAGTTCAAGGAAAGGTAAGTATCTTATACAAAGTATGAAATAGATCTAGTGTCGCTTTCAGGTCTTGTGCGAAATCACATAGCAGTCATCCACAAATTTAAGTTATCTTTAGTGATGAGTTTTGCTTTAGTCCAGATGGGACCAGACAAACCACATAGGCACATGAAGGTATCCTAGACCACCAACGTTTCCTACATCAAACCTTCGTAATCCATTGTCCAGATAAGCAAATCAATGTTAGCATCCTCTCACAGGCTAACATTTACAATGTGACGGTTCACATCTTTCTCAGTCTGCTCCACACGGCAGGCAGACACTCAACTCCAAGCTCTGTCATAACAAGCACTTTAAACAAAGTCAGAAAGAATGGTTCAAGAATATTCTCACTCTCCTTGAAAAGATATTAGATTAGTTTAGATTATGAGGACACTCGGTCCTCGTTTATTGTCATTTAGAAATGCATGCATTATAAAATGATATAATGTTCCTCCAGAAATATATCACAGAAACACAGGACAAACCAAGACTAACTGTCAAAACCACATAATTATAACACATAGTTACGACAGTGCAAAGCAATACCGTAATTTGATAAAGAGCAGACCATGGGCACGGTAAAAAAAGTCTCAAGTCCCGATAGCCCCATCATCTCACGCAGGCGGAAGCGCCGCAAACTTGCTGATGTATTGGAGCATCTGACCGCAGCCGACTCTGAGTCCGTCCGAAAACTTCGAGCCTCTGATCAGCCCTCCGACACCGAGCATGGAACACCATCTCTGCTGAGCGCTTTGACCCCGCCCCGGCCACCAAACAACAAGCAAAGCCGAGGACTCGGGGCCTTCCCCTCCGGAGATTCTGCATCACACAGTAGCAGCAGCAGCAAAACAGGCATTTCAGAAGTTTCACCAGATGTTCCTCCATACTCTCACGTCTGTCTCCATCAAATCACGATTGTGCACGGCATCCTACTTGACAAATAACAGATATCATTCACCAGAGAGGCCGCTGCTAGCTGCGTCGCACCACCATCTTCTTCTCCCTCCTTTTACCATAACATATACCATAATTCATGGAACTTTCAGGCCTAAGATGGGTCAGTGAAGGCTGACATTGGCACAAATCACAAATAACAGAAGAGCGTAAAACGCAGTTCGATATGCCCTCTCTCGTAGAATCTGTAGATCTTGCATATGATGCATTAGTTATCTGAATTTCAAAAGGTTTATAGTGTAAAGAAGTAATCTCAAATCCAGGAGTCTCTTTAAAGGGACTGCTTTGGGTTAAGTGGATATCAACTGGAGCTCCTAACATTTGGAGGCCAGGAACTTCCAAGGATCTGGGGTTCTTTCTTTGAAGATTTTTAACAGCAGTTTGGAAAATTTAACAACCCTCCCATCCTTCACCCCCCCCCCCCCCCCGCCACATTGGGATATAAACACCTACAATGGTTGGTATATAGGCTTGTATGCAACATTTTGGACCAGTGGAAATGGTCCAGAAGGGTTGTATGGAAACTATTATTACCATTTTTCTTAACAACTAATTTCATTACTTAGCCTAATAGGTTAGATTTACCACAGTACATAATTATCTATTTAAATGTTTGTTTTCCTTTTATATCATCTCAATGTGTACTTAAGAATGTATAAATAATTGTAGTTTTATACATATAAAAAATGGAAAAGGTTATATGTGTGAAAAAAGTACATGATAATTGTGAACTCCTTATCCAAATAAAAATAAAATTTAAAAAAATACTTAGAACAGTACAGCACAGTACAGGCCCTTTGGCCCATGATATTTGTGTCAACCTTTTAATCTATTCCAAGATCAATCTAACCCTTCCCTTCCTGTAGGCCTCCATTTTTATTGTATCTATGTGCATATATTAGAGTCACTTAAATGTCCCTATAGTATCTACCTCTTCCCCTACCCCCGGCAGTATGTTCTGTGTACTTACTGTGTAAAAAATACTTACCTCTAACATCCTCCCTATATTTTTCTCCACTCACTTCATTATAATGCTCTTTTATATTATCTATTGCCATCCTGGAAAAAAAAAGGTGCTGGCTGTCTATGCTTTGTATCATCTAATACATCTTCATCAAGTCACCACTTATCCTCCTTCACTCCAAAGGGAAAAGCCCTAGCTCGCTCAAACTCTCCACAGGCGGCATCCTGGTAAGTATCCCTACACCCTCTCTAAAATTTCCACATTCTTCCTACAGTGCATGTCACTTCCTCTCCCTTCCACGCTGATATCTGCATAGCTGGTGTCAATACACTCCACTGGAAAAACATTGCCCAACTCCATAAATACAATAGCAGTGAGCTCCCACTGTGTGGGTAATTCCGAATAATGTGAAACAGGAATAAGGGAGAGGGGCTCAGGAATTACTGCTTTCAGCATTTGGCCTAGGTGATTGCTGAATTGGCAATGGGGTTCTTTAAATAAACTGGATAAAGGATTTTCTGTAGTTATGGAATCATTGACAATTAGACATCATGTGATTAAGTGTCACATGAACAGGCCTCTCATGATCAGACCTCCGTGGCTGGCAACAGGAACAAAAGGCTCACTCCGGACCAGAAGTGCCAACAGTACCACATCTGGCATCTTTCATCTCTCAAAGTTTTTCGGTAACAAAGCTTGTGAGTCATTGTCATTTCTGTAGGAAATGTTTTCCTTTGTGTCCATGTTTGATAGATGACAAGTAACTTGTGACCGATGGGAATGGAAATAATTTTGTAAATGCTCAGCATCTGCAAGTGGGAGGACAAATGTTTTCTCTCAGATTTCTACCTTCTAAACAAATTTCACAGAGATCCACTTTCAGAAGTGCTACTATGAAGTGTTTGGGATGTCCTGTGTGACATGCAATGCACAGTGTGAAACCTAGTGTTTCTTTTCTTTTATGTCTGCTGTTTCTATTTTCTGTGCACTTTCTATTCTGTTACTGAATCTCCTGTATATATTATTTATACCGTACATAAGAAAACAATCATATGAAGGGATTAAAAAATACAGAAGTTTTGAGGTACATTATTATTCGTTTTGAATTTAGATCCATCGCAGCTCCAGCTATGTTGGGTGCTAGTTAACCCTTTGCTGAGTTGTGCTACAGTAACATGTGACCTAACTTAGCAAGACAGATAACGTAAAACTCACTCAAAGCTGAGTTCTAAAAAGTATTATAAAGAAGGAAAGCAAAATAGCAAGGCAAAGAGGCTGAGCATTTCAGAACTTTTAGCAGGTGAAACCTTAACCACCAAAGATAATAATCAGAAATGCAAATGGATAACATCACTAATACATGAATAGTATTACCATAATAATGAGTTAGGTTGTCTTCTGGTGCAGGACTAATGCCTGTGAAGGTTCTGAGTAGACCCGATTTCATATCCCATCACAACACAAAAAAAAACAATCTTAGCACTGACGGCCACCAAATGTATGTAAATATCCTAAACACAAGAGATTCTGCAGATGCTGTAAATTTTAAGAAACACACAGAAAATGCTTAAGGAACTCAGCAGGTCTGGCAGAATCTATGGATGGGGAAATAAACAGTCGACGTTTCAGGTCAAGACCCTTCGTCAGGATTGGAAAGGAAGGAAGCAAAAACAAATCCCTTACTCACTCTTCCTTCAGTTAGTCCTGACGAAGGGTCTCGGCCTGAAACGTCGACTGCGCCTCTTCCTATAGATGCTGCCTGGCCTGCTGCGTTCACCAGCAACTTTGATGTGTGTTGCATGAGAAGGTAAGAGTGGGTAAGGAGTACGAGCAGGCAGATGATAGGTGAGACCAGGAGGGGGGAAGATGGGTGGGTAAGGTAGGAGGGGTGAAGTAAGAACCTGGAAGGTGATAGATCTAAGAGGTAAAGAGCTAAATTAGCCTTTTGGTTCACTGCTGTTCTGCAGAGGAGGAAATCCACCACCCTTGCCTGGCATGATTGATGAATAACTCCAGAACTATGGCAATGTAGTTAACTTTTGAATGCCTTCTGCCCAGCAAGCCACTCTAATTAGAGGCAATTAGGAATGGGTGATAATGCTTGCCAGAATTTAGCAAGTAACAAAAATATTCTCCTCCTTTTGTTTGTCCAAGCGACCAGCATAAAAATTGTCCGTGCCTTTTTGAGAAGAAAGCATATCTTTCTTCCTCTGTATCTGTCAGATTTTAAGTTAAAAAGCACAAGGAACTTCAAAAGAACTTGGTAGTAATCTTTCAGAGCTTCAGTGGGGCACTTGTCAAAGTTGTAGTAGATGAATAAGAGATGTTCTGAAACAATACTTCCCATTGTGTAGTCTTTTCATATATATGGATGGGAACATAGGAGCTTTCTTGTATTGCAAAACTGGGTGGATCTAGTGACCTCACACTCAACGTTAGCAAGACAGGAAATAATTGTGGACTTCAGGAAGGGGAAGACAGGAAAACACACACTAATACTGATTGAGCGGTCAGTGGTGGACAGGGTAAGCAGCTTTAAGTTCCTTGGCATCAATAACTCTGAGGATCTATCCTGGACCCAGCACATTAATGCATTCATGGAGAAGGCATGCTAGTGGCTCTAGTTCATTAGGAGTTTGAGGAGATTTGAAACGTCATCAGAGACTCTTACAAATTTCAAGAGTACTCAGTGCACAGGATTGCAAGAGGCCACAGACGGATAGAGATTCAGCCAGCTCTGTCACAAGTACAACCCTCCCCACCATCAAGAACATCGTCAAAAGGCAGTGTCCATCATTAAGAACCTCCACCTGCCCTCTTCTCACTACTACCATCTGAGAGGAGGTACAGGAACCTGAAGACACATACTCAATGCGTTACAAACAGTTTCTTCTCCTCTGCCATCAGATTTCTAAATTGTGTGTGAAACCACAATACTACCTTGAAATTTATGTTTATTACATTCTATATGTTATAGATTTTTATGTTTTTGCACTGTCCTACTACTGCAAAACAATAAAATTTACACCATATGTCAGTGATAATAAATTAGATCTGATTAGAACTATAAGTGGTGGTCTACCTTTAGGTTAATCAGATACTCACACTTAAACACGATGACAACAAGCCAAACTTGCAGATTTTAATTTAGCAGCTGTTAAATATTGTAACTAATTTTTCTAAAAATCAATTAAATATGAATTACAATGTCATTTCCTTTGCTGACATATTAAGTGATTAGACCCCTGGTCTTGTTAATAACTAAAACTCTATCATGAAAAATAAGTGGATGGTATGGTTTTATTAATCTAATGAGCTCATTGACTGTAATGACAGTGCACTGACAGATTAATATCAGCTCGTTTGCAAAAGTAAAAGGGAGAAAATGGAAACGCTGGCAATCTGAAATAAAAGCCTCAAATATTGGAAACACAGAAGCAGTCAATGGATAGACACAAAGTATTGACTCAAGTGCAAATATAGTTCCAATAAGCTTTCCTGAAACATTATCCTGCAATCTTTTTAACAGTTAGGAATAAACTTACTGGGAGCAAAATTGATCGACCCTCTACCTGTGCTTTGGAGGTAGCCATTTTCACTCCCCATAATTTAATTCGTAACTGTGAAAAACAGTAATAAGTTGATGATACAGTTCAAATTTCATTGAACTGTATTTGCACTTAAACAGATATTCTTTTTACGTGTACTGATTATTCCACATCTGATTATGGTACCTGATTATGTTTAGGGATCTCTTGCAGGATGTTAGGGATAAATTTGTCCCAGTGAGGAAGACAAACAATGGTAGGGTGAAAGAACCACGGGTGACAAGTGAGGTGGAAAATCTAGTCAGGTGGAAGAAGGCAGCATACATGAGGCTTAGGAAGCAAGGATCAGATGGGTGTATTGAGGAATATAAGGTAGCAAGAAAGGAGCTTAAGTAGGGACTGAGGAGAGCACGAATAGGACATGAGAAGGCCTTGGCGAGTAGGGTAAAAGAGAACCCCAAGGCATTCTTCAATTATGTGAAGAACAAAAGGATGACAGGAGTGAAGATAGGACCGATTAAAGATAAAGGTGGGAAGGTGTGCCTGGAGGCTGTGGAAGTGAGCGAGGTCCTCAATAAATACTTCTCTTCGGTATTCACCAGTGAGAGGGAACTTGATGACTGTGAGGACAATGTAAGTGAGGTTGATGTTCTGGAACATGTTGATATTAAGGGAGAGGAGGTGTTGGAGTTGTTAAAATACTTTAGGACGGATAAGTCCCCTGGGCCTGATGGAATATTCCCCAGGCTTCTCCACGAGGCAAGGGAAGAGATTGCTGAGCCTCTGGCTAGGATCTTTATGTCCTCATTGTCCATGGGAATGGTACTGGAGGATTGGAGAGAGGCGAATGTTGTTCCCTTGTTCAAAAAAAGGTAGTAGGGATAGTCTGGGTAAATATAGACCAGTGAGCCTTACGTCTGTGGTGGGAAAGCTGTTGGAATAGATTCTTAGAGATAGGATCTCTGGGCATTTAGAGAATCATGGTCTGATCAGGGACAGTCAGCATGGCTTTATGAAGGGCAGATCGTGTCTAACAAGCCTGATAGAGTTCTTTGAGGAGGTGACCAGGCATATGGATGAGGGTAGTGCAGTGGATGTGATGTATATGGATTTTAGTAAGGCATTTGACAAGGTTCTACATGGTAGGCTTATTCAGAAAGTCAGAAGGCATGGGATCCAGGGAAGTTTGGCCAGGTGGATTCAGAATTGGCTTGCCTGCAGAAGGCAGAGGGTCGTTGTGGAGGGAGTACATTCATATTGGAGGATTGTGACTAGTGGTGTCCCACAAGGATCTGTTCTGAGACCTCTACTTTTCGTGATTTTTATTAATGACCTGGATGTGGGGGTAGAAGGGTGGGTTGGCAAGTTTGCAGACGACACAAAGGTTGGTGGTGTTGTAGATAGTGTAGAGGATTGTCAAAGATTGCAGAGAGACGTTGATAGGATGCAGAAGTGGGCTGAGAAGTGGCAGATGGAGTTCAACCCGGAGAAGTATGAGGTGGTACACTTTGGAAGGACAAACTCCAAGGCAGAGTACAAAGTAAATGACAGGATACTTGGTAGTGTGGAGGAGCAGAGGGATCTGGGAATACATGTCCACAGATCCCTGAAAGTTGCCTCACAGGTGGATAGGGTAGTTAAGAAAGCTTATGGGGTGTTAGCTTTCATAAGTCGAGGGATAGAGTTTGAGAGTCGCGGGGTAATGATGCAGCTCTATAAAACTCTGGTTGGGCCACACTTGGAGTACTGTGTCCAGTTCTGGTCGCCTCACTATAGGAAGGATGTGGAAGCATTGGAAAGGGTACAGAGGAGATTTACCCCAGGATGCTGCCTGGTTTAGAGAGTATGCATTATGATCAGAGGTTAAGGGAGCTAGGGCTTTACTCTTTGGAAACAAGGAGGATGAGAGGAGACATGATAGAGGTGTACAAGATATTAAGAGGAATAGATAGAGTGGACAGCCAGCACCTCTTCCCCAGGGCACCACTGCTCAATACAAGAGGACATGGCTTTAAGGTAAGGGGTGGGAAGTTCAAGGGGGATATTAGAGGAAGGTTTTTTACTCAGAGAGTGGTTGGTGTGTGGAATGCACTGCCTGAGCCAGTGGTGGAGGCAGATACACTAGGGAAGTTTAAGAAACTACTAGACAAGTACATGGAAGAATTTAAGGTGGGGTGTTATATCGGAGGCAGGGTTTGAGGGTTGGCACAACATTGTGGGCCAAAGGGCCTGTACTATGCTGTACTATTCTATGTTTTATTTTCTATG
Source organism: Mobula hypostoma (assembly GCF_963921235.1). NCBI lineage: Eukaryota > Metazoa > Chordata > Chondrichthyes > Myliobatiformes > Myliobatidae > Mobula > Mobula hypostoma. The sequence continues at coordinate 71,852,799 of NC_086099.1, read as the reverse complement.
TGATTCTTTTTCAATGGCTATATCCATGTGACCCATTGTGACAAGTAACTAATTCTACTTGTAGGCAACCTCCACTTTTTCAAGGGGTGATTAACTGGGGCTAGAAAAAATACTGGGAATAATCTGACAACCAAACCTCACTTCGGTGGTTTGAGTTTGGGAAGCTGAATATGTAAGAGAGAACATGCCTGAGGATTTTCAGACAATGCTCAGGAACCCTTATTAGAAGATGAGAAGAGAAAGAGAGGCATCCCATTCCCAGAAAGGAGATCAAGGAAGCCCTTAAAGCTCATATTCAGGAAGCAACAGGGAAAGTCAATGCCAAGAGTAACTGTTGGACAGAGATGCAGCACAAGGAAGAAGCAGCGGATAGGGTTAGGTATTTCAATACCAAAGTTGTGATCTGTATAACCCGGCTTCCCACTTCCCACCACCCTCGACCCTCTGATGACTCACAAATTGCAGATGGTGTAAGAATACACGCTTCACCTTCCGCTCCAGCACCCCTAATTCAACATAGTGCAAGAATGCAAACCTCTGTAGTCAAAGGTGGAAAGGCAAGAAGACATTAAAGAAGATTAACATCTGATCCTACACTGCTAACTTAGATGTAGACACTGCACCACATTCACAAAAACTCTAAAAGCCTATATGATTGCACCTGTATAATAAAATGAATAATTCAGAAATAAACCTGTTATCCACATCAGAAAGTCTTTATGTGGCACTGTAGGGGGATAGGTTCTGCCACTTTCTCCAGGATCGTTGATGCAAGTTTAGTTCAATCCATGGGCTGGAGTGTGGGAAGGCAAAATGGCAATGGTGGATTCACATTGACATTATACATGTCACTGCTTTACATACGATAAGCAGTTGTTGGGTACACGTGCAAACATTTTAATCAAGCAGGCAGCTTGTGCACTTCTCATCAGAAATGTGTATATAAATCTCAACTCCATCCCTATTTCAGAGTGTCACATGGCTAAAATTCAACAGTGTATTTGTTACATTTTCTCCATCAACCAATAAAATGATTTATTTTCAGGCAATTCAGAACAGGCATCAGCTGCATGATTTGCCTCAAAGCTCTTTGAGATAAGGCACACAGTACATCGGCAATAAAAATCTCTAGCCTGGCTATATTAGTCATCTTCTGTTCCAAATATGTCCATTTCACTCTGGAACTTCATTCATCCCAGCACACACAATCATCTCATCTCATTGTGTGCATTTCTGAAAGTACAATAGGTGACAGGCCATCATTCAAACCAACCTCCCCTTCATTGACTCCATTTACACTTCCTGCTGCCTTAGGAAAGCAGCTAATATAATTAATGAATCATTCTACACCATACATTCTCTCTTCTCCCATTCCTGTTGGGAAGAAGAAAAAAAGCATGAGAGCAGAAGTCACCAGATTAAAGGACAGCTATTATTCCACTGTTAGACCATAAGACTATTTGACGTAGGAGCAGAATTATGCTATTTGGCCCACCAAAACTGCTCTGTCATTCCATCATGGCTGCTTTATCCCTCTTAATTCCATTCACCTGCCTTTTCCCCCTAACATTTGATGCCCTAATTAATCAAGAACCTATCAACCTCTTCCTTAAATATATCCAATTATTTGGTCTGCACAACCATCTGTGAAAATGAATTTGACAGATTCCCCCCTCCCCTGAAAATTTTCCTCATCACTGTTCTAAATGGAAGTTTTTCCCCCTATTCTGAGGCTGTGCCCTTTGGTTCTGGACTCCCTCATTATAAGAAACATTCTCTCCACATCCATTCTACCCATACCTTTCAATATTTCTCATGAACCTCCTCTGGGTCCTCTTTAATGTCAGCACATCATTTCTTAGATAAGGGGCTCAACACTGCTCACTATACTCCAAGTACACTCTGACCAATACCTTCTAAAGCTTCAGCATTAAATCATAGTAATACGTACAAAATGCTGGACGAACTCTACAGGCTAGGAAGCATCCATGGGAAGGAGTAAACAGTTCACATTTTGGGATGAGACCCTTCATCTGGACAGGGAAAAGAAGATTAGAATTCAGAGTAAGAAGGTGGGGGAGGAAAGGAAGAAGTACAAGGTAGGTAATAGATGAAACCGGGCAAGTGGGAGGGGTGAAGAAAAGAGCTGGGAAGTTGATTAGTGAAAGCAATAAAGGGCTGGAGAAGTGGGAATCTGACAGGAGAGGACGGAAGGTCATGGAAGAAAGGGCGGGGGAGGAGCACCAGAGGGAATTGATGGGCAGGTAAGGAGATAATGTGAGAGATGGAAATGGGGAATAGTGAAGGAAAAGAGGGGAGTGCAATTACCAGAAGTTCAAGAAATCGATGATCATGCCATCAGGTTGGAGGCCACCCAGACAGAATTTAAGGTATTGCTCCTCCAACCTGTGTGGCCTCATCGTAGCAGTAGAGGAAGCCATGGACTGACATATGGGAATGGGAAGTAGAATTGAAATGGATGGCCACCGGGAGATCACGTTTTTCTGGCGGGCAGAGTAGGTGCTCAGTGAAGCTGTCTCCCAATCTCTGTCGGGTCTCACTGATATACAGGAGGCCACACCAGGAGCACTGGGTGCAGTAGATGACCACAACAGACTCACAGGTGAAGTGCCGCCTCACCTGGAAGGACTGTCTGGGGCCCTGAATGGTAGTGAGGGAGGAGGTACAGGGGCAGGTGTGGCACTTGTTCCACTTGCAAAGATAAGTGCTAGGAGGGAGATCAGCAGAGAGGGACGAATGGACAAGGGAGTCCATGTGAAAAGCAGAAAGTGGGGTGGAGGGAAAGATGTGTTTGTGGTGGGTTTTCACATTGGGTCAGGGATATCCATTTTGTGTATTACTCTGTTTTCCAGCATCTGCAGATTTTCTCTTGCTTGTGGTTCAGCATTACATCCTTGCTTTTGTATTCTATTCCTCTTGAAATTAATGCTACTATTGCATGTGCCTTCCTTACCACCAACTGAAACTATGTTAACTTTTAGGAAATCCTGCATAAGAAGTCCCAAGTCCCTTTGCAGCTCTAATTATTGAATTTTCACTCCTTTTGGAAAATAGTTCGCTATCATTCTTTCTGCCAAAGTGCATGACCATTCACTTGCCGACATTATATTCTGTCTGCCATTTCTTTGCCCGTTCTCCCAATCTGTCCAAGTCCTCTGTGTACTCTCTGCTTCCTCAACACTACAGGCTCCTCCACCTGTCTTCATATTATCCACAAACTTGGCCACAAAGCCATCAATTCCATCATTCAAATCATTGACATAAAACAAAAAGAATCGATCTCAACACTGACCCCTGTGGAACATCACCAGTCACTGGTAGCCAACCTCAAAGGTTCAAAAAACGGTTCAAAAGTTAATTTATTATCAAAGTATACAACTTGAAATTCTTCTTCTCAGGGTAGCCATGAAACCAAGAGAGAAAAGAAAGGCAGCACAATCGGCAACCTCCAAAAATCACAAATCTGTACACAGAAAAACAAACAAAAAACAGACAGGCTCATCAACGCCAAAATCCCTCTTCCCGCACAGAAAAAGAAAACAAAGGCCTTTTGAAAATCCAAGTACACAACATCCAGTGATTCTTCTTCGTCTATCCTACCTGTTATATTCTCAAAGAATTCCAATAGATTTGTCAGACAAGATCTCCCCTGAAGTAAACCATGCCAACTTTAGCCTATTTTGTCACATACCTCCAAGTACCCCAAAACCTCATCCTTAATAATAAAACCTAATATCATTCCAAGCACTAAACTCAGGCTAACTGGTCTATAATTTCTTTACTTTTGCCTCCCACCTTTCAAAAAGGGTGGAGTGACATTTGCAGTTTTCCAGTCCTTTGGAACCATTGCAAAATCCAGTAATTCTTGAAAGATCATTATTCATGCTTCCACAATATCTTTAGCTACTGGGTTGTAGTCCAGCTGGTCCAGCTGACTTATCTGCCTTCAGACATTTCAGCTTCCCAAGCACCTTCTCCTTAGAAATAGCAACAACCCTCACTTCTGCACTCTGACACTCTCGCATTTCAGAATCACAAACGGAATCATGTTTATTATCAACAGCATGTGTCGTGAAATTTGTTAACTTAGCAGCAGCAGTTCAAGGTAATACATAATATAGAAGAAATATAAAATAATAATAATAAATAAATAAATAAATCAATTACAGTATACATATATTGAATAGATTAAAAATCGTGCAAAAAAACAGAAATAATGTTTCTTTAAAAAAGTGAGGTAGTGTCCAAGGGTTCAATGTCCATTTAGGAATCGGATGGCAGAGGAGAAGAAGCTGTTCCTGAATCGCTGAGTGTGTGCCTTCAGGCACCTGTACCTCCTACCTAATGATAGCAGTGAGAAAAGGGCAATTTCTGGCATTCTGCTAGTGTCTTCCACAGTGAAGACTGATGCAAAGTACTTATTAAGTTCATCTGCCATTTCTTTGTCCCCCATTTCTATCTTTCCAGCATCATTTGCCAGCAGTCTGATATACACTCTCATCTCTCTTTTACTCTTTATATGTCTGAAAAAACTTTTGGTAACTTATTTTATAATATTGACGAGCTTACCTTCATAGTTTGCCTTTACTCTCTTGATGGCTTTTTAGCCGCCTTCTGTTGGTTTTTAAGAGCTTCCCAATTTTTTACTTTCCTTCTAATTTTTGCTCTACTATATGCCCTCTCTTTTGCTTTTATGCTATATTTATCACCAAAATCTGTTTTAGCATCAAATCTGTTTTCAGATTTTCGAATCAGAGTCAGGTTTATTATCACTGGCATATGTTAGGAAATTTATTGCTGTGCAGCAGCATTACATTGGAATATACAATTATAAAAACTGTAAGTTACTGTACAAAATATATATATATTTCATACAGTAACTGATGAATAAATAAATATTTATTTACAACGTTAAATTAAATAAGTAGTGAAAAGAGAAAAAAATAAAAATAGTGAGGTAGTGTTCATGGGTTCAATGTCCATTCAGAAATCTGATGGCAGAGTGGTAAAAGCTATTCCTGAACCGTTGAGTGTGTGTCTTCAGGCTCCTTTGTACACTAAAAGATGAACTCTTGATCTCCCAATTAATCCCATTGTGGACCTTGCACTTTATTTACCTGCCTGCTCTTGTAACTATTCAATAGGACAGCACTGTTAGTACAGGAAGATCAAAGCAATGAAGAATTAAACATAAAATGCAAGGCATGAAGACTGATAAACTTCACGTTGCATATGGGGTGCTGATTGCAAGTGACTGAGCCACAGGGAAGGAAATTGCTTCCCAATATTTTTGTGTGATTTCTAACTCTTAAACCACTTAATGAAACCAGAATCTTGGAGGTTATGCACCTGGATCTGGACTATACTTGCTGTACTGAAGGTTCCATATCAACGTTAGATGTTGATATTGGTGTGGTTTTGATTCCATGCAAGTTTGCTGACAGGCTTTTCTTAGTAATAATACTGCTAGCTCATAATATTGTAGAATCTATTTCGGTCAGAAAAGTGTTAACAATAAAAGACAAGCTACACAATATTCTGAACTTAAAATGTGACACCATACTGTTTTATTGTCCATGAACTTTGCTTGGAGGACCATTGCAGAATAAAGTTAATTCTTGTCACAGATGGATTATTTTATAGTAGCATCCACAAAACTGGAGATATTCAACTATTGTATTAAAGTGATAATGCTTCGATGTATTTTCCACCGCTGTACGTGCTACAGCCTGATAGCAGGGTTAATGATGGTAATCAATCAGCTGCGGTCATTAAGCCTCTATTACAGCAACATGTGCCACAGTCTCCAAGGGATTAAAACAACTCAGCATCTCCTCCATGGAAACAGTTACCTAGTGAGAACCAGTAAATGAGAGGTCCTAAATTTTAAATGATCAACATTATGTATGTAGTTTATCAGTATCATTGTTGTAGTTGATTATGAATGCAAAGCTAAGCTTTAAATTATGTCAGATACTCTGCTCTAAGATGAGGGCCTCGTCACATCTGAGCAATAAAATGCACTGTTGATGGAATGAATTGGTTAGAAGCTAATCTACAAGAAACATTAAGTATGAATTGTCATCTTAAGCTTCGCATTAAGAATGCAATAACATTTTGTTTTAAATATTGGAAACTAAGCACGTAGAGTCTGGGTGACAAGACATCATTAGTATTATTCACCTGAGCCTAGGCTGACATATAAATGTTAAAAACTCATTCCAAAGTATTAAGTTCTGTCAATTTATTGACTGGATTTTGAGAAGTATATTTTCTCTCGGTACTTTTACCAACATTCTGTTTTTGCAAATCTGCATCAAATCAGTCCTGTCACCAGGTAAGTATCAAGTTATATTAAACAACATCACTTACTGTACAATTTGTGAAATCAGTGCAATGAAATGTGCCAGATTCTCACAACATACAACTTGTGGGAAAGCTCATCTCTGACTTTTAAAGGCTGATTTATACCTGTGCGCCAAATGGACGCCATAAGTACGGCGTCGCCGTGAACCCTACACAGAGCCTATGCAGATCCCTACGCCGTAGCCTGACGCACACCTCTCCCAAAATGTAACTACGCGTCGCGACAACGCAGACCGCAACAATAGTGATTGGTCCACTTGGTAGCATCGCATTTCCTCCTGTGCTGCAATAGCTTCCCATTGGGCGACTGAAGGGCAGGGAAGGAACTCTGGCTGCAATGCTTTCCATAAAGCTTTACAGACTTCCGAAATTATGGAGGACACATTTCGCTTTTACGAAGAAAGACGCTTGCTTTAAATTTGTTTACCCCGAGAAAGACTATCATGACCATGAAGCCTTGCACGGGCAGGTATACGCGCTTACACGACGTGCCCAAATTGCAGAGTGATGCAGACACACCGACGCACAAGTATAAATGCTCACAACGCGCGTAGGCCAATTGCGTAGGCTACAGCATCCATTTGACGCACAAGTATAAATCAACCTTTAGTCTGTGCATTGCAGTTTTAAAGTCAGAAAGAAGATGGAGCTCAGATGTTGACACATCTGGCCTCCTGGTTCATACAAGGACTCAGCACATGAGTCCAGGACTAGAGTGAAATGAACTAAGCTAAAGGTTTGGATGCCTTTTTTCATACAGGCCCTCACATTGACAACAAGGATGGATTAGAATGGGATAGCCAAATTTGATTAACCATTTCCTGTATTTCATTTTATTTTTTATGTTTTTAATTAATGTTTAGTGGCATAAACTTGAAAAGGTATTTGTTTTATTTATATTTACTAATTGTATTCAATCATTGGAGTTTAATTAAACTAGTTTTAAATTTCCATAATGATCGGAAACAATAAAAAAAAGTTCAAAGTCCCCTGAAAGCATAAAAGCCATTGCGATCGGCAACAGACTGATATACCATGGGACTGCTGCTTCATAGTTGCAGTGACCCAGGGTCAATCATGACCTTCAGTGCTGTCTGTATGGATTTGCTCATGTTCTCTGTAAACACATTGAGGGTGGGGTGGTGGGGGGCAGTGTTGTATGAGAAACAAAATGAGATTGAAGTAGGATTTGTGTAAAGATGGGAACTTGATGGTCAGTACTGACTCAGTGGGCAGAAGAACCTGCATCCATACTCTGTAGATTAACAATGATATTTTCCTCAGGGCTCTTCTCCTTCTGACCTTGAGTTTTCACTTGCATCTTTTTTCCGTTTTGAGTAGTAGCTTTGTCAAAGAGGCCTCAAACTCGTTTGGAAATGCAGGACCACAGACAGAAAATGCATCCATGGCAATAGTCCACAGAATTGACACCAAGCCCAGGTGTCAGTTTCAAGTGTGGGTGTGCATCTAAGAACAAATTTAAGCAGAGTAGTGCAACTTCAGACTGGAAGGAAGATAAATTACCCCAAATGCTTTAAGGAATTATTATCAGTAGATTCTGATGTATCATATCAGTTAAGGTGAAGTGCTATTAATATGTAATGTCATTTCCTTACCTAACACATAAAGTCTTTTGATCAGGAATACAAAACGGATTTGATTGCTCGAAATATCTTAGTTAATGTGATCAGATAATTTCATCCAGATCAGTGAGTCAAGAAAAACAAGGTAAGTTTAGGATGGTTCGGTTTCATATGTAAAAATAATTGCAACATTCTCTTGTATACAGAAGGGTGAATTTGATAAACTCACTGAGATTTTCCCACTGTGTCTGAGTTGGTAGAGTCTCTACTGAAAACAGAAGTTTGTTGTTTTCAGGTCCTACTTCATAAACTTCGCACAAAAATTCCAGACTGACACACTAGACCATTACACCAGGAGTGGCTCTCTGTTGTCTGAGATCCCATCCTCTGCAAACTAGAGTACGTCATCAGAATGGCATATAAACAGACAACGGGCTATGAACATTTGGGATATGGATTTAATGAAGGCCTCAGAACTCAAAAAGTATAACACAATTCACACAAACTTTAAGTTTACTATAACTGTCAAAGATTATCAGACTATAGGATAATATTTACTTCATTATTTTGAAGTAATAGTAAGATGGAGAAACTCAAAAGTGGAAAATATCAACTCGTCTTTGTTCCTACTTTCAAGAGACTGCTACATAGACTGATGAATGTGCAATAGTTCGAAGGATATTGTATTGTGTAGGCAGAAGGAATTATTCTAGCTGGGCATTTGATTACCAATGTAATTAGTTCAGCAAAACATTATGGGCAGAATAGCCTATCCTGTGCCCCGACACCTCCTTCCTCACTACCATTCAGAGCCCCAAACAGTCCTTCCAGGTTAGGCGACACTTCACCTGTGAGTCTGTAGGGGCCATATACTGTGTTCGGTGCTCCCGGTGTGGTCTCCTGTATATCGGTGAGACCAGACGTAGTTTGGGAGACTGCTTCGCCGAGCATCTACACTCCACCCGCCAGAACGAGCGGGATCTCCCAGTGGCCACCCATTTTAATTCCATTTCTCATTCCCATTCTGATATGTCCATCCATGGCCTCCTCCACTGTCGTGGTAAGGCCACATTGAAGTTGGAGGAACAACACCCTCCATTCCGTTTGGGTAGCCTCCAACCTGATGGTATGAACATTGACTCTCAGACTTCCAGTAATGCCAACCCCTCCCCCACCGCCTTCACCACTTCCCATCCCCTTTTCCCTCTCTCATGTTATTCTCTTGACCATCCATCACCTCCCTCTGGTGCTCCTCCCCCACCCCTTTTTCTTTGTTCCATGGCCTTCTGTCTCTTTCACCAATCAACTTCCTAGCTCTTTGCTTCAACCCTCCCACTCCAAGTTTCACCTATCGCCTGGCGCTTCTCTCTCCCTCCCCCCCCCCACCCCCACCTTTCAAATCTACTGCTCAGCTTTTCTTTCTTCAACCTGCCGAAGGGTTTCAGCCTGAAATGCCAACTGTGCTTTTTTTCCACAGACGCTGCCTGGCCTGCTGATTTCCTCCAGCATTTTGTGTGTGTTCCTCGGATTTCCAGTATTTGCAGATTTTCTCTTGTATTGTTCTATTTTTGATGTCGAAGTCAGAAAAAGAAGGGTGGGAGGAGGAGAAGGAACGAAGGGTGGCGGGTGATGGGTGAATCCTGGACCTGTCACATTCTGGTTTCTCAAGGCTGCTGACAGTGAGACTTATGAAATAAATCAAAAAACTGCAGATGCTGTAAATCTGAAACAGAAAATGCTGGAAACATACAGCAGGTCAAGCAGCATCTATGTAAGGAAAATCAGTTGACATTTTAGGTCTGAGACACTTTGTCAATTTTGACTTATCTCAGCTAACATTTGAATACAGTATCAGAGGGACTGACGTCTCATCAAAGGTTCCTCTTTTAGATAACCAAGAAGGCCAACTTGAAGAAGCCTCTGAACAGCTACAACCAACATATCTCCTGCGGAATCAGAGGTGTCAACACACTTCTATCAAGGACACTTATCAGAGGATGGACTCTCGCGAAGCGTCAATCTCTGATAGTATACCTGGTAGGGCAGTGAAAACCTGTGCAAACTGGCGGGTGTATTCAAGGGCATCTTCAATCTCTCACTGCTGCAGTTAGAGGCTCCCACCTGCTTCAAAAGGGTGACAGTAATAGCAGTGCCCAAGAAGAGCATGGTGAGCTCCCTTATTGACTATTATCCAGTTGCACACACATCTACTGTGATAAAATACTTTGAGAGGTTGGTCATGGTCAGAATCCAGTCTAAGCAAGGACCTGGACCCGCTGCAAACACAAGGAAATCTGCAGTTGCTGGAAGTCCAAGCAACACACACAAAATGCTGAAGGAACTCAGCAGGCCAGGCAGCATCTCTGGAAAACAGCAGAGTCGAAGTTTCAGGCTGAGATCTGCCTACTTCCACAATATGTCTACAGTGAATGCAATCTCACTGGCCATCCACTTACCCTAGAATGATTAGCAATATGTATGTCAGGCTGCTGTTTGTTGATTACAGCTCGGGTTCAACACCGTCATATCCTCAGTACTGATCAACATGTTCCAAAGGCTGGACCTCTGTAACTGGATCCTTAGCTTCCTCATTGAGAGGCCACAGTCAATGCAGATCGGAAATAGCATCTCCTCCTCGCTAGCAATCAACATTGGTGCCCCACAAGGACGCATGCTTAGCCCACTGCTCTACTCTCTTTCAACCATGACTGTGTAGCTAGGCACAGCTCAATCACCGTCTTTAAATTTGCTGATGACACAAGTGTTATTGGCAGAATTTCAGATAGTGACAAGGAGGTGTACAGGAGTGAGATACATTGGCTGATTGAGCCGTGTCGCAACAATAACCTTGCACTCAATAAGAGTAAGGAATTGATTGTGGACTTCAGGAAATAAAGTTGAGGGAACACATACCAGGCCTTATTTTGGGGGTCAGGAGTGGAAAGGGTGAGCTGTTTCAAATTCCTGGGTTTCAACATCTCTGAAGATCTATCCTGGGCTGCAAGTACAAAGAAGGCAAGACAGGGGTTATATTTCATTGGGAGATTGAAAAGACTTGGCATGACAACAAAGACTCTCACAAATTTCTACGTTTGTGCTGTAGAGCACATTCTAATTGATTGCATCACCATCTGGTATGGAGGGGGCAAATACATAGGACTGGAAAAGACAGTTGAAAGTTGCGAACTCATCCATCTCCATCATGAGTACTAGCCCAGCATCAAGGATATCTTCAAAAGGCACTGACTCAGATAGGCAGCATCCATCAATCAGGACACACGTCAACTAGGACATGAACTTTTCTCATTACTATCATCAAGGAGGAGGTACAGGAGCCTAAGGACACGTACTCCACACTTTAAGAACAGCTTCTTCCCCTCCACCATCAGATTTCTGAATGAACAATGAACCCACGTACACTACCTCAATATTCTTTTGGTCTCTTATTGCACTACTTATTTATTTTTTTATATATTTCTCATTATAATTTATAGTTTTTTTATTGTTATGTATTGCATTGTACTGTTGCCACAAAACAACAAATTTCACGACATATGCCAGTGATATTAAACCTGATTCTGAAGTCACCATCCATCAGTCATGGAAGGAATAGATCCCACAGTAACACTTAGGATTGATTAAGGAATTTCTCCACAACAAACTGACCAATTCTCTATTTCATCAGCAAAGTTATATGCTCATTAGCACATTATAGCTTGTGACATTGTTATGCACGAATTAGCTGCTGTATTTCCTACATTTCAATTACACTCACGTTTCAAAATTAGTTTATTTGCTTTAAAGTTATAAATGCAGTGACACCCTACTTTATTTCCCAAAGGTACTGGGCCCACATATTGTTCTATTTGCCAAAGCCCTTTCCAGGCTGGTGTTTAAAAATTAAATTTAGTTCATTTATGATCAAAATGTATCCCAATAATGGCTGGGACTGGATGCAGTATATGATTATACATATTCATGTGCTTTCTTGATCTTGTGCAAAGTATATGAGATGAGTCCTATATCTGGATATCAGGAATCAATGGCCAATAATAATTTATTATTTATGGGAAGTGTGTTTCACTGTAAAAGGCCATAAATTAACTGGGTCAGTGGTTACATGAGCTCAGTGCTGCACCGTCAGCTGGACAAACAAATGCATAGATTTACTACCTGGTCTGCATTGAGTAAATTAACCTTAAACCAGCCTTCATATGCAAAACTAATAATAGTTTCTGTGTCTCTTGGCTAAGAATAAACAGAAGCAGACGGTGTGTCCCTGTGCACGTTCATTATCCAGAGATTCCTGCTGGAAGCCAACCCTGTGAAGTGAACTTCAGCAAAAGTAACATTTTGATGGCTGCCCAGTCTGCTTAATACCCAGCAGTGAGGTTCAGGACCAGGTTAAAATTTGCAGTTTTAATTTGGGGAAAAATTGAGAGAATAGAAGTCAAGGTAGATTCACCATTCCGGAGATTTGTTACCCCTTGGCCTCATTCTCATATGCTGGCACTCACTCCTACCCAAAGCCAGTGGGTATAACCTTAATACTGGCAGGCATGAGTAGAAACAGGTGAGGGATGGTCAGCTGCCCTGGGAGCAGGACAATGTAGAGTGTTTGGGTTACTAACTGATACTTGCAGGAAGTGTCCAGCACCAATTGGGAAAATTGAACCATTGGATAGAGACAATTTGAGATATAATTGCTGTCCAGAAGAACAGTAGGGAAAATAAGATAAAATCTGCTTCCCTGGACTTTCTGATATCAGGGTACTTTCTGGTTAAAGTTTTCAGTGTAACCTCTGCTCTCACTGAGATATGATTCAATCATTTAAATTGTATTCAGGCATGTCTCATGTAGCAATTATTCTCATATCAGATTGAAAGTATGCTTAGCCAAGGGTGAGAATCCATTGGGAACATGTCAGAAATCCCGCCTGCCATCTTATCTTCCCCTTGCTGCAAAGTCCCTCAGTTTGGATGTACCCACTGTGACTTCTTACATAAGGACAGCTAGACTCTACCGTGCAGAAGTAAAGACTTTCATTTCTTCCATGAGTTAGGCACGGTAGTGTAGATGTTAGCATAACACTTTACAGTGCCTTCACACGTATTTAATTCCTGCCACTGTCTGTGAGGATTTCCTCCACTTGCTCTGATTTCCTCCCACATTCTGAAGACATACGGGATAGGAGGTTAATTAGCCACTAGTGTAATAGCACGGTGCAGGCTCATCATCTGGGAGGGCCTGTTACCACGTTGTATCTCTAAAAAAGATGCACTTTCGATTTTGTTAGGGCATCAAGGTGACATGGAGAAGGCTGGAGAATGGGGCTGAATGGGATAATAAATCAGCCATGACAGAATGGTGGAGCAGACTCGATTGGGCAAAGGGCATAATTTTGCTTCTATGTCTTGTGGTCTTATGGGCTTTCAGAACAAGAGGCCAGATAATTCTCAAAATTGCTGTAATTAACATGAATATAGGGAACTAATTATCCTACATCCTACTTTTAATGGAGATATATGTATTCAAATTAACTCAAGTTCAAATCACCCATGAAAATAACTAAAGCGCAATTAGGGAAAGCTGAGAGATCCTTCACAGATCAGAAGTGTTCTCTTCACTCGTGCACTGGTAAAGTGCTGTTAGCCCACCACACACAGAGGGTGGTTGTAATGTTCAATTTTCATTGCTATGGAAAGCACAGGACAATCAATATAAGTGAGTGGGGCAGACACTTGTTATAGAAGCATATTCAGCAGATCATGGATTGAAACCTCACTCCAGAGCCTTTACAGAATCGAGAATGCCATTTCAGTGCTGTACAGAGGAATGAAATGGTAAATCCTTCCTCGCATGAATGTAGCATTAAATCCTATGTGTCCTTACGGGTGCCGTGGTAGTGTAGTGATTAGCATAACACTATTACAATGCCAGCTGTACTGTAATAGTGTTAACTATTGCTGTCTGTAAGGAGTTTGTACATTCTTCTCATGAAAGCGTGGGCTTCTTCCAGTTGTTCTGAATCTCTCCCACAGTCCTAAGGCACATGACTTCGGTGAGGAAGCCGTGAGCATGTTACTTCGGTGCCAGAAGCATGGCAGCACTTGCCGCAGGATCCAGACCAGCTGGAAAACTGAGATGAAAAATGGCAGATGGAATTTAATACAGACAGATATGAGGTGTTGCCTTTTGGGAGGACAAATCAGGGTAGAATTTGCACAGTAAATGGTAGGGCCCTGATGAGTGTGGTATAACAGAGGTGTCTGGGAATACAGATCCATAATTCCTTAAAGTGGTGTCACAGTGGGATAGGGTCACAAAGAGAGCTTTTGGCACTTTGGTCTTCATAAATCAAAGTACTGCATACGGAAGTTAAGCTGAAGTTGAATAAGACATTGATAAGGCCTAATTTGCAGTATTGTGTGCCATTCTGGTCACCCACCGACAGGAAAGATATCAATAAGATTGAAAGTAGAAAGAGAAAATTTACAGTGATGTTTCTGGGACTTCAGGACCTGAGTTCCAGGGAAAGGTTGAACAGGTTAGGACTTTAATCCCTGGAGCGTAAGAAAATGAGTGGAGATTTGTTAAAGATACTGTACACAAAATTAAGAAGGGTGTAGATAGGGTAAATGTAAGCAGGCTTTTCCAGCCGAGTTTGGTTGGGACTAGAACTAGAGGTCATAGGTTAAGGGTGAAAGGCGAACTATTTAAGGGGAACCTGAGGGAGAAACTCTTCACTCAGAGGGTGGTGAGAGTGTGCAATGACCTGCCAGCAGATATGGTGGATGTGGGTTTGGTTTCAGCAGTTAAGAGAGATTTGGATCTGTACACAGATGGGAGGGGTTGGAGGACTATAATTTAGATGCAAGTCAATGGGGCTAGGCACAGATTAGATGGGCTGGAAGGCTTTTTTTCTGTGCTGTAGTGCTCCGTGACTCTATGTGAGTGCTTCCCAAGCCTTGGCCAATATTTATTCCTTAACCAATATCACTAAGTGATACTGTAAACAATACAGTCATTATCTGAATGATGCCTCTGCAAATTTGCTGAAATATTTAATTGTGTGACTACATTAAGAAAGTATAGATAGAAAGATAGATACTTTATTGATCCCAAAGGAAATTACAATGTCCAGTAGCATTATAAGTGCTCAGATATACAAATCTTAGAAGAGAAATAAGAAAGAATAAAAAATAAGTTACCTTATTAAGTCACAGTTTGAGGATAGAGGAGAAGTTTTTTAGGACCGAGATTAGGAAAAACTTCTTCACACAGAGAGTGGTGAATCTGTGGAATTCTCTGCCACAGGAAACTGTTGAGGCCAGTTCATTGGCTATGTTTAAGAGGGATTTAGATATGGCCCTTGTGGCTACAGGGGTCAGGGGGTATGGAGGGAAGGCTGGGGCGGGGTTCTGAGTTGGATGATCAGCCATGATCATAATAAATGGCGGTGCAGGCTCGAAGGGCCGAATGGCCTACTCCTGCACCTATTTTCTATGTTTCTATGTAAACAGTCTAACAAGAAGGAGGTCATCACTTCCCTGGCTATAGGTTGACTCATTATAGAGCTTAATGGCCAAGGGTAAGAATGACCTCATATAGCACTCTTTGGAGCAGTGCAGTTGTCTTAGTTTATTACTAAATATGCTCTTTCTTTGTCTCACTGATGTCGAACTGCAGATGATTCAGCTTGCAACATTTGACAAAGTCCACCACCAGGACCCTATATTCATCCTCCTGTCCTCCCTTTATACACCCAACTATTGCTGAGTCATCAGAGAGTTTCTGCAGACGACATGATTCAGTGTTGTATCTGAGGTATACAGGGTAAACAGGAAGGGAGCCCGTACAGACCCCTGTGGGGCTCCATTGCTGCTTATAGCCATATCTGACGCACAGCTCGGAAGCTGCACAAACTGTACTCTACCAGTCAGGTAGTCCACGATACTAACTGGCAGTGATTGTGAAGTTTTATAGAATGCTTTGGGAATATGAATAATGTGATGTGAACATCTATTATCTGCTGTGGAACATATGACAGTTTTTGTAAAATGTGTCAGTAGAAAAAAAGGCATGGCTATGTTAAATAAAAATATGCACTCAATTCAGACTTCATGCAGAAATTAGCTTGTCGATATTTGGAATCCAGCCCCTCCTGTAACGAAAACAGAAAAGCAATGAGCGCTAGAAAAACCTTCTTTGTAATATTTAATATGGAGATAAAAATACAATGAATAATGATGTCCAATTCACTTAGAGATTCCAAATATGATAATTTAATCCTTCAAGATTTTAACCAAAAACACTAAACTAACGTAGTCACAAATTTCCTCAAAGGTCCTCCCAATTTTTCACCACATTTTTACCAGAAATTATATCTGATCATGAGTCATGTTTTCACTACATTTCTGTCAATAGTACAATGCCAGAGAAGAAATGGTTCCAAGGAAATCTGTAGCCTTTTTACTTTGTGAAAGAAATAAAGATTTTTGTGGGTGTTCACTTGAAGTAGCTGCAATCTCATTGTGAAAAAGTATTCAAAAGACCTTAAATACTAATTTCAGTGATTGCAGAAATTGCAATGCAATTACAGCTTTGAACTTTTGTTCATGAACTTGAATGTTCAGCTATTGTGTTGTTTATTGGCTAGATAAATTATTATTGTCACTGATATTGAATGGCCACATAAAATGTAGATAGTGCTACTTGAGGTTGGTCTGAACTTATTAAAAGAAGTGCATACATCAAATGTTGAGAGACATTGAATTATGGTAAATCATGAGAGGCACCAGTGGCAACCGTGCTATGGGTTTTAAGAAATGTAATTGAACACGACTTAATGCATTAATTATGAATGAAGTTTATTTTGATGTAACAAAAATCATGAGATATGACACTTGAAAACCTGCAGCTGTACTGGTCACCTTGGATTAGCATTTGGAAAGAATTTAAGCCCTACTAGAAGCACATTCTCATAGATATAGCAGTAAATACTCAAGAGTACCATAATTCTGCAAATTGCACTATTAAGCTCAGGCATTATACCTACACTTCCAGCAAAATTCTTACTCACTCAGACTCACTTTACCTTCATACAGAATTAGTACTGACACAACACTCCACCAACTGGTCAATCACAATAGCTTGATGATTTTACTATCAGGTCAGCAATGATCACGTTCTGTGGTAGCAAGGCAGATTCTGCCATGGAAGAGCTTCCCTCTATCTTGACAGATAAATTAGTGCACAGTCATGGACAGCAGGAGCTAACCTGATGGAACAGGCTAAGATATGTAGAGGAGATAATACTTGGTCTTGTGGTACAGGCAGGGATATCATCTTAGACAATGGAGGGACTGAACTACTGAAGATGACAGCATCCTCACACTGAATCCTCCTGCTCATAGCCATGACCTCCCATCTCACAATCACATCTAATTCATAAACTGCATATCGTATAAGTGTGGAATTCTTCCTTTACAGAAGTCAGG
Organism: Mobula hypostoma; assembly: GCF_963921235.1. Lineage (NCBI taxonomy): Eukaryota > Metazoa > Chordata > Chondrichthyes > Myliobatiformes > Myliobatidae > Mobula > Mobula hypostoma. The sequence goes on along the minus strand of NC_086099.1, from coordinate 71,835,328 downwards.
CCAGTTAAATTAACAAGAAGAAAATAATCATGAAGAAGGAATTCTGTCACTTCACAATCATGCAGAGCAGCTCAAGTTGTGGCAAGGGGTAGTGTGTAGGAAAGACGAGATGCTAGAGGGAAGGGGGGGGAGTTGGAGGATAGTTCACTCAGGAGTTCTCTCAATACACTCAGTGGAATAAGCCAATGATAGCAGGTGATCGGGATGCAGTATATAAGGTGAAAATGGATGTATCCCAGAAACCCAATGTTCAATCTCAAAGTGCAGGGAGAAGTCCAACACCTAAATTGTCTTCAGCAAATCTTGAAACCCATTCCTTCAGATGGAAAATTAGTGGTGAAATCTACTTATGAACACTGTTACAGCACATGAAACAGTCACTCTGCATTTGAAGAAAAACATATAAAACTGCAGATGTTGAATTATGAAACAAAAAGCTGAAAGAACTCAGCCAGTCAAACAACATATTTGAAAGAGAAACCTGTCAAATGTTGAGTTCTTCCAGCTTTTGTTGTTGTTACAAATTTCCAGCATCTGATTTTTTTCCCATTACTGTTGAATTCATTGTGATTTCTACTCCAGTGATAACTAACTGCAAATAGCTCACCTCCACCCTCCAACTTCAGATAGCTCACCTCCATCCTCCAATAGGATCTCTGCCAGTCTCACTCTGTTCACGTGCTTCTCTCCTTGTCTCTACTAAAATTCTCAGTCCACAGGAATGACACTGTGCATCGAGCTCCTGGCTATTTTAATTCACCCTCCACTCTGACCTTTCTGTCTATGAACTTCTGCACAGCTACAACAAAGCTTAATGTTCGATCAATCAATAATATCTCTTTTTTTTGTCTGAGCATGTAACAAACGGCCAGAACTCAATTTAGAATTCTCTATCTTAGTAAACTTGCTCTTTCTTTCTATTTGAATCAGGTTTAGCTGTTGGTGCTTGCCATTCCTCTTCCCTTTTTTGCTTCATTTGTATATTCTGTCCTGCTCAGCACCTCCCAATCAGCCAACCTATACAACATCTTCAAGAGGTCACAGAGAGAAAGGAGCTCAAATGTCTGTTCAGTGGCTACATTACATCAGTAGGTGCACAGTATTACAGCTCGGAGCGTCAGAATTCCAAGTTCAATCCTGGCATCCCCTGTAAGAATTTGTTTGTCCTTCTCGTGGAAGACGTGGGTGTCCTCTGTGTTTCCTCCCACAGTTCAAAGACATACTGGTTAGTAGGTTAATTGGTCATTGTAAATTGTCCCGTGATTAGGCCAGAGTTAAATTGGGATTGCTAGTGGCACAGCTTGAAAGGTCAGAAGGGCTTATTCTGCATTTTATCTCTAAGTAAATAAATAAACAGATTTCAGAGACCACAGACATTCCCTTTCTGCTGACACGGTGAAGCAGACTGAAGAATGGCTGAAGAAGATCAACAAAACCGGACACCTTGGTAACTTTAAGACATGGCTGTACCAATATGGTCCTCTACCAAGGCTGCTCTGGCTTTTCACACTGTAGGAGGCATCAAGAGGAAAGACAACAAGCACCTGCAAAGATGACTGGGGATTCCCCCCAAGTTTTCCTTCAGTGGGGATCTACATATGATCAGGCCAGCTACAGCTCCCATAGTCATCGGTAGTGGTGGAGTTCAAAGTGGCAAAGTGTAGAGCTGTTGTAACACTGAGGGGCTCCAATGACAAGCTAATAAACCAAGCAGGAGTCACAACCAGTTCAAGCTGAAAGAGGGACACCAACTCGGCCATAGACCAGGCAGTGAGCTCCCTGCAACTGAGAGACATCATTGGCAACCCATGGCTGGGACAGCAAGGCCTCGGCTCAGCACACTTCCAATGATGGAGGAGTACAAGTACAAGGGATAGGCGTGACATGGTCCAGCCAGAGGTATGGAACCACGTGGATGAAAGGCGGTATTGACGGCAGTGGAGTTGGAGTCTTAGAGTGCCTGGGCAAAATGGGATCTTCCCAAGCACAAGGTCACTTGGGCAGAGCTTTGGAGACTGGAGCCCTCCTGCAGTCCGTGTGTGGCACTCTTCCTACACCATCACAGCTGCACACTTGGGGGCTGAGAGAGGACCTAACTGCAAGCTTTGTGGTCAGTGAGGTTTGCAGGCACACGTACTGTTAGGATGCTTTAACACAAGAACAGCATCAGTGGCACCACGACAAGGCCCTGCTGTCCCTTGCTGACACACTAGAGCAGAAAAGGGGTAATAAGAGACCACCTAGCAGAGAAGCAGACAGGGCAGTGATTTTCTTCAAGAGGAGGGCCACATCAGTCATTTCAAAGAGGCCTAAATCCAATCTGCTGCAAACTGACAAATGATGGGAGATGAGGGTCGATGTGGGGAGGAAGCTGCAGTTCCTGGAGATGGTGGAAACCACACTTAGATCAGATATTGTGCTGTGATCGACCAAAGACAAGAAATCATCCTGGTGGAGCTCACAGTAACATGGGAGGAAGGATGTGAAGAAGCTCACGAGAGGAAGGCCCTGAAGTACCTGTCCTTTGTCCAAGCATACAGGGGCAAAGGATGACAGACGTAGCTATTCCCCGTGGAGATTGGCTGTAGAGGGTTCCTGGCAATGTCAGCATGTGGGTTCCTGCCTGCGCTGGGCCTTGAGAAAAAGAGCAAGAACCAAGCAGTCACAAGATGGGGAGGAAGCAGAAAGAGCCTCTTGCTGGATATGGACAGGTGAGAGGAGTAGAGCTGGAAGTCAGGAGCAGATTGGTCGTGACTTGGCCATCACCGCTGACCTGCCAGCTGAAGAGTGTAGTGGTTGAGGGTTGAAACACTCTATGAAAATTGGGCCCACCTGACGACATCTACTCCTGGCCAAAGGCTATGGCTACCTCATCAGGTAACTGAAGAGAGCACCCCAGTGTATGATGCAAGTACCACTATTGCTCTCCCCAACCTTCTCTGTTACTGAGACCATTTTTTTCTCTTATTCCCAGTTGACCTGACACATCAACTGGCTTCTGAGGTTGGCTGGACAAGGTCAGTCTACACTATCCACCTGTGAGGCAACTTTCAGGGATCTGTGGACATGTACCCCGAGATCCCTCTGCTCCTCCACACTACCAAGTATCCTGCCATTTACTTTGTACTCTGCCTTGGAGTTTGTCCTTCCAAAGTGTACCACCTCACACTTCTCCGGGTTGAACTCCATCTGCCACTTCCCAGCCCACTTCTGCATCCTATCAATGTCTCTCTGCAATCTTTGACAATCGTCTACACTATCTACAATACCAGCACCCTTTATGTCGTCTGCAAACTTGCCAACCCACCTTCTACCCCCACATCCAGGTCAATAATAAAAATCACAAAAAGTAGAGGTCCCAGAACAGATCCTTGTGGGACACCACTAGTCACAATCCTCCAATATGAATGTACTCCCTCCACCACCACCCTCTGCCTTCTGCAGGCAAGCCAATTCTGAATCCACCTGGCCAAACTTCCCTGGTTCCCATGCCTTCTGACTTTCTGAATAAGCCTACCGTGTGGAACCTTGTCAAATGCCTTACTAAAATCCATATAGATCACATCCACTGCACTATCCTCATCTATATGCCTGATCACCTCCTCAAAGAACTCTATCAGGCTTGTTAGACACGATCTGCCCTTCACAAAGCCATGCTGACTGTCCCTGATCAGACCATGATTCTCTAAATGCCCAGAGATCCCATCTCTAAGAATCTTTTCCAACAGCTTTCCCACTAACAAGTTAGCTGTTTACTCATTATAGATTAAAATCTCATCGTGCTGCATTTTCAATTAATTAGTTTATATACAATATGACTACTTATTATTCAAGTAACAATAATCAAATTTATCAGCCATGATAAAATGAACAGAGAGTGTTGTGATAAACATTTTCAATATTCATAAAAAGATTTTAGGCTGTATATTTTTCAAGGTTTTTCTACTATAGAGCAAATCTAGGCAATATTGTTCCTCGAGTGTGACACCTGGCATATAAAATAATATAGACTATGATCAGCTCAGATTTGGTACATATGGCACTTGCAAGCTACGTTTCTGATTGTTAACTAAAGTCATTTATATTTTTCTCCAGCTATGATTCTATTTACAGAATAAACTCCAGCTGTTCACAGCAGAGGCCATGAAGAAATTATATTAAAGATTCCTAAAGCATATGCCCCATGCTGTACTCATTGCACATTCATGCTATCCAGTGAAGATTTCAATTAATTCGGAGCAAGATTACATTGAGAATCAGGAAGGCACAAAACAAAGAAATTGCATAAATCTGTAATGAATTTCCTAAGTCATAAATAATCATTTCTTTAACAGAGATTTATAAGGCTGCTTTGAAATTACTGTGTGCCCATCTTATTAATGTTATTAATGACATCCTACATGATTGTTACAAAGCTAATTATCCATCCTTGCCCTTCTTAATCCACCTGCAACCTTTGATCCTATTATCTTCCTCCAAATGCTTCCTGCCCTGGCTTCTGGGTTTCAATCTCTCACCTGGTTCCAATCTGATCTATTTTAGTCTCAATAAGGCAATCACTTGCAGTGGGTTCTCTTCTTCCTCTCCTGTTTTGTCACCCTCTGTCAGTGGGCAGCAAGGTGGTGCGGCTAGAAGAATATCCTCCACCCAGCTCCAGTAATGCAGGTTCAATCCAAATATCGGGTGCTGTTTGTGTGGAATTTGTACATTTTCCCTGTGACGATGTAGGCTTCCTTCAGGTACCTCAGTTTCCTACCACTTCCCAAAAACTAGTTGGTGGTTGATTATTTGGCCATTGTAAATTGCCCATGGTGTGTTAGAACCTGGGAAGGGATTGATAGGTTGATGGGGGACAATAAAATTAGTTAGGGCAGGATTAGGGTGTTTGAATGTTGGGTTGGACTAAGTGGGCCAGAAGGTCTGATTATATGCTATTTCTCTTCATAACTCTATCCTCCAGACTATCCGTAGACACTTCAGCTTAAAAGTGAATAGGCTTAAAATTGTACCAGATAGCCAGCTCATAAATGAGCTGGGAAATGTTTTGTTGTGATCACAGTTAGCACAACGTGAACAATATGGTAGAAGTGCAATTACAAAGCAGAGATGTATTATCAGTAAACTATGCTTACAATGCTGTCAACAAGAAAATGTGTGGCTTTCTCTGTTGAAAGGTAGATGGTACTAGGGATAATGGAACTTCCTCATTGCTGGAACATACTGGCTGAGATACCACCAGATGCCCTCACAAATAACTGCTAAAGGTGATTCAGGGATCACATCACTGGGATTACATTCATGGAAAGTACTTACTAATAATGAGTCATATAAAGAATTCTAACACATTTGTTATTTTGCTTCTGCAAGCTGTCTCTCAGTAACATCATCTAAATTTGTAATATTTTAAATGTGTCGACTACTATCACCAGCTCTAACTATCAACATCTCTCTCAAACCATCAGCTGCACCTATATTGTCTGACTATCTGTCTGTCATCCAGTGCTCGATGAATAGAATTGCCTTCAACCAAAGGCGCAGGTATGCAAAGGTACAACTACGCTCAATGTCTCCAGCTAACAGCCCTTCTTTTAAGATGCTCTCACCTAGCAGATTGATCAGAAAGCTAGGTGCAACAGAAAGTGACCATTCAGATTGAAAATTAGATTAAAAGTTGAGAGAAAGGAGAGGATAATGATCAAAGGCAGCTTTGTGTGTGGTACGGCCACACAGGCTTCATTAGCAAGTCTGTATGAAGTATTTTGTGAATTGCTTTTTAAAAGGCTTAGATGTAAGGGCATCGAATAGAAACTTTGCTGATAATACCAAGATTGTCATTATGGTTGATTGTGAGGTAACTCTAGGCTGTGTGAAGATTTGGTGTACATAAATGGAACAAATGAAATTAAATTCAGTTAAAGTGAGGAAATACACTCCGAAGACCTGATATCAAGAAGTGGAGGGGCACAAACAAAAAGTCTTTTTCAAGAGCCTGCTTCCTCCATCAGTTTGTTTTGGCACCAGCTGTGTACATTTCTGATTAGTACACGACAGAAGATATGTGATCACTTCCTAGAGGGTGCATAGGAGATAAGCTGTCTCTATTTCCTGAGGAGGCTGAGGTCCTTTAATATCCGCCGGACGATGCTGAGGATGTTCTACGAGTCTGTGGTGGCCAGTGCAATCATGTTTGCTGTTGTGTGCTGGGGCAGCAGGCTGAGGGTAGCAGGCACCAACAGAATCAACAAACTCATTCGTAAGGCCAGTGATGTTGTGGGGATGGAACTGGACTCTCTCACGGTGGTGTCTGAAAAGAGGATGCTGTCTAAGTTGCATGCCATCTTGGTCAATATCTCCCATCCACTACATAATGTACTGGTTGGGCACAGGAGTACATTCAGCCAGAGACTCATTCCACCGAGATGCAGCACAGAGCATCATAGGAAGTCATTCCTGCCTATGGCCATCAAACTTTACAACTCCTCCCTTGGAGGGTCAGACACCCTGAGCCAATAGGCTGGTCCTGGACTTATTTCATAATTTACTGGCATAATTTACATATTACTACTTAACTATTTATGGTTCTATTACTATTTATTACTTAAGGTGCAACTCTAACGAAAACCAATTCCCCCGGGATCAATAAAGTATGACTATGACTATGACTATGATCAGAGTTGAAGAACCTTAGTTACGTGGAGAAGAAAGGCTGGTGATGTTGTTTTTTGGAATAAGATTGAGGGGAGATTTGATTGAAGAGTACAATATCATAAGAGGCCTGGGCATAGGGAATGGGGAAGGACCTGTTACATATGAGACTGTAAGACTAGGAAATTAGTGTAAATTAAATAGCATCAAATCTGGTCAAAAACGATGGAAGGGACTGGATGACTTCCTTCTGTACAATGTCAAAGGAAAAAAATAAACAAAAGCTACTACTTTGCAGAGCACTTGGTCAGTCTGCTCCAATATTCCTTTATGTAGATTGATTTTAACTTTTGTTCGATAAAGTGTCTTGGAATTTTTTCCTAGGTTAATGTCTCTGCATAAATACTTATTGGTGTTGTTGGTGTCTTAATGAAAGACTGATAACTTATCTTCCAGTTCAAAACATAACAGGAATTCTATCAAAACTTTCAAATAGAATCAATCCTAAAAATCATTTTGTAACCAAGAGACAATTAAACTTGCATACTATTGATAACTTCTACATAATCACAGAAATCCCTTGAGAATTGCTACTTTAATGAGAACTGCCTAAAGTACTGTCCACCACACAGATGTTATTACTTTGCCTGCATTACTACTGATTAAGAGTACACAGGATGCGTCAACAATAGAAGCAGGATTTAATCATAAGTCTGCTGTACCCTGAAATCTCTGTATGTGTATACAAGCCTATTAAAATACTGATTGCATTTTATGACAAATAGATTCATCATGAACCTATTGTAAGACTTTCTTTGTGGCTATCCTTCAAATGAAGTGCTGTTTTTAAAATAGGAAGAGCAGCTATTAATGTTAGCACATTATAATCAAGTTACTGGAAGATAACTTATGAGCTTTAAAGCCAACGGCAGTACGTGCAACATACATATGCAGCACAATGAATAATACATTGCGTCATTGAAAGCCCAGGGGCTGTCAGCATCTATACTGGACAGTCTTAGCAGTTAATGGCCATATAATGTCAGGTTTAAGTTCACTCTTTCACTGTGGCTACTATACAATCTTTGCATTTGCTGCATCTGACTAAATAGAAAAAGCTTTTCTGACCATGCCCCTAAGGAGTTTGACGGATATTCATGTAGCAGTAATATCCTCATGCACAATTAGAAAATATGTACACTAAAAGTATGCACAGAGACATAAATAGATACAAATGAGTTAATAATAATTAAAACTAAGAAGCAAAAATGTCTTAATTGTAAGAGGAAAATTAAATTTCACATATTCTTCGGCTATAATCTCATGATAAAATATGAAAGCATTTTCTTAAGGTCAATATACAATGGTTCTGTTATTAATCTTGTATGATTAAATACCAGAGTTTCTTTACCTGATGTTACACAGCTGTTAATACTGGATAATGCAAAAGCTGCTGGAACCAAGCTGAAGTCACACTGAGTACACTCTGAGATGGATAAAATGTCTATCCAAGAACATTCACAGAAACAAGATCGATGTAAAAGAAGAAACTCAAGGCCAAAGTCATGAATTCAAATCTTAATTTTAACTTATATAATGGTTTTATGATTACAAAATTCTGAAAGGAACTTGTTGAAAAGGGATGAATATTAACTCCAAGTTGAGTATAATGGGGAATGGAATAAATTCAAATGTGTAATTCTTGGGTTATATGGTTTCAAGGAGTCCTTTTCCAAGAGTAAGGCACACACAGCAGACGGATGGGTAATTATAGCAACAATTAACCTCCATATGAGATGATAATGAGTTTTCTTTGCATTAAATGTTATTTCTTTTTAAATCTCCCAGTGCTCAGCAGCTAAAGAGTGCAAAGGAGAGATAGATGCCTCAACAACTTTGCTTGCAAGCCCTGAGATTCATAAATGATTTCTAATCCCTTCTGTCAAACCTGCTTTCTCCAATTGTTTGAACTCTATTTCCAACTAGCAATCTATCTGGCCCACACCTCTGTCATCTCCTACAACCTTATAGTCTGTCTAAAAAGTTCAGCACTGTCCTCAATTTAGAACAGAAAGTTCAGTCAACCGTTTGGCCGATTTTAATTCACCAAGAGCCACACGTTTTTACTGAAGGCAGGGCCACAGTGCAAGAGAACATTATCCATGAGTTCTTCATTAAGTCACACACCATCCTCATCTGGAAATGTATGTTTCATTTTCATTGCCCTGTTTAAACCCTGAAAGTCACAACCAAACTGAAATTAGGCAATGCCTTCACCAGAAGGATTATAGCTGTTCAAGCAGATTGTTCACTACCATTACCTCAATAATAATCAGGTATGGCCTATAAAATCAGTACTTCACAGCAATAACCATATTCTAAAAACTGAACTAATTTTAAAAAATTGAGACATTTTATCATGTTGAAAGGAAGTTTTTTAAATGCAATTTGTTGTGGGGTTCAACTCTTATGCCTTTAAGAAAAAGGGACAATTTTTTGAAGAGATAGTAGAATAACATCCTTGTCAATGGCAACAACCTTCACAAAACACACCTTTAAATTTTCAGAATGCACGAATAGTGTGCAAGTTTCCCAAAGTCACTCTCTACTCAGTAAATTCCCATTCACAAACAACAGGAATTCTGCAGATGCTGGAAATTCAAGCAACACACATCCCATTCACTGTCAGTTTAGCTCTGTTAGCTGTATTCTTTTTCCTGTATCAAAAGTTTGTGAATTCACTTCTACCTCAAAACTTAACACAATGACACATGGCAAATTACATCAGATAACAAGGTAATTCCACTGTGTAGCCTATGAAGAACTCTGCAAAGGGCATCTTAGCTTACAATTCCTTATACAATATTGTCATGTGCATGTGCATTTTATGGTCCCTCTACAGCCCATGCACCATCATCATCTTAAATCTTAACCTTGCTATTGATGGCATTTACATTAGCTTTTGTGCGTTATTTTTTAACAGGAATTTCAGTTAATTTCTGGTTCATCTTATTTCGCTGCGAGCTATGGATTCTTACTGAAAGCATAAGAACCATCTCGCTGACAGGTTCCAGCCAAGGGAATGGTCAGCATGTTCGAAACAGGATGCACAAACCCATTCATCCCAAGGGAAGTTTTATAACAATGAGGAAGAATGGAAAGATAAAGTAAGTTAACTTTATAGGGTGATATTTTACTGTAATGTTTTTAATGTTTTTGTTTATTTTATTTTTAATAATTTTTGAATGTTTCTGATTGCCAGGGAAGGTAGCATTAACACGGTTGCTCTTATCCTGCCTTAAATTTTACCAAATACCTGATGGAAAGCTAAGATACCAGTCAAGTACAGGAGGCTTACAGCCAACACATTCTTTTTTTATGAAACATACATAAGAGTAACAAAAAATCTGCTGGAAGAACTCAGTGGGTTGAGCACGTCTGTGGGAGGAAGGGAATTATCAAGCTTTCATGTTTTTCCGGCATCTGACTGTTGATTCAGCTTCTAGCATCTGCAGTCTCTTGTAAAGTGCTTTCAATTAAGTATGGGACATCTTCAAATCTCAGGGGCAAATTCAGGTAAACAGCTTTACAAAGCAAAACCCAGTCTATTGCTTTTAGAACTACAGAGCTAGAAACCACAAGGACACAGGGAAGTCTGTTATTCTAGAAGTCAAAGTACATTGTTTCAAAGAGATGTAACATAATTACCAGCAATTTTTTGATCAAGATGATATTTATAAATCTTTAAGTTTATAAATTAAAGATACTTTGACTTTACTGGTCAAAACTATGTGAATATTAAGCCAATGATAATTATGCATACATTCCAAGTGCTTCATAGAATACTCTTTTTCTTCCTGCAGCATGCTCTAAAGTAGTTCTGTTTCATAAATGGAACTAAAGTGTTTCTAAACAGTGGACTTAAAGTTCCAATAAGATGACTAAAAGGTTGAAAATTTCAAATCACCACATTACTGAGTATGATTCAGAGTTCAAAGTAAATATATTATTGAAGTACATATAGGTCACCATATACAGCCCTGAGATTCATTTTCTTGTGGGCATACTTAGCAAATCTATAGAATAGCAACCATTACAGGATCAATGAAAGATCAACCAGAGTGCAGAAGACAAGAAACTGCGCAAAAATAAATAAATAGCAATAAATAATGAGAGCATGAGATAATGAGATAAAGAGTCCTTAAAGTGAGACATTGGTAGTAGGAACATTTCAATGATGGGGCAAGAGAGTGTAGTTATCCCCTTTTATTCAAGAGCTTGATGTTTAAGGGGTAGTAACTGTTCTTGAACCTGCTGATGTGAGTCATGAGGCTCTCATAACTTCTACCTGATGACAGCAGCAAGAAGAGAGCAGAGTCTGGGTGGTGGGGATCTCTGATTATGGATGCTACTTTCTCATGACAGTGTTTCATGAGGATGTGCTCAATGGTGGGGAGGCCTTTCCCAATGATGGATTGGGCCAAAAACATTATCTTTGGTAGGATTTTCCGTTAAGAGGCATTGGTGTCTCCATACCAGACGATGCTGCAGGCAGTCAATACACTCTCCACTACATATCGATAGAAGTTTATCAAAGTTTTAAATGTTATGCTGAATCTCCACTAACTGCTCAGGAGTGCTGCTGTGTTTTCTTCGTAATTGCACTTATGTGCTGCGTCCAGGACAAGACCTCTGAAATAGTAAAACCCAGGAATTTAAAGTTGCTGACCTCTCCACCTCTGATCCTCTATTGACTTCTGGTTTCCCTCTTCTGAAGTCTATACTCAGTTCCTTGATCCCGCTGCCAATGAGCGAGACATTGTTTTTATGACAACACTCAGACAAATGTTCAAGCTCCCTCCTGTATCCTGATTCATCACTACCTTTGATTTAGCCCACAACAGTGGTGTCATCTGCAAACTTGATTATGGCATTGGGGCTGTGCTTAGCCACACAGTTATAGGTACAAAGTGAGTAGAGCAGGGGGCTAAGCACGCAGCCCTGTGGTGCACCTATGTTGATGGATGTCATGGAGGAGATGTTGTTGTCAATCCAAACTGACTGGGATCTGCAAGTGAGGAAACCCAGGATCCAATTGCTCAAGGAGGTATTGAGCCCAAGGTCTTGGAGCTTATTGATTAGTTTTCAGGGGACGATGGTATTGAATGCTGATCTGTAGTCAACAAAGAGCATCCTGATGTATGCATCTTTGCTGTCCTGATGTTCCAGGATTGAGTGAAGAGTTAATGAGCTGGCATGTGCTGTAGATTTGTTACTCTGGTAAACAAACGGGAGCGGATCCAAGTCACCTCTCAGGAAGGAGCTGATATGAGGGGTGATTGATAAGTTCGTGGCCTAAGATAGAGTCAATTTTAGAAAACCTAGCACATTTATTTTTCCTACATTTACACACTTAGTCGAGCAGTCGTGGAGCATACAGATCCCTTCTTTGTAGAAGTCAACGTCTTGGACCTCTAGAAAGTGGTCCACAGCAGGGGTGATTGATAAGTTTGTGGCCTAAGGTAGAAGGAGATGAGCTGTACCGCTCTCGTTACATGCACGTGCTGTTGCACTCTTTGAGTGATTATGCAGAAAGTTTGAAGTTAATAACTCATCTCCTTCTACCTTAGGCCACGAATTTATCAATCACCCCTGCTGTGGACCACTACTGGAGGTGCAAGATGCTGACTTCTACAAAGAAGGGATCCGTATACTCCACGACCACTGGACTAAGTGTGCAAATGTAGAAGGGGACTATGTATGTTTCATCAATCACTGTGGATGTATATGATGCTGGGTGATAGTCATTGAGGTAGGTCACCATGCTTTCTTGCTTTCCTGGGCACCAGTATAATTGAAGCCTGCTTGAAGCAGGTGGGTACCACACACTACCGAAGTGAGAGGTTAAGGATCTCAGTCAACGCACCAGCCAGTTGGTCAACACAGGTCTATAGTACATGGCTAGGTGCCCTGTCCAGTCCAGATGTCATCTTCCTGAATGCAGTTCACATGTCAGCTTTAGAGACTGAGATCATTGGATTATCAGGGAATGTGGGGGTTCACAATGGTTTCTCTATGTTCTGATGATCAAAGTGACCATCGCAGGCATTGAGCTCATCTGGAAGTGAAGCCCTGCTCTCACCCATGTCATAGGAGGTGATAGCATACGAGCCCTGCCATAGCAGTCAAGCAAACCTTGTTGATTCCGGTTTAATCCGGAATTTCCACTTCATCTGTGAGATTAATAACTGTGAGTAAAATATTCAATAGCAAAACAGTACATTATCCATCTTTTAATATATGCCAGTCCTGAGGAAACATTCTAGAAATTAAAAAGTTAATGTGAATGTCAAATTATATAATGTTAATAATGATGCCTTACCAATAGACATGTTTATTGCTTTAATAATTTATTTTAATTCTTCAAAAGAGTTGGTTGTGGCAATGTTAAATTTATTTGTCTTCTACCACCGACAAATTTCCATTATTGTCTGAATTTGTGAAATTGATCAGTCTAATATAACGTTTCATGCATCTCAGTATAAAATTAGTGCCTAAATTAATGTGTAGATACCTTTGCAAAGTCTCTGACCAAGGAATGGTCTTGATTTCTTTTAGAAAGCATTCATGATTCTGATGTGCCTACATTGCTGGTTTTTAGCCAGTATCCTCAGGAGGCTTGACCACAAACACATTCCAGTAACATTAGTGGCACTTGGCATTTTGTTTTGTTTTGATACAAGTTCTACCGAGCATTCAAGCTCTAGAGGAATGCTCAGACCTGTATCAGTATTTAAGACTTTCTGATTGTTCCTGAGGTGGTGGGCATCTATAATATTTTATTGTGTACAGGCATCACACCTCCTTGAGTATTTCATTGGAAATTTCCTCTGCATTTTCTCTTCCTGCTCAATTAACTCTCCAAATGTTTGCAACCTCCATTCCATGTATGAAGATTAAGACTGAGTTGAGGCCCATGTGTAAAATTTTTCCTTGGGCTATATCAACAAAATCTCATTCTGATAGCTGGCTTCTCTGTTCAACTGTCAATGGATTGACAGATATTTCTTTAACAGTTCAGCTTTCTCTCAACTAGATATCCTTTCATGCTGAGTAAATTAGGATGAAAGGCAGAATGGGTATGTCTTAAAGCGGAAGGCCATCACGACCGTTGAAAGTAGGTGGTGTGTTATGGATTTCAAATTAGCTTATTATTGTCACATGCAGTGAAAATACAGTGAAAAGCTTTGCTGCTTGCTGTTCATATAGATTAGATCTTTACACAGTACATTGAAGTAAAATAAGGTAAAACAACAAAAGTGTAGAATGAAGTGTAACAGCTACAGAGAAAGTACGGTGCAGGTAAACAATAAGATGCAAGATCATAACAAGGTACATTGTGAGGTCAAGAGTCCAACTTAAAGCACTAGGGAACTATTTAATGTTTTTCTAACAGTGGGGTAGAAGCTGTTCATCAGCCTAGTGTTGGGCGTTTTCAGGCTTTTGTATCTCCTGCCCCATGGAAGTGGGGAGAAGAGAAAACATCCAGGGTGGGGGGGGTTGTCTTTGATTTTGCTGGCTGCTTTACTGAGGCAGTGAGAAGTATAGACAGAGTCCATAGAGGGGAGGCTGGTCTCCAGGATGTGCTGAGCTGATCAGGACAGGCTATCAATCATGTTCACTTTTAAGAACTTGAAGTTCCCGAACCCCTCAACCCCAACACAATTGATGTAGACCAGAGCACATGTTCCACACCCTTTGCTCAAGTCAGTGACCAGCCCTTTAGTTTTGCTGATACTGAGGGAAAGTTTGTTGTCATGGCATCCCATCGCTAAGCTCTTTATCTCCTCCATGTACTCTGACTCATTGTTATTTAAGGTATGGCCTATACAATGGTATCATTTGCAAATTCATAGATGGAGTTAGAGCAGAATCTGGCTATGCAGTCCTGAGTGTACAGGCAGTAGAGAAGGAGATTGATGGCTCAACTTTGTGAACCAAAAAAAAAATCATGGCAAGAGAGTTGCTGCCTCTCCTTACTGATTGCAGTCTGTTGGTCTGGAAGTCAAGGATCTGGTTGCAGAAAGAAGCTCTAGAGTTTGGTGATGAATTTGCTTGGAATTACAGTATTGAAGGTAGAACTATAATCAATACACAATGGTCTGACATAGTTGTCTTTACTGTGCAGAAAGAGTGCCAGGAGATGACATCTGCCATCAAATAGTTTCAGTGAATTGCAGTGGGTCGAGGTCATTTGGGGTTAATAGGAGCTTTGACAAGCCTCTTGAAGCATTTCATGTTGCTGGATATCAGAGCCACTGGGAGGTGCAGTAGCTAGGTAACCAGCCAGAGATGAAATGGAGAGGGATACACGGATAAGCACTGAATAAGCAATTTAACATATAAGGTGCATTTGATGCCTCTGGATCATTACTCATTGGAGTTCAGAGCATTGAGGGGAGATCTCATTGATCCTCCAAATACTGAAAGTCTGGAATAAAGTGGATATGGAGAGGATAGTTCCATTAGGAGGAGAGTCTGTGAACCAAGGACACAGCCTCAAAATAAATGGACATCACTTTGAAACTGAGAAGAGAAGGAACTTCTTAAACCTAATGGGGGTGAATCTATGGAAGTTGTTGCAAGAGGGCGATGGAGGCCAAGTCACTGAATGCATTTAAGGCAGTTATTGATGGGCTCTTGATTGCTAATGGGGTTAAGGGTTATGGGGAGAAGGCAGTAGAATGGGGTTGAAAAGAAATCAGTTCAGTTGCTCCTGAATTTTGGTTTTTTTTAAATCATAAAGTTGGTCTGCAACCACAAGAGGTTGTTTTGGGTGGGGAAAATCTATTAAATGAGAAAGTTATGCTAAATAAACTGCAAAAACAGATCTTCCCGTTCTCCTCATGAACATTTCCCTACCCTTGTTTGTTTTTTCAGATAAATAAAATCCACTTTATTCATAGCTCTGTTGTTAATAAGCACAGTACTTATTTTCCAACCAGCACTATCATTTTCAATTTCCTTATTGTTATTTGATGGTTGCAACATGTTCCTAGTAATTTAATCTATCCTTTGTTATTGCTTAGCTCAAACCAAAGAGACCATGCTTGGACAACATCTCTGTTTAAATCCTTATATGCCGGTCCCATCATTCGATTAATATGGAGGCTCCTACTGTTCTTTCCTAATCTCCTCTCTTGAAAATTGTATATTCAGAATTTGATAAGGACAAATTGCAGCCTTACTTAATTAGAGCTTGATGCTGTAATTTAATTATTTTACTCAATATTTTTAATCTTTCTGTTTTGTTTCTCATCCATGTTTCTTTGTTTCTCTGATTTTATATATATTTGTTTCATTCGTACTAATTTTTACCATCTTTTTCTATTTATCCTGTTTTTATTTTTCTGTGAAATCAGTGTTACTCTCCCACACAGCTCCATTTGTGGTTCCAGTTATCCTGTTTGAGCAGATTAGTTCTGTTGCACAGCTCTTCCACTGCCCAGGTGAAACCCCAACCTATACGTAGCCTCTCAGGTCATTGTTATTGTACCGTATATCACATGGCACAAACAGCTCATTTATCATGCACCTCCAACTCGCCTCTAAAGAGCCCTTAATAAAATGAAATTCAACTTTTGCTTAATTTTAAATGGAATGTGCATTGCATTTGTTTTCTTAATAAAAAGAGAATCCCAACCTATTCCACAAAATTCACCACCCCCAATCCACTTTCTCAAATGTTACTATTCTACCAGCGATGTGTTGAGTTCATCTGGCAGATAACCACGTGATATATGGGAAGGCTGTTTGTTCTGGTTGAAGGACAGTGGGCATCAATGTCCCTTCGCAAAACTCCATCAGGGAATTTATACTTACAAGGGGAGTAATAAATTGGAAAAGCCATGTTTTCCTCCTTGCTCTTTCAATCGTAGTGCAAATTTTGTATTCACAAAAATTGTTCTGCATAATTTTAAATTGTTGGAAGATATCATTATTATATTTTATTTCCTTTCACAACAAACAGATTTGGGGATTCTAATTTGTCTTCTGGTATTAGTCATTGCTTTCCTAGAAAAAAAAGCATAGGCTGTCCTCTCTATCTATGCTATCTATGCCTCTTGTAATCTTGTACACCTCACTCAAGTCACCTCTTATCCTCCTTCACTCCAAAGAAAAAAACTTCAGTTCACTCAAACCTTCTTTATAAGACTTGTTCTCTCATCCAGGAAGCATGCAGATCCCCCCTGGGCAAGGTGTAACACCTACTTAGCCCCCCCAATCAGGGTCACGTGAAGCAATCAGGAAGTGGTAGAGGCAGTTAAAATTACGTTCATTTCGCTACTGTTATCCTTTCCTCTTCCAATTGCATCAGCTCTTCATCTATCAGTTCTTGGTCATGGGATGCCAAAACCTCTTCAACATCATCTTCGTCAACTTCCACAAGCCAAACTCATGTTGTCCTTACTTCGTTCACCACGATCAAAACGCTTAATTACATCTAGTTTTACGCTAAGTATAACACCCTTATGAGATGTTTCAGGCTTTTCCAATACCTCAGGACTCATCTTGCAAACAGCTGCTCACAGGCACATGTTAAAGCAATGCTGTTCCGAATCCGGGAGAGAGCGGCTGCTAAGGGCATGCGCTGACTTTTGTCGTGCACTGCCTTTTATCTCGTGCTGATTTTTTCACGCACTGATTTTTTTCGTATCAGTGAAAACACCTTCTGAAAGTGAAAACAGGGTACTAATGTAGGTCTTTTGTAACAGTGAGGTTTCGTAAAGCGAACATTCGAAAAGCGGGGGACACCTGTATCTGGCAATAGATGTGTAACAGCCTAATGTAACATTGTATGGAAATAGAAGAAAACACTGATGCAGACATGGTTTATACATTTAACAAGGTGCTTTATTAATGCATTGCTTGTGCAAGCATTCAATAGATGCAATTGTCACTACTTCCAAAATGTCATTTTTAAGTAGTAGCTTATGTTTGGCATAGATGTGAAAATGTCAAGATCAAAAAAGGAAAATTGTAAGTTTCACTTTTACTCAGGTAAAAATAAAATCACTTTTGCCCAGTAACTTGTTTTATTGCACATGTTAAATACAGCAAAATAATACAGAAAGACATAACAAAGGTAAAGGCAAACACATGAGGTAACAGCAAATTTCACTTTTGCCCAGTAACAAGCCTTATTGCATTTAGTTGTAGCTGTCATCCCTTTCATCGATGAAGAGACTATGGCTGTAGGAAATGTTTCCAGGGTAACCCCTCTGTGGGAGTGGGGAAGATGTTGGTGGGACCACCTGGAGGTCTGTGTGTCCATATATGTAGCTATTGTAGTGGTTGTGAGGCTGGTATTGTGACAGTGAAAAGTACTGGGGGTAGCCATTATATTCCTCATCATTGCAAATCCCTCTGCAACAGAGTTAGTCAGTTTTTCAATATTCGTTGTCAGCCGGGTCATACTGTCCATGAACTCCCTGTCGGTTGCCTTCATACGCTCCAGTATTTGTTTTTTAGTTTTAAGTCCTCCTGCGTGAGAACCAACAGCTGTCCATCGTTTGGCAATTCCCTTTTAAGTTTTTCTAGTCTGTAACTAGACAAACGAGCACCAAGTATACCGTTTCCTCTTCGCTTGTTTTCTGTAGATGTGTCTTGCACATGCCCAGTAGGAGGAGATTTTAATGTGGACGGAGGTATTTTCAAAAATGCCTGGTGTGGACGCCTTTTGTTTTTATGCGAAACTGGCGTTTTCAAAATTATCTGGTCTAGTGTGGACGTAGCCTTAAATATACCTGATGACTTGACCTCCACAGCTGCCTGTGGCAACAAATTGCGCATATTCATCACTCTCTGGCTAAAGAAATTCCTCTTCATCTCCATTGTAAGTAGATGTCCCTCTATTCTGAGACTGTGTCCTCTGGTCTTAGACTCCCCCACCATAGGAAATATCCAATGTATGAAAGTTAATCTCAAGGTATGAAAGGTGCTGTATAAATAAAGGTATTATTATTAAAAGATCAAACTTTGTCCATTTTTTATACAGGGAAAACTCTCTCAGCTGTCCAATCTCTTCACAAAAATCATGCACTCAAGTCCAGGCAACATTCTTGTGAATCTTTCTTGCATCTCTTCAAGATTAATCACGTCCTTCCACCAGCATGGTTACCAGGATTGTACATAATATTCCAAGTGTGACACAATCAACAATATAAAAAATTCTTGACTTATTCAATGGTATCACACATTTCTTTGGAATCTCAAATGGGAAAATGATAGCTGAAAATTGGTAAAAGGAAAAATCAGAATCAGAATCTGAATGTTGCTTTCAGAAATGAATAGAGTTTGAGGAAATAAACATAGATTTTTTTCACAATGTTAAACTACAGCATGAAACTATTTACAATAATAGTTTTAAGCTGATGATCTATATTCCAGGGTTTTGAAAGGCGTTGACGATAATTATGAGCGTCACAGATAGGAGAGATAGCCAGACTCTGTAACCCATGACATCTAGCTGTAGTCTCACCCAACCTCAGTGGCAATTGCCTGCTTACATTTAACTAATCTATACCCCTCATAATTTTGTACACCTCTGTCAAATCTCCCCTAATCTCCTATCCAGTGAATAATGTCCTAACCTATTCAACCTTTTCCTCTAACTCAGGTTCTCAAGTCTTGGGAACATCCTTGTAAATTATCTCTGTACTCTTTCAATATATTGAAAGGTGACCAAAATGGCATAGAATACTCCAAATTAGGCCTCACTGACACCTTATAAAATTTCAACATAATATCCCAACTCCTGTACTCAATACATTGATTTATGAGGTCCAATATTCCAGAGGTATTCTTTACAACCCTATCTACCTGTGACACTACTTTCAAGGAATTATGAATCTGTATTCCCAGATCCCTCTGTTCTACCACACTGCTCAGTGCTCTAACACTCATGGTGTAAGATCTACCCTGGTTGGTCCTCCCAACATCTCACACTTGTCTGCATTAAATTGCATCTGCCAGTTTTCTGCCCATTCTCCAGCTGATCCAGATCCCGCTGCAAGCTCTGATAGTCTTCCTCATTGTCCACTACACCCCTATTCTTGATGTCATCTGCAAATTTGTTGATCCAGTTTACCACATTATCATCTAGATCGTTGACGAGGATGACAAATAATAATGGACACAGCACCAATTCCAGTGGCACTCCACTAGAAACAGGCCTCTGGTCAGACAGGCAACCCTCTAATACCACTCTCTGGCTTCTCCCATAGAGCCAATGTCTAATCCAGTTTACTACCTCATTTTGAATATCAACCAACTGAACCTTCTTGACCAAACTTCAATGCAATCCTTGTCAAAAGCCTTGCTAAACTCCATGTAAACAACATCCACTGACTTGTTTTCATCAACTTCCCTGGTAAATTCCTCAAAAAGTTCTTCAAGATTGGTTAGATATGGCCTACCACACAGAACGCCATGTTGACTATTCCTAATCAGTCTCTGTCTAACCCAATACTTATATATCTGGTCCCTTAGAATATCTTCCAATAACTTTCCCACAGCTGATGTCAGGCTCACCAGCCTATAATTTCCTGGTTTATTCTTAGAGCCTTTCTTAAACAACTGAACAACTTTAGCTATCCTCCAATCCTCCAGTACCTCACCTGTTGCTATGGTTGTTTTAAATATCTGCTATGTTTGTCCCTGCAACTTCTGCACTTGCCTACTACAGGGCCCGAGGGAACACCTGTTAGGCCCTTGGTACTTATTCACCGTACTCAGCCTCAGGAAAGCAAACATGTCCTCCTCTATAATCTGTATATGTTCCATGACCTCATTCTGCTTTGCTTCACTTCTATAGATTCTGTGTCCTCCTAAGAAAATATGGATGAAAAAAGTCTATTTAATATCTCCCCCATCTCTTTCAATTTGATGTATAGATTACCACTCTGATCATCCAGAGGACCAATTTTGTCCCTTGCTATCCTTTTGCTCTTAATATATCTGTGCAAGTCCTTAGCATTCTCCTTTACCTTGTTTTCTGGAGCAAACTGATGCCTTCTTGTAGCCTTCCTGATTTCCTTCATAATTTCCTTCTTGCAGTTCTTAAATTCCTCAGATATCTCCTTTGTTCCTACCTGCCTGTAGCTGTTATGCATCACTTCCATGTTCTTAACCAGGGCCTTGATTTCTCTAAAAACCAAGGTTCCCTAAACCTGTTATCCTTGCCTTTTATTCTGACAGGAACATGCAAACTCCTATTCCCAAACTTTCACTTTTGAAGGCTTCCCACTTACAAAGTACACCTTTGCCATAAAGCAAGCTGTTCCAGTCCACACTTGCCAGATCCTTTCTGATACCATCCGATTCTCCGATTTAGAACTTTAACCCAAGGACCAGACCTATCCTTTTCCATAGTTTCCATGAAAAGAATGGCATTGTGATCACTGTGATCTCCTACACAAACTTCTATCACCTGGCCTGTCTCATTCCCTAATAGGAGATGAAGTATCGCACACTCTCTCATTGGGACTTCTATGTACTGATTGAGGAAACTTACCTGAAAACATTTGACAAACTCTCTCCCATCTCGCAATTTTACAGTATGGGAGTCCCAAGCAATACGTGGAAAGTTTCTTGCAACAGTCTGCAATCTCTACACAAATTTGCTCCACTAAATGCCACAGATTGTTGGGTGATCTATAATATAATCCCATTAACGTGGTCATCACTTCCTTATTCCTCAGTTCTACCCATAAAGCCTCACTAGATGAGCTCTCTAGTCTGTCATGACATTTTCGTGAGCACTGCCATGACATTTTCTCTGACTAGTAATGCAATCCTTCCCCCTTTAATCTCTCCCGCTCTATCGTGTCAGAAACCATGGAAACCATGCAACCAAGTCTCACTAATGGCTACAATGTCATAATTCTTTGTGCTGATCCATGCCCTAGTCTCATCTGCTTTTCCTACAATACTCCTTGCTTTGAAATTTGTGCAGTTCAGAGCGTTAAGCCAACCATGCTTGAGTTTTTGATCCCTGACTTTGTATGGAGCCTTAACAGCATCATTCTCCATGACCAGTCCAGTATCTGCTCTGGCACTTTGCTTCCCATTCTGCTGCAACTCTAGTTTAAATCCCACCGCCCACTAGGAGACCTTCCCGCAAAGATATTATTTCCCTCCAGTTAACTGTCACAGCTCGGGATGTCAAAGTTCGGGGCTCAATTCCAATGCCATTTTGTGAGGAGTCTCTGTGCATCCTCCCCACGGAATGCGTGGGTGTCCTGGTTTCCTCCCACAGCACAAAGATGTATCAGGTAGGTTAATTGGTCATTGTAAATTGTCCTGTGATTAGGTCAGGGTTAATTGGAGTTGTTGGGGGTTATTGGGGCACTGTGGTTCGAAGGGCAGGAAAGGCCAACTCCACACTGTATCACTAAGTAAATAAATCTTGGTACAGATGATCATTGGTATCATTTTCTGATTCAGACGTTACTTGCCGCTTCTGAACAATGCATAGGCTTACAGCGTGCAGACATGGACGACTTCATTTGATGAGAATTTGTGAATGGTAGTGAACATTACATAGTTGCCAGTGAACATCCCCACTTTCAACTATATGATAGGATGGAGTTCTGTGATGAGGCAACTGAAGACATTTGGGCTTAGGACACTCCACTGAGGACTGCCTGTGGTAATGTTCTGAAGCTGATCTACAACAACAATTGTCCTTCATACAGCCATTGGAGTACTTTCCGCTTGATGGCCACTAGCTTCACTATTACTAGGGTCCCTTCATGTTGTTGTCTACTAAGTTCTATCTAGTCGTCAAGGCCTTTTTCTCACTCTATGCCCGTCTAGGGTTGGAGGCAGTGATGAAATCTAGAACAGAGTGATCCTCACAAGTGCAAATGGAAAATTGGTGACGAGGTTACAGGAGAGCAAATCACAGTCATGGAGTCATTCAGCATGAAACAGGCCCTTTGACCCAATGAGTCTACGCTAAACATCAAGCACCCATTCTACATAAATCTTATTTTGTACTCCTCTCATTCCATTCACCTCCCTTGGAGATTCTATCACTCACCTATAGATTGGAGACAAATTACAGGGTTAATCAGAGTTCCACAACCAGCAGGGCTTTGTCTGTGGAAAGAAATGAGAGACTTCATATAGCCAGCACCAGAGGTCATAATTGAACTTGCCTACTGGAGCTGTGCGATAACAGCTTCACCAGCATCTGATTTGCTGCTGTTGATTCCACCGTTGGCGATACTTTCCAACACTTTGCTGATGAAGGGTAGACTGATTAGGTGGTGGTCAGCCAGGTAAGGTTTGCCCTGAGTTTGCCAATCAGGACATTATATGGGGAAGTTTCCACAATGTCAAAAAGATGTCTGTGTGTAACTGTCCTGAAGCAGATTGATTATGTGTGGCTAGCACTTAAGTGCAAATCTTCAGTACTATAGCCAAGATGTTTTACTGTATCCGGTAGCATTGCCTCCATAAGCTGTTTAATTGGCCACCTCTCTCCATTTCTGGATGTGGCAGGATTGCAGAGATTTGATTGGTTAGAGGATCGTTTCCTCCACTTTTAAGCATACCTGATGTTGCTCTCTGCATGCCCTTCCGCACTTCTCATTGAGCCAGGGCTGTTGACTGTTGATACGCTGGGCTATGGGGTTACAGACTTTAGTGGTGAATCTTTCTGTTGTTGCTGATGGTCCACAGCACGTCATGGATACTCTGTTTTCAGCCCCAAAAAAAACTGTTTGGGTCCATCCCGTTTAATTCAATTTCCATGCAGAGCGTTCTCAATGTGAAGACAGGGCCTTTTATTGAAAAAGACTTCTAAACATGGGGAGCAGCATGTGTAAAGTGTAGATTAATTGGGATAAAGTCATGTAAGCTTATCTCTTGTTTCTGGTTTGCTCACTGGATTACGCAGGTTCAGCTTGGCAGCTGTATCCTCTAGTGAGGGTGCCCCAAGTCACTCTTAGTGATAGCATTTGAAGTCTCTTACCATTCTGTGCCCTTATCCCCTTCAGTTTTTCTTTCGAATGTTTTTCAATAATGATATGAGCTGACTCATCAGCTCATAGAAAGTACTAGTTAGCAATCAAGAGGAAAACCTCCAGAGTTTGCATCTTTTGTATACTCCTGTACTACTATTTCCGATGGGTCTGATCACAAAGAAGAGAAAATCTGCAAATGCTGGAAATCAAAGCAACACACACGAAATGCTGGATGAACTCACTCAGCAGTCCAGGCAGCATCTATGGAACAGAGTAAACAGGCGACGTTTTGGGCCGAGCCCCTTCAACAGGACTGGATAAAAAGACGAGAAGTCAGAGTAAGAAGGTGGGGGGAGGGGTGGAAGAGGTACAAGGTAGTATATGATAGGTGAAACCGAGAGAGGGGTGGGGTGCTGGGAAGTTGATTGGTAAAAGAGATAAAGGGCTGGAGACTGGGGAAATCTGATCGAAGAGGACTGAAGACCATGGAAGAAAGGGAAAGGGGGCAGGACTAGAGGGAGGTGATGGGCACGTAAGGAGATAAGGTGAGAGAGGGAATTAGGAATAGGGAATGGTGAAGGAGTTGGGGGGCCAATTACCGGAAGTTTGAGAAATCGAGTTTCATACCATCAGGTTGGATGCTAACCAAATGGAATATAAGTTATTGTTCCTCCAGCCTGAGTGTGGCCTCATAAGTGAGAGGGCATGGCTCCTCCACTGCTGTGATGAGGTCACACTCATCTCTCAGCACTCTGCTCAGTCAAGCTAGGTGATAGGAAAACCGGTGGAATATTTGCAGGAGGACAGAATTGAAGCTGTGGCAATGCAAGTCAAATTGTTGGCTGACATACTTTATTGAGATGTAACAATGTAACAGGAGGGCATTGGTATTTAAGAAAGTGCTAAATTAGTTGGGAGAGTGGTTAAGTGATTTTGTTACCTTAAGCATTGGTCAGGCTTTGTCATTGCAGTGAATCAATCAATGTCCCAAGAAGACTGCCGAGCAATGTTGTCAAGTCAGTAAGAAATAAATACTCTAACGTTATCTTTGTATCAATGTCATCAGTTCACATTGATGATATCTGGAACAGACAAGAGGTTAATCGCTAATCACAGACAATTATGTAATGAGTCAAGGTTAGGTAAACTTGAACTCCAAATCTTTGAAAGAAAGATAATATTGTAAAGTATTATCACTCCTAAGGATTGTTGTTAATAATTCAGCAACAAATTATGGACCATATCCAAAGCTTACTTTTGAATGCCATGAGACTCCACATTATATTGTCCATGGCCTATCAGCAGCGTCAGCAGAGCTCTACCAAGAGGGATTTCTCGCAGGTCAGCGGCGGTTATTTAAAAAGGGAGCTTCGCAGGCACTTGTCCATTCTACGTGGCCTGTCAGTGGCGTCAACAGAGCTCTACGAACTAAATAAAAGTACAGAAGGGATACGTGGAGCAGCCATTGTCAGGAGTAGGCCAGTGGTGAGAGTAGAAGCGACCGGCTTTGGCTCAAACCAGGCTTCGGCTCGGAAGAGGCATCGGCTCTGTGTGAAGCATCTAAGGTTCCTTTTTGTGTTTTTCCCTCTCTTACTGTACCATTTAAGTGGTTGTGGTGTGCTGTTCGTGCTGGATGTTGGAGAACTGGGATACCCAGAGTCTCTCGGAGAACTACACATGCATGAAGTGCATCCGGCTGCAGTTCCTTGAAGACCATGTTATAGATCTGGATCAGCAACTGGACGACCTTCGGCTTGTCCAGGAGAGTGAGGATATAATTCATCAAAGCCTCAGGGAAGAAGTCACCCCGAAGCTGCAAGAGTGGAGTAGCTGGGTGACCGTCAGGAGAAATGGAAATCGACAGTTAGAGCAGAGCCCCCCTGTGGCCATTCCCCTCAAAACTAAGTATACCACTTTGGATACTTTCGTGGGGGATGACCTCCCAGGAGAATGCCATGGCGACCGGGTTACAGGCACTGAGCACGGGTCCGTGGTGCAGAAGGGAAAGAGAGAGAAGAAAGGAGTGGTAGAAGAAGGGACTCGATAGTGAGGGGAACAGACAGGAGATTCTGTGGACGTGAACGGGACGCCCAGGTGGTGTGTTGCCTCCCAGGTGCCAGGGTCAGGGATGTTTCAGATCGCATCTACGACATTTTGGAGAGGGAGGGGGGCAGCCAGATATCTTGGTACGTATTGGTATCAATGACATAGGAAGGAAAAGCAATGAGGTCCTGAGATGAGAATTTAGAAAGCTGAGAAGCAGGACCTCCTGGGCAGTGATTTCTGGATTGCTGCCTGTGCCATGCACCAGTGAGGGTAGAAATAGGATGATTTGGCAGATAAATGCGTGGCTGAGGAGCTGGTGCAGGGGGCAGGGCTTCAGGTTCTTGGATCAATTGGGATCTCTTCTGGGGGAGGTATAACCTGTTCAAAAGTGATGGATTGCACCTGAACCCGAGGGGTATTCTCACAGTTTGTTAGAGCTGTTGGGGAGGGTTTAAACTAACTTGGCAGGGGGTTGGGAACTGGAGTGAAGGGACTCAGGAAAGGACAGATGGTAAAAAGGGAAAGATATTGTGCAGTCAGATTGTCAGGAAAGGCAGACAGGTGATGGGACTTAGTTGCAGCCAACAGGCTGAGTATCAAATCATTACGGATGCAGGGTCAGAAAGGATAGCAAATACAGTACTCAAGGTGTTGTATCTGAATGCGCGTAGTATAACAAATAAGGTGGATGATCTTGTTACACGATTACAGATTGCTAGGTATGATGTTGTGGCCGTCACTCAATCGTGACTGAAGGATGGTTGTAGTTGGGAGCTGAATGTCCAAGGTTACACATGATATCGGAGGGATAGGAAGGTAGGCAGAGGGGATGGTGTGGCTCTACTGGTAAAGAATGGCATCAAGTCAGTAGAAAGATGTGACATAGGATTGGAAGATCTTGAATCCTTGAGGGTTGAGTTAAAGAAACTGCAAGGGTAAAAAGAGGTTAATGGCAGTTATATACAGGCCAACAATGGCTGGGAGTTGGACCACAGGTTACAACAGGAAATAGAAAGGGTGAGTCAGAAGGGCAATGTTATGGTAGTCATGGGGGATTCTAACATGCAGGTCGATTGGGAAAATCAGGTTGGTAATGGATCGCAAGAGAGTGAGTTTGTTGAATGTCTAAGAGATAGCTTTTTAGAGCAGTTTGTTGTTGAGCCTACTAGGAGATCAGCTATGCTGGACTGGGTGTTACATAATGAACCGGAGGTGATCAGGGAGCTAATTGATTTGGGAGCGGGGAATTGAACTCAGATCACTGGTACTGTAAAGCATTGTGCTAACCGCTATGCTACTGAGCTGCCCTTAAAATGCTGGTCAAAGAGACAGCCTGCAATGAGTGAATGATTTCCTGACAGCCCATAGCCTTCTCACTATCTACAAGACACTAATCAAGAATGTAATGAAATATTTTCCACGAGCCTGGACAAGTGCTGTTCCAGTAACACTCCGGAAGCTTGACGATATCCACTACAAAGCTTGATTGGCATTTTGTCTACTATTCTAAATTTTCATTGCTAGTACCATCACCTATTGAGCCTGCAGTGTGCCAGATCTATAAAATGATTCATGTCACTCACCCTAGCTAACAGGCAGCAACTCTCAAAGGCTGGGCAATAAATGATTCTGCAACAATACCCAGTTCCCCAAAAAACTAATAATTTAAAAACAAAATTCAGGTCTTGCTGTTATTTGGTGGAACCCTATACCTGAACACAAACTGAGACCTTTTATTTGTATTTACCTCTATTGGAGGCATCCCTTCACTTAATTTTAAACTACATAGCAATTCTTGTTATGTATGAGATGAAGCAGTTAAGCCAAAATCCTTAATGTTCAAAAATTGTTAAGGTCACTAAATATTTTAGATCATGACCTGTAGTACGTACAAGCCAGTATCAGGTTTTGCTTATGCATGCTGTAGTTTCATAATAGCCGTATTCATTAACTATGGCCTTCTCCCAGCACAGTCAGATCAATTTCCAAATTTAAAATCATCAGTTGACTACTCTGAGTCATCCTGGGCTGATTATGAGAAGATTACTTACTAGATAAATCATAATTATCAACTTAAGACAGGGGCAAAACCAACCAAGCAAAATCTGCTCCTCCACCTTCAGAGTGGCCTCATTGTGGCAAAAGAGGAGGCCATGGACCAGAATGTTGGAAAGGAAGTGGGGACAGGAACTTAAAGGGTTGGTCAATGGGGAATTCTGCTTTTAGCGGATGGAGTGGAAGCATTTGACAAAGCGGTCCCCCAACTTACTTCGGGTTTCACCAAAATAGAGGAGACCGCATCAGGAGCAGCAGATACAATAGATGACTGCAAAAGGTTTGCAGGTGAAGTGTTGCCTCACCTGGAAGGATTGCTTGGAGCCATAAATGGAGGTAAGGGAGGAGGCGAATGGGCAGGTGTAGTATTTCTGTCACTGAAATTTATGTTGTGGGTCACAGTTAAGTCAATATTTTTTAAACAGCATCAGAAAAGGCGTTAAATCTAATTGCAGGGATAATCTGTAGCAGCAGCTATGGGATAAATCAAGCCTCAACGAAGAAATAGCAAGAGGAAAATGTACTTTTTACATTCATTAAAATGTGGACTGGAAATTCCAGATGTGATCACCAGTATTTGATTTTCCTACCGTGGAAATAAACGGCAGTAAAATTCAGCAAAGGTGAAAATAAAACAAACTGGAGCAAAGGTAAGGATGGAAAGAATCAGAGGAGCTCTTTCGGAGGTGTTTCAGAAGAATACAAATATTGCATGTAGTCAATATCAGAAGGACGATGATAAATAAAAGACAATGAAGTAAGATATAGTTCTATTACTTGATCTGAATAATATTATATGACACAATTTCTCTAATGAAGGTTTTAGCTACTCCCCTCCCCACCACATAAACCATTATGCTGTACCCAGTACAACGAAGGCAAATCCAGCTTAACATGTCTGTTCAAAAACAACAACACATCTAGGTAAGTGTGCCTATTATAGCTTCAACACTGTGTAAAATTTCTCAGGTACTGTACATCCTGGAACAGAAAGCAGAATCATTTCAATCCAGTCAATCAAACTATCAGTCCATTTCTCAATCGCAAGTTGGAGTTTGTTTGTTTTGTTTCATTTGGTCCAGACCTCAATGTAATCTTGATACAGACTTGAGGAATTAGAGAACAGAGAATAGAGTGGCTACCCTTAACAATATGACACATTTGATCAAGTGTGGCATGAAGGAACCCTTGTATAATTGATATAAATGGAAACCAAGGGGAAATCTCCACTCTGACTGTAATCATATCTGGCACAAAGAAAGATGATTGTAATCATTGGAGGGCAATTGTATCAACCCCATGATAGACTTGCAGAAGTTCCTTACAGAAGCCATCTTCAGCTGCTTCATCCAAAATTCTCACTCCATCATAACATCAGAAGTGAGAACGTTAGACCATATGACAGAAGAAGAATTAACCTATTCCACCCTTTGAGTCTGCACTACAATTCGATCATGGCTGAGTTATTATTCCCTCTCAACCAAATTATTCTGTCTTCTCCCCATAATCATTGACAACCTTACCAATCAAAAACCTATCAACTCAGCTGTTGCTCAAGATTTCCAACAATTGCAGAATCTCTTGCGTTTATGAGTTCTGTTCCCTTCAGATAATGGAATTATCCATACTTGTATGCAACGAAGAATGGACAATATTCAGTCAGTGTTTAAAAAATGGCAAATAATCAATGTTGGAACTTGACCATTTCCAACAAGAGGGAGTCAAACCACCTTAACAACACCAAATTTCCCATTATCGGTACCCTCAGGTCACAAGGGACTACAGATGCAAGTGGAACACATAAAATTTGGCTATTCTGTGGTGAGTTATTCACTTTCTATATCCCAAATCCTTTCTACTATTTACAAGACACTTCAAGAATGTGATAGACTACTCTTCACTTATCTGGACACTCAAAAAACTTGAGACAATCCAATAATGAGCAGCACATTTGACTGACTCCATATCACCAAATCACTGCCTCAACAACTGACAACCACTACTCCCTTATGTATCATTTGTAATCTACACTCTTAACATTATGGAATTTGAGTATGCTCTTTGATAGCACACTCAAATTCTCAGTTTCTAATGAGTAGAATGTCAGAGGTAGGCAGCACATCAAAACACCTCTATTTTATGTTACCTTCCAAGTCTGACACCATGCTAGCTTGAAAATGCATTGCTATTCTTTCACTGCTGCTGGAATGAAATCCGGGAACACTACATACTGTACAATAATAGCAACTTCACTATGAATAGAGGACGGTGACTTACAGTAACTTTCTGAAGGGCAATTAAGGATGAATTAAAACTGAGACAAATGAATGATCAAACCTTAAGGCTTTCCTGAAGACTCACATATTATTTTTCTGCTACAAATAATGTTTTGGCTACTTTCAATGATGACACATGGTGAAAAAGTATCGGAAAATTCCTTTTCTGTCTTTTTTTAATAAGTTGTCTGGCAGAGCTCAATTATCTATTTAATACTGCTTTTGACATTTGATCACAATCATATTAATCAAATGTTTATTTTCTCTATCAGACTTCATATTTTATTCTGGTTTTAGGTGTTCCTTCTTAGCAGAATTAAGCATTTCATATTTAATGTACATATGATCTGTTGGGTACCTTAATTTATACACACATCTATTTGATTACTTTAGTTAAGAAACTGAATGTACAATATGTAGCAAATATTTCTGGATACAGTCTCATCCTTAACCTTGTACTTTGTTGAATGTATTCAGTGCATCTGCTGTAATGAGTGCCTTCTATGCTCATATTTGAGAATTTTGTGCCATTCACTGCTATTATTAATATGTTGAACTTACAGAAGTGAATTTTTTTGTGCTTTCTCGTTTAATTTTCTTCCTTTGTATCACACATGTATGAATCACTCACATCATAACACTTTTCAGATATTGGCATCATTCTGGTTCATTGTATATTTTATTAATCTATTGAGAAATCTTAATCCTGTTTCAGTCCTCCTATATCTGACGATGTTAGTTTTAGTGTGGTGTTAAGGCATGCAATTTAATTGCTTGTATTAGGAAACTTAGCTTAATAAATAACATTGGTGGAAAGATTGGCGTTTATAGCTGAGTTCTGGCAAAGATCTGTAACATGAAACATTAACACTGTTTCTCATTCACAGATGCTGCCTGATTTATTATGTGTTTCCAGCACTTTGGGGCTATTTATTAGTCTTTAGACTCTGAATTCTTTATGACTTCTTCAATGAGCAAACCTTAAAGAAAAAACTGCGGTGTAATGCAATATTTCAGCTATATTATAGATGGGAAGAGTTTTGAAGGAGAAAAGAGAAATTTATTTGGATATACAAATCTGGAAGCAAAAAGTCATGAAAATAATTAGAAAAACATTATATATATCCAAAGAATATGTCCATAAACTCAAATGGTGTAAATCATTCTTGTAACAATTTGAAATGTCCAATCTTGAAACTTGTTTCCGTCACCAGTAACCAAGATAAAAGAGAGAACTAATATGCAGACCATAGTTCAGCAATAATGAAACCAGAACTCATGAGTTTTCAGGACTGTATGACAAGCTCAGTAATGCTACCAATCACCAAGAAGTGTCGTGCAATTTCTCACAGCAAACAGAAAGAGAGAGGATTGATCACCTCGACCTGCCTTCCTGTACTTCTTGATTCTCAGCTGTGGAACAAGCCCGGGCATAAATCTTCAACTTTTTTTTCATTTGAGGGCAAATATTTGAAGATAGATGGCAATAATAAAGTAAATTATAAAATATAGTTGTTCCTTTTACTAAATCTAACAAAGCCTCCTTATAAAACTATTTCCCAATATTCTATCAGGATATGACTTAACAGAATTACTTTAGATGATGCCTGATTACTAGATAAATCTAGAAAAGAATTGTACTTTATTCAAGCTACAATACATAAATAAGTATAAATTATTCACAATTATAATTATAAATTATACTTACAATTAAATGTCACAGCATATCCAAAGATGTTTCCAGCCCAGAAAGAAACCATCTGAGGCATCTGTGTCACAGTACTGTCCTTTTGATTCTATTGCAAAGATAGGTATTGGGCGGAGGCTGTGTCTCTGATACTATCGGTCCCAATGACCCCTTAATCTCACCTGCAGGGGAAGCAGACTGAGATGAAAAATCTACTTATTTTCCTCCACAATGGATCACCATTACTCCTACCTCCACTAATGACATACTAAATTGCCCTATCTTTTTTCAGACCCCAAATAACAATAGTGTCTCCACTTCCACGAAAGTAAAAATATTATTTAAAAAATTACTTGATTTTGACTCATTCAAGCAAGAGTGATACAAAGATATACTGTAGTAGGCCAAACAGTATCTTTCTATACTGTAAATACTTCTGTCTATACTTCTCTCTGCCTCAGTAAAGCAAAAGCATAATCAAAGACCCTACTGACCTGGATATTCTCTCTTCTCCTCTCTCCCATCAGACAGAAGATACAAAAGCCTGAAAGCACGTACCATCAGGCTCAAGGACAGCTTCTGTTCCTCTGTAATCAGATTCTGAAATGGACCTCTTGTACGATACGATGGACTCTCGGTCTCACAATCTACCTCTTTATGATCTTGCACTTCATTATTTACATGCACTGCATTTTTTTGATAGCTTTTCCACTT
This sequence comes from Mobula hypostoma, assembly GCF_963921235.1. NCBI lineage: Eukaryota > Metazoa > Chordata > Chondrichthyes > Myliobatiformes > Myliobatidae > Mobula > Mobula hypostoma. The sequence goes on along the minus strand of NC_086099.1, from coordinate 71,802,872 downwards.
TACTTTGCATTGTTATTGCTTTACCTTGTTGCAGCTCAATGCACATGTAATAATTTGATCTGAAGAAACGGTGGGCAAGACAACCTTTTCACCGTACCTTGGTTCATGTGACAATAATAAACCAATGCCAATACCAAATATCAATAATTCTAGAGGGATGTAGCCTGATGCCACTATCAAGGACAAATAATATGAAAGCGAGTGTATTAATGGCAAACTTTTAGTAACAAATATCATTTTACCAATCATCCCATCAATAAACAGGGAAAAAAACAACCTTTTCTGAGATAATTATCAACAAGGCAGTAGAGTTTCATACTGACACCTTCAGCACATTCATGTAACTACACATTGATGATACTTTGTAGCTTCTATTTCCTTTAAGTAATGGCCTCAATTCACTCACTACACTGTTACATAAAGATCTGAAACTAATATCTCAGAAATCATTATATTTAAGTCAACCTAGCTCCAAAATAAATGTGCTACAAGCTCTCACTCTGCTTTTTTCAAAATATGAATTGATTTCCAATCTTTTTATAGGACTGAAAATAGTGCTTAAGTGGATAAAAATGGTGCACTTAAGGAGTGGGTCTCACAAATTTTAGTAAGGATAGATAGAGAAAGGATAAAAAGACTTAATGAGTCAAATCATTCAAATTTCTTAGCCTACCCTCCGCTGATGCAAATTATATCCCGCTGCAGGAAAGAGCATTATGTTTGCAGGTCAGCGAAGCCAGTATAAAAGAAGAGCTTCGCTAGTGTTCAGACATTCCAGCGGTCCAATCAGCATCAGGAGCAGAGAACTGCAAATTAAATAAAAGTATAGAAGCGGTAAGCAGGGTAGCCATTGTCAAGGTGGCCTTTGTTGGGAATAGGCCAACGGTGAGAGTAGGAGCGTCAGGCTTTGACTCAAGAGGCTTCAATGAGAAGAGGCTGAGGCCAAAGAAATAGGCTAGAAGATTTGACCTTGGCTGCCCATTGTACAGCGCAGGCAGGATGGCAGATATGGCAGTGGATTGTTCCTCCTGTAGGATGTGGGAATTCATGGAACCTGATAGTCTCCTGATGACTACACCTGTGGGAAGTGCAGCCAACTCCAGCTCATGAAAGGCCGCATTAAGGAGCTGGAGCTGGAGTTTGATGAACTTAGAACCATCCAGGAGGCAAAGCAAATGATAGATAAGACTTTGAACAGGTGGTTACGCCCACAGCGCAGAATTCAGGGAGTAGATGGGTGAATAGAAGGAAGTCCCCCTGTGGCCATTCACCTCAGTGACAGATATACCCCTTTGGATTCAGCTGAGGTGGAAGTCAGAAGCAGGAAGGGGCCAATAACTCCACTGGATGTTTTTTTATAGACACCCCACCCCCACCTCCAATAGTAACAGAGACATCGAGGAGCAGATAGGGAGGCAGATTCTGGATCAGTGCAATAATAATCGGGTTGTTGTGATGGGAGATTTTAACTTTCCTAATATTGACTGGCTTCTCCCTAGAGGAAGGGGTTTATATGGGGTAAAGTTTGTTAGGTGTGTTCAAAAAGGTTTCTTGATGCAATATGTAGATAAGACAACTAGAGGAGAGGCTGTTCTTGACCTGGTACTGAGAAATGAACCTGGTCAGGTGTCAGATCTCTCTGTGGGAGAGCATTTTGGTGGAATCTCCTTTACCGTAGCACTGGAGAGGGGTAAGAGCAGACACTTATGGAAAACATTTAACTGAGGCAGGGAGAAGAATGATGCTATTAGGCAGGAACTTGGGAACATAAATCTGGACCAGATATTCTCAGGGAAGTGCACGGCAGAAATGTGGCAGCTGCTCAGGGAACGTTTGCATGGCATTCTGCATAGGCATGTTTCATTGAGGCAGGGAAAGGAGGGTAGGGTAAAAGAACCATGGTGTACAAAGGATGTTGAAAAGCTAGTTAAGGAGAAAAGAAAGGCTTGAGAAAGGCTCAAGAAACTAAGTACTGTAAGAGCTCTAGAAAATTACAAGGTGCCAAGTAGGAGCTCAAGAATGAAGTTAGGAGAGCTAGAAGGGACAACAAGGCTTAGACTACTAAAATGTTACATCTGGTCAATCTTGCTGTATGCTTCCGAAACATGGACTATAACACCAGAACTCCAAAGAAACTTAGAAGCAACAGAAATGTGGTTTCTTAGAAGGATGCTGAAAATATCATATAGAGATAGGGTAACTAATGAGACAGTACTCCAACATGCCCACACAAAAAGATCTTTAGTGAGAACATTAAATGAGATGAAACTTAAATTCCTGGGCCATGTCATCAGAAAGGGAGAAATAGAATGCTTTACATTACAAGGCCGTATGTCTGGGAAATGCGGAAGAGGAAGACAAAGAAGAAAATATATGGACACTGTGAAAGAACTAACAGATCTAAGTGTGCAAGATATCATTGATGCTGCAAGGGATCGTTCGATGTGGAGAGCCATGAACGCCCAAGCGTGTAACGCGCAAGGCACATGAAGAAAGAGAAGAGAAGAGGCCATGAGAAGGCCTTGGTGAGTCAGGATTAAGGGAAACCCCAAGGAATTCTACAAGTATGTGAAGATCAAAAGGAAGAGCTTTGTGGGAAATGACCAATCAGGAGTGAGAGTGGAAACATGTGTGGAGCTGCACAAAGTAGCAGAAATAATTAATAAGTACTTTGCTTTAGTATTCAGCAGTGAAAAGGACCTTGGCAATTGTGGGGATGACTTACAGTGGACTGAAATGCTTGACTGTATAGATATTAAGAAAGGGGATGTGCTGGAGCTTGTAAAAGTTATTAAGTTAGATAAGTCACCAGGACCAGACAAGATATACCCCAGGCTACTTTGAGAAGCGAGGGAGGAGATTGCTGACCCTCTGGCGATGATCTTTGCATCATCAATAGGGATGGGAGAGGTTCCAGAGGATTGGAAGGTTGCAAACATTGCTCCCTTGTTCAAGAAAGGTAGTAGAGATAACCCAGGAAATTATAGACCAGCTGGTCCTATTTCAGTGCTGGGCAAGTTGTTGGAGAAGATCCTGAGAGGCAAGATTTATGAGCATTTGGAGAGACATAATCTTATTAGGGATAGTCAGCATGGTTTTGTCAAGGGCAGGTCATGCCTTACAAACCTGATTGAATTCTTTGAGGATGTAACAGAGCACACTGATGAAGGTAGAGTAATGGATGTAGTGTATATGGATTTCAGTAAGGCATTTGAGGATGGTAGCCAGTGGATCCTGCAGGGATCTGTTCTGGGACCCCTTCTGTTTGTGATTTTTATAAATGACCTGGATGAGGAAGTAGAAGGGTAGGTTAGTAAGTTTGCTGATGGCACAAAAGTTGGGGGTGTTGTGGATAGCCTGGAAGGTTGTCAGAGGTTACAGCGGGACATCGATGGGATGCAGAACTGGGCTAAGAAGTGGCAGATGGAGTTCAACCCAGATAAGTGTGAAGTGGTTCCTGTCAGTAGGTCAAATTTGAAGACAGAATATAGTACTAATGCTAAGACTCTTAGCAATGTGGAGGATCAGCAGGGTCTTGGGGTCCATGTCCATAGGACATTCAAAGCTGCTGCGCAGGTTGACAGTGTTGTTAAGAAGATGTATGGTGTGTTAGCATTCATCAACTGTGGGACTGAGTTCAAGAGCCGTAAGATAATGTTACAGCTATATGAGACCTTGATTGGACCCCACTTGGAGTACTGTGTTCAGTTCTAGTCACCTCACTACAAGAAGGGTGTGGATACTACAGAAAGAGTGCAGAGGAGATTTACAAAGGTGTTGCCTGGATTGGAGAACATGCCTTATGAGAATAGGTTGAGAGAACTTGACCTTTTCTTCTTGAAGCGACAGAGACCTGATGGAGGTTTATAAGATGATGAGAGGCATTGGTTGTGTGGCTGGCTTGAGGCTTTTCCCCAGAGCTGAAATAGCTAACATGAGGGGGCATAGCTTTCAGGTGGTTGGAAGTAGGTACGGTGGGGGGGGGATGTCAGAGTTAAGTTTTTCACACAATGAGAGGTGGGTGTGTAGAATACACTGCCAGCAAAGGTGGTAGAGGTGAATACAATAGCATCTTTTAAGTGACTCTTACATAGGTACATGGAGCTTAGAAAAACAGAGGATTATGTGGTAGAGAAATTCTAGGCAGTTTCTAGATTATTGACATAGTTGGCACAACATTGCAGGCTGAAGGGCTATAATGTGCTGTAGATTCCTATGTTTCTATGTTATATAAAAATAGCTTATATGCTCCAAGATAATATAGCTATGTTCTTATATTTCTCTAATTTATATTAAAAAATAATCATTATAACATGCAAAAATTCAATAGACTGCCAAATATTGATTATTTAGACGAATCAGCCAATTCCTTTTGAAATTCAATGATTATTTATATTTATCAGAACATATAAGATGTTTTATGTTTTGTGGAAAGTATTCATTTTTCCAGCAACAAAATGTACCAGAAGTCACAAGAAATAGCTATACCCAATTAGTGTATCTGAGACTGTTAACAAAAGAAATTAGCCTTGAATCAGTCACTTGACTTGCAATGTAATAATGGCCAGAGCTCATAATGCAAATCTTGATCAGCAGCTTCCCAAGCACAGACCACGTAGGTGAGTGGGTGCCTGCCTGCATATCATCAGACTCTGTGCAGCATCCATTTGGAGACTTACCGGTGAAAGTGAATCATAGATATGTAATTAGTACTTTGTATGGGCAATGATGGGACAGAAGTTGAAACATGCCCTGTATGTCCTCATTTGAAGAGATTATTAATTACTCTCTTCATTTGTGGGGGAGTCAACTGGAGCTGAATAAACTTCATTCAGGTGTAGATTGCTCATCTTCAGAATCCAAGTGAGCATTGATTTTATTTGTGCTTTCATCCACACCCCGCCCCCACTATAAATAGATGTGTTAGTAGTGATTCTGCTGGGGCTCAATTATGGTTGGGAGCAAAAGGAAAGAAGCAAAGTTCAAAGTAAATTTATTATCAATGTACATATATGTCGCTATATACAACCTTGAGATTAATTTTCTTGAGGACATACTCAGTAAATCCATAATAGAATAAGTATGCACCAGTGTGCAAATACAAAAAGAAAGAAATAATAAATAAGTCAGCAAAAAATATTGAGAACATGAAATCAGGAGTCTTTGAAAGTGAGTCCATAGGTTGTGGAAACATTTCAATGATGGGGCAAGTGAAGTTGAGTGATGTTACTCCCTTTGGTTCAAGAGTCTGATGGTTAAGGGTTAATAACTGTTCCTGAACCTGGTGCTGTGAGCCCTGAGGTTCCTGTACCTTCCTGATTGCAGCAGCAAGAAGAGAGTATGTCCTGGGTGGTGCGGTGGGGGTGGGGGTGGGGTCCCTGATGATGGATGCTGCTTTCCTATGTAGATGGGCTCAATGTTTTGGAGGGCTTTACCTGTGATGGACTGGGCCATATCCACTACTTTTTGTAGGATTTTCAAGGGCATTGATGTTTCCATACTAGTCTGTGATGCCACCAATCAATATAGTCCCCACTAAACATCTACAGAAGTTTGTCATAGTTTTAGGTGTCATGCCAAATCTTCCCAAACTCCTAAGGAGGCAGAGGCTTTCTTCATAATTGCACCTGTGTGCTGGGCCCAATTCAGGTCCTCCAAAATAATAACACTGAGGAATTTAAAGTTGCCGACCGGCTCATGGACCTCTGGTTTCCTTCTCCTGAAGTCAATAATCAGCTCCTTGATCTTGCTGATATTGAGTAAGAGGTTGTTGTTATGACACCACAACGACAGCCAGGACGACTTCAAGGAGGAGATCACTGGAAGCATAGAAAAGTGTTCTGGTCAGGATAATCAATTCATCAAATGTCTTCTGGATGTTCTGCCCCTCTATCCAGTAGAGTTTTGAAGTTAAGGATCCCAAAGTGGTAACAGAAATCTTGCACTGCTGCAAGCAGCAGAGTGCTAACCATGCTCCATGCCTGGACTATACACCCCATAGTGGTGAAAGTCCCTGTCACTTTAAACTTCTGAGCCCCAAGAATATTTTAGTTAGAAGCAGCTGGTAAGAATCACATATTGTAGTTTTCAGCTCACAGCCGTATACTGGTGGTTACAGATGCTTCACCTCAGGGGAATGGGAATTCATTATCTTCCCCTTGACTAGAAAACAGCTGGTGTTGTGGGCACACACAGTGTTAGGATAGCGAGCTTCCTGAAGCAGCAGGGAATTATATTCAAGACAGACTGGTGTCTCTACAGATGTACATGGAGCTCTTTGGGAAAAGCAGAAACTACTGCTTCGTGAAAGTAAAGGGATCGTGTGGCAATCAGCAGTAAATACTGACAGTCAGCGTTCTGTATCCAGAACGTTTGCATAGCAACTTCATCCTTGGTCAACCAGATGCTGCCCCAATCAGACAGATCCCTCTCAATGCACAACTTCTATTCCCTTCTTCCTTGACTCCTCTTTCAAGGACATAGGAAGATAGGAAAAAGGAACTGGAATGGCCATCAGCCCTGTCGACTCTCCTCTGCTGTTCAGTAAGGTCATAGCTGATCTGGCCGTGAACTCGGCTCCACATACCTGCTTTTTCCCAATAACCCTTGATTCCCCTACTTTGGAAAAATATATCTAATTGTGTCTTAAATATATTTAATGAGGTAGTTTCTATTGCTTCCCTGGGCAGAAAATTCCACAGATTCACTTTTTCCTCCTCATCCCTGTCCTAAATCTACTTCCCCAGATCTTGAATCTCACTTATCAGTGGAAGCAACTGCGTTCCTGTCTCTCCCTCGACCTAGTCAAAGCTTCTGGGTCTCGTCCAGTCCTAGCCACGATCCAAGAACCTCGTCCTGTCCAAGCCATGGCTTTGTGTTCTCGTTTTATCCATGTGTCTCGCCCAGCCCAGGAGTACCTTGCCCAGCCTGGTGCTGGGGTTCCCTCGTCCTGTGCTGGGGTTCCCTCGTCCTGTCCTGAGGTTTCCTTGTCCTGTCCCGGAGTCTCACATCCAGTCCTGTTGCCTCTCCACATTCTGTAGCCACGTCTTGCCCTTGCCTAGTTCTGGAGTCTGAGCCCAAGTCAAGTCCCAGGTTCTGGGTCCTTGCCCAGTCTCTGGCTCGGAGTCCATACCCAAGCCCCGTCATGTCCTCATCTCGAGGAACCCAAGCCCCGTCATGTCCTTGCCTCGAGGAACCCAAGTCCCGTCATGTCCTCGCCTCGAGGAACCCAAGCCCCGTCATGCCTAGATCCAGGGTCTGAGCCCGAATCAATACTTAGGTTTTAGATCCTTGTCCTTTCTCTGGCTTGGAGTCCAAGCCCAGGCTCCTAGTTCCAAGTTCCATGTCCTGAGTTCTGCTGTCCTAGTCAAGTCCTAGCCCAGGCCCTGTATCCTTATCTCGTCCAGGGCCTGTGTCATGTCTAGTGTGCTTTCTTCCCCTCTCCCCTTGCTTCTTTGTCTTGCCTAGTCCTGTTCCTAGTGCTTCAGTATCTGTGTCTTGCATTTGGGTCCGCTCCCAGCGCCCCCACTATGACAGGAGGAGCAAAAACAGGAGTTGAAGAGAGACAGTAGGGGAGGAGAATATGTCTGTAGACTGCTACAAAGAATGATAGACATGAGGAGTGAACTGGATATGAGCATACTGCCACCAGCAATGATTTTTGAACTACTGGTAGTCACAGGATCTGGCAGTCACTCCTGGACCAACAACATGCTTACCTCACACAAATCAAACCTCTGTTCTGGCAGCTGCTGGTTGCAGGCAACCTTCTCATGCAAGAGATGGAGAAGTGTCTTCATGAGCATGCTTCAATGTGTGTCCAAATAACTGTTGAACAGTTGAAGTGTTTGTAAGGTGTGAGCTGAGTGTGTGAAATTCGAATCAGCAATAGGTTGCTAACTAACAATGCCTATGGTCTTCTGACCTTAAGCATGGCGGTGAGATTATGCCCCTTCCTGTAGCACCAAGACCAAGACCTTATTGCATCACTTTAGGCATTGAGGCCTCATTTAGGATTTTTCTCAGGGATCTTCACTCACATAGATAGTGTGCAATGTATAGCTACATTAACCAACCACTGAATGTTTTTGTAACTAGGCTGACAAGTAAAGCAGTTTTTCAATTGACCACAGTAAGAGAATTCTCTTTGAAAGGACGCTGCAGATGTAAAACAACTACCATTTGCTCAGTTTAAATAAGCTAGTCCACAATGACAGTTTTAATAAAAAATTAATAACTGATATGTTAACTCTGATTTTCCCTCCACAGAGGCTGCATTACTTGCTGAGTATTTCTAACATGTTTTTGTGTTTTCATTTAAGTACTTAACTCCAATTCAAACTATGGACTTAAATCCAAAATAGTATCTTAATTTAAAATCTGTTTTCTTCTGCAAATAACATTGTTTTATAATGTATTTCTTGGAACAATTAACCATAATGTCTATTATTTTTCTGGATATTTGATTGCCATCTTTCAGGTTAGAGTGCATCAAGAATGGAGAGATGATTATCTTTAACATTCTTCATTACTATCCGTCTTGGTTCAATCTTTAAAAAAAAATAAATGTAATCTCATTACTTATTTCACAAAAGTGTGGGCAGGAACTTAGTGAAGGGTTTTTATAGCCACTGCAAGTAAGCCATGTAACTATTTTCACTGAGAACGCCATCAATTTAGTCCTTCTTCACTCCTGCTTCAATAAGGTTAAGTGGTTTGTGGTAACCCCTAGCATCTGCATAACAATATATCATCAAGACAGAGAAAAGAGTTGCTGCATTACTAAAGTGAAACATCTACTCTCTGAAAAAGATAATAAAAATTTTTTCACCTTCTTTGTGCAATTAAGAAGTGTACTTTTGTGAATTTATTGCATCAACAGAGTCCCTTATTGTGGATAATAAATGAGAAACCCTTTAAGTAATTACATGATTGTTAGGCCCTTTTATTGGAAGATACTCTAATTTCTTTGTTTTTTTTTCATAGAGCAGTAGCAATGTAACCCTTCAAGTATACTTCCAATATCAATACTGAGAGATTAGAAAGACTGCAGAACACACAAAATGCTGGAGGAGTTCAATGGATCAGGCAGCATCTATGGAGGGAAATGTACAGTCAACATTTCAGATCAATGCCAAAACGTTGTCTGTCCATTTCTCTCCATAGATGCTGTCTGACCAGTTGGGGTCCTCCAGCATTTTGCGTGTTGTTCCAATATCCAATTGAAAAATTCTTCCTACACAAGTTTCGAGTTAGTGCTTTCCCGGCGTATATGATGGATAAACTATTCTCAGGCTTCCAGCTTGTACAAGAATCAATTTTAACTGACATTTCGATGACAAACACTGCCACCTTCATCATGTATGATACCTGGGCATGTCTAGTCCAGTGCTCCTTGATGCAGGTTTCCACAGTGGGATCATTCTGATAAATCACTTTTGTACCTTCATCAAGTCCTTAGGTACTTGATAGAGTATAGTAAGATGAACATGAAAGGAGCATTCCCATTTACCCTAGCCAGTGCTGGTGACGGTTTTGAAGTACTTTCAGTCATTTTTTTTACAAATAGTAAAATGTAAGGATTTAAAAATGTTGTCTCTCACAGACTTCTCAGCTTTCAAGGATTTCAACAACAGCATTAACAGGGCAGTGCAGAGGCACAGCAGGTAGTGACACTCTTCAGCTCCGGGGACCCAGGTTGGATTGTGACCCTGGGTACTGCTGGTACATTTTCCCTGGGATTGTGTGGGTTTATTCTGGTCTCTTTGCTTTCCTTGCTTATCTCAGGGATATCTTACTTTGTTTATTCGGCTACCATAGTTCATTTATTTTATTGTATTATTGTACTTGTTTATTTATATACTTGACAGGCGGTCTGGACCATATGAGAAAATATATTTCAAGGCAAAAAGTGGAGGAATGGGACTGATTGGAATGCTCTGAGAGCTGGCATAGACTTGATGGACTGAATGGCCCCTTCTACATTGTGAGAATTATGAATAAACATGCCCCCATTCCAGGAGAACATACAGCACAGATGAGGACCTTTGGCCAATGATGTTTGCCAACCTTTACCTATTCTAAGATCAGTCTTACCTCCCGGATGACCCTCCATTTTTCTATCTTCCATTTGCCTGCCCGTGTTTCTTAAATGTCCCTAATATATCTGCCTCTACCACCTACCCTGGCAAGGCGTAACATGCACCCTCTACTCTCTGTATATAAAAAAAGTTATCTCTGACAACCCCCCTATATTTTCCTTCAATCACCTTAAAATTACAAACATAAGTCCCCTGGTATTAGCCATTTCCGCCTTAGGGTAATAAGTCTCTGGATATCCACTCAATCTATGCCTCTTATCATCTTTTACACCTCTATCAAGTCATCGCTCATCCTCCCTAGCTCCAAAAAGTCCTAGCTCACTCAACACATCCTCGTAAGACATGAGGAATTGTAACTTTCATAATGGTATTCTGCATAAGAAGAGATATCCTCATGCCTACTATTTTACATCTCACTTACTGCTCATCCTCCAATCTCCTTTGGTTTATTTCCTACATTCTCCTCTATTGTTGCCAGACCCCTATACCCTCTGGCAAAGGAACAACAAGATATGGATTATACAAAAAAATTATACAGCGTTAAACATTTTAACATGTCCAGCTCAGATACTGATGAGTCAAGTAATTTTAAATTATCATTTTTATTCACCATTCTTACTGGAGGCGCAATTTTGCTTAAAGTAATGGCTTGACTGATCTGGCGTTCTGCCCCTGTCACAACGCAGGTGCCAACATTAAGCGCCAATTTAGAAATAATTCAGCACCTGTGGCATTCAGGAAAGATCTGCTGTGGAGCCAAACATAATGCTTTTGGTAGATAAAAGCACTGAACCTGCAGATTTCAAGGCTTGAAGCTTGAAGCTTAATATTTCAATTGACTGCCATCTGGACATCCTGCAGTTATTGAGAGAACTGCAGTGTGAACTGTAACCACGATCATCAAGGCCTTTATCGTCACTGGAGGTGCTTCCACCTTGACTTCACACCAGGGTAGCTGCTCTTCTACATCCGCACAGCCTGAAAATTGATTAAAATTTTTATTGCCTTATTTCTTCCTATTTCATCTCTTCGGTTACATCTAAGATCAGAAATAACTCCTCAGATATGCATCTGAACATTTTTAAAAATCTTTACATATTTTAATTTATAGAAGTAAATTATCATTTCCAAAAGAATAAACATTGTATATTTCTAGGATATTAATTTATTGTAAGCACTTATGCATGTAGTTCTCATAATAAAAGGGACATGTTGTATGAAATAAAGGGAGTATAAAGGGAGTTGTATGAAATGTATAGGAAACAGGGGGTAAATCAGGTGCTTGAGGAGTATAAGAAGTGCAAGAAAATACTTAAGAAAGAAATCAGGAGGGCTAAAAGAAGACATGAGGTTGCCTTGGCAGTCAAAGTGAAGGATAATCCAAAGAGCTTTTACGAGTATATTAAGAGCAAAAGGATTGTAAGCGATAAAATTGGTCCTCTTGAAGATCAGAGTGGTCGGCTTTGTGCGGAACCAAAGGAAATGGGGGAGATCTTAAATAGGTTTTTTGCGTCTGTATTTACTAAGGAAGCTGGCATGAAATCCATGGAATTGAGGGAATCAAGTAGTGAGACCATGGAAACTGTACAGATTGAAAAGGAGGAGGTGCTTGCCGTCTTGAGGAAAATTAAAGTGGATAAATCCCCGGGACCTGACAGAGTGTTCCCTCGGACCTTGAAGGAGACTAGTGTTGAAATTGCGGGGGCCCTGGCAGAAATATTTAAAATGTCGCTGTCTACGGGTGAAGTGTCGGAGCATTGGAGAGTGGCTCATGTTGTTCCGTTGTTTAAAAAAGGATCAAAAAGTAATCCAGGAAATTATAGGCCGGTGAGTTTAATGTCAGTAGTAGGTAAGTTATTGGAGGGAGTACTAAGAGACAGAATCTACAAGCATTTGTATAGACAGGGGCTTATTAGGGAGAGTCAACATGGCTTTGTGTGTGGTAGGTCATGTTTGACCAATCTGTTGGAGTTTTTCGAGGAGGTTACCAGGAAAGTGGATGAAGGGAAGGCAGTGGATATTGTCTACATGGACTTCAGTAAGGCCTTTGACAAGGTCCCGCATGGGAGGTTAGTTAGGAAAATTCAGTCGCTAGGTATACATGGAGAGGTGGTAAATTGGATTAGACATTGGCTCGATGGAAGAAGCCAGAGAGTGGTGGTAGAGAATTGCTTCTCTGAGTGGAGGCCTGTGACTAGTGGTGTGCCACAGGGATCAGTGCTGGGTCCATTGTTATTTGTCATCTATATCAATGATCTGGATGATAATGTGGTAAATTGGATCAGCAAGTTTGCTGATGATACAAAGATTGGAGGTGTAGTAGACAGTGAGGAAGGTTTTCAGAGCCTGCAGAGGGACTTGGACCAGCTGGAAAAATGGCAGATGGAGTTTAATACTGACAAGTGTGAGGTATTGCACATTGGAAGGACAAACCAACGTAGAACATACAGGATTAATGTAAGGCACTGAGGAGTGCAGTGGAACAGAGGGATCTGGGAATACAGATACAAAATTCCCTAAAAGTGTCGTCACAGGTAGATAGGGTCGTAAAGAGAGCTTTTGGTACATTGGCCTTTATTAATCGAAGTATTGAGTATAAGAGCTGGAATGTTGTGATGAGGTTGTATAAGGCATTGGTGAGGCCGAATCTGGAGTATTGTGTTCAGTTTTGGTCACCAAATTACAGAAAGGATATAAATAAGGTTGAAAGAGTGCAGAGAAGGTTTACAAAGATGTTGCCGGGACTTGAGAAACTCAGTTACAGAGAAAGGTTGAATAGGTTAGGACTTTATTCCCTGGAGCGTAGAAGAATGAGGGGAGATTTGATAGAGGTATATAAAATTATGATGGGTATAGATAGAGTGAATGCAAGCAGGCTTTTTCCACTTTGGCAAGGGGAGAAAAAAACCAGAGGACATGGGTTAAGGGTGAGGGGGGAAAAGTTCAAAGGGAACATTAGTGGGGGTTTCTTCACACAGAGAGTGGTGGGAGTATGGAATGAGCTGCCAGACGAGGTGGTAAATGCGGGTTCTTTTTTAACATTTAAGAATAAATTGGACAGCTACATGGATGGGAGGTGTATGGAGGGATATGGTCCGTGTGCATGTCAGTGGGACTAGGCAGAAAATGGTTCGGCACAGCCAAGAAGGGCCAAAAGGCCTGTTTCTGTGCTGTAGTTTCTATGGTTTCTATGTTACACATATTAAAACTGCCGATGGTGCCAAAGTAGGCTTCATGGTTATATGCTTAAGCAAGTCTTTTAGGGAATGCAGGAAAATAGATCGTGCAGCTTTAATGATAAAAATATAATAATATAATTCTCCCTCATCATCTAATTAAGCATCACATGACCATCTGGGACATAATTAAATTCTTTCTAACAATTCTGCATCCTATGGTGATGCAGCCTGTGATTGGTTGAAATTAAATGAGCACTGTATTATATATTAACCTTGGCAGCAACTTCAAAATGTACACCCTGATTTTGCCTACGCCATTTGTTTTGAATTTAACAAAAGCCTAGAATTTGATACCAAGCTATATAGAACAAACTGTATACAGTGGCATGCATAAGTTTGGGCACCCCAGTCAAAATTTCTGTTACTATGAATAGCTAAGTGAGTAAAAGATGAACTGATTTCCAAAAGGCATAAAGTTAAAGATGACACATTTCTTTAATACTTTAAGCAAGATTACTTTTTTCATTTCCATCTTTTACAGTTTCAAAATAACGAAAAAAGGAAAAGGGCCTGAAGCAAAAGTTTGGGCACCCTGCATGGTCAGTACTTAATAACACCCCCTTTGGCAAGTATCACAGCTTGTAAACACTTTTTGTAGCTAGCTAAGAGTCTTTCAATTCTTGCTTGGGGGATTTTCACCCATCCTTCCTTGCAAAAGGCTTCTAGTTCTGTGAGATTCTTGGGCCCTTCTTGCATGCACTGCTCTTTTGAGGTCTATCCACAGATTTTCGATGATGTTTAAGTCAGGGGACTATGAAGACCATAGCAAAACCTTCAGCTTGTGCCTCTTGAACTAGTCCATTGTGGATTTTGACGTGTGTTTAGGATCATTATCCTGTTGTAGAAGCCATCCTCTTTTCATCTTCAGCTTTTTTTACAGACGGTGTGATGCTTACTTCCAGAATTTGGTGGTATTCAATTGAATTCATTCTTCCCTCTACCAGTGAAATGTTCCCCATGCCACTGGCTGCAACACAAGCCCAAAGCATGATCGATCCACCCCCGTGCTTAACAGTTGGAGAGGGGTTCTTTTCATGAAATTCTGCACCCTTTTTTCTCCAAACATACCTTTGCTCATTGCGGCCAAAAAGTTCTATTTTAACTTCATTAGTCCACAGGACCTGTTTCAAAATGCATCAGGCTTGTTTAGTTGCTCCTTTGCAAACTTCTGACATTGAATTTTGTGCTGAGGACGCAGGAAAGGTTTTTTTCTAATGACTCTTCCATGAAGGTCATATTTGTGCAGGTGTCTCTGCACAGTGAACTGTGCGCTACCACTCCAGAGTCTGCTAAATCTTCTTGAAGGTCTTTTGCAGTTAAACAGGGGTTTTGATTTGCTTTTCTAGCAATCCTACAAGCAGCTTGCTCGAAAAGTTTTCTTGGTCTTGCAGACCTCAATTTGACCTCCACCGTTCCTGTTTTCTGTCATTTCTTAATTACATTATGAACTGAGGAAACAGCTACCTGAAAACACTTTGCTATCTTCTTATAGCTTCTCCTGCTTTGTGGGCATCATTTATTTTAATTTTCAGAGTGCTAGGCAGCTGTTTAGAGGAGCCCATGGCTGCTGATTGTTGGGACAAGGTTTGAGGAGTCAGGGTATTTATAAAGGTTTGAAATTTGCATCACCTGGCCTTTCCTAACAATGACTGTGAACAAGCCACAGCCCTAACAAGCTAATTAAGGTCTGAGACCTTGGTAAAAGTTATCTGAGAGCTCAAGTCTCTTGGGGTGCCCAAACTTTTGAATGGTGCTCCTTTTCTTTCTTCACTCTAAAATTGTACAAAACAAAAATACACTAATCTTGCTTAAAATGTTGAAAAGAATGTTTCATCTTTAACTTTATGACTTTTGGAGATCAGTTCATCTTCTACTCACTTAACTATTCACAGCAACAGAAATTTTGACCAGGGGTGCCCAAACTTTTGCATGTCACTGTATTTATGAGAGTCAGCTGTGGCAGATTTGGTGACAATTTAGTCTCTCATGTCAGATGCTGTGGGTTCAAGTCCCATTTCCAAATCCCAAACTCTTAAATGTAGCTGTATAAATTGTCAACTTTGTTGGGGGTTAACTTCTTTCTTTAACTCTCTTCATCCTTCCAATGTCTCAATGCCAATCATTTGTGATGGTTCCAAACAAGAAACAGCCAACGAATGAGATATTTTGCTAATGTCGTCAAAATATTTGTAAAAACATGTATATCAAATTTGAAGCATAAAGGCAAGTGCAGAGGCCGAGTGCTCCCTTTTGATTGGTTGCTCTTAACTGGAGAGAGGAGAGCTTGTCGCTACACCTGGAGTGTGTTGCCCAGGATTTTTCTGTATTTTGAATGTGGACTTGGACTGTAGACTTTTTTTCAGTGTTACAGTTCTTATATTCTGTGTTTTTTCACCTGATCTTCTCGGTTTCTTTTGTGCGGAGAGGGGATTTGTGGGCCCCTGTGTCTTATCCGTTAGGTTTATTTTTTTGTGCCTGAGGAGGGACTTGAAGATTGACATGCCAGATGTATTTTGTTAGGTTTTTGTGCGGGAGGAGGGATTTTGTGCCTGTTCCATTTTTGTTCCTTTTTTTGCCAGGAGGTGGGATTTGGGGGTTGATGAACATACTGCCTTTCTTTTCCTTCTCGGTTTCATGGCCACCCAGAGAAATGAAGAATTTCAGAATTGTATACTTTGATAATAACCTTTAAGCATTTGAAACTATCTTCATTTTGCTTTTTGTATCTGATTTTACATTGAATTCAATATAGAAACCAACAAACATGGGTATGGCACTGATTCATGTTTCTTTAGTCTATTTTGGTTAGGAATGTACAGTGGTGGTCTATTCATACAGGCCACAGGATCATGAAGGATGCTGCTCTGCTATTGGATGGTTGCCCAACAACACTTACAGTTTGCATGACCAATGGCAATTTTGTTTATACTTTCTTTACTTTCCTAGTGCTGTCAATGAAAACTTCGTCCAACACTGCATTATGAAGCATCTATTTTATAAACAAAGGTGGTGGAATTCAGTGGGATTCCCTCAATCATTTGCAGCAACTCCACCAATATATTGATGTAAACCCTTTTAAAATAATATAAATATGGCTTCACCAAC
Source organism: Mobula hypostoma (assembly GCF_963921235.1). Lineage (NCBI taxonomy): Eukaryota > Metazoa > Chordata > Chondrichthyes > Myliobatiformes > Myliobatidae > Mobula > Mobula hypostoma. Next base: position 71,786,428 of record NC_086099.1, on the reverse strand, counting down.
TCATCACTGCACAACAGCAATTCCTCGTCATGATTACCTGTACATACAGCATTCAGGTCCAGGATAGGCTTATCCTGGGATAAATTGCAGCATTGCAAAATGGGGGGGCACCAATCTCACCTGAGAGAAAAAAAACGCCTGATTAAAGTAATAATTAGTAAAACAAAGTTGTAAATATTTAATTGTCTAACAAAGTAATATGAATCTTTACCTATATTGTGCTTTATTATGTACTTCATACTCGAATCATGATTGCTCATTGGAGCAAATAAATTTTCACCTTCAGATATCTTCCTTTCCCTTCATTTTCAAAAGGAGTGATTTCTAATCCTTAAGAATTTTGACCAACTCCTCAAAACTCTAGGAAACCTCATTTAACTTCCATATTCTTCTACTCATAGTCTTACTATTTTTCAAAGAAAAGCAAATTTAATTGAATTCACATTCACGATTTAATTCATATTATCAATACTCATTTGCTGTTTCTTTTCTTCATATCATGTTTAATTTTCTAATCCATCATTTCAATTTTATGTTTTCTGTGCTTAACCCATCCATACTTAAGCTTTTTCACTACTGACTGTCTAGATGCATCATTCCAACATCACAAGCAGCGACAGGAGCATTTAAAATGAGAGCTTCGTGGGCATTTGGTTTCATACCGGCATCCCAGCCAATGATGGGAGCAGTGCAGAGAGAAGGTTTCTTGCAGATCGGCAGCGTTCATTTAAAAGGAGAGCTTCACAGGTGTTCGGTGTCATTCTGGAGTCCTACTCAGTGGTGTGAGCAGGGCAGAGAGAAGTAAATAAAAGAACAGAAGTGGCAAGTGGAGCAGCTAATGCTGGGAGTGGGCCAGTTGTGAGAGTAGGAGTGTCAGGCTTTGGCTCAAAGGAGGCTTCGACTCGGAAGAGGTGTTGGCTCTGGGTAAGTTGTCCAGTAAGTTTCTGTTAAGTTTCCCTCTTTTCCTCATTGTGTCAGAGGTACTTAACTGTAGTGTAAATAGCCATTGTGTGTTCTTTGTGCCGGATGATGGAGTCCTGGGAGACCCAGAGGCTCCCAGGGAACTACATCTGTGTGAAGTGCATACAGCTGCAGCTCCTTGAAGACCATGTTAGGGATCTGGAGCAGCAGCTGGATGACCTTTGGCTTGTAAAGTACAGTGAGGAGATCATCGATTGGAGTGACAGGGAAGAAGTCACCCCTAAGTTGCAGGAGGCGGGCAGCTGAGTGAATGTAAGGAGAAGGAATGGGAGGGTGAACAGGCAGATAGCACAAAACACCCCTGTGGCCATTCCCCTCAAGAATAAATATACTGTTTTGGATACCGTTGTGAGGGCTGACCTCCCGGGGGAATCCCAGCTTGTTGTTGAGCCTACTTGGGGATCAGCTATACTGGGTTGGGTGTTATGTAATGAACCAGAGGCGATTAGGGAGTTTGAGATAAAAGAACCCTGAGGAGGAAGTGATCAAAATATGATTGAGTTCAACTTGATATTTGATAGGGAGAAAGTAAAGTCTGGTGCAGCAATATTCCGGTGGCGTAAAGGAAACTACAGTGGTATGAGAGAGGAGGAGCTGGCCAAGGTAAACTGGAATAAGATGCTGGCAGGGATGACAACAGAGCAGCAATGGTTTGCGTTTCTGGGAGAAATAATGAAGGTGCAGCATAGATGTATTCCTAACACAAAGGAATACTCCAATGGCAAAATAGTACAACCGTGGCTGACAAGGGAAGTCAAAGCTAATGTAAAAGCAAAAGAAAGGGCATACAAAGGATACAAAGGGCATACAGTGGAAAAATAAAGGATTAGGAAGCTTTAAAAAACCTACAGAAAGCAACAAAAAAATCTTAGAAGGGAAAAGATGAAAAATGAAAGCAAGCTAGCAAACAATATCAAGGTGGAGAGAAAAAGTTTTATCAAGTATATAAAAAATAAAAGAGAGATGAAAGTGGATATAGGACCACTAGAAAATGAGGACAGAGAAATAATAATGGGGGACAAGGAGAACTAAATGAGTACTTTGCATCAGTTTTCACTGTGGAAGACACTAGCAGTGTGCCAGATGTTGACGGGTGTGAAGGAAGAAAAGTGAGTGCAGTTACGATTACAAGGGAGAAGGTGTTCAAAAAGCTGAAAAACTTAAAGGTACATAAGTTGCCAGGACCAGATGAACTGCACCCTGGAGTTCTGAAGGAGGTAGCAATAGAAATTGTGGAGGCATTAGTAATGATTTTTCAAGAATCATTGGACTCTGGCAGGGTTCTGGAGGACTGTGAAATTACAAATGTTACTCCACTCTTTAAGAAAGAAGGAAGGTAGCAGAAAGGAAATTATAGACCAGTTAAGCCTGACCTCAGCAGTTGGGAAGATGTTGGAGTCAATCATTAAGGATGAGGTTATGGAGTACTTGGTGACACAGGACAGGATAGGACAAAGTCAGCATGATTTCTTGATGACATGGATGCTCAATGATAATCATCTGCGAGCATTCATGTGTGATGAAGTGCTTTGAAAGGTTGGTCATGGCTAGAATTAACTCCCGCCAGAGCGAGGGCCTGGACCTGCTGCAGTTTACCAGCCACCACAACAGGTCTAGAGTGGATGCAACCTCACTGGCTCTCCAATCAGCTTGGTGCACATAAACAATGACAATACCTACATCAGACTACTGTTTATTGATAACAGCTTGGTATTGAATGCCAACGCCAACAAACTTCAAAAGCTGGGATTGTGTACCTTATTCTGCAATTTGGTCTTTGACTTCTTATCAAGAGACCATAATCAGTGGGATCGCTAAAAAATTCTCCTCCTCTCTAAAACCCAGCACAGACACTCTTCAAAGATGCGTGCTTAGTCCACTGCTCTGCTCTCTGCTCTCATGACCATCTGGCTAGGTACAGCTCAAATACCATCTATAAATTCAGCAATAACACCACTGTTGATGGTGTTGAAGAGGCATGGAGGAGTAAGGTAGATCAGCTAGTTGAGTGGTGGTCACCAAATAATCAATTGTGGACTTCAGGAAGTGGAAGTTGAGAGAAAACACACTAATCTTCATTCAGGGGTCAGCAGTGGAATCAGCGAACAGCTTCAAGTTATTGGGCTTCAATAGCTCCGAAGACCCAACACATTTTTGCAATCATGCCACAGGTTCTACTTTATTAGGAGGTTGAGGAGATTTAGTCTATCACCAAAGACTCTTGTACAATGAAAAGCATTCTTACAGGTCGCATCGCAGCGTGTTATGGGAACTCCAATGCACAAAAGCACAAGGAGGCTACTGAGGATTGTAGACTGAGCCTGCCACATCACAGACTCAACCCTCCCCACCATCAAGGACATTTTAAAGAGGTAGTGCCTCAAGAAGGTGGTGGAAGACAGAGAGCAGGGATTATGAGTTATTTTAGAATCTATAAAGAGATAGCTACCCTGGAGTGAGCACTATTACTCCTCCTAGCACGTAGTGCAGTAAGTCCACAAGGCAGAATTCAGGAGTATAATATTTAACTGGATGAACATAACCCAGACGACATGCAAGAATCTTTATACATCCAGGACAAAGCGGTTTCTAGACTGTGATCCAGATACCTGCTTTCAATATTGCCTCTCACCTCTACCGATACATCATGGTTGCAGCATTCGCCAGCAACAAGAAGAGCTTCAGCAATCTCCAGAGCTTCCCAGATTCATAGTTTCTGCAAGCACTTCGCAACATCATCAGCTTCAACTGAAGCTGGCTGCAGAGCTGATGAAACTTTTGAGCTCTGTAGAAGAGCAAGAAGGCGCAGTGATATAACTGAATAAGAGCTGATGCAGGAGTCCTGAGTACAAGTGAAATAATTGACTGTTTCAGATTTTCACAAGCTTGGACCCATGATAGTTCCCATGGCTACACCTTCGATTTGGAGATAAAAGATCAGAGTTAAAAGAGGAAATGGTCAATTGTCAAACAAGTTGGCTTTGAGAAATATTTATGCACACTGCATTACAAGAAAGAGCATTTGTTACATGATCTATTATTAAGTGCCTTTTGACAGCTCAATTACCAACTGAACAGCAGCCTGCCTTAGGCATATAAACCACATACTAGAAGACTACTGTAATAAATTGACACAGTGCCTAACTTTGTTGCGTACACTTGCTCCTTTCATAATAGATAACTAATCTATGATCAGGACAAGTGATTTTATATTGCTCAAAATCCCCCAAAAGTTAATTATTGTAACTGTGGTTTTTTTGATGATGTTCTATGTAAAGAGGTGTCGCATTGAGGCTGTATATTTCAAATTAAGGTTTAACTTTGTTCTTATCGAAATATGCTGTAGCTATTAGGACAGAGAATTTCCACTGCAGTGGCTGCTTACAAAGAAAATAGAGGGAAGAGAATGCTCAGGCTTGGACCTTTATTTTATTTATTTATTTAGCGAAACAGTGTGGAGTAGCCCCTTCGGAGCTTTGAGCCACACTGACCAGCAACCCCCAACAACCCCGATTTAACCCTAACCTAATCGCCGGACAATATACAGCAACCAATTAACCTACCCACTACTGTGGGAGGAAACCAGAGGACCCGAAGATAACCCACTCATTCCACGGAGATGACAGACAGAGACTCCTCACAGAGTATTGCCGGAATTGAACTCTGAACTCCAGAATGGCCCGGCTGTAATAGTGAAATGCCTGTAGAAAGTCCCCCAACAAAAAGACAACTTGCATATCCTAAAAAAAAATTCTAGCACACATTTAAAGAGTTCATGTAATGGAGAGGCAATAACTGAAAAGTTACTACTTCATTACAAAAATGCAGCAGAAATATCTGATTGAATCCACTTTCGAAGAGGGGAAAGCCATTTGCTTAATTGGCTGTCATCCAGTCACTCAGCATAAGAGAAATTATAAAGGTGCCTTCCTTCTCCTCTGCTCATACATGCAGGTGTAAGAACATAAGAAATGGAAGCAGGAATCAGCCAATATGTTTGTACCCGATTTTGTACTTCGGTGTCACTTTTCTGAACAAACTGCATATCACTTGATTTCAGTAACATGTTTTGGTATTGGTGTTGTATTTCAAAGTGAAAGAAGAAAGTGCAAAAGTTGGCTTGTTGCTCAATATTAAGAAAACCAAGATTCTGTTGAGCAGCCCTATTAACTCTATGGTAATAAACGGAAAGGAAGTGGAAGCAGTGATGGATTTTGTCTTCCTCGGTTCAAAGGTTTCTATAGATGACAACTGCAGCTACAAAATTAAATGGCACTTACTTCGGGGGAGGGCAGCAATGGCAAATTTAGATAAAATCCTTAAGAGCAGAAACATAATATTGTCTATAAAGATCCGTATAGTCAAGTCTATGGTATTTCCAGTTGTGATGTATGGCTGTGGACGCTGTGATATTAGTAAGGCTGAATACAAAAGAATCAACACCTTTGAACTTGGATGCTAGAGGGAAGTGTTAAGAGTTCGTTGGACAGCAAGAAGATCCAATAAGTCAATACTTGAAGAAATACAACCAGACTGCTCACTGGAAGGCCTGATTAGAAGACAAAAGCTCAAATATTTTGGCCACATCATGAGAAGGCAGGATTCCTTGGAGAAGACTCTCATGTTACGTAAAACAGAAGGTAAAAGAAGGCGAGGACGTCAGAGGCTACGATGGATAGATAATATTATTCAGACAATGTGTATCACCTTGGGGGATTTTAGAGAGGCAGTTTCCAACAAGAAAGCTTAGTGTACTGGAGTCAATGAGGCCACGAAGAGTCCGACTCGACTTAACGACTGAACAACAACAGCAAATGGTTTTATTATTGTTACATGTTCCAAGATACCAAGAAAAGCTTGTCTTGCATATTGTTCAAACAGACCATATCATTATGCAACGCACTGAAGTAAAACAAGTTAAAATGATAATGTGAGTAAAGTATAAAAGCTACAGAGAAAGTATAGTGCAGGTAAAGAATTAAGTGCAAGATCATAATGAGATAGACTATAAAGTCAGGAGTCCATTTCATTGTACAAAGGGTCTATTCAATAGTCTGATAACAATGGGATAGAAGCTGTCCTTAAGCCAGGTGGTATGTGCTTTCATGCTTTAGTCTCCCCTGTCCAATAAAAGGCACATTTAATGTCAGAGAAATGTATACAATATACACCCTGAAATTCTTTTTCTTTGCAGACATCCACAAAAACAGAGTACCCCAAAGAATGAACGACAGTTAAAACGTTAGAACTCCAAAACCCACCACCCCCAACTTCCCTCCCACGCACAAGCAGCAACAAGGCAACAATCCCCTCTCCACCCCCACTAGGAAAAAAACATCATCACTGTCCACCAAGCACTCGAGTGTGCAGCAAAGCATCGATAAAGACACAGACTTGCAGTAACACAAAATCTACTCATTCACCCGACAATTCGACATACCACAGGCTCTCTCTCTCCCTAGTAAGTGAAAAAGAGGTGTTCCCGTTTCACAGCGAGAGGGGAGACATAACAAACAACTCGTTGATTTACAATGTTAAAAGTCTGCTGTTTCGCTTTTTCCAAGCTCTGTGCCCGGAGAATGGAACCCTTAAACAAATATGCTTAGCAAAGAGTAGAGAATTCCAAATAGTCACCATAGTGTGGGTGAAAAAATCCTTGTATCTGTTCTGAATGGCTGACCCCTTATTTTCAGGCTGTGAACTGTAGAGGTTAGTGTTCAATGGGACTTATTCTAGATGGAGGTCCTAGACTGATGATGTTTCACAGGGATCTGTACTGGAACCTCTACTGTTCTTGATGACTTGGATGAAGACATGTTCAGAGGGGCTAGTAAGTTTACAGCTGATACAAAGATTGGTGACATAGTGGATAATGCAAAGGACCTCCAAAAGGTACAGTGGAATATAGATAAGTTGCAGATGTGGGTGGAGAAAAAGCAGGTGGGGTTTAATCCAGCCATGTATGAGGTGTTGGACCTTGGGACTTTGGACTAAAGGGACAGTATATCGTTAATGACAAGAACCTTAGCAGGATTAGTGTACAGAGGGATCTTGGTATCCAAGTTCATAGCTTCCTGAGAGTGGCTACGCAGGTTAATAAGGTGAAAAAGAAGGCACATGGCAAGCTTGCATTTATTAGTTGAGGCACTGAGTTCATGAGTCAAGAAGTTACAATGCAACTTTTTAAAACGCTAGGGAGGCCACTTGGAGTTGCTGGAGGGAGGGATGAGCTTAGAGATGGTCAGCAGTTATTTTCTGATCCCTTACAGAGTTCCTATTCAAGGAAGGTTGAGTGATGAAACTTACTACAATTTAGCTAGTTTAATAGTCCCTTACTAACCAATCATATAGAAACATGCATCTTGTGACGTATGTTTCTTAGGAGGAAAAGCAGGCTTGGATTTAGTTTGTAGATTGGTCACCTCACACCTGAATGATCCTAGCAACCATGCTTTTATATTTAGATTTATAGCCTTCAGTTCTTTTTACCTCTACTGCTGTAGACACTAATAGCTGCTTTAGTAAGAAGGTATCAGTTACAGCGTGTTCCATTTAATTACAATGCTGGGATTCTGATAGTCCAGCTAATAGTTTCCTACATATATTTGTTTGTGATAGGTAGTTACTAAAATTAACTCTGGATTGAATTTGCAGTATACAATAAACTCACACTGTATTAAATCCCTTAAGCGTAAATCTGGCTGATGTGAAATTAAGACCATTGTGTAATTCTGAATCACACTCACAGTGGTATAATCAAATTATCAGTTTCACAATTTTCATCCGTGCTGTAAAATTGCATTAAAGAATTAATCATTCTCCCAATAATTAGGCATTCAAATTACTAGTAAATGTTCTTATTGCTCCACCGTTATCTATAGACTATTAAACATCAAGCAATTTTGGCGTAGAGGATATTCCTAACACTGGCTGACTATTTGATTAACATTGCTGACAACTCTAGCAACTCAAAACATAATCATCCATTTATCAAACAATGCACAACTTATTGCAATACTACATCTTAAATCTATAACCCTTTCTGCACAATTGATTTGCAGAGATTGATTTGATAAAATGAAAGACGTACACAAAGTAGTGATTAAATTTGCTTACAAAGTAATTGCAGCCAATTTTCCACTGTTCAATGCCTTTTCTGTAGCTTTTGGTGCCTTGCATGAGAATCTTGAAAATGCAAGTTTGCCTGTACAAATCTGCCTCTTTACTGTCACCAGCTGCAGGAAGCCTCCAGACATATTCTTCCTGTAACTCCAAACAAGAGAAAATCTGCAGATGCTGGAAATCCAAGTAACACACACAATATGCTGGAGGAGCTCAGCAGGCCAGGCAGCATCTATGGAAAAGAGTACAGTCGGCGTTTCGGGCTGAGACCCTTGCTTCCCGTAACTCAGTTGATTTATTGTACTCCATGTATTGAATATTTTAGTCTTATGGTACAAATCTAATCTTGTGTTTACTAATCAAAAAGATGACCACCTATAACATCTGCCATGTCGTAGGATTATGATATGTGGTCTTTCACATTCATAAGTACCTTGCTATACACCATTTTTGAAATTAGCTAATGAAGGCTTCACCAATAAACCTCCATTTTGCTCAGATTAGAATTGGAACTGTAATTAGAATTAGAATTAGTTTATTGTTGTCAAATGTACTGAGATAGACTGAAAAGCTTGTCTTGGTTACTGTTCATACAGTTAAAATCATGACACAGTGCATTGAGGTAGAACAAAGGAAAATAATAACAATGCAAAATCAAATGTGGCAGCTACGGAGAAAGTGCAGTGCAAGTAAATGGTAAAGGTGCAAGATCATAAAGAGGGGATATTAAAAGTCCATTTTACCACACCAGGGAAGCATTTAGTAGCATTGTAACAGGTGGATAGAAGCTGTCCTTGAACCTGGTGGTACGTACTTTCGGGCTTTTTTATCTTCTGTCCAAAAGAGGAGGGAAAAAGAGAAAATGTCTGTGGTGGGAGGGATCTTGGATTATACTGGCTGCTTTACTGAGACTGCAAGAAGTGTAGACAGAGTCTATGGAGGGACTACAGTCAATTAAATTGCCTGAATTCTGATTAGACTTGAGCATAGTAATATCCCTTCCTTTTGTGAATCACTTGGGATTTTAAACAACCTGGAAAAAATATCAGTCAATTTATCTGACAGCAGACCACAACTTACTTGATTTATTATGTCAATTTACCTTCAATATCATTGAATTTGTATTGCAGTATTGTAAGCACAAGAAAAATAGAAGCAAAAATAGGTCTTGCAGCCATTAGTGCTCAATTTACCATTGATTAAGATTATGTCTGACCTCCTCCATCGGAGACATTTTTCTGCACTATATTCAAAATTTTGATTCCCTTAATATGCGATAACCCCACGATCTGTGTTTTAAATTAATACAGTTCCTGATCTCCTGGAGAATTCCAAAGGTTCATCACCTCAGACATGAAGAATTCTTTCCTGCCCTCAGTCCTAAACAGCCTCCTCTTATCCTTAAACATTTTCCTTGGTCATAGATTCCTCAGCTGGTATAATCTTCCTTCCAACACCAAGCCTGTCAAGTGTCAGAGAGATTTCCTCCCATTCTTCTACGTCCTATGGAAATGTAACCCAGTCTGCCTCCATGTCCCCTCCTACAGCAAATCTGCTATCTCTGCCATCAGTCTAATGAATCTTTGCTGACATCCCTGTATATCAAGTACATGCTCTCTTTAGTAAGAAGACCAAAGCTCTACACCTCATCCCAGGTGCAGTTTCACCCTAACCTTAAAAAATTACGATGATGTCCATGCTCATATATTTAAATCTTCTCATATTAAATGCTAACATATCATTTGCCCTCTTAATTGCTTGCCTCACCGGCATGTTGGCCTTCAGTGATTGTGTACAAGTGTCAAGCAAATGCAGATTGCCTTGAGGTCAAGTTTACTGTCAGATGCACAAGTGCAACGATTTACAGGTACAGTCAATGTTCCCTCTAAGGACCCAGTGCTGTTGTTCTTATACTTGGTGGCGTGACACTTCAAATTTCTGTACTTCCTGGCCGATAGCAGAGGCAAACAGGACACGATCCAGGTCATAAGGATCATTAATGATAGATGCTGTCTTCTTCAGGCAGTGGCGCATTAAATGCTTTCTTTAGTGGGGAGGGTTGTGCCAACTACTCTCTGCAGCCTATTGTGCTCCTCTCTGTTGCATTTGCATACCAGGGCATGATGCAAAAAATCAGCATACTATCGTGGAGCAGCTGTGGAAGTTTTTTAGAGGTTTTGATGACATGGCACCAAATCTACATCAAAAGCACCCATACTTAGATTTTCTGCTTTGCACACAAATGTAGGCAAACTAAAAGTTTTTCCATATTGCATTCCACCTTCCAAGCTGTCACCAGTCATTCAGCCTGCTGACTTACCCATAAAACTTCTTTACATCCTTCTCCATAGTCAATCCCACCTGGTTGACAGTCAGCAACTTCGGAAATATGTTATTTGGTCCCCACAGTAAAATGGTTGATTCAGATTTTTAAAGGCTGGGACATGCACCAATCCCTGTGTTATTAGAACATACTAATCAGTGAATGACTTGTTTATTCCAAGTCTTTCCTTTCCGTCCACCATGATACTTTTAGTCTGTCATCATGTCATACTAACTGCTACACAACCATGGTGCCACTGTTACAGCATTGTCAATTCTATTAGTCATATCCTCAAAGGACCCACCAGCAGATTAGTCTCTTTATTTTTTCTCTAATCCAACCTGGCTCTTCTCAATCCTATTATTAATATCAGGTGTTCCAAAGATTCCAGCATTTTCACTACTGCTGATATTAGACGAACAGGTTGCTGATAATTCCTCATTCTCTCTCACCACCCCACCCCCATTCCCTGACCATCTTCTTAAATAATATGATTATATTTGCTACCTTCTAATCCACAGAAGCAGACCCAGAATCTATAGAATTTTCAAAAATACCAGCCAGTGCATCCATTATTGCTAGAACTGCCTTTGTCAAATCTCTAGGATATATATTGTCACATCTTGGGATATACAAAATTCTCAAATTCTCTAGTACAACTTTTTGACTCATACTTGCTTCCTCCTGTTCTTATACCATTTATATATAACAGAAAACTAATTCACATCCTTAATAGATATTCCTATATATTTCTTTGTCTTCCAGTTATAAGAGGCTGAGCCCAAGATGCCGTTTTATAATATTGTAAGTATTGCTAATCCTCTTGAAGTTAATGCATTTAAACACTGCAGACAGAAGAAATCAATAGATTCAATTCAGATGGTCTCAGCTGAAGTCACAATCTCTTTGGAAGTATTTTCATACAATAAATAAAGCCTAGAAGTCACCAAGTTACAAATTAATATAGTTGTATCAATTTGCTCCTCTTTTTTTAAGAGAGGGGGAGGTTAGAGGTACCATTTATTTACAGTAAACGGAATGCATTTGTTAAAAGAACAGTTTGAAAAATCTGGTACTGATATTCTCTGCAAAACCCAGACATTTCACTGAAATTCTGATCTTTAATTCCATCCTTATTGTTGACAAAATGCACTAAGGTCTAAATTCTGGAGGTACTGCTGTGTCAGTGGCAATTCATGAATCACTCACCACTTTCATTTCTAATCCAGGTGGCAGACAAATGTTGTGCCAGCCACTCGTTTGCCAAGAAATCCAGGCTAACTAGGTGGTGGTAGAAGAGTGAGGAAATGAAAGAGGAAGACATATCATCTCTCAAATGAATCCTCTTAGCCATTAGATAATAAACTCAATATGGCACATAATATACAAGCTGTCCAAGTGGCACAATCTGTACATAATGAGACATAAGATTCCAATCTGGGGAGGGGCCAATGGCAGTGTAGTTGCTAGCACTTCAAAGGACAAGGTAACTTGCTGGTCTGAGCTCAAGAGATGAAGAATGATGGCACGTAGAATAAATTGTTTGATGCTTTGGACTTTCTTGGAGCAATTTAGAAGGCCCAGGACAGATCTGTCCCAAAAAATGGTATTCTAAAGGGAAGATGAGGCAATTGTGGCTGACAAGGGAGTAAAGACAGTACTAAAGCAAAAAAGAAGGCATAGAGTATTGCAAAGGTGAATACAAAGCCAGAGGATTGGGAAGCTTTAAAAACAACAACAGAAGGCAACTAAAAAAGCAATAAGGAGAGAAGAAATGAGAAATTAAGGTAAGCTTGCCTATAATATAAAAGAGGATAACAAATTCATCCCTCCCCACTGACCTCCCTCACGGTGCTTATCCTTTCAAGAAGAACAAGTGCTACACCTGCCCCTACACCTCCTCTCTCACTACCATTCAGGGCCCCAAACACTCCTTCCTGTGAGTTTGTTGGGGTCACCTACTGTATCCAGTGCTCCCAGGGTGGCTTCCTGTATATCGGTGAGACCCAACGCAGATTGGGAGACCTCTTTGCCGAGCAGCTATGCTCCGTTTGCCAGAAAAGGCAGGATCTCCCAGTGGCCATCCATTTTAATTCTACTTCCCATTCCCATTCCAACATGTCAGTCCATGGCCTCCTCTACTGCCACAATGAAGCCACACTCAGGTGGGAGGAACAACACCTTATATTCCATCTGGGTAGCCTCCAACCTGATGGCATGAACATTGATTTCTCGAACTTCTGGTAAAATGGCCCTTCACTATTTCCCATTCCAATTTTCCTCTCTCACCTTATCTCCTTACCTACCCATCACCTCCCTCTGATGCTCCTCCCCCTTCCCTTTCTTCCATGGCCTTCTGTCCTCTCCTGTCAGATTCCCACTTCTTCAGTCCTTTATCTCTTTCACCAATCAACATCCTGGCTCTTTACTTCACCCGCCCTCCTGATTTCACCTATGACTTACTAACTTGTATTTCTTCTTACCCTCCCCCCACCATCTTACTCTGACCTCATCTTTTTTCTCCAGTCCCGATGAAGGGTCTTCGCCCGATATATCGACTGTTTACTCCTTTCCATAGATGCTGCCTGGCCTGCTGAGTTCCTCCTGCATTTTGTGTGTCTTGATGTTCATGCCATCAGATTGGAGGCTACCCAGATGAAATATAAGGTGTTGTTCCTCCAACCTAAGTGTTGCCTTATCGCAGCAGTGGAGGAGGCCATAGACAGACATGTCAGAATGGGAATGGGAAGTAGAATTAAAATAGATGGCCACTGGGAGATCCTGCTTTTTCTGGAGGATGGCCCGTAGTGTTTTTCAGATATATAAAGAGAGGCCACAGTGGATGTCATACATCTGGGAAATGACACTGGAGAGGTAGCAATAGGGGGCAAAGAAACAAGAACTTAGCATCACTCTTCACTGCAGAAGACACCAGCAGTATGCCAGAAATTCAAGAGTGTGAGAGGGCAGCAATGAGTTGTTATCACAAATGAGATGGTGCTTGGCAAGGTGAAAGGACTGAAGGTAGATATGTCATCTGGACCAGATAAACTACACCCCAAGGTTCTGAAAAAGGAAGCTGAATATATTGTGGAGGCATTAATAGTGATCCTTCCCTCTTTCTACTGGTGCTGCCACAGCTGAAGGTATCACTTCAAGCTCTTTATCTGGTTATTTCATGCTCATTATTTATCGCTATTTATGTATCTTTGCATTTGCATAGTTTGTTGTTCATTGATCCTGTTTATAGTTACTATCTTATAGATTTACTAAGTATGCCCACAGGAAAAAGGATCTCAGGGTGTATGATGAATTGTATGTACTCAGATAATAGATTTCACTTTGAACTTTGAACTTTCAAGAAGCACTAGATTTTGGACTAGTTCCAGTGGACTGGAAAATCACAAACATCACTGCACTCTTTAAGAACAGAGGGAGAAAAAAGACAGGAATTATAGGCCAATTAGACTGACTTCAGTGGTTGGTAAGATGCTGGAGTCCACTATTAAGGATGAAGTTTCAGGGTACTTGGAGGCACATCATAAACTAGGCCAAAGTCAGCGTGGTTTTCTTAAGGGGAAATCTTGCCTGATAAATCTGTTGGAAATCTTTGAGGAAATATCAGGCAGGATAGACAAAGCAGAGTCAGTGGATTTTGTTTAGCTGGATTTTCAAAAGGTCTTTGATAAGATGCTGCATGTGAGGCTGCTAAACTAGATGAGAGCCCATGATATTACAGGAAAGATACTAGCATGGATAGAAGATTGGCTGACTGACAAGAGGCAAAGAGTAGGAATAAAGTGGGCTTTTTCCAGTTGGTTGCCTGTGGTGTTCCACAAGGTTTGGTGTTGGGACCTCTTCTTTCCTCATTAAATGTTAATGGTTTGGATGATGGAATTGATGGAATTTTAGCCAAGTTTGCAGATGATAAAAAGATAGGTGGAGGGGTAGGTAGTGTTGAGGAAACAGGAAGTCTGCAGATGGACTTACATGGGTGAGGGGAATGGACAAAGGAATGGCAAATGGAATATAGTGTAGGAAAGTGCATGATCATGCACTTTGGTAGAAGGAATAACGATGTAGAATGTTTTCTAAATGGGAAGAAAATTCAAAACTCAGGTGCAAAGGGACTTTGGAGTCCTCATGCAGGATTCCCTAAAGATTAACTTGCAGGTGGAGTCAATGGTAAGGAAGGCAAATGCAAAGTTAGCATTCATTTTTGACAGGACGAGATATAAAAGCAAGTATCTAATGCTGAGGCTTTATAAGGTATAGGTCATACTGCACTTGGAGCATTGTGAGCAATTTTGGACCACCTATCTAAGGATGTGCTGAATCTGGAGAGGGTCCAGAGGAGGTTCACAAAAATGATCCTGGAAATGAAGAGATTAATATATGAGAAGCACTTGATGACTCTAGGCCTGTATTCACTGGAATTTGAAAGAACGAGGGATGATCTCATTAAAGGCTATCAAATACTGCAAGTGGACATGTTTCCTATAGTAGGGGAATCTAGGACCAGAGGGCACAGCCTAAGAATACAAGGATGTCCCTTTTGAACGGAAATGAGGAGGAATTTCTTTAACCAGTGGGTGGTGAATCTATGGAACTCATTGCCACAGACTGCTGTGGAGATGAAGTAATTGGATATTGGAGGTTGATTAGTAAGGGCGTCAAAGGTTGTGAGGAGAAGGCCAGAGAATACGGTTGAGAGGAGTAATAAATCAGCCATGATTGAATAATGAAGCAGACTCAATGGGCTGAATGACTCGATTCTGTTTTGATCTTATGGTCTTATTAGCTATTAATTGATATGTCAACTGCTCTTCACGTGCCGACAAGAAACTGCAATTGTGGGCAGTTTAACACATCACAGGAACCAGCCTCTATCCCACTGTAATCAGACTCTTGAATGGACCTGTTGTACTCATACTCTGTCTAGTTATGATCTTGCTCTTCATCATTTACCTGCATTGCACTTTTTTGATAGCTTTTACGCTTTATTCTGAATTGTTATGGTTTTACCTTATTCAAGCTCAATGCAATGTGTAATGATTTGATCTGTATGATCAATATGTAAGGCAAGCATTTCATTGTATATTGGTAGGTGAGAGAGCAGTAAACTAATACCAATAATGCAAAAGCCCCATCCCATTTGGAATGGCAATGGCTGCAGTGAGCATAAATCAACTAGCTTGTCTTGGAGTGCCACTTCAGTGGTCTTACCACTGTGCTTGTGCCCTGGACATCCCAGATTGCATTACTCCTTCAGGTCCAGGAAATCTTAAGGTCATCCTCCAAGATCATGTGAGCGCTTCTCCCCTGAAATTAATCAGCCATCGCCATCCAGAAGGCTTTAATAATACCCAGCAACCGGAGATCAAAGCTGAATAGGCCAGCTGGGCATTAACTTCCACTTTACTCAATAAATTGAAATCAAAATTGTAGTATTGTTGAAAATAAGTATGAAATCTGGTATTGTCAAACTCCATTTGGTTCACTATTTTGTTTCGGAAAAGAAAGTACAGTGTTCTTACAGGTCTGGCCTATATATATTCAAGATTCAAGATTCAAAAAACTTTATTGTCATTCTAACCGTACATCAGCTCTGCAGGGCAGAATGAGACAGCGTTTCCCAGGAGCAGTGCAATCAAACCATAACAAACGCAACACTAAATAATAAACATAACAATAAATAGTAAAACACAACAGCCGCATGTCAGTTAAAATCAAGTTATAAGTGTCCAGTGCAAGTTAAAAGTGTCCAAAGCAGAGTCAGGTAGAGCAGCTATTTAGCAGTCTGAATGCCTGTGTGAGGAAGCTGTTTAGTAGCCTTGTGGTTTTAGTTTTGATGCTCCTGTAATGTTTACCTGATGGCAGAAGAACAAACAGTTCATGGAGAGGGTGTGAGGGGTCTTTAATGATGTACCATGTCTTCTGGAGGCATTGACTCTGAAAGAGGTCTTGGACAGAAGGTAGGGAGAACCCAATAACCTTTTCTGCTCCCCTAACCACCCCCTGCAAGGCTTTTTCGTCGACAGCACTGCAGCTGTCGACAAAATATGTTTGTCTGGTTGTGTTTTGTATATGCGAGGACTGGGCCTTGAAGTCACAGATTCACCTAGAGGGGATCAGGCAGTGGGATAAGGACTGGGTCTTAAAGCCATGGTGTCACCTAGTGGGCATTGGGGGCCAGCTGCCAGTTGATATCAGGTGGGCTGGGGATTCTGGACTATATATATATATATATTAGTTTAGATTAGATTATGAGGACACCCAGTCCTCTTTTATTGTCATTTAGTAATACATGCATTAAGAAATGATACAATGTTTCTCCAGAATGATATCACAGAAACACAAGACAAACCAACTGAAAAACTGACAAAAACCACATAATTATAACATATAGTTACAACAGTGCAAAGCCATACCGTAATTTGATGAAGAACGGACCTTTGACACGGTAAAAAAAAGTCTCAAAGTCTCTCAAAGTCCCAACATCTCACGCAGACGGTAGAAGGAAGAATAAAAACTCTTCCTGCCATGAGCTTCCAGCGCCGCAAACTTGTAGATGCAGCATCCCGGAAGCACCCAACCACAGCCGACTCTTGAGTCCGTCTGAAAACTTTGAGCCTCCGACCAGCCCTCCGACACTGAGCACCATCTCTGCCAAGTGCTTCAACGCCGGCTCCAGCAACAGGCAATAGGCAAAGCTGAGGATTTGGGGCCTTCCCCTCTGGAGATTCTCGATCGCACAGTAGCAGCAGCAGTAAAGCAGGCATTTCAGAAGTTTCTGCAGGTGTTCCTCCGTGCTTCTCATGTCCATCTCCATCAAATCCGAATTCTGCACCAACCCTAGTTAACACATATGATATCATTTCGGAGCAGCTGCGCTCACTGCCTCGCGCCGTCATCTTCTCCTCCCCCTTGATATATACACGCATCAAGTCATTGTGTCGGAGGTGGGCAATGGTGGGCCTCAGGACTCTTATTACGTGATTGTGATGTTGTGTGTGCTTACTGTGTGTGACTGTTAGTAATGTGTCTTTGCGCCTTGATCCGGCAGTAATGCTGTCCCGTTTGGCTGTATTTGTATATGGTTAAATTTCACTCAAACTTGAATTCAGTTGAATTGAATCTGTTGCTCTAAACTCAACAATCTGGTCAGCAATTAACCGTTTTTTGGTTTGTATGATGAGCAAACCAATCAATTTGCACCAAACCAAAATAAGCTCCAGAAAGACAGAAACTTCAAGTGCCAGGCAAAGTCACATGCAAGGTCAGTTGATCAATGATGACCATCACATTAGAAATATTACCTAAATCTGAGAACTGTCACACAAAATAATCAAGCAATTCCCTGGTATACTCATTGAATAATACATCTCTGCCAATGTTTCAGACTGACCCTATCCCTTTCTATATCTTTGTCACCTACAGGACCAAGGACAGTAGGCAAATAGAAAGGCTACTATCTGTCAGTCCCCTTCAACTGCATCTGCTACTTTGGAGAAGAGGCAGAATTACATTTACTAATGGCTGTCAAAGTCACTCTCTTGTTTAATTGCTAATGATGTGGGTGTGTGGACATCACTAGTAAGGCTAACATTTAGTGCCCATCTATAATTACAATTGATACTTGGTGGCAAACCGCATTCTTGAGCAGTTGCTGTTCTTGTGAATCAGACTCCCAATGTGTTATCAGGTATAGTTTCAGAATTCTGACAGGGAACTCAAGAAGGAATAGTGATTTATATCCAAGTAAAGATGGTATGCTAATTTGAGGAGAACTGGCAAGTGATAGCAGTCCCATTCGCCTATTGTCAGTTTACCTCTCAAAGGTAGAGACATACCCAAGAATGGTATTTTTGTTTCAAATCAGCATAGCACTCTAACCGACATTCAATCTGCCCCATTCTGCTACTTAGAGCAACTTCTCATTGTGACAAGATAGTATCGTGACCAATCAATGTGTACTCATAGATCAAATGCTTAATTGGAAGCAATTCAGGATGAACAGCACATATGCAGGTTTACTGGTTTCCAATACTTAATAAACCATCTTCAAGGTTTTTCACAAACAAGAGAAAGTCTGCAGATGCTGGAAATCAAAGTAATACACTCAAAATGCTGGAGGAACTCAGCAAGCCAGGCAGCATCTATAGAAAAGAGTAAACAGTCAAAGTTTTGGGCATTTTGTGCATATTACTACATCCTACTTGGAAATTCTTCTCTGGTAATGTATCACATCCATAGCCTGGATTTCCATTCCTTTGCCCACCACCTTCTATTGGCTGTTTCCTTAACCTAACTTAACTCTGCAATACTAACATGAAAAACTCTTCTCTTTGATTATGTATGACCCATCACCCCAACTTAATTTTGCCTTTAATTTTGTCCCCTCTGTAACAATATTTTCTGTAGTGGATATACCATCAAAATGTAAAGTGGTTAGATAAGTTTTTCTTTTTAAAGTTTAAAAGTTAATAGGTTCACAAACCACCAGCGAAAATATATTTAGGTGAATTTTTTAATTATGTTATTTTTTTCTCCTGTTACATTAACAGTTATTATTTTAACAACATCGCTACTATACAAGCTTGACAATTTATAACCTTCCCAACTTTTTCTCCTCTGTATTCTTTGACCAATTCTTGTGGAATCCCTACCTGTAGAGTTGGAGTTTTCCCGAAGTTTTTGACATTCAAATACTTTTCAAACAAACAAGGACAAATCTACAGAATACAATGATCAATTCTAATTATAATTGAAATTGGAGATGAGGCAGTTTTAGAGAAGGAACACATTGGAAGAGTAACAATCAGAGAATTAAATAACTAATATTGACAGACATCTATAATTTGATTATGGTATATTCTGATTAATTTCGGAAATTATTTTATGTCACTGAGAGTCACTTGTCCCACCAAAAATAACAGCAAAAGTGTGCAGGATCAAAAAGAGACCATCATATATTACATCTGTCAAGTAGACTTTATATTGACTTACACTCAGTGGCCACCTTATTAGGAATAGCCATGGAATCCAGTAGCATCTTCTGCTACTGAAGCCCACCCAGTTCAAGGTTCAGCATGTTGGTACAAGAATCACCTCTTGTAATAATGATCAGGGAGGCACAGAGAGAATCTGTAATTACTGACAAGTACCTTTATTATTTCAATGGAAGGACACTGGAACTTATATAACTGAATAATTGTGTGCATACCTACTAAGTTTTCCTGACCTTCCATGAACAGTTTAAGTTAAAAGGGAGCTTCTGCTGCTTGCCTCATGTTGCTCATAGTCCTGTTTCCATTCTCTCCGTCCATGGGATACCTCACATCCTTGATGGTGAACCTCCTACAGAGTCATCAATATATTGTATCTGAAAATCTCTGCTTTTATATCCGTTCCTTACCAGTTGAAGTGTTACATTCCAGTGTCATTGGCTATAGGTCATGTGTCTGACCTTTAACACCTCCTTATTGGTTCTGCTCCAAGCCATCATCAATTTGTTGCCCTCTTCCCAGAAAGTGACCATCAGTAATTTATGGCTCTTTGTTCTCAATCAGCAACCAGCTTGAATTAGATATAGACCCCAACAGTGACAAACTTGCATGTTATATCCAACCAAAGAACCCCTCACAAATAACTTCTTATTTGGAAATGAACTCTAGTCCAGATTACCTGGAGTATCATTGTGTCTACTTTAAAACACCGATCAAGCCAAGCAACTTCATCGCACAAAATGGAGAACACTGGCGTCTCTTCATAAAATGGCAGTCTCCATCTCCTTCCTCATGGCAAGCGCAAAGGCAATTGGTCTGTCTGCTTCTATCGTCATTGATTCATCCAAATTCACTAATTTGTAGACTATAGTTCTTTCTGGCCAACAGTGTTGTGTATTCAGAGATGCTCTTCTGCACACTACTGTTGTGATGCATGGTTATTTGAGTTATAGTACCCTTGAGTCTGGCTATTCTCCTCTGACCTCTCTCATTTCAATGCATTTTTGCCCACAGAAATCGCCGGATTTTGGGGGGTTTTTTTTTGCTCCATTCTCTGTAAATTCTAGAGACTGTTGTTTGTGAAAACCCCAGGAGATCAGCAATTTCTGAGATACTCAAACACTTTATCTGGCACCACAATCAAAGTCATTTAGGTCACATTTCTTCCCCCATTCTGATGCTTGGACTGAATAACAACTGAACATTTGGACCATGTCTGCATGCTTTTATGCATTGAGTTACTGCCACATAATTGACAGATTACATATTTGCATTAATGAAAAGGTGTACAGGTGTACTTTGTAAAGTGGCCACTGGGTGTACTTTACATTTACTTCTTTCTTTTTGCTTCCAAAAGACATGATACAGTAATTGGGGTTTAAAAAATGAATCCAAACCCTTCTCAGCAGGATCCACATTCACTGATTGGGCTTATTATTTTAGCAATGGTTTCCTTTCAATAGAACATACATCTAGCAGTGTGCCCTTGAGACTAGAAAGTAATCACACATTTGAGATTACACCAGCAGTTCAAAGCACATGAGTGGTTTCCTGCTGTCCAAGTTCCTGAAAAGAAAGGGAAATCAAGCAACACAGGAAGGACATTCCTAATTTGTTAGGGAATCCAATTCACATTTTCCAACGCCACGCAAGCTAAATCCATGTCAAACTTTGTACAAAAGTACCATTTGATTAACTTCTGCAATCAAACTGCTCTTCTCCATGGAGAGGAAACTATTTGAGTCCTATTATAACTATACTTGGTATGAGCTATTTTAAATGATTGTGGTTAAATTGCAGTTGCAAGTGGGTCATTTTTTTTCTCAAATAGCTTAATCTATGACACAGGCATCTGTATCTTTTGGGAGAGCAGGAATAATTAGGTTGTATTACGCATTTTACTTAGAATTTTAGAACATCAAAAGATTTTCAAAGCACATATTATTTCTATTTTAATTCACGACAATTTAAAGATACAAATAGCCTCATGGTTACATTTCCTCAAGTTACTGATAAATATAGCAAGGTCAGGAATTGGACAGATCTACAAAACTTTGCATATATTATACCAGCAGTATTGTTAAAATTATAAAAGGAATCAAATGTGCACTCTTTGAGATAGATGTTTACTAATCAGAATGGTATTTTTATTTGCTAATCCTAGGCAGTTTTGTTTTTTGCCAGACATGAAGAATTGGAATGCATTGGGCCGAACTGATGTTTTATTTATATGAGACTGTAGAGCCAAGAGTGCCTGTTGGGTGTTCCCAGAAAGTTCTTCATCAAAAATGACATCAATTCACTACTAATTTTCAATCAATCATGCCTATTATGTTATATATATTTTGATAATTTCACTACCCTCATACCCGTTTTTACCTCATCCACGAGAAAATCTGCAGAGGCTGGAAATCCAACACAACACATACAAAATGCTGGAGGAACTCAGCAGGCCAGACAGCATCTATGGAAAAGAGTAAATAGTTAATGTTTTGGGCTAAGACCCTTCATCAAGACTGGAAAGGAAGGGGGAAGGAGTCAGACTCATACCCTCCATAAACACAAATGCATTAAAATGTAAATCCAGAGGAACAAATGCAAATGCTGGAGGAACTCAATAGGTCAGGCAGCATCTATGGAGAAGAAGACCTTTCATCGGTACTCAAACCCATCAGTCCAGTTAAATGGTCTTTGCCCGAACAACGACTATTCATTCCTCTCCATAGATGCTGCCTGGTATGTTGAGTTCCTCAGGCATTTTGCATTAAAAATTTGGCTGCTCCTCACACAATGTTCTGTTAACCATTACCCCAGTGACCAACGATGAAGCTTTAAAGAGCTCAGCCAATCTTCAAAGTTGCATCCTTGTATTCCTGTGGCCTTATCCTTCCGAGATTCTGTAACTCCCTCTAAATCTGGGTCTGTTTGAAATATTGATAGTTTTCAGATTTTTTGTCTCTTTTGCCCCATTCACTTGTGTCTGGTCTTTCAGATGCTCAAGCTCTAGGCACTGCAGTTCCCACCCTAAATTACTTAACCACTTTACTACCCTTTCCTCCATTAGAATACGCATCAAAACCTATATTTGATCAAGCCTTTGTCACTTGTGCTAATGTCATTTTATGTAGGTTGAAGCTGGTCATTTAGAACTGGTGAGCAGAAATTTCTTCCCCAGAGGGTAGAGAGTTATGTAGGACAGAAAATTACAAGTATTTAAAATAGAGGCTGATGAGTTTTTGAAACCTGAGGAACTGAAGATCCCGGCAATCTAGCACAGAGAAGGAGTTGAGGCTTGGGATAGATCTGCTATGATCATACTGACTGGAGAGAAAGGCTTTAGAGGGTGCGTGGCCTCCTCCTCCTTCAAGTTTCCTGTGTGTTCATGTGTATTTCTCACATTTGTTATTTTCATTTCACATTTCCAAGAGTTACAATTCTTCATTTCCCATTTAAGTGTTTCTCTCCCTAGGGAGGAGAATGCAGTGGGGTCTTCAGAAATCAACAAGAGGAGGAATCCACAAATATTGCCATTTAGATTATGAGAATGCTCAGTCCTCTTTTATTGTCATTTAGAAATGCATACATGCATTAAGAAATGATACAATGTTTCTCCGGAGTGATATCACAGAAAACAGGACAAACCAAAGACTAACACTGACAGAACCACATAATTATAACATATAGTGACAGCAGTGCAAAACAATACCGTAATTTGATAAAGAACAGACCATGGGCACGGTAAAAATAGTCTCAAAGTCCCGAGTTGATCGACTCCCGAGTCCCCGATAGCGGTGGCAAAAGGGAGAAGCTCCCTGCCATAAACCTCCAGGCACCGTCAACTTGCCGATGCCTTGGAAGCAGCTGACCACAGCCGACACTGAGTCCGTCCATCTGAAAACTTCGAGCCTCCAATCAGCCCCTCCGATACAGCCTCCCGAGCGCCATCCTCTGCTGAGCGCCTTCGACCTCACCCGGCTGCTGAAATACGCAAAGCCAAGGATTTCAGGGCCTTCTGCTCCGGAGATTCTGGTTACCACACATTAGCAGCGGCAGCGAAACGGGCATTTCAGAAGTTTTCCAGATGTTCCTCCATACTCTCACATCTGTCTCCATCAAATCAGAATTGTGCACGGTCCCCTACTTGACAGATAACAGATATTCATCACTGGAGAGGCCGCGCACGCTGCCATCGCGCCACCATCTTCTTCTCCACTTCCTCATCTATCCTTAAGGCAATCTGTCACTTATGCTTGGTCTGGGCTACATATAACTCTAGGCCCAGAGCAATGTGTTAACTCTTTGCTGAGATATGATAAAAATAACTGAGCATGGTGAAAGAACCTACACCACACCTGCTGCATTCAGATCTGGGTATTGAAAACCAGCTATGCTCATCTCGTGCAGGACTGAAGCTAATGTACCAGATTTCTTCCAGCGTTTTCTGTCTGTGCATTGTATCTCACTCCTGATTTTCATTTCCTAACTTCATTCTTGTTAATACCCTGGTTCCAATGTTTATACGCTCAGACCTAGGACTAGATTCCCCAGCAGGCAGAAATACTTTCTATTCACTCTCAGTTCTTCCTTAAACCATGAAAATTGATCAAATGATCTTTTACCATTCAAACTCTTGAAGAGTCCGAAACAATCTGCTGGAAGAATCACAAACAAGAGAAAGTGTGCAGATGCTGGAAATCCAAACAACACACACAAAATGCTGGAGGAACTCAGCAGGCCAGGCAGCATCAATAGAAATAAAAAGTACACTTGACATTTCAGGTTTGGCTGAAATGCTGAGTTCCTCGAGCATTTTGTGTGTTGCTCCAAGAATGCAATGTGTCAGATGGCATCTGTGAAGAGAAAGGGATAGTTGATATATCATGTTGAGTTCCTGCATCAGGATGCAAGCAGTGGGACAAGACCAGGCCTGATGCAGAGTATAACCTGAAACATTAGTTACCCCTTTGCTGCTACAGATGTTGAGTTCTTCCAGCAGTCTGGTTTGTGTGCCAGATTCCAGAGTCTACACTCTTCGTCACGCCTAAAAAAAACTGTACAGCATAATCTCTCTCACTATTTAAACTTTGGACTCCAGATACCATCCTTGAAAACCTACTCTACACTCTTCAAGGTCACTCATTCATATTGGTCATGACTTCAGGACAACTAAGAGTGCCTGAAAACCAATAAAATACCTTTTTGAAGTGTAGTTCAGTGAATTAAAAAGATAATGCTGTTAAGTAACACATCAAAATGATTTGGAAAAGTAACTGGAAATGAAATTAAGAAAATAGTCTTTATTTCAGAGAGGGTCTTTATAATTTCAGATTCACTGACCAAAAAAGTGTTGGAAACATAAACTTTTAAAAGATAAAGACTGCAGATGCTGGAAATCTGGAGCCACACACAAACTGCTGCACAAACTCAGTGGATCAGACAGCACCTATGGAGGGAAACAGTCTGGTTTTCGGGCAGAGGCCCTTCATCAGCATTGCAAAGAAAGAAGAGAGCTGGCCAGTGAAAAAGGGGAGAGGGGTTGATGTAGCAGGAGTTGGTGGGTGACAGATGGATCTAAGTGAGAAGGGGTGATCAGTAGGTGTGCACCTTTGCACCTATTGCACACCAGCGATTGCTCCACCGTTCCCCCCACCTTTTTATATTGGTCATCTTCCTTCTTTCTTTTCAGTCCTAATGTAGAGTTTGAATCTGAAACTGCAATTGACCATTTCATTCCATAGATGCTACCTGGCCCAGTGAGTTCCTCCAGCATTTTCAGAGCTGCAAAAGATAATTGGGTATGTAATTGAAAAGGAATCATTTCTAGAAGTACTGTGACAGAGCTTTTCTTGGTGTTAAATTGGACAACTCTTTAAAAATCTGGCAGTTTGAGTTCCAATTTTGAACTTAAAGAGCAGAAATTGTGCAAATAGATGAAAGGATTGGAAAAAGTCACAGCTGCTCAGCCTACAATCATCTCTGTCCTCCAAACCAAATGAGTTTCCATCTCCTGTTTCACGTCCTTGCCCTATGGTACTAACTATATTTCTCTCTCCTTGGGGGTGGGGCGGGGGTGGGGTCATGCTCTTCAGTTAGTAATTGATCAGCTGAGTATTTGTAGTATTTTCTGCAATTACTAAATTCCAAATATGTGGAAATAGAAACAGTTCAAAGTTCAAAGTAAAGTAATTACTTATGTACATACAGTTGAATTCAGAAGTTTACATACACCTTAGCCAAATACATTTAGATTATGAGGACACGCAGTCCTCTTTTATTGTCATTTAGTAATGCATGCATTAAGAAATGATACAATGATTTTCCAGAATGATATCACAGAAACACATGACAAACTGACTGAAAAACTGACAAAAACCACATAATTATAACATATAGTTACAACAGTGCAAAGCAATACCGTAATTTGATAAAGAACAGACCATGGCACAGTCAAAGTCACAAAGTCTCTCGAAAGTCCCATCACCTCACGCAGACGGTGAACCTCCAGCGCTGCAAACTTGCCGATGCAGCATCCCGGAAGCATCCGACCACAGTCTGACTCCGAGTCCGTCCGAAGACTCCGAGCCTCCGACCAGCTCCCTGACACCAAGTACCGAGCACCATCTTTGCCGAGCGCTTCGACCCCGGCCCCGGCAACAGGCAATAGGCAAAGCCGAGGATTTGGGGCCTTCCCCTCTGGAGATTTTCGATTGCACAGTAGCAGCATCAACGAAGTGGGCATTTCAGAAGTTTCTCCAGGTGTTCGCCCGTGCTTCTCACAGCTGTCTCCATCAAATCAGGATTGTGCACGGCCCCCTAGTTAACACATACAATATCAATTCAGAACAGCCACGCGTGCTGTGTCGCATTGCCATCTTCTCCTCCCACCTATTTAAACTCAGTTTTTCACAATCTCTGACATTTAATCCTAGAAAACATTCCCTGTCTTAGATCAGTTAGGATCATTACTTTATTTCAAGAATGTGAACTGTCAGAATAATAGTAGAGAGAATGGTTTATTTCAGCTTTTATTTCTTTCATCACTTTCCCAGTGGGTCAGAAGTTTACATACACTTTGTTAGTATCTGGTAGCATTGCCTTTAAATTGTTTAACTTGGGTCAAACTTTTTGGATAGCCTTCCACAAGCTTCTCACAGTAAGTTGCTGGAATTTTGTTCCATTCCTCCAGACAGAACTGGTGTAACTGAGTCAGGTTTGTAGGCCTCCTTGCTCGCACACGCTTAAGACAGGGAATGTTTTCCAGGATTAAATGTCAGGGATTGTGAAAAACTGAGTTTAAATGTATTTGGCTAAGGTGTATGTAAACTTCTGACTTCAACTGTATATGTCACCATACACAAAACCCTGAGATTTATTTTCTTGCGAGCATTAATAGTAAATTCAAGAAACACAGTCGAATGAATGGAAGTGTACATGCAGCTGGACAGACAGTCAATGTGGAAAAGACAACAAAATGTGCAAACACAAAAAGTAAGAAAAATAATAATAATAATAGTAATCTCCATGATTTGAGCAGGCTAGGTGTCAACAGGGAAGCATTGAACACCTGGCTCAGATTTGGAGACCTCTTCCCAAAAACAGAAAGATTTCTTGTGGCAATACAGGACCTCATGCTTAAAAAAAGTCAAAAATACATTAAAGAAGTAGCGGTAGAGTTTATGGAGGTATCAGTAATGATCTTTCATGAATCATTGGACTCTAGCATGATTCTGGAGGACTGGAAAAATTGCAAATGTCACTCCGCATTTTTGAGACAAAAGGGAGGCAACAGATAAGAAATTATAGAGCAGTTATCCTGACTTCAGTGGTTGGGAAGATGTTGGAGTCAATTGTTAAGGATGAGGTTATGAGGTACTCGGTGACACAGGACAAGATAGGACAAAGTCAGCATGGTTTCCTTCAGTGAAAAATCTTGCCTGGCAAACCCGTTGGAATGCTTTGAGGAGATTACAAGTAGGATAGATAAAGAGGATGTGATGGATGTTGTATATTTGGATTTTCAGAAGGTCTTTTACAAGGTGCCACACATGAGGCTGCTTACCAAGGTAAGAGCCCATGGTATTACAGGAGAGTTACTGCCATAGTTAGAGAATTAGCTGATTGGTAGGAGGCTGCAAGTAGGAATAAAAGGATGTTTTTCTGGTTGGCTACCAGTAACTAGTGGTGTTCTGCAGGGGCTGGTGTTAGGGCCGTTTCTTTTCATGCTGTATATCAATGATTTAGATGATGAAATAGATGGCTTTGTTGTCTAGTTTGTAAATGATACGAAGATTGATGGAGGGGCAGGTAGCATTGAGGTAATAGAAAAGCTGTAGAAGGACTTAGATTAGCAGAATGGGCAAGAAAGTGGGAAATGAAATACAATCTTGGAAAATGTATGGTTATGCACTACACTTGATCTTAGCCAAAAGGCCGAGAAGCGATGGTTATGCACAGATAGAAGAACTGAATGTGCAGACTTTTTTCTAAACAAGGAGAAAATCCAAAAATCTGAGATGCAACTAGACTTGGGAGACCTTGTGTAAAATACCCTAAAGGTTAGCTTGCAGGTTGAGTCGGTAATGAGGAAGGCAAATTCAATGTTAGCATTCATTTCAAGAGGTCTAGAATACAAGTACAAGAACAGGGAAGTGATGCTGAGGCTTTATAAGGTATTGGTGAGGCCTCACCTTGAGTATTGTGAACAGTTTTTGACTCCACATCTAAGAAAAGATGTGCTGACATTGGAGAGGGTTCAGAGGAGGTTCACAAGGATGATTCCAGGAATGAAAGGGTTATCATATGAGGAATGTTTGATAGCTCTGGGTCTGTACTCACTGAAATTTAGAAGGATGAGGGGGGATCTCATTAAAAGACTTCTAACGTTGAAAAGCCTTGGCAGAGTAGATGTGGAAAGGATGCTTTCCATGGCGGGGGAGTCTAGGACAAGAGGGCTCAGCTTCAGGATAGAGGGATTTCCATTTAAAACAGAGGTGCAGAGAAAATTCTTTCACCAGAGGGTGGTGAATTTGTCTTACCACAGGCAGCTGTGGAGGCCAGGTCATTGGGTGTATTTGAGGCAGAGATTGATAGATTCTTGATTG
Source organism: Mobula hypostoma (assembly GCF_963921235.1). Lineage (NCBI taxonomy): Eukaryota > Metazoa > Chordata > Chondrichthyes > Myliobatiformes > Myliobatidae > Mobula > Mobula hypostoma. The sequence goes on along the minus strand of NC_086099.1, from coordinate 71,757,893 downwards.
GCTATGGCATCAAAGGTTATGGGGAGAAGGCCAGAGAGTGGGGCTGAGGAGGGAAAAATGGATCAGCCATGATGAAAAGGCAGAGCAGACTCAATGGACCAAATGGCTGAATTCTACTCCTGTGTCTTACAGTCTTATAATAAGACACCAACAAATTAAAGAGGATAATGCCAAGAGAAACCAGAAACGATCCAACACATTACAGGATCCTGCAGCAGTTTAACTCAATCTGATTACTTACACAGGCAAAATCAAGTGACAAACATTCACCAAAATCTTGCTTTAAAATATAAATTCATATAAGGCACCATACCTTACTACACATACAAGCCTTATCCAGTTTTAGAATCAGAGTGCTAAGGTTTTATTATGCCCAATCCTTTATTACAGATAGGACAATCCATAATAATTGTCTGGATATAATATCACAGGATAAGCAAGCAAGAACAACGTACTTAAGAGATATAACCATTCCAAACACACAGAGCATACAGAAATCAATAAGTGAAAAACACCAGAAATATGCTAAGTTAAAAGAGGGAATTGAAAAACTATGGAACATGAACAGGGTATATATTATTCCAATAATAGTATCTACAACTGGTATCACCCCAAAGTCACTAAGCAATAGCATTAAACAATAAGATCTACACAGCATTATTTATGTAAATCTCCAGACAATCGCAATACTAAACATCACTGGGATGGTCTGAAAGTTCCTAGAAATTGAAAAATGTGTGTACTTGGCTGTGTCCAAACCTTAAGTTTTACCAGCTTGAGCTGAAGAAAAATAAAACTACAACATAATAATAAAAGTAATTAAATTAGCAATAATTACCAGGAACGTGAAATGAAAAGTCCTTAAAAGTGATTATGGAAACAGTGCTTCAATATCCTGATGGTTGAAGGGTAATAACTGTTCCCGACCTGTGCAGTGTGGGTCCTCAGTCTCCTGTACGTTGTTCGTGTTAGCAGCATTGAGAAGAGAGCATGGCCTGGATGGTGGGCGTCCTTGATACAGTATGCGTATTATTGAGGAAAATGGCCACAGGTGTACTGCATACTTGCTGCCTATTTCCTTTTCCTCTTCTGACAGTCACATATTTACCTATCTCCTGCAATTTAGGGGTATCGACCTCCCTGTAGATCCTACCTGTCACCTCTCAGTTCCCCATATGAGCCGAAGGTCATAGAGATGCAAACCCAGTTCCTTAGCATGTTCCATCAGGAGCTGCAACTCAGTGCACCTGGTGCAGATGTGGTTGTCAGGGAGGCTGGTGGTCTCCCAGATTTCCTACGTCTCACACAAAGAACAAGGTACTGCCACTGGAGCCATTCTCGCTGCTCTAATTGTTTGCTGGGAGAAGTAAAAAGATGGGAACCTACAATGAGGCAATGCAACAGATGGATGATTGGAAGAGGCAGAAAGGTCTATTTATTTGAAATTGAAGGGTTTGTCTTGAACCTGCCTGTCATGTTCCCACATGGAAGATGAGTTGTTGATCCTCAAGCTTGTGCGAGGCCTGATAGTGAAAGTACAGTGTGATGTATGTTCACTATCCATTAGCAGGTGGCCTCAGCTTTTTGGCACAGTAGAAGAAGCAAATAAAGGTTCAAGAAGTCCATTGTTAATCTTTAACTGGTACAATATAGCCATCCTTTCTGAGAAACAACTCTGTCAGACAACTCAGGAAACCTGTTGCTGACTTAACCCTAATGCAACCTAATCAGAAGGAACAATATTGTCTGTGTTAAACTAAAGCTCCTGCATCTGAATTCTCTTTCTGGTACATCAATGAATGTATTGCTACTGCTTCCTGCACTTCTAACGTACTGCAGCCTAATCAGAAGAAGCAACATTGTCTACATTGAACTAAGACTCCTGCCATCTGGATTGATCAATGCAGTTGTGAAAACATTACATGCAGATGAGATCCATCACTAGATGACTCCAAAACTAAAGATCAAAATATTAGAAGGCAATAATGGTGCAGAGGAATTACAGAAATTAAGATAGAGTCCTCAGCCTCGAGCTGAGAAGGATCTCTTCCCAAAGTCTGCCACAGATGACTTGTTCATCTGCAATTCATTGGAATGTATTTGTAGCTTACAAGAATTGTACTTCTGTTTGGAAATCCTTTGTAGAATTATAATCTGTTAGTAATTACTCTTCTAAATGAATTGCTGAATTTAAATTATAATCACGGTGTTTAATCCACTTCGTTAGCAGCAAGCATGTCATTCTTGGTTGGGAGGAGGGACCCATCACTTGCAATAGTAATTATTGATAGCTAAATCCCTTCAGAAAAGAGACTAAAGAAATTAAATAAATTAGTCTTTGCATTACAAGTTGACATCTTCCAAAAGTGAGAGTACCGATAGATACCTATAACTATATGAATTAAGGACTTGGTTTAAGTTTAGGACTCCAGAATGGATACATCCAATATCAACAAAACAGGAGGCCATAGACCAATAATTCAGAGTGGCAGGAAGATGGAGAATTAAAATAGCAGGCAACTTGAAAGTTAGGACAGAACACTGCTGTTCTGCAAAGTGGTCACCCAATGTATGTTTGATTGGGTGACTTCTTTACATTGCATTGTGTTGAAGGAGACCACATTGTGAATACTGCAAGCAGTATGCTAAATTGGAAGAAGTACAAGTGAATCACTAGTTCACCTCAAAAGGATGTTTCAGTCCCTAGATGTGGAAAGGGAGCAGGCAAAAGAACAAATATCACATCAACTTGGAAGTAATGGAAAGTACCATAAGGTTGGTGGGAACAGAAAAATGGACCCAATATTCACAAAGGAAGCAGTCCCAATGATATGCTAACAGGGAACAAGGGAGAAAAAGGTTATCTGCTGATAGAATCTCTTTTAATGTGGCAGGAATTGCAGAGAATGGTCTGTTGAATGTGGAGGTTAATGGGATGAAAGGCGAGGAGTGAGGGGAAAGCTGAAAGCATAAATGATGAAATTGTCAGGTTCTGCAGGGGTGCAGGAAGCAGTAGCAATACATTTATTGATGCACCAGAGAAAGAATTGAGCAAATGGGCCACTCCACTCTTACCTATCAAACTGTGACCTCCTGCACTGTTACAATGACATCCAACACAAAGTTTAAGAGCAACATCTCAACTTCCATCTGGACAGATTGCAGCTTTGAGAACTAAATATTGAATTCTATAATTTCAAATAAATTGATTTCTCTGTCTCTATCAGATCTTATTTTGGCCTTTTCTCTTTCTTCTCTTCCCTCTGAAAATGGGCAACATGCCCAGCCTGACCTGGACATGTCTCATTGCTCTGCATTTTGCAATTCCTATATCTTTTAGCATGCAGTATATTCTCACTCTCGATCTGCTCACATTCACTCACTGACCAGATACCCTGCTTATCCCATGGTCACTCCAGTTTTACCTGACCATAGACATCACCCTCTCTGCAGCTGGAGCTCTTTTTCTCTCCTTCGCAGTTCTGATAAATAGCCATCACCCCAGAACATTGACTGCATTTCTTTTCCCAGAGACATGGCCTAACCTGCTGACAGTCTCTAGCATTTTCCATTTTTATTCTATATTTCCAGCATCGTCAGGTTTTTTGATTATTATTGAGTCATTATTAAAAACAGCCATGGTTGGCAGCTCATCTAGGAGGAAAACTCTGATCTCAAACCTCCGCTGCCTTACGGCTATACCCACTCATGGGGAAGGCTTCAGGAGTAAACCCTGAGGGAAAAATCTGGAGCAGGAGTTCCTAAGGCAGTCCTACATTGAGTTCAATGCTGACTGGCAACTCATGTGATGCTGCTGGTACCAAACTGTATTGGTCTCTGCAGTTCCCTTCAGTTCATCAGATGCATGGAGAGGAGGAGCTTGCTAAATGGGCAACTGCTTAATCTTCATATCGTACTGCCCAGGCTTGCGTGTCTAGACAGCTAGGACACAATATCCATGGCCAGCTCTGACCAAAGGAGACCCTCATCTCACCTCACATTAAAAACAGTGATTATATTTAATAAGAAAAAAAATGTTGAATACTTAACTTTGTTACATTATTGAGTAGAATTATTAACTTGCTAAAGTTAGCTTTGATGTGCGATAAAAGCCATGAAGTGCGGTCATTCGATTTTCTGTCATGCTAATGACTGTATTGGCTGTTTGTATTTTCAGAGGTTCCTACCAGAAACGGTCAAAGCTTTTTTTAATGGGACCTAGGTTGGGAACTTCCTCTAAACTGTCGCTGCTCCATCATCACAATTTTATGAAAATCATAATAGAGTCTTTTCAATGCATAGAAACAGACTTTTCTATGGCATATTTGTGGACTGGAAGCAGGTCTGAGGAAATTCTGCCTTTGATTCTTCTTTTTAATTTTCACCCTTTTCCCTCCTCTCCTGATGCAACTGAAAATGATATGAGATGGGCTAATGCTCATCCAGTACTTTATTAAATTGGCAAAAATGTATGAGTAAACTCAGTCATAAGGCTTGATGTCTCACAAATGAAAACAGATAGCAGTAAGACTTTGTTAAATAGTCTAAGAATATTGAAGCTGCTTATTATCCAGCTACCAAATTTCATCTAGCTCAGCAGCAAACAGCAAGTCAGAATATGAAACCTCTGAGAGCTTATACAGATCCATATTGCACTGACCTTGCAATCCATGAAGAAAAAATATCCACGACTTCTTGGATATGGTCCAAGAAACACCTTGTTACATTATTGTCAATTGTAAGAGCAATTTAGCCTGTTGACAAAGAAAGCAGGCTAGTATTGATTTGGTTACTGAAAGTAATATTCTGAAAAAAAAGATTAATTATCCACTTAACCAGCTTTCATTCCTTTGCATGATATGCTTAAATTGAAAGAGGAAGCATATGAGCAACTAAATGTATGTTAACCCTTTGTGTTGGTTGTCAGATCAAGATATAAATTGATATGTGATTGAGCAAGTTAATTACTAATTTGTAATAATTTTAATTAGCAGTCACCATTTTAGACTGATTCTTTCTTCATTTTCATTATTATATTATGTATCTCTGTGTAGATATTTTCCCCATGGTTTTAAAGTCCTATAAGTTAAGGGAACAACCCCATTCAAAAATTATAAGTTGGCTAAAGAACTGATCAAAAAACAGATCCAATATCCCTGAAGAAAAAGCAGTAAAATAGAATTTAAATGAATTTTAAATCATAATTCCTTGCTGACGTCACATTTATGCCATACAGTTAATCCACTGTAAAAATAATGAACAATGTTTCTGATATTTCTGAATAAAAGCGAGGCCAGCAGGTTTAGGGAATCTTGGCTATCAAAGGATATTGAGGCCCTGGTGAAGGAAAAGGAAGGAGGTGCATATCAGGTACAGTATAGGCAGTTAAGAACAAACGAGGCAATTGAGGTATTTAAGAAATGCAGGAGGGCTAAAATGGGACATGAACACAAGGTGAAAGAGAATTCCAAGGATTTCTATAGCTATATTAAGAGCCAAAAGATAACAAGGTCAAAAGTTGTCCTCTTGAAGGTCAGTGTGGTCATCTATATAGGGGGCAAAATGAGATTAAAGAGATTGTACTTTTAGAGAAAAATAGAGAAATCAACTTTTTCTCTATTTTTGCATGGGTGACAAACACGGTGATTATAGAAGTGAAGCAAAAGAGTGTGAGGCCATGAACCTTATCCAGATTATGGAAGAGAAGGTGCTGGCTATCTTAAGGCCAAATCCCCAGGGCCTGGGGCTAACCTTGGAAGCTGGTACAGAGACTGACAGAGCCCTGGCAGTGATACTTAAAACGCCTTTTGCTGTGCCTGAGGTTCCAGAGGGCTGGAAAATAGCTAATGTTATTCCATTGTTCAAGAAAGAATCCAAGCCAATAATAAGCCAAAAAATCATGGCCCATTGACTTTTGTAAGGTATTTTTAAGGGGAAGTATATATAAGTATTTGGATAGACAGGGCCTGATTAGGGAAAACCAATATGGCTTTTTGCCGATCAGTTATGCCTAACCAATCTTATAGAAGTTATAATGAGGTTACCAAGAAGGCTGATGAAGAAAGGCAGAGGAAGTTGTCTGCATAGACTTTAGCAAGTCCTTGGAAGAAATCCCGTATGGGACACCTGTCCAGGAAGTTCAAAGGTTCATTTTATTGTCAAAGTATGCTTGTACAATACAATTCTGATGTTTGTCTTCTCCAGATAGCCATGAAACACAGAGAGACCAGGAGAGTTGTTGTAAGAAAAGACAACAACTTCCACCCCACCCCCCCGGCATGAAAAAGAAAAAGAAACAAAACTCACAAACCCCAAAATCCCAAACCGCTCCCCAAAGAAAAAAACAGTGACAATAACAAAACCCGACCCCATCACTCGCAAAAAAAGTGACAATAACAATCCCCCAGCCCTTCACTCACAGAAAAAAACAGTGACAATAACAAAACCCGACCCCATCACTCGCAAAAAAACAGCGACAATAACAATACCCGACCCCCTCACCCCCAAAAAAACAGTGACAATAACAATACCTGACCCCCTCACTCGCAAAAAAACAGCGACAATAACAATACCCGACCCCCCCACTCCCAAAAAAACAGTGACAATAACAATACCCGACCCCCTCACTCACAAAAAAAACAGCAGGAATAACAATACCCAACCCCCTCACTGGCAAAAAACAGTGGCAATAACAATTCCTGACCCCATCACTCGCAAAAAAGAACAGTGACAATAACAATACCTGACCCCCTCACTCGTAAAAAAGAACAGTGATGGTAACATCAAACCCCCAACCCCCTCTCACACACAGAAAACTAACAGATCACCCACCTACAAATCGGCCACAAGTCGCATGGGATTCAGGATGAAGTAACAAATTGAATCCAGCATTGACTTAAAGGGAGAAGGCGGAGAGGGTGGTGGATGGTTGTCTCTCTGACTGGAGGCCTCTGACTAGTTGTGTGCCACAGGGATCAGTGCTCGGTCTGTTGTTGTTTATCATCTATATTAATGATAAGGTGCTAATGTAGTTAACTGGATCAGCAAGTTTAATGATGACACCAAGATTGGGGGCATAGTGGATAGAACAAAAAGTTATCAAAGCTTGCAACATGATCTTGAACAGCTGGGAAAATGGTCTAAGAAATGGCAGATGGAATTTAACGCGGACAAGTGTGAGGCGAAGCACTTTGGGAGGACAAACCAGGGTACGACTTACACAGTGAAAAAGTAGGGCTCTGATGTGTGCTGTGGAACAAAAGGATCTGGGAATACAGATCAATAATTTACTGGAAGGGGAATCTTCTTCACTTAGAGAGTGGTACTAATGTGCAACATGCTGCCAGCAGAAATGGTAGATGTGGGTTCAATGCAAGATTGAAGAGAAGTTTGAATAAGTACATGGATGGAGGGGTACGGAGGGGTACGGAGGGGTATGGAGGGGAATGGAGGGGAATGGAGGGGAATGGAGTGCTCCATTGCAGGTGCAGGTCGATCCAACTAGGCAGGATAACAGTTTGGCACAGGCTAGATGGGCTGAAGGGCTTGTTTCTGTGCTGTAATTCTCTAATACTCCATAACTCAACAGAGACATAAGGAGACCTTTTTGCACATTGACATTTGTAAATCAGGACACTGAATACAAAAGTAGGAATGTTATGCCGAAGCTGTATAAGATGTTGGTAAGGCTAAATTTAGAGTATTGTGTGCAGTGCTGATCACCTCTCTACAGGAAAGGTAGCAATAAACTTATAGAGTGCAGTTAAAATTTACAAGAATGTTGCTGGGGTTTGACGACCTGAGTTAAGGGGAAAGTCTGAAGAAGTTAGAACTTTATTCCTTGGAGCACAGGCAAACAAGAGAAGATTTTATATGCATACAAAATTACAGTGTGAGGTTTTAAGATAGGGTGAATGTATGCAGGCTTTTTATTCTTCTCAAGCTGGGTGAGACTAGGACTAGAACTAGAGGATGTAGGTTTAAGGTATATGAGAAATATTTCGGGGGAACTTGAGAGGAAATTATTTTCAGTCAGAGAGTGAATATGCAACAGGTTGCCAGTAAAAGGGATAAAAGTGGGCTCAATTGTAATATTTAATTGAAGTTTGGATAGATACATGGATCGGAGGGGTTTGGAGTGTTATTGTCCCAGTACAGATAGATGGAAATAGGCAGAAGATCAGATTGGCATGGAATAGATAAGCCAAAGGGCCTGGGCCCGTAATGTAGCAGGCCATGATACTATTTCTAAATATAATGTAAAATGCAGTTACATTGATTGGTAAAATGGTCCAGTGCATCATTTTGACTCTGGAAGTCATGACCTACAAAATATAACTCCAATAACAACTTTCCAATTGGTCCTATCAGAGTTGGATTAGTTCCAAGATGGGATTCAATGTAGTTATGAATCCAAGAGTTAACTCCTAACTCCTTCAGAAGCAAACATTTGCTAAAGATTAGCTTTATTTGTCACATATACATTGAAATACATCATTTATTTCAAAGCAAATCAGCTGTGCAACCCATCGGTGTCGCCATGCTTGCAGTGTCAACACAGCATGCTCATAATTCAAAACCTCAACCATACTTCTTCTGATTGTGGGGGGAAACCAGGGCACCCAGAAGAAGCCCACAAACTTAACAGAGTGAACATACAAATTGCTCACCGACTGCAGCGGGAATCAAACCCTGATCTTACAGCCAATGCCGTAAAGCGTTGAGCTAACCTCTATACTAAAATGTAGAGAGAATGACATACTAACAAACTGGACCTTGGTACCAAGGTGTCTGCACAAACTCATTTGCTCCCTGATACAGATACATTAACTGGCATTATTCAGATACATTTCCTTAAAACAACAAACGTCAATAATTTTCATCTTGTTTTTCATTGTCCAATTCCTTATGCAATAATTCCTCACTAACCATTTTGCAACATGACCTTAAAACAAGTTGAGACATAGGTCATCATTTCAGTAAATTCCAAAAACACAATGTGAGGGAATTGTACTCCTTTAAGTGAAATCTCAAAGAGTCCTACGGAAGAGTAACCTTAACACTTACATGAGGTAGACAAAAACCAGATCCTTTTTGTATGAGCTAAAAGTAAATCTTACTTGTACAAAATCTGCCTGCACAAATTACAATCCATCACTGAGGAAATCTATCCTGATTTATAATTAAACATCAAACTCTTCTTGTTAACTCATTCAACTATTTGTTTTGTTTATTTTGATCATAATACTAATTTAGTTTTCCAAATCTAATTTGTTCATGCATCTGCAGCAGCAGTTATGGTGGCCATAATGAAATCTCCCCAGCGAAAGGGTATTCAATGTCATGCTATTTGTCCACCACCTGATAACCCCTAGCTGTGTACTCAAATTCAAGGTACATAGTGATTATCACATGGTCACCGAGGTAACATAATACTTACTAAGTCAATTAAAAGTGACAACTCATTAATAACAAAGTTCAACACATAAGCTTCAGAGAGGAAACGAGAACGTCTCATTCATGTTATAAGCATCAACCTGCGTCATACACTGGGTAGCTCCGATGAGGTAACCATAGCCTTTGGCCTGGAGCAGATGGCATCAGGTGGTGCCCAACCTTCTCAGAGTGTTTCAACCCTTAACCACTACACTCTCCAGTTGGCGGGTCAGCGGTGGTGGCCAAGTCTCTGCCATTCTGCCCCTGACTTCCAGCTCAATTCCTCTCTCCTGCTCCATATCCAGCAAGAGGCTCTTTCTGCTTCCTCCTCATCCTGCGAACTGCTTGGTTCTTGCTCTTTTCATCAAGGCCCAGCGCAGGCAGCAACCCACATGCTGACCTTGCCGGGAACCCTCTACAGCCAATCTCCACGGGGAATAGCCACATCTGCCGTCCTTTGTCCCTGCTCTCCTAGACTGAGGACTGGTAATGCAGAGCCTTTCTCTCATGAGCCTTCTCACATCCTTCCTCCCACAGTACTGTGAGCTCCACCAGGATGATTTTCTTGTCTTCAGTGGACCACAGTATGATGTCTGGTTCAAGTGTGGTTTGCACCATCTCCAGGACTGCAGCTTCCTCCCCACATCAACCCTCATCTCCCATGATCTGGCAGTTTGCAGCAGATTGGATTTAGGCCATTTTGATATGACTGGTGTGGCCCTCACCTTGATGAAAATGACTGCCTTGTTTGTCTCTCTACCAGCTGGTCTCTTTTACACCTCTCCCGCTCCAGGGTGTCAGCAAGGGACAGCAGGACCTTGTCGAGGCACCACCGATACTGTCCTCGTGTTAAAGCTGTTTTGCATCCTGGCAGTATGTGTGCCAGTGAACCCTGCTGACCACAGAGCTTGCAGTTAGGGTCCTCTCTCAGCCCCCCCGTGTGCAGCTGTGATGGTGTCGGGAGAGTGTCATACACGGACCACAGGAGGAAAGAAATGCAGAAGGACTCCAGTCTCCAAAGCTCTGCCCAACTGACCTTGTGCTTGGGAAGATCCCATTTTGTCCAGGTGCTCTGGGAACCCAACTCCACTGCCTTCAATACCCACCTTTCATCCTCACAGTTCCATACCTCTGCCTGGACCATGTCATGCCTATCCCTTGCACTTGCACTCTTCCATCATTTGAAGTGTACTGAACCGAGGCCTTGCTGTCCCAGGCATGGGTTGCCGAAGATGTCTCTCAATTGCAGAGAGCTCACTGCCTGATCTAGGGCTGAGTTGGCAGCCCACTTTCAGCCTGATTTTGTTGTGACTCCTGCTTGGTTTATTAGCTTGTCATCGGAGCCCCTCATTATTAACTGTACACCTTGCCACCTTGAACTCCTCCACTACCAATGACAACGGGAGCAGTAGCTGACAGTAGAGCCCCACTAAAGAAAAACTTGGGGGGATTCCTAGTCACCCGTGCAGGTGCTTGTTAACTTTCCTCTCAATGCCTTCTACAGTGGTCATGGGGAACCCATACACCGTGGAAAGCCAGAGCAGTCTTGGTAGAAGACCTTGTTGGTACAGTCATGTCTTAAGTTTACCATGAAGTCCAGTTCTGTCGATCTTCTCCAGCCACTTTCAGTCTGCTTTACAATGATGTTGGCACTGTCTGCCATTGCTGCATTAAACCACTGTTCTCTTTACTGGGATGAAATTTGAAGACAGAACTTGCCCTTTTTGATCACCATGTATCTGGACTTCCTGGCCTTGAAGGTTATCCTAGCCCAGGCGGCTACATTGTCCAGGGTTTCCAATACCCACGGGTTACAGTGGTTACCCTGATGTCATCCATGAACCCCTGTATTGGAAGTTGTCAGATGCTGGGCTCCAACACTTGTCCTCAGGTTATGTCTGCTGCAGTTGATATGAGAAAATTCATACCCATGACAAACAAGATGGGGAGAGATGGTACAATTAGTTTGAATCCCTTTTTGGAGGTCTTGCACCTAGTTGTAAAGTGGGCTGAAGTGAAGCGTAGCTTGAACCCTCCTAGGTAACTAGTGATCATGACTCGCACTACTGGCAGGATATGGTAGCAGTCCAGGCCAAGCTGAATGAGGACATGTGGAATTGATCGATAGGCATTGGCTAAGTCTAACCAGATGACTGTTACAATGACTTTCTTCTGCCTGGCCTCGTGGATCAATTGGCTAATTATTGAGGTGTGTTCTGGGCACCCAGAAAAACCCGGGATGCCACCTTTCTGGATTGATGTGTTGATATAGTGGTTCTTCATTAAGTAACACGTCAGCTTTCTTGCAAACAGTGAGAAGAATATCTTGCACTCCATACTTAGGAGGGAAATTGTCCTACACTGGATGATTGTAGAGGAATCTTCTTCCTTGGGAACAAAGCATCCTTCAGCCATTTTCCAGCTTGGTGGGATAGAGCCTTTGGTCCAAATCTTCTTCATTACCTTCCACAACCTCCGGAGAAGTTTTGGGAATTTCTTATATACCTTGTAGGGTATACCACTTGGTCCTGGAGTAGCAGATGACTTTGCTGTCTTGATGATATCCTGGACCTCCTACCAAGTTCAGCTCATTTACTGTAATTCTTGGTTGGGAAACCCTTAGATTGAATTCTAGTCCCTGATGCCTATGGGGATCCCTGTGTGATTTCCACAGAAATTCTTCCACCTCTTGCTTTGAGCTGGTTAGGGTGCCAGATTTTCACTGGTTGAGAAGGGCCCTGGTGAACCTGAACTGTTAAGTGCCCTGAAGATGGCAGAGCATTAGAAGGTTTTGAGTTCTGTATTTATTTTAAGGTTGTGAGCAACATCTCAGGACTGGTCCATAGTTAGTTGCAACATAGCAATGGGATCAGAATCAGGTTTAATATCACTGGCATATATCTGAAATTTGTTGTTTTATGGTAGCAGTACATTGCCATACACTATAACAAAAACTATAACACTATAACAAAAACTATACATTATATTAAGTATATTAAAAAAAGAAATTAAATTAAGTAAGTAGTGCAAAAAAGAGGAAGAGAAAACATCAGGTAGTGTATTGGAGTACTGGATGAAGTTGGCTGCAGAAGATGAGAAATGGAAATGCCATAGGCAATGCCATGGGTCCATTGCAATGCCTTTTTTTCACCATCATCCTCCTCAAAGCAACCATTCTTCTTGCCAACAGGAAGTAGGTGTACACTTTGTTGGAGGTTGTTGAATGGCTGAAAGCAGTCTATCAAATCCTCTTTGAAGTGTCAGTTATAGTGTCCAAATTCTTGGCAAAAGCTTGCATGTACTCACTGTATTCATTTTGTTTGCCTGTCAACAATCATTGCCAGCTGGGATTCTAACATTTAAATTTACTTCAAACCCTTAAAGATACCAATGCCATGTTGATGTCTAATGTAAATGACCAATTCTTCTACGGGTATAGATATTATCAGAAAATCTTATATAGCCTTACTTTACTCATCCTTGAGACAAAATTCCTCCAAAAGCTCTGCAAGATGCACAGTGTTGCTGTGAAGGTTGCCTGTATATTACACATGTTTATGCGTTCATTATACAGTACCTGTGCCCACTATAGCAGAACTTGGAAAGACCTGCAGCTTCTGATTCTGACTATCTACTGTTATACTGTCTCCACTGGGGATAACCTGATGAATTCACACCCCTCCCCTGAATATTTGCTGTGATGTTTGATTATGTCAACTTGTTGTGCAAAAAAAAGTCGTGAAGAGTGTTAGTGAATGTAATGGCAAAGTTTGGGTAATCTGCAGAGTTTTCAGGACTGGTATGATTAAGGGTATGAAGTAAATCTAAATGTTAGATCCTGAGCTGGAAATAACTGGAGCTAATTAAATAGGAAGTGAGGAGTGGCATTTGAAGATTCATTTACTGATCCTGACAATGAAATTATTAAACTTGTGTTCAAATCATAGATCAGAAAGCAAGAAATAGGCCGTGGGCTTAATCTGTCCATGCCAACCAATGTGCCTTCTGAGCTATTCCTCTTTGTCTGCATTTGCCCCATATCACTCTAAACCTTTCTTATCCATATACACAGCCAAATTTTTTTTAAATGGTGTAATTTGGCCTATACCACTTCCTTTGGCAGCTCATTTCATATACCCACCATCCAATTTGTGGAAAATAATTGCCCTTTAGGTTCCCTTTAAATCTTTCCCCTCTCACCTTAACCTTAAACCCTTTAGTGAGAAATTCCCCTACCCCAGATAAAAAGACTCTGACCATTCACCTGCACACAAGATATTCAGTAGATGATAGAATTCCAGAGCAATACACACAAAGTGCTGGAGGAACTCAGTAGGTCAGACAGCATCTATGGAAACATTGACTGCTTGCTCCCTTCCATAGATGCTGCCCGACCTGCTGAGTTCCTCCAGCATGTTTTGTGTGTGATAATTTACCTTATCTATGTCCTTCATGTTTTTATATACCTGTATAGAGTTACCTCTAATCCTCTTACTCTGCAGAGAAAAAGGTCCCAGCCTATCCAGACTCTCCGTGTAACTCAGGCCATCTAGTCTTGGGAATGTCCTTATGAATCGTTTCTGCATTCTTTCCAGCTTAATAACATCACTCCTATAGTTAGGCTACCAGCACACAAGCGTTGTCTCATCAATATCTTTTATTGTTGCAATAAAATGTCCCAACTCCTGTAATCATTGGCCTGACCAATGAAGAGAAATGTGCCAAAAGGTCTTCTTCACCACCCTGCCTACCTGTGTCACCAATTTCAGGGAAATATGTGCTTGTGATAGTAGTTGTCTCCATTTGTTCTACAATGGCTCTCAGGGCCTGATCTTCCCATTGACTACAATTACTATCTACCCTGAATACCTGCAAAAAGTTTGTCAGGGGGTTCTCTAAACCTTTTGGATCAAGCATCTCACTGCTCTCCAACCCCCACCCCGCATAATATTTCAATGCTATTTGGAATATCTTGGATCCAACACTCTCCCATGCTGAGGTATTCTTCAAAGTCTCCTGAATCAGAATGAGCTCTGGAACACCTTCTGCAGGCACAATACACATCAGCTTTAAATTGTGATTGCCTGTAAATTCTGCACACAGTTGAGGATTAAGTAGTGCCAGTTGCTATATTCACTCCTTGTTAAGGCATGCAGCCACTCAACAGTCCAGCTGATGCTGGCTGCACCCTGCAATCTTGCAAATTAGCAATCAGCATTTTGCTTGTATCAGAAGCAACAAAAGAGGTTAAATCTGGCATCACAATCCCTGAATACATTTTGGGTGCTTTCTAACCTATCCGCCTTAGACAGTATTTCTGGTTATAAACTCATTAATGGTACTACATAATTTTATAGATATACCTTGGTTATGAAACATATTTTTGTAAACATGACAGATCTATAGTCCAAATAAAATCATGCAATTAACCAAAGAATTTATAATATCACAAGAAAATTATATGATTCTAATTAATTTACTGATTTATACATTGTTTACTCTGGGTTCAAGATAAATGAGCTGCAGTTAATTTGGGAGAATGAGTTGATCAATAATCATTTGTTTTAATTTCTTTTCAGGTATTCCACCACAAGGAACTCCTCATGCAACTACTTTCACTGAAAATATTCTTTATTCCTTAAGCATAATTCAAAGTCCTGATGATATATTTCCTAAATTATTTTTGAATAAATAGTTATGTAAGCATCATAAATGTTTCTTTGTTGGAGATTGACAACAGAATTAGCAATTTGAGAAGAACAGTTTGAAAAGTAAGTTATTCTGTCGATTGAGTCTCTGTCAATTCAGTCCAGTTAATTCCTGCTATCCTGCTCTCTCTCATAGGCCTGTAATTATTTTCTTCTTTTAAGCACTTATCCGGTTTTTGTTGAACAAGATGATTGAATCTGCCCCACCATTTATCTCTCCATATACCTTCACCCATTTCCTGCACAACATTCCAAATTTAAGTGATGCGTTCATTATTGAGGGATAGTGCAGAGCACACCAGGATGCCAGGATGCAGAATACTCAACTGAACTTTATTGACAACCCTGCTTGTACAGAGTGTGAACTACCATGTGTGAGTGTGAGTGAATAACAGAATGGCACAGGAGTAACGCTATTACCTACCACTTCTCCCCTTCTTGAAAGAAATGAAAAAATAGGTATGTACTTTGTGTCTTTAGAACTGTATTGAAATTATGGTCACTGAAATTGAGCGATTCAGTTCAGTTCATTTCACCCATAACATGTAACTTATGCTTCTTACATAAACGTAAAAAAGATTTGTCAAATTATCTCTCTCTCTCTCTCCCTCCCTCTCTCCCTCCCTCCCTCCCTCCTTTTTTCCACCATTTCCATTTTTTAAGAAAAGTCTCAGTTTGTGAAATGTTTTCCTGGCCCCATAAGCACATTCTGTGTTGGGTTTAGCATAATGCCTGTTTTCTTTGACAGTTTTGTGAACAGACGTTCGGGAATGCTCCAGAGTCCATTTTGATCGTCACTACTTCATTTTGCAACTAAACCATAATACACCAGTCTTGTATATTTGAATCTAGAGCCCCAAGGAAATCTCTCTCTTCATCTGAATCATGGTTTTCCTTGATCTCCTGAAGACCCGCTTTTGAGTGACACTGGCTTTGAAAATGGCCAACTTTATTGCTTTGGTGACATTTCACTTATTTTGCTAGACAGAGCTCTTTGACGTGAAATAGAGTCTTGCCACATCTCCTGCAGTTGGACATTTTACCTGCTCTTTGTTTCACTTGTCTGTTTTGTTTGAGCTGAGTAGAGCAATAAAATATTTTTTTTTTCATTTTGTTGCATTTTATTCCTGCCAGTCATCTTCATTCTGCGTCTTCTGGTTCCTGGCTATATTGAAATGCAAAAAGATTTCACTGCACCCACTCTGTCTAGATCCTTCATGATTTTAAACAGCTTTATATCTTCTGTTATAACTGAAGTCCCATTAACTCTGGAATCATTCTAGCAAATCTCTGCTTAGACCTTCATATCTTCACAAATCTGTGGATCTCAGAAATGGATAAAATACACTTGTAAACTCTACTCTGGCATCCTTGGCACATGACTGCTGCCAGATAATGGAGAAGCAAGACCAGCCCTTGATCAGCTTCCTCCGAGCAGAACTGTTCTTTTTTCTAACGGTAGACAACTCCAGTCACATAAAGGTCCTGAGAATGGTCCATAAGCCAATGTTTTTCTGTGTCAGAAACGCTGCCAGCTGAGATCAAAATGACAAGTTAAATAGCTGCAAGTTAGTACAAAACTTAGTTAATTTTAGATCAATGTGGAACATTAATGAGAATTAGTTAATTAGTATATATCTGCACTGCAGATTCTAAACATGCTGGACCACAAGAATTACTGGACCACAGAATGTTGCACTGTCAAGTTTCAATCAATATTCATATGAATCATGATATCTTTCCTCTTGTAGTGGACATCATTGTGCAAGGGGAAATTCAAAATGGAGGGACATATCATCCAGGATTCCTATCAGATCAAGTGACAATTGTTCAAAATTGTGATCCAGTAACACACTGAGTGTAAATAGTAATTGGCTCACCCCCATCCTCTCTGTGATCAATTATTGACAATAAAACTGAACTTGCACTCAGTGGCCACATTATTATCTATTTCCCGTACCTAATAAAGTGTACGTTCGTGATCTTCTGCTGCTGTAGCCCATCCACCAAGATTCGACGTGTTGTGCATTCAGAGATGCTGTTCAGTGCACAAGTTGCATCACATTGTTATTTGAGTTACCGTTGCCTTCCAGTCAGCTTGACCCAGTATAGCCATTCTCCTCTGACCCCTCTCATTAAAAAGCATTTTCACACCAGAACTGCTGCTGACTGGAATTTTTTTGTTTGTTTTTCACAACATTCTCTGTAAACTCTCAAGGCTGTTCTGCATGAAAATCCCAGAATAACAACAGCAGTTTCTCAAATATTCAAACCTCCCTGTCTGGCACCAACAATCATTCCACGGTCAAAATCACATAGATCATATGTCTTCCCCATTCTAATGTTTAATCTGAACAACAACTAAATCTCTTGACCATATCTGCATGCATTTATACATTGAGTTACTGTCATGTGATGGCTGAGTAAATATTTGCATTAATGAGCAGGTACAATTTTCCAATACATTGTTGATTTCCCATGAGTTGAAGATACAGAGGTCATAAATCACTGCCTTAAACAATTAGGGACATAACTAAGCAATGCCCAGATGAAGGGCTTCTGCATCATCAATAATGTAATTTGTCTAATGAAATGTTAAATTGGGGCTTCATCTGCTCTCAGCAAAAAGATTATATGGGGCTATTTTAAACAAGATTTCGGAATTTCTCAATCAAATCACTATTTCAACATTTCTATTTGTACAAAACTTGTGTATGAATTTGCTGCCATTTTTCCTATATAACAGTAATGATTAAACTTCAAATGTACTTGTAAATTGTGAAATTGATTTGATATTACATTTTTTAAACTGGGTGACAATTCCTCTATATTTTAAAATTAATTTTCACGTGTACTGGGAAAACAATTCTGAGTGCAATTCTGTTTTTTTTAAGTGCAACAAGATAAATTGTGCCATTTAAAAGCTGTTGCTTGTGCCTTTACATCACTTCAGCTGGAAGAGGAATTTTGTTGGTCCTTTAGCTTCAACGCTCTAATATTGTCAATTATATTCCTTTATTTGTTTTGTTGATTTGGAACCAGTCCCTGTGCAATTCAACTTGAGTTAAAATATTACAAATATTTGCAGCTAATGGTTCAATTGTATATGATATGTGCACATACTAATAACAGCAGGATAGTGGAACTATTCATATACATTCTGGTGAACGGCACTTCCTAAAATTATAACTGTAAGGCATTCCTTTTCTTTATTGTGTGCATAATAAGGGCTTAAATTTACAGCAAACTGTTGATTTTCCGTGACCATGGATATGGAGAAGGTTATGTGAAGATGGTGGTGGAACTTACTGCTTGATTATAAAACAACAACATAGCTTGCATTTGCATGAATTTTTTATCACAGCAAAAATGGCTCAATGAGATTCACTGGGATATTATTAATATGAATTGGATACTAACAGAGAATGAAGAGGCAATCACATAATGGAGGATTCAAGTCATTTGTGTGTATTTATAATAAACTTACAATTTTCATTGTTGTTTTTCCAGTAGCAACAAACAAATATCCAAATTAAGTTTCACAAGTTACACTCAGTGGCCACTTCATTGAGTACCTTCTGTACCTAATAAACTGTGGAAGCAGTTTGATGAAGATGTCAACCTAATTCTGGAGGCAATGGCGAAAGGAGGGGTCGATAGGAAGCTGCCCAGTGGAGGCTGGTTGTAGGGGATTCACGGCCCATTCTTTAGCCAAAGCCTTCAGCATTTTGGGCATCGAGGGAGAGAGGAAGAGGAGAGCCATCCGCAGTACCACCAATGTGGCAGAGAGGGCCTCGAGATGGCTGTGGCTCAAAAGAGGGGAGCCATGGAGTCATAAGTAGCTAGCCATATGGACACAAGCTGGGGTCTGATCAGCCCTGGCTGGGTCACCTGGAGGAAGCTGTATGATGTTGAAAGACCCGAAACACCCGATGACTCCAGTAACATCACTGAAGATGCGTCCAGAGGCATCAGTAGATGTATGTACACAGCTAAGGGGCCGTTGAATGTATGTTTGTGGTTTCCTGCTGCTGTTGCCTAATCACTTCAAGGTTCAACATGTGTGGATATTTGAGTTCCTGTCGCCTTTCTGTCAGCTTGAACTTGTCTGGCCATTCTCCTCTGACCTCTCTCATTAACAAGGCATTTTCACCCACAGAACTGCTGCTCACTGGATGTTTTTTCTTTGCTTTTTACACCATTCCCTGTAAACTCTGGAGACTGTTCTGCATGAAAGTCTCAGGAGATCAGCAGTTTCTGAGATATTCAAACCATCCTGTCTGGCAGCAACAATCAAAGCCAAAGTCACTTAGATTTTATTTCTTCCCCATTCTGCTACTTGGTCTGAAAACCAGCTGAATTTCTTGACCACACTGCATGCTTTTATGCATTGACTTGCTGCCACATGATTAACTGAGTAGGTATTTGCATTAATGAGTTGGTGTACAGGAGCATCTAATAAGGTCACTACTGAGTGTTTATCTAAACTATCATGGGTGTGTGTGTGGGTGTGTGTGTGTGTGTGTGTGTGTGTGTGTGTGTGTGCGTGCGCATGTTAGCTCCAGAGTCTTGGTGAATAATTTTACCAAGCATGAATGCTGTTATGGGATAACTGAAATTTATGAATTCAGTGTTTATGAACTCATTGAAATTTATGAACCTTAAAAGATTCTCCATATTGTGTTATAAGGGGGCATTGGGAGCAGACCCAAATGCAGGACACAGACACTGAAGTACTAGGAACAGGACTAGCTTTATCGAGATAGCAAGGTGAGTAAGGAAGAAACGACGCTGGACATTGACACAGGCCCCGGACAAAACTAGGATTCAGGGCCTAGGCTAGGACTTGGGCTAGAAACACGGGACCCGGACAAGGAACTAGGAATGAGGAATGAGGAGTCTGGACTAGGAACATGGAACTCCAGAACCAGAGCCTGAACAAGAACCCAGAACCTGGATCTTGGTTGGGACTCAGAACCGAAACCCAGGTCTAGGCCAAGACTCGGGACTAGGATCTTGGCAAGGACAGGACGTGGCTACAGGATAGGATGAGGTACCCCGGCACAGGACGAGGAATCCCCAGTATCGGGCTGGGCGAGGAACCGGAACAAGATGAGGGCACAAAGCTCAGATTTGGACAGGGCTGGAACACGGCACCTGGACTTGATCTTGGAACACAGGAACTCAGAGCCTTGGACATGGACTGGATGAGGTACTCCAGGGCAGGATGAGGCTCTTGGACTAGGTTTGGCTCGGCTCTTGGACCCGGCTTGGTTAGGCTCTTGGATACGGAGCTGGGACTCCTCCTTGGAGCGCAGGGCTGGGACCCTTTCTTGGACACAGGGCCAGGATGCTTGCCAAGGATACTTGCCAAGGCAACTGCCGAGGATTCAGAATGGGGACGATCCAGCACAGGACGAGGAATCTCCAGCACCTGGCTGGGTGAGGCACTCCTGGGCTGGACAAAGGACTCCTGGACTGAACGAGAACACAAAGCCTTGACTTGGACAGGACTGGAACACAGTAACACAGGAACACCGAACACAAAACACAGAGCTGGGACCCCTCCTTAGGAAGAGGACCTAGGGCTAGGACTCTTCTTTGACACGGACACTAAACATGGGGACACAAAAAGGTAGTCCCAAACTCAATGATAGATAGTTCCTTATCTTTGCATGACAAGGCTCCGGTCTCACCCCAGTGGTTGAACTTGACAGGGATGCAAGCCAGGGGGAGGGGGAGGGGGAGGGGGAGGGGGAGGGGGAGGGGGAAGGGGAGAGGGAGGGGAGGGGGGAGGGGGAGGGGGAGGGGGAGGGGGAGGGGGTGAGGGGGAAGGGGGAAGGGGACAGTCCAGCAGGAAATCCTTGGTTTGAGAGGTATTTATATGCCAGCCCACAATGAAAATCAGGTGTCTCAATTAAGGTACCCAATGGAACAAGGGAAAACAGAAAAACCTGAAATAAGGAATCAATGGACCGGATTGTGAACTGGAATGTGGATTACACGGATCGGACCATGATATATTGACCACCAAGAAAACAGGTTCATGGGTTCCAGTTGGTTTAATTTGCAAAACTTAGAATCAGTAATACATTGACACAAAAATAAGTTTAATTTATCATCTTGACCATTATGGCTTTGGTTGACAGAATGAATTATAAGCAAGAAGCAATTGGCATGTTTATACCTCCATAGATAACTTACAAATATTGACCAAATCCATAATTGCATCCTAAAGAATCAACTCCCATTATCTGTTTTTTTTCCACGGAGGATCAACTTAGTTCTAGACCACCATCACTACACTTGTCCCCTGGACTTTACCCAAAAGTAGTAAGATCTCAAATGCTGTGGCTGTTGTAAAATAGAAATGAGGCAGGAAATGCTGGAGATAATCAGCAAGCAGGTAAAATCTACTGGAAGACAAATAAAGTTAACTTTTCAGATGGATGGCCTAAAATCAGAAAGATCTGATTAACCAAATGTACTTCACCTGCAAGAAAAAGAGTAACAAAGCTCTTTAGATGAATAACCAAGCTCAGCTGTGCAACAAGCAAAGAAAAAATGAAGTACAGTTTGGGGTTCAGAGTCCTGGAGAAGGGACAGGGCCCAAAATGTCAGTTGTTTACTCTTTACCATAGATGCTACCTGGCCTGCTAAGTTCCTTCAGCATTTTACATGTGTCACTTGGATTTCCAGCATCTGCAGATTTTCTCCTCTTCAAGAATCTTATCCATTTGTATCAGTGAGGTGCTACAGATCCATCACATAAAGATCAGTGTGATTTTAATGAAATACACTCATTTGCTGTAGGACTTGGGGAAGATACTTCATAAATCACTGGAAAAATTATGACCACTACTTTTATGGATAGCATCAAGCAGGAAAGTATAGCTGTTGAAATTATTTATCTTGTTTATTAATAGTGAAAATATGATTTTTTCATTGTTTATCCAACTTAGAACGATATATTTTCTTTACAGCTTTCCTTAGTAAAAATTTACAGTGGGCTATAATTCCACGGGGATTATTAAGTTTTTCCATGCTATTCCCACATTGTGACATATGTACATGTAAATAGGTGGGCTATTTAACATTAGGTAAGTATTCGCAAGATGGGTTCTTACTCAAGATCCGCACACAGTGCCTAGATTAGCATCATAGTGTAATGAGTTCAGGTCCCAACAAACAAGGCGCCACGCCACATTCGGTAAACAGCGGGCTCGCGTTTTAAACGGTGATGATCAATTCAAAAGGAAATCTGAAGTCTCTCAGTGCTTCGTCAGCTGCTCCCGGCACTTTGGATGAGCAATGTGGAAAATGCTGAAAACATTTCAAAACCCTTTAAAGCACATTTTTATGATAACTTAATTCATACTACAAAGAAATCTCGACAAAATGTCGTGGCCACGCGTTTAAAATAGAAAGGAGGGAATGATAACCCAGTGAGTGTGAGTATCACAAGGAATTACGGAAGAAAAAAAAGCTGCCAGGTGCAGAGGCGTATGAACAGAGTGATAAACGGTTGCATTTAACAGATTTGATGGTGGTTGCAGTAGAGCGGACGGATGGGTTAAAACACTTAAGGGCGGTGTACGCCGGTAGGAGTGCAACGTTTTAGTGTTGATGACCTTAAAGTAATCTATGATGACAAATCAATACACAAATTTATCTCCAATATAAGCTTTTCTAATGTATTTCGTTTCTAATGATTTATGATTCGGTAATTATTTTCCTCCATGTCATCTTCCAATCATCGTCAATGTAGAACAAAATTGATTTTAACAGATTGATCCCAATTCACACAAACGATAAAAGAATTCCTGGATGCTATTTTAATAATACTGTATTCAGAAATAACAATTATTTGTCAGAGAAATGAATGGTCCACGGTATCGGCTGTGAGCCCTGTCCGGATGGCAGGACAGTCCAGCTCATGCCTACTCCACGATTCTGCTGCAGAAACCTTCGCGAGTTCCATACACGCTGCTTGCAAAATCTATCTTAAACTACAAGCGTTTCGACCAAAAGGGAGAAATGAAGTGGCGTGCGTGCATTCGGCAGAATTGTGCCGACTCATGGCTGTGTTGGATGCTAACTGGACATGCCTGTAGGTAGAAGGGAATTTTGTTTCATTTTCCTCAAATTTAGTGGCAAACTGTAGAAACAAAGTCCCAAGATGTGGGTTCATTTAAGTTTCAGCGGTCAGTTTATTGCCTGCATACGAACGTAGGAAAGTGTCAATAAATTAGACCTTCTGTATTTCTCGGATTTTATGATATATCCAGATCTAAAGTTCTAACCATGGATAAGAAGTTACAGTAAATGTTCCCTTCCCTTTTGATTTTAAATCTATTACTTTTTGTCCAGCTCCTGTGAAATATTGCTTCCCTCTATTGACCGGTTTAATATTTGCTTTATTGTGGAACATTGACAGATGTTGGGTCTCTTATTCATTTTTATCCCGTGACATTTAATTCAAAGGTGCAATCGTGTCCTACGGTTCACATATTGATTGCACTTATTAAAAATTAAATTTCACTGGAATGCGAGCCGCCGATGAAGCCACTTCAGAGACCTGGATGTGACTGCGGTTGGTCAGGATGTGGTTGTGCACCTGCTGGATTCACATGTGGCTCTGCTGTAGCCCATCGCATTTATACCGCGCTGCTGCTCAGTCAGAGTTCAGTCTGCTCCGAGGAGCGGCGTCTACTCACTCTCAGAGCTTCACGGTTCAGCTCAGCGCAGCCCAGCCACATCTGGAAATTAAACTGCACTCTGGCAGGCCGTCCAGGTGACCTTCTGGCCACGCATCGGTTACTTCAGAAGACAGCGATATCGCCGGAGCTCTCAGCAGCTTTGGCAGAGAGACCTCGATCACAAGCTTCCACTACCGCTCCCCCCCCCCACCCCACCCCACCCCCATCCCCACGGCCAACCAACGAGGTAGTCAGTGATCGAGAGGGCAGAGCTCATCACTCCGGAACTATCCCGACTTAGAAATCACTCTCTGAGCTTAATCTTCCAGTAAAAGAGACAGTGACCGCGGAGACGCTGCCATCGGCGAGAGGGAAAAGGCTGAGCAGCGATCGATCAGAGGCTATGGACCCCGTCCTCGCCGAGTGAGGGGAAGGGGAATCGGAAGCACTGCTTGCACCACCAACCTCCACAGCCCTCCCCACCCCACTTTTCCCCGCCCCGTCAAGCAGGAGCTCACTTACCTCTGATCTCAAGTAGGGAGCCGGGCTCGGCTGCAATGACAGCCTGAAGGGAAAGCCACCACACCCCCGTGCCCTCTCCTCCGCCATTCAGCGGAGATGAAGAGCCGTCATTCTGCCGGCGCTTAGTCCAAGGGCGCTTCAACTCTCCTCGCCCACAAGTTACTGGGCGGCTTCCACACAGCAACAATGAGCTGACCCGATCCCAGCTCACGCCTCCATCGACTTCCACTCACTTTCTTTCCCTCAAAAAAAGTACTCTAAAATAAACTAAGTTATTTCTAAGGACAAAATAATTTTTATGGTGATTGAGCCTAAATGATTTGATCTGAAATATTTTGAGCCTCCGACATTAGCTCTGAATCGGGCGCCCACTGTTTTTATTATTATTGTTATTATTTATTGCTTTTGCAGTCGGGGTGATGTGAGGCTGGGAGCCAGTCTCACTGACCTGTTGTGTCTCGGCTGGCGAAGCTCCTGCACCTCTCGGATGGCGTCTGGTGGCCGCTTGTTGTCCCGCTTTTAATCGCCCGCTGCCACCACCGCTCTCAGCGAGCGTCTCGCTGCTGCCGTTCATTTACTCTCTACACCCGCCCACCACAAAAACCTTATTTAGCATTGAGCACGCTTGCCCCCTTTTCTTTATTATTCCAGCCAACATGCTGATGTGGTCGGTACCGGGCTCCAGGCTGCCCTCTCCCCGGGACTCGGCGCTCCGCAGAGCGGCTCTGGCTGGAGCCGTGACCGCTCTCCCTCAGCATCTCCCGGGCAGCAGGAGCATCAAGGTCTTCATCAGCTGCAATCCCGAAGGTAAGAAATACAGCATCAACTAGTTTCACTTTTTTAAGCCTTATCTCCTCTTCTTTTAAAAGAAAACTTGTCCTAAGTTTCGCTTAACGGAAACAGCATCGTCAGTAGTGTTAATAATGGGCTTTCTATGAGCAGTAAAGCTGCAATGAGGGCTATTGGCAGTGTTTAAGCCGTTAACATTATTTTCCCGTTAAGTTGAAAAAGAAAGCAGCTTGTTCAGTTATGAAATGAGTAGCTCTTACCCCGTATGACCTGTGTGAGTCTCCAGAAATAATATGGGTTCCCCTTGGTCTGCCTTCAAATAACTGTTTAGTTTTGTCAAAACTGCTAGGAAAATTTGTCTGGGGATAAAAACAACAATCTAACTCGCACACTCAGCGATATAAACCCTACAAATTTCCTTTGCTAACCTCTGGGTACTTGTTGCCAAAATTACGTAGACTCATCAAGCAAGAGGATGAACTAGTCATTGTTTTGACAACTTGCGTTTGGAGCATGTAATGAGAATAAATCTGAAGATAAAACATACTTGGCCTCTTTCTAGGAAATGTCTGTTGTGTTGGGATTTTGGCAACTGGAGCAGTAGTGTGATCATTGCCTGGCCCTATAACGTGGTGATTGGAGCCATGCAGTCCATTGCGCGGAGTAATACTATTGTACTGCTGAAATGGAGTAGATTAAGAACAGATTCAACAACTCAAACTGGGGATCTAATTTTATAGCTGCTAAAGCAGTAGAGTTAGGTCAGGTGAGGAACCCTCATTAGATGCTGAGTGGAGTATATGTCAGGCTAGGAACAGGAGCATCTAAACATGACATTACAGTCTTGTGCAGATTGGACAACATATATGCAAAGGAGTAAACAGCAAACCACCGGCAGGGCTGAAAACAGAAGAACAAAACAGGCAGATCACATCAACTCTGCCACATTCAGTTATGGAAGGTGTGGAAATTAAGCAATGGAAGGAGCATGTGCCATGAATGTTAGTCTAATGTGATGATAGAGCCAGCAAATTCTGCAAAAGACAGGACAGATGTACTTGCAACTCTCTTTAGCTGTAAATGGCATAGGAATGATCCATTTGTTTTCTTCCTGAAAAGACCCCATCAGCATAAAAGTCAATGTTCAGCTCCTTTGATTTACTTGGTGTACTATCAAGGAGCAGCTGAATATGCTGTATAAAAGTAAACAATGAATTGTACTAATATTCTGGTTACTGTGCTTAAGTCTTTTGCTTCAGAACTTTCCATAACTCTGACTAAGCATTCCAGGTTAGCAACAAAACTGGGCTCTCCCCAGCAAAGAGGAAAGTTGCTACAGATTTCCTGCTGATGAAGAGCAAGATTTACTCAGTATGGACAGTTACCATCTGCAAAGAAATCAAAGGTCTTTTTAATGGTACTGTCAAGAGGAATTTACACAGCAACAATTTACTTATTGCTGTTCATTTTGCCAGAGAAACTCATTGCACACTTGGTGCGAAAAATTGACTTCACCTCGGGACAAGGTATTGAGACTGCCCAGTGAAATTGAACTCTGCGGAAATCACGGGGAAAACCTTGCTCTAGTTTAAGTTATACTTAGCTTTAAAAGGATGGTTGAGATTGTTGATGTACACCACAATCCCAGATCATCACTGCAAGAGGTCCGTAGAGCTGTATCTTTGGATTAGCTATTCTAGCCACTTTATGAGTGATCTACCCTGCATCATAAAGTCAGAGTGATTACCCATGATTGGGCACAAATTATCTATTCACAACTCTCAGGTACAGAAGTAGTTCCTCACTATGTATACCAATTTCAGGAATGCACTGATGTCTAAACTTCATGCCTCACATGTCATAAAGTCATGATCTCCAGTACAGAGTCAAATACACTAGCATGAAAATCTAAGGGTATCTATGAGCCAGAAATTCAGCTAGACCAATGGCTTCTCTGTGGGTGTGGACAATGACACAGCTAGAAAAGCTGTTGTCTCACGGGGTCAGGAACTTGGGTTGAATCTTGACCTTGGGTATTGTCTGTGTGGAGTTTGCACGTTTTCCCTTTGCCTGATTTTCTCCAGCTGTTTTGATTTCCACCCGCAATCTAAAGATATCCAGAATGCTTGGTTATTTAATGACAGCAATTTGTCCCTACTGTGTGGATGTGTGATAGAATTTGTGGGGTAGGGAGGGGGCAGTTGATCAGAATGTGAGAAGAATTAAAAACGGGATCAATATAGGTTTAATGCAAATAGGTGGTTCAGTCTACTGAACCGAAAAGCCTGTTTCTATGCTGTACTCTCTCTAACAGAATAACTCGATCAATGTTGTACTAGAAGGGCAAGTCCATTACTCAACTCCTGATTCCATAAGGTGTTTCCACTATCTATGTAGATAGTGAAGCAGAACTCTCTATTCACCATTTGCAGTGAATGCTCCTGTTGCATGGATGTGAAGTTCTCACTATCATCCCAAAAATCATCCTCTCCTTTAAGCAGTCATGGAACAAGTATTCCCTAGATCAGTGAGAATGCTGTATTTTTCAAGAGGGCTTTGTAAGCATCTGTGAATAATCTCGTCTGTGTCACTTAGCAATTTCTTCCTTCTCAGAGCTCAACACAGAGTGTATGGTGCCAGGCATGCAAATATCATGGCCTTCCTGGCGAAGCCAAATTAATTTAACAAGGAGCTCAGTGCAGGGGATGTTGGTTTGGGAGAGAGAACAATGTCTTTGGCTTGTTATCCCGGAAATTTTTGTGGAGAAAGCTTTGGTGCTATCTTTACAGTGTTTTGAGATGCCTACTGTAGGCAGTTCAAGGTTTGGAAGCTTTTAGTAGAACAGGGATCTCTGCTGCTTGGTAACTATGAAGTTTTGTCTCAAATATGAGGATTTCAAATCTCATTGAAATCTTATTCAAATCTCATGAAGGTAAAACCTCACAAACCTTTTTCCTTATTTACCAAAATGCTGTGCTGAAATGCACTCAGTGGCCACTTTGTTAGGTAAAGGAGGTATCTTATAACGTGCCCACTGAGTGTGTTTCTGTATGTTCATGGTCTCCTGCTGTTGAAGCTCATCCACTTCAAGGTTCAACATGTTGTGCATTCAGAGAAGCTCTCCTGCACCCCACTGTTGTAACACATGATTATTTGAGTTATTGTTGCCTTCCAGTCAGCTTGAGCCAGTATAGCCATTCCCCTCTGACCTCTCTCACTAGCTTTCACCTACAGAACTTCCACTCACTTTTTTGCATCATTCCCTGTAAACTCTAGAGACGGCTGTGCATAAAATTCTCAGGAGATCAGCAGTTTCTGAAATACTCAAATCACCCCATCCGGCACCTACCATCATTTTATGGTCAAAATTGTTTAGATCTCATTCCTTCCCCATTCTGATGTTTGGGTCTGAACCTCTCTTAACCACATCTGCGTGCTTTTATGCATTGCGTTGCCCCCACAGGATTGGCTGATCAGATACTTGCATTAGTGAGCAGGTGTACAGGCATACCTAATAAAGTGGCCACGGGGTGTAAGCTCACAGTTCTTGCATTTGACCCACATCAATCAGCCGCTATCAACAAAACTTGACAACGTTTTGAGTGGGAACTTTTCTATTTATAAATATAGTGATTGTAATTGCTGCTGGGTGAAAGATTATGCATTGTAGCACCTTACATGGCAGGAGATCATCTCCACAAATTAAAGTCACACTTCCAGGAGAACACTGTCTTCTTCCATTATGTCACATTTATAATTATTTCCCAGATTTCTATTTGACCTTTGGAGGGCAGCTCTGTGGCTTTGATTGGTGACTGAGCTGGTCTTGTTGACAACAGGCAAATTTATCTTGAGGGATAGGTTAACAGGTAAGTTGGCACTGGTGAATGTTATGATTTAATTGGTTACTTCATGACATCATATGCCCCCATCCTTCGCAAGTATCAGAGTCAAGCTTCAGGGTGTTTAGACACCAAGCTGTTCTCTGCTGCTACTGCCCATCAGCATAGCCATGGACCTGGCAGGAGTATGATTTTTCTAATGTGTTATTTACACTTGAGAGATTACTGCATTCTGACACCAGCGGTAATAACTTTTAAAAATATTTGGTGAAGAAAGTTGAAATGTACCTGTTTGATTAATGTCTGTTGGAAAATTAAACAATGTGGTTATACGCCTTTGTGATTTTAATACAGAATCAGAATCATGTGTCGTGAAATTTGGTAACTTAGCCGCAGTAGTACAATGCAAAATGTGAATATATGGAAAGGAAAAAATAAGTAAGTTATTCAGTTATAATAAGTATATATATGTATATTAAATAGTTAGATTCAAAATACTACCAAACAGAGATAATATTTTTAAAAATGAGGTAGTGTTCATATGCTCAATGCCCATTTAGGAATTGGATGGCAGAGGGGAAGAAGCTGTTCCTGATTCACTGAGTGTGTGCCTTCAGACTTCTGTACCTCCTACCTGGTGGTAACAATGAGAAGAGGGCATGTGGGGATCCTTAATAATGGACACTGCCTTTCTGAGACACCTCTCCTTGAAGAAGGCTAGTACCCAAAGAGGAGATGACTTTCTGTAGCTCTTTTCGGTCCTGTGCAGCAGGCCCCATACCAGACAGTGATGCAGCCTGTCAGAATGCTCTTCATGGTACATCTATAGAAGTTTTCGAGTGTTTTAGGTGACAAACCAAATCTCTTCAAACTCCTAATGAAACATAACCACTGTCTTGCCTTCTTCATAGCTGCATCAATATGTTGGGACCAGGTTAGATCCTCAGAGATACTGACACCCAGGAACTTCAAGTTGTTCACTCTCTCCACTTCTGATCCCTCGATGACTGATAACTTTTCCTTTGTCTTACCCTTCCTGAAGTCCACAATCAGCTCTTACATCTTACTGACATTGATGATGGTTGTTGCTGTAACACCACTCAACTAGATAGTAAATCTCACTGCCATACGCCCTCTCATCTCCATCGGAGATTCTACCAACAATGATTGTATCATCAGCAAATTTATAGATGATATTTGAGCTATACCTAGCCACATAATCATAGGTGTAGAGAGAGTAGAGCAGTGGGCTAAGCACACAGCCTGAGGTGAGCCAGTATTGATCATCAGCGAGGAAGTGATATTATTACCAATCAGCACAGATTGTGGTCTTCTGGTTAGGAAGTTGAGGATCCAATTGCAGAGGCAGGTACAGGGGCCCAGGTTCTGTAGCTTATCAATCAGGACTGTGGGAATGGTTGTGTTAACCGCAGGGTTATAGTCAACAAACAGCATCCTGACATAGGTGTTTCTATTGACCAGGTGATCTAAGGCTATGTGAAGAGCCATTGGGATTGCATCTGCTGTAAACCTGTTGTGGCAATAGGCAAATTGCAGTGGTCCAAGATCATAACCAGACAAGTGAGTGCTACGGGATGATCTTCATTAAGGCAGCTCACACTACTCTTCTTAGGCACTGGTATAATTGTTGATTGTGAAGCAGGTGGGAGCTTCCGACCATAGCAGTAACGTGAAATTCATATCAGCAAAATGTCCCATCATTTTTTAATATTAAAAGATATTTAATAAGGACAGCCTTGATGCTGCTTATTAAGTGAAGATGAGAGAAGTTGGTCTTCTGTAAGCAGTGGAGTCATGAGTGAAATATATAGGATTGCTTCATGATATTGTAAATAGTGTTCCATTTTATAGTCTGAACTTTTCTCATTTAAGTGTTATATTGTTTTTATTTCCAAGTCTGAAGATTCATTGAGCATCTTGTGCTTGCAAACACATAGTGGCCTACAGATGATGTGATAATGAAGTAGATAGAGCGTAAATGTGTATCGAATTGAGTGCAATCTTGCTGATTCAGAACACAAATGCTGTTATTTTTTAGATTGAATTTGTGTTTATTTTTAGTAAATTAATTTCATTGAAGAATTAACAGCTACAAGATAACATGATGTAATGCAGGTTTAGCACTGACAGATTAATTGAGAATTACTTAGAGCCTTTGAGCTTTTGTTGTGTTTGAGATAGGATCTTTTTCATGGTGATTAATAAAACAAAGATTTATGCTGAGGGAAGTAAATGTTAAATGTAGCTTGGTGCTATTAAGATACTAAAAATATTTTGTTGGTAAAGAAAAACATCCAAACATTATTGCAGTTGATAAATTAAATTTTCTCTGAAATTTCCAAAAACACACTCTTTTAGACATGAATCCATTTGAAGATATTTATGCACTTTACACAAATCTATTGGAAAAATATTGCTGTGTACGTTTTTGAAGTAATGTACAATCTTAAAAGTTTTGAAAGGTTAATAAAATTCTGATAGGTGGTTTATATACTAACTCACTAAACAACAAATTAAAAAAATATATTTTTGCACATTGCCAGGTAATTTTAACATATTACAAGTGTATAATCAATGGACAGAAAATATCAGGACATAATTAAAATGGGTAACGTGGATCAAAATCTTTCTCAATGTGTTTGGGATTATTAGATTGCTTATTAGTTGTAGTGATAGAAAGTAAAAAACACTTGAAACTATATAAATATACTGAAAATGAAAAATAAGATCTAAATATACTAACCCATGTTAAATCCTGGCAGTTCCCCCCTTTTTCAGTGAAACTAATAGAGGGGCACTAATAGTGCAGGTCTAACCTACACCAGTTGTTCAGTCAGACTGCCCGGCAGAACTGTCACAATGTCCTGCTCAGTCACTGAACTCGAAGAGTCTGGTGTCAGAGCATAGTTGAGAAATTGTAGCGAGCAGCTGTCATCGTGTTCTTGACTTTGGTGTTCAGTCATGCACCTACAGAAATGCTGAACTTGCTGGCACCTCTGCCAGAAAACGCTGGCACTTCTGCATATCTGTATCCTCTGGTTCTCAAGGCTACTGCCAATGGAAACAGCTTCAGCTTTTTTTTTGTCTGGATTCTTTATCATCTTGAACTCCTTCATTAAAAATATTCTATCGTGCTCTGGTTTAATCAATCCCACCTTTTTCAGTCGTTATATGTAACTGAAATGATATTGCCTTTGAATATAACTGAAACAATCATTTCAAATTGAAGCACCATGCCTTTTTTTCTTACAACTTTACAGTTTACCATTAAAATTGTGATTTTCAACAGGTGATTATATTCAATGTTATACTTCACACGAAGCAATAGATTCATTATAATGGTTTTCAAATACTTCTCAAGCAGTGAGTGAATCACCTACGGAGAATAAATCACAAGGACAGTAATACAGCCAGAGCTGTTGAGCAACAAGTTCGAAAAGCCCATTTGATCCCTAATAAGTCAGAATTTCAGGTATAATTGTACTAATATCACAGCGCAGAATGACTCCTCAAGAAGCTTTTGTCTTTGCAAGTTCCAGGCAAAGTATGGAATAACCTTGATAATTTCATTGTAATTTGCATAACTTGGAACAGCAATTTTTAAAATTACATTAGTCATGTCAGTGTATTACCTAGGTCAGCGTGAATAAAATACGGTATCAGATAAAGTCTTATTTTGTCACCCACGAAATTCTACATAGCCCACAAAATTAATTGAGCCTTTGTGAAAAACCTTTGAGAAAAATTGATCATGTTGCTATTAAGAATGGCGAGAATATCATTACCAGGGCAGTACTCCTACAAAGGACAGATTAAAAGTTGAACTGCAACGCCATAGTGCTGACTCTCTGACCTGTTACTGCTTTTCAAAAGTTTCCTGTAGCAACCATAGAACTAAAATTGGTGGACTTCTTACAAAAAGAAAGGTGTAACTCAAAAGGTTTGGTACATCGCATTGTAAATTGTGCTGATGGACAATAATATCATTATGAAATGCTAGGTATGATAATATAACATAATACTATCTATATTACTTACCTGTGTGGAACTTTGCACAACCAGGAATGACCAGTCCCCACGATATTTTGAACAGTGCCTATCAGGAAATGTTAATGCATTCTTTCTGAAGGAATAGATATGCCTTTGAATATGTAACGTGTTTGAGCTGTACAATGAATTTATGGCATATGACACCTCTAAACAAAGCCTATGCCCTGCCGTGATTCAAAACCTTCAGAACAGTTCCTTTGAGAGTCAGTTTTCTTGATCTTCAGTAAGAAACTTTGCACTCTAATGGACAAATTTTTCCCCAATGGGAGGATTGAAATTAGCAAAGATGTATTTTCATGCTTAAGTAATGCTTTGGCTAGTTGGGACGCTTTTGGGAATCCCTCAGGAAAATGTCAGGAATATTAAGTTCGAATGTGTCTTGTTCCCCATGCTAAGGATTAGCTGTCATTTCTAAAATATATATTTCAGATGATGAAACTACCTTTCTAATATCAAACAAGGGATATTACAAGAATATTATCAATGCTTTATACTCTCAATGCCTGGGATCACTTTGGATTTGTCCTTTTATTGATACATCAGATCCTGAAAGTAGTATGCTAATTGTTGGTAACACACATCAAAGTTGCTGGTGAACGCAGCAGGCCAAGCAGCATCTATAAGAAGAGGTGCAGTCGACGTTTCAGGCCGAGACCCTTCGTCAGGACTAACTGAAGGAAGAGTGAGTAATTGTTGGTATTGTAATTGACACATTTATTTCTTGGTGCTCTTCATATTGTCTCTATTGAAACATGGAACCATATTGAGAGTAATTCTAGGCCTGTGACAATGTCATTTGAGAACACTTGGGAGGGAGTCTAGCATGGGAAACATGTAATGTATTATGCACATTGTCTTGCTATGAGATCTGCCTTAGCAAAAGCTCCTAAAACATCACTTCAAATAGAGGCGCAAAACCAGGACTCACAAAGGGTCTTGGCCTGAATCGTCGACTGTACCTCTTCCAATAGATGCTGCCTGGCCTGCTGCGTTCCACCAGCATTTTATGCGTGTTACTTCAAATAGAGGGTTTACTTTAGGCAAATGACTATGAAGATGGACTTACCTCTTATCTAATGGTCCAAGCTGCCACTGAATTTGATAGCCAGGAGCATGGATCATTGTCATTTCAAACCCTCTTCCGCCAACAAAGATAAGCTTTCATGTGAGATGGTCTACATTTGGACCATCAATGAAGGATCTAGGTATGCCTGGGAATCCTGACAATGACTCAAGGTGGAACAGCTCCTTTAACTTTATTTAGTAACAGGCCTCCACTATATAGTAATGTTGCACCAATGTTTAATGATCTACATGCAGCTCAAACATGACAACTGTATATTACAATACTGATCATAGTTACTGCTGCACCTGCAGCAAACTTGTCTTAATTGTGGTTCCCCACATTGGAAGCTGCCCAGTGTATGAAGAGTTCTATTGAATCAGATTTTGTTTAAAACCATCAGTTAGTACAAAAAATGTTGCTTTTAATGTTATTGAAACCTTCTGCTAATTATCCATTTTTTGTGGCTTTGTACATCATTGTGGATTATTGTATTTTAGCTTTAGTTCATTTTAGGATGACTTAACTGATTTTCAGCCTTTATCCTGTCCTTACTTGTGACAAGAAGTCAATGGAAAGAAGTACATAGGCCTTTCAGTCAAGAGTGGGTAGAAGCTAAGAGGAAGATTTGGAGTAGTATATAACAACTATTAGATAATGTTATTACACAAGCAGTCTGTCAGAACAAGCCAGGGATGCTTTTGAATATTGCGATGTAGAATTTTCATCTTCATCTTGACAACTTAAATGAATAAAAACAGAAGTGAAGATATCACTTTGTATACATACTCTCTTCTACGGAGAATGAGAGTACGTAGTGAATAACTGGAATGATTCATATTTGATTAACAATATGGCATAGACGTAACTATCTTTATAACACAAAATAATGCAACATAGAAGCAGATTATTAATCAATCATGCCTGTGCAAGACTTATGGTAGGGCCAATTTTGTGTTGCTTCCCTCATAATTCAGCATAACTTTTCCCCTTCAATTAGTAATCCAGTTCTCCTCTGAACATTACTACTGAATTTGCTCTCACCTTTCTTCCTGGAAAACATTGAAGATCACAACAGATCAAAGCGTGAAAAAGAACTGTTTTCTGGTGTCACTTCTTATTTATGCTTCTCACCTTAAATCTGTGTCATAAGGATATCAATCACTCTGGCACAAGAAAGAGGTTCCCTTAATTTGCTTTTTAAAAATATTATGTAAAATTTTTTCTACTCTGATGAGTAACATAGTCACTCCATTTATTGAAGCTTATCTTTTCAATAGCAGGCAGGTAAATTATTCTGCACTTTCTGTAATAATATTTCCTTAATAAAGTTTGTTAAGCAGAAGAGAACTCAATACTACAAACTTGTATGATCCAACATTTTATAAACATTTTGCTTTAGCTCTTCCATTTTGTATTTCAGACGTCGAATGAAAGAGAATGTATATAAGCATAAGCTATAGGAGCAGGAGTAAGCCATACACTCCCTTGAGCATTTTCTGCCATTCAGTATGATAATAGCTAATCTGATTTTGGACTCAACTCCACTTCATGCTTTTCAAATCCTTGACTCCCTTGTGGACAAAATAAGATCTATCCCAACCTTGAATATACAGGGGTATTCAAAAAAATTCAGTCACTCTGGGCTAGAGAATTCTAAAGATTCAGGGCCTATTTAGTGACAAAATACTTCCTCATATACATCTTAAATAGGGGTCCCAGTCCAAAATTGCCCACTTGTTCTGGATTTCTCCACAAGGTAAAGTATCCTTTAAGCAGTTATATTTCAAGCCCCCTATTTGTTTGAAATAATATTACTTCACAAATCTACCAACAATAAATCCAACAAAACCTTTTAACTGCCTCCACAGCTCATCCTATCTCATTCACAGATTTATGAGCATGCACCTAAATCCTCTCAAATCATACAGCAATGCTAAAATTACAGCATTTTGTTCTTATCGCCTATTCTCATTCCTTCTACCACTGTGATTTATTTGCATTAAATTTCACCCATTGCATGTCTGATCGTGTCAGCAGTCTACAGACTCCAAAAGTCTATTGCTATCTTCCTCATTGTTAATTCATTCTTCATGCTCGATCC
This sequence comes from Mobula hypostoma, assembly GCF_963921235.1. NCBI lineage: Eukaryota > Metazoa > Chordata > Chondrichthyes > Myliobatiformes > Myliobatidae > Mobula > Mobula hypostoma. The sequence goes on along the minus strand of NC_086099.1, from coordinate 71,721,660 downwards.
AAAGTCACTACTGAGTCAGACAGTCCAATCTATTGGTAGCAGTCACAGTTACATATAAGGTGCTTACTCTGTATCTATTATGTGCAAGATGCTGGATCCTTCAGATAAGCTAACTACTGAATTCTATCAGGAGTTCAGCAAGGTCAATCAAGGTGAAGAAATGGCCGGTGTGCTGGTGAGATTTGCTTAGGAAATAGCCAGCGACTAGAATTTTGGAAGATCTTGCCCTATGCATGCCAAAAAGAATAGTGATCCAAAATCCAAATACCACCCGGTGTAGAGTACAACTATTCACCTCTATTCTCAACATCTGTCTCTCGGCTAATTTTATATCTATGCTGACACTGTCCCTTTCATTCCAAAGTCATTATTGTGACTAACAAGTCCATTATACAGTGCTTTGTCAAATGCATTTTGAAAGACCATAACATCAATCAGATATTCTCATCAATCATTTTGTTACCTCAATAAATAATTTGATTAAGTTAATCAATCATATGTCATTTTGAAATCTACGTTGACTTTGATTTATTACCTGAAACAAAATTAATTAACATTTTAAAACATATTAGATTATTATTTGTAAAGTTCTCCCATTGCATATCACTGACCAACTTGCTGATTTTTTTTTTATTTGAGATCTATCACTCCTTTGATAACCTCCCTAAATTAAGGAGATTTGGAACAGTGTGACCAGATTCTCTGCAGTTTGTATCCTTTCCACATTAATTCAGCCCACATCCTACATCAAGCTGTTGTTTTATTTCTATTTTGATGTCTGCACCCTTTTAAGTACTTATCATTTTATCCTTCTTATGTTATTCAGTATTGCTACAGTCCACTCCTTTATAATGAAATTGGCAGCTCCTCTTTAGTGAAAACATATGCAAAATACTCATTTAGTAGCTAATGCCATGCCATATGTCTCCTTTCAGCTCTCTCCAGTCTTCTCTTCCTTTAGCTTTAACTAATTATGCATTCATAAAAGAAGCTTGTTTCCTTCATCTGTTAGCTGCTTATCAATTCTCACTTTGTCTTTGCCTCTCTTACTCCCATTTTAGATCCTTTCTCTTCTGCTCAGTTCTTTATTTAACTGGGACTAAATCTTTGAGCATCCCATTAACAGCACTAAAAGCACTGGAACAACTTTAAAAAGATGGTTCATCCACATTCTCAAGGGAAAATAGGGATGGGTAATCACTGCTGGCCTAGCCTGGAATACCCATGCACTATAAAATAAACAAAAGAAACATAGATGCTATGATGAACCCTATTTTAGTAAACCACTTTTCTGTCTCATTTTAACCTGGAGCAGATGTGATGGGCCAAATGGCCTAATTTTGTTCCTATATCTTATGATTTTCACCTCCATCTAGCAAACCATAGATTTATATGACCTTCCTTTTTCACAACATGGAAATCTGCCTATAGTTTGGCCTCTTTCTTGATATTTATTATTCTTTTGCACCATCAGTCACTGAAATTAGCTCTCCTTCTGCTAAGTATTTTAACATTTGCTAATCCCTTGCATTTTTCTTTAATTATTCTAAATTTAATAACATTTTGAACCTTGCACCAAAGCCTCACGCATTGAAACATGCAACACTTCATGCTTCAGAAATAGATCCAACATTATATCTTGTCCATTTTACTTAGCTATTTCCTCGGAGATGAACATGACTCACTTCCACTCCAGTTCTGTGCATAATGAGGTGGATGAGAAAGCGAATGTGGGATCTGCGGACTCTGTCCAAATGGGCCAGATTATTCTTGAAGCATCCCTGTGTCTTCCTGATGAAGCTTGGCGTTGGGTGTTCACTTTAGGAAGCTGGAGTCAAATAGACAAATAATGTGTCCTGCCTATCAGAACCAAATGAGCATAGTTTGGGAGTCAATGCAACCTCCACCTCAACCCTTTCACTCCACCCTTTCACTCCACCCTGAGCAACATTGTCTTTCGACCAAAACTGTCCGTGACTTTGAGCCACTTTCAATTCATATCACATTCTCCAAAAAATATTGTTTTTAAATAATCAAGAGCTCAGAGTCATGTCAAACAATTGACATTATTGTTACAACCCCAGTGACTTTGAGGTTACAGACATTATCCAATCTTGGATGTTTCCTATGGACTGCACACACTGATGTTGATGGCTATTGTGAACACGGCACAGCACATCACACAAACCAATCTTCTGTCCTTGGACTCACTTTACATCGCATGCTGTCGGAGCAGTGCTGCCAGGATAATCAAGGACACAACCCACCCAGCCAACACACTTTTCGTCCCTCTTCCCTCCGGGAGAAGGCTCAGGAGCTTGAAGACTTGTATGGTCAGATTTGGGAACAGCTTCTTTCCAACTATGATAAGACTGCTGAATAGATCCTGACCCGGATCTGGGCCGTACCCTCCAAATATCCGGACCTGCATCTCAGTTTTTTGTACTACCTTACTTTCCATTTTTCTAATGTTTATATTTATGATTTATAATTTAAATTTTTAATATTTACTATCGATTTGTAATCCAGGGAGCAGGAAGCGCAGAATCAAATATCGCTATGATGATTGTACGTTCTAGTATCAATTGTTTGGTGACAATAAAGTACTTATCACATGATGAAACTGCAGCGTGGTGACATTTTGCAGCCAGCTGCCAAGGGAACAATAAAATATTCCTGCTCCTACCTTTCGAAACTGAAATTCGCAGCCACAATGACTACAGTAACAAACAATGTTTAAGCCATTTAGCTACATAGCAAACTTCAGAACACTACAGTCCCAACAGACTCAGCAGAATAGACCACCCAGAAGGCATGTTGGGGAGGCCTCCATTGTGCCAGAAATTGGGGATGCCAGGGAGAGCTTCAGATATGACTGAAGCTTCGCAAAATGGGACACCACTCCGCAACTCCCCCCCCCCCCCCCACCGCCACTAACCTGGCTAATGGGCAGTCATTAGAAATCAAGATAGTGGACCTCAGAGCGGGACTATATTCAGTGAATCATTCACAGATCTGAATCAATGTAACACTATCACTGCTGTCTTCATCAAAGTCTGTGTAGTCTTCCCAAACCAGAAGCTGCTGATGGACCAGGAGAACTTTTTACTGAGAGCTAGATCTGTGATTTTCAGGGCTGCTGATTTAGAGACCTACAAGAACTACAGACTCCTATAAGAACTCCAGGCATGACCTCCTTGTGCAAGTTAAGAACCAATTCCAGATGAAGTTTTAGACACAAATAGACAATCCACTCTTGTGACATGACTTCCACACCATTATCTCCTACAAGGCAAGAATGAATAGCATAAACATCAGTGATGCATTTCTCCCTTAAAGCCTTTCATGTACACTTCAAGAGGAAGAATAAAGGCACAACTCTGTGAGTCTCCAAAATACCTAATGGCCCTGTGATCTCAGTTTCAGAGGGTGACATCAGACCATCCTTCCGGGGGGGTGAACCCTCACAAGGCATCAGGTATTGATCCCTGACAGTCTACCTGATCTAGTACTAAAAACCTGCACTGACCATCTAGCTTGAGTGTTCAGGAATATCTTCAGATTCCTGCTTCAGGGTTCTTAGGTTCCCAAATGCTTTAAGTTGGCATTAATTGTTCCACTGTCTAAGAAGGGCAAACTGCCTCAATGACAATTGTTTCCCTTAAACACTTACATAGAACATAGAAATCTACAGCACATTACAAGCCCTTCTGCCCGCAGTGTTGTGCCGACCATGTAACCTGCTCTAGAAGCTGCCTAGAAATTCCCTACCACATAGTTCTCTAGTTTTCTAAGATCTCTTAAAAGTCACTATTTATCTGCCTCTACGACCATCGCTGGCACTGCATTCCACACACCCACCATTTCCTTTGTGAAAAACTTACCTCTGACAACCCCTTGTACCTACTTCCAAGCACCTTAAAACTATGCCCCCTTGCGTTGGCCACTTCAGCCCATCCTAGATAATGATGTGCTTCGCGAGGTTGATTATAGCTTGAATCCTGTCTCTGCGAAGTTCTATACAGACTTCAATTTACTTATTGAAATAGTAGGTCAACAGCAGATGCTATCTCGTTGGTTCTCATCTTAGCAGTGGACCACCTAGACAGCTGGAAAACTCACGTCATGCTGTTGCTCCTTGGCTGCAGCTCGGCATTCAGCACCAAGATATACAAGAGGTGATGTCTCAGGAATGCAACATATTAATGGAAGAAGAAGTTACCTTAAACCAGCATCCGGTCCATGCTCTCCTCACATCGCTACCATCAGGAAGGAGGTAAAGGAGCCTGAAGACCCACATCTCAAGGTTCAACAACAGTTTCATCTCCACTGCAGTGAGGTCCTTAACCAGATCCAAAAAGCCCCAATATTACATTAGAAGTCATAGAACACTACAGCAAAGAACAGGCTCTTCTGACCATCTAGCCCATGCCGAACCATTAATCTGCCTAGTCCCATCAGCCTGCACCTAGACCATAGCCCTAGAAACCTCTCCCATCCATGTACCTATCCAATTTTCTCTTAAATGCTGAAATCAAACCTATTCTGCGTGCAGCTCGTTTCCAGTTTCTCCCTCTGAATGAAGGTTCCCTTTTATGCTTCCCTTAAAGATTTCACCTTTCATCCTTAACCCAAGACCTCTCATCTAACCTTAATTAAAAAAGATTGCTTGCATTTACCCTATCTATACCCCTCATAATTCTGTATACCATCATCATATCTCTCTTAACTCTCCTACTCCCTAGAGAGTAAAGTCCTAATCTATTCAATCTTTCCTTATAACTCAGGTTCTTAATTCCTGGCAACATCCTTGTAAATTTTCTCTTAACTATATCAATCTTACTAATATCTTTTCTGTAAGTAGTTGAGCAGAACTACACACAATACTCCAAATTTTAGACCTCACCAACATCTTTCTCAACTTCAACATAACATCCCATCTCTTGTACTCAGTGCTTTGATTTCTGTAGACCAATGTGCCAAAAACTCTCTTTATGAACTAATCTCACTGTGAAGCCACTTTTGAGGAATTATGGATCTATATTCCTAGATCCCTCTGTTTTACCACACTCCTCAAGTCCCTACCGCTCACCTGGTTAGTCCTCCCAAAATTCAACACTTCACACTTGACTGCATTAAATTCCATCTGCAGTTTTTCAGGCCACTTTTCTAGCTGGGCCAGACCCACTGCAAGCTTTGATAGCCTTCCTCACTATCCACTACACTCCTAATCTTAGTGTCATCCACACAGTTGCTGATCCATTTTACCAGATTATCATCCAGATCATTGATATAGATGGCAAACAACAGCGGACCCAGCGGCTATCCCTGTGGCACACCACTAGGTACAGGCCTCCAGTAAGAGAGGCTACCATTTACTACCACCCTCTGGCTTCTCCCATGAAGCTAGTGTCTAATCCACTTTACTCTCTATTCCTGAATTCCATGCAACTGAACCTTCCTGACTAGCCTCCCATGTGGAACTTTATCAAAAGCTTTGCTAAAGTTCATGTAGTCAACATCCACTGCCCTGCTTTCATCAGCTTTCAAAGATTGGTAGAGAGGCAGCTTGTGTTGAGGAAACATGTAGCCTGCTGAAGGATTTAGACAGATTAGGAGAATGGGCAAGAGAGTGGAAAATGAAATGTAATGTTGGAAAATGCATGGTCATGCACTTTGGTAGTAGAAGTAAATGTGCAGACTATTTTCTGAACGGGGAGAAAATCCAAAAATCTGAGATGCAAAGCGTCCTGGAAGTCCTTGTGCAGAACACTCTAAAGGTTAACTTCAAGTTGAGTCAATAATGAGGAAGGCAAATGCAATGTTAGCATTCATTTCAAGAGGTCCAGAATACAAGAAAAGGGATGTGATGCTGAGGCTTTATAAAGCACTGGTGAGGCCTCAGCTTGCGTATTGGGCTCCTCATCTGAGAAAAGGTATGCTGGCATTGGAGAGTGTTGTGTATGTGGCCGGGTTACACAACAAAGCTATAAATAAAAACACTGGAGACGGGAGCTAAGTTAACAGGGTTCTTTACTGACTGAAACCGAACTGAACACACACATACAGATCAATATGCGTCTAATAGCACATGCAACGACGTGTCCCTGCAACATAAAGTAGTCCCATATTATACTGTAGCTGCACAGTACACTCTTCCCCTTTTATTTTAATAGTGTATCCACTTTTTTTAACTGGGGCACTACACTAAACAAATATGTTTACCCTTAACATACAAATGCCTGCCAATTGTTTACTTAGTAACTTAATATCAAATTATAACAAAGTAACATAATAATATCACATTATAACAAGCCTTTTTTTTTACTTTTGGCCTAAGATACATTTATAACTCAAGTCTCTAGGGCTGTAAAAATAGTGCAGGATGTCGGTTCTTCAGGTATGATCTGAAAGAATGTACAATTTGCTTTGGAGAACTCAACGATCCCCATCCTGCTTCCATGTGATCATTTTTACTGTTAAAAATGTATAAAGCGGTGGCTTGAATCAGGGCAATGACCCTGCCCACCGTGCCATACTTCTCCAAATGATGATTATGTACCAACGGTAACAGAAGAAATAAGTGAAGCTGTAGCAGAATTAGTCATATTTCGCAAGAGGTGTGATGCATTTTCTGTAGCTTTGGTTTCCATGGTCTGCTACAAAGATGACTTGCCACCAACAAAAGAAGTGGTTGGTGATCTGCTGTCTCTGCTAGTTATTCAAAAGTCGGGGCAATCCACTGACTCACAGAAAAATCAGTACTTTACCAGTAATCATTCACCATTTGATGAAGCAGTTGATCGAAATCCTGTTGTTCATTCCGTTGTTCTCACATTCAGTACAGGTGTTAAAATACAACAATAGAAACCTTACAGTTTGTTGCCAGAATTCGCCTCTGTTTCGATGCTGTTTCCCAACTTCTTTGTGTAAATCAAGACACATTAGCCGAGGATTCAAAATATGTACGTGCAAAAGAAACTTTCCTGCAAAGGATTAAGTGTATGATCTTCAATGGAGGAAATGATCGGTTCAAGATTTACCCTGTGTGAAAGCTGTTCTGTTTGAAAAAATTGATTTTCTCCAAGAACTTTTAAGGGATTACCAATTTTCATGGATCTTTCCTAAGGAAATTGTTCAGGAGAAGACAGAGATGCTGGTCTTTTCGGAGTTTTAAGCTTATTGAGAATTCGCAGATCTTCCATTTTCTATTCATCTGTTAACAGGTAATTTAATTGCACAGGTGCAGGTTTTCGTCTTTTGTCTGTAATTGGAGCAGGGTCATTAGGTCTCCTCCTTAGTTTCTTAGTCATTATTGGCTTTACCTCCATAGAATCTCCTGTGAGTTCTATTATTAGCCTCTCATTCTCAATCATCTTTTCCTTTTCTTCTAACTCAATCTTTTTATTTTTAACTTCCTTCACTGCCGCTTTCTTCTCTTTAATATAATTCCTTTCCATTTGTTCTGTCTCCAGTTGCAGAAAAACCTCTGCATTCCGTATTCTTTCCTTGTATTGTTGATCTAGTTTCTTCATCCTTTCCTGACAGTCCTGCAAAGAGCCTTCCTGTAACTGCTGTAGCTGTCTTTTGGGAGATGTCAATTTCTCCTGGTAAATCTGCTCTTTTACTTCCAGGTAGTCTTTATCATCCTGCTTATTGGCAATATCCGTCTCTCTTGCATCCTCTGTATCTTCATCCGAGTCTAGGCCACGGATGCTGTGTTCGTCTTCATCATCGACGCTGTCTAGCTCCTCCTCGTCGTTGTAATAGTCGACAATGGGTGAGAGGAGAGCTGCGGACATCTTCCCCACTGAGCTGCCCTCCTTTGCTGACATATCTAGTACCTTGATGGTGTGCCAATCCAACTGGGTTTTCCTGAGCCATTCACGTCCAGAAATGGTGGTCCTCCCTTTTTCAGTACATAGAGGATCTGTTGCTGTGTTTTACCTCCGTGGGTCACTGTCACTTTAATTTTGCCTTCTGGACGCACTTTCTGTCCTGTGTAAGTCTTTAGTAGAAGTTTCGCTCGTTTCAGAGGTATGTGCGAAAACAGTTGTTTGTAGTCGTGTACCGAGATCACTGTTAAACCTGAGTCTGTGTCCAACTCCATTTTTAGTCTCATGCCCGCACTTGTGGAGTGATCCATATTACTCTTCAATCATCTGTCTGTTTCACGCTGTGAAGTTGCAGACAAGACAATTCACTTTTGTCGGATTAGTTTTCAACAGAACTGATTTCATCAGAACTGTCTTCTTTCATTTTGTCTACCTTGTTATATTTTCCTTTCTGGGGTTTCTTGTTTCTCTGTATTTTGACCTTTTTTCTGCTGTTTACTAGCTTTGCATACTCTGCCAATGTGGCCCTGTTTGCCACAGTTTCTGCATTCTTTGACTTTAAACCAACAGTCATCAGGGTCATGTGACATGTTCCCACAATGGCATAATATTCAGAAATGCTTTTATTTTTGCTCTGATTCCGATTGTGAAATTCAAACCTTTCAGCAATGACCAGCGGGTTTGGAGTTTAAATGCTGTTGGAAAGTGTCTACTATTTGCTTGAACGTTTTGTCAGCTGGCTTTTCAGGAGTTAGCAAGCTCCATAGTAGGCCATATGTTTTTGCTCCCATAATACTGAGTAAGATGCTGGCTTTCTTTTCATCATTAACATCGTTAGCATCACAATATAACTCCACTCTTTCAATGTAGGTTGCCTAGTCTTCAATGCTACTACCAAATGCAGTAATGGTTCCAATCATCACCATTTTTGTTATGTTAATTAAGCCCCGTTCTCTCCTTATTTTCCTTTTTGACCCACATGTCCTTTTTGCTAGTGCCAGGAGCACACTCCATCTAGATGTGTGTGTCACTTCTTTTTATCTCCCTTCTGGGGCAGGCAGACTCTCAGCCCCTGGGGGTCAGCTCCGGCTGTGGTCTCGGCTGGACGTGCTGCGGCTCCGACTGTGACTCTTGGTCTCCTGATGTTCCCGACCTGCGGCTGTGCTTCCATTTCCTTTCGGACTCGCGGCCTCACTCTGCCTTGGCTCGTAACTTGCGCTTTTCTTCCAAGTGTCGCTATCCATTAAAACACGGCGTTCCGATACGATGTAGGTTTATTAACCTCGTCGCCAATTTGTTGTGTATGTGGCTGGGTTACACGACAAAGCTATAAATAAAAATGCTGGAGATAGGAGCTAAGTTAACAGGGTTCTTTACTGACTGAAACTGAACTGAACACACACGTACAGATCAATATGCGCCTAATAGCACATGCAACAATGTGTACAACGTAAAGTAGTCCCATATTATACAGTAGCTATACAGTACGGAGAGGGTTCTGAGGAGTTCACAAGGATGATTCTGGGAATGAAAGGGTTATCATACAAGGAACGTTTGATAGATTTGGGTCTGTACACGTTGCAGTTTAGAAGGAAGAGGGAGAATCTCATTGAAACCTTTCAGATGTTGAAAGGCCGAGACAGATTAGATGTGGAAAGGATATTTCCCATGATGGGGGAGTCTAGCAGAAGAGGGCATAGCCTCAAGATAGAGGGGCGTCCATTTAAACCAAAGATGCAAAGAAATTTCTTTAGCCAGAGGGTGGTGAATTTGTGGAATTTATTACTACAGGCAGCTGTGGAAACCAGGCCATTGGGTATATTTAAGGCAGAGCTTGATAGGTTCTTGATTGGACACAGCATCAAAGATTATGGGGGGAAGGCCAGGCAGTGGGTCTCAGCTGGTGAAAAAAGGAGCAGCCATGATTGAATGGTGGAGCAGACTCGATGGGCCAAATTTTACTCCTGTGTCTTATGGTCTTATGGTCTTATGTTTGTTATGTACAAACGTTTGTAAGTAATGTACAGTGCTGCTGCAAAACATCTAACTTTTGAGATACTTTGGATATGTATGTTCAGGGCAATAAACTTGAACTTGAGCTCTGGTCCTTAACTTCATGAGGCTTTAGCCACTTCTTACACAGTGAGAAAACAAGTTGGGGTGAACAAACAGATGGGCCTATGCTCACCACCCCTCTATCTTTTTCTTTTGATCTCTCCAGCAAGGTCAAGTTTTCACACATTTCATTATACTTTCAATTTCACATGTGTCCTTAATGGATTTACTTGGTACCACGCCCACATGTCTTTCCTCAGTAAGTGTCTTCACCACTTATCACTTACCAGCCTCTGTCTCAACCCTCCTTTCTCAATCTCTGTCCTGATGTAGGATCTCAACTTGAAATGTCGACCTTCTCTTTGCTTCCACAGATGCTGTTAAACCCACCGAGTACTTCCAGCAGTTTATTTTTTGCTTCATTATTTCTTTAGTCTATGCCAGATTTTGTCTGGTCACCAGATCCAGTCATCCTATACGTTTAATCAGTAAATCTTTATCTTGGTACCATTGTACAATTCAGCTACACTGTCTCTACAGTTAATCTTTCACATAGTCATTCGAGTGACCATTCCATGATTAGGCAATACACTGCACTTGCTTCCATCGTTAGATTTTTAAAAATTAACGTGGATTCTATGTTAAGCAATACTAAATTATGTACATGTAATTGAGTATGCTGAAAATTACTACTTCATCACAATTCCTCCCTTTGATCCCAACATATTTAATATTATCAGGATCACTCGAACAAAGGATGCAGAATCTGAATTTTCCATTGCATAACATATAGCCTTCGATACGTATAACATATAATTGTCACCACAAACTACATTAACATAAACAATACTAGTTCAGGATGAATAACTAATTTAAAAAATACATTGTCCTTAGGGAGCCACTTATTGAAGATATCCCACCTAGAAAATGGGAAATCATCTGGAAAATGGAAAGCTGATCAGATTTGGCTAAATAGGTTGCAGGTTTTGTCATGACCCTCTTCAGTTTTGCATTGGATCTTTGAGCTGCTTCCATGTCAAACAGTGAACACTGGCTAATCTTTACCGGAGCTATTGCTAGATTGTAAGGCTTCATTTCCCATATCCATCTTCGGCATCCCATTTAGCCAAATCAGATCAGCTTTCCCATTTTCCAGACAATATTATTCAGCTTTCAAATGGACCACACATTCGACATACCGTACTGTTCTAGATTTAATTTCACTTTTTCCAGAATAGCCTGACCTGCTATGTGAACCGCATATAGGTTACTCAGCCAAAATATTGCAGATATACATCCAAGTAAATGTTCACCCAATAAGCAGCTTATTTCAACAGCTACTTATTCTGCATGTGAAAGTAACTTCAATGCAATTTCTTCTACTATTCTCCCTTCCTTGACCACTGCTACTCAACACCCTGTTTTTCCTGTGCCTAGTTAAACACTAGAGGACCTGTGAATGAATATTTGTAATGCACACACTTGCTCCTTGTCTGAAAATGGACTGTTTCCTCAATCTATGACATCACAGTGAAGTTTCTCCCCTTTAGACTTTAACTGTTCTGCTAAGGAAGTAGGGTTTCTCCATTCTCACAGTTATATCTTTCTTTGTACTAACAAGGTCCATCACGCAATCCTGTTTTGACTCTCATTCCCATCTTTATCTCTGCCATCAAATAGCAAAGCTGAGGTGTGCGGGTGCAATCTGAATCTGGACTGGGTTCAATGCAACAAAGTAGGTGAAATGTTGAACCAAAAGGCTGCTAGCAAATGTGTTTCACACGCTATGTATAACTTCTCCACTACTCTCAGTACCCTTGAAGTGTACACTGCTGATCTCAGCTTCCCATGTTTTTCTTGAAATAGCACAGCTGATGTAACCTTTACTGTTGCATACTCCTAAATATAGAATGGTTTGCCTTGCTACACAGCTTGCTTTGCAGGTTCCTGTTGGTATTTATTTCTGGCCATTCCCAGGATTTTCCCTTCTTAGTCAGTTCATATAAAGGATTAGCCTCTTCAACAGATCCTTTTCTGTAATCAAAACACCACTAATCCTAGAAAGGGTCTTAGAGCCATTACAGCTTCTAGTAAAGGAACACTCTATATAGCTTGTTTTCTATCCTCTTCAATCACTCCCTGCGCTAACCAGTAATGACTCAAAGTGACTTGCCCACTATTTTCCTTACCTATGTTTTCTTTGGGTTAAGACTGAATGAGAACCTTCAAGAGTTCAAACAATTCTGTCAGTTGCTCTGCACACTCCTTTGAAGTCTAGATTTGTAATATAAAAATATTGCCTAACATTGGATTGAACAGTAATAATTTGAGAAACCCTTTAGTTATTCTGCTTGCCTTTGATGAAAAGTGGAAGAACGGTTGCAGAATCTCTGGGATAAATAAGTCCACAGGTGCTGTTGCCCCTGAAATTTGAAAACAAATATACTGACACTCTTTTGCTAATGGTATTGACCAAAATCCATTACTAATATTGAGAAATATAAAAATTTTATTATCTGAATGTTGCCTCAACAAGGACATGGTTTGATTGCCACTTTTGGGGCGTAGAATTTGGTCATTTTGTTCCATTACTGATAGTTAATCTCCAAGACCTATTTGGTTCCTGTACTAATCACATTAATGAAATGATAGTTACCACCTGTCTCAGTGTTGTACTAAATACTACCCATCTTAATTCTCCTTGCTCCATCAAACCTTCTGTCACCAAATGGACTTCATTGTTATAGTCCTCAGATACTATGAGGTTAGAGATATTATCCAATATGCAATTCTCACAGTTTTCTTATGGAGTGCACATGTTGATGTTATCTGAAGCACTGGTCATAAGACTTCCGCAGTTTATGGTCACTCCTTTCAGAATTGAACAAGCTGGTGTAAACTAGCAGGTGAACCTAATCTATGTCTCTCTCTCTCTCTCTCTCTGACACACACACACACACACACACACACACACAAATCTAATCATCCTCATTTGGTCACACACACACACACACACACACACACACACACACACACACACACACAAATCTAATCATCCTCATTTGGTCAGTAAATCAAATCATTATCTTATCTCAGTACCAGGGTTCTGTTCAACTGCATTGAATGTACAGTTCATCTGTCAAATAGTCATTACAGTGACCATTCCTTGATTCGGCAATATACAACACATCTCTCTGTATTTAGAGTTTTAAAAATTAATAATGATACCCTAAGCCATATTTATTTTTATAGGGCACACTAAATACTACTACATTATCGCATATTCCTTGGGAGCTGTTTCTCAGCAAAGGCATTGGCAGTGAACTTTACTACCACATATGGGACATCAACATAGCCTTTGATTGTCTGAGGAAAAGAATGTTCTATGATCAAAATCTCAAATCCAGCACAAAGCTCAAGGTCTAGTGATCCCCATCATTCTGTGTACTTCAGAAACATGGATTCCCTACAACAGGTACCTCAAAACATGGGAGAGAAAAAAAAAGAAGCAGTAACAGGGCACTTTGAAAATATTAATAAGATTGGGTATAACTGACATGGATATATGAAAGTTTTACAAAGACATTGGAATATTTTTTAGGCTATGACCAGCAGAATAAACATGGGCAACCAACTGATGCAGCATACTTTGTCTTTCAGAAAGCCCTCAATAACATACTGCACAAGACATTATTAGTCAAAATTTGAATTTGCAGTATTAGAAGTAATATATGCACCTGGATTATAGATTAGCTAAAAGACAAAAGAAAATAGAAGTTAGAAATCAATGGGTCATTTCGAGTCAAAGGCTGTTGCAGGGTTTGGGTGGATTTGAGGATGAGAATGAGCAATACTGAAGTTCCACTTGCCCTGTATGCTGATGATGAGGGATCAAGTTGTAAAATAGCTACATTTGCTGAAGATATACAGTATAGCTAGGTGGCAGTGTGGGCCATGAGGAGAATGCTGAAAGGTTTTTGGAGGAGACAAGCTAAATGTATAGGTACAGACATAGAACTTTAAATATAATGTATAAGTACTATATGTATGGTCATTCAAATGACATAAAAAATAGAATTTTTTATTTTTAAAATATGAGTGTTTCAAAGGTGTCTAGTTTACTTATTTAATTACATATTACATAATTCCTGTGAACTGTTCACAAATCTGAAATGCAGCCACGAATGGCGAGCAGCAGATATCCGCAGCTCCACGAGAGCCGATAAATCCATTCAGCTGTTTTCCCAAACATGCAAATGTATATACGGACTGTGCGTAAGTCAAGCTATTCATAACCTGTGGAGTACCTGTACACAAATCACAGGAAGTTAAAATGCAGGTTCAGCAAGCAATGAGAAAAGCAAATGGTATCATGGTCTTCATTCAAGAGAATTCGAGTACATGAATAGAGACATCTTGCTTCATTTATATAGAATCTTAGTGTGACTGCAATTGCAATATTGTATACAGACATGGTCTCTCTACCAAAGGAAGGATATGCTTGCAATAGAGAGAGTGCAGCAAAAGTTAACCAGATTGATTCCTGTGAATCCTAAATATGTGAGAAATTAAGCAAGCCACAAGTGGCCTTTTCCATCTAGAGCTTCTAATTACTTCCTTCACAATTGACCACCATGAAAATTTGTCCTAGACATGAGTTACCAATTTCTGCCACTCGCTTTCCTTTCCCTTTGATTGGGTAAGTATTACCTCTATGATAAAAATAAACTGTAAATGGGTAATGTATTTATCTTAATTGTGGCCTCCCTAATTGAGGCCACACCTTTCTCCATTTGCCCCTTGAATCATTATTATTATCTGTTATTTCCACATACTACATTACCCTTTCCTCACCTCATTTCCCTTTCTCCTCTGACACCTTATACTCATCATTCGACTGCCTTGCCTTTCATTAAAGTTATCATTTGGTATTATACAACCCAATATCATTCTGATATATCCTCATGCTAAGGAGAGGAAAAAAATGAAATATGAAGGTAAACTGGCCGATAGAATAAAATAGGATACCAAAAGGTTTTATCAGATATATACAGAGAAAAGAGAAGTAAGCATGGATATCACACAGCTGGAAAATGACTCCAGAGAGATAGTAATGAGGGACAAAGAAATGGCAGATGAACTTAATAAGTATTTTGCATCTGTCTTCACAGTGGAAGACACCAGCAGTATGCCAGAAATTCAAGAGCATTGGAGGATAAGAGTATAGTTGCTAATACTAAAGAGGGTGCTTGGAAAGCTGAAAAGTCTGAAGGTAGATAAGCCACCTGACCAGATGGACTACACCCAGATTTCTGAAAGAAATTTTGCTGAAGAGATTGTAGAGGCATTAGTAGTGATCTTTCAAGAGTAATTAGATTCTGAAATAGTTCCAGAGAACTGGAAAATGGAAAATGTCACTCTGCTCTTTAAGAAGGAAGGAAGGCAAAACACAGGAAATTATAGACTAGTTAGCCTGACCTCAGTGGTTGGGAAGATGTTGGAGTCTATTATTAAGGATGAGATTTCAGGATGCTTGAAGCAGGCTTGAAACAGGCAGGTTTGACAGAGTCAGTAGATGTTGTTTACCTGGATTTTCAGAAGACCTTTGACAAGGTGCCACACAAGATTGCTAAGCAAGAGAAGAGCCCATATTATTACAGCAAAGATTCTAACATAGATAGAAGATTGGCTGACTAGTAGGAGGCAAAGAGAGGGAATAAGGGGCCCCTTTTCTGGTTGGTTGCTGGTGACTAGTGGTTTTCTATAGGGGCCGGTGCTGGAACAGATTCTTTTCACGTTATATGATTTGGATGATGGAATTGGAGGCCTTGTGGCATTGGAGAGGGTCCAGAGGAATTCCACGAGAATGTTTCTGGGAATTAAAGGGTTAACATATGAGGAGTATTTGATGACCCTCCCTCCTCACCCTCTGACTTCCCTCACCACCCAGCTCACCTCATCCCTTGACTCACTGTACTTTAGAGGAATGAATGGGGATCATACTGAAACCTACCCTGTATCTAATATTGAGAGGCCTGGATAAGAGTGGACGTGGAGAGGATGTTTCCTATTTTGGCAGTTCTGGGACCAGAAGGCACAACCTCAGAATACAAAGACATCCTGTTAGAGCAGAGGCACCCAACCTAGGGTCCACAGACCCCTTGGTTAAAGGTAGGGTCCTATGGCATAAAAAAAGGTTGGGAACCCCATGCTTAGAACAAAGATGAGGATAAATTTCTTCTGCTGAGGGTGGCGAATCTGCGGAATCCATTGCCACTGATGGTTGTGGAGGTCACATCTTTGGGTATGTCTAAAGCAGATTAGTAAGGGTATCAAAGGTTGTAGTATGGAAGCAGGAGAATGGAGTTGAGAAGGATAATAAATCAGCCATGGTCTATTCTCCCCTCAATATCTGTATACCGAGCATTTATTCATCCAGGTTGAGTACAATTACCATTTGTACAGTATTTGCAGTGTTCTCTCTCCTTTGATTTCACTGACTCCCAAAGCTATCTTGATACTGTAATTAACTTCTGTTAAATCTGGAGATAATATTATCCAAAGAATATTTGGAAATCAAGAATGAGGTATACATCTTGTAGTTACAGCCATCTGATAAGATGTTCCTAACAAAGAAATAATACTCACTAACTCCACTCTAAGAACAAAGAGCTGAAGAAAGAAGACAAAGAATGAACAAAGTCATATTCATCTTTATACTGAAAACAAATGGATAAAAATAAAATCTGGCAGCATAAAAGTGTCGGGGAGGGGAGGAGAACGAACTGGCAGATGATGGGTGAATCCAAGTGAGAGGGGGAAGGTAGGAAGGCGTGGGAGTTGGGGATAAGGGAATAATGTGAGAAGTTGGCAAGGGATTGGTGAAAGAGGCTAAAGAAGATGGAATCTGACATGGCAAGATAGAAGAAAATGGAGTGAAAAGAAGGTGGTGGGAAATCAGAGGGAGGAAGGTGCAGCTAATGGGCAATGGATGGGGAAAGAGAAAGGGTTAGAGGATTAAAGGAAAACAAAGTGTTAGTGGATGGGTAGGGGGTGGGTGGGAATTAGAACAGAGGGGTGTAGTTCACAGGTCAGAGAAATCGATATTGATGCCAACAGCATTCACTGATGCTGCTTAACCTGCTGCTTTCTTCCAGCAGTTTGATTTTTGCTCTGGATTCCAGCATCTGCAGCCTGCCGTCCCTTTCTATAAAAATGGTACTTCTGCTTGCAGACGTGTTTCTTTATCATCTACACTCAGAACACAGGAACGGAGCGGTGCCTGGCTCACAACTGAATCTGTCAGGCAGCACTCAGTGGCCACTTTATTATGCATATTTATACACTGGCTTGTTAATGCAAATATCTATTCAGCCAATCATTTTGTAGCAACTCAATGCATAAAAGCAGACATGCGTGGTCAGGAGGTTCAGTTACTGTTCAGACCAAATATCAGAACGGGTAAGAAATGTGATCTAGAAGACTTTGACTGTGGAATGAATGTTGGTGCCGGGCAAGATGGTTCAAAGGTTCAAAGGTTATTATGGAAGTATGTATGCAGAATACAGCTCTGAGATCCGCCTTATCCAGACACCCATGAAATACAGAGAAACCATGAAAGTCATTGAAAGAAAAGACATCAATCCCCCCCCAACACGAAAAAGAAAGAGAAACAAAAACTCTCAAACCCCGAACTCTCTCTCACACAAAAACTATAGATTGCCCACCCGTAAAATGGCAGCTAGAATGTCAAACCCCAAACCTCCAACCCCCTCCCTCACAAAAAACTAACAAGGCACCCACAATGAAAAGAAAACAGCAACAATAGCATCAAACACCCAACCTGCTCTCTCACACACAAGAAACTAACAGATCGTCCACATGGGAAAACACAAACAAGATCATCAGACCCCAAATCCCTAACCCCACCCTCACACAAAAACTACCATATCACCCACCCAGAAAACGACAACAAAGACATGAAACTCCCAACCCACCAATCGGCAACAAAAAAGAAAAACACAGAAAACTGAAGGAAACCAATATAAACTACAGTCCACACCAATAATCACACAAATCTCAGAATTTCAAAAACATACTCCATCATCATCAAGGAGAGTGACCACTCGAATTCAGTCCTTCAGTGATCCACGAACTCCATTGAGAACGACTTCCAACCCAGCCTCCTCTGCATTCGCCTCGATGTTTCAATCTTCCTCGACACTTTGATCGGCAAGAAGTGCATTCGGCCGTAGCCATGTGTGGCATCTCTGGTCTTCTCCTCGAGGCAGCTCATGCTCACAGTCATCTCCTGAAATTTTCTTGTGGACAGCAGAGCCCAAGATCATTCAATTCAACTCTGAACTGTACGTCACAGGCTCCAACAGTTTCCGAAATACAATTAAGGTAAAAAGAGTAAGCAGAACATGTAGAAAAAGTGAAATAATTGACTATCTGGAAGATGTCTCCAGAGGAATCGTCTGCTGGTGCCATCTTGACCAGAAGTACAGAAGCTTTGAGCACCTAAGAAACTGCTGATCTCTTGGGATTTTCACGCACAACAGATTTTACAGAAAATGGTGTGAAAAACAAAAAACATCCAGCGAGCAGCACAGCACATCGAATGTTGAAAGTGTCAACTACTTTTCAAAGTATCACCTAATTTTACAAACTGTTTCCCTGAAAAGATATTTATATAAAGGGCCAAATCTAACATAACTTCTTTGTACCCACTGAGATTCGAGACCTGATAAGACCAAAAAGCTTATGATCAGAATTGGGCCATTCAGCCCATCGAGCCTGCTCCACTATTCCATCATGACTGATTCATCATTCCTCTCAATCCCATTCTCCTGCCTTCTCCCCTTAACCTTTGACACCCTTACTAATCAAGAACATGTCAACCTCTGCTTTAAGTACACCCAATAACTTGGCCTCCACAGCCATCTATCACAATGAATTCCACAGATTCACCATACCCTAGCTAAAGAAATTCCTTTACATCTCTGTTTTAAAGGGACATCCTTGTATTCTGAGGTTGTGCACTCTGGTCCCAGACTTCCCTCCTATAGAAAATATCCTGCTGGAATTCTCTGAGGAAATAACAAGCAGGATAGACAAAGAAGAGTGAGTGGATGGTCTTTATTTTGGATATTCACAGGGCCTTTGGCAAGGTGCCACACATGAAGCTGCTTAATAAGATAAGAGTCCATGGTATTACAGGAAAGATACTAGCATGGGTAGAAAATTGGCTGACTAGCAGGAAGCAAAAATGGGAATAAAGGGGGTCAATACACACAAAATGCTGGAGGAACTCAGCAGGCCAGATAGTATCTATGGAAAAAAGTACAGTCGACATTTTGGGCCGAAACCCTTTGGCAGGACTGGGGTG
Source organism: Mobula hypostoma (assembly GCF_963921235.1). Taxonomy (NCBI): domain Eukaryota; kingdom Metazoa; phylum Chordata; class Chondrichthyes; order Myliobatiformes; family Myliobatidae; genus Mobula; species Mobula hypostoma. The sequence goes on along the minus strand of NC_086099.1, from coordinate 71,702,379 downwards.
AAAAGCTGAGGAGTAGATTTAAAAGGTAGGGGGAGGGATGAGAGAAACACCAGGTGATAGGTGAAACCTGGAGAGGGAGGGATGAAGTAAAGAGCTGGGAAGTTGATTGGTGAAATAGACAGAAGGCCATGGAAGAAAGAAAAAGGAGGAGAAGCATGAGAGGGAGGCGATGGGTGGGCAAGGAGAGAAGATGAGAGAAGGAAAAGGGGATGGAAATGGTGAAGCAAGGAGCTGGGGGCATTAGCAGAAGTCTGAGAAATCGATGTTCATGCCATCAGGTTAGAGGCCACCCAAACAGAATATAAGGTGATAATGTGTTGTTCCTCCAACTTAAGTGTGGCCCCATCACAACAGTGGAGGAGGCCATGGATGGACATATCGGAATGGGAATGGGATATGGAATTAAAGTGGGTGGCCATTGGGAGGTCTCACATTCTGGCAGACAAAGCGTAGATGCCTGACAAAGCTACGCCTGGTCTCATCGATATACAGGAGGCCACACTGGGAGTGCAGAACACAATAAGTGACCCCAACAGACCCACAGGTGAAGTGTCACCTCACCTGGAAGGACTGTTTGGGACCCTGAATGGAGGTGAGGGTGGAGGTGTAGGGGCAGGTATAGTACTTGTTCTGCTGGCAAGGGTAAGTTCCAGGAGGGAGATCAGTGGAGATGGATGAATGGACAAGGGAGTCGCATCAGGAGCGATCCCTGCGGAAAGCAGAAAGTAGGGGGGAGGGAAAGATGTGCTTGGTGGTGGGATCCCATTGGAGATGGCAGAAGTTTCAAAGAATTCATATGGGAAAGGGAGTGGGAAGAGGAATTAAAATGGGCAACCACTGGGAGATCCATATCGGACTGGGAATGGGAAGTGGAATAAGAATAGGAGGCCACACTTAGATTGGAGGAACAATACCTAATATTCTGTTTGGGTAGCCTCCAACTTGATGGCATGAATATTGATTTCTCAAACTTCTGGTAATGCCCCCAGCTCTCCCGCTTTCACCATTTCCCATCCCCTTTTTCCTCTCTCACCTTACCTCCTTGCTCACCTATTGCCTCCCTCTGGTGCTCCTCCGCCCTTTTTCTTTCTTCCCTGGCCTTCTGTCTTTTTCAACAATCAACCTCCCAGCTCTTTACTTCATCCCTCCCCCTCCAGGTTTCACCTATCACCTGGTGTTTCTGTCTCCCCTCCCCCCACCCTTTAAATCTATTCCTCAGTTTTTATTCTCCAGTTCTGCCAAAGGGTTTTGGCCCGAAACATCGACTGTACTTTTTTCCATCGATTCTGCCTGGCCTGCTGAGTTCCTGCAGTATTTTGTGCGTGTTGCTCTTACTTCCAGCATCTGCAGATTTGCTCTTGTTTGTGAATGTAGGGGGCCTTTTCTGTTTGGCTGCTGGTGACTAGTGGTGCGCTGCAGGGATCAATGTAGGGACCACTTCTTTTCACGTTAAGTGTCAATGATTTGGATGAAGGAACTGATGGCTTTGTAGTCCAGTTTACGGATGATACAAAGATAGGTGGAGGAGTAGGTAATTTTGAGGAAGCAGGGAGCCTGCAGAAGAACTTAGATTGGAGTAATGGGCAAAGAATTGTTTGATGAAATATACTGTACGGTAGTGTATGGTCATGCACTTTAGCAAAAGGAATAAAGGCTGGACTATTTTCTAACTGGGGAGAAAATTCAAAATTCAGAGGAGTCCTAATGCAGGATTCCCTCAGGTTAAGGGGCAGGGTTGGTTACTTAGAGTGCCAGGCATTAGATGTTTCTGAAAGGACAGGGAGGGAGGCAAAAGATGTGGGGGTGTGGCATTGTTGATCAGAGATAGTGTCACGGCTGCAGAAAAGGAGGAAATCATGGAGGGATTGTCTACTGAGTCCCTGTGGGTGGAAGTTAAAAACAAGAAGGGTCAATGACTTGACTGGGTATTTTTTATAGACCACCCAATAGTAACAGGGACATCGAGGAGCAGATAGGGAGACAGATTCTGGAAAGGTGTAATAATAAGAAGGTTGTCATGGTGGGAGATTTTAATTTCCCAAATACTGATTGGCATCTCCCTAGAGCAAGGGGTTTAGATGGGGTGGAGTTTGTTAGGTGTGTTCAGGAAGGTTTCCTGACACAATATGTAGATACTGTAAGTCTACAAGAGGAGAAGCTGGACTTGATCTGGAATTGGGAAATGAACCTGGTCAGGTGTCAGGTCTCACAGTGGGAGAGCATTTTCGAGATAGTGATCACAATTCTGTCTCCTTTACCATAGCATTGGAGAGGGATAGGAACAGACAGGTTAGGAAAGTACTTAATTGGAGTAAGGGGAAATATGAAGCTATCAGGCAGGAACTTGGAAGCATAAATTGGGAACAAATGTTCTCAGGGAAGTGTACAGCAGAAATGTGGCAAATGTACAGTGGATATTTGTGTGGCGTTCTGCATAGGTACGTTCCGATGAGACAGGGAAAGGATGGTAGGGTATAGAAACCGTGGTGTACAAAGGCTGTTGAAAATCTAGTCAAGAAGAAAAGCTTACGAAAGGTTGGAAAAACTAGATAATGATAAAGATCTAGAAAATTATAAAGCTAGCAGGTAGGAGTTTAAGAATGAAATTAGGTGAGCCAGAAGGGGCCATGAGAAGGCCTTGAGGAGCAGGATTAAAGAAAACCCCAAGGCCTTCTACAAGTATGTGAAGAGCAAGAGGATAAGACGTCAGAGAATAGGACCAAACATGTGTGACAGTGGCAAAGTATGTATGGAATCAGAGGAGACAGCCGAAGCACTTAATGAACACTTTGCTTCAGTACTCACTATGGAAAAGGATCTTGATGATTACATGGATGACTTCCAGTGGATTGAAAAGCTTGAGCATATAGATATTAAGAAAGAGGATGTGCTGGAGCTATTGGAAAGCATCAAATTGGATAAGTCTCAAGGACCGGACGAGATGTACCCCAGGCTACTGTGGAAGGTGAGGGAGGAGATTGCCAAGCCTCTGGCAATGATCTTTACATCATCAATGAGGATGGGAGAGGTTCCAGAGGATTGGAGGGTTGAAGATGTTGTTTCCTTATTCAAGAAAGGGAGTAGAGATAGCCCAAAAAATTATAGACCAGTGAGCCTTACTTCAGTGGTTGGTAAGTTGATGGAAAAGATCCTGAGAGGTAGGATTTATGAACATTTGGAGAGGCATAATATGATTAGGAATAGTCAGCATGGCTTTGTCAAAGGCAGGTCATGCCTTACAAGCCTGATTGAATTTTTTGAGGATGTGACTAAACACATTGATGAAGGTAGAGCTATAGATATAGTGTATATGGATTTCAGCAAGGCATTTGATAAGGTACCCCGTGCAAGGCTTATTGAGAAAGTAAGGAGGCATGGGATCCAAGGGGTATTTGCATTGTGGATCCAGAATTGGCTTGCCCACTGAAGGGAAAGAATGGTTGTAGACGGGTCATATTCTGCATGGAGGTCAGTCACCAGTGGTGTGCCTCAGGGACCTGTTCTGGGACCCTTACTCTTCGTAATTTCTATAAACGTCCTGAATGAGGAAATGGAGGGATGGGATAGTAAGTTTTCTGATGACACAAATGTTAGGGGTATTGTGGATAGTGTGGAGGGCTGTCAGAAGTTACAGCAGGACATCGATAGGATGCAAAACTGGGCTGAGAAGTGAGAAGTGTGAGGTGGTTCATTTCAGTAGGTCAAATATGATGGCAGAATATAATACTAACAGTAAGACGCTTGGCAGTGTGGTGGATCAGAGGGATCTTGGGGTCCAAGTCCGTAGGACACACAAAGCTGCTGCGCAGGTTGACTCTATGGTTAAGGAGGCATACAGTGCATTGGCCTTCATCAACTGTTCCATTTTGATCTCCAGTACTGACTGGAGTTTGCACATTCTTCTCTGTGACTACATAAGTTTCCCTTTGGTGCTCTGATTTACTCCCAAAACCCAGTGATGAGTAGGTTAATAAACTAGTTGGCTAGTGTAAGTGCTGTTGAGTTTAAGAGCCAAGAGGTAATGTTACAGCTATATAGGACCCTGGTCAGTCCCCATTTGGAATACTGTGCTCATTTCTGGTCACCTCACTACAGGAAGGATGTGGAAACTATAGAAAGGGTGTAGAGGAGATTTACAAGGATGTTACCTGGATTGGGGAGCATGCCTTACGAGAATAGATTGAGTGAACTTGGGCTTTTCTCCTTGGAGCGACGGAGGATGAGAGGTGACCTGATAGAGGTGTATAATATGATGAGAGGCATTGATCATGTGGGTAGTCAGAGGCTTTTCCCCAGAGCTGAAATGGCTATCATGAGAGGGTACAGTTTTAAGGTGCTTAGAAGCAGGTACAGAGGAGGTGTCAGGGGTAATTTTTTATACAGAGAGTGGTGAGTGCATGGAATGGGCTGCTGGCAATAGTGGTGGAGGCAGTTACAATAGGGTCTTTTAAGGGACTCCTGGATAGGTACATGGAGCTTAGAAAATAGAGGGCTATGGGTAACCCTAGGTAATTTCTAAAGAGAGTGCATGTTCGGCACAGCATTGTGGTCTGAAGGGCTTGTATTGTGCTGTAGTTTTTCTGTGTTTCTATGTTTCTAGGTTGAGTCAGTAGTAAGGAAGGCAGATGCAATGTTAGCAGTCATTTCAAGAGGACTAGAATATAAAGGCAAGGATATAATTTTTATACTTTATAAGGCATGGCCAGACTGCACTTGGAATATTGTGAGCAGTTTTGGCCCCTTATCTAAGAAAAGATGCGTTGGTATTTAGAGATTGTCCAGAGGAGGTTCACGAGAATGATTCCAGGATTGGAAAGATTCATGTATGAGGAGTGTTTGATAGCTCTGGGCCTGCTTTTGCTCGAGTTTAGAAGAATGAGAGAGGGATCTCATTGAAACCTATCAAATATTGAAAGGCCCAGACAGAGTAGGTGTGGAGAAGATGTTTCCTACAATGGGGGCATGTAGGACCAGAGGGCACAATTTCAGAATAGAGGGACATCCATTTAGAACAGGAATGAGGTAAAATGTATTTAGCCGGAGAGTGGTAAATCCATGGAATTCAGTGCCACAGACAGCTGTGCAGGCCATTTTATTGGGTATTTAAGGTGAAGTTTGATTAGCCAGATTGTTAATGGTTATGGGAAGAAAACAGGAGAATAGAGTTGAGAGAGATAATTATTCAGCCATGATGGAATGGCAGAGCAGACTCAATAGGCCGAATGGCTTTTCTGTCTTATGATCTTATGGAATCTCCATGGCTTCCTGTCTCTTGCAGATACTATTTGTAGCCAGTCTGTCCAGGTTACTTTCCTTTTGGGAACAATCCAATCTGCCAGGGTGACAGAATGGCATAGCTAGTAAAGTTACTGCCTCACAGTTCCATTTTGATCCCCAGTACTGACTGGAGTCTGCACATTCTTCTCTGTGACTACGTAAGTTTCCCTTTGGTGCCCTGCTTTATTCCCAGAACCCAGTGATGAGTGGGTTGATAAACTAGCTGGCCAGTGTAAGTGCTGTTGTTACGTAGCTGAATCTCTGACGAGCTGATGAGATTTTGAGGAGAATAAGAAAATGGGATTCATGTAAATTGGTGGCTAATGGTTGGCACATACTTTTTTGGCTGAAGGGCTTTTACTGTGCTGTATCTTTCTCCCAACTCCCTCCCAAATTTGCAGCTTGCATTCCATAAACAGCTATGTTCCTTGATAGCTGTTGAATTAAGTTACATTACTTGAAGGGTTTGTTGCTCAGGTCTCAGCTCTGAGGCTAAGTGCCAGCAGCTGTGAGATTTCAGAACAGATCAATCGAACAGCATACCGAGTTGAGGTGTTGTGACGTTACACAAGGAAATCCAGTAGCACTGTCCCGGGACACTTGCAATCAATTTTTCTAATATTTATGGGACTTCTAAAAACAGCATCAGACTGACACACAGCACTATTTTAATACCCTAAACTTTCTGGCATTTAAAGCAGTTATTCTGTCATTATGATAAGTTCTTCAGGTGCTATTGTGAAAGTATTGATTAGGGAAAGGTCCTCTTATGTTGGTGAGAAAGTATATTTTTAAGGTTATGGAAATTGAGCTACTATTTTAACTATTTTTGCCAGCTGTTGAATCTTTTGTCAATTAGCAGATTATAATACTCATTTACCACATGAGAGAGTGTAGAGTGATGAAATTTATAGTTATTTATTTTACTCAGACTTTCCTGGTAAGAAAATGAATTGGCCCCCTTTTGTAACAGCTTAACTCTGAAACGATGGAGGTAATTTGTGCCATATCGTATAACCAACAAAATACACCATAATAAGAAAGATTTGTACAGAGCATAGTGTCAACTGCTTTTCTAAAGTACAATTACCATTTTTATGGAGGAAACACAGGAGCCAAACTGCCACAAGTAGCAATGTAAAATTCACCACTCTGTTTCCAAGTACCCACATTCTCCTCCTAAATTCTTGCCCGCACATCCCCTTTGAACTTACCCCTTAAATACAGGCCCCTCTAATATGAGACATTCTAATCCTGGGAATAAGATTCCCCATGCCTCTCATAATCTTATAAGCTTCTATCACGACCCCCCTCATCCTCCACCACTCCACAGAAAAGAGACAAAGCCTGTCCCATCTCACTCTGGTATTTAACCAGTGAGGTTAGGCATCGTGTTCGATGAGTTTTACACCGGAATTGTTTTTATTTTTGTTGTGCTCCCTCCCTTGGAAAAAAAGGTTTCTGCTACATTACCTTTGAATTTGTATCAACTATTTCCGATTTACGCAAAGCAAACACAAGAAAATCTGCAGATGTTTGAGATCCAAAGCAATGCACACAAAATGCTGGAGGAACTCAGCAGGCCAGGCAGCATCTATGGAAAAGAGTAAACAGTCGATGTTTTGGGCTGAGACCCTTCACTGGGAATGGAAAGGAAGGGGAGAAGTCAGAGTCAGAAGTCGTTGGGGGGAAGGAGGAGAGGAAGAAGTATAAGGTAGCAGGTGATAGGTGAAACCAGGAGGGGGGAAAGGAGTGAAGTAAAGAGCTGAGAAGTTGATTAGTGAAAGGCATAAAGGGCTGGAGAAGGGAGAATCTGATAGAAGAATTGAATTGACTTGACTTTATTTCTTACATCTTTCACATACATGAGGAGTAAAAATCTTTACGTTATGTCTCCATCTAAATGTGCAATCTGCAATCATAGTAATTTATAATAATTTATAATAAATAGAACAGTCAACGTAATATACAGTACACTCGAGTAAGCGTGAGTTCATCAGTCTGATGGCATGGTGGAAGAAGCTGTCCCGGAGCCTGTTGGTCCTGGCTTTTATGCTGCGGTACCATTTCCCGGATGGTAGCAGCTGGAATAGATTGTGGTTGGGATGGCTTGGGTCCCCAATGATCCTATGGGCCCTTTTTACACACCTGTCCTTGTAAATGTCCTGAATCATGGGAAGTTCACAACTAAAGATGCGCTGGGCAGTCTGCACCACTCTCTGCAGAGTCCTGCAATTAAGGGAGGTACAGTTCCCATACCAGGCAGTGATGCAGCCAGTCAGGATGCTCTCAATTGTGCCCCTGTAGAAAGTTCTTAGGATTGGAGGGCCCATACCAAACTTCCTCAACTGTCTCAGGTGAAAGAGGCGCTGTTGTGCCTTTTTCACCACATAACTGGTGTGCACAGATCACATGAAGGTCCTCATTGATGTGGATGCTGAGGAACTTGAAGCTGTTTACCCTCTCACCCGCAGATCCATTAATGTCAATAGGGGTTAGCCCGTCTCCATTCATCCTGTAATCCACAATCAGCTCTTTTGTTTCTGTGACATTGAGGGAGAGATTGTTCTCTTGACACCACTGTGACGGAGAGATGACTTCTTCCCTGTAGGCTACCTTGTTATTGTTTGAGATAGGGCCAATCAATATAGTGTTGTCAGCAAATTTAATTAGCAGATTGGAGCTGTGGGTGGCGATACAGTCATGGGTATACAGAGAGTAAAGGAGGTGACTCAAGGGGACAGAAGACCATGGAAGAAAGGGAAGGGGGAAGAGAACCAGAGGGAGGTGATGCGCATGTAAGGAGATAAAGTGAGATTCATGTACCCTAGTTCTGGTCTCCCCTTTACATCTACGCTACCAGATTCTTTCTTGTTTTTGAAGCCTTCTGTAAGGTTACCTCTACTTTTAACATGTCACTATTCTGCTACCTGTCCCTGACCCACACGTTCTAGTGTGAATTACACACTATGTAATTATTGGCTATTTTATTATTCCTGGCGGTGGGCCAGAGATTACTAGACAGAGGAAATTATAAATGTTCTCACCCTCCCTCGTGATCATCATTTCTCAAATCAGAAATCCATCCTCGACCTACAGTTCCTGCTTTTAGCAGGTACACTTGATATTCTGGAGATTAATTTTGACAGTCAAGGAGAATTTGTAAATGGTGCTTTTATCATCTTGGAGGTTTAATATTGTGCTTTGCGAGATCTTTCTGAGATTGGCAGCCAGTTTATAAGATTGTTCAGTCTTACAGCTGAACAAAGGTAAAAATTAACAGGAATGCAATATTCTCATCTTAGTCTGTCAGTTTTCAATGGTAAGATATTTTGCAACAAATCAAAATAGTATCTGTAATTGGAATTGTGGATAACTGCAGGAGATAATGCTCTAGATTACAAAACTCTGTTATATTTGCTGTGAATAGCTCTTAAAGCTGCGTGAGATGACGTTAAAAAGAAATCTAGGTATCAGCAGTTTTTCAGCTCTATAAATTATAATAACTACTTTTAACTCTGCTGTTCTAAGAAAACAAGATTGCTTTTATTTGGCTGCATAGGCAACAGTTCAAAGATCTGTCAGTCTTCAGAACCAGTAAAATATTTGCTACAGTATTCTTCAGAATGATGGTATCAATCACAAGCATTTTTGTATGAGCAAGCTGAAGCTGGTTGATATGACAAATAATGCAGAATTAACAAGACAACTCTGAGGGAATTGCTGGCCAATGCTGTGCATAATTACTGAAGTTTCAGAACAAGAATGGGTGTTTTCTTAAGGTTTTTGATAGACATTCTTCAGAAATGTTTTGGCTCCCATTGAGAATTTCTTTCTTGTCTTCTGTCTTGTCAATTCAGTTACTGAAGTTTCTTTACAATGGCTACTTACATGGGACAGTAGGAACCAACATTATTGCCTTAGAAAATTTAACAGCCAATCCCACTGTTAAGACAAACAATCAGATGTGACATGAACCAGACAAGATCATTGTTCCCATTTGCTGCTTTTGGCCCATTATGAGCAAGAGCTAAAAATAAAACCAAAGTTGTTTATAATATGGTAAAGCCCTCCATTGATCAGGGTCAACCATGCACCCTTGCTGTGTACGTAAGCCAGGGCAGTACGATATGGAGAGCAGGCTATTCTCTCTGTGCAGCTGATGAATCCAAAGGAACAGTAGAGACCAATACTGTTTGGCACCAGTGGCATCGCAGATGCCGCCAGTCAGCATTGAACGTAACATAAGATTGTCTTAGAGACACCAGTTCTAAATTTTTCCTTAGGGTTTACTCCCAAAGCCTTTCCCATGAGCGGATATAGCCACAAGGCAATGGAGACTTGAGATCAGTTTTCCTTCTCCTAGATGAGCTGCCAACTGCATGCTGATGAGAACTATCTCTATGAAGTGACTGGTTTTAAGACACCAGTAACCCATCTTTGCCCCTTCTCCTGTCAGTAGAAATGTTTCCGCTGGGCTTCATAGCTAAGCCACATGTGAAGGCCAGGAGCTGGGCTTGGTTTTCAGAGGCTATTTGAGATGCACACTATTGGGAGCAGATGGTGGGAGCTTATCCCCACTATTCCAACCCAGCTATGACGACCTTAAGGAAACATATGTAAAATTAAACACAACAGACTCTGCGGATGCTGGAAATCCAAGGTAACACACACAAAGTGGTGGAGGAATCCAGCAAGTCAGGCAGCATCTATGGAGAGAAATGAACAGTGGAAGTTTCGAGCCAGGATCCTTCATCAATAATATTATAAAAATAATATTGCCAAGTTCCTCCATGTTAGAAACATGACTTACGACCAAAGGAAAAAATGGCTGGAGTCGCTTGGCACCTTAGTAGGTGTGCCAAAAATCTAACTTACAAAAATCAATGAAAACTAATGAAAACAAAAATACCAATATTTACAAAAATATATCTACAAGAAAACACATTAATAGCTCCGTACTTATTCTTGTCCAGCGTGAACCTCCGGCAGCCCCTATCTCTCTCTCCTATTCAGGGTGAAAAGCTCCTTTTATTAGGCACTAGGACAGATCACCTTTAACTACCAACAAAGTTAACTTACAATGACACATAAATTAGAATATGATGGACCCCATAACATAATTAAAATCATATTACAAAATAAACAGAAATGTCTACAAGGTACAAACGACATATACACATTTACACATTTCCGTTACTGAAGAAATGGAATATTTCATCATGTATGGTGGGAAAGGTACCATAATGCCAACCCAAGCACATCAGCTCAGTTGAGGACGTAGCAGATGACACATGCCTGCCGTGAAAAGACAGCATGAAACAGTTGAACGCTCAACTCAGTCGTACGCTTACCGTGAAGAACAAATAAAGAACGAAATCAAACCAGACCTTAGTCTGACTCTGAAGTCCTGCAGCCATGTGGAGGGAATCTAGTGGGCCAACAAAGAGAATATAATGGGGAAGACATTGAAGTGCGTACACTCACCACAATGACAGCACTATGGCAAGGCAACGTTTGTGTATGAGTTGATGAGCTTGCGTAAGGAGTGCGTTTACTAAGCACTCTTCATCACACTCCATCATTTTGAGCCTGTTGCTCTAAAAAAATCAATTTGTCAATACAGGAAAATGTTACGGAAACATGTTAGCAAAGTTGTGATTTTGTTCTGGGCCCCCAGTATTTTGGATGAGCTTCAGATACTTCTCTAGATCAGCAACCAATGGATGTAGATGGACTTCTGCATCAAACTTTAGAAACTGAATGGACAAGACAGAGAAGAGAAGTCAGGATGTCATTTTGCAGCTTGATTTCATGACAGTAAAATTTTGTGCTAATGCTTAGTCTATTTAAAAGTAATCGTATGAATATTGGTTACTGCATTAATAAATTCACTGGACTAGCATCCAGAGCCTGGATTGCAGATGTAGGGACACAAGTTGCATCCGAGGAATTTAAGTTTATGTAATTAAATAAAACCACAAACTGAAAAGTTCGCACCTGTCACAATAAACATGAAGCTCCTGGATGGCCATTAAAGCCCACCTGATTCACTGATATCCCTCCAGGAAGGAAATCTCCCATCCTTACCTAGCCTGGCCTATATCATATCGAACTAAAGTAACAGCCCTTTGAAATAGCCTAGCCTGTGAACCTCTTCAAGCTTTGCAAGCAGCATCCTGATCCCATGAAAGGATAAATAAACAATGACATAGTTCACTGCAGTTGGATACTTCACTGGAAGAAGTCACATAATGTAGTTGATGATTTATGTTAGGCTACCCTCAATCAAACAGTGGAAGAAGGGCCAAGAGCTCACGGAGAATTTGTCCAGTGTAGAACTGTAGATTTTGCTACAAGTCTCTCTGTGTTTGTGGATGCCAATGTCCATTTGCTTTTTCTGGTCAACTGAAATACTGACTTGTGAAACACAACCATTAATGGCACCAATTGAACCACAAGGCCTCTAAAGACAGAGACAGAAGTGCACGTTTCCAGCTAGAATTATACAATGCTCTGTTAGTTTGGAAAAGGAAGAGAAAAATTGCTGGAAATGGTTATTTTGCTTTTTTTTCCGTTTGTAAGTATCAGAGTGTTGCTATTTAAGATTCACTATTGCAATTGACTCTTTGAGCCTAATGAGTCTGTAGGTAAGAAGTGTAAGGCCTAATATTGAAGATTTTCAATAATCCTCTTTAGTTATTCAGAAATGAATTCAGTCATATGAATGGTGTCCTATATCCCATGCATACCCAAACAAATATGTGCTCAAAATGGTCATGTATCTGGTCATGTATTTTATGGTCTTTCAAATTGACCACATAGCTCTCTCAGTTATAAAGGTGATTATATTTCAGAAATACTTTATGGAGTTATAGAGTTGTACAGCCTAAAAACAGGCCATTTTTCCCACTACAGTTTTAACAACTATCATGCTATCTATACTAATCCTACTCATCTGTATTAATGCTGCACCCTTCTATACTTTATTCAGTCAAATATCTGACCAGATGCCTTTTAAATGTTGTAACTGTTCATACTCCCATCACTGTTCCACCACCATAAAGAGTGCTTTCCATGCCATCCCACAACCGCACTTTGACAAGTCCAATTACCTGGCTACACTTCTACTCCTGACATATAGACAGAGATTGAAGACCACAGCACAAATGGTGTGGATCACCAAGTTATGGTTAAAGAAGGAATAGGAGTGTATACAAGACTGCTTTGAATTGGCGGACTGGATGATATTCAGAAAGTCATCCTCAAATCTGGTGAATATGTCACAGGTGTCACCAACTTCATAAAGACCTCGGAGGCCAATGTCAGAACATCCTTGCAGATAGTAAACCCAGGCAAACCATTAAGATTTGATGGTATACAGTACTTAGCCGAGTACTGAAAACCAGTGCTGACTGACTGGCTGGAGTGCTCAGAGATATCTTTAGCCTCTCACTGCAGCTGTCTGATGTTCCCATCTGCTTCAAAAGGGCAGCAATCATACCAATGTCCAAGGAGAGCAGGGTGAGATGTCTCAGCAACATCACTCAATATCAGTAACATCTACCATAATGATGTAATTTTAGAGATCGGTTATGGCTAGAATTAGCTCCTGCCTAAGCAATGAACCCGGGTTCAGAATGCTGATGCATGACAGAGAACAGCCTTGCCAAGCTGTTGTTGTTCCACACCATGAGCCTCATGAAGATCCTCTGCACTTTCTGGCAAGAAATATCTCCCACCACACCCTACTCCTTCAGTGCAACCAGGAAGACATAGCCACAATCATCATGAGGAAACGTTGGAGATGGACTGGATATGTGATGAGAAAAGCCAGCTCCACCACCAAGACAGCACTCATTGGACCACTGAAGGGCGGAGGAGATGCAGGAGACCAAAGACAACTTGGCACTGTACCGTACAGGGGGAGATGAAGACCCTGAACCACACCTGGGACACAATAGAGAAGATGGCTAAGGACAGACTGAGATGGAGGACCTTCATTGATGCCCTAAGTGCTAGCAGGATAACAGGCATTTGATTAGGATGAGCAATGAATTGGACCTGCTACATATCACCTACTACTGAGTCAGGTTTACAGTAGACACAGTCTCACTGGCTTTTTCCGTTGCTTTGGAGCACCTTGACAACAGCAAAACATAATTCAGGCTGCTATATTATCAAGTACAGCTCAGTATTCAATAGCAACATCCTCTCAATATTAATGAACAAGCTTTTAAATGTGAGCCTTTATATCTCCCTCTGCAACTAACTGCTTGACTGCCTCATCAGGAGACACCCTCAGTACAGATCAGTGATAACATCTCCTCCTCACTGACTTCAAGGATGTGTGCTTAGCTCACATGCTCTACTGTCTCTATACTCATGATTGCCTGGCTATGCATATCTCAAGCATCATAACTTTGCAGATAACACTACCATTGTTGGTAAAATCTCAGAAAGAAACCAGGAAGCATTTAGGAGTGAAGTCGATCAGCTGGTAACATGGGGTCATAATGATAACCTTGCTCTCAATATTAGCAAGACTCAATAGTTGATTGTGGACTTCAGAAAGGGGCAGGCAAGAGAACACACATCAGACGTCATTAAGGGGTCAGTGGTGAAAAGAGTGAGGGGCTTTAAATTCTTGCATGTCAAGATCTCTGAGGCCCAACACATTGTTGCAATCATGATGAAGGCATGCCAATGGGTCTACTTCATTAGGAGATCAGGAATTTTGTCAACAAAGACTCTTGCAAATTTTTCTAGACAATCATTCTGAATGGTTGCATCACAGCCAGATATGGAGGCTCCAGTGCGCAGGATCGCAAAAGGCTGCAGAGGATTGTAGACACAGCCAGCTCTATTATAGAAACAACTTTCCCCACCATTGAGGACATCTTCATGAAGCGGTGCCTTAAGAAGCCAGCACACATCATTAAGGACCCTCACCATTTGAGACATGCCACCGTCTCTTTCCTGCCACTGGGGAGGAGGCACAGAAGCCTGAAAATCCACACTCAGCAGTTCAGGAAAGGCTTCCTCCCCTCCATCACCACATTTCTGAATGGTCCACAAACCCCTGAACCATACCTCATTATTCCTTTTTTGTAATATTTAGTTTATAATTTATAGTAATTAGTACTGTTCTGCTGCCACAACAAAAATACTTCCTTGTGCAATTAGATTCTCGATTTCCACACTTGAAGACCCCAGTCAGTTCAAACTGGCAACAATTTCTCTGCTCCACAATCACCATCAGCACAGGTGCACCACAAGACTGTGTGCTTAGCCCCTGCTCTACTCACTTTACACCTAAGACAGTGTGGCTAAGCACAGCTCCAATATCATATTCAAGTTTGCTGACAACGCCACTGTCATTGACCAAATCAAATGTGGCGACAAATCAGTATATAAGAGGGAGGTTGAAAATCTGGCAAGTGGTGCCACAACAACCTCCCACTCAATGTCAGCAGACCGAGGAGCTGATTACTGACTTCAGGAGGAGGAAACCACTGGTCCATGAGCCAGTCCTCACTGGGGGTCAAAGGTAAAGAGGGTCAGCACCTTTAAATTCTTCAATATTATCATTTCAAGGACCTGTCCTGGGCCTGGCACATAAATAGAATTATGAAGTAAACATCGCAGCACCTCTACTTCCTTAGAAGCTTACAAAGATTCAGCATGACATCTAATACTCTCAAAAACTTCTATAGATGTGTGGTGGAGAGTAAATTGACTGGTTCTATCACAGTCTGGTATGGAAACAGAAATGAATGGAAATCCTACAAAAAGTAGTGGATGTGGCCCAGTCCATCGCAGGTAAAGGCCTCCCCTCCACTGAGCACGTCTACACGTAGTGCTGTCGCAGGAAACCAGCATCCGTCATCGGGGACTGCATCACCCAGGTCATGTTCTCTCCTCACTGCTTCCATCAGGAAGAAGGTACAGGAGCCTCGAGACTCACACCACCAGGTTCAGAAATAATCATTACCCCTCGACCAACAGGCTCTTGAACATGTGGGGATAACTTCATTCAACTTCACTTCTTCATTTGCCCCATCACTGAAATGCTCCCACACCCTATGAACTTACTTTCAAGGACTCTTCATCTCATGCTCTTGATATTTATTGGTTATTTATTTATGTTCGTTGTTATTTTTTTCTCACCTCAAGCTGGTAAAACCTGAGGTACAGGCATAGCCAAGCATACTTATTTCTCAGTCACTTGGAATTTCTGGATTTTTCCAGTGGTGTTTAGTATTGTGGCTTTCTGGAGATTTACATAAATATTGGTGTGTAAGCCTAACTGTTCAATGCTATTGTGTAGTGACTCTGGGATGACACCAAGTGTAAATATTACTACTGGGGCAATGGATACCCTGCTCACGTTCCACAGTCTTTCAATTTAACATATTTCTGGTGTCTTTCACTTACTGATTTCTGTTTGTTCTGTGTACTTGGAATGGCTATATCTATTAAGTATGTTGTTCTTCATTTTTTTATCCTGTACTAATATATCTGGAAGGTTATTATGGATTGTCCGATCTATAATAGGTAGGTCATAATATAATTTGTTAGACTCTGTAACTAAAACTGGAACAGGCTTACATTTCTAGTAAGGTATGGTGTTTTTCACGAGTTTGTATTTTAAAGCAAGATTTTGTTGAATGATATTTAGCCACTTGATTGTGCCTGTGTAAGTAGCTAGATTGAGTTAATCTGGGTGGTGCCCAGCCTTCAAAGAATGTTTCAACCCTAACCACTGCATTCTCCAGATGGTGGGTCAGCAGTGGGTCATGCTTTTCATCAAGGCTCAATGCAGACAGCAACCTCCAATCTGACGTTGCTGGGAACCCTGTACAGCTGATCTCCATGGGAATAGCCACGTCTGCCGTCCTTCGTCCCTGCACTCCTGGACTGAGGACTGGTACCTCAGAGCCTTCCTCTCGTGAGCCTCCTCACATCCCATATCCTTCCTCCCATGGTACTGTGAGCTCCACCAAGATGATTTTCTTGTCTTCGCTGGACCACAGTACGATGTCTAGTCGAAGTGTGGTTTGCACCATCTCCGGGACTGCAGCTTCCTCCCCACATTGACCCTCATCTCCCATAATTTGGCAGTTTGCAGCAGATTGGATTTAAGCCTCTTTGATATGACTGGTGGGGCCCTCTCCTTGATGAAAATCACTGCCCTGTTTGCATCTCTGCCAGCTGCTCTCGTTTTACACCTCTCCCGCTCCAATGTGTCAGCAAGGGACAGCAGGAACTCATCATGGCGCCATCTATACCATCCTTGTGTTAAAGCTGTTTTGCATCCTGACATTATATGTGCCAGTGAACCCCACTAACCACAGAGCTTGCAGTTAGGGTCCTCTCTCAGTCACCATGTGTGCAGCAGTGATGGTGTAGAAAGAGTGTCATACATGGACCACAGGTTGCCGTAATGGTTTAAGATCCCCTTTCTTCTCCATTGGGCCGAATTACTGTTTCACAAAGTTGAACACAATGGCTGTGAGGGAATTGATTTTCCTGTGGACAGGTCCTGCCAATGTAGCTTCCAAGATGCAATCCAGGCAGTCATTAAACAGCTTCCAGGATACATTGTCTGATGATCTAGACCATCTGATCCTCTCTTTCCTTGATGAATGGATTAGGGTGTCAGAGAGACAATCACTTGGTCAATTCTTTGGCACTGGGGCGGCTCAGGTGCTGCAAGATCTTCAGCTCTGTGGGGTGCTTTCTGGCTAGAGTTCTCCATTGTCTCTCCAGGTGCTGTGTCCGTGCGTTGCATTTGAGTCACCTTCGTTGCACAGCTGGACCTGCTTTGGTGTATTTTGAGGTCTTTAATGTTTGCGGAGATTTTGCCGCAGTGGTGCTTTGCAATGAATGCCTCCATGGTCAGCGTTGTTTGCTTGAGCCTTCTCATTATTGTATTTCCTGTCCTGGCTGTTGCCGTTATGTCCGTCCTATTGAGTTTCCCATCCTCCCCCACTCTTGGGAGACTTGGGGGTATTGTGTATTTCGTTCATCCGTAGCTTGTATGGTGCCCTCTTGCGAGTGCTGTACACAAGGTTGCTAGCCTTGTATGCCCGTGCCTGTCTTTCCTGGAGGTCAGCTGCCCTTCCAACATCACCAACCTTCCTCGATTGCCATTCAGTCTTTCCTGGAAGTCAATGGCAAACCAGATGTCACTTGCATCATACGCCGGGGTGCTCTCTTCAGTTACCTGGTCATAGCCTTTGGCGAGGAGTAGATGTCATCAGGTGGTGCCCAACCTTCAGAGCATGTTTCAGTCCTTAACCAGTACACTCTCCAAATGGTGGGTCAGCAGTGGTGGCCAATCTGCCAATCTGCTCCTGACTTCCAGCTCAACTCCTCTCACCTGCTCCATATCCAGCAAGAGGCTCTGTCTGCTTCCTCCCCATCCTGCAAGCTGCTTGGTTCTTGCTCTTTCCATCAAGGCCCAGCACAGACAGCAACCCACATGCTGACCTTGCCAGGAACCCTCTACAGCTGAATAGCTGAATACAGGGGAATAGCCATGTCTTCCATCCCTTGTCCCCGCACTCTTGGACTAAGGACTGGTACTTCAGAGCCTTCCTCTCGTGAGCCTCCTTGTATCCTTCCTCCCACTGTACTGTGAATTCCACCAGGGTGATTTTCTTGTCTTTGGTAGATTACTGTGTGTGTACTCTGATAAAGAATCTACCTTGAACTTTGCACTTTGAATTTTACAGCATACAAGACAGTGCTAATAAACCTGATGCTGACCTTCCCGGGCATCTCAGCAATGGACCCCCTGAATTTGTAAAAAATGTAAAAATATGATTTATTTTTATTTTGTGTAACTTCTTTTAAATGTTATATAAAACAGTACTAACTGTTGCTCTTCACTTGAAATGCTATGAAATTTAATATTTTAACTCCGTGTAATGTAATTAAATTTAGACACTCTATTTTCTGATTCACTGTTCATGGTAATAAACGCAGGTTGTCTACCCTTTGCTTTTCACTTCTCAGATGTCCAGATGAGTAGTGAACTGCTGAGTACCCGGTACTGGATCAACAAATATTGTCAATTAACCAGAATCCCCATTGAGTGCTGAATCTCCACTTACTTCACACTTACTGAATTGGATTCAGGATTTTTTTTCAGTCCATCTCATTCAAGAACCGTGATCAGTGGGCATATACAATTCCTACACTCTTCACGAAGTGCTCATTTCAGATATCATTGAAAAATGACAGAATTAGAAATCTGGTGTCCCCTATTTGCTGTCATTTACACGATAGAACTAAAGGTCAGGGGATAAGGGTGAAAGGTGCAATGTTCAAGGAGAACATGAGGGGGTTCTTCTTCACTAAGAGGGTGCTGAGAGTGTGGAACGAGCTGCCAGTGGAAGTGGTGGATGCAGGTTTGATCCCAACACTTTAGAGAAATTTGGATGAGTGGGTATAGAGGGCAATGGACCAAGTGCCAGTCAATGGGACTAGGCTGATGAATAGCTCAGCATGGGTTCATGATCATGTGGTTAACTGCATCAGCAACTTTGCAGATGACACCAAGATTGGGGGTGTAGTGGACAGTGAGGAAGACTGTCATGGTTTGCAGTGGGAAATGGGCTGCAAAATGGCAAATGGAATATAATGCAGACAAGTGCAAAGTGTTACACTTCAGTAGGACCAACAAGGGTAGGTCTTAAGGCTGATTTATACTTGTGCGTACTAGCTTACGCCATAGGCTACGCAAGTGGGCTACGCCGTTGTGAGCATTTATACTCGTGCGTTGGTGCGTCTGCGCCACTCTGCAATTCACCGCCAAAACGCTAGTTGGCGGTGGGGTTTCTATGCCACTGTGTTGAGTTTCTTCGTGTTGAAACTCAACACAAAGAAACTCAAACTTCAAACAATGACGATTGAAACTGAAGGAGGGTGAATTTTCTGTGCTTGTCCGGCCACTGAGAGACATGGACGAAGAAATGCATTTCAAATACTTTCGGATGTCGGCAGGTAGATTTGACGATTTGGTTCATCATCTCCAACCATTTATTTTGCATCAGTGCACGCACAGTATACTCAGAGACTGGCATTCACCATTCGAGCTTTAGCTTCAGGTGGAAGTCAACAGGCTGCAGCAGCTAGCTACAAACTGGCGTCAAGCACAGGGTCCTCCATAATTTCGGAGGTCTGTAAAGCATTATGGAAAGCATTGCAGCCAGAGTTCCTTCCCTGCCCTTCAGTCGCCCAGTGGGAAGCTATTGCAGCGTAGGAGAAAATGTGATGCTACCAAGCGGACCAATCACAATCGTTGCAGTCTGCGTCGCCGCGATGTGTAGTTACATTTTGGGAGAGGTGCGCGTTAGGCTACAGTGTAGGGTTTGGCGTATAGCACACCGTAGGGCATGCAGCTACTCTGTACCTACTGTGTACATTTGACGCCCAAGTATAAATCAGCCTTTATGCAGTGAGCAGTAGGGCACTGAGGAGTGTGGTAGAACAAAGGGATCTGGGAATACAGGTGCGTAATTCACTGAAAGTGATGTCACAGGTAGATAGGGTCTTAAAGAAAACTTTTGGCACATTGGCCTTCATAAATCAATGTATTGAGCACAAGAGAAGGGATGCTATGTTGAAGTTGTATAAGACATTGTTGTGGCCTAATTTGGAGTATTTTGTGCAGTTTTGGTCACCTACCTACAGGAAAGATGTAAGTAAGTTAAAAGAGAACTGAGAAAATTTACAAGGATGTTGCCTGGTCTGAGTGACCCGAGTTATAAGCAAAGATTGAATAGGTTAGGACTTCATTCCTTGAACGTGGAAGATAACAAGAAGATTTGATAGAGGTATACAATATTATGATGGGTATAGATTGGATAAATGCCAGCAGACTTTTCCACTGTGGTTGGGTGGGACTATAACTAGAGGTCATGAGTTGAGGGGGAAAGGAGAAAAGTGTAAGGGAAAGATAAGGGGAAACTTCTTCACTCAGAGGGTTGGGAATGAGCTGCCAGCACAAGTAGTGCATGCAAGCTCGATTTCAACATTTAAGAGAAGTTTGGATAGAAGTACACGGATAGTAGGGTTATGGAGGAGTTGCGGTCCCAGTGCAGGTCAATGCGAGTAGGCACTTTAAATGGTTTGGTACAGACTAGATAGGCCAAAGGTTCTGTTTCTGTGTTGTAGTTTTCTATGACTCTATGACTCTATAACTCTATAACAACACAAATTCATTGTTAGCTGGAAAAACATTTAAAAGATATAATTCAGAGGAAAATTTATTTAGTGGTTTTTTACATCTTCAGGAATTTCCAAGGAGCTTAAATCCAGTTTCAAAAGATTATTATAAGGTACAGTTATACCTGTTGTGCAAGTAAAGTGCAGTGGTTTCTTTTGTTCATAGGAAAGTTTGTCTGCTAAGAAATGGGTGGAAAAATAGATTGATTGCTTTTTGGTGCGTCTCAGTGAATGGTAAGATGTTCTGCAAAAGACCAAGGCAACTGTTCTTCTTCAGCACCATAAGATCTGCTATATCCACCTGGGCTACCAGACGTATTTTTGGTTTCAAAATTATGCTCTAAAGATGCTCCGCAAATGTAAATGTCTCAACACTTACTGCAAATACATCAAATTGTATTACTTCCACGGGTCCATTTTGAATTTACCAGGTAAATTCTGTCTCCACAAATCCAATCTCATGTGTTTGGCATGGAGGACAAGCAAAAGCCAAACAGGGGGCTACTTAACAAGGGGAAAATTGTAAGATACCATCCCATCTGTTACCAGAGCAAAGCCTTCAATGAATCAGGCAAACAAGGCTCTTGGGATCTTAGCAACATCAAAGTGGATTAAGACTGCAGCAGGTTGAAATCCCTTGTCATCCCAGACTTTCTCTGCCACTGAACTCCAGATTATGTAATAGAAATACTTTTTTAAAATTACAGTTTACATCATGTTTTCCAAGCAGAACTAATTTGAATTTCTAAACCTAGGTGTTAATGTAAGATGCTAATGTAATCAAATCTATTTAACAGCAGCAAATCAAGAGTCTAAATTTGCATAAATTACCTCCCTTTGTTAACTTCAGACAAATTGGAGCCTTTATTTCTTTAAAGAATACGTATCATGGTGCTGGCTAGTAAAATATTTTAAATCTGCTCAGATATTGTATACTAAACATGCGATGATCACATATGTTGATACATTTGATTCTCAAGGTATAATTGCTATGAATGATGTGGTACATAGTTTGACTGTAAGACATGTGGCCAGGTGAATTGATTATGGGGAACAAGGACATGGCAGACCAATTGAATAACTAATTTGGTTCTGTCTTCACTAAGGAGGACATAAATAATCTTCCAGAAATAGTAGGGGACAGAGGGTCTAGTGAGATGGAGGAACTGAGGGAAATACATGTTAGTAGGGAAGTGGGGTTAGGTAAATTGAAAGGATTAAAGGCAGATAAATCCCCAGGGCCAGATGGTCTGCATCCCAGAGTGCTTAAGGAAGTAGCCCAAGAAATAGTGGATGCATTAGTGATAATTTTTCAAAACTCTTTAGATTCTGGACTAGTTCCTGAGGATTGGAGGATGGCTGATATAACCCCGCGTTTTAAAAAAGGAGGGAGAGAGAAACCGGGGAACTATAGACTGGTTAGCCTAACATCGGTGGTGGGGAAAATGCTAGAGTCAGTTATCAAAGATGTGATAATAGCACATTTGGAAAGCGGTGAAATCATCGGACAAAGTCAGCATGGATTTGTGAAAGGAAAATCATGTCTGATGAATCTCATAGAATTTTTTGAGGATGTAACTAGTAGAGTGGATAGGGGAGAACCAGAGGATGTGGTATATTTGGATTTTCAAAAGGCTTTTGACAAGGTCCAACACAGGAGATTAGTGTGCAAACTTAAAGCACACGGTATTGGGGGTAAGGTATTGGTGTGGATAGAGAATTGGTTGGCAGACAGGAAGCAAAGAGTGGGAATAAACGGGACCTTTTCAGAATGGCAGGCAGTGACGAGTGGGGTACCAC
The DNA here is from genome assembly GCF_963921235.1 of Mobula hypostoma. NCBI lineage: Eukaryota > Metazoa > Chordata > Chondrichthyes > Myliobatiformes > Myliobatidae > Mobula > Mobula hypostoma. Next base: position 71,680,065 of record NC_086099.1, on the reverse strand, counting down.
AAGGCTCAGTGCTGGGACCCCAGTTGTTTACAATATATATTAATGACTTAGATAAGGGAATTAAATGCAGCATCTCCAAGTTTGCGGATGACACGAAGCTGGGCGGCAGTGTTAGCAGTGAGGAGGATGCTAAGAGGATGCAGGGTGACTTGGATAGGTTAGGTGAGTGGGCAAATTCATGGCAGATGCAATTTAATGTGGATAAATGTGAGGTTATCCACTTTGGTGGCAAAAACAGGAAAACTGATTATTATCTGAATGGTGGCCGATTAGGAAAAGGGGAGGTGCAACGAGACCTGGGTGTCATTATACACCAGTCATTGAAAGTGGGCATGCAGGTACAGCAGGCGAATGGTATGCTGGCATTCATAGCAAGAGGATTCGAGTACAGGAGCAGGGAGGTACTACTGCAGTTGTACGAGGCCTTGGTGAGACCACACCTGGAGTGTTGTGTGCAGTTTTGGTCCCCTAATCTGAGGAAAGATATTCTTGCCATAGAGGGAGTACAATGAAGGTTCACTAGATTGATTCCTGGGATGGCAGGACTTTCATATGATGAAAGACTGGATCGACTATGCTTATATTCTCTGGAATTTAGAAGATTGAGGGGAGATCTTATTGAAACGTATAAAATCCTAAAGGGATTGGACAGGCTAGATGCAGGAAGATTGTTCCCAATGTTGGGAAGTCCAGAACGAGGGGTCACAGTTTGAGGATAAAGGGGAAGCCTTTTAGGACCGAGATTAGGAAAAACTTCTTCACACAGAGAGTGGTGAATCTGTGGAATTCTCTGCCACGGGAAACTGTTGAGGCCAGTTCATTGGCTATGTTTAAGAGGGAGTTAGATATGGCCCTTGTGGCTAAAAGGATCAGGGGGTATGGAGGGAAGGCTGGTACAGGGTTCTGAGTTGGATGATCAGCCATGATCATACTGAATTGCTCGAAGGGCCGAATGGCCTACTTCTGCATCTATTTTCTATGTTTCTATGTTTCTATAAAGTGTATATGATGTATATTAATGAAAATGTATCTCTTTGTGGGAATGATCTGTAAAGAATATTCATCTGTTTTGCATACGGGAATTCTGTAATGAACACTCATCTTAGGAAGTGTACCCAAATTTATAAATTCTACATATTCATGTTATTAATTTTGTGATTAACAGACTTGCACAAAGATATTTCACAGTAGATAAGGTTGCTAAAGAATAAATCTGTTACTTGAAAACAGTATCAAAATCAGTTTGTAGATTTTAAGCAGAAATGTTAATTAGAATGCTCCAGACATTGTAATCACCTTCTTCACTAGAGCACTTGACAGAAACTATTAATGTTATTCATATCATAAATTTCCCTGCTCTACAGAGCTACATAGAACTATACAGTGAGAGAGATTGACAGAGTAGAGAGGCTATTTCATTCAGTTAGAAAGCCTAGGTCTAGGGGGCATGGTTTTAGGCAAAGGGATCTATCAATTGGGACTGAGGAGAGAAACAATTTTCTTCATAGAAAGCATTGGAAGTATTTGAAATTGATTTCATGGAGCCATTGAGTATATTCAAGGCTGAAATCTTCAGATTTTTGGATACAAGCGGATTAACTTAGGCACAAGATAAGCCATTATTTTACAAAATGACGGAGCAGATGAGAGGACCATATGGTTTATTTCTGCTCCTTTTAAGCTCTTATGTTCTTACTTTGTCAGCCATCAAGAGAGCTGCAAAAGTCTGTCACAAGCGCTTGGCCTGGCATTTCATGCACTGACATTGTTTGACTGGTCACCCTGCTCTATTAGCTCCCCATGGGAGGTGAGAGCAGTAAGAATATGGTAAGCAACATCTCCAAATATGGAGGGAGATCATTGGAAGGAGGTGGAAGAAGTTTCCGGAAGCAGTAAGCATACTATATATCTCTCATCTTCAGTGGCTGAGAGAAAAAGTTCATTTTATGAATACGGTTTTCAATTACTGAAGAACGTCCAGTTTTTGCTGAAAATGCTGCAATAAAGTTTATGTGTGCCTCATAATTTGCATTAGGAAAAGTGTAATTGATCTTCTTGTGATACATAGACATCATACAACGTTTTCGGAAATATTACAGAAAAAATTGTTATTTTTGCTAGCTGTGCTGTTCAATTTATTTTCCATTTAAATATCTAACAAAAAAAGTAGGTAGATTCCTTACTGTACAAAGATGATCATTTCCAGTGGAAAAAAATGAAATATTGGTATGTAATCTATAATACACCAAAATTCTTTGTGAGAACACATTTGTTTTTGTATATGACATAATGGAGGTATTCCTGAATCTACAAACATTCTGTTAATGAAATTTTGCTATAGCTCCATTGATAATTTGAGATACATGTTTCTATGCAAATATCTGTCTTGTGTTTTAGAAAATCCTGTACCATGCTCCCTCCAGGGGAATGCACATTCCCAACATGCACAATGCATTTCATCCAGCCTTTTCAACTAACAAAATTTCACCTAACACAACACTTTCTGGGACTGCAAACATAACTCAATGTCTAGAAAACAGAAATTCTCTCCAATTTGCTCAGCAGTGTGCCTTATAGGCTCCGTCGTCTTTCTTCTCCAGGTCTCTTGGGTTAGCAGCAGAATGACAAAAATAGAAAAATTAGCACTAGCCTTGCACTGAAGATACCATTACTGAAACTTCTGCCTCCATGTACTGGTTGAGCTAGTATATACTATCAACCCTGATTTCAAAACTACAGCAAGATTGCAATTGCTGCAGACAATTTTACTGTATCTAGTTAACAGGAATATTGGACATTCCAAGAATGATGACTGACTTAAGTTCAGGAAATAATTCAGGCTCTTTCAAGCTTAAGGGCTGGATTGACATATACACTCCACGGCCACTCTTATTAGGTACCTCCTGTATCTAATAAAGTGGCCACTGAGTGAAGGTTTGAGATCTTCTGCTGCTGTAGCCTATCCACTTCAAGATTCAAAGTGTTATGTGCTCAAAGATGATGGTCTGCACACCACTGTTGTAACATGTGGTTATTTGAGTTACTGTTGCCTTCCTGTTAGCTTGAAATTTCATGACAGGTTCTAAACCTGGTTCTGATTCTGAACCATTCTGATTACTCTCCTCTTTCTTCTTTCATTAAGAAGGCACTTTTGCCCACAGAACTGCTGATCATTGGAATTTTTTTTGTTTTTCACACCACTCTCTGTAAACTCTAGAGGCTGTTTAGCATGAAAATCCCAGGAGATCAGCAGTTTCTGAGACACTCATATCACCCTGTCTGCCATCAACAATCATTCCACTGTCAAAGACATTTAGATCACATTTCTTCCGCAATCTGATGTTTGGTCTGAACAACAACCACAATGCTTGACCATCTCTGCATGCTTTTATGCACTGTGTTGCTGCTATATGATTCGCTGATTAGATATTTTCATTAATGAGCAGGTGTACAGGTGTACCCAATAAAGTGACCACTGAGTGTAGTTCCTTATGAATGATCTATTCAAACCTGTGGTAGTCAAAGTTAGATGAAGGGCTAGGATTAGGATTAAGATTTTTGCATTCTTTTTCTCTTCAAATTGATTGCAGTTTGGAGGTCATTTAGTACTTCAAAATGTTGCTCCCGTTCACCTGGTGGTATCCGTTAGTCTCGCGAGACCATGGATCTGCGCCTGGAAGGTCTCCAGGGCGCAGGCCTGGGGAAGGTTGTATGGAAGACCAGCAGTTGCCCATGCAGCAGGTCTTCCCTCTCCACGACATCGATGTTGTCCAAGGGAAGGGCAAGGGCCGATACAGCTTGGCACCAGTGTCATCACAGGAGTTGCCAGAACGAGGTTGAAGGCAACTTTGGACTGCCTTAGGGACTCCAGCTCCAGATTTGTCCTCAGGGTTTACTCCCGAAGCCTTTCCCATGAGTGGGTATGGCCGCAAGGCAGCGGAGATTTGAAATCAGAGTTTTCGCCCTTTTAGATGGACTGCCTTCCCAGGCTGACAAGCTCCATCTACCCAAAGCACTAGTTTTAAGGTGCCAGGACCCACCTTCACCCTTTCTCCTGTCAGTAGAAACAGTTCTGTCGGGCTGAGGAGTGGTAGTGCGGACAAGCTCCCACTACCTAAAAGTGCTCCTCACGGCATATGCCTCAAATAGCCTCTGACAAGCAAGTCCAACTCCTGGCCTTCTCATGCCGTACACCTTAGGAAACATAATTTGGGATGCTCACTGCAGAATAACCCATCTTCTAAATTTGGGACTAAAAATGACAAAGATCTAATCCCAATTCCACAGGATAAATGAGAAGTGATGAAATTACTTTCAACAAAATAGTGTTGCAAAAGCTTGATGTGAGTTTCAAACTGAAATATGAATTTAGTACATTTCTACTAAACTTTTATACAGTAAAATTATCAAAATATGTATTATGCTGTTGTTATTAAATTAACTGTCTCTTCAATAGCATGATATATACCGGTGTCGGATGTGGGAGGCCCTGGAGTCTCCAAGCCTCCCGGACGTCTACATCTGCGCCAAGTGCATCGAGATGCAGCTCCTAAGGGACCGCGTTACGGAACTGGAGCTGCAGCTCGATGACCTTCGTCTGGTCAGGGAGAGCGAGGAGGTGATAAAGAGGAGTGGAAGGCAGGTGGTCACGCCGGGGCCACGGGAGGCAGACAAGTGGGTCACGGTTAGGAGGGGGAAGGGGAAAAGTCAGGTGATGGGGAGTACCCCGGTGGCTGTGCCCCTTAACAACAGGTACTCCTGTTTGAGTACTGTTGGGGGAGACAGCTTACCCGGGGGAAGCGACAGTGGCCGTGCCTCCGGTACAGAGTCTGGCCCTGTAGCTCAGAAGGGTAGGGCAAGGAAGAGGAGGGCAGTTGTGATAGGGGACTCGATAGTAAGGGGGTCAGATGGGCGATTCTGCGGACGCAGTCCAGAGACCCGGATGGTAGTTTGCCTCCCTGGTGCCAGGGTCCGGGATATTTCTGATCGTGTCCAAGATATCCTGAAGTGGGAGGGTGAGGAGCCAGACGTCGTGGTACATATAGGTACCAATGACATAGGTAGGAAAAGGGATGAGGTCCTGAAAGGAGAATATAGGGAGCTAGGAAGGGAGTTGAGAAAAAGGACCGCAAAGGTAGTAATCTCGGGATTACTGCCTGTGCCATGCGACAGTGAGAGTAGGAATGTGATGAGGTGGAGGATAAATGCGTGGCTGAGGGATTGGAGCAGGGGGCAGGGATTCAAGTTTTTGGATCATTGGGACCTCTTCTGGGGCAGGCGTGACCTGTACAAAAAGGATGGGTTACACTTGAATCCTAGGGGGACCAATATCCTGGCAGGGAGATTAGCGGGGACTACTGAGGTGACTTTAAACTAGAATGGTTGGGGGGTGGGAATCAAATTAAAGAGGCTAGGCGTGAGGAGGTTAGTTCACAACAGAGGGCTGGGAACCAGTGCAGAGAGACAGAGGGGTGTAAAGTGAGGGTAGAAGCAAAAAGTACAAAGGAGAAAAGTAAAAGTGGCAGGCCGACAAATCCAGGGCAAGCATTAAAAAGGGCCACTTTTCAACATAATGGTGTAAGGGCTAAGTGAGTTGTAAAAGAGCGCCTGAAGGCTTTATGTGTCAATGCAAGGAGCATTTGTAATAAGGTGGATGAATTGAAAGTGCAGATTGTTATTAATGATTATGATATAGTTGGGATCACAGAGACATGGCTCCAGGGTGACCAGGGATGGGAGCTCAACGTTCAGGGATATTCAATATTCAGGAGGGATAGACATGAAGGAAGGGGAGGTGGGGTGGCGTTGCTGGTTAAAGAAGAGATTAACGCAATAGAAAGGAAGGACATAAACCGGGAAGATGTGGAATCGATATGGGTAGAGCTGCGTAACACTAAGGGGCAGAAGACGCTGGTGGGAGTTGTGTACAGGCCACCTAACAGTAGTACTGAGGTCGGAGATGGTATTAAACAGGAAATTAGAAATGTGTGCAATAAAGGAACAGCAGTTATAATGGGTGACTTCAATCTACATGTAGACTGGGTGAACCAAATTGGTAAAGGTGCTGAGGAAGAGGATTTCTTGGAATGTATGCGGGATGGTTTTTTGAACCAACATGTCGAGGAACCAACTAGAGAGCAGGCTATTCTGGACTGGGTTTTGAGCAATGAGGAAGGGTTAATTAGCGATCTTGTCGTGAGAGGCCCCTTGGGTAAGAGTGACCATAATATGGTGGAATTCTTCATTAATATGGAGAGTGAGATAGTTAATTCAGAAACAAAGGTTCTGAACTTAAAGAGGGGTAACTTTGAAGGTATGAGACGTAAATTAGCTAAGATAGACTGGCAAATGACACTTAAAGGATTGACGGTGGATATGCAATGGCAAGCATTTAAAGGTTGCATGGATGAACTACAACAATTGTTCATCCCAGTTTGGCAAAAGAATAAATCAAGGAAGGTAGTGCACCCGTGGCTGACAAGAGAAATTAGGGATAGTATCAATTCCAAAGAAGTAGCATACAAATTAGCCAGAGAAAGTGGCTCACCTGAGGACTGGGAGAAATTCAGAGTTCAGCAGAGGAGGACAAAGGGCTTAATTAGGAAGGGGGAAAAAAGATTATGAGAGAAAACTGGCGGGGAACATAAAAACGGACTGTAAAAGCTTTTATCGATATGTAAAAAGGAAAAGACTGGTAAAGACAAATGTAGGTCCCCTGCAGACAGAAACAGGTGAATTGATTATGGGGAGCAAGGACATGGCAGACCAATTGAATAATTACTTTGGTTCTGTCTTCACTAAGGAGGACATAAATAATCTTCCAGAAATAGTAAGGGACAGAGGGTCCCGTGAGATGGAGGAACTGAGTGAAATACATGTTAGTAGGGAAGTGGTGTTAGGTAAATTGAAGGGATTGAAGGCAGATAAATCCCCAGGGCCAGATGGTCTGCATCCCAGAGTGCTTAAGGAAGTAGCCCAAGAAATAGTGGATGCATTAGTGATAATTTTTCAAAACTCGTTAGATTCTGGACTAGTTCCTGAGGATTGGAGGGTGGCTAATGTAACCCCACTTTTTAAAAAAGGAGGGAGAGAGAAACCGGGGAATTATAGACCGGTTAGCCTAACGTCGGTGGTGGGGAAACTGCTGGAGTCAGTTATCAAGGATGTGATAACAGTACATTTGGAAAGCGGTGAAATGATCGGACAAAGTCAGCATGGATTTGTGAAAGGAAAATCATGTCTGACGAATCTCATAGAATTTTTTGAGGATGTAACTAGTAGAGTGGATAGGGGAGAACCAGTGGATGTGGTATATTTGGATTTTCAAAAGGCTTTTGACAAGGTCCCACACAGGAGATTAGTGTGCAAACTTAAAGCACATGGTATTGGGGGTAAGGTATTGGTGTGGATAGAGAATTGGTTGGCAGACAGGAAGCAAAGAGTGGGAATAAACGGGACCTTTTCAGAATGGCAGGCGGTGACTAGTGGGGTACCGCAAGGCTCAGTGCTGGGACCCCAGTTGTTTACAATATATATTAATGACTTGGATGAGGGAATTAAATGCAGCATCTCCAAGTTTGCAGATGACACGAAGCTGGGTGGCAGTGTTAGCAGTGAGGAGGATGCTAAGAGGATGCAGGGTGACTTGGATAGGTTGGGTGAGTGGGCAAACTCATGGCAGATGCAATTTAATGTGGATAAATATGAAGTTATCCACTTTGGTGGCAAAAATAGGAAAACAGATTATTATCTGAATGGTGGCCGATTAGGAAAAGGGGAGGTGCAACGAGACCTGGGTGTCATTATACACCAGTCATTGAAAGTGGGCATGCAGGTACAGCAGGCGGTGAAAAAGGCGAATGGTACGCTGGCATTTATAGCGAGAGGATTCGAGTACAGGAGCAGGGAGGTACTACTGCAGTTGTACAAGGCCTTGGTGAGACCACACCTGGAGTATTGTGTGCAGTTTTGGTCCCCTAACCTGAGGAAAGACATCTTTGCCATAGAGGGAGTACAAAGAAGGTTCACCAGATTGATTCCTGGGATGGCAGGACTTTCATATGAAGAAAGACTGAATGAACTGGGCTTGTACTCGTTGGAATTTAGAAGATTGAGGGGGGATCTGATTGAAACGTATAAGATCCTAAAGGGATTGGACAGGCTAGATGCAGGAAGATTGTTCCCGATGTTGGGGAAGTCCAGAACGAGGGGTCATAGTTTGAGGATAGAGGGGAAGCCTTTTAGGACCGAGATTAGGAAAAACTTCTTCACACAGAGAGTGGTGAATCTGTGGAATTCTCTGCCATGGGAAACTGTTGAGGCCAATTCATTGGCTATGTTTAAGAGGGAGTTAGATATGGCCCTTGTGGCTACAGGGGTCAGGGGGTATGGAGGGAAGGCTGGGGCGGGGTTCTGAGTTGGATGATCAGCCATGATCATAATAAATGGCGGTGCAGGCTCGAAGGGCCGAATGGCCTACTCCTGCACCTATTTTCTATGTTTCTATGTTTCTATGTTTCTTTATTATCTACCTGTATTGTACAAAATTACAGCTTCCAAACAGTAATCAGAAATTTTGCAAATTTATGGGGAGAGGACCAGGAATGGGGCAAAAATTTCTCAAAAAAACTTGTTCTACAGTTATGATGGTCAGGCGGGTTGCCTTCTGTGCTCAATCATTTTATGATTCCATTCCTAACCTGAGAATTCTAACAGTGGGACTCTCTTGAGATTCAAATGCTTTCATATTTTATTCAAGAGCATTACATATATAAAAAAATAATGAGGACTTTATGTAACTGACATTTAACAGGGGTATTGATGGTGAAACTTGAAAACCTCAGATTATAATTGTCACAGGTGTTACATTTCATTAGAGACTGAGTTGAAATCCTCAAAATGATTCTGACTATATTAATCCCCATATTGGCTGATAGCAAATACTGTGCAAAGACTGGCAATTAATAACTTTTGGATTAAAGTGCACTAGTCAATTTAAAACTCATAAAATGCATTAAGGAATATATAATCACAGACAAGTGGGCCATTTGGTGGAATTCTGAAAGAAATTAAAGGAATAAGCAGGAATAAAATTGTATTCTCTATTTGTCTTCTATGTTAAAGTAGAGAAATCAGATCAATTTAGTGAAATGCCAGTGGCATGGCCGTTAAACCCAAATAAAATGTTACTTCATGACGTGCATTCCAATGACATTAAATCCCAAAATTTTATTGTAATATTTATTGAAACTAAATGTTCATTCTGCAGCACATGTGGTAAGGTTTTATCATCATTAGCACAAAAACTTGTTCACAGGGTTACATACAGAATTCACCCATTTCCGCAATAGCTCTACAGCAGATGCAATCTCACTGGCTCTCCACTCAGCCTTCAATTACCAGGACAAAAGTAATACCTACATCTGGCTCTGTTTATTGACAACAGCTTAGCATTCAGAGCCTCAGTTCCAATCAACAAGCTTCAAAACCTGAGCCTCTGTACCTCCCTCTGCAACCGGATCCTTGACTTCTTCACTGGGAGACGACAGTCTGTGCGAATCAGAAATAACATTTTCTCCTCACTGAAAATCAACATTGATGCATCTCAAGGATGCATGCTTAGCCCACTACTCTACTCTCTCCACACCCACGAATGTGTGGCTTGGCACAGCTCAAACACTATCTATAAATTTGCCAACAACATAACTATTGTTGGCAGAATTTCAGATGGTAACGAGAAGGTGTACAGGAGCAAGATAGATCAGCCGGTTGGGTGATGTTGCAAAAACAACCCTGCATTCAACAACAGTAACCAAGGAGTTGATTGTGGACTTTAGGAAGAGCAAGTCAAGGGAACACTCACCAGTCATCATCAAAGGATCAGCTGTGAAAAGGGTGAGCAGTTTCAAGTTGCTAGATGTCAACATCCCTGAGAATCTCTCCTAGGCCCAACATTGATACAATTACAAAGAAAGCATGACAGCGGCAATATTTCATTAGGAGGTTGAGGAGAATTGGAACATCACCAAAGGCACTTGCAAATTTATACCAATGTACCATGGAAAGTCTTCTTACTAGTTGCATCACCACCTGGTATGGTGGAGCCACTGCAGAAGATCAGAAAAAGCTGCAGAAAGTTGTAAATTCAGCCGGCTCCATCATGGGCACCAGCCTCCCCAATATCCAAGACACCTGCAAAAGGTGATGCCTCAAAAAGGCAGCATCCATCACCCAAGATATGTCCTCTTCTCACTGCTACCATCAAAGAGGATCTACAGGAGCCTGAAGACACATTCTCAATATTTCAGGAACAGCTTCATCCCATCCACCATCAGATTTCTGAATGGACAATGAACCTATGAACTCTACCTCACTGTTTTTCCCTCTCTTTTTGCACTTCTTATTTAATTAAATTTTCTTTTTTATATGTACTTCTTATTGTAGTTTATAGTTTTATTATTCTGTATTGCAAAGCACTACTGCCCAAAACAGTAAATTTCACAACATATGCCAGTGAGAATTAATCCTGAGAATTAATTTTTCTTAAGATTGATTCTGAGGTGCCACATCAATGCCCAAGGGGGCAAAACCTATATCTGGAAGTGGAGTTTGAACTCAGCACACATACCCACATTTCAGATTTAACTGAACCTTAATGAGGAGTTTAAATCAGCTAATATACATTCTCATGTAGGCAAGTTTCCAAATGTTGATTAATTCATTAACATAGATGATTGTCACTGTACTAGAGGGGACAATGGACAAATCACAAGCAGTATTCTCTTAGTCTGTGCTTCTTTTGGAAATCCATGTGCCTGGAAATTTTGCTAATATATTTAGATCAAGTGTCTCTGGAAGCTAACTTGCCGCCACCTCTCCAGGTTTTAATATTATCCAAAGAGAATTGTTTAGGTGATCAGGATTTGACTACCTCTTTGTAAAAGGTAACTAATGAAGAGATGGGATTCATCATTCTTTACAGCCATACTCTGATACACTTATACCTGTTGAGTTGTGAGGGCCCAAATGCATCGAAGGGGATGCAGAAGTAATACACCAGGATGTTGCCAGAGATGGAGCATTTCAGTTATGAGTAGAGATTGGAAATAATAGATTTATTTTCCTTGGAGCAGCGAGGTTTGAGGAGGGACCAGATAAAGATTACAAAATATGCAAATCATGGATGAAGTATTGTCCCAGCATTTAAGTATTTAGACAAACACTTGAAGCATCACCGCATGGGAGGCTATGAATCAAGAGCAAGTAAATAAAATTAGTATAGGTGCGTACTTGACAGTTGCTATGAACCCTTATGGGTCATTGGGCCTGATTTTGAGCCGTATGACTCCATACCTCTATGGGTGAAATCACGTGAAGCTGACACTACATGCAATTCCAGCAGAAACATTTTTAATAAAACTTTTTAGTCAATTTGGTTAGAGCCCACAAACATTAAGAAAACTAAATTCATGGATGGACAATATTGCAAGTAACTAAGTGCTGAAGGAGCACTGAAAGAGAGGTTAAACTAGCTGCCTCATACACAAACAGACAAGCCTCTCACTTTTCAGAATTTGTTTTTATAAAGGTTGCAGTGTGAGACTAATTGGATTGTTCATTCAGAGAGCCTAACTGGCCTCCTTATTTGCTGCATTGTTCTGTAAAAGTAGAAGGCTGATGAGTGCAACTCCAGCAAAAGTTGTCACATTACCATTCTAGAAGAAGGCAGCTATGCAGAGAGCCTCCATTATCCCTAGGTTCCTCAACAACACTAACAGTTAATGAATTCTCCAGGTCACAATGATAAAACTCAGCTTTAACAAACATACTTCATCAGGCATGCTCAGCTGTGGTGTATTTTTTTTCTTCAGGACTAGTTGCAGTTACATTTAGAAATGAATTCATAATTTGAAATATCAGTCCTTGTTCATGTAGTAATACACTGAGCTTCCCAAATTTATGATTTTTAATTAGAGTAATTGTTGATTCTTTTTACACCTTGTAAGTGCATTGGGTAGCATTTTTGCCACTTCCGTAACATTTGACTGATTTTTACAAGGCCAGGTTGCTAGCTCGATGCTCAACCCAGCATGGATAGAAAGTGTGCAAAGGACAAGGGACCAGCCAGATTCAAACTCAGGATCATTTGTCTCAAAGTCCAGTGCTGATGCCACTAAACCATCGGCCAACTAACAGAGCAATTTTTAAATAGTAATAATTGAATGGTCACGGGTCAGTTATAACACGTTCATCCTTCTGACTTGAAGTTAGTATTCAGCTTATTTTCAGAACTTGCACAATTAGTGTTAGAGAGGTGGGTACCAATAGGGGAATGTGAGAAGTGATATTAAGATAATGATAGAATCAAGACAGTGCAGGCATCAGCTATGATCCTGTACATATTCCTCCAAAATTATTTTTGCATTTCTTCTTTTACTGGATCACAGTGTAATCATCTTCAGTGCAAATAAAGTCATGCAAAAAAAGAGAAAAGAATTATATATTTGAGGTAGTGCATATCGGTTCATTGTCATTCAGACATTCAGGAATCTGATAGGAGAGGAGAAGAATCTGTTCCTAAGGCACTGAGTTTGTGTCTTCAGGCTCCTGTACCTCCTCCTTGATTGTAGCAATGAGAAGAGGGTGAAGGGGGGTCCTTAATGATGGATGCTGCCTTTTTGAACTAATGCCTTTTGAAGATGTACTTGATGCTGGGGAGGCTAGCACCCATGATGGAGCTGGTTGAGTTTGCAGCTTTCTGCAACTTTTTCTGATCCTGTGCTTTCCATACCAGATGGTGAGCAACCAGTTAGAATGTTCCTTACAGCACATCTGTAGAAATTTGCGCAAGTTTTTTGTGTCCTGTCAAGTCCCCTCAAAGTCCTGGTGAAATATAGCTGCTCTCATGCCTTCTTTGTAATTGCATCAATATGTTGGGCCTAGCATAGATCTTCAGAGATATTGACACCCGGGAACTTGAAGCTGCTCATCCTTTCCAGTGCTGATCCCTCAATAAGGATTGGTGCATGTTCCCTTGATGTCTAGTTCCTGAAGTCCACAATCAGTCCTTTGGTCTTAATGACATTGTGCAAAGTTGTTCTGCGACACCACATAACCCACTGATTTATCTTGCTCTGGTACAGCTCCTGTACAACTCCTCATCACCATCTGAAATTCTAACAAACAATAGATGCGTTATCAATAAATTTATGGATGGCTTTTGTGCTGTGTCTAGAGAGAATAGAGCAGTGTATCCTTGAGGTGCACCAGTGTTGATTGTCAGTAAGGGGAAAATGTTTTTTCTGATCCACTCTGACTGTGGCCTCACAATAAGGAAGTCAAGGATTCTCTGCAGTAGAGGTACAGAGGCCCAAGATTTGGTGCTTGCTGATTTGCACTGAAGGTATGATGGTATTGAACACTGAACTGTAATCATCAAACAGCAGCTTAATGTAGGTATTGCTGTTGTCTAGTTGGCCCAAGGCCAAGTGGAGAGCCAGAGAGATTGCATGCACTGTAGACCTATTGTGGCCATAGGTAAATTGCAGCAGGTCCGGGTCCTTGCTTCAGCAGAAGTTGATTCTGGCCATGCCCAAACTCTCAAAGCACTTCATCACAGTAGATGAGAGTGCAACTGGGTGATAGTCATTGAGGAAGCTCACTCTTTTTTTCTGGGGCACTGATATGATTGTCAGCCTTCTGAAGCAGGTGCAAGCCTCCAACTCTAGCAGTAAGAGATTGAAAATATCCTTGAACATTCCCACTAGTTGGTTGGCACATGTTTTCAGCACCCTACCAGATAGACCATCAGAGCTTGATGCCTTGCAGGAGTTCTCCCTCTCGAAAGATGTTCAGATCTCGGCCTCCAAACCGTAGATCACAGGGTCACCAGATGCTGCAGGGATTTGAACAGTTGAATGTTTTGAATGCCACAGATCTAGCCCTCAGCAGACTACAGATCTCCAGGTTCATCCACGGCTTCAGGTTTGGATATGTCCGGTATGTTCTCAAAGGCACACACTCAGCCACACAGGTCTTGATGTAGTTGGTGACAACTGCGGCATATTCATTCAGATTCGAAGATGAGTCCTTGAATATTGTCCAGTCTACTGACTCCAAAACACACCTGTAAGCACTCCTCCACCTCCCCTGAGCATGCCCACAGGTGCTGCAGTCTTTAGTCTCTGCCTGTAAGCCAAAAGTAGAAGTACAGCCAGGTGATTGGACATTCCAAAGTGTGGGCTTGGGATGGCATGGTAAGCAATCTCAATGGTGTAACAACAGTGATCAAATGTGTTGGCACCTCTGGTTCCACTGGTGATATGCTGGTGGTAGCTGTTCAAAGACTTCTTTCAAGTTGCCCTGGTTGAAATCCCCCACATTGATAGGGAAGGCATCAAGGTGCGTTGTCACATGACTGCTGATCACAGTGCTCGGCTCCTCCAGTACCTGCTTGACAATGGCCAGAGGTGGAATGTACACTGCTACCAAGATGATGGTGGTAAGCTCGCTTGGCAGATAAAATAGACAGGTGCGCAGCATTAAGACAGAGCCACCGCGATTGTGCACCATGATGAATTAATAATGAAATATATTCCACCTCCTTGTCTTTTCAGTGGCTGGTGAAGCCTTCGGGCTGCTGAGATCAAAATGGTGGCTGTTAGTCATGTTTCTATGAAGCAATCTACACAGCAGACCCCGATGTCCCTCTGGTACTGCAATCTTGCTTTGAGGTCTTCGATATTATTTTCCACAGACTACGCATTTACTACCAGGATAGTCAGGAACAGGGGTCTAAGGCTTCTGCATTTCAATTGTAATTGCAGACCAGCCCACCCTCCACGCTTCTGTTAACCAACTGTACTCGCGACCCAAGTCTGCTGTCCAGAGGCCACCTATTTTGAGGATCGGTAGATGTTTTAAACGTCTTAAGGTGATGTTGCTTACTGCAGTTCCATGTCTGTAACTATAGATTTCAGCTAAACGGGAATAGTTAGTAATTCCCATCAGAGCGGCATGCAAAGCATTGCCACCTATCAGTGCCATCTGTAGGCTGGTATAGGAATATCAGAGGAGCTTGGGTGGGTTGTTTCATTGCATCTCCTTTGTGATTTTGTCTGACCTTTCGTTAGCCGTAAAGACATTTGTAACACTTTTATGTAAGATGGCATCACTTTGAGAACCTTGCAATGTTTCTACAACATTAGATATTATAGTAGACAAAGTTACTTTTACGGAAGCATTGTATTGTGCTTTTTTTAACCAAAGTATTATTCATTGACTAAACCATAAGCTATGCTGTTATCTAAGTCCTGGCTGCTTGGTTTATTACGACACACATCAAAGTTGCTGGTGAACGTAGCAGGCCAGGCAGCATCTCTAGGAAGATGCTGCCTGGTCTGCTGCGTTCACCAGCAATTTTGATGTGTGTTGCTTGAATTTCCAGCATCTGCAGATTTCCTCGTGTTTGAGTGTTTGGTTTCTTAGTAGTGTTAAATACAATGTGCCTTTCTAATTGCTCTAAAAGTCCTAATTACAGAAGGCTTCCAAGTATTGACAGATTTCCAGCATTCCAAAACTATGAAGTAGGGAATATTTTTTAAATATCCTGCAATTCCTCCGTCTCCACCGCATCTGCTCTCAGGATGAGGCTTTTCATTCTAGGACGAGGGAGATGTTTTCCTTTTTTAAAGAAAGGGGCTTCCCTTCCTCCACTATCAACTCTGCTCTTAAACGCATCTCCCCCATTTCACGTACATCTGCTCTCACTCCATCCTCCCACCACCCCACCAGGAATAGGGTTCCCCTGGTCCTCACCTACCACCCCACCAGCCTCCGGGTCCAACATATTATTCTCCGTAACTTCCACCACCTCCAACGGGATCCCACCACTAAGCACATCTTTCCCTCCCCCCCCCCTGCATTCCGCAGGGATCGCCCCCTACACAACTCCCTTGTCCATTCGTCCCTCCCATCCCTCCCCACTGATCTCCCTCCTGGCACTTATCCGTGTAAGCGGAACAAGTGCTACACATGCTCTTACACTGCCTCCCTTACCACCATTCAGGGCCCCAAACAGTCCTTCCAGGTGAGGCATCACTTCACCTGTGAGTCGACTGGGGTGATATACTGCGTCCGGTGCTCCCGATGTGGCCTTTTATATATCGGTGAGACCCGACGCAGACTGGGAGACCGCTTTGCTGAACATCTACGCTCTGTCCGCCAGAGAAAGCAGGATCTCCCAGTGGCCACACATTTTAATTCCACATCCCATTCCCATTCTGACATGTCTATCCACGGCCTCCTCTACTGTAAAGATGAAGCCACACTTAGGTTGGAGGAACAACATCTTATATTCCGTCTGGGTAGCCTCCAACCTGATGGCATGAACATCGACTTCTCTAACTTCCGCTAAGGCCCCACCTCCCCCTCGTACCCCATCTGTTACTCATTTTTATGCACACATTCTTTCTCTCACTCTCCTTTTTCTCCCTCTGTCCCTCTGAATATACCTCTTGCCCATCCTCTGGGTCACCCCCCCCCTTGTCTTTCTTCCCGGACCTCCTGTCCCATGATCCTCTCGTATCCCCTTTTGCCTATCACCTGTCCAGCTCTTGGCTCTATCCCTCCCCCTCCTGTCTTCCCCTATCATTTTGCATCTCCCCCTCCCCCTCCAGCTTTCAAATCCCTTACTCACTCTTCCTTCAGTTAGTCCTGACGAAGGGTCTCGGCCTGAAACGTCGACTGCGCCTCTTCCTACAGATGCTGCTTGGCCTGCTGCGTTCACCAGCAACTTTGATGTGTGTTACTTGAATGTGTTTAGTGGTTCCATTCAATAAAAGAAGTCCCACAGCGTTTCACAGGAGAATTATCGAACAAAATTCAAGGCCAAATCTCAGTAACAAGTCGAGGTGTCCTTGAATAATGTGGAAACAGCTGTTTACCACTTAAGGTGAAATTAATTTGTGAAACTCTACTAGCTTGTGTGAACTACACTAAAAGCAGATGGTTTATGGCTTCACTGCATAGCAATGAAGTTAATAATTGTGGTACAGAGCACACGAACTGCATGGAGTATTCCCCATCGCATTGACACCATGGCAGATTGATCAGCGTAAGCAGTTTTCATTTAGTGATGAGTGTTGTTTCTGCAATTTCATAATCAACAATCTGACAGTCTCAAGACTCTTTTGGATGCTACCATGTTGTGCCTGGGCTCAAAGTTCATAGTAAATTTATCTAAGTACACATACAGTACTGAGCAAAAGTCTTGGGCAACCTGGGTATATGTGTGTGTGTGCGTCCATATGTGTACACCTAAGACTTTTGCACAATACTGTATGTCACAATATACAGCCCTGAGATTCATTTTCTTGTGGATATTCACAGCAGGTATAAGAAACACAACAGAAGCAATAAAAGACGATACCCAACAGGACGGACAACAACCAATGTGCAAAAGACAACAAACTATGCAAATAAAAAAAGACAAAATAGTAATAATTATTATTATTTTTATAATACTAATAAGTTAGAGTTGGCTCAGAGTTGGAGTCCTCTTCCCAGAAAAAGAGGGGTTCCTTGTGGCAATACAAGACTCAGTGATCAACACAAAAAATTATCAACATACATAATAAAAGACAAACAAATTCAAGAGGATAAATGCAAAAAAATGCCAAGAGAAACAGGAAACAATCCAACGCATTACAGGATCCTGCAGCAGTTTAACTCAATATGATTAATTACACAAGCACTATCAAGTGGCAAATATCATTCACCAAAATCTTGCTTTAAAATACAAACTCATGAAAGACACCATACCTTACTATAAATGCAAGCCTGATCCAGTTTTAGAATCAGAGTCCTACAAGTTGTATTATGACTGATCCATTATTTCAGATGAGACAATCCATAATATCTGTCAGAATATATTACAGGATAAACAAGCAAGAACAATTTACCTAATAGATATAGCCATTCCAAGCACACATAACATACAGAAATCAGTAAGTGAAAAATACTAGAAATATACTGAATTAAAAGTGAACATTGTTAGATTATGAAACACGAACAGGGTATACATTGTCCCAGTAGAAATATCTGGAACTGATATCATCCCGAAGTCACTACATCATAGCATTAAACAATTAGGCCTACACAGCAATATTTATGTTCAGAAAGCCACAACACTACTAGAATAGTCTGGAAATTCTTAGCAATTGAGAAATGAGCATGCTTGACTATACCCATACCTCAGGTTTTACCAGCTTTAGCTGAGGGGAAAAAAATAAACAAACAAACAAACAATCAAACAAATACCGAGAATATAAGATGAAGAGTCCTTGAAAATGAGCACATAGGTTGTGAGAACAGCAACCTCCCACTCGATGTCAACAAGGCCAAGGAGCTGATTATTAGCTTCAGGAGATAGGGTGGGTGAAGTTATGTTCAACAGATGGTTGAGGAATAATAACTGTTCCTGAACCTGGTGGTGTGGGTGCCGAGGCTCCTGTATCTTCTTCCTGATGGCAGCAGCAAGAAGGGAGCATGGTCTGGATGGTGGGGGTCCTTGATGATGGATGCTGCTTTCCTGTGACAGTGTTCAATATAGATATGCTCAGTGGTGCGGAGGACTGTACCATGGGCTGGAGTCACAACTTCTGGTTAAGCATTGGTGTTTCCATACCAGATCTTGATGCAATGCACTCTCTATTACACACCTAAAGAAGATTGTCAAAGTTTTAGATGACGTGCCGAATCTTCGAAAACTTTGAAGAGATTAGAGATGCTGCTGTGCTTTTGCCATGTCACAATGGCACTTACGTGCTGAACCAAGGCAGATCCTCTGAAATGATAACACTGAGGAATTTAAAGTTGCTGATCCCCCATTGAGGACTGGCTCATGGACCTTCAGTTTCCTCCTCCTGAAGTCAATAATCAGCTCCTTGGTCTTGCTGACATTGAGTGAGAGGTTGTTGTTATGGCGCCACTCAGCAAGATTCTCAAGTTTTTTTTTGCAATTTATTTTTTATTGAATTTCATCATCAAACAAACATTTCCATATGATGTATTTCAGATACTGTACATATATATCACGTAATCATATTTGTCACAAGTCTCCACATAATATTTATCTGAGGTATATACTTATAGAAAGGAGAGGAAGGAAAGAACAATCGAAAGAAGAAAACTATGTACAGAGTAGGGAGTGATCTTTTTTTTAACAACATATTGACTTGTGAGAATAAAATCAGGCCTATGAGGTGTTATGTACTTAAACCATTTTTTACAGTATGAATAAAATTGTTCCAATTTAGGATTAACACATGCTGTTATCATCTCCATTTTGTAAATGTCCATTGTAATTTCTATCCATACATTTAAAGTTGGGATCTCCTGTGATAACCATTTCCTGGTAAGGGTCTTTTTACCAGCCATCAGCAGTACATTCATTAAATATTTATCTATTTTCAACCATTCTTGAGGTATATACCCAAAATATATGGTCTTACTCTCTAAGGGTACTTCACATTTAAAGATGTCTTGTAGGGCATTATGTATCCCACTCCAACAGTCTTTGATGATGGGGCATTCCCAGAAAATATGATAATAGTTTGCATTTTGATTTCCATGATTTCTCCAGCAAACAGGGGTGTTACTATCATAATGGGATTTCTGAGAGGGTGTAATAAAATATCTTATCATGCTTTTTCCACCCAAACTCCCTCCATTTCTGTGAACTGGTACACTTCCATTGATAGCTCCATATTATTGTCCAGTCTTCCTCAGATATTATTATCCCTCCTTCCTTCTCCCATTTTGTTTTAATGTACCAAGTCAAATATGTTTTAAGATTTGACAAACCCTTATATACGCTTGAAATTATTCTACTACTGTTGTCTGAATTATATGCTTTTCTATATAGTTCTATTAGACATGTACTTGCCTTGGTTACATTTTTAACTGTCCTATTAACATACTGTCGCATCTGTAAATACCGGTAAAAGTCTTGTTTTTCTAATAAGTGTTTCTCTTTGAGCATTTCAAAACTGAACAGTGTTCTCTCTTTCATTATATTGCAAATAGCTGTTATTCCTTTAGCTGTCCAGTCCTTAAATCTCACATCCAGTATATTTGTCATTAAAATCTGAGTCATATGCACGCCATTTAAGAATTGCAATGTCTCGCTCTAGTTTATATTCTTTTATAATAGTTTTCCATATTTTAAGAGTCCATTTCACCCACAGGTTGTCAATATTATTTATGTAACTTTGTCGGATGTTATCAGTCAAAATTGCCTGTTTGGGGATGGAAAGTATCCTCTCCTTAATGTTTTTCCATTGAGCGGCATATGATGGGTTGCACCAGCATATCACAGCTCTCAACTGTGCTGCAAAATAGTAATCTCTAAGAGAAGGTAGGCCCCATCCCCCCTTTTCCTTGGCTAATTGCAAAGTTTTGAGATGAACCCTAGGACTTTTACCTTGCCATATATATCTTGATAGCATCTTGTACCATTCATTGAATTGATTTTGGTTAATCTCTATTGATAGGATCTGAAAGAGTTATAGTAGTCTGGGCAGTATATTCATTTTAATTGATTCAATCCTTGAAATGAGACCAAGAGAAGAAATTAGGTTCCATCTTGTTATATCTTCCTTATTTTTTTATATATAGGCTGATAATTGCATTCCCATAATTTTGCCAAATCTTTTGGCATAATGATGCCCAAATATTTGATGGACTCTGTTTGCCGTGCCCAAGGATATCTACTTTCAATTTCTCTTAGTGGGCTATAGTTATATGAAAGTAATTGGGGTTTTATCTATGTTGATCTTGTATCCTGATAATTGGCCATATTGTTCAAAGGATTGCATCAATTTAGGTAAAGAGCATGTTGGTTGCCCTAGATAGATCAAAATGTCATCTGCGTAACAGGCCAATGTATGCTCTGTCCGTTTAATAGTAATTCCCTTGATATCTTCATTTTGTCTGATGTATTGAGCTAATGGTTCCAGATATAATGGGAAGAGTAGCAGTGACCACGCACAACCCTGTATCGTGCCCCTTTCTAGGGTAAAACTATTAGATAAATATCCATTGATTTTAACCCTGGCAGTAGGATTGTCGTATAGTGCCTGTATAGTTTTAATAATTGTGTCATGTAGTCCAAATCTATGTAAAACTCTGTAAAGGAAATTCCAATTAACTGAATCAAATGCCCTTTCTGCATCCACGCTTATCACTATTGCTTCAAATTCATTTTTTTATATGATCTATAATGTGAAGTGTCCTTCGTATATTGTCTTGTGTTTGCTGTTGTTGTATAAAACCTGTCTGATCATTATGTATCAGTGTGGGTAGAAACTCTTCTAATTGTTTGGCCATGATGGAGGTAAATATTCTATAATCCAAATTAAGAACAGATATTGGTCTAAATAACCCACATTCCATTTTATCCTCGCCTTCTTTTGGTATAGCTGAGATTATCGCCTCCTTCCAGCTGGGTGGCATTTGCGCCTTTCTTAGGCCCATATAAGTGTGGGGAGTAAAACAGGAATTAACTCACTCCTAAACTCTTTATACCACTCTGCCGTATATCCATCTGATCCTGGTGACTTGCTTAATTGAAGCCTACTAATTGCAGTTTTTAGTTCACCTTCAGTTATGTCAGCAGTCATCTTTCTATTTTGTTCTTTGCTTAAGGTGGGTAACTCTAAAGAATTCAGGAAGGTGTCAGTTTGGGTTATGCTTCCCCCTGGAACTTTGGAATATAGAATTTTGTAAAACATTTCAAAAGCTTCTTGAATTTCACTTAGCTTATTTTTTTATCACTTTGTTCTTGGATCCCTAATTCTATGAATTGTATTTTCTACTATCTTTTTTTCAGTTTCCACGCCAGTATTTTCATAGATTTAGATCCACTTTCATAGTGCCTCTGTTTCAGAAACGTTAATTTTTTTCTAATTTCTTGTGTAGCCAAACTATTAATTTCATTCCTAATTTTTAAAATTTCCTCTAGTGTATCCTGTGCCAAACTCAAATTGTGTTTTTTTTCTAGTTCCTTCAGTTTATTTTGTAATTCCTCTAATGTTTTATTCCTTATTTTTTCTTTTATGAAGATATCGCTATAATTTTCCCTCTTAAGACAGCCTTCAGAGTATTCCATAGAATGGGAGGTGAAACCTCTCCATTATCATTGAATTCTAAGTAAAGACCAACTTCTTTTTTAATTTGTTCCTTAAAATAGGGATCATTGAGTAGACTTGAATTTAGTTTCCAAATAGTATTCTTTGGTTGTAGGTCAAAATCAACAGATAAATATATAGGTGCATGGTCACTTACATCTATTGTCCCAATTCCACAGGTGATTATTTTGTCTCTATCTTTTCCAAATGTTATGAAATAGTCTATTCTCATATATACGGAATGGGGGGCAGAATAATGAGTGTAATCCTTTCTGTTGGGGAAAAGGTCCCCCTATATATCAATTAGACCCACATCCTCAAAAACTGTATTAACTTTCTTATGTAAGGACTTTGTTTCATAAGTTTTTCTATTGGAGGAGTCTAACTTTGGTTGTAATTGTAAATTTAAATCTCCCCCACGTATCAAGAGACCTTCTGTTTCTGTTCCCATAATATTAGTAATTTTCTGGAAGAAACTAATATCACTTCCTGGGAGTGCGTAGATAGTCAATAAAGTAACTGGATTTCCATCTATATTCCCACTTACCAGAATATATCTGCCCTCCTTATCTCCCATTTCAAATACTTTTTCAAAATTTAGCTTGCTTGAGATGAGAATAGCAGCTCCTTTTCTATGTCCTGATTTATATGAGGAGAAAAACAAATTAGTGAAGCCCATTCTCTTTAATTTTCCATGCTCATTATCACTTAAGTGTGTTTCCTGTAAATATACTACATGGGCTTGTTCTTTTTTCATTTTCGATAGAATTTTACTGCACTTGACTGGATTCAACAGCCCATTGACATTAAAAGAAATGAATTTTACTTCGTCCTTAGCCATGTGTATTTATCTGTTAGTATATCATTGAAATTTGCAGAATATAACTTAATCAATCTACTCCCTGAACAAATAAGAGCCAAGAAACGCGAATAATAAAAAAAAAGGTAACGAAGGTGTGATTCCAAGGCTGGGGTCTCTAGATGATCCTGGGTTGGGCTAGAAGAAAAGTGTAGCCGTGGGGGATAGCCCCTCCTACCTGTGAGTTGAGGGTCCCCGCTGCAGTACCTATAAAAGTAAGTAAAAAAAAAATGTCCATTACACAGAAATGATTTCCCTGTGTATTCCTCCCATGTATATATTCTCATTTAGGCGGCGAAAAAGGAATGAATGAATAAATTTTTTTAAATTGAGCAATATAAAATCCACATTATAATACGTATTTCTCGAAATAGCTATATCACCATCTATTTTTGCTTCTGTTTAGATTATCAGCACTTTTAAAGTTAGCCAAACCTTATGGCTCTTCTGGAGGAGGTGAGGGCTGTCCTCAGAGAACTCACAGTTTCTTCTTAATATCCTTCTCTCGTCCTGCTCCAGTCCCCTGCTTTCTCGGTTCTCTTACTATTTCCCAAGCAGATCAGGATAACTGCTCAGCCAGACTTTCCCTTGGTTTGACCACGCTAATGGGCAGTCCTCTGTTATTCATGTCTGTAGTCGCTTCTTCCACCATCTGATATAGTCGTATCCCTTCTTGGTAAAATACCCTCAGTTTGGCAGGGTACGGGGTTTGGAATTCAATCTTTTCTTGCTTTAATATTCGTTTTGCTTTGGAATATTCCTTCTCTTTCTGTAGGACCGCCAAGGGATAATCATGATCGAAGCATATTAACTTTCCATTCCAAAAAAATCTCTTCTTACCCCAGGTCCTTTGTAGAATCTCCACCTTGCTCTTGAATCGAAGGAATCTAAGTACTATTGAGCACGGCTTACTTTCTCTGTCTCCGGGAGGCCGCGGGATGAACGAACGATGTGCCTTCTCAATTTCAATCTCCATAGTCGAGGGAATCTCCAGTGCTTCCCGCAGCAGATTTTCTACAAAGTCTATCATCAACAATCCCTCCACTCCTTCAGGAACATTATAAATCCTGATATTTTTTCATCGCCATCTTCCCTCCTGGTCAGGCAATTTACTTTCCTGTTGATTTAATATTTTTATTGTCTTACTTAGTATCTGTTCCACATTTTGCACGCGATCTTCCACCTTCTTAATTCAAGTCTCTGCCACCGCCATTTTCTGATTGACGTTGGTGAGCTCTGTCTTTATATCACTTAGTTGCTGTTTTATATCTTCTTGGACTTCCCTTAACCCTTGCAGAATCTTTATCATATTTGCCACTTTTCCTGAACAAGGACCAGCGTCAGCTTCACAGCCATGTGCACATGGAGAGCTGCTCGTTGTACCTCTCTCTTCCATAGGCTCCGCAGTGGTGCTTTTTCATCTCCATTCTTTCTCCCCATTCTTGCTCCCCTTATCAATTCAGATATTTTTGAAAGATCTTATACTTGATGGATTAATGGGGCAAAATATGTGTTTTTCCAGAGGAGCTATTGATTTAAGCTGCCATTCTGAATGATGATGTCACCAGAACCTCGCAAGATTCTCAATCTTCTTCCTACATGCTGATTCATCACCACATTTGATTCAGCCAAACATGGTAGTGTCATCAACAAATTTAAATATGGCATTAGAGATGTTCTTAACCTCATAGACTTAAGTATAAAGTAAGTAAAGCAGGGTAAAGCACACAGACTTGTGGTGCGCCTGTGCTGATGAGATTCTGGAAGAGATGTTGTTGCCAATCTGAGCTGATTGAGATCTACAAGTGAGGAAATCCAGTTGCACAAGGAGGTATTGAAGCCAAGGTCTTGAAGCTTATTGAATCAGAATCAGAATCAGAATCAGGTTTTATATCACCAGCGTATGTCATGAAATTTGGTGTCCTTGCAGCAGCTGTACAATGCAATACAAAAAATGTGTGAATTACAGCAATATGCATTAAATAGTTAAATTAAATAAGCAGTGCAAAAATAGAAATAAAAGAGTAGTGAGGTAGTGTTCATGCGTTCAATGTCCATTCAGAAATTAGATGGCAGAGGGGAAGAAGCTGTTCCTCAATCATTGAGAGAGTGTCTTCAGGCTTCTGTACTTCCTCCCTGATGATAGCAATGAGATCAAGGCATGACCTGGGTAATGGACATTTTTAATAATGGATGGCACATTTTGACACATTGCTCTTTGAAGACGTCCTGGATACTACGAAAGCTAGTGCCCATGATGGAGCTGACTGAGTTTACAACTCTCTGTAGTTTGATTTGATCCAGTGCAGTAGCATGGCCGCCTCCCCCCCCCCCCCCCGGCACTCCCCATACCAGATGGTGATGCAGCCAGTTAGAATGCTCTCCACAGCGCATCTGTAGAAGTTTGTGTGTGTTTTTGGTAACGTACCAAATCTCCTCAAACTCCTAATGAAATATAGCTGCTGTTGTGCCTTCTTTGTAACTCCATTGATATGTTAGATATCCAGGTTAGATCCTCAGAGATATTGACACCCAGGAACTTGAAATGGCTCACTCTTTACACTTCTGATCCCTCTGTGAGTACTGGTGTTTGTTCCCTTCCCTTATACTTTCTGAAGTCCACAATCAGTTCTTTGGTCTTACTGACAGTGAGTGCAAGGTTGTTGCTGTGCCACCTCTCAACTAGCTGATATATCTTGCTCCTTTATGTCTGCTTGTCATCATCGGAAATTCTGCCACGAATAGTTCTATCTTCAGCAAATTTATAGATGACATGTGACCTGTGCCTAGTCACACAATCATGTGTGTAGCAAGAGTAGAGCAATGGGCTAAGCATTCATCCCTGAGGTGCACCAGTGTTAATTGTCAGCAAGGTGGTGATGTTATTTCCAATTTGCAAAGATTGTGGTCTTCCAGTTAGGAAATCAAAGATCCAGTTGCCGCAGGAGGTACTGAGGCCCAGGTTCTGGAGCTTTTTGATCAGAACTGGAGGAATGATTGTGTTAAATGCAAATAAACTGCATCCTGACCTAGATATTTGAATTTTCTGGGTGATCCAAGGCCACGTGAAGAGCCAATGAGATTGCATCTGCCGTAGACTTTTTGTAGTGACAGGCAAATTGCAGTGAGTCCAGGTCCTTGCTGAAACAGGAGTTAATTCTAGCCATAATCAACCCCTCAAAGCACTTCATCACCGTAGATGTGAGGGCTACTGGTTTGATCGCCATTAAGGCAGCTCAACCTGCTCTTCCTGGGCACTGGTATGATTGTTGCCCTTTTGAAGCAGGTGGGAACTTCAGACTATAGCAATAAGAGATTGAAAATGCCTTTGAACATCCCTGCTAGTTGGTTGACACAGGATTTCAGAGCCCTACCAGGTACCCCATCAAGGCCTGTCACCTTGCAAGGGTTCATCCTCTTGAAAGACAGCCTGACATCGGCCTCTAAGACAGAGATCACAGGGTAATTGCGTGCTGCAGGGATCCTCATAGCTGTGGTTTTATTCTCCCTTTCAAAGTGAGCTTAAAGTCATTGAGCTCATCTTGGAGTGAAGTATCACTGCCATTCGTGATGTTAGGTTCTGCTTTGTAGGAATTAATGGCCTGCCAGATTTGACGTGCATCAAATTTCACCTCCAACCATGTTCAGAATTGTTCCTTTGCTCTTGAGATTGCCCTCCGCAAGTCATACCTGGTTTTCTTGTATAGACTGGGTCACTAAACTTGAATGCCACAGATCTTCAGCAGACTACAAACTTCCTGGTTCATCCACGGCTTTTGATTTGGGCATGCATGTACGTTAAGTTCCCATGGGCACACACTCATCCACGCAGGTTTTAATGAAGTCAGTGACAGCTGCGACGTACTCATCCACACTCAAAGATGGATTCCTGAATACAGTCCAGTCTACTGATTCAAAGCAGTCCTGTAAGCACTTATGCGCCTCCCTTGTCCATACCTTCTTGGTCCTTACTACCTCTGCTGCAGTCTTCAGTTTATGCCTATACTCTCTGAATATGATTAGTTCTGACTGGGTGATAGTATTGAATGCCGAGGTGTAGTTGATGAAGAGCATTGTGATGTATGCATCTTCTCTGTCCATATGCTCCAGGGTTGTGTGAAGAGCCAAAGAAATGACATCTCCTGTTGACTTGTTTTGACGGTAGTGAAATTGGAGTGGATCCAAGTCACTTCTCAGGCAGGAGTTGATATGTTTCATCACCAGCCTCTCAAAGCACCTCATCACAGTAGATTAAGCAGTTTTCACTCTTAAAGCAGTATGTTAGTAGCAAGGCAGTTGAGAAGAAGTTGTGGGTTTGGTATATCACTTTGCTGAGGTGTTATCTTCAACCCATGCTGATCTTTGTTACCAGTCCACTGATTTTAAAAGATTTAAGTCTATTTTAATCCAATAGAATTTAGGAAATAAGGTTTCACAATTTATCATTGAATTAATTAAGTGTTTTATAAGGTTAATTTAACTTTTAAAAAGGAATAATCTGAATAATAATAAAGAATAAATAACTCTTCAAGTTATGTTACTGCTCTGAAGATGGAGATCGACTGTCTTGCCACTGGATCCAGATGGGAATTGGGAAGAGAGAGTGAGGCTGACGCTGCTCAACACTTCCTCACTTAAATCCAAATCATGCGCTAGTCTCGACACCATCATAATGGTGTTGAGGTCCTCATTGACGTCGACGGTGGACGAACACTGCTCTGAAAATATGGAACTACCCTTACATTAAAAATAAACCTGTAATTGGTTTCTGAAGTTCATTTTCCTGACATGAAAATGGAAGCAACAACTATGAATTGCTAAGTTCATAACATAAGATAAAAGTAACTTCACACCTCACAGCTTTTAATGATAAGGATCTTCGTTGTCATAGTGATGACTGATTACTAAAACTTTCCTGGACATATTGCTCACCATTCTGGTACCTGCAATATATCATTGCAAGAGTTGCATTCAGGTTGTTAATGTAATTCCTTTCACTTCCAAGTAAATTCTATACTCATTATAGAGCCTGCATAAACAAGCAAAATAGGAAAAGGCAGAAATAAAGGTGTGACTAAGTGATCATTAATCATTCATGGTAATAACAGAACTACCATGAACTCAGCTAATGGTCTGATCCTGTTTGCCCAGCAGGGAGACGTACATGCTGGGAGCCCTTTGTAAGAAGCTGAAACTGCACAGTCCCTGATTTCAATGCATAGGATCCACACACTTGATTTTCTGCATTGTGCCTGCTCTGACCATAGCTTGTCACCAAAAGTAGTCACGGAATCAGACTTTAAACTCCTCACCAAATATATATCAAATTAATTGTGCAGAAACAAGCCAGTAAACCAAACTGCTGTCTGGCAATCATCATATAATTGTGGCAGAATTCACTCTGCAGTTAGAGAGGTAGAAGTTAAAATCAGATGTATCACGATCACAGCTGAGTAAAGGTAACCATAGAAGCATGAGAGTGTGATTGGGAGAGGACACTAACAAGATTGACTGTAGAGCAGGAATGGCTGGAGTTTCTAGGAGAAGTTCAAAAGAAGCAGGAAGCTTTTAAAAGCCAACAGAAGACAAACAATAAAGAGAAAAAAGATGAAATATGAAGGTAAGCTAGCCAATAATGTAAAAGAGGATACTAAAAGTTTTTTTCAGATATGTAAAGATGCTGGAGAGGTAGCAATGGGTAACAAAGAAATGGCAGACAAACTGAATAAGTATTTTATGGCAGTATGGAAGACACCATCAACATGCCAGAAACTCATGTGAGTCAGGGGCCAGGAGTGTAGTCACTAATGTGCATGGAAAACAGAAAGGTTTGAAGGTAGGTATGTCTCCTGGACAAGATGGCCTATATCCTAGGGTTCTGAAAGAAGTTACTGTTAATGTATTGTAACTCCAAAACATGAAAACTAATTGAAAGGAAAACAAGAAGGTTGGGTGATAAGTCATGTACTTTGTGTTTACTTTAAGCGAGACACACATGTATCACGTGGTAGTATCATGACGTAAGCAATTCATGTATTTTTAGTACAGAATTATTTAAACAAACAAAAATTCATTATCAAAATATTACTGAAATATTAAATACACAACACTCCTGCCTGTCCAGCTTTAATCTCAGAATTATAATCAGAATCAGAATCAGAATTAGGTTTATTATCACCGGCATGTGTCATGAAATTTGTTAACTTAGTAGCAGCAGTTCAATGTAATGCATAAAATAGAAGAAAAGAAAAATAATAAATAAATAAATAAATCTTATTCAGTATACTTTATACAGTATACGTATATTAAATACATTAAAAATCATGCAAAAAAACAGAAATACTACATAATTTAAAAAAGTGAGGTTGTGTCCAAGGGTTAAATGTCCATTTAGGAATCGTAGAGCAGAGAGGAGAAGCTGTTCCTGAATCACTGAGAGTGTGCCTTCAGGCTTCTGTATCTCCTAACTGATGGTAACAGTGAGAAAAGGGCATACCCTGCATGCTGGAGGTCATTAATAATAGACACTGCCTTTCTAAGACACTGCTCCTTGAAGATGTCCTGGGTTTTTTGTAGGCTAGTACCCAAGATGGAACCAACTAAATTTATAACCCTCTGCAGTTTCTTTCAGTTCTGTGCAGTAGCCCCCCATGCCAGATAGTGATGCAGCCTGTCAGAATGCTCTCCATGGTACATCTATAGAAGTTTTTGAGTATATTTGTTGACATACCAAATCTCTCCTAGTTCCTAATGAAGTATAGTCGCTGTCTTGACTTCTTTGTAGTTGCATTGATATGTTGGGATCAGGTTAGATTCTCAGAGATCTTGACACCCAGGAACTTGAAACTGCTCACTCTCTCCATTTCTGATCCCTCTATGAGGATTGGTATGTGTTCCTTCATCTTACCCTTCCTGAAGTCCACAATCAGCTCTTTTGTCTTACTGACGTTGATCGCAAGATTGTTGCTGTGGCACCACTCCACTAGTTGACATATCTCACTCCTGTACGCCCTCTCGTCACCATCTGAGATTCTACCAACAATGGTTGTATCATCAGCAAATTTAGAGATGGTATTTGAGCTATGCCTAGCCACACAGTCATGGGTATATAGAGGGTAGAGCAGTGGGTTCGGCACACACTCCTGAGGTGCACCAGTGTTGATTGTCAGCGAGGAAGATATGTTATCACCAATCGGCACAGATTGTCATCTTCCAGTTTGGAAGTCAAGGATCCAATTGCAGAGGGAGGTACAGAGGCCCAGGTTCTGCAACTTTTCAATCATGGTTGTGGGAATGATGGTATTAAATGTTGAGCTATAATCGATGTGTTGCCCAGGCGGTCTAAAGCCCTGTAAGGAGCCATTGAGATTGCATCTACCGTTGACCTATTCTGGCGATAAGCAAATTGCAATGGGTCCAGGTCCTTGCTGAGGCAGGAGTTCAGTCTAGTCGTGACCAACCTCTCAAAGCATTTCATCACTGTAGATGTAAGTGCTACCAGGTGATAGACATTAAGGCAGCTCACGATATACTTCTTAGGCACTGGTGTAATTGTTGCCTTTTTGAAGCAATTGGGAACTTCCGCCTATAGCAGTGAGAGGTTGATATCTCAAAATCAATATAGAGTGTATTTCAACTATATACACAACTATATACTATACAATTCAGCTACTATATAGATATCCACAGCATAGTAAATTTTAAATTGTCCTATTCGGGCCTAAAGATTTAAACGTTGTGGAGGATTTCTTACTCTTGTAGGATAACATCTTTCCTAACAAGGTGGATCACTCTGCTTGGCAGGTGAGACTTGTGACTATGAAATAATCTCAGGTTCTGGAGCCTACCCTGTGGTGGTCGTAGGCGTTCACTCTGAAACTGCAGGAAGTGTTTCTGACAGTGGTAGCCATCTTTCTTCTCCAACAATTGACTCTGCTTTCCTCAGCTGATTTCTGCATCACCTCCAGATAATATCAGATACAATCTCCACAGGTTTTAATCTTTCCAAGTGCCCAATTTTGATCATCTCTGTAGTCCTTTACCAGGACTGCTTGTCCAGGAATTAAACATCAAAGCTCATGTTTGAGGAGCTTTCAATTTGTCTCAGCTGTTTGTCTTGCATACTCCTTCTGAAACTGAGTTTAAGGAGATCTAAGGAGAAAACAAGGAATGACCCAGGAACAGCATAACTGGTGAGTTGTTGGTTGTGGACTGTGCTGCATTGTATGCAAGGAGGAAATTGGTGGGATTCTGATTCAGCGTCAGTGTAGTATGTTCCACTGACATTACTCACAGTATGTTCTTACATACCTTTTCACCAAGCCATTTGTAGCTGGGTGGTACAGTGCAGATATAATCTGTTTTATTCTGTTCATTTATAGGAATAACTGAAACTGTTCCACAGCAAACTGTGGTCCATTGTCACTGACGAAGTGCTCTGAAACACCAGTTCTTGCAAGGAGACTTCTCAATATGTCAACAGTGTGTGAGAGGCACACTGTAGAGGAGGCTATTCGGACCACTTCTGGCTACAGTGTAGCTTCATCCACTGCTACCAAGAAATTTGTGTCTGGCAAAATCCACATGGATCTTCTGCCAGGGAAATGCAGACTATTCCCAGGGATGGAGAGACGCTGCTCTTGGCACCTTCTGAATGTGTCAGCATTCTGCACAGTTCATGGCCAGCTGCTCTGTCTCAAACCACCAGACAAAGCTTTGAGCCAACGCTTTCATTTTAACCATGCCTAGATGACTGGCATGTAGCTTCTCCGACACTTTAACTCTCATCTTGGATAGTAAACCAACTCTCAATTCCCACTTTAGACAATCCCTGTCAAGGGCAAGTTCATCTCAGTGCTGGTAAATATAGGTAAACTGGAGATTCTGCTGCACATTCCAGCCATTTCGGGTGGCCATGTAGACCTATGACAGTGTGGGGCCTTTCCTGGTTTCCCTTTGGATTATCTCTGCGATAATAGGGAGTCTTTTGGTTTGCATTAGAAAGAATATGTCAAAAGGAGTTTTTTTTTTGTAAAATTTTCTGGTATTTCCTTTTCCATTATCAAGCAGGACAGTCTATCTGCATTTCCATGATTAGTCATCCTCTTGAATGCAGTCTTGTAATTGTGTCCTCCAAGAAACAGAGCCCATCTCTGCATTCCTGCTGCTGTTGTTAGTGGAACATCCTTTTGTGGATTGCAAATGGACACAAGTGGTTGATGATCAGTAATGAGGGTAAACTCCCTCCGATACAAGTGCAGGTTGAAACATTTTACACCCTAATTAAGACTCAAAGTCTCTCTGTCAATCTGTGCATAATTTTTCTCTGCAGTGTAAGAGAACGTGATTCAAAGGCTATGGGGCTTCACTGGACAGTGTGGATCATAATATGTGAGTACAGTGCCTTACATCACCATTTCCTTGACCTTTTTGAAAGCCATCTCGCACTGCTTTGTCCCTTGCCATTTCTTCCCAATCTGTAGAAATAAGTTCAAGGGGTGGATCACAATAACCAGGTAGGCAGAAATCTGTTACAGTAGTCGACAAATCCTAAAAAGCACCACAACTGTGACATGTCCTCTGTCCTAAGGGTGCCCAGTGCAGTTTGAATTTTCTCAGCACACTTGTGTAATTCTTGTGCATCGATGGTGTGACCACAGTAAGTGATGCTTAGTTTAAAGAGTCAAACTAGTTGCATTGTGTTCAGAGTCCGTAATCTTTTAATCATTTCATCACTCTATTGAAATTCTGGCTGGAGTATTTTTACTTAACACTATTTTGCCCTTGGTATGTTTCAGCTTTCCAACGCCATTCCTGAACACCACTCTGGCATTATCCAGTACCTTTGTTAATTCACATTCAGTTAATTCTGTTAACACTCCTACAGGGGATGTGGCATGCAAATGGAGGATAGATATCCGATCAATCGGAATCAGAATCAGATTTATTATCATTGGCATGTGACATGAAATTTGTTAACTTAGTAGCAGCAGTTCAATGCAATACATAAGCTAGTAGAGAAAAAATAAATTAAATAAAACATAATAATAAATAAACAAGTAAATCAATTACATATATTGAATAGATTTTTTAAAATGTGCGAAAACAAATACTGTATATTAAAAAAGTGAGGTAGTGTCCAAAGCTTCAATGTCCATTTAGGAATCGGATGGCAGAGGGGAAGAAGCTGTTCCTTAATTGCTGAGTGTGTGCCTTCAGGCTTCTGTATCTCCTACCTGATGGTAACAGTGAGAAAAGGGCATGCCCTGGGTGCTGGAGGTCCTTAATAATGGACGCTGCCTTTCTGAGACACTGCTTTCTAATGATGTCCTGGGTCCTTTGTAAGATAGTGCCCAAGATGGAGCTGACTAGATTTACAACCTTCTGCAGCTTCTTTCAGTCCTGTCCAATAGCCCATCCATACCAGACAGTGATGCAGCCTGTCAGAATGCTCTCTACGGTACAAATTTAGAAGTTTTTGAGTGTACTTGTCGACATGCCAAATCTCCTCAAACTCTTAATAAAGTATAGCCACTGTCTTGCCTTCTTTGTAACTACATTGACATGTTGGGAACAGGTTAGATATTCAGAGATCTTGACACCAAGGAACTTGAAGCTGCTCAATCTCTCCACTTCAGATCTCTCTATGAGGATGGGTATGTGCTCCTTCATCTTACCCTTCCTGAAGTCTACAATCAGCTCTCTTGTCTTATTGACGTTGAGTGCTAGGTTGTTGCTGTGGCATCATTCCACTAGTTGGCATATCTCACTCCTGTGTGCCCTCTCATTAACGCGTGAAACTCTACCAACAATGGTTGTATCATCAGCAGATTTATAGATGGTATTTGAGCTATGCCGAGCCACACAGTCATGGATATATTGAGAATAGAGCAGTGGGCTAAGTACACACCCTGAGGTGCGCCAGTGTTGATCGGCAGCGAGGAGGAGATGTTATCACCAATCCGCACAGATTGCGGTCTTCCAGTTAGGAAGTTGATGATCCAGTTGCAGAGGGAGGTACAGAGGCCCAGGTTCTGCAACTTCTCAATTAGGATTGTGGGAATGATGGTATTAAATGCTGAGCTATAGTTGATGAACAGCATCCTAACGTAGGTGTTTGTGTTGTCTAGGTGGTCTAAAGCCAGGTGGAGAACCATTGAGATTACATTTGCTATTGACCTATTGTGGCAATAGGCAAATTGCAATGGGTCCAGGTCCTTGCTGAGGCAGGAGTTCAGTCTAGTCATGACCAACCTCTCAAAGCATTTCATCACTGTCGATGTGAGTGCTACTGGGTGATAGTCATTAAGGCAGCTCACATTATTCTTCTTAGGCACTGGTATAATTGTTGCCTTTTTGAAGCAAATGGGAACTTCTGCCCATAGCAGTGAGAGGTTGAAAATGTCCTTGAATTATCCCGCTAGTTGGTTGGGGGTTTTCAGAGTCTTACCAGGTACCCCATCGGGACCTTCTGCCTTGTGAAGGTTCACTTTCTTTAAAGACAGTCTAACATCGGCCTCTGAGACAGAGATCACAGGGTCATCAGGTGCAGCAGGGATCTTCACAGCTGTAGTTGTGTTCTCCCTTTCAAAGCGTGCATAGGAGGCGTTGAGTTCATCTGGTAGTGAAGCATCACTGCCGTTCATTCTATTGGGTTTTGCTTTGTAGGAAGTAGTGTTTTGCAGACTCTGCCAGAGTTGCTGTGCACCTGATATTGCCTCGAACCTCATTCAAAATTGTCTCTTCACCTTTGAAATAGCCCTCCGCAAATCTTACCTGGTTTTCTGGTACAGGCCTGGGTGGCCAGACTTGAATGCCACAGCAGACAACGTACCTCCTGGTTCATCCACGGCTTTTGGTTTGGGAATGTACAGTAGGTCTTTGTAGGCGCACGCTCATTCACACAGGTTTTAATGAAGTCGGTAACAGCTGCAGCATGCTCGTCCAGATTCAAAGATGAATCCCTGAATACAGTCCAGTCCACTGATTCAAAGCAGTCCTGTAGGCGCTCCTGTGCTTTCCTTGTCCATACCCTCTTGGTCTTCACTGCTGGTGCTGTGACTTCAGTCTCTGCTGATACTCAGGGAGTAGAAATACAGCCAGGTGACCAGCCTTCCTGAAGTGAGGCGTGGAATAGCACGGTAGGCATTCTTGATGGTGGTGTAGCAATGGTCCAGTGTGTTGTTTCTTCTGGTATTGCAAGTGATCTGTTGATGGTAGTTACTTAGTGATTTTTTCATTCTGACCTGGTTAAAATCTCTCAAAACGATGGTGAAGATGTTAGGGTGCGTTGTTTTGTGCATGTTTATGCCATTGCTCAGATCATCTAAAGCCTGTTTGACATTGGCTAGAGGTGGAATATAAACTGCTACCAAAATGACCCCAGAGAACTCCCATGGTAGGTAAAAAGGACGGCACTTAACTGCTAGATATTCCAGGTCAGGTGAGCAGAATTGGGACAGCACTGATATATTTGTGCACCAAGAAGAGATGATCATGAGGCATACTCCTCCACCTCTGCTTTTGAGAGACTCTATAGATCTATCCTGATGGTGTATAGTAAACCCATCGATCTGAATCTGGTACGGAAGGGGTTAACCAGGATTCCGTGAAACAAAGGACACACGTGGTCCTAATGTCCGTCTGATTCAGCACCCTGGCTCTGAGATCATCAATTTTATTCACCAGAGACTGCACATTCGCCAGCAAGATAGTCGGTGTAGGGAGTTTAAAACCCCGTTTCCTAAAATGCACTTGTAATCCTGATGTACGCCCACGCTTCCTCCGTGGGCACTTCCGACCACAGACTGTTGTTTCTGTCGGTTTTAAGCAGCGATAATTCAAAGCACAAATAGTTGAAATATTCTGGATGT
The DNA here is from genome assembly GCF_963921235.1 of Mobula hypostoma. Taxonomy (NCBI): domain Eukaryota; kingdom Metazoa; phylum Chordata; class Chondrichthyes; order Myliobatiformes; family Myliobatidae; genus Mobula; species Mobula hypostoma. Next base: position 71,644,147 of record NC_086099.1, on the reverse strand, counting down.
GTCAAACTAGGCCATCTTGCTTAACTAGTGAGCTCAAAGTGCCAATGATTTCTGCACATGTGGACAATCTCTGTGGCCTGTTGCCTAGGAGAATATTTAACGAGAGATTTCACTAAGAATCAATTGTTACAATTGATGCACTATCAATGACTCCAAAAGTCTGGAAGTGGAGTAAATACTGAAAGGCTTTTATTAACAGTAAAATGGATCCATGTCCATGCTGTATGTCTGTCCTGGACTGAGGGAGGAGCAGTGACACAATCGCCTTTATTCAGGGGTCTGTGGGAGGAGCCACAGGAGCAGTCAGCAGAGGGGCGTATCCAGACAGGTAACCCAGTTACAATCCATATATATAGTTTATCACATTCACCCCTCCTTTTTAAAAAAAAGAGTCCCGCGGGGTGAAGTGACTGACAATATTTAAAACAAGTATATTTACAGGTTAAGTCTATCAGGCGGTCGAGTCCGTCGCTGTGATCTATGTAACACCGGTGGTGATTGCACCGGTGACGGTGGTTGTGCTGGCTCCGGCCTGACTTGAGGTGCCAGCACGTTAGGCGTCGGTAATCCCTCGTGCATGTGCGTCACGCCCGGTATGGGAGAGTTGTGTGGTGTCTGTGTAGGGTTTGGAGTACGTGGTGTCTCGTGGGTACATACATTGGTGGGTATGGGGTCAATAGTCACCATGGAGTGTTCAGAGTAGGGGCCCGGAGCTCCTGCAGACGCCAGGTCGTGGATGGAGACCGTGTCCTCCCGCCCATCAGGTAAAACCACATAGGCATACTGGGGGTTCGCATGAAGTAAGTGAACCCTCTCGACCATCGGGGAGTATTTACTGTTCCTCGCATGTTTCCGGAGCAGCACTGGCCCCGGGGACATCAGCCAAGTTGGTAGGGTGGTCCCAGTGGTCGACTTCCTGGGAAAAGAAAAGAGTCGCTCATGAGGGGTGGCATTGGTGGCTGTGCATAACAGGGAGCGGATGGAGTGGAGTGCCTCGGGAAGGACCTCCTGCCAGCGGGAGATCAGCAGTCCCTTTGACCTGAGGGCTAAGAGTGTGGCATTCCACACCGTGGCATTCTCTTTCTCCACCTGTCCATTCCCCCGGGGATTATAGCTCATGGTCCTACTAGTTGCAATTCCCCTAGCCAGCAGGTATTGGCGCAGCTCGTCACTCATGAACGAGGACCGTCTGTCACTGTGGATATAGCATGGGTATCCGAACAGAGTGAAGAGCTTGCGCAGGGCTTTTATGACTGACGTGGTAGTGGTGTCGGGGCAGGGGATGGCCAAGGGGAATCACGAGTACTCGTCAATTACGTTAAGAAAGTACACATTGTGGTTGGTGAAGGGAAGGAGGCCCTTAAAGTCAACACTCAATTGCTCAAAGGGATGGGTGGCCTTGATGAGTTGTGCCTTTTCGGGTCGGTAGAAGTGCGGTTCGCACTCTGCGCAGACTTGGCAGTCCCTGATCATCGTCCTGACCTCCTCAAGGGAGTAAGGCAGGTTCCGGTGTGACAAAAGAGGGTTACAAAGAGTACACATAGATTAAGATGTTAACTGTCCTGTGCTGGCACCAGTGGGATCAACAGTTGATCTGCCACCTGTCTTCAGGAGAAAGAGAGATAAGGAAGACAATGGAGCAGCATTTGGAAATGTTAATGAAGAGACGGGAGAGTTTAACGGAAGGAGACACAGTCTGAGAGCTGTCAAGATCGGCTCCTTTTTGAACCCTGAACTGTTTGAAGTGTGATGGACAGGCGATACCCCAGCAGGGGGATAAAAAGGGACAGGTTCGCCATAGACGCACAGGGTGGAAAGGTATGATCGGCGGGAACCTGGTTTGTGTCCGCCCTTGCCTGGGTGCCAGGTTCACTGCAGAGGAACGATCGTATCTGAAATGGAGGGGTCACAGTCGGTGACCTCGGAAGACATTACAAAGGGCTCACCCAAAAGCTGACTGTGAGGAATATTGAAGGTCTGTTTGGAATCCGATTTGAATATTCATTCGCTCTCTCTCTCTCTCTCTCTCTCTCCCACGGCAGTGATTACTGTGAACTGAACTGAACTCAATTGAACTGAACTTTGCGTCACTTTGAAACTGGTCATTTACCCCTAGACGACGATAGACCTTGATTGATCCTATTATCCTAGATCTGTGTACATGTGTGTTTATTCATTGCTAACCTGTTGCATTTATATCCTTACTATTAGAGTACTGTGTTGTTTATTTCTTTAATAAAACTTTCTTAGTTCCAGTAATCCAGACTCCAACTGAGTGATCCATTTCTGCTGGTTTGGCAACCCAGTTACGGGGTATGTAACACCAGGCTTTCACGAAGTGGAAAAACCGGGTAACCCCTGGGTGGCAAAGATCTGCATGTAGGTCGATCTGCGCGCTGGCGCATGTTCCCTGGGATAGGGCATTGGAGAGCTCGTTGAGCTTCCCAGGCCTGTACATGATGTCATAGTTGTAAGTGGAGAGTTCGATTCTCCACCTCAGAATTTTATCATTTTTGATTTTGCCCCGCTGTTGGTTGCTAAACATGAATGCGACTGAGCACTGGTCAGTCAGCAGGGTGAACTTTTTGCCGGCAAGATTGTGCCTCCAGTGCCTAATAGCTTCCTCTATGGCCTGGGCCTCTTTCTCCACCGCGGAGTTCCAAATTTCAGGGCCTTGAAGGGTACGGGAGAAGAACGCCACCGGTCTTCCCGCCTGGTTGAGGGTAGCAACCAGGATGAAGTTGGAGGCAACACTCTCTACTTGGAAGGGAATGGACTCATCCACCGCATGCATTGCTGCTTTGGCAATGTTCCCTTTTATGCGGCTGAAGGCCGCACGGGCCTCAGCTGAGAGGGGGAATGTGGTGGACCTGACCGGGGGCAGGCCTTGTCTGCGTAGTTAGAGACCCATTGGGCGTAACATGAAAAGAAGCCCAGGCAACTTTTGAGGGCTCTGAGGATATTGGGAAGAGGGAGTTCCAACAGGGGGCGCTTACGGTTGGGGTCAGGGCCAATGACTCCATTCTCCATGACACAACCAAGGATAGCAAGTCGGGTGGTCCCAAACACACACTTGTCCTTGTTATAGGTGAGATTGAAAGCTTTGGCCACTTGGAGAAATTTTTGGAGGTTGTTGTCGTGATCCTGCCGGTCGTGACCGCAGATGGTGATGTTATGCAGATATGGGAACGTGGCCTTCAGTTGGCACTGGTCCACCATCCAGTCCATTGCCCTCTGGAAGACAGATACACCATTCGTGACACCGAAGGGGACGCGCAGGAATTGATAAAGCCTGCCGTCCGCCTCGAAGGCAGTGTAAGGGCGGTCCTCCCGGCGGATGGGGAGCTGATGGTAAGCGGATTTTAGGTCTATGGTCAAGTACACCTTGTACTGTGCTATCTGATTGACCTTATCCGCAATGTGGGGTAGAGGGTACAAGTCGAGCTGCGTGAACCTATTGATGGTCTGGCTATAGTCCACGACCATCCTATTTTTCTCCCCGTTCCGAACAACGACCACCTGCGCCCTCCAAGGACTTGTGCTTGCCTCAATGACCCCCTCCCTGAGCAGCCGCTGCACCTCCGACTTAATGAAAGCTCTGTCCCCCGCGCTGTACCTCCTGCTTTTAGTTGCCACAGGTTTACAGTCGGGGGTCAGGTTGGCGAATAGCGGTGGGGGAGGGATCTTGAGGGTGGAGAGGCCGGAAATGGTGTCGGTAGTGTGGCTGTTGGCATGGTGTTGGGTGGGATGTGCGGGTCGGTGTGTGTATGTGGTCAGTAGCGGGGTATGTGACCTATCTCTACAAAACTGAGGATTTCCAACAGTGATTGGTGGGAATGGCCCATCATACTCCATTGTCACGCTTTTCAGGTGGCTCTGGAAGTTGAGCCCCAATAGCACAGGGGCACACAGTTGAGGCATAACCAGTAACGTAAAGTCTCGATATTCTGTGCCCTGCACCACTAGTGTCGCTACACAACCCCCCGAGATGTCTGTTGTATGCGACCCGGAAGCCATGGTGACACTCTGGCTTACCGGCCGTGTCGCGAGTCTGCAACGCTGCACCGTGTCCAGGTGGATAAAACTCTCCATGCTACCCATGTCAAACAGGCAGCTTGTCCTGCGCCCCTCCACCAGGATGTCCATCATTGACCTTGCGAGCTGGTGGGGAGCGCTTTGGTCGAGGGTCATGGAGGCCAGAGTTGGGTCGCTGTCTTGGTCCGGTGCGGTGAGGTGCCCTGTGAGCACCCGTTGGTTGTAGGCAGTGCAAGGTGGTGCCGACCAAGATGGCCGCCCCCATATCTCACACGTGGTGGCGGCGTGCAGGCAAGATGGCGACCCCCATGCCTCGTACGCGGTGCTGCTCAATCCGGCTCGTGGTTTGGATTTACAGGCCTTGGCGAAGTGGCCCTTCTTTCCGCTGCTGGAGCAGGTAGCTTGTTGAGCCGGGCAGCGTTTCTGGGGGTGCTTCTCGAGTCCGCAGAAGTAGCACTTCGCAGACTCACGACTGGCAGCAGCCGTGGTCAATTTGCCGGCTGGTTGCGGGGTCTGTGGCGTCCATGAGTCCGTCGGGAGATCACGTGCCTGGAGAGCGTCAGAGTTGTGCAGAGCAGCCTCCAGTGTGTCAGCCAGCTCAATCACCGAACGTAAGGTAAGATCGGCGTGTTCCAGCAGCCGCTGGCGCACATACACTGACCTGGTCCCTGTGACGAAGGGGTCTCTTACTAGGAGCTCCGCATGCTGTTCGGCCGTCAGCCCCCGGCAATCGCAGACCTGCACGAGTGTCTGTAGGGCCTGGACAAACTCAGCGCTCGACTCTCCGGGCCACTGCTGCCACGTCGCTAAGCAACGTCGCGCATAAACACTGTTTACCGGCCGCAGGTATTGTCTTCGGAGGGTGCTCATTTCACCATCGTAGCTCGGCTGGTCTCTAATCATTGAGTAGACCCGTGGACTGACCCTGGAGAGGAGAACTCTGTTTTTCGTGGCGGATGCGGTCACTTCAATCTCCTCCAGGTATGATTCGAAGCAGGCCAGCCAGAGTTCGAAAGTGTTTCCGGCTTCAGGTGTTTGCGGGTCGAGGTCTAACTTGTTGGGTCTCAGGACGTGTTCCATGCCTTAAAATTACTGTTAATAAAATTGATGCACTATCAATTACTCCAAAAGACTGGAAGTAGAGTAAATACTGAGAGGCTTTTATTAACAGTAAAATAGATCCACGTCCATGCTGTATGTCTGTCCTGGACTGTAGGAGGAGCAGTGACACAATCGCCTTTATTCAGGGGTCTGTGGGAGGAGCCACAGGAGCAGTTAGCAGAGGGGCATATCCAGACAGGTAACCCAGTTACGACCTTTGTACATGGTTTACCACAACAATCTACTTCCTTCAGGGTAAGTAGAGGAAGCTCTACTTCCTTCAGGGTAATTTCTAGATGCTCTGTTGGAAGTAACATTGTTTACTTCCTTCAGTCCTTTAACGGGATAATGATCAGATGAGTATTGATGTCATGTTACATAAAAAGATTTTGGACAGGTATTGAAAAGGTTGGTTATAAAAAGAGCAAACAACAAACTGCTGGAGGACCTCAGCTGGTCAGGCAGAGCATTGGCCGACCTCTCGGGTCCTGATGCAGGGTCGGTAAGGCACCTGGCAGCCATTCTCCTTGTACCTGGTCGCTCTCCCCTCACAGCTGGTTCTGTGGTCTTCCCCCACACATTTCTCAGGAATGGACCTCTGTCATATCCTGGGGACTGCCTGTTATCAATGCTTTATCTGTATTGGAATAAGCTTTGTTCACATAAATATATGTCAATGTAACGTAATAGATTGGTGAGTGCACAGGGTGTGTCTCTCCCAGGTTTCCACCACTTAATTGCTGAGCTCGAAGTTTTGTTTCATTCTGAGTGGTGATGTTGTCAGGAATCATTTTAATAACCTTAAAGAAAGGAAGGTGGGCAAGGAATGGCCGAAGTATGCTTCTCCCACTCCTGATATGTCAGAGGTAATTTAGAAAAAGGAGAGTGATGGCATTTATTGGTAGAAGAGGAAACATTTTATTTTGGAGCTGTAGCTTGGAGAATTCTTGAGACAGGCTATAAAACCTGTGAGTGATTTATAAATATCTCTGACATTCAGCAATATTTAATAACTATTAAACGTGGAGCCAATAATGTCTTTAAAAAGTTGAAAATTTAAGCTGAATGAGTGAACTCAAAGATCGGCCTAGTGTTGTAGGTTTCTTTGTGTTGCTGATGGCAGATCGACTAATAAAGAGGACAATGTTATGCTGAAGGCAGTATCTCTAAACTAATCACAGCATCTGCCAGAACAATACATCAAAGTCAGATCACATGGTAAACACAGTTCTTGAAGTTACACAAGTACCATGTCACTTCCTAGTAAAATGAAATAAATGCATACAAATCCCTATTTACACATGTGAAATTAAATAATTGTTAGCTATTTATGTCAATATGTAGTTATAAGGTCAACCAACTATAAATTCACTGAATATCTTAATCTTATTCACTGAGCTTTTAGTTGCAAGGATCCAGACATCAGGACCACAAAGAGATGGTGACAGGAGGCAGGGGAGCCTCTGCAGGGTTGCTTCGAGTCGGTGGACTGCACCATGTTCGAGGACTCATCTACAGATTGAATGAGTACACCATGGTTGTCACAGACATTATAAAAACAGTCGTAGATGAGTGTGTTCCTCCCCCCGCCCACAAAATCATTTAGAGCCTTCCCTAACTAGCAGCCCTGGATGAACCATGAGATCTACAGTCTGAGGTGAGGGCCAGATCAGAGGCATTCAAGTCTGGTGACCAGGAAAGTTAGTAGAGGTCCAGGTATGATGTCTGGAAAGCCATCTCACTGGCGAAGTGGCAATTCCAGGCTAAATGTGAATCAATGAAGAATATTCTACTGCAGTGGCAGGGTTTGAATGCTATCACCTCTTACAAAGTGAAATCAAGCAACAGAGGTGATAAGAGTTCCACTTCCAGGTGAGCTCAGTGCCTTTAACGCTCAATTGGACCATCAAAACATGGAAGAACCAGTACAAACTCCCACCGTCTCTGATGACCCTATGATTTCCATCTCTGAGGCTGACCTGAGGGCATCCCTCAGGAGGGTGAACAGTGATGCAGCCTGTCAGAATGCTCTCCACGGTACAAATATAGAAGTTTTTGAGTGTACTTGTTGACATGCCAAATCTCCTCAAACTCTTAATAAAGTATAGCCACTGTCTTGCCTTCTTTGTAACTACATTGATATGTTGGGAACAGGTTAGATCCTCAGAGATCTTGACACCAAGGAACTTGAAGCTGCTCACTCTCTCCACTTCTGATCCCTCTATGAGGATTAGTCTGTGTTCCTTTGTCGTACCCTTCCTGAAGTCCACAATCAGCTCTTTCGTCTTACTGACGTTAAGTGCCAGGTTGTTGCTGCGGCACCATTCCACTAGTTGACATATCTCACTCCTGTACACCCTCTCGTCACCACTTGAGATTCTACCAACAATGGTTGTATCGTCAGCAAATTTATAGGTCGTATTTGAATTATGCCTAGCCACACAGTCGTGTGCATACAGAGAGTAGAGCAGTGGGCTAAGCAAACACCCGTGAGGTGTGCCAGTGTTGATCGTCAGCCAGGAGATGTTATCAACAATCTGCACAGACTGTGGTCTTCTGGTTAGGAAGTCAACGATCCAATTGCAGAGTAGTTGTCTCAGCCAATCATGTTCCCACAATGCTGGTCCTCCAGTTTGTACCATATACATGCTCAATGTGGCTTGTAGATTATTGTATTTCAGTGTCACAAATGTCATTCCCACAGGAGTTTTCTTTTCTCCAGTATAAGTTTTTGGCTGGATACTTGCAGGCTTAAATTTGGTATCTTTGAAATGCCATTCAAGCTCATTTTGCGGAAAGACTGGAACAGCTGAGCCAGTGTCCAATTGCATTTTAATTAATTTGCCATTCACTTCTTGTGTCAGCTATATTTCTTGTCTTCTGTAAGTTTTCAAATTGAAAATCTCAAATCTACCCAATCCTGTATCACTTTCATCATTATCTATCAGATTTTTCATCAACAGCATGCAGTTAGTGCTCATTTTGAAACTACAACTTGACTTCTTCTCTTCACTGTCTGCCTGACATGCACTTTGGATGTGTCCTATTTTGTTATGCTTTCTGCAAGTTTCACCCTTAAACCTGCATTGGTCTGGTGTATGTGAGCCCCTGCCTCAGAGGTAACACAATTTTTTCAGCCTAGCCAGTGTCTGTTTAGACCCTGCAACTTTCTCATGCTCACTTTCATTCCTCAATGCAACGCAACAGCATCTCTGTCTGCTGTTTCCATTGATACTGCAATTTCAACTGTTCTCTTAACTCTGCTTCAGTTAAGGGGCATTTTTGAATGCCTTGTTGTTAGATTCCACAAACTAAACAATCTCTCAGTGCATCACTAAGTCCATTACTGAACTGCCAATGCTCAGACAACTCCTTCAATTCAGCCATGCATGTGGCTGAACCTCTCACTACTACAGTGGAAGCTCCCATTTGCTTCAAAAAGGCTCCAATTATACCAGTGCCTAAGAAGATTAATGTGAGCTGCCTTAATGACTGTCACCCAGTAGCACTCACATCTACACTGATGAAATGCTTTGAGAGGTTGGTCATGGCTAGACTGAACTCCTGTCTCTGCAAGGACCTGGACCCACTGCAATTTGCCTATCATCACAATAGGTCAACAGCAGATGCAATCTCAATAGTTATTCACATGGCTTTAGACCACCTGGACAGTACAAACCCCTATGTCAGGATGCTGTTCATTGACTATAGCTCAGCATTTAATACCATCATTCCCACAATCCTGATTGAGAAGTTACAGAACCTGGGCCTCTCTACCTCCCTTTACAATTGGATCCTTGACGTCCTAACCAAAAGACCACAATCTGTGCAGATTGGTGATAATATCTCCTCCTCATTGACGATCAACACAGCCTCAGGGGTGTGTGCTTAGCCCACTGCTCTAGCCTCTCTATACCCATGACTATGTGGCTAGGCATAGCTCAAATTTCTTCTTTAAATTTACTGTTGATACAACCATTGTTGATAGAACCTCAGACGGAATGAGGGGGTGTACAGGAACAAGGTATACCAAGTAGTGGAGTGGTGTCACAGCAACAACCTTGCACTCAGCGTCTGTAAGATGAAAGAGCTGGTTGTGGACTTCAGAAAGGGTAAGGCGAAGGAACACATACCAATCCTCATAGAGGGATCAGAAGTGTAGAGAGTGAGCAGTTTCAAGTTCCTGTGTGCCATGATCTCTGAGGATCTAACTTGGTCCCAACATATCTATGCAGTTATAAAGAAGGTAAGTCAGTGACTATACTTCATTAGGAGTTTGAATAGATTTGGTATGTCAATAAATACACTCAAAAACTTCTATAGATGTGCCGTAGAAAGCATTCTGACAGGGTGCTTCACTATCTGGTATCGGGGGAGGGGAGCTACTGCACAGGTCCAAACGAAGCTGCAGAGGGTAATAAAGTTAGTCAGATCCATTTTGGGTATTAGCCTACAAAGTACACAGGACATCTTCAGGGATTGGTGTCTCAGAAAGGCAGCATCCATTATTAAGGACCTCCAGCAGCCAGTGCATGTCCTTTTCTCACTGTTACCATCAGGTAGGAGGTACAGAAGCCTGAAGGCGCACACTTAGCAATTCAGGAACAGCTTCTTTCCCTCTGCTTTTCGATTCCCAAATGGACATTGAACTCATGAACATAACCTCACGTTTTTTATATATATTATTTATGTTCTTACACACTTTTTAATCTATTAAATATATGTTTGCTGTAATTTATTTATTTATTTATTTATCTTCTGCTTCTTCAATATTATATATTGTATTGAACTGCTGCTGCTGTTAACAAATTTTGCAACACATGCCAGTGATAATAGACCTAATTCTGATTCTGATTCTGAAAATGGACTCCCCTTCCTTTTGATTAGACTAATGAAACCTAAACTGTTCTGCAATCAACAATGGTTTCAATTCTAAAAATTCCAGTATTATTTTCACAATATCAGCAAAGCTCATTTCAGCTACTTTGGCTGGAGCAGTTAAACTTTGAAGCAAACTGTATGTCTTTAAACCCAACATAGCAAAACTGCTACTTTCTTCTCAATGGCTATTTCCTTAGCTTCAAAATACTATTCAATTGGCTCAGCATATATGAACCAATTATCTGTTGAGCAATCAAAAGCATCTACCTTTCCAATGTAGCTAGCCATTTCTGACAAAGGGTCTCGGCCCGAAATGTCAACTGTACGTCTTCCTAGAGATGCTGCCTGGCTTGCAGCGTTCACCAGCAACTTTGATGTGTGTAGCCATTTCTGATCTTTTTTTGTTTATTATCACACAGCACTCACTGTTTATGAACCCATGAATTATTTCATTTTCTTCCTTCTTTTTGAGCTGTCTCTGCACATGATACACAGCATTTTTCAACTCAATTGCCTCGCTGCATTTCAACAGGTTGGTAACCATCATGAGTTTGTGTTAAAAATACCTCGTCACCGCTTTTATGTTTTGTAACTCCAAAACGTAACAACGAATTGAAAGGAAAATAATAGAGCCGGGAGATAAGTCATGTACTTCGTTTTTATTTTAATCGAGACACACATGTATCACGTGGTAGAATCATGGCATAGGAAATTCGTGTATTTTTACATAAAACCTGTACTGAATTATTTAAATGAACAAGAATGCTTAATCAAATATATGTACAATAGCAATCAAATATTACAGAAATGCTAAATACATAATATTTGCTGAAGAGATTGTGGAGGCATTAATAGCGATCTCTCATGAATAGATTCTGGAATGGTTTCAGGCCACTTCAAAATTGCAAAAGTCATTCCATTCTCAAAGAACTGAAGTCAGCAATAGACAGGAAATTATAGGCAAGTTAGTTTGTAAGATATTAGAGTCCGTTATAAAGGATGGGGTTTTAAGGTACTCAGGGACACATGATAAAATAGTTCAAAATCAGTATGGTTTCGTTGCGGGGAAATCTTGCCTGATGGATCTGGTGAAGTTCTTCGAGGAAGTAGCAGACAAGACAGATAAGGGAGAGTTAGCAGATGCTGTTTACTTGGATTTTCAGAAGGATTTGACAATGTGCCACATGTAAGCCTGATAAACAAGTTTACAGCCCATGTTTTTACAGGAAAAATACTAACACGGACAGAAGATTGACTGACTGGCAGGAGGTAAAGAGTAGGAATAAAGGGGACCTTTTTTGGTTGGCTGCCAGTGGCTAGCTGTTTTCTGCAGGGTAGGTGTTGGGTCCACTAATCTTCATGTTATATGTTAATGATCCAGTTGATGGAATTGATTGTTTTGTGGCTAGGTCTGTAGTTGATTCAAATATAGGTGAGGCAGGTAATGGTGAGGAAGCAGGGAGTCTGCAGAATGACAAATTAGGAGAATAAGCAAAGTGACAAAAGGATTACAATGTAGGAAACTGTATGCTCAAGCACCTTGGTAGAAGGAATAAAATTATATGCTATTTTCTAAATGGGGAGCAAACTCAAAAATTAGAGGTGCAAAGGGACTCGGGAGTTCTAGTGCAGGATAGCTTACAGGTTGAGTCAGTATTAAGGAAGGCAAATGCAATGTCACTATTCATGTCACGAGGACTGGAATAAAAAAAGCAACACATACAAAATGCTGGAGGAATTCAGCAGGTCAGACAGCATCTATGGAAAATAATAAACAGTCAAAGCTTCGGGCCAAGACCCTTCTTCAGGACTGAGAGTGAAAGGGGAAGATGTCAGAATAAAAACGTGACGGGAGGGGAAAAAGGTTAGCTGGAAGGTGATAGGTGAAGTCAGGTTGGTGGGAAAGGTCAAAGGCTGGAGAACAAAGAATCGGATAGGAGAGGAGAGTGGATCATAGGAGAAAGGGAAGGAGGAGGGGACCCAGGGGGAAGTAATAGGCAGGTGAGAATAAATAAAAGGTCAGAGTGGGAAATAGAGGAGGGGGGATTTGTTTACCGGAAAGTGAAATCAATATTCATGCCATCAGGTTGGAGGGTAGCTAGACAGAAAATGAGGTGTTGCTCCTCCACCCTGAGGGCCAAGGTGAAGCCATGGACCAACATGTCAGAATGGGAACGGGATTCGGAATTGGAATTAAAATGTTCGGCCACCGGGAAGTCCCACTTGTGGCAGGTGGTGCAGAGGTGCTCGATGAAGGGGTCCCCCAATTTACAACAGTCTCATCAATGTAAAGGAGGCCTCACCGGGAGCACGAATAGACAACTCCAGCAGATTCACAAGTGAAGTGTTGCCTCACCTGGAAGGACTGTTTGGGGGTGGAATAGAGGTGAGGGAGGAGGTGTATGGGCAGGTAAGCACTTGTAGGGGTAAGTGCCTGGAGGGAAATTAGTGGGGAGGGATGAATGGACAAGGGATTGGCAGAGGGAGAAATCCCTGTGGAAAGCAGTGGGGGTGGGGGGGAGGTAAAGATATGTTTAGTGGTAGGATCCCTTTGGAGATGGCAGAAGTTGCAGAGGATAATGGATACACAGGCTGATGGGGTGGAAGGAAAGGACAAAAGGGACTATTACTATTAAAGCTGAGGGAAGATGGGGTGAGCGCAGATTTACAGGAAAATGATGAGATGTGGGTGAGGGCAGCATCAATAGTAGAGGGGAGGAAACTCCATTCTTTAAAGAAGGAGGATATCTCTGATGTCGTGCAGTGAAAAGCCACACCCTGTTCCTAAGATGTGGCGGAGGCAAAGAAACTGAGATAAGGGTACAGCATTTTTTCAGCAGATGGGGTGGGAAGAACTGGAGTGGAGAAGGGTAGTGGTGGAGGGGGATTGGTTTGGTTCTTTTGTCAAGTAAGAAATGTTGAGCTTTGAGGCCTTCCTGATGGGGGATAGAAGTATATAAAGACTGAACATCATTGTTGAAGATGAGGTGGTCAGGGCCAGGGTATTGAATGTTACTGAGGAGATCAAGAGCATGAGATGTGTCAGGGATGTAGGTGGGAAAGCTCTGACCCATGGGGGATAGAATGGAATCGAGATATGAGGACACAAGTTCAGTAAGGCTGGAGTAGGCAGAGGCAATAGGCCTACCTGGACAGTCCAGTTTTTTGATCTTGGATAGGAGGTAGACGTAAGCAGTGCAGGGTAAGTGAACTATGAGGTTGGTGGCAGTGGATGGGAGTTCTCTGGAGTGGGTGAGGTCAGTGATTGTGTCAGAGGCAGTTTCTGTTGGTGAGGAGGAGTGAGGACCTCCTTGAGGGATAGCTGTGAGGAGGAGTCTAAGAGTTGCCACCTGGGCTCAGCAAGGTAGAGGGCAGTGCTTCTCACTACAACAGCACCACCTTTGTCTGCAGGTTTGATGGTAAGATTGGGACTGTTGTGGAGAGATTGGAGGGCAGTGTGTTTGGACGGGGTAAGGTTGGAGGAGGAGAGTGAAGTTCTGAAGTCAGGATGACTGGTGTCTCATCAGCACTTCGAGGTGAAGATTCAGAGCGGGCTGAGAACCGGGGCAGGGTGTCCAAGAAGAGCTGAAGATGGGAGAAGGGGTCATCAGTGCGGGGTGTGGAATCCTTGCCAAAGTAGAGGGGTCGTAGATGCTTGACGTTGTGTCGGGTGCAGAACTCACTGAGGTGCAGGTGAAGGGAACAAAGGTGAGGCCCTTACGGAGAACAGAATGTTCTTCCTCAGAGTGAGAAGCCTGAGGGAATTGTGGAAACATGACAAGGATTAGAGCAGGAATCAGAGAGAGGAAGAGAGCTGGTGGTGTCAGTGGAGAGAGGAGGGTTGGGGTGTTCAAGGAAGGTGAGGAGGGTGGGAGATGGAGGCTCCAAGGACCCAAGAGCTGATGGTGGAGTCTGAGAGACACAAGGTTGCAGAGTGCTGGTGGGGGAAGAGGAGACTGGGACCCAGCAACAGTGCGTAAAGTCTTGGCCTGGAGATGCTGGCGGTCAAGGTCCAGGACGGAGCCAGAGTAGAGGTCATGTCATTTGTAGTCTGAAGGCATACGGGACCATAGGAACTAGCACTGGCAGTAGTGGAATCCGGGTTCTGGATCTGGATGGAATGAAAAAGCAAGATTTGGAGTATTGTGAGCAGTTTTGAACCATAGATCAAAGAAACAATGTGTTGGCATTGGAGACGGACAAGAGGAGGTTTACAAGAATGATCCTGGGAATGAACGGGTCAATGTATGAGAAACATTATGATGGCTCTGGGCCTGTACTCACTGAATTTTAGAATGATGAGTGGGGATCTCATTGAATCCTACCAAATACTGAAAGATCTAGATAGAGGATGTGAAGAAGATGTTTCCAACAATGGGAGAGTCTAGGACCATAGGGCCCCAGAACAGAAAGATGTCCCTTTCAACCAGAGGTGAGAAAGAATTTCTTGAGCCAGAGGGTGGTGAATCTGTAGAATTTATTGCCACAGATTGCTAAGACAGGAGGCCAAGTTATTGTGTATGTTTAAAGTGAAGTTGAATGTGTTCTTAATTAGTAAGGATGTCAAAAGGGAGAAGGCAAGAGAATGGTGTTGAGAGGGATATAATTCACCCACGATCGAGAGGTGGAGCAGACTTGATGGGTCAAATGTGTTGCACACGTGGACAGAAAAGGGACTTCCAGGCATGCAGAAGTTTAAAATAACTTCTTTATTTTCCTTTCTGGAAATACAGGAACACAAGTGCATCGGCTTACCATGCATGCTGCAGGGCCGTCTCGATCTACTCCATCACAAGTGCACTCCCGCCCCCTCCAGGACCCCTCAGCTGCCCCAAGTGCCTGTATAAGCTTTGCCCCTTGTAACCATCAATTAACCTACTAAAATATTACAGTTGCTAGTGCAACTGAACATTAATCAAATTGTGAATGAACAAAATAACAAACCAAAGCAATTAAAATAATATGAACATAATATAAGAAAATTAGGGGGGTATTCAGTGTCCATTAATATGCTCCACATTACTATGGATCCCACAAATGACCTAAGTCTGCATCAATGTCTTATGGTTCCTCCCATTCTATTTACTTCATCTCAACTTACCTTGTAATTTCTTTCACCAAAGTTTGTTATTACCTTAAACACTTTTTTTCTGTCTGGATTGTTTTCTTACTTCATCCGTTATTGTACAAAACATGGTGGTCCATACTGGAGTATAGTTTCATGGACGGTGACAGAGAGAAGCCACACAAATTTGGCAGGATCACTGTCAAGTTTTGGCTGTATTGTTACACACACAAGGAGACATTTTTGTCTGTATATTGTGAATAATAAAATAATCCATACAGTTATCTGTACATGCACTGTGGCTTACCTCAACAGAGAGATCAGGTGCAGAGAATTTTTTAATGGCTTCATTATTAGCAGTAAATAAGATGAACAAATTCAATTTTGGTAACCCTGGGAATTTATTAGTTCCTATTCATGAATAAAATTTGATATTTTAACTGTGAACAGTACTGTATATACATCAGCTATGAATAACATACCAGAAAGATGCTATTTCTACTTTGTGAGGGTATTTGGGGAAACAGATCAATGACATTTTGTTGTCTGTAGTTGTACCTGGCAAAACATGCTGAATATTAAAATGAATATAGATTCCAATAAGTAAGATGACTGCTTTAGTAAGATACTTTGTTGCTTTTAGACTGAATGCTTAGACCAGCCTTCCTGTTTATTCTGTATACTTGCTTTTGTTTTGTTTTACGTTTAAAAATGACACGTACTTAAAAAAGCATACAAAATCAGGCACGATGTAACAACATTATAAACTCCATGACCTTTATATCCTTTTGAACTCTGATCATTGTTGCAACTTAGAAATGTCAAATAATAATTACCGACTGGAGTATAAAAAGGAAGAGTATAGCCAGAGTAAACCTTAGTAGCTCGGTAGATGAGACTGGGAGAATCAATAGTGGAAAATAGAGAAATTGCAGAGATTCAAAATAATTATCTTAGCTCATAGTTCATGGAAGGAGATACAAAGATCATTTTAATAATAAGAGGTAATCAAGATGTTATAAGGAGGAATAACTTAAAATTATCTTTACCAATAGATAAAAAAGTAGTAAGCAACTTGGTGTTAAAGTTCAGCTAGCCTCCTGGACCCGGTGGGCCGAATCCAAGTGTTTTAAAGGAAGTGGCTACAAAGATGGTGAATTTAATCTAACAAAATTCCATGGAGCTTCTCTGCCTGAAATAGCACCAGTTTCTTTCCTCCCACTGATGCTGCCTGACCCACTGAGTTCTTCCAGCAGACTGTCTGTTGCTCAAATTTCTATGGATTCTGAAGGAGCTCCAGAGGATTAGAGAAAGACAAGTATAATGTTACTATTCAAGAAAAATTGGAGAATATAAGCAGGAAATGAATGATTCTGTCAATTAATCTGTTGTGTATCATTGGGAAGTGTTGTCGTCTTTATTAAGGATATTTTGAAAATCAAAAGACACAGTCAGACACAGTTGCAATGGTTTGTGAAATAGAAATTATGTTTGACAAATTTGTGAGGGTACATAACAAATGGATTGAATAAGGGCAAGCCAGCAGATGTCACTTAATTGGATTTCCAGCAAGTATTTAATAAAATGACATATACAAGGTTAGTGCACAAGATAAAAGCATGCAAGGTTGGGCATAGGATGTTTGCGTGGATGCTGAAGTGATAAACTAATAGAAAATGGAGAGTCGGAATAAATAGGTCACTTTTGGATTGATAATTAATAACTCATGGGCTGCCACAGGTCCAGTGATGGGATCGCAGCTGCCTAATGACTCCGTTGAAATGTCCTGTGGCTAGATTTGCTGATGATGCAAAGACGAGTGGTTTAGTAAGTTAAGAGGAGGGCAAAACGAGCCTGCAAAGACCTTTAAATACATGTAAGTTGGTAAGCAGTAAGTTGGGAGAAGAAGTATGATGTGGGTAAAGGATCAACAATCCACTTTATTCGCCATATACACTTGCATGTATTGTGAATTTGCCGTGGTGTGTTTGTGCAACATACAACAAAAATGACAACAATCAGCAATTATCAACAATAAAGAATTATATAAAGAATAAGGTTTGAGGTCAAAATATGGATATAGAGTAAAATGTACATAAATGCCAGTGTGTTTTACTATGCAAACAATATTATAAAAAGTGTTTAGAGTGCAGTGCAGTGATGAGGTAAAGAATAGAGGGGAGTGGCTGAAGCTAACAAGAATGGTTGATCAGATTAACTGCCTGAGGAAGAAACTTTTAAGATGGCATAAGGTTTTTTGTTTTAATAGTCCTATAGCGCTTTCCGAAAAGGCTTGTCGGTTGGGTAGTATCCACAAAGATTTTCTTGCCCTCTTCTTTGTCCTGGACACATACAAGTCCTGAAGTGATGATAGACTGCAACCAATGACCTTTTCTGCTGATTTGACAGTTCACTGTAGTTTTCATATATTGTGAGAGATTGCTGCCCCATACCGGACAGTAATGGCTGATGCAAGGATGTTCTCTTTGATGTACCAGTATGTTCCAGGGAAGATGGAATTTTACCGAATTCCACAAGAAATACATCCTTTGCTAATCCGTCTATTAATGATTGAGACGTGGCTCTCCCACGTGAGGTCCTGCAGAATAATGATGCCAGGAACCTGAATGTTGAAATGTTGCTAACTGTAGAGGTGCAGGTGATGAATGAGTGGAGAGGGGAAACATTTCTCTGGAAGCTGATCTGCATCTCCATGGTTTTGAGGGCATTCAGCTCCAAGTCGTTGTGGTGACAGCAGGACACTAGTGGTACGTGGATTTGTCGCTTCTGGTGAGTACTCCAAATGTAGTGGTAAATGTGAGTAATCCATTTTGGAAGAAAGGATGGAGAAGTAACTTATTATTTAAATGGAGTTAGATTGTGAAATATTGTGATACACAGGAACTTGAGAATCTAAGTACACGAAACACAAATGCATGCAGGCAATTAGGAAGTAATTGGAAAGGATAATGAAAGGGATATAATGTAGGGAAGCTTTGATACACTGCGGAGATTGCTTTTGAGGTCTAGTACGGTCCTCATACTTAAAGGAGGATATGGTTGCAGAGAAGGTTCACCATGTTGACTCCTGGAATAATAGGATTAACATATGAGGTAAGGTTGGACACTTTGGACCTTATGTATTAAGTTTAGAAGAATGAGAGGTGAACGTCAAGAGGATGTTTATCCTACTGGGGGTACTAGTTGGATAGAAATAAAAAGGTTCAAAAAGTTTCAAACTTTCATTTGTTATCAAACCCTGAAATTATTCTTCCCCAGATAGCCATGAAACCAAGAAAGAAAAGAACAGCACCACTGTCACCAACCCCCAAATCCCTCCTCCCTGCGCAACAAAAATGAACAAAAATGGAGCAGGTGCATCAACAGCCAAATCCCCTTCCCCCACACACAAATAAACAAGAAAGATTGGGTGAAAAACGCAGAATACAAAAAAGCCATAGGACTGAAAAAGAGTTCACAGTCCAAGTCCACATCCAAAATGCAGAAAACCTGGGCAACATTCTCCCTCTCCAGAGCAGAGCAATCTCACCAGTGATAAAAGGCAGTCTCCCCTCTCCAGTAGCAGAACGATCTCCCAATGATAAAAAGGCAGGCAGCCAGTGATTCTACTTCCCCTGTCACTTTAATCAGCGAACAATGGAAGCTTTAATTGGCAAAATGGAGTTGAACATAGGCTTGCAGCCTTCTCACCATGAGATTCTCGCACACTGCCTCTGCCTCCTGGAATCCCCTCAGAGAATGCAGAGCGCTTAAACACCCAAGCAATCTCCAAACTGCAAATCTCAGACTCCAGCTGTTCCAGAATCACATTCAGGATGAATAACAAATGTAAAAGACATAAGAAGAAGTGAAATATGTAGTTTTATGATCTAGCCAGAAGATATCAACCAAAGGGGCATTGTGCACAGGCAGCATCTTGTTTCATATTAAACAGTCACCCATTTAAGACAGATATAAGGAAGAATTTGTTTATCACTCTTTGGAATTCTCTACCTCAGGTTGTAAAGGCTGGTCATTAAATATATTCAAGGCAGTGAATGACAGGCATTTAAACTAAAAGCGTCCGGAGTGAGTGAGACACTGAAGCCAGTGTCGAATCAGTCATGAAATTATCCAGGCTTGAGCCGCTGACTGGTCTACTCCCTCTTCTGTTTCTTATGTTCTCATGTACATCAGAACACATGAACCAGTAACAAACGTTATTCAACTCCCCAGACCTACTCCACCGTTCAATATTGTCACAATCTATTGAACTAAACCTTACGGACCTGATCCTCCCTCTCAAAACAGATAGGCATAATACCTCCCAGCTGATACTAATGTGATCTTGACATGGTGGGATGATCATCCAAAGCTGAAATATCACAGGTTCTAGATGTCAGAATCAGAGTCAGGTTTATTATCACCAGCATTTGTCATGAAATTTGTTAACAGCAGCAGCAGAACAATGCAATACATAATTCAGAAGAAGAAACAAAAATAAGTCATAATAATAATAATAAATAAATAAATCAATTACAGTATACATATATTGAATAGATTAAAAATCATGCAAAAAAACAGAAATAATATATAATTAAAAAGTGAGGTAATGTCCAAGGATTCAATTTAAGAATTGGATGGCAGAGGGGAAGAAGCTGTTCCTGAATCGCTGAGTGTGTGCCTTCAGGCTTCTGTACCTCCTACCTGATGGCAACAGTGAGAAAAGGGCATGCTTTGGGTGCTGGAGGTCCTTAATAATGGCCACTGCCTTTCTAAGACACCGCTCCCTAAAGATGTCCTGGGTACTTTGTAGGGTAGTGCCCAAGATAGAGCCGACTAAATTTACAACCCTCACCAGCTTCTTTCGGTCCTGTGCAGTAGCCCCTCCCCACATACCAGGCAGTTATCCAGCCTTTCAGAATGCTGTCCACGGTACATCTATAGACGTTTTTGAGTGTATTTGTTGACATACCAAATCTCTTCAAGCTCCTAATGAAGTAGAGTCGCTGTCTTGCCTTTTTCATGACTGCACCGATATGTTGGGACTAGGTTAGATCCTCAGAGACCTTGAAACCCAGGAACTTGAAACTGCTCACTCTCTCCACTTCTGATCCCTCTATGAGGATTGATATGTGTTTCTTCGTCTTACCCTTCCGGAAATCCACAATCAGCTCTTTCGTCTTACTGACATTGAGTTCCAGGTTGTTGCTGTGACACCACTCCACTAGTTGGCATATCTCGCTCCTGTACGCCCTCTTGTCACTACCTGAGATTCTACCAACATGTCACAGTGGCGGGCCATTGGGAGCAAGGGTGGACCCAAATGCAAGACACATCTTGTGAGGTTACTTAGGTTTAGTTTATTGTACAAAACCAGGAGAGCAAGGCAGGAGTAGGAATAACGAACTGGACAAGGACTGAGGACTACGACTAGGCTGGAACCAAGGGTCTGGGCTAGGACTCGGAATCAGCTCCCAGAACTAGAGGAGATATGAAGAGGCTAGGGTATGAACTCCGAGCCCGAGACTGGGGCAAGGACCCAGTACCTGGGTCTTGCCTCGGGCTCGGACCCAAGAACCAGGCATGGACATGACATGGGCTAGGGAGAGGAGGAACATGGGAACACAGAGCCTCGGTCTCGGGAGAGCAGTTACATGGAACCATGGACACATACACAGAACACAGAGTCGGGCCCCCTCCTTGGGTACAGGACATAGGGCTGGGACTTACACACAGAACAGAGAGCTGGGGCCCCTCCTTGGGTACAGGACATAGGGCCGGGACTCGCACACAGAACAGAGAGCCGGGACCCCTCCTTGGGTACAGGACATAGGACCGGGACTCATGACCCTCCGCAGGGCAACAGCAAGACGGCCTGACTTACCCTACGGAGGTGAGGACAAGACACGACCCCCCCCCCTGCGGGGCAACGGCAAGACGGCCTGACTTACCCCACGGAGGCAAGGACAAGACAAGACAAGACATGACTCCCCGCGGGGCAACGGCAAGGTGGCCTGACTTACCCCACGGAGGCGAGGACAAGACAAGACAAGACAAGACCAACGCGAATGAACACCAGACAGTACCTATCTAGCTCCGGTGATGAAACTAGACCGAAGTGCAGGCGGGGGCTGCAGACGAGGGCTAGAGGCGAGACGGGCAGAGAAGGGATTCAGACAAGGGGGTAGGACAGGAATCACAGACCGCCAGGGCCAGGACTAGACTCAGAACTGGAAGCCGCCAGGGCCAGGACTTGACATGATACTTGAACGCCGCCAGGGCCAGGACTTAACATGGTACTTGAATGCCGCCCGGAGCCAGGACTTAACTTGGAGCCTCCAGGTAGTGGCGAGCTCTCCACTCGGCCCGGGAACAGTAGGCAGCGGTTCTTGATTCCCTCTGGCGGGTTAACTGACGGACCCACCTCGGTAAGGAAACTTTGCAGGCTCGCTTTGGCGAGGTAACTTGACAGGGTTGCTCCGGTGAGGAAAGGCAAATTAGCGGCACTCACTTCAGGCGGAGACAAGGCTTGCTTCGGCCAGATGACATTGGCACGCCGTGACTTTGCAGACTTAGCAGACGCTCCCGCACCGAACGGCTGAAAGCCAGAGACTATAAGCTACCGGTTCAGCCCAGCATCAGTTGCCTCTAATCACCAAAGTCGAGGGACATGGGAAAACAGGGAATCAATGGTCCGGATCGTAACATAAAAAAGGTAAATTTAAAGGGACCCCGATCCGGACCATGACACAACAATGGTTGTATCATCACCAAATTTATAGATTGTATTTGAGCTATGCCTAGCCACACAGTCATGGGTATAGAGGCAGTAGAGCAGTAGGCTAAGCACACACCCCTGAGGTGCACCAGTGTTGATCGTCAGTGAGGAGGAGATATTTTCACCAATCCACACAGATTGTGGTCTTCCAGTTAGGAAGTCGAGGATTCAATTGCAGAGGGAGGTACAGAGGCCCAGGTTCTGCACTTTCTCAATCAGGATTGTGGGAATGATGGTATTAAATGCTGACCTATAGTCAATGAACAGCATCATGACTTAAGTGTTTGTGTTGTCCAGGTAGTCTAAAGCCGTGTAAAGGGCCATTGAGATTGCATCTGCCACTGACCTATTGTGCTGATAGGCAAATTGCAGTGGGTCCGAGTCCTTGCTGAGGTAAGAGTTCAGTCTAGTCACGACCAACCTCTCAGAGCATTTTATCACTGTAGATGTGAGTGCTACTGGGCGATCGTCATTAAGGCAGCCCACATTATTCTTCTTAGGCACTGGCATAATTGTTGTGTTTTTGAAGCAAGTGGGAACTTCCACCCGTAGCAGTGAGAGGTTGAAAATGTCCTTGAATACTCCCGCCAGTTGGTTGGCACCGGTTTTCAGAGCCTTACCAGGTAAGATGAGTGTCTTAAGAGGTGGAAGAACACCATGATGATATGGAAGCCCCAACTCAAAATATTCCGAAATGCCTTGATAAATAGTGAGGTTCATCCCACAGTTTCAAGCTTAAAAGTGAAGTGTTTAAATCTTTTATGCTTTGTATTTTAAAAATATATAGAAATTATTTGTGACATGCTGTAACTAAGGTTGAATGATAACCATTTGCCATACAGTAGGCAATTAACAAATAGTTCTTTTCATCTGTCATGAACAATAGACGTAATTTTATTTTTTTAATTTATTTATAGTCAGAAAGTGATAAGTTTCAAGTAAGACTTTTCTGCCCAGGGTGTAACTCAGTTATGAGTGATTACCAAGATTACAAGGCTATTCTCAGACTTCAACAAGAGGTTTAATCATTTTTTTTTGTTTGTTTTTTGCCTGGAATGTGCTGATTTGGTTTCTCAGCCACTCAACCCAGAGAAGAAAATTAGATCACTTTGTTGTGAGTACACACTCCTGCCCTTCCTCTTGTGTGTTCTGTCGAGGAAATACGTACAGTAATCAAAGTTAAGGGATAAAAGGCTACCATACAATTTAATCACTGCACTCAATCGTGCTGCTTAAGACCATAATTCTTCGTATTTCCTTTCTGGTGCCGAGTCATGATCTTTAAAAAGGATAATATAAAGGTTTAGCAATTTAAAACTAAGGAGGAATTTTTGTGCTCATAAGGACAATGGGTTGTCAAGCTGAATATACCTTTATTTATGGAGGTGGAAACTTAAAGGTGCAGTACTGACTCACTCTGATCCTGATCCTGATCCTGATCCTGTTCCTGTGTGCCGACTCACTCTGATCCTGATCCTGGTGTACTGACTCACCCTGATCCTGATCCTGGTGTACTGACTCACCCTGATCCTGATACTGGTGTACGGACTCACCCTGATCCTGATCCCGGTGTACTGACTCATTCTGATCCTGATCCTGGTGTACTGACTCACCCTGATCCTGATCCTGGTGTATTGTCTCACCCTGCTCCTGATCCTGGTGTACGGACTCACCCTGATCCTGATCCTGGTGTACTGACTCACCCTGATCCTGATCCTAGTGTACTGACTCACTCTGATCCTGATCCTGGTGTACTGACTCACCCTGATCCTGATCCTAGTGTACTGACTCACCTCGATCCTGATCCTGGTGTATTGACTCACCTTGATCCTGATCCTGGTGTATTGTCTCACCCTGCTCCTGATCCTGGTGTACTGACTCACTCTGATCCTGATCCTGGTGTACTGACTCACCCTGATCCTGATCCTGGTGTACTGACTCACCTTGATCCTGATCCTGGTGTACTGACTCACCCTGATCCTGATCCCGGTGTACTGACTCATTCTGATCCTGATCCTGGTGTACTGACTCACCCTGATCCTGATGCTGGTGTATTGTCTCACCCTGCTCCTGATCCTGGTGTACGGACTCACTCTGATCCTGATCCTGGTGTACTGACTCACCCTGATCCTGATCCTGGTGTATTGTCTCACCCTGATCCTGATCCTAGTGTACTGACTCATTCTGATCCTGATCCTGGTGTACTGACTCACCCTGATCCTGATCCTGGTGTATTGTCTCACCCTACTCCTGATCCTGGTGTACGGACTCAATCTGATCCTGATCCTGGTGTACTGACTCACCCTGATCCTGATCCTGGTGTATTGTCTCACCCTGATCCTGATCCTAGTGTACTGACTCACTCTGATCCTGATCCTGGTGTACTGACTCACCTTGATCCTGATCCTGGTGTATTGACTCACCTTGATCCTGATCCTGGTGTATTGTCTCACCCTGCTCCTGATCCTGGTGTACTGACTCACTCTGATCCTGGTGTACTGACTCACCCTGATCCTGATCCTGGTGTACTGACTCACCTTGATCCTGATCCTGGTGTACTGACTCACCCTGATCCTGATCCTGGTGTATTGTCTCACCCTGATCCTGATCCTAGTGTACTGACTCACTCTGATCCTGATCCTGGTGTACTGACTCACCCTGATCCTGATCCTAGTGTACCGACTCACCTTGATCCTGATCCTGGTGTATTGACTCACCTTGATCCTGATCCTGGTGTATTGTCTCACCCTGCTCCTGATCCTGGTGTACTGACTCACTCTGATCCTGGTGTACTGACTCACCCTGATCCTGATCCTAGTGTACTGACTCACCTTGATCCTGATCCTGGTGTATTGTCTCACCCTGCTCCTGATCCTGGTGTACTGACTCACCCTGATCCTGATCCTGGTGTACTGACTCACCTTGATCCTGATCCTGGTGTACTGACTCACCCTGATCCTGATCCTGGTGTATTGTCTCACCCTGATCCTGATCCTAGTGTACTGACTCACTCTGATCCTGATCCTGGTGTACTGACTCACCCTGCTCCTGATCCTGGTGTACGGACTCACTCTGATCCTGATCCTGGTGTACTGACTCACCCTGATCCTGATCCTGGTGTATTGTCTCACCCTGATCCTGATCCCGGTGTACTGACTCAATCTGATCCTGATCCTGGTGTACTGACTCACCCTGATCCTGATCCTAGTGTACTGACTCACCTTGATCCTGATCCTGGTTTATTGACTCACCCTGCTCCTGATCCTGGTGTACTGACTCACTCTGATCCTGATCCTGGTGTACTGACTCACCCTGATCCTGATCCTGGTGTACTAACTCACCTTGATCCTGATCCTGGTGTACTGACTCACCCTGATTCTGATCCGGTGTACTGACTCATTCTGATCCTGATCCTGGTGTACTGACTCACCCTGATCCTGATCCTGGTGTATTGTCTCACCCTACTCCTGATCCTGGTGTACGGACTCAATCTGATCCTGATCCTGGTGTACTGACTCACCCTGATCCTGATCCTGGTGTATTGTCTCACCCTGCTCCTGATCCTGGTGTACGGACTCACTCTGATCCTGATCCTAGTGTACTGACTCACCTTGATCCTGATCCTGGTGTACCGACTCACCCTGATCCCGATTCCGGTGTACTGACTCACCCTGATCCTGATCCTGATGTACTCAGTCACCCTGATCCTGATCCTGGTGTACTGACCTACCCTGCTCAAAATTCTGGAGTTTGAAAGAAATAGCGTCACAAACCGGGGTTAAAATACTGTGGCCCTCCCCTGAGGGACGCCAGCATTTCGGATCACTGTATTACTCTGTACTCTTAGTTCTGACATGTTCTGTAGCAATCTCAGCCAATTAAGATTTAGCCTGGAATATTGTAGCGATAAAGTCTACAGGAGAATAATGAGAATGGAATAGCAAGTAGAAATCTTACTAATCCAGAACCTTTGTCACTCTTCATTCAACACTTTGTGTAGTTACAATACTTGTTAAAATTTCACCATTAATATTTATTTTTTGTGACATTTTAAATAATGAATTTCTGCAGCAAGACACCTGACTTTGTGTGACACTGATGGGCTTGTCTGGAATGCTGATCATTCTCAAAATGAGACTTCAATTTACATTCTGCAGTAAGGCAGTCTGATCTGGCGAGAAGTGTTGTGCTGGCAGGAGGAAAGACAAAGTGCTCTTAAAGGGGAAGGCTTGCTAAGCGGAATATTCCGGCAGCTGTGAATGCAAGAAATTATGTTTCGCAACGACGGCAAGGAGCAGCATGATAAAAACTGTTGGTATCAGCACATCAAAGTGTTGGAGAAAGAAAGATGTCAGAAGCAGATGGGGTTAAAGTGAGGATGAAATGCTCGATTTGAGAACAGAATATCGGGAAGAAGGTTGCGGATATACAGTAAAAAGAATGCGAAGAGCAGTGAGAGGCATCAGAAGAGGAAAGGATCATCATGCATGGAATGCCTAATTAATTTAATTGAATAGTGAAAAGCTTCTTGAAGCTGTGGGGAGTAAATCTGTATGGGCTTTGTGCCAAGGAAAGAGAGGAAAATAGACTGAGCAAATCTTCATCGTGTAGCTGAACAGTTGTGCAGGACAGATGGCACAACTGACTTTTATTGCTCTGACTTGCAGTTGTTGAACAAATAGAAGAGGACAAATACATGGATAGACACTGACGGATCCTAAATGGAAAAGTTCAGGAGCGGTTGAGCAAGAACACAGCTGCTCCTCCACATTCTTTTCATATGGATCACCTGCAGCAAATCTTCATGCATTATTTGAATGAGGAAATTCTAAAATTTACTTGAAATTTGGGTTATTGCATTAATACATTCAGAAGTATTTTGTGCACAGCTCCAGTGCCATATTCAGCTTTGCTGATGACACCACTGTCGTAGACTGATTCAAAGGTGGTAGCAAATCACATGTAGGAGGAAGATTGAAAATCTGGCTGAGTGGTGCCAGAACAACAACCTCTTACTCATTGTCAGCAAGACCAAGGAGCTGATTTTTGACTTCAGGAGAAAGAAACCAGAGGTCCGTATCAGGAGTCCTCATCAGGGGATCAGAGTTGGAGAGGGTCAGCAATTTTAAATTCCTCAGTGTTATCATTTCAGAGGTCCTGCCCTGGCCCGACACATAAGTGCGTTATGATGAAAGCGTAACAGTGCGTCTACCTACTTAGGGGTTTGCGAAGATTCAGCATGACATCTACAACTTTGACAAACTTCTATTGATGTGTGGTGGAGTATATTGGTTGGCTGTACAATAGCCTGGTATGGAAACACCAATGCCCTTGAATGGAAAATCCTACAAAAGGCAATGGATATGGCCCAGTCCATCACAGGTAAAGCCCTCCACACCATTGAGCCCATCTACACAGAGCATTGTCACAGGAAAGCAGCATCCATCATCAGGAATGCCACCATCCTGACCATGCTCTCTTCTCACTGCTACCATCAGAAAGAAAGTACAGGAGCCTCAGGACTCACACCATCTCAGGCTCAGGAACAGTTATTTCCCCTCAACCTTCAGGCCCTTGTACCAAAGGGGATAACTTCACTCAACTTCACTTGTGCCATCATTGAAATGTTCTCACAAAGTATGGACTCACTTTCAAAGACTCTTCTCGTGTTCTCGATATTTATTGTTTACTTATTATTATTATTATGATCATTATTTCTTCTTTCTTTTTGTACTTGCACAGTTTGCTGTCTTTTGCACATTGGTTGTATGCCCAGTTGATGTGGTCTTTCATTGATTCTATTATGGCCACTGAATTTATTGCATATGCCAGCAAGACAATGAACTCCTGGGTTGTATATGGTGATATATATGTACTTCAATAATAAATTTACCTTCAACTTTGAAAACCAGATTTACAATCAGAGCTTCTATAGTAGAATTTCAGAAGAACAGGCTTATTCATATAAATTGTTAATGCTTGCTCTTACCTACAAATCTTAAGGTACTTCTCATGAGTAATCACGAGTAATCACATTGTCAAATTTGCCGATGACATGACAGTCGTGGGGCTCATTGCCAACAACAATGAGATGGCTTACAGAAATGAGGTGGAAGAACGCAAAGCCTGGTGCCAAGCAAATAATCTCCTTCTCAACATCAACAAGACAAAGGAGATGGTTCTCACTTCAGGGGAACCTGTACCACTCACACCCCTCTTTACATTGGTGGCACAGCAGTTTCAAACTCCTGGGACTGAACATCACTACACAATCTCTCATGGTCTCAGAACACACTCCACACAATCAGGGAAGCTCACCAATGCATCTACTTTCTGAGGACGCTGAAGAGAGCTGGACTATGCACACCTATACTCACATCATTCTATAGATGCACAGTAGAGTATCCAAACACGCTACAACACTGCATGGTACTGAAACTGCTCGACAGCAGACAGGAAGACTCTACAACAGGTAGTGGGAAATACCTAGTGCATCACTGACACCAGCCTACCTGCCATCAAGGACACATACAGAAAGGTGCTGGAAAAGGGCCAGTAATATCATTAAGATTCGAACCCACAGCTCATGGACTGTTCGGCCCATTCCTATCATGAAGAGGCTACAAACCTTTGATGTCAGGACCCTCAGAGTCATAAACAGTTACATTCCCCAAGCTGATCAACACTTTCACCCACTAACCCACCCCTCCACATACTCCAAACCACTATTTTATCATTATCTGTCAGCCACCTTATGCACAGACCCTCCTGTGCCTAGTATCACTTTAATCAATCTATGTATATAAGCTATCTTATGTATTTAT
The DNA here is from genome assembly GCF_963921235.1 of Mobula hypostoma. Taxonomy (NCBI): domain Eukaryota; kingdom Metazoa; phylum Chordata; class Chondrichthyes; order Myliobatiformes; family Myliobatidae; genus Mobula; species Mobula hypostoma. The sequence continues at coordinate 71,615,460 of NC_086099.1, read as the reverse complement.
ATTTGTTGTGTTTTTTTTATTATTGCATTATTTACCTTATTGCGTTTTGTGCAGAACTGGAGTAACAATTATTTGTCCTCCTTTACACTTGTGGACTGGAAATGGCATTAAACGATCTTGAATCTTGAATATTGTGAGTAGCCAATAGAATGAGTTCAATCATACATATTGACACTCAGTGGCCACTTCATTAGGTACCACCTGTACCTAATAAAATGGCCACTGAGAATATGTTTGTGGTCTTCTGCTGCTATAGCCCATCCACTTCAAGGTTAGATGTGCTGTGAATTCAGAGATGCTCTTCTGCACACCAGTGGTTGTTTGAGTGACTGTCATCTTCCTGTCAGCTTGAACCAGTCTGGCCATTCTCCCCTGACCTCTCTCATTAACAAGGTGTTTTCACCCACAGAACTGCTGCTCACTGGATTTTTGTTTTTTGCTTGTTTTTTGCAACATTCTATGTAAAATCTAGAGACTGATGAGTATGAAACTCTCAGATCAGCATTTTCTGAAGTACTCAAATGACCACACCTGGCATGGTCAAAGTTACTTAGATCACATATGTTCTCCATTTTGATGTTTTGTTTGAACAACAGCTGAACCTCTTTACCATGTCTGCATGTTCTTATGCATTGAGTTGCTGTCACATGATTGACTGATTAAATATTTGCACTAACGAGCTGGTGTAAAGGGGTACATAATAAAGTGACCACTGAGTGTATAACAATTTGCAAACTGTCTATTATACATAAAGAAGGGTTAAGTTTCACAACCACTTTCACTGAAGGAATACTAATCAGCAGGTCAAAATGTCCTGACCTGTCATCAACACACATAAAAGTTGCTGGTGAACGCAGCAGTCCAGACAGCATCTCTAGGAAGAGGTGCAGTCGATATTTCAGGCCGAGACCCTTCGTCTTTGTTGTTTGTTGTTTGTCCTGTCATCAATATTGGATGATAAGAAGCTGGCAATGAGAGCAAAGGTTGTATTGAATTTAACAGTATGAACAATGTTGTGATCACAAATACACAACAATATCAATTTACGATTATCAGCAAAACACCAATCCTAAGGCAAACAATCTGCAGACATCCGAAATCTGAAATATAAATAGAAAATGCTGAAATTACTCAGTGGGTCAGGTGGCATCGGCAGAGTGAAAAAAAAATTAATGTTATAGGTCAAGGACACTTTATCACAATTCAGATGAGAGATTATTGATCGTGAATACTTTCAGAATTTTCTGCTTTTAGATGCAACTAGTTCCTTCAACTCATTGTGTGCAAAATGGATTTAATTTTTTTTACATTTTTGTAGCACGCTGTGAAAGTAGTCTAGCAATAGATTGATTGAATGTGTCAGCCACCAACTGAAGAAAATTAAAGTCAATGGCATGAAGAGAAAAACCTCACACAAAGAAAGATGGTTGTGATTGTCAGAGGTCAATAACTGCAGGAGTGCCACTGGGCAGTCTCAGACCCAACCAGCATCAGCTGCTTCATCAAAGGCCTTCCAAGGAAACGTCAGATTTAAGATGGCATATTGATTATTGCACAATGTTCAAATCTATTCACTACTCCTCACAAAAGGAAACAGACCAGGCATGCATGTAGCAAGACTGACTTAAAATTCTCACGTAAGTTGATAAGTCACAAGTAATATTGATGCCACTCAAGTGGCAAATATTGACCATCTCCAATAAGAGGGCTTAATTACCTACACATGACATTTAATAGCATTCCATTCAGTGAGTTTCCTACTATCAAATTCTGGGGCAATTAATAACCAGAAACGCCACTGGACTGATCACGTAAGTACTATGGTTCAAAGAACAGGTGAGAGTCTCGGTATCCCATGATGAATTATTCACCTCCAGACACCCTAAATTACTTTCAGCATCTCACAAGCACTAGTCAGAAGTATATTAGAAAACTCTCTCCACCTCTCCTCATGTCCAGTTCCAACAGTTCTCAGAAAACTCAGCATCATGGTTAATTGGCATCTCATTCTCCATTCCTTTTCTAATGCTCCATTAGTCTTAAGAACTCCAGGGGACTTGGCAGGGGAGAATCTTTCCACCAGTGGGAGAACCTCAAAACTTGTACGCCTGCTTGCTAATGCAAATATCTAATCAGCCACTCATGTGGCAGCAGCTCAATGCATAAAAGCATGCAGACGTGACCAAGAGGTTCAGTTGGTGTTCAGACCAAACATCAGAATGGGGAAGGAATATCACCCAAGTGACTGTGACCATGAAATGATTGTTGGTGCCAGACAAGGTGGTTTGAGTATCACAGAAACTGCTGATCCCTGTGATTTTCATGCACAACAGTCTCAAGAGTTTACAGAGAGTGTGCAAAAAAAACATATCCAGTGAGTGGCAGTTTTATGGTGAAAATGCCTTGTTAATGAGAGAGGTCTGATTGGTTAAGCTGACAGGAAGTCAACAATAACTCACATAACTGCATGTCACAACAGGGGTGTGCAGAAGAGCATCACTGACCACAAAACATGTCAAACCCTGAAGTTGAATAGCTACAGCAGGAGAAGATCACACCTTGTCTCACTCCTGTATCTAATAAAGTGGCTACTGAGTGTAGTTGCCATATTTAAGATTACAGTGCATGAGAGGTGGAAAGATCTCTGGAATCATTTGCTCTGAAGGGCTGTAGAGGCCAGATCATTCAGCGTATTAAGTATTATGGTTTAAAGGAGATGAATTTTTCAAAAATTAGGGAATTGAGAGCTATGGGAAACTGGCACAAAAGAGAAGAAATAAATTCTGATTTGCTTGTATTAGTGGTAGCTGAAATACTCAGAACATATTGAGGAATAATTTCATGAATTTTATCACAGTTCAGCCATGATTGTATTGAATGGCAGGGCAATATTGAGGGGCTGAGTGGCCTCTACCTGCTCCTGTTCTGTATACTGTATTCTGACAGCATCTCCTAAACCTAGAACATTTCCCAGCAAGGGTGACACTTACAAAAGGTGCATGGGAACACCAGCACCAATTTGCCCTCCAAGTCACACAACATCTGATGTGGAACATACTGCCATCCTTTCACTGCCAATGTTAAAGCTCTTAATGCTGTAGGTTCTTCAAAAGAACTTCAGCAGTTGAAGAACGTGGCCATACTAGATGCTGGCCTCTCTGGTGGAGCTCAGATATGAATACATTTTTCCATTGCCTCTGTTTTGAAAACTGAGATTTCAATTACATTTCAATTCATTAATTTAAAGTAAGTGATATAACTGAAACTGGGAAGTCTGGACAAGAGATCATTCGCACGCAGTCTGTGATTTCCTCCTCATTTGTAACCAGAATGCGAAGTAAATGTTGACTTCTCAGCTTTTTTGGATGTATCACAATGAACGAGTGTTAAATGAAATGAAATACAAAGACATAAAAATATATATGTAAATTACCAAAATCAACAACCATTGTGTAAAGGAGGAATAATGGGTTCACGGATTGTTGAGAAATCTGATGGAGGAGGGGAAGAAGCTGTTCTGGAATGAATGAGATTTCATGATCCTGTACCTCCTCCTTGATGGTAGTAATGAGAAGAGAGCTTGTCACAGATGACAATGATCTTTAATGATGGATGCCGCCTTACTGAGATCCACCTCTTGGAGATGTCGTCAGTGGTTGGGAGTGTTGTGCCAATGATGGACTTGCCTGAGCTTATAACTCTCTACAACTTTTTGTGATCTTGTGCATTGGAGTTTCCATTTTAGGGTGTGATAAAATATGTCAGAATACTCTCTAACATACATCTATAGAAATTTGTAAGAGTCTTTGGTGACCTACCAAATCTCCTCACACTCCTAACGAAGTAGAGCCATTGGTATACCATCTTCTTGAATGCATCAATGTGTTGGTCCCAGGACTGATCTCTTGAATACATTGACTCCCAGGAACCTGAATCTGCTCACCCTTTCCACCATTGACTCCTTAATGAAGACTGGTGTTTGTTCTCCCAAGTTCCTTTTCCTGAAGTCCACAATCAGTTCTTTGGTCTTCCTTGCTTAAGTGTGAGATTGATGTTGCAACACCACTCAACTATCTGATCTAACTCAGTCCTGTACACCTCCTCAACTGAGGCATCTGAGATTCTGCCACAAACAGTGTTATCATCGGCAAATTTCATTGACATCAACACCAGGAGCAAATGCCTGGTTATACACTTGCATGATGTTATGATTTTTTTTAACCCTCAGATTCACTGAACTAGTCAATCTGAGTTATAGTAGTGTATAAATGATGGCTACTAAGTGATGGCTACAACAACAGGTGAATAAATAACAGCCATTTGCAATTGTAAATGACAATTAAAATGTCAGTATGCACTGTGTTTTATCTGCAAAATTGGTGCCAGCTTCTGATATCTGTGGATGCATAGTCAAACACAAAAATATGACAGGTGCTGTTAAGAAATACCCTACTGTGTTATCTATTGTGCTAATGGAAGCAAAGGTTACACTAGAGACCCACCTTTCCATTGTCACGCCCAGTCAGACCTGATGTTGAGTCAGATGTCACTGGGAATACAAAGTACATGAATCAGGAAACAAAGGGAAATATACAGTATTGTGCCAAAATCTTGGCATATATATATAGCTTGGATGCCTAAGACTTTTGCACAGTACTACATATTGGTTAAAATAGGAAGGTGGTTGGGGAACAGAAATAAGAGTACTTAATTTTGTATTAGATCAGAAGTATTAAGTGTCATTTGGTAACTGGAAAGACATAATATACGGTATTGTGCAAAAGTGTTAGACACCCTTGTGATATATACACTTATACTTTATTGTCGCCAAACAGTTGATACTAGAATGTACAATCATCACAGCGATATTTGATTTTGCGCTTCCCGCTCCCCGGATTACAAGTCGATAGTAAATATTAAAAATTTAAATTATAAATCATAAATAGAAAATAGAAAAATAGGAAGTAAGGTAGTGCAAGAAAACTAAAAGGCAGAGGGTAATATATATATACACACCTAGTCCTGTAAGTAGCTTTTTTAAATAATTTATGTAAATTTTAGTTGTGTTTAAATGTCTCAAAAATGAGCAAACCTTTGAGAACTTTGACAGAAAGCAAGGCTCTGCTCACATTTTTGTCCCCCGTCAAAGCCTGTCAGAAGCATTCCAGAGATGAGACCACTACACTGTGCTTCCCACTGCTATGACCTGGGTGTAAAGGGCCAGCATCTGTCTGACCTTGATATTAAAATTGGGTAAATGCAAGGGCATTTGAACAGTGAGCCAGGTTTAGGTAGGTTCAGCTAATAAAAAAGAAAGGGCATTTTACTTCTTACCCAACTTTTACTGAGCATTCTTCAGCCTGATTGGTGATTTATCCTACATGGTGATATCAGTTGCTGGGGCATCAGATCCCCAACAGGTGGTGTGCGGGAACAAATGACATTAGGAAGAGGGAAAACCATGCCATTGTTTGAGGTTTCATGGTGAATTGTATATCTTGTCCCTTCACTGCTGACTGAAACAAGATGCATTCTCTTAGATAGTCTTACTTGCTAATAAAAGTATAACTTGGCTCTAGCAGGGTGACAAGATTCTAGTCAGAGAATGATAAAGAATAGGAATGTAATGGGCAGGACTATGGAACAATTGATCGGTGGTGCTGTAACTTCAAAAATAGTGAAAACTTGTTAGATCATTTTCTAGCATCAAAATAAGCAATATTTTTTTGATTAATAGGGAGAGGTTATGGAAACGTAATGAAGATTGTATCTGTGTTGGTTTTATGCAAAGTCATTTTGGAAGCTGTGACAAATAAAGGCTATGAAAGGACTGTCGCTGCTTAGATGCAATAGTTTATTCAAATGCTCTTGCATAAGTGAGGACATTTGAAATACTGTATGTGCCTGGTCTAAGTCAAAAATAAGTTTGTATTACCACATACAGTAGATTGATGGTATATCTTCAAAAGTGACAAGATCAATGTAGAAATTATAAATGCTACCAACAGTGCTTAATATACTGAAAAAAAATTCTGAATAATTGTTTTTTTCTAATGTGTCTTTTCATACCTCTATCTTTGAAAGTACAAGGCACACAACTTTTCAGTAGATGATTTTTTTTACTAATTATTAAATATGAGTGGTTCTTCCTGTTTTCCAGAAAAAGCTGCACGTTGTCCTGGCCACAATCTGTTTTTGCCCATGAAAAGAAACACTTCTTTCCGTTTTGATAGTTGGAAATAACTTGTGGTGATTTGATGCCTATCTCCTCACAGACACAGAAGCAGAAAGGAAGTCACTGAAGGAGCATGTGTACCCTAAACTGCGGGAATTCTGCAGGGAAAACTATGGACTTGAATTCCAGGTAACGGAGAGAACATTCACACCTGAGCGGGATGAATGATGAGCAAGTGATCAGAAATTGCTGGGGGAGTGTGAGCTGAATGTTGTCCTGTACATTTAAACTGCCGTTCCCTCTGTGTTACAACAGCAGCGACATCTCATTGACTGTGAAGTGTTGTGGTATATCCCGAGATCATTACTGCCATATTATCTCGATCTTTCTCTTTGTGGTGATGTGCATACAGGTGTCTGTTAAGTGGCTTAGCTGCCCAGATTGTTCTTCCTAAAGGGGTAAGCAAACTCCTACCCTTATATAAAGCTTGTTTTTTTCCCTCTTTCAATACTTCTATTGATGTTGCAGTCATGTATGAGGCAGAATACAGTCAACTATACATCAATTACAAAGTGTTTGAAAGGAAAAGGCAGCGTACATTTTCAATCCGTATAACTCTGATGACAACTAAACAATACTTTTCATCAAGCAATTGTTACAGTGAATAAATTCATGTTTGTTTTGAAATATATGAAACTAAGATCATTATTTTGCCTCCTTGGTAATATCTGGTCGTGTAAGTGTTTGTCTTCAGGTGCTGGGTAGTGACATAATCAAAGCAAAATGGCCTACTGATTTCATTTGATTGAAGTTAATGAAAGAAAATTTGTTTAATAATGCTTCTGATGAAAGTTTTTTTTCAATTACTAGATCTTTTGAGACATTATCTGCATATTTTCTAAATCTTTCCATCACATTTTATATTTGTGCTCTGCCTAATTGTAAACTGCTAATTGCCTTGTCCTGTACTGAGCCTGAGGCAAAATGAAAGCCTCCTTGTTCTGACACTGAGTTAATCCAAGCTGAAAGCAGTTGGTTCCTGGGCTCCTATTAGCTTGAAGAATCTCCTTAAACCATTGCAGCCGATAGCATCCTTGCAAGAAAGTTTGGAGCTTTTGCCTGTACAGGGAGCCAGAACGAAACAGCTTCTTTTTAATTTCATCTGTTAATGTGCATTGGCATGGAAAAGCAAATTGGGCATCAGTGTGGAAAACAATTTTCATCGCAGTATGTTCACTTATTAAACTCATACTGTCATTAAATGTGCACTTGTATAATGATGTGTGAAGTAGGGTTTAAATTTCACAGTAGCTTGGGCACATTGAACTGCAGCACCACGTACTACATTCAGTTCACTAAATAATTGCTCTACTGCTTTTTAGTACTGCTGATTCCAAGTGTTAGATACAGTTCTCCAGCTGGTTTTAAGATTTTTAAGTGGCCATTTTGGAGGATCAGTATTGTCATTAGAAAGGTAGAAGGAAGAACCACTGGGAGTGAATTGAAGTGTGCAATCATATTTCCTTCTGCCATTAGAAACTCGATATCCACTTCATTTCATCTTTACCACGTTCACCACCTTCGTTAGCCTCCAGTCAGTTGATACAACACTAGATACTTAAACCAAATACAAGAATGTGAGATATTACTATTTCTTCAGGTTTACCAGACTCATTCAGCTTCATCTTTAATGCCACAGAGCATGAATATTAGTCATAGATTTCTTGCATTTCTGACCTATTGCACAACTGGAACACCTTTGTGTTATTCTCCTCTGCTAGCAACAATCGCACTAAACTAACTTTCTGTCTGAATTACTGAGATTGTACCAACGGATGCAAACAGCAGTAACTGAAGCTCTTCTCCACCAGCTTATCAGTTATCACTTCCTGCTTGGTACCTAGCATTTTGAGTTGTGGTAAGAATTGCAATTTAAACATCTCAAAGGATTTATTTCAATTAATAACTTGGAGATTTCAGAAACTGGTGCAAATATTGTCAAGAAGCTTTTAAATTGCAGTGGGATATTTGAGGAAGATAGAAATTTTATTGAAAGAATATAACTGCGCAGAAGAGTTTGTTTTACTCATTCCTCAAAATTTGTTTCCTCGATTCATCCTGTTAATCTCACCCCTTGGTGTCTGCATTTCTCTCACCATGATATCCTCTGTACTCGCAGGGAAGTTATTTATTTGCGCACTTGGAACCAACTTATGGCAGTTTTGGTCAGACATTACATCATCTACTCTCTCTGTCAATCATCATTATTTTGCCTTTTCAAACCATTTGCAGAATCATGGGCGCCACGGTAGTGTAGTCATTAGCGGAACACTAAATCAGCATAGGAGTTCGGAGTCCAATTCTGGCGTCCTCTGTAAGGAGTCTCTGCATGTCCTCCCAGTGGAATGCATGGGTTTTCCCTGAGTGCTCTGGGTTCCTCCCACAGTCCAAAGAAGTACCAGGTTACCAGGTTAATTGCTCATTGTAAATTGTCCCCTGATTGGGTTAGGGTTAAATCGGGTTTGTGTGGGGTTACTGGGCAGTGCGGCTCAAAGGGCCGGAAGGGCCTATTCCCCACTGTATCTCTAAAGAAATAAATCAGAAGCCCATAGACTTCTGGTTTATCAAATGGCAATTTCAGTAACTCTAGTTACCAAGCACTTTATTTGCTAATATTGCTTTCTCTATTGTTCATACACTTTATGCAAATAGTCTAAATATCATAGATGATTACTATTCATACTTCAAAATTGCAGGTAATAGATGTTTACTGGGGATTGGATTCAGAAGAATGGGATAAGCCAGAACTCCACAGAATTCGGATGAGGCTTTTAGAAGATTGCCTGAAAACCTCTGCTGGTCCATGTTTTGTTGTGGGTATATAACTATTTACATTTAATGCTCAAAGTTCTAAGTTTTGCTCCATAGCTTGAAGTTTTCAAATGATTGCATTTAATCTTCTCTCCCCAGACTATTATGCAACATTGCTATGCTTGAAGCATGTGGTAATACAGATGAAAGGAAAAAAGAAAAAAAATGTTTGTGTGGATTTCCAAAGCTCAGTAGGAGATTAGGATATGATGTGTTTGATATGATTAGCATTCTTTCATCCCTCTGTTGAACTTGACCTTTTTGAAGTTAAATTCTGATCATCAATTTGTCAGCAGATTTGTCATCAATTTATGACCAAGGTCATAAAAGTTGGTATCAGCAGGACTTCACCTGCGGAAGGTTAATTGGAAATCTGCAAGTGGATTAACAATAACTGAAAATTTGTTAACAGTATATGTGTGAATTTCCAATAAGCCTACTGTTGCATGTCTGGCCCATTCCTGATTTAATAATTGGATGAGATGAGACACCAGTTCAATTAATTTAACAAATGGTATTGCACTTGCACTCTATTAGCCAGAGCCTCCTGGAGTTTGTCTTTGCTCATAATTTCTTTTAAAGTTGATACTTAAATGGACAAGAAGACCCAATATAGAATTGACAGTCTGATAGGCTAAATTTAAAGATGAACACTGACTGTGAGACAACATAAATCCTTGCAGATGTCAGAGCTCCTTCGTCACCACATTAATTTCCTCATATAGGGACTAGCAAATATCAATTTACAGATTAGATAAATTCAGCAGTCAGAGAAAGTTGTGAAGTTCTGAATGCAAGGTCCTACTTGTGAGACAGGGTCTGTAAACCTTGCCCTCATCAAGTATTATGGTGACACATGAATATTTTATCTTAATATTGCTGTTTATTGATTACAGCTCAACATCCAACACCATCATCCCCTCTGGGGTCATCAACAAGGTTCAAATGCATTATATACATTTTCCAGTGCTGTATTCCACCTGCCACTTTTTTGCCCATTCTTCCAATTTGTCTTAAGTCCTGCTGCAAATGTTGCCACAAAGCCATCAATTCCATAATCTAAATCACTGACAAACAATGTGAAAAGTAGCAGTCCCAATACTGACCCCTGAGGAACACCACTAGTCACCTGGCAGCCAACCAGAAAAGGCTCCTTTTACTCCCACTCGCTGCCTCCTGCCTGTCAGCCATTCCGCTATCCATGCCAGTATCTTTCCTGTAACACCAGAAGATTTTATCTCTCCCCCAGTGCTGCTGAAGAGTCTTCAAACTGAAACTTCTTTCTTGTATATTTGTTAGGTTACGAGATTACACGACATGAAATAACTCAAGTTTACATCTCTTTTCCCTTGAGTTCATGACCTTTAAAATCCAAGAATAAACTCTGATATTATCAACCTACCCTAAGAAAAGCATTGTGGATGAGGAATTCTTTCTCACTAGTTTATATTGGTGCAGCTGGGATGTAATTCAGATGTGTGTGTACATGCTGCATTTCATTGAATTTGTTACTGTACGTTTTGCTATCATTAGTCCTGTAGTACCTCACAGCTGCCAACTGATTCATGCACTAATTGTCATCCGGCTTCCAGTCCTTAAAGAACACCTGACCAGTAAGCCACAGCAATTTCATGTCTGAGAGACGATGCAATGAATTAGAGCAGAAAGAGGCAGTGGAATGCAAAGGTTGTGCCTGTTGTTTCTTGGACCAAGGCCCTGCTTTTCTTCTGTCAAAGGTAGAGAAGAGGAGATACATGATGTGAACCAGGGCTCCTTGCAGGCAGGCAAAGTACACTGGAGCAAGTGAGCAACCTGATGGAGTGAGATTTCCCAGATCTGGGTTTGATATAGAAAGTAACTCTATGATCTACCTTCCTTTGTCAACGTGAGTGGTCTGAACTTTCTACCTGTAGCTGACAAACTATAATGCAGAAGCAACTCCTATTCAACACTTATGCAGCTCGCAGCACACAATGCACAAGCATGTACCAATAGCAAGCCCATTACAACCAAGGCAGTTCCTGTCTTTATATGCTCCTCATAGCCTCACCACTTTTTAATGACTGATAGGTCAGACAAAACTACCAAACTGCAGCAATCATTGTGGACACTCTGAGCTATTTATGACTGATAGCTCAGACACAACTACCAAACTGCGGGAATCATTGTGAACAATTTGATACTCTAATAACAGTTCAAAGTAAATTTATTATCAAAGTACATATGATACCATACACTACGTTGAAATTGTACCATAAATACAGATTGACAAACCACATACTAACATAAACAAAGATTGACAAACCATATATTACCATAAAGATTAACAAACACCAATGGCAAAAGAGATGAACTGTTCAAAGTCAAAATAATTGGACATGTAGAGAGTCCTTGAAAGTGAATTTGTAGATTGTAGAATCAGTTCAGAGCACTGGGGAATGAAGGCATCCATGCCATTTCAGGAGCCTGATGGTTGCAGGGCAGTAACCGTTCCAAAACCTGGTGGTGTAGGACCTGCAGCACCTCCTGTTCAATGTTATTAGTGAGGAAAGAACATGACCTGGATGGTAGGGGCCTTTGAAGATGGAGGTTGCTTTCTTCTGGGAGTGTTTCATGTAAATGTACTCAGTGGTGGTGGCGGGGGGGTGTTCACCTTTGATAGATAGACTGGTCTGTCCATCATTTTCTGTAGTCTTTTCTGTTCCTGGCCATTGGTGGTTCCATATCATGCCATGATATAACCAGTTAGGATTCTCTCCACTGGCTATCTATAGAGGCTTGTCAAAGTTTTTGGTGACATGCCAAATCCACGCAAACTTCTAAGAAAGTAAACGCACTGTCATGCCTTCTTTTTGATGACTTATGTGCTGATCCCAGAACAGATCTCCTGGTGTGTTTACACCATGGAATTTATCGCTACTGACCCTCTTCACTCCCATTCCCCTCATGAGGACCTCCAGTCAGTCGATAGTCAGTACTTTGGTCTCGCTGACATTAAGTGAGAGGTTATTGTTGTGGCACCATTCAACCAGATTTTGAATCTCCCTCCTGTGTGCTGCTTTATCACCGCCTTGCTTTGCAGGCATGGTGAACCTTTCCACAGGCTTACCAGACTGGGGCTGAGGGCCTAATGCTGAAACTGAGAACGTCATGGGTGGAGAGGAAGTCAAGTTCCTAAGCAACGCTCTGGAATGCTCCCTACCCTCATAACTTGCTTTCTGGAGCATAATAAATGTTTAGTTTTTGTATGCATACACATGTGCTGAAGCACACTGTCATCTTCCCAATTTCCTCCAGGAATTATTGTTACAAAATCACTGGGAATACTAGATACTCAGTCTACATCCCAGTCCTTAGAGAGGGACGATATCTCAGGTTGCTACCTGTAACACTGTGGTTTACTGAGCAAGTATTCTTTAAGGACTGCAGCCCTGATATCAATTAGCTTGCAAATAGGACCCTGGTCAGACCCCACTTGGAGTACTGTTCTCAATTCTGGTCGCCTCATGACAGGAAGGATGTGGAAACCATAGAAAGGGTGCAGAGGAGATTTACAAGGATGTTGCCTGGATTGGGGAGCATGCCTTATGAGAACAGGTTGAGTGAGCTCAGCCTTTTCTCCTTGGAGTGACGGAGGATGAGACGTGACCTGATAGAGGTCTACAAGATAACGAGAGGCATTGATTGTGCGGATAGTCAGAGGCTTTTCCCCAGGGCTGAAATGGCTAGCATGAAAGGGCATAATTTTAAGGTGCTTGGAAGCAGATACAGAGGAGATGTCAGGGGAAAGTTTTTTACGCAGAGAATGGTGAGTGCATGGAATGGGCTGCCCACAGCGGCGGTGGAGGCAGAAATGATAGGGTTTTTTAAGAGACTCCTGGATGGCTACATGGAGCTTAGAAAAATAGAGGGCTATGGGTAAAGCCTAGGTAGTTCTAAGGTAGGGACATGGTCTAAGGAAGGGCCTGTATTGCGCTGTATGTTTTCTATGTTTTCCATTTTTCTAAATGAGATAACAGCCAAGAGGCATTGCCTGACAAATCCAAGTACCAGTCAGATGTTAGCACTGCAAGGACTAGGCAGAGGCAGACTTTCATTTGGGGAAATTGTGGCACTAAAAAGCTGCACGTGGGTCAGAGGACCAGTGAGGCTAATGTGTCAGATCTCCTGAAGACGAGTTCACATATCAGTTTTGTTCCTAACGGCATGGATGACGACCATGAATTCTGTGAAGACTGCATGTGGAAATGGTTGATCTGTTGTCCAGCCTATCAGTGAGCTGCAAGAGAAGAGAATGAGTATTAGAGAAATTCATTTCTAACATAATACAGGACTCTATAGGGAATCAGAAACACATCCTTTTTCACTGGAAAGTTGTCAGCACCTCAGTGACATTTACACTCCCACTGAGCAACTCATAGAGTTAACAGCAGGGTCCAACTAGTCCTTGTCGACCAAGGTGTCACATCCAAGCTAGTCCAATTTGCCAGCATTTGAACCATAATCTTCTGAAAACTTTCCGATCCATGGAACTGTCTAGCTGGCTTTTAAAAGTTGTTATTATATCTGGACAGATGGAGCAGATTGTTGCATCTACTGAGGCACTGGTCATCATGTGTAAGCTGCATCAAGATCTCAGTCTGCACCAGGTATCTGCTTGTGGTCACCCTAAAACATCACTTTCATCAGGATGAGGGAGCTGCCAACACAAAGTACTTTCTTGCCATCAAGACACAGACAGTACCATCTTTGAGTCAATTACTGATCGAGGGACCAGTATAGAAGTGATGTAATCTTCATTGTTCCAAATGAGAATGCCATTAGATACATGAATCCCAAAGGATGCCTATGGTGTCATGCAGCTGGATGGAGCTATCCTGTATCAGGGTACCAGCATTTTCCACTGACTACTGGTTCTCTGTGGTGCCCTTACAGATGTACACAGACACTTAAATTAGACTGATGCCATTCAACAATTGGCACCTGGAAATGCTTGCTGGCACCTGCCAGGGCCATAACAATTCATCCACTGAAGAGGAGCTTGACTATGACTATAACAGGGGCACTACAAAGACCAGGCAAGTAACATGGGAATGGTGCTACCAAGAGAAGGACCAGCATAAGTCTCATCTAGTAGTAAGTTTTATGGCACTATTACGATTTGAAAATGATGCTCACTAAACCTTTTTGCTTAAACAGAAATAATAAATGGCATCAATAATGCTGTGATCTCAGAAATCTGGGATATACAGTAACATAGACAAACTGCTGGAGGAACTCAGTAGGTTAGGCAGCATCAATGGAAATGAATAAATAGTTAATGTTTTGTGACAAGACACTTCTTCAGGACGGGAACTGAAGGGGGAAAGATGCCAGAATAAAAAGGTGGTGGGAGGGGAAGGAGGACAAGCTAGAAGGTGATAGGTGAAGCCAGGCAGTGGGAAAAGGTTAAAGAGCAGCAGAAGAAGGAAACTAATAGGGGAGGAGAGTGGACCTTGCATGAAAGGGAAGAAGGAGAAGCACAAGGTGGAGATGATAGGCAGGTGAGGAGAAGAGGAAGAGGTCAGAGTGGAGAATAGAAGAAGAGGGAAGGGCGAGAGAACGAAAAAAGTACCAGACGGATAAATCAGTGTTCATGCCAACAGGTTGGAAGCTACCTTGATGGAATACGAGATGTTGTTCCTCCTTCCTGAGAGTGGGATCATCGTGGCAAAAGTGAGGCCGTGGACTGACGTTTGGGAACAGGGATAGGCATACAAATTTAAATGGTGGTCCGCCAGGAAATTCCACTTTTGGTGAATGGAATGGAGGTACTCAACAAAACAGTCCCGCAACTCACCAATGTAGAGGAGGCTGCATTGACAGCACCAGACACAGTCGACAACCCCAACAGACTCGCAGGTGAAGTGTTACCTCACCTGGAAGGATTGTTTGGGGCCATAAATGGATGTAAGGGAGGAGGTAAATGGGCAACTGTAGTATTTCTGTCAATTCCAGGGATATGTGGCAGGAGGGAGATTAGCGGAGGTGGATGGAGGGACAAGGGAATTTCACAGGGAGCAATCCCAGCTGAGGATGACGGGGGGGGGAGGCGTGGGTAGGTAAAGCTCAGTTTGGTGGGAGGATCTCATTGACGATGGCAGAAGTTACGGAGAATGATATGTTGGATAGGGAGGCTCATATTGTGGTCGGTGAGGACAGTATATGCAGTATATGAAATCTCTAATGATCCAGAGACCATAAAGTTTGGGGTAACAGTGACCTGAACATTTTGTGGAGAGTAGTCCAAGCATGGGTGTTTGGTGTAGCTCTGTCTGCACAGAGTCAATTTTACAGAGCTGGAGACAGAAAAGTTCCTGCCTATATACTCTTAGAGCACACGATGTTTGAAAATGAGCCTTTTCCCTGCCCCCTCCATCAGGGCCACCTGAACTGGTCCACCTTGCTTCTGACACTTGTCCTGTAATGACAGCACATGCAGTACGGAGATTAGGACCATCACAGAGATAAATAGATCAGTGACAAGGCACCTCACCCACTGCGTCAGAGACGACATGTAGTAACCTCCCAAATTATCAAGCAGCCTCCCTGCTTCACTGCACATGGTAGAAGTATGTCATTTGATAAATAAGTAAACGAAAAGTGAAGAATAACCCTTTACACAGTGTATCTGTACTGAATTCTATAACAACTTCAGGTACTAATGCACAAGATGAAAACTATATAGAGAACGATGCCATTCCATGGATTACGGTACACTGGATATAGAAATACTGAAGTGAATTTCACGAATTGCCACATTATTCAGAATGACTGGGTTTCCACAATGTCCATTCTGAAACTTAAAAACAGTGTTACATGAATCAGTTTCTAGAAAGGTCTCTTTAATACTTGCACTACATTTGAATTCCTGGTACATTTAAGCTAAGGATCCAGCTTTTTCAGGCTTAGGAACAACTTGAATTCAATCTGTTTGGTAATGAATATGCTTATGTATGATAAACATCACCCAACAGCTTCTTCCTGTGCAGTAATTGCTTATTGTTTCAAGCAACACAGATAGCACTGAAGAATATTTCCATGCATTTGATGTTAAATCGCTCTGTATGAGTCTTTTATACAACTCTAGCAATGCTCCAGAATCATAGCAGGAATCACATAAAATGATGCACCAAGGAGAGAGGAAGATAATTGGTATGATCAACTATGTATAATAATAAGATACAAAACATAATTTTGCTCATTTATGAAATTATATTTTAGCTAAATATTCTAATCTCATTTTCATGCAGAATTGGGAAATGTCATAAAAAGAAAAAGTAATCCCATAATTTCAGTTCTTTAATATCTAAAAATCTCTGCTTTGAACATATTTGGCATCTGGCCCAGTACAGCCCTTTTGAATAGTTAATTCCAAACATTCACTATCCATTGGTGCAAAAATTTCTTCAGTTTAGTCTAACCAGAACTTAAAGCATGGCCAAGTGCTGGGCCACCTTCGATCCACAGAGGATATTTTACCTTCTCGATGTCAATGTTGAGGCAGAATTGGTCAGTCTGATTTTTGAAACAGACCCAAATTACCTAAGCTTGACCCTCGACTGTATATTAAGATATTAATGACATCCCAAGAAAACAGCATGAATGGCAAGACATCTCCACATCTGCCCTGTGAAGCAATGAGTGGCATTCCACACCTACTGACCTCTTGGTTTTACTGAGCTTCAGCCTCCTATATCATCAGCGATCACTGTTGTAGTGTGAATGAAATCACGCAAGACAGACTTACTGGTAGATGCAAAACAGCTTCTTTATTTGACGAAATAAGGTACAGCAGCAGGCACCATATCATACAGAGACGCTTTCGGTGGAAAGGTGTACTGGCCCAATGTGGGGCTCGATATTTATTTGCTAAAAACAAAGGACAATTCATATTTACAAAGTATAGACAATGCTTTCTTTTGAAGCTACATACAAACTTAACACCTGATTACATTCATCCCACAGTCGCCTGCAGGTCTGGGCTGGTATTCACAGCTTTTAGGAAATGCATTGTTACAAATGGACTCAGATTCTGGTATTCACAGCTTTTAGGAAATGCATTGTCAAGGAACAGTGGACCGGTGGCTGAAGCCAATTACTAAGTGTTAATGACCTAAACCCAAAAATTACTCTAACAATCACCCTCACCAGGTGAGGGTATAACCTCTCTACAGCTAGCCAACACCGATGGAGTCTTCAAGACAACCTACGTTGCTGTGTGGTCCAAACATTGGTGCACAGTACCAAGGAAAGCCCACTGTCTAAGTTTAACACTGAGATCTGATATTAACCACTTATCCAATAAAGATGCAATTGCTTCATTTGGCAAATTCGCAATTGATAAACAAATGCATACTCCACAGCCTAATCCAAAACAGTACCTATTCTGTGCAGCTCCTAATCTATGCCTGGCAGTGTTTATCTGGAAGCTGGCCATCATTAATGTTAATCACCCACTACTCAAAACTGATCCTTCTCCCTCTTCGGCGGCCCCTTGGAATTAAAGTTGACTTGTTTCTACTCCAATTCTGTGAGTCCTCAGGAGACTAAAAATTCCTTTGCAGGATCCACAGACTCTGCCACATGTGGGGCATATAGTGGTTGACATTGAGTTATTTGGGATTTTGTAAAATTCTTTCACTATTTCAATCTGCTCTCCACATGGTCCCATTATAGAGACTGAAAGTTTGCAATGCCTTGCTGGGGCAGAAAATTAATCAAGATATCTGCTAATAATGCAGTAAACACACTGCACTATCACTGGGATTGGAGAGGTGTAAATCTCAATGTTAACTAATAAATATACTCATTGTTCAAAAGGTCTAGGAAAGGTTAAATAATCTGAGGTACTGTACCTTTCAAACAGTTTTCAAATTGACTTCTTCCCCTCTTTCCTGTCAAAGAAATAGCCTTGCCATGAGCATTTCCTGTCTGTTAATTAAGCCTTGCACCAGTGGACTCAACTCCTCATTAACAGATTAGCTGATCAGTTCATCAGTACATAATGGATAATGTTTGCCCCAAACTCCAAGAACATGAAGTTCAGCACCAGCTGAAGGAGATGCCAGCCACCAAATTAAACAAGAAATTCAAAAACCATTTGGTCAATTTTATTAATTATCATTATGCATTTGATCCTGGATTTGATGTTGACATTTTGATTGTTTACTTCAAGTCAAGTTTCAGCTAGTATCCAAGAGTAATTTAATGCTTGACTAGAGGAATGTAATGTCACAGTCTGAATTTCTCCTTAGGCAATATACAGTCATGGCCAAGTACCACAAAATGTAAAAATTTGTCATATTTTGATTTGCTAGACTTTGTGTTTTCTATTTTAAACTACTTAATCTTTACTGGAATATCATCAAGCAGAATGTCCCAACAAAGGTCATGGATAATCATATTGGATTTTACCTGAGAGAGCAATCGACCTTTCCTGATCCTTTCTACGTGCATCTGGTTTGATGGATGATAGCCCCCAGCTCCTGGAGGCTCTCATTAGACTGAACATTAATGCATGCATGTCAACAAACCTCTTTCCGTATATTTCCCATGGTCTAGCTGAAGAATGGTATTATGGTATTGATTAGACAGGATTCAGTGCAGCAACCTAAAAATCTACTTACGTTTGTTGATTGTCACCTTGTTGGACGCTTGTAGGCTACAATTATTTATCAGAGGCCAAGTCAGTCACTAAGAGGGGCTTTACATGAACATTTTTTAAGGATATGCAGAAACAAAATTCACAGATTATTCTATAATATTTCATATTCAGTCTGAATTATGTACTTTGATGAGCAGAAAAGCAAGCCCGTAAATCCGACATGGTTAGTTATGAATCATTTAATAATATTGGCTGAATACACTTTGCCCAAAATGAAAAATTGCTATCGTTGAACACTTTGTAAGGTAGCCACAAGGTAGATAACTCTCATTCTCATATCATCACAAGTTGAGATACATTAATTATTAGATAATTTCAGGGTAGTAATTACAACAGAATACCTGTATAGCAGTATGTTGGATTAACTGATAAACACAGATTGCTGGGAGTTCATCAGGTCCCACTTGGCTCCTAGTTAGAAGTACTGCTCATCTGGGTCCAGCCTCAGGATCACCACTATAATGTGGCTGGGTATGGGATAGATTTTGTGTTGGAGTGTGTTTCTCCAGTGAGAAGGAAGCATAATGAGTCTTGGGATGTTTTCCTGAGTTACAGAGGCTATATAAATGCAAGGTGTTGTTTTCATTGCTTGTCTGCACTAGCAGAGCGAATGAAAGTGATCACTTAAAGTTTTAAGCTTTAAAGCAATCATTTGAAGTTACACCCTTAGCTGTGTACCCGGATCTTATCAGTGTTTCTTGTGTTTATCATTGTTTGGCTGAAATCGTCTGAAATATGCTTTTGAATTAAATTATGTGTTTATACCTCCCTCCAGTACACTTGACAGACAAGGCTGCACATGCATTCCATCTGCCAGAAAATGTCAGCAGTGACACCTGGTGGCAGGGCTGGTGGAATAGTGTCCCACCTCCTGCAGTACTTTTCAGCGTACAGGAGAAAATCCAGGCCAACAGTGTTGGAGGGAATGCTCTCTGACAATAGATCCAACCTGAAATACCTGATTCAAATTCCATCCTCTGCTGTACATGCTAGATTTGTAATACAGTCAAGTCAAATTTATTGCCTTATGCACAAGTTCGAGAGGTACAATGAAAAAATGCTTGCAGAAACATCACAGGCATGTAGGTACAGATGACTCACAGAACATAATAGAATAGAGAGATCTAATACTTAACATTTGGAGTATTGTGCATATTTAGGGAGAAATATGTCACCATAAAGTGTATAGTGATAATCAAATGCCTTTTCCTTACTTGCTCCTGCACCTGTGGTACGACGTGGTATTTGAGAAGAGGGATGAGTCAGATTCATTTCCTTAACAAATTTTCCCAGCAGTCACTTGTGTTGCTGCCAATTCCATTTTTAATTACTTAACTTCTATGTCCCTAGTGGACAATAAGTTTCAATTAAGCAACTGAATCTGAGGTAAATAGCTTCCATCACTATTTAAATAGCTTTGCTGTAAAATGGATACAGCTTAAATAAGAACAGTTCCCCTGTTTTGGCATAAAGTCATGAGAGGATGAATACCTTTCATTTTTCTTCTTCCGGGGAAGAGGGTATCAAAAGCAGAGAACATAGGTTTAAGGTGAGAGGGGATAGATTTAAAAGGAACCTGAGGTTTAAAAGGAATTTCTTCATGCAGATGGTGGTGCATCTTGAAGCAGGTACAATAACATTTAGAAGACATTTGGAGAGACACGTGGATAGGAAAGGCTTAGGGTCAAATGCAGGTAAATGGGATGAGTTTAGTCAGCAGGCCAAGCAGCATCTATAGGAAGAGGCGCAGTCGACGTTTCAGGCCGAGACCCTTCGTCCTGACGAAGGGTCTCGGCCTGAAACGTCGACTGCGCCTCTTCCTATAGATGCTGCTTGGCCTGCTGCGTTCACCAGCAACTTTGATGTGTGTTGCTTGAATTTCCAGCATCTGCAGAATTCCTGTTGTTTGAGTTTAGTCAGGGTCTTTTACCGTGCTATATTATTCTAGGACTCTGTTTTGTTCGTGCTGCTTAATACCAATAATAAAGATAAGGAGGGCTAACATTGATGGCCCAATTTGAATAACACTGATTTAGCAATAATGACAGTAAATTCAACGCACAGACTGAGCAGCCACGCTTGCAGGGCAACGGAAGCTTGGCTGACCTTAAAAAAAGCTGTCTAGATAGGCTACCAGAAAAACCTTTGATCCCAAATTCCTATCGTAGGTGTGTATTCTACTGAAAATGTTCTGTCATAATCTATATCCACTTCAGTGCTGACTCATTCTGAGCAATCATACCAAAGTATTCTGTGCAATTAATGAAGAAAAACTCTGTAAATGTTGATCTTGAATGGAATCATTAAAATTTTACAGCATCCAACAGAACAGATTCTTTTGGAGCTGGAAACATCTTTCTCACTGATTAACCACTCCTGGTCCCCATATATATGTCATAAGAGGGCAATGGAAGTGAACCCAAATGCAAGACACAGACACTGAAGTACTAGGAAATAGACTATGTTTATTAAGAATGCTAGGGAAGCCAAGGAGTGAAGACAAAATGAAAATACAAAGGTAGACGAAGAGTAACAAACCGGAAAACCTGGACTTGGACTTGGGACTTGAACTTGACAGGGAACTCAGGTCATGACTTGGGACTCGGGACCTGGCAGGGACTCGGAACCTGAGTCTAGACTTGGCTCTTGACTAGAACTAGGACTTGGCTTGGACTGGGCTCTCGACTTGGACTAGGCTCAGACTTGACTTAGACACAGGACACAGGACACGGAACACTGAGCCAGGACTCCTCCTTGGACACAGGACATCGAGCCGAGACTCTTCTTAGACACAGGACAGAGAACACTGAGCCGGGGCTCCTCCTTGGACACAGGACATCGAGCCGAGACTCTTCTTAGACACAGGACAGAGAACACTGAGCCGAGGCTCCTCCTTGGACACAGGACAGAGAGCATTGAGCCAAGACTCCTCCTTGGACACAGGACAGAGAGCCAGGACTCTTCTTAGACACAGGACATGGAACACTGAGCCGGAGCTCCTCCTTGGACACAGGACATAGAGACAAGACTCTTCTTAGACACAGGGCACAAAACACTGAGACCGTTCCTCCCTCAGGGTAGCGGCAAATGGCCAGATCTACCCAGCAGAGGAAAGAACATGGAGAGACAAAAACCACACAATGACAGACTGTTCTTTATCTTGACACGAAAAGGCTCCAAGGAGCTGCAAGCCCGTGACGTGGCCCTGGAACTACAGGCAGCATCTCTAGTATCACTCTGGCGGGTTAACTTGACGGGGATTCTGATGAGGTTACTGACGAGGACTGTCCAGCAAGGAATCACTGGATCCCAGAGCTATTTATGTTGCCAGCCCGAAATGAGAATCAGGTGCCTCAATTAAAGCACCCAATGGAACAAGGGTAAAAGGGAATAGCCAGAATACGGAATCCACGGACCGGACTGTGAACCAGAATGCAGACTTCATGGACCAGACTGTGACAGTATGCCCCCCTCTATGGGAGTCTTCTGGTGATCCAACAGGCTTGCCTGGATTATCGGCAACCCGGGCAAGTGGGGGGGTTTTCAAGAAGAGGGAACGCTGGATGGCGAGAGTTTAACGACAGTGTCTTTGTCGCTGGGTCCATGTTTGACTGGGCTGTTCTGTCATAAGAGGGCGATGGAAGCAGACCCAAATGCAAGACACAGACACTGAGGTACTGGGACCTGGACTATGTTTATTAAGAATGCTAGGGAAGCCAAGGAGAAAGGACAAAATGATAACACAAAGGTAGATGAAGAGTGACAAACCTAAAAACCTGGACTTAGACTTGGGACTTGAACTTGACAGGGAACTCAGATCATGACTCATGACTCGAGGCTTGGCAGGGACTCGATACCTGGGTCTAGACTTGGCTCTTGACTGGGACTAGGACTTGGACTTGGAACTTGACTCTCGACTTGGTCTAGGCTCAGACTTGACTTAGACACAGAACAGCGAATACTGAGCTGGGGCTCCTCCTTGGACACAGGACATAGAGCTGGACACAAAACATTGAGACCGTTCCTCCACTCAGGGTAGCGGCAAACGGCCGGACCTACCCAGTGGAGGAGAGAACACAAAGAGATAAAACCACTCAACGATAGACTGTTCTTTATCTTGACACGAAAAGGCTCCAAGTAGCGGCAAACCCTCGACGCGGCCCAGGAACTACAGACTCAATCCGGCGGGTTAACTGTCATAGAGGGGGCACTGGGAGCGGACCCAAATGCAAGACACAGACACTGAAGTACTACAAACAGGACTAGAATTATCGAAGTAGCAAGGTGTGACAGGAAGAAACGATGCTGGACATGACACAGGCCCTGGACGAGACTAGGATGCAGGGCCTGGGCTAGGACATGGACAAGAAACACGGAACCCGGACAAGGAACTAGGAACAAGGAGCCTGGACTAGTGACATGGAATTCCAGAACCAGAGCCTGGACAAGGACCCAGAACCTGGGTCTTGGTTGGGACTTGGAACCTGGGTATTGACTCAGAACCGGAACCCGGGTCTAGGCTAGGGCTCGTGACTAGGACCTTGGCAAAGACAGGACGTGGAACTCCTGCACAGGATGAGGTGCATGGACAGGACAAGAACATAAAGCCTTGACTTGGACAGGACGAGGTTCTTGGGCGTGGCTTGGACAGGATGAGAGACTCCTGGACAGGACAAGGGAGCCCCAGAACTGGGCTGGGCGAGGTACTGCTGGGCTGAGTGAGGCACATGGACAGGATGTGAACACGAAGCCTTGACTTGGTCGAGGAAGACAGGAATGCAAAGCCTTGGTTGAGGGAGACAGGAACGCAGAGCCTTGGTAATCTTGAGAGACAGGAACATGGAACACAGAGCCGGGACCCCTCCTTGGAAGCAGGACGTAGGGCCAGGACTCATACACAGAACACTGAGAGACAGATCTCCACTCAAGGTAGCGGCAAATGGCCAGACCTACCCAGCGGAGGCGAGGGCACAAAGAGACAGTTCCCAACTCGGGATAGCGGCAAACAACCGGACCTACCTAGCGAAGGCATGGACACAGAGACGGTTCCCAACACTAGGTAGCGGCAAACGGCCGGACCTACCTAGTGAAGGCATGGACACAGAAACAGTTCAAAACAACAATAGACAGTTCCTTATCTTGCTCCAGCGGTTGAACTTGACAGTGGTGCAGGCGAAGTTTGCAGGCAAGGGTACAGGCGAGGCAAGGCTTCAGGTGGGGTGAGGCGAGGCGAGGTGAGGTTTCAGGCGAGGCAAGGCGAGGTTTCAGGCGAGGCAAGGCAAAGCTTCAGACATTAGTTGCAGGGCAAGGCTTCAGGAAGAAGGTGCCGAGAAGGGATTCAGACAGGGGAAAAGGAATAGCCGGAATATGGAATCCATGGACTGGACTGTGAACCGGAATGCGGACTTCACGGACCAGACCGTGACAGTATAAGCCTTCAATAAACCTTAGCCATCATTTGAAAGACTTTGAGAATTGTTGACAGTAGGTATTTAACCTCTGACTCCCATCACCTACCAGATAGAGGAATGCAGCCACAATCTGACTGAACAAAATAATGAATCCACCCATCTTGTAACAAGTGTGAAGTGAGATCAGATCTTGGTAAACTGGTAAATTGGTTATTATTGCCACCTTAACCAAGTACAGTGAAAACTTAGTTTTGTATGCCATCCATACAGATCATTTTATTATAACAATACAATGCAATAGTATAAAAGAAAACAATAACAGAATGCAAAATGAAGTGTTACTGAGAAAGCACAGTACAGCCAGGCAATAAGGAGCAAGGTCATGGCAAGAGAAATTTTGAGGTCAAGAGTCTATCTTATCAAACCCACCTACTTTAAGCAAGCTTCAATTATACCGGTGCCCAAGAAGAACATGGTAAACTGCATTAATGACTATCATCTAGTAGCGCTTACATCCACTGTGATGAAGTGTTTTGAGAGGTTGATCATGAAACACATCAATTCCTGCACTAGGAGTGATTTGGATCCAATCCAATTTGCCAACCGGCATGACAGGTTAACAGCAGATGCCATTTCATTGGCTCTTCACTCAGCCCCGGAACATCTGGACAGTGAAGGTACATACATCATGATGCTTTTCATTGACTACTGCTCAGCATTCAACACTGACATTCCCTTGAAACTAATTGATAAACTCCAAGACCTAGGCCTTGATACCCGTTGGTGCAATGGATCCTCGATTTCCTCACTTGCAGATCCCTGTCAGTATGGATAGGCAACAAACATTCCTACACACTCAAGATCAGTACAGGTGTTCTACAAGGCTCCTGCTCTATCAACTTTATACTTATGACTGCGAGGCTAAGTACAGCTCCAATGTCATAGTTAAGTTTACTGACAGCATCACTGTTGTTGGCCAAATCAAGATTGGTGACGGACAGGCATAGAGGAGGGAGACTGAAAATCTCTTTGAATGGTTCCACAAGAACAACCTTTCACCCAATGTCAGCAAAACCAAAGAGGTAATTATTGACTACAGAAAAAAGAAACCAGAGGTCCAAGAGCTAGTCCTCATTAGGGGATCAGAGGTGGAGAGGATCAGTAAGTTTAAATTACTTGGCATTATCATTTCAGAGGGTCTGTCCTGGGACTAGCATGTAAGTTACATTTCAAAGAAGGCACAGCAATGCCTCTACTTTCTTAGAAGTTTATGCAGATTCGGCACATCATCTAAAACTTTGACAAACCCTATAGATTCACAGTGAAGAGTATCCTGACTGTTTGCATCATGGCCTAGTATAGGAACACCACTGCCCAAGAGCAGAAAGGCCTACAAAAAGTAGTGGATACAGCCCAGTTCCATCACAGGAAAAACCTTCCCCACCATTGAACACATCCACAAGAAGTGCTGCCGGAATAAAGCAGCATCCATCATCAAAGACCCCCACCATCCAGCACATGTTTTCTTCTTGCTGTTGCCATCCGCAAGGAACTATAAGTGCCTTAGGTCCCATACCACCAGGTCCAGGAACAGTTATTACCCTTCAACGATCAAGTTTCTGTGCCAGTGTGGATAAATTCACTCACCCCAACACTAAACTGATTCCACAACATGTGGAATCACTTTCAAGACCTGTATTATTTATTTCTTTATGTATTTGCATATTTTGTCTTCTTTTACACATTGATTGTTTGTCCGTCATTGTTTGTGTGTAGTTTTTCATTGATCCTATTGTGCTTCTTTTTTCTACTATGAATGCCTGCAAGAAAATGAGTCTCAGGGTAGTATATGGTGACATACACATACACTGATATAAATTTACTTTGAACTTTGAGACCAAGGGACCATTCTTGTAACTGCAGGATAGATCTTGGCATTTCTTCAGCTGGGGTAGTCTATCTGCAACAGGAATAATGTGCTGTCCCCCTCATGGTTTCACAGGGACTATTTGGGGAAAAGTATGGCAGTGTTCGCATACCCGGGGAGGTTGAGACTTCTGAATTTGAGATGATTCTGGATGCTGCTGTGGAGGCCCAGCTGGATACAAAAATCTTGGAAGAGTGGTACTGTCGAGATGAAAACTCTGTCCCACCAACGTACTACCTCAAACCAGAGTCTGAAATGCTGAAGAATTATCAGAATATGGTAATGTTCTCTATCATTCCGAATGCTTCCATTGTGCTTGTTTCCTGAGGCTGTGAATAATTTTCAATGGCTTCTTAAATTCTTCATGTGCTCTCCTTAGGCTCCTTTAGTGTATGAGCTTAGAACAATTTATTGTGTAGGAGGTGTGCCAGTGGAAACATCTACTAAAATATTCATCTTATAAACAGTGTTATAGTGGCTTGGAGCTTTACACCAATCTGGTCTAAGGCACTTGACTGAGGTATTACCTACAGTATCAGGTATCATGCATCTGGTGAGAAACTTAATCCATGCTAACAAAGAGATCAGTGGTTTAGAGATATAATAGAACAAAAATGTGAATGTGATAGTACAAAGGTTATGGAACTCAACAACTAACTTAGAAATCTGAGATGGAGATTTGAATTTAAGTACCACATAGCCAGCTGGCGATTTTAAGTTTATTTAAATAAATTTGTAATATTAAGCTTGTGTCAGCAATCTCCTTTGAACAGTCGGTTGGGATTGAGGATGACCTGGCTCCAGTGTGGTTCTGTGGGTCCTGGGTCAGACTGCACAAGGTGATTGATAGTTGGGTGGATGGGTGGGTAGGTTGGAGATGGGGGATCCATTCCACTATTTATGCTGTCCTTCTGGGTGCTCGGGAGAAGTGAACTCAAGCTCCTTGCTATTTCTTTGAGCGGACATTAGACAGGAACTTTAATAAGTTGGTGAAACGTTACAGCTTTCAAAAAGGACAGGAAAACATCCTTGAATCTTTGCCCACCTGGTGATCTGGTTCAGTATAGTAAAATATGAGGTCAGGCAGCATGTTAAAACAAAATCAAGTTGGTATAGGTAGCAGAAAAAGGAGGAGCAAATATTGGGTAGAATAAAGAGAATTTCTGCGATTGACTGAAATTACCCAGCTCTTAAATGGCAATTAAGCTCTTTTGTCTGTGTGGAGCTATTGCTCAAATTGTTAAATTTTGTTGTGTAGGCTGGCCTACTGGGACATGCCCAGCAGCGCAGAAACTTTAAATGAAATAAAAATAGGAGGAAAGGAGCAGAAATCAATTAAAGCCAGTTCAATATAAACAAAAAAGAAAGGGTAAATTACTTAAAGTTGGAGAATTCAATATTGTCCCACATGCTGCAGAGCAAGATGATTGATTCCTCTGAAATGACCTAGAAAAACACTGAGCTGCTAGGAAATTAGATTTGAGCAAGGAAATGTAGGTTTTCCGGATGCTGCCCACATCCTGCAATTGTATTTTGAAATTGCTCATAATTTGCTAATCAAGGACTATTGTGGCTGATAAGGTAGGTGTGGAAGCTGGATCAAATTAAATAGTTTTTACGCAACCTTTCAACTTTGCCAGACACAAGAGACTAGATGCTGGGATATGTAGCAACAAATTCTCTGCTGGAGGAACTCAGCAGGCTGACGTGCATCTGTTAGGGTGGGTGCAAGGGATGCAATTGACAATGTTTCTGGTTAAAACTCTATGAATATCAACAAGTATTCCCCGTCATGAAACCTGACAAACATTGACAAATTCTTCCCCCGCCCCAGATGCTCCTCAACCTCCTGAGTTTCTCCAGTGGATTGTTTAGTGCTTTTAATGTTAGTACTGCTACCTGGGCAGGTAATGCAGGTAGTGCCCTCGTTAAAGTAACAGATCAAACAAATTTTAAATTGGCTGATTTTTTTCCCAAGTTTGCTGATGATACCAAACTAGGAAGAGCATTTAAAGGGACATAAAAGGGTTGAGTGGGCACAAACATGGCACATGAAATAAATGTTGCACAAAATGTAACAATATGGACTTTGTGCAGAAAATAGAAAAGCAGAGATTTAATTTATATTTTGAAACACTGAATAATGTTGATGTTCAAGGGGATGGTAGGTGCCCTTGTACTGTATATAAGTTACAAGGTGAACAAACAGTCAAAGTAAGCAAATGGAGAGGCAAATGTGTTTTGGCCTTTATTATGAGAGGATCTGAGTACAGGAGTAAAGATGTCTCACTGCAATTATTGTGTACAGTTTGGATCTCCATGACTAACAAATAATATGCTTGCAATAAAGGGACTGCAGTGAAGATTCCCAAAGCAGGTACCATGATCTGTCATAAGAGGGTAAGTAGCATAGACTAGGCCTCAATTTTCTAGAATTTTAAGAAAAACTGAGGGGAGATTTCAGTGGAACTCATCAAATTCTTACAGGCTGGATGGAGGCAGGGAGGTGTTCACCTTAATTAAGGAGTCAGAACCAGGGTAACAGTCTCAGAATAAGACGTAGGCCATTTACAACTGAAATGATGCAGAAGGTGACGAACCTTTGGAATTCTCTACCTGGAGAACTATCAAGCATCAGTATCTGGGTTAGTTCAAAACAAAGATTGATAGTTTTCTGGACATTAAGGGCTATGCAATTGTGCAATAAAGTCACACTGAGGTTGTAGTTCAACCATAATTGTTTAGTGGCAGAGCAGAATCATTCAGTACAGGTAGTCTTCATACTCAACACTATAGCATTACTCCAGCTTCTAATTCTAATGCTCTTAAGTAAGCACTCACACACTACTAATTTTTAGCCTTATAACCACCTGCAGCACTTTGTTTGCATTCAGATGACCTTTGGGTTTCACCTTGACTTGTATTTATTTTTTAACTCTGAATCAAATGATTTGATTTTTTTGTCGTAAATATCATTGTGGAAAATAATAAAACTACATTGGATGGTTCGTGAGAACTATCAGTCCAAACACAATATTATGCAGACTCTGAGAGTGTATTTCTCCCTTCATCTACACATAGATATCATATTTTTCATACAACATGGGAGGAGGACATGCAGCCCATTGAGTTAAAGTTGGCTCTCAGATTATTCCCATCAACCCCACTTCCTCGCTCATTTCCCTGTAGGCTACTTCTCTGTGCATTCTGGGTAATTTACATGAAACAATTACCTTCCAACCTTGGGAGTGAAAAGTTGCATCTGCCTCAGCGTGGGGACTTTGGATTCAGTTAGGGCTAAATATCGTATTCAGTATTTAGTATTTTCAATTACTTAAGATGTTCTTAGTAAATCTTTTTATACAAATAAATCTTTTATGTTTTAATCACTTATATGGTTTAATTACATATATAAATATTAATAAATTTTACCTATCAGGGATGAGTACCTTTACCTAGGACACTAAAAGAGGTAAGGCAATCCAAACATTATTCCAGGCCATGGAACCAAATAGATCTGAAAGTTCAGCAGTACCATGCTCCCAGTACATGTACTGTATCTCAATCTCTGTTGATGATATATCAATGCAAATTTGGGCGTAGCAGGTTCTACACCTGTCAATAACTGTTTGAGTGTAACTCAATGCTAAAACAGGAAGTTACAGGAATGGAGTTTCCAAGCCAGTTTCTAAGTAAATGTAGGGCCATGGTATTCTAGGGGGGAACAACACAGTATGGAGTTCATGTGGTGCCATGTCATTTTGTAATAAAGGCCAACGCACTATCTGTGTTTCCAATTCCTTTAAGTTCATGCTTCGGTCAACCACATTTAGTATTTAGTGAACTAACTTTTTCAATTGTGCTACACTTGTACGTTTTTGAAAAATCAGCCAATGTGACAAGTTAAAAAATCTGTGAAAGGTAGAAAAGATATTTGGATCACATTTTTGTTATCACAGTCTTACAATATAACATTGGGCATTCATCAATTCATATATCCAACTTTCTTGAGTCGCATTTGAACTGTTAATAAATCTCTTGTATATTCTTGATCACCTGATAAGTTGTACAACTTGATCAATGAGTCTACTGCAGTCACAGATAGGAGGATGTCCTCTAATTCTACTGCTGTCCTTTTCCAGAGGAGTTCTAACTCTAACTGTTATAGACAAACAGAATAATCTGTAAATTTACTTGTGTTGTAGTTTCATAATACAATTAGATATTCTTGGAAAAGAAGACTGTACAATTTTTCTTTGCCATGTCATTGTGCCATTATGTTTAAGTCTAGAGTTGTTATTTATTTATTCCCACTATGCTGTCATCAATATCAAGGCAAACATTTATTGCTCATAACTAATTAGTCCTGTGATGCTGTGGTTGAGATGCCATTTCCAATTGTTCCCAATCTATCTGGTGAAGAAACTCCCAAAGTGCTTTAAGGAGGAAGTCCCAAAATTTTGGCCTAATAAGGCCAAGGCAAGTCAGGAGGA
This sequence comes from Mobula hypostoma, assembly GCF_963921235.1. Classification (NCBI taxonomy): domain Eukaryota; kingdom Metazoa; phylum Chordata; class Chondrichthyes; order Myliobatiformes; family Myliobatidae; genus Mobula; species Mobula hypostoma. Next base: position 71,584,877 of record NC_086099.1, on the reverse strand, counting down.
CCTGTGACTTGAAGGGGAACAAGGAGGTGCAAGTGATCCAATGCACTTGCAATCTTGACCTGTATGGAATAGGTTCCAAGGTTTGGGAATACAGTATTACCAAAGAAGCCTTGGTGAGTTGCTGTACTTTAAGCAGAAAAATGAATCTCACGTATAGTGTAGGAAATTAAAATCAGACCGGCCCTTGTGGAATATAAAGATAGTGAGAAAGTGCTCAAGCAGGCTATTAGGGGTGCATGAAAATTCCTAGTTGAGCAGGATCAAAGAGAATCCCAAGGCATTTTATACTTTGACTAAGAAATGGAGGAGGAGGAAAGAGAGAGTAGGTCTACTTAAGGATAAAGGAAGAAATTTTTTTTTGGAATCAGAGTAAGTAACTAATGTACTAAGTGACTGCCTTGCATGACTATTTACCAAGGAGACGAATTTGGACAACAGTGAAAACATACTATTGTGCTCGGATTTTTTTTTAGATTAAGGAGGTGGTAAGTGCTGGGTCTTCTGAAAATCCTTAAAGTGGATAAGTCCAGAGGGCCTGATGGCATATATCTCAGAATACCAAAAAAGCAAGTGAGCAGATTGCTGTGTCTTTAACAAAGATTATTGTGTTGTCAGTAGCAACGGGAGAGGTCTCCAAGGACTGGAGTGTAGCTGTTCAGGAAGGGAAATAGGGATAATCCAGGTAATGATAGCCCGTGAGGCTCACATAAATGGTAGGAAAGCTATTGGAGAGGATACTTAGGGTAGGATTTATGCAATTTAGAGAGGCATGGCCTGCTTAGGGACAAATAGCATCAATTTGTGTGGGGCAGGTTATGCCTTACAAACTTTATTGGGTTTTTTAAGGAAGTGACAGCGGTGATTAATGAGGGTAAGGCAGTGGACATTAAGGTATTTGATAAGCTCCCTCATAGTAGATTGATTCTGAAGATAATGATGCATGGGATCTAGGGCAAATTGCATGTTTAGATTCAGAACTAGTTTGTCCATCAAAGACAGAGGATAGTGATGAAAGGCCATTATTATGGCTGGGGGTCTGTTAGCAGTGGTGTTTCACAAGGATCAGTGCTGGGGCCTCTGTAGTTTGTGATATATATCAATGGTTTGGTTGAAAATGTAGATAGGTGGATTACAAATTTGCAAATGACTCCGAGACCAGTGGAGTTATGAGCAATATAAAGGACTATCAAAGAATACAGTGGGATATATAGCAGCTATAGATATTGGTAGAAAAGTGCCAGATGGAATTTAATCTGGGCAAATGTGAGATTGTTGCACTTTGGGAAGTTAAATGAAAGAGGAAAGTTTATGATTAATGGTAGACCCATGAACAGCAGATGTTGAATATAAGAGTAAAGAAGTCATGCTGCAGCATGAAAACTTTGGTCATCCACGCTTGAAGTAACATGCAGTTCTGGTCACCCCATTATAGGAATGATGTGGAGAGTAAAGAAAGGGTGAAGAAGAGATTTACCAGGATGCTGCCTGGATCACAAGGAAAGGTTGGACTAACATGTCCCTGAATGTTTGTGAAGAGAACTTTGTAATGTAAAGGCCTGGTAGTTGGCATTGCTTCTTTGGACAGACCACCTATGCATCCATGTTGTGTTGGCTTAGAAAAACAGATTGTCTTGATAGGAATCAGCTCAGACTCCATCGCTTTGGTTCAGTTTGGGAGTTGGCCAGATCAGATAAGGGTAGCAAAGTTCCTTTCCAACAGACATCAGTGAATAGGATAGGGTTCTACAGCAATCTAGTAAATAGTCTAGAAATTTGATGACTCCTATTTTGGCACTAAAAAAGCATTATGCTTACCATTAGTTCCCCATTGGTTCTCAGGGCCAAATTGAAGAAAAATTCTTTGAAAAGACATTTGAAATCACATAAGTGGGGTTTACATCCATCTGTGGTTCCAGATGGAACAGCGCTCAGTTTGGTCCAGCAGACAGCACTGCTGCTCAGCTCATGGAAAGGCATCTTACCAGCTCATCACTGGAAAAATGCCTCACAGGATGTTGTAGCACACACTATGCATTATTGTAGGGGTCCAAGCAGACTGCCATCGGTCCTGAAACTCCCAGGCAAGTTTGTGATGTTAGTAGTATGCCTCTGGAAACAGCAAGAAAAGTAACAATTTGTTCTTATTTTAGTGAATCTCTTCCACATCATTTATTGGAGCTTGAACTAAAACTCATATCGGTGTAGGCAAAATCATTCATTAATTTGATGTTCGTAGTTATGGACCTGATTCAGGAGAAAAGCCAGGCATACTAAAAGAAATCACTCACAGTACCTGATCCAGTTCTGTGATAGGTAAAATTTCATATGGAAGGTGTGATATTTTCTGGGTAAAATTCATTTTTAACATGATAGTGCATAGAAGATGTGCCGCACAATCCAATTTATTTGCTTAATTTTCTAAACAAGTGCAGTCTAAGCTATTCTCAGAAGTTACTAATGATTTTGAAAGGAATTGATATGGTATCTCTTACTTTGTGTTATATGGAATTGTAAATTCTGCCAACCCCAAGAAATGGAAGGAAATATCAGAGGAAATTAAGAAAGTTTTTAAAACTGCTGTAAACCTACTTCAGCAGCGAGGAACAATGCATAGTTCCAAAGCCAAGAAGTATCTCTGTTCGGGTAAGAACTTATACTTTTTTACTACAAAATAAATAGTTCAATAAGGAAAATGAAACCAGTTGCATTGTGGCTAGAACTGTGTTTCAAAGAGTATAATAATTAATCAGTGTTATCAGTGAAAGTTATCAGAAGTTCTTGGACACTTACAATCTGGCCTACCCAGAAAGAAGTGCAGGAGCAGATTTGCCAATCAACCAAGTGTAAATCAAAGCCATCAGGAAAGTTATTAGGACCAACAAGCAAAATTTTATTTTGGGCGGTATGATAGCGTAGTGATTAACACAACACTTTACAATACCAACGACCCAGATTCAAGTCCCATTGCAATCTGTAAGAAGTGGTTCTTTGTCCTCACAACTGCGTGGGCTTCCTCCAATATCCAAAGACATACCAGTTGGTAGGTTAATTAGTCATTGCAAGTTGTCCCATGTTTAGGCTAGAGTTAAATTGGGGGTTGCTGGGCAACACCACTGAAAGGGCCGAAGTGCCTATTCTGTGCTGTATCTCAATAAATAGATAAATAAATAGAAATTTAAAAGGCATTCAGTTCCAAGAAACAGTTACAATAACATTTCTTGAAGATTAGGTTGAAGACCTATATGAGGCTTGAGATAAAGTTAGCTTGTGTTGTGAGTAATTCATAAAACCTAACCAAATGGCTATTCAAAAGTCTTTCCCTCTGCTTCTCTCATTCTCATACAATCAGACAATCTCAGAGAATCTTACAGTATGGGAGGAGGGGAGAAATTTGACCTTTCACGTTTATACTCGCTCCTTAAAAGAACTGCCAAATTAATCTCATTCCTCTGTTGAAAAGGAAATTATATTATAAATAGTAGTTTAAAATATGTTGTCTTTTTAAATATTGGGGAACATGTTTACTACTATTTATAGAAAGAAACAAAACATTTTTGATCTTATTAGAATATATTGGAATTGCCTAGCCATTTCACCTTCAATTTTACACATACAGAACGCTAGAGAAACTCGGCAGGTCAGGCAGCATCTATGGGAATGAATAATGAGTCAATGTTTTGGGCCAAGGTTCTTCACCAGTAGTGAAAAGGAAAGGGGAAGAAGCCAGAATACCTTATGAGAGGAGAATAACATGGGATTCAGGCAAGACTTGTGAAAATGTGTTCTTGGTAGATAGTGTGGACCGTGTGACAAAAGGCCTGTTTCTGTGCTCTATGACTTTTGACTATTAAGCGTAGGAAAGTTAAATTAAAATCATGTTAGTTCACATGTCATTCAGTCATGACTGGTGAGGCACAATATGGTGGCCTTTTAACTTGGGTATTTCACTTTTAATTCTCAGAGGTCCCCCCTTGGTAAATTCATTTATTTTCCTTCCTAGAGTTCTTTGATTTGCCTTGTTTCAAGTGAATACATAAAGTCCAATGAATAATAATATCCTTTTATTTTAATAGAAGATCTTCCTATTAAGTCAAATTCAAAGCCAACAGCACTAGGCTTTCTGTGAACTTCTAAAGATCTTTGTGGACAAGAGTCTTTTAAATGAGTTGATAAAATTCGACTTGACAAATATCTTGAATTGTTGTGACTCCATATGTGAAAGATAATGAATTATTGGTTCTCTTTACATGAAGCAATTGAAGATGAGTTTGAGTTTGCCCTGGGAAACCAAACACCAGCATTTCTGAGGAAGTGTGTGTGTTATATCAGGAAAATTGCTAACATTGATCGTCACGTGAAGAATCCAAAAATGGGCCGATACATGGACATCATAGAGGTCAATGGAAAATTTATACGAGATCCAGTTGCAAGTGAGAAACTTGTGAAGCTCAGGGATGAGTTTATTCCTACAATTGTTGCCTCTTCCAACCTGCGAGTATACACATCCATCACCCACTGCGATATGAAACTTGGATATTCAGAGAATGTAGAGAACCACTATGTTGAAGGGCTTTGTAAGCAGTTCTATGATGATATGATTGACATTATTCAATCAACAGTTCAACAGAACTTTGATATTGAAACAGATGCACTTTACGATGAAGTGCTGCAGCACTTGTCTCTTTGTAAAATGTACGCCTCTTTCTACCAATACCGATGTGAGGCCTTGAACCTCATACACAAGTACGTACGACCTTGTAAACCAGGACAGGTGAACCCACTTGTAGTGTATGGTGGACCTTGTACAGGCAAAACACTTCTACTGGCAAAGGTGGCACAGCAGGTAAAAACAACTTATCTATTTTTTGCGCCTCTATGTCTGATGGTTTTATTGGATGCGGCAAAGTGTATTTGCATTACCCTTGTAAATCCGTGTTGAGTCAGATTAAAATAAACATAAATTAAATAAAAATAAACTAAATTGGAAAGTCAGAATTAAAAAGGTTCCACCTTCAGTTACCAGATGTTATTTTAAGTCTGTTCATGTCAGACTGGATGAATTTTTCTTTAACATTCATTGTCATACAAAGATATAAGAATATACAGTAAGAACATAAGACTCCAAGACTGGCCATTCAGATTCTTGCGCCTGCTCTGAAATTCAGTAAGATCCTGGCTAATGTTTTAAATCAACTCTTCTCCTAATATCTAAAATTTTACAGATGTAATAATTCCAGAGATTCACCATGATCCAGGTGAAGAAATTTCTTTTCAACTCTGTCCTGAGTGGCTAACCCTCAATTTGAGACTGTGGACTTGGTTCTGGACATCCAAGCCAGGGCATCATCCCTGCATTGAGCTTGTCAAGCCCTCCATCAAAAAATTTGTACATTTCAGTGAGATCACCCCTCAGTTTTCCACATGATCTGTTGACCCACATCCAAGGGTTTAAACAAGATGACTATTTTGATAGTAGATGCACTCGTTGAAGGAGACAGAAAACAGGAAACTATAGACCAGTTTGCCTGACATCAGTAGATAAGAAATGCCTGAATTTATTATAAAGAAAATGGTAAAAGTACACTAAGAACATAATCATTGGTAAAGTAATCATGAATTTATGAAAGGGATATCATTTTTGATAAAGCCATTAAAGTTGTTTTGAGGGTATAAGTAGCAGATTCAAGAAGAATGTAAAAGTTGGGGTAAGTTTAGACAACCTTAGATAAAGTGTTACATGAGATTATTAGTCTTGGGCTTAGGTTGAAGACTTGGTTTGTGGATAGAAAAGAAACAGCAGGGAGCAGTGCATGTGTTCGCATTGGGAAGTTGTAACTGATGGCACTGAAGGAAATGGTGCTGGGGTCCCAGGTGTTCACAATCTATTCCAATGATTTGAATGAGATCAAGAGAACTAGATCCAAATTTTCGCCCTTAACACATGACCTCTAGATCTAGTCACACACAACCTCAGTGAAAAAGCCTACTTGCAATACACTATCTAATCCCCTCACAATTTTGAATACCTCTATCAGACTTCCCCACATTTTTCTATGCTCCAGGGAATAAAGTCATAACCTATAACATGGGTGCTCAAGTGCTAGCAACATCCTTGTCAATTTTTTCTGCACTTTTATTGACACCTTTCCTGTAGATAGGTGACCAACACTGCACACAGCACTCCAAATTAGGCCTGACCAATGTTTTAAATACAACTTCAAATTGACCTCTTAAGTCCTGTATTCAATACCTTGATTTATGAAGGTCAATGTGCCAATAACTTTCTTGAGGACCCTATCTACCAGTGACACCACTTTCAAGGAGTTATGGTTCTGTATTCCCAGATCCTTCTGTTCTACCGCACTTCTCAGTGCCTATTGTGCAAATCCTACCCTGGTTTATCCTTCCAAAGTCCCACACCTCATACTTGTCTGCATTAAATTCTATTTGCCATTTTTCAAAGCATTTTTTCCAACTCACTCAGATCCCATTGCAAGTTTTGATTGTCTTCCTCACTCTCCAGTACAGCCCCATCTTGGCAGTATCGCAAATTTGCTGACCCAGTTTGCCACATTATCATCCAGATCATTGATATAGATGACAAACAACAACAGACCCAGCACCAATCCATGTGGCACTCCATTAGTCACAGGCCTCTAGTCAGTGAAGCAGCCAACTACTACCACTCTTCTGCTTCTCTGCAAAGCCAATGTCTAATCCAATTTACTATGCCATCTTGAATGCCAAGCAATTGAACCCTCTTGACCAATTCCCCACATGGACCTTGTCAATGACCTTGCTAAGGTCTATGTAGAAACATCCACGGCCATGCTTTCATCAAATTTCCTGGTAATTTCCTTCAAAAACTCTACTAGACATGACCTACCATGCACAAAATCACATTGACTTTCCCTAATCAGTCCCTGTTTATCCAAATACTTATATCCCTCAGAATGTATCTCAATAATTTACCCACTACTGATGGGCCTACTCATCGGCCTATAACTTCTTTGCTTATTCTTAAAGCTTTTTTTTTAAACAATAGAACAACATTAACTATTTTCCTAACCTCCAGTACCTCATCCGTGGCTAAGGATGTTTTAAATATCTCTGCTATGACCCCGATAATTTCTGCACTAGCCTCCCACAGGGTCCGAGGGAACACCTTGTCAGATTCCCATGGATTTATCCATTCTCATTGCCTCAAGTCAGCAAACACCTCCTCCACCGTAATCTGTACAGTATACAGCCCATGGCCTCACTGCTGCTTTGTATCACTTCTATAGATTCTATGTGTATCTCCTGAGTAAATACGGTTGAATAAATCTGTTTAAGATTTTACCCATTCCTTTCTGCTCCATGCGTAGATGATTACTCTGATGAACCAGAGGATCAATTTTGTCCTCTACTATCTTTTTGCTCTTATATATATATGTGGAAGCCCTAGGGATTCTCTTTCATCTTGTTTGCCAGACAACATCATGCCTTGTTTTAGCCCCCCTGATTTCCTTCTTATGTATACTCTTGCGTGTCTTATATTCAAGTACCTAGATTGTTCCTTCCTGCCTGTACCTGCTATGCACCTCCTTTTTCTTAAATAGGGCCTCAGCATCTCTCGAAAACCAAGGTTCCACAAACCTATTATCCTTGTCTTTTATTCCAACGGGAATATAAACACTCTGTACTCTCAAAATTTCACTTGTGTAGGCCTCCCTTTTACCAAGTACATTTTTGCCAGAAATCAACCTGCTCCAATCCACACTTGCCAGATCCTTTCTGATACCATCAAATTTGGCTTTTCTCCAATTTAGAATCTCAACCCAAGGATCAAACATATTCTTTTCCACAATTATCTTGAAGCTAATGGCATTATGATTACTTGATGCAAAGTGTTCCCCTACACAAACTTCTGTCACCTGTCCTGTCTCATTCTCTAAAAGGAGATCTAGTATCACACTCTCTCTAATTGGGACCTCTATGTACCGATCAAGGAAACTTTCCTGAACACATTTGACAAACTCTATCCCATCCAGCCCTTTTAAAGTAAGGGAGTCCCAGTCAATATGAGGAAAGTTATGCAAGAGTCTGCAATCTCTCTACAAATTTGCTCCTCCAAATCCCATGGACTGTTGGGTGGTCTATAATATAATCTCATTAACGTGGTCTTCCCCTTTCTTAGTTCCCCTCATATAGCTTCAGTAGATGAGCCCTCCAGTCTGTCCCACCAGAGCACTGCCATGACATTTTCCCGCATTAGAAATGTAACCCACCCCCCTTTAATTGCTCCCACTCTATCATATCTAAAACCATGGAACCGTGGTGCACTGGACTGGCAGTCCTGCCCCTCCTGCTACCAAGTCTCACCAATGGCTGCAATGTCATAATTCCACATACTGATCTATGCCGTAAGCTCACTTGCCTTTCCTACAATACTGCTTGCATTGAAATATAAACAATTCAGAACATTGGTCCCACCATGCTCAACCTTTCGATTCTCGTCTTTGTAAGCAGGCTGAAGAACGTTTGTCCCCACATCCACTCCACAACCTGCTCTGGCACTCTGGTTCCCATCCCCTTGCAACTCTGGTTTAAACTCCTTCACCCTAACTTGCAGCACTGGTGAACACTCCCGCGAGGATATTAATCCTCCTCCAGTTCAGATGCAAACCATCCCTCTGTACAGGTCCCAATTTCCCCAGGAGAGAGCCCAAGAGACCTGACTGCTGTGGCCTTCCTATGCTAGGTCATTTCCCCCCAGCAACAGCATCCAATGCTGTATACCTTTGTGGAGAGGAATGGCCACAGGGGTACTCTGCACTGGCTACCATTCCCCTTTTCCCCTCCTGACTGACACTCAGTTACCTGTGCCATGCACCTTGGTGGTAGCTAACTCCCTGTATGTCCTGTCAATCAACGCCTCAGCCTCACGAATGATCCAGAGGTCATCCAGTTGCAGCTCTAGTTCTTTAACAAGGTCTGAAAGAAGCTGCAGCTAGATGCACTTCTTGCAGGTGTAGTCATAAGGGACACTGAAGGTCTTCCTGCCTTCCCAGATCCTGCAAAAGGAGCATTCCACTACCCTGCCTGGCATCCCCACTGCTTTAACGTGGAGTACTGACACGTGGAGTACTTTTTACATGATGAGAAGTAGAAAAGTATTCATGTTCAGAGGAACCTAGATGCTTTTGTTATACGAGTCATGAAAGCTAAAATGCAGGTACTGTAAGCAATTATGAAGACAAATTTTATGTTGACTATCACTACAAGAATTTATAAGCACAAAAATAGAAATATCTTGTTCTACTTGTATGGAGTGAGACTGCATCTATAATATTGCGCACAAGTCTTCCTTCCTGAGGCAAAATAGGCTCCCAATCACAAATTGTATTACATTGCATAATATGGCACCAGACTGTGTTCAATCAAACCCACACCCCTTGTTCACTCCCTGCGGAATCTCGGAGTCACTCTGTGTTTCTCAGCTCGCAGCTCCTGATGTCCTAGAGGCCTCTTGCAAGGCAGAGCACCTGTCAACAATGTCCTGGCCTCAAGCAGCACAAGCTGTCCAGGGGCTGCTCTGCTGGTTTCTTGATTGCTTTACTGCTCCACTGCTTCGAAATGTCCCTTATGTTCAGGTATATGTGGCAGTGAAAATACTAGAACCCATTTTTAAAATCATGGTTACAACTCACTTACAATTTCTTAATACAAATTGATAGATTTAACATTTAGTAATGAAAGGGAATCCATGTTTTATAAATCTATTAGACCTTTTTGAGATTGTAATTAGCAGAAGTAAACACAGATGTATTGTGCTCAAATGATTTCAAGAAGCATTCGATAAGGGCTCATGAAATTGGAGGCAAAATATTAGCAGAGATTGATAATTGGATGTAAAATATTAGCAGGAATTGAGAATGAGTTAACAGATGGGAAATGGAGAATATAAATAAATGGATCATTCTCCAATCAGCAGGTAGTAACTGGTGAGATAACACAAATATCAGTGCTTGGGCGTCAGCTATTCAACAACTATATGAGCGTCTCCAGTGAGTGACTGAGAGTAATGTGTTCAATTTGCTGACCGTGGGAGATACTACAGAATATCTGTGTGAGTGATGTAAGAGGCAGCAAAGGTATATGAATATTTTAATAAAAGAGGCTAGAGCATGGTAAATGAATTATAGGGAGTACAAGCATGAAATTATTCATTCTGATGAAAAAAATGTGTAATATATTACAAAGGAAGAAAGGCTGGGAAATTATCACAATTAGAGAGATCTGAGTGCCTTTACAGAAATAATAAGATAACATGCATACAAGCAATTAGGAAAACAAATGGCATGTTAACTTTTATAAAAAGGGGTTAAGAGTGCAAATGTAAGATGGAATGTGATTATATTATTGTTGAGATTACACCTGAAGTATTGTATAGCTGTCCTGGACACAGAACCATTTACTTGCCTTAGGGAGAGTACAATGGATGTTCACTGGGTTGATTGCTGAGATATTAAAACTCCCTGAAGTTTAGAACAAGAGACATCTTGAAATATAATTTTCCTTGGAGGCAGATAAACGCTAAGAGGATGTTTGCCCTGACAGGAGAGCCTAGAATTAGACAACATGGATGAAGAATAAGCAACCTAATATTGAGGATTGAGAAATATTTTTCAAAAGATGTTGGGTCTTTGGAATTCGCTCCACCAGGGACCTCTGAATGTTTGACTGTGACTATATTCAAGACAAAGATGGGTAGATTTTCAAATATTAGTGTATAGATGGGGAAAAGACAGTAACCTAAATTTTGAAGTAGTTGATCAGCTCTGGCGGAATAAATGCAGCAGACTGAATGGTCAGCTCTTAGTGTCACTTTTTAAAATTCCTGTATATGGTCACATGCTGCCTTGTAAACAGAAATATCACAATTAACTTTATCCCAGAACCTCTGGTTCAGAATTTCTTCTCAAGGAAAATCAACTGGTAGGATCACACCCCAAAAAAGGAGGATAGACAATTTTTCAATTATTTTCGTTAAATTTAAATGGATGGCTGTTTGATTGGGCTCGATCGAAATGAGATTCCAGCCACCCACATTGTGTCCCTAGCGGAAGAAACTATAAATTCTTGAATTGCGATTTTCAGTCTTCATTACCTGCCAACCTTCGACTGCCTGCATCCAGCGAATCATTTATATCCAATGTATGTTCTCTAAATGTTCATATATTGAGTAATAGAAATGAACATTAAATTATTTTATGTGTTCTGAACTATAAGCTCAAATCTTATGACACTGTTTTAAATTTCAGGCCTATTCATGGCTTCAGGAGGAAATTGGCCCCGATTCTGATCCAGTTATAACTGTGAGATTTTTGGGAACAACTGAGTTAAGTACAGAGCTTAAAACCTTACTGCAAAGTCTCTGTGAACAATTAGCCATTAATTATCGATGTCTCATACATAGCTATCCTCAAAAAGTACATGACCTGAAGGAATTATTCATTAATCTACTAAATGAGTCTTCCTTTCATCGACCACTAGTGTTAATTTTTGATGCTCTGGAGCAATTGTCAGAAGGGGAGGAAGCACGCAGATTGTGGTGGCTTCCCATTCATCTTCCTCACTCAGTACGTGTAATATTGTCGACACTACCCAACAAGCACAGTATTTTGCAAAAGCTGAGATGCTTGATACCGAATGACATTAACTACGTTGAACTGCCACAGCGTGACAGGAAAGTATGCAGCCAAATTTTGAAGTATCAACTTCTGCAAGTGAAAAGAAAGGTTACCTCAGGTCAGCAGATCTATGTCAATGAAGCCTTAACAAAGTGTACACTGCCCATGTTCGTTAACCTGATTTACCATGAGGTCAAACAGTGGAGATCGCACAAGGATGTTGATGACACTTCACTTTGTGGAACAGTACATGAAAACATTGAGCACCTTTTCTGGTCTCTTGAAAATAAGTGTGGATCAAGACTGGTCTCGAGAGCTCTTGGCTTCATCACAATGGCCAAAACCGGTCTGAGTGAAATGGAACTGGAAGATGTCCTTTCACTTGATAACCATGTCCTTAATGAAACCAAAGTGAACTCTGGGCTTCAGAATCCACTGCGGATACCATATTATTTCATTGCAAGATTGAAGGAGGAGCTGTGTGGATACTTGGTGGACAGGCAGGTGAGAAGTGTGACACTTCTGGTTTGGGCGAATCGCCATCTGCATCTGATCGCTCAGAAATTGTACCTGCAGAATGAGGAAGATGTACATGAAATGCACAGTATCTTAGCAGATTACTTTTTAGGAGTTTGGTCCGGGGGGAGACCGCGGTTGTTTCATCCCGAGCGAAGTCAAATCCAACCTCTGGACAATAACAAGAGTGTGAATGAGGAGAAACAGACTGGCGAGAAGACCTTTGATCGGCAAGTCCCTGAGCAACCGTGGGTCTTCCAGTGCAATCCACTGGAACCTGATATCTTTTTTGTGAATCATAGGAAAAGCACTGAGCTGCTGCATCACCTGACGAGGAGTGAGAGAACAGATGACCTCATGTACAGTGTGATCATGAATTTCAGCTGGTTGTACACCATGATCAAAATTGGTCACCTTGACAAAGTCCTTTCTGACATAGATCTTGCTTACAATTACTCACAAGAGAAAGAACTGAAATTTCTGGCAAGGACTCTGCGAAGCATCAAGCTGAAAGTCTCAAAGAACCCAAGCTCACTGTCTGCTGAGCTGCAACAGAGGCTTTTGCCTGTCATTAGCTCTTTACCAAAGCTGAGGCATCTTCTATTAGAGTGTGACAAAGATGGTCCAAAGTATTGCTCGATTGTGCCTTTGCATTCCTCCTTGGATGTGATGTACAGCCCTGAACGACTCCCATTGACTAGCAGCCATGCACACGTGATCGAGGTGCTGCCAACGTCAAGCCCTAATGTAATCATTGCTGCATTGGAAAATGGTTCCATCACTACCTGGGACGTGGAGTCACAACAGATTCTGCGGCAAATTACGACTGCAAACTCGGCTGTGTTGGGGATGAAACTTACACACGATGAGAAATACCTGGTGGTATCCACAACAAAAAATACATTGCTGATATATGACAATCATAATTCATGCCAGTTATCGGAGGTGGAGATCAAGGGTTCCAAGCACTGCATTGCGGGTGGAGGCAACTGTTTCATATATGGCTTTACTTTATCAATTAACCATGCCCTTGCATGGTTGCAGGGTAGTAAAGATGTGCAAGTGATTGATTTAATTTATGGGTGGCCTCTCTACCAGTTCCATTGCTGGTATGAAGTTACTTGTGTCCAATGTTCTCCTGATGGAGTGTATGCATTCTGTGGGCAGTGCTTGAACACAACCACCATTTTCCTCTTGGGAAGTGGTGAAAAGCTCTCCACAGTGACATCAGAATTTTCTGGGGGATATGTAAAATCTCTTCTCCTTCTGGCTGCAGTTCAAGAAATGGTGATGATTGATAATGAAGGTAGCCTCTCTGTCTGGAACATAGATGAAATTACAAATCCTCAACTGATCGAGGACTTTGACTGTAGAGGGAAAGACAATGAAGTGGTGAGCCTAGAGCTGTCAGAAGACCAAAGCTCAATCCTCATCTGTAAGGCTTTCAGCATTGAGGTGTTAGACACTAACATTTGGAAGGTGACTGAAAAGTTCAAAGCAAAACACAATGAACGCTTCATATCAGCAGTCCTTTCTAAAAACTGTGACTCAATTATTGCTTCAATGGAACACATGTCATCGATATTTGTGTGGCGGAGAGATACTGGACAGTGTATGGCAAGTCTGCAGGAGATTTCAGGAGCCAATGTAAAGCTGGTTAAATCAAACCAACACAATTTGCTACTGTCTTTGACAAGCAATGGCATTCTCTCTGTGTGGGATATAGACATCATAACAGCGATCTCGAACATTGACAAAACCGGGAAAGCAATTCAAAGCCTTCTCCTGCCAGGCAAAGGTGAACTAATTTACACACTGGATGGCTCAGAGTCTGTATATAAATGGAGTTTTAGTACAGGATATATAGAAGCTGTATTTAAACACGAGAGCATTGTGGAAAACTGTGTTCTCACATCATCAGGTGAGCTCATGGTCACATCCGATGACAAAGGCAACCAATACATCTGGCACACTGTTACCGGAGACAATGTCTTCCGCATCAATGGGCAGAGGATATCTCAGCTACTGATTACACATAATGATCAGTTTGTAGTCTCCCTCTGTAACCAAGGTATCTCTCGCGTATGGAGGCTGTCCACTGGTCATAAAGTCTGTAATATTCTGGTTCCCATGCAGAACGCATTTATCACATACCCTAACACCTTCGTAATTGGTGTTTCAAAAAACAAATTATTGGCTGTCAGTTTGTGGACAGGAAGCGTTACAAAGAAGTTCTGCTGTGACGATGGTACAACCATTGTAAACTTCAAGCTGATCCCTGATTCTCCAGACTATGTAGTTTTCATTACATCAGCCGAAACCCTCTTTATTTGGAGTGTGACAGAGGAAGCGGTGTGCAGACGTGTGCAGCTTCCAAATAATTTCCTAAAAAACCTGGAGGATTTTCAGATATCTCCCAATGGGAAACTGGGAATTTTGTCACGTGGCGATGACAACATTAACATCATGGATCTGCACAATGGGAAGCTGCGTCTTGTTCCTGCCACTGGAATTATTTGGCGTCAGAAACTTTCACGTGATGGCCGTTACCTGGTGTACATTTGTTTCAGAAACTGCAGTGATGATATTGATAATGAGGCTGTGTCTAGTTTAATAGTGGTCAGGTTAGCTGATGGGAAAAATATTGGAGCATGCTCACTTTACAAGACCCCAGCTTTTCTGAGTCTCTCACAGCGCCATCTGAACATCATTGTGGGCTTTGATGACGGCAGCATTGGAACCTACACTGTCGTAGACCGAGTTGACGCAGCCTTAAAAATTAAAATAGCCACATCAAACAGTCGACATATTTTTAGTAACCCATCTCGGCAAATCAGACCTAAACGTGCAAATTTTACATGCAAGCACATAGCAGACTGCGTATGGAGAGAGTCTACTGAGGTTTTTGCCAGGGATAGCCCAATTACAGTCTCTGATTCATGTGAAACACAGGAGACGACACCTACCAAAAAGCAACCTTACAGTTCTGATAAAGCAGGTTCAACATTACAAATGGACTACAAATGTCAGAACTTCACAGCTGAAAGCTAAGCCATGTTTTTGTGTGTGCAAAAAGAAAGTGTATACAGAAAAAAGTATTTTAATATGCTGGGTGTAATTTTAAAAGTCACTCAAAGATACTTTGGTTTTATTACTTTTGAGAAGAGTTATTCACTATTTCAAGACGACAAGTATCTCAGGAGTAAATTAAAACTTTTCCATTCAAAACAATTTTCTTTATTTGGATGCTATAACTTTTCCTGACATTGTTCCTCTGGTTGATTCTTGGCAGGCTCATTATGGATATTAATATATGTGCATAATTATACATAATGTTTTACCTCTTAGGATTTCTGGGTAAATGATTTAATCCAGCCTGATATTTCTCTATTAACTTTAAATAGTACTATCCTGATTGAAATAACTGATGTAACTTGTTATCAGATTTTTTTTAATGGGCTTTACCAAGTCAACCTTCAATTCCTAGCAGGGACGGTGTCTGGAACTGGATAGAATAAATGAAAAGTAAACTGATGATCTGATCAGAATATAGGAGGTAACAACAGTGAATAATTACATTGATTACTTTGTTTCTTGGTTTTCATCTTTTTTTTATAAAGAAATTACACTTTCTAAAATACAAGCACAGTGAGGTGAATAACTTCCAGCTATTCTCTTGGAAAATCCAACTCAGAATACCAATTTTTACAGCTTTCAGATGTTGTTGTTCTCCTTCTTAATGCACACTTGGGTATTGTGAATTGTTTGAGCTCTCAGCTTTCCACAATGTTTAATTCATAAACGAGAAAAAGTATTTGTTAGACAAAGCATTCTAAGAAAATTATACATCTAGAGATGCTTCAATATTCTGGTTGGAGTCTTGTATGATTCCTCCCATTTTTGTCAACTGCAACCATTTTAACTTGTAAAAAAGAACTTTATAATGTCAGATTGTAATACATCAAGGCTGTTAAGAAATTGAACTTTCTAAATATAAAAATAGTGAATATTAGTATACAAGATTGGGAGGAGATTTGGCAGAGGAGAAAAGGTTCTGATGCAGGGTTTGAACCTGAAACATCAATAATTTCTTTCCTTCCACAGATGCATCTTGATCTATTGAATCCCTTCAGCAGCTTTTTTTTGGTAGTTTGTTCACAGGTGCCAAGATACCAAGAAAACTTAATTTTGTGTGCCGTCCACACAGATAATTCCGAAATACAACTACTTCAAGCTAGTTCAATAGGAAAGGCAATAATGGAATGCACAATATAGAGTTACAGTTACAATTACAGAAAAAAACGGTTTGCAGATAGGCAAATAAGATGAAAGAGCCAGAACAAGGTACATTAAGAAACAAAGAGTTAGTCAGATCTTGCAATCTCTTGTGTCTACAGTTGGAGGTCATGCCAGGTTTAAATAGCATAGACTGAGGCAAGTTATTCCATCATGGGCACAAGCCTCTGTAGTATCCAGGACACCTTCAAGGAGCGATGCCTCAAAAAGGTGGCATCTATCATTAAAGACCCCCATCACCCAGGTCATTCCTTGTTCTCATTGCTACCATTAGGAAGGAGCTACAGAAGCCTGAAGGCACACACTCAACAGTTCAGGAACAGCTTCTTCGCCTCTGCCACCCAATTTCTGAATGGACATTGAAACCATGAATACTACCTCACTACTTATTTATTTCTATATTTGCACTACTTAATTAATTTATCTATTATATATATATACACACATATACTTGCTGTAATTGACAGGTTTTTTCTTTTATTATATATTGCATTGTACTGTTGCCACAAAGACAACAAATTTCACGACATATACCAGTGATGTTAAACCTGATTCTGATTATTCCCCTACGCAGAAAGGTCAAGGGTCAACAAGAAATTTAAAGTAAAGGATAAAAGAGGTAAAGGGTTTTTAGAAGAATTTTTTTTCATAGAGGGTGACTTTGATCTGAAAGCATGTTGGAAACAAAGGGATTTAGGGCTTTCAGAAATTGGATGAACCTTGGAGACGTAGGAGTGCAAGTATATTGCTCCTGGCAGCAGCATGTCAGGTAGACTGGGTGATGAAGAAGTCAGCCTGGTGAGTATAGAGGTCAGGAAGTTATGTTGCATAAGTATAAGACATTGGTAGGACCACACTTGGAGCATTGTATATAGTTATAATTACTCTGTTATAGGAAAGACACTATTAAACTAGGAGTACAAAGAAGATTTATGAAGACTGAAGGGCCTCAGTTACAGAGAGAGGTTTGGGAGGCTAGGACTTTACTCCTAGGAGGATGGGGGATTGAGGGGTGACCTTATAGAGGTGTACAAAATCAGCAGGGGCACAAATTGGATGAACGCACAGAGTCTTTTACCATAGAAGGGAAACTTTAAAGAGGTCATTGGTTCAAGGTGAGAGGTGAAAGGTTTACAAGGGACCTGAGGAGCAACTTCTTCACACAGAGGAGGTGGTACATATATGAACCAAGCTGCCAGGAAACGTGGGTGCGGCAGGTACAATAACAAAACTTAAAAGAAACCTGGGTAAGTACATGGAGAGGAAAGGGTTAGAGAGATGTGGGCCAAGCACGGGAAAGTGAAGCTGGCTTAGTGGGCACCATGGTTAGTATGGATGAGTCGGGCCAAAAGGTGTGTTTCCCTGCTGTACTACTCAATAACTCCATGTTTGTACGGAGTGCGCAGCATTCTGGATAGCTTGTGCTGTACGGTACAGTATGTTCCATAAGCACTGTGAATTCTTTTGGTACAAATTTAGGCAAGTAGCTCACCTGCCATACAGTAAATAGCAAGAGCTAAAACTGCATCTACAATTAGGCAGATATAGTATCTTAGTCGTAAAACTACTTATTTTGGAAACAAAGTCTAGGTGTGACCTACCCTTGCATTATTATATTTCCACACATGGTGTCAGTCAGCAAAAGGTAGTAAGTTTTCCCATTTGGATATTTCCGTATATACTAGAGAGGAACAGGTAATAAAATCTTAAGTGGTGTGAAGTGAGGTGAAGCATAAAGCTTTGTTGGAGAATTGTGATGCATTACATTTGTGAAGATTGTTGATCATTTAATAGCAAAAGCATGTTTTGGAAAAAAAAACGTTTGTTAACACAGCTTAACATTCTACATTGAGGACTATTTCAGATGTGAGAGGGAGATTTTATCCTGAGCAGCTAAAGCTTTAAGGCCATCATATTTTGTGAAGTTTGATTACAATATGTTGAGGAAGCTTTTTATCGTACAAGTAGACACATAGAAAAATGAAAATATTATGTGAAGAAGAGTACTCCTAATATTCAAACAACGGGAATTCTGCAGATGCTGGAAATTCAAGCAACACACATCAAAGTTGCTGGTGAACGCAGCAGGCCAGGCAGCATCTGTAGGAAGAGGTGCAGTCGACGTTTCAGGCCAAGACTCTTCGTCAGGACTAACTGAAGGAAGAGTGAGTAAGGGATTTGAAAGTTGGAGGGGGAGGGGGAGATCCAAAATGATAGGAGAAGACAGGAGGGGGAGGGATAGAGCCAGGAGCTGGACAGGTGATAGGCAAAAGGGGATACGAGAGGATCATGGGACAGGAGGTCCGGGAAGAAAGACAAGGAGGGGGGGGTGACCCAGAGGATGGGCAAGAGGTATATTCAGAGGGACAGAGGGAGAAAAAGGAGAGTGAGAGAAAGAATGTGTGCATAAAAATGAGTAACAGATGGGGTACGAGGGGGAGGTGGGGCCTTAGCGGAAGTTAGAGAAGTCGATGTTCATGCCATCAGGTTGGAGGCTACCCAGACGGAATATAAGGTGTTGTTCCTCCAACCTGACTGTGGCTTCATCTTTACAGTAGAGGAGGCCGTGGATAGACATGTCAGAATGGGAATCCCCCTCGTACCCCATCTGTTACTCATTTTTATGCACACATTCTTTCTCTCACTCTCCTTTTTCTCCCTCTGTCCCTCTGAATATACCTCTTGCCCATCCTCTGGGTCCCCCCCCCGCCTTGTCTTTCTTCCCGGACCTCCTGTCCCATGATCCTCTCGTATCCCCTTTTGCCTATCACCTGTCCAGCTCTTGGCTCTATCCCTCCCCCTCCTGTCTTCTCCTATCATTTTGGATCTCCCCCTCCCCCTCCAGCTTTCAAATCCCTTACTCACTCTTCCTTCAGTTAGTCCTGACGAAGAGTCTCGGCCTGAAACGTCGACTGCACCTCTTCCTATAGATGCTGCCTGGCCTGCTGCGTTCACCAGCAACTTTGATGTGTGTTACTCCTAATATTATCACTTTTACAAACATAGTTAGACACAAAGTCACATCAGATCTGAAAGCTCTTATTTGCATTGCAATGCAAGAAAAGTGTGTAAAGCAACCCTTTCCTCAATGAACACGAGATATTTTTAGGATATTGTAATTTTGCATTCATTAGAACAGATGTTCACTTTGGCATGGCAATATTGACTTTAAAACAACTAAAGACTGGGAGGTGCGTAGCATGTTGGCCAGCAATCTCCCTTTAGGCACTTTGCTATTGACCGAAATTACTAGGATCGTGCTTTGAGGCCAGGTGGCTCACATTACATCAGCACTCTTCCGTCACTTCCCGTTAAATATGCTCGTACTACAATGGTTTTGTGTTGTGTTCTGCTCTGGAGATAAGGTTCTATTGTTTTCAGTGGAAATGAATTTCAAAATTGGAATACAATGCACAGCTGCTGCTGTGTTCATTTGCATATGTAGCACAAGCAGCCAAGGCCTGTCTCACTGAAATATACAAAATTTTAAGAGGCACTGACAAGGTGAGAAGTAGAGCTGATGTTTCTCCTGGTTCAGGTCCCTAAAATCAGAGATCACGATCTCAAAATAGAGAGTCAGCCACACAGGACTGAGTTGAGCTGAAATGTATTAACCCAGATCCAATCGAGGGAATCTCAGCTAATAAGGATATTCATGTCGGCACATCAGGATGTCTGTGGAGGAATGCTGGCACATTCCAGGCTGCAGGAATACTTGCACTGATACTTGGTGCAGCCATCACAAGGACTCAGTGGAATAGGTCCACAATATAGTGTTCTTCTGCAATTGGAAAGAGAGAAGCAACGTTGAGTGAGGAAGCTCTTCAATTGTTGTAGCAGGGCCACAAGAGTGGCAGTCGTGCTGTTGATATGTATGAATGTAATCGAAAGGAGCTGAAAGCACTGACTGTGAATGTAAAGAATGAAAAGGCACTGCTCATTTTACTCTGGTAAATATTTTTATTATAAATAAAGTTTATTTTGATAAAAGGTAGGGATCAATAGATATTTTAGATTTAAAGAGAATCAAAGGATGTGGGTTTGACACAGATAATTGGAACTGAGGTAAAAGATTAGAATCATCTTGCTGATTGGCAGAGGAAGGGCAAAGCACTGAATGACCATCTCCAGCCTCCACTTCTTAAATTTCTTCTGCTTTTCATTCACACAGGCTACGTTTGAACCTGATTCTCCTAATTCCTCTAACAACTGGTCACCTCACTACAGGAAGGATGTGGAAACTGTAGAAAGGGTGCAGAGGAGATTTACAAGGATGTTGCCTGGATTGGGTAGCATGCCTTATGAGAATAGATTGAGTGAACTCGGCCTTTTCTCCTTGGAAGGACAGAGGATGAGAAGTGACCTGATAGAGGTGTATAAGATGATGAGAGGCATTGATCATGTGGATAGTCAGAGGCTTTTTCCCAGGGCTAAAATGGTTAGCACGAGAGGGCACAGTTTTAAGGTGCTTGGGAGTAGGTACAGAGGAGATGTCAGGGGTAAGATTTTTATGCAGAGTGGTGAGTACCTGGAATGGGCTGCCAACAATGGTGGTGGAGGCGGATACGACAGGGTCTTTTAAAAGACTCCTGGATAGGTACATGGAGCTTAGAAATATAGAGGGCTATGGGTAACCCTATGTAATTTCTAAGATAAGGACACATTTGGCACAGCTTTGTGGACCGAAGGGCCTGTATTGCGCTGTAGGTTTTCTATGTTCCAACTGTTAACAAGTTAACAAAGGAAGAGTCATTCCTGGTTTCTTCCCCAAATGCATACATTTGTGTCATGTTTGAATCACCAGACAGGTAGGCAGAATCCTGGACCACTGGTCCACAGACTTGAATTTGAATCACATAATGGTAGCAGAGGAATTTAAACTTAAATAATTAAATGCAGTGGATTCCGGTTATTAGGGATATATCAGGACCAGTATAATCTGCCCCAATTAAACAAATGCTCTAATTAGCCGAAGTTTCATGGAAATAGCTAAAAAGTATAAAAAAGACTAGCATTTAACTGAGTAACAAATTATGCATTTAACTGACATACAAAACAAATTAGAACACTACCAATACTTCTACAAGTACTATAAAACTGTGTATTAGTTCCTAATAGTTATCAATAGAGGAATTCATCCAGTGTACGCGGCTGCGTTCTTTTCGTTGACTATAAGTGAGCAAAATCTTTTCATTTCAAATCATTGTCGGGAACTTCAATCAGGCTGTGCTGAAGATATCTCTGCCCAGCTATCATCAACATACAGCCTGCTGTGCCAGGGGTCCTGATGCACTCGCCTACTGCTGTACTATGATTAGGAATGCCTACAATTCCATCCCTAGACGGTACTTTAGGAAATCTGATCACTTGGCTGTCCTCCTCCTACCCGCACACAGACAAAGGCTAAAGAGCAAGGCACCAGAGACAAGAAGGCAGCAAAGAGGTGGTCACAGGAGTCAATGGAGTGGCTACTGGATTGGTTCAAGTCATTAGATTGTGCCATGTTCAAGGACTCATTGGAGGATCTGAATGAATACACCACACTTGTCATGGACTCTGTAAAAACAATTATAATTGAGTGTATCCCCACGAAATCATTCAGGGTTTTCCCCAACCAGAAACCCTAGATGAGCCAAGAGATCCACTTACTACTGAGGGCCAGATCAGAGGCATTCAGGTCTGGTGACTAAGTAAGATACAAGAGGTCCAGATGCATTCTCCAGAAAGCCGTCCCACATATGAAGAGGCAATTCTGGACCAAACTTCAATCACTGAAGTAATACATACAAAATACTGGAGGAATGCAGCAGGCCAGGCAGCATCTATGGAAAAGAGTAAACAGTCAACATTTTGGGCCGAGACCTTTCATCTGAACCAGGTCTTGGCCCAAAATGTCGACTGTTTACTCTTTTCCACAGATGCTGCCTGGCCTGCTGAGTTCCTCCAGCATTTTATGCGAATTACTTTGACTTCCAGCATCTACAGATTTCTCCTTGTTTTTGAATCACTGAAGAATGCTCAACAGGTGTAGCATCCAGGCCTGATGGGGTACCTGGCTAAGTACTCAAGACCTGAACTGATCAAATAGCTGCAGTGTTTCCAATATATTTAATCTCTCGCTTTGGCAGTCTAAGGTACCCACCTGCTTCAAGCAGTCTTCGGTGCCTATGAAAAACATGGTAACCAGCCTCAATGACTATCATCCAGTAGGACTTAGATCCACTGTGATGAATTGCTTTGAGAGGTTAGTGAAGAATATATCAACACCTACTTGAGAAGCAACTTGGACCCTCTCTAGTCTGCCTACCATCACAACAGGTCCACAGTGGATTGCATTTCATTGGTTCTTCACTCAACCCTGGACAGTGAATATGCCGGACAGTCTGGATGGTTTTCATTGACTACAGCTCAGCATTCAATAATATCGTACCCCCAAAACTAATTGTGCTTCAAGACCTTGGCCTCAATACTTCCTTGTGCAATTGGAATCGCTGATTTCCTCAGTAGCAGACCCCAATCAGTTCAGATTGGCAACAACATCTCCTCCATAATCTCGATTAGCACAGGTGCACCACAAGGCTGTGTGCTTAGCCCCCTGCTCTATTTGCTTTATACTTGTGACTGTGAGGCTAAGCACGGCTCCAATGCTATTTTTAAGTTTGCTGACAACATAACTGTCGCTGGCTGAATCAAAGGTGGTGATGATTCAGCATATCGGAGGGTGACTGAAAATCTGGCTGAGTGGTGCTACAACAACTACCTGTCAGCAAAACCAAAGAGTTGATTATTGACTTCAGGGGGAGAAAGCTGGTGGTCCATGAAGAAGAAGGTCTAGGAGCCTCAGGACCCACATCACGAGGTTCAGGAATAGTTATTATGGCTCAAGCACCAAGCTTTTGAACCAGAGGGGATAACCTCACTCAATTTCATTTGCCCCATCATTGAACTGTTCCCACAACCATTGGACTCACTTTCAAGGACTTTTCATCCCACATTCTCATAATTTACTTGTTTGTTTGTTTGTTTAGTACTATTTAGTACAGTTTGTTGACTTTTGCACATTTGTTGTTTGTCCACCCTGTTGGATGCGGTCTTTCATTGATTCCATTGTGCTTCTTGGATTTACTTTCAATGCCCACCAGAAAATTAATTTCAGGGTTGTATGTGGTGATATATATGTACTCTGATAATAAAATTACTTTGAACTTTGAAATCAGCATAGGCACCTTAGCCTAATGGACTGCTTTCATTGCTTTTTGAATCGGCAACCATTAGCCCAAATGGATAACATAACACAAGCATACTCAACAGGTACTATTTAAAAACTAATCACTCTAACCACATATAATGTCTAACAGTCACATAAGTGCACATGACTGACATTAATTAGAAACTGTTTAGTAACAGTCTCCAGTCCCAATTAATTAACATAGAGTCCCAAATAAATAAAAGGAATTTTGGCTATTTTTTCAATTCCATTTTGTTCTTTAAGAGTTATCCTAAATAAGCGGCTGCCCCAATTAACCGATGGCGCAATTAACCAGAATCCACTGACATCTGAGGGAATAAAAGCTGGTCTTTGTAATAAACCATGAAACTGCCAGATTGTGGTTATACCCCTATTGAGTTCACTAATGTATTTCAGGGAAGGGAATCTACCATTTTTACCTGGTTTATAGACAATAGACAATAGGTGCAGGAGTAGGCCATTCGGCCCTTCGAGCCAGCACCGCCATTCACTGTGATCATGGCTGATCATCCACAATCAGTATCCAGTTCCTGCCTTATCCCCATAACCTTTGATTCCACTACCTTTAAGAGCTCTATCCATCTCTTTCCTGAAAGCATCCAGAGACTTGGCCTCCACAGCCTTCTGGGGCAGAGCATTCCATATATCCACCACTCTCCGGGTGAAAAAGTTTTTCCTCAACTCTGTTCTAAATAACCTACCCCTTATTCTTAAACTGTGGCTTCTGGTTCTGGACTCGCCCATCAGCAGGAACATGCTTCTTGCCTCCAGCATGTCCAATCCCTTAATAATCTTACATGTTTCAATAAGATCCCCTCTCAGCCTTCTAAATTCCAGAGTATACAAGCCCAGTCGCTCCAATCTTTCAACATATGACAGTCCCGCCATCCTGGGAATTAACCTTGTGAACCTACGCTGCATTCCCTCAATAGCAAGAATGTCCTTCCTCAAATTTGGAGACCAAAACTGCACACAGTACTCCAGGTGTGGTCTCACCAGGGCCCTGTACAGCTGCAGAAGGACCTCTTTGCTCTTATACTCAATTCACCTTGTTATGAAGGCCAGCATGCCATTAGCTTTCTTCACTGCCTGCTGCACTTGCATGCTTGCTTTCAGTGACTGATGTACAAGAACACCTAGATCTCGTTGTACTTCCCCTTTTCCTAACTTGACTCCATTTAGATAATAATCTGCCTTCCTGTTCTTACCACCAAAGTGGATAACCTCACATTTATCCATGTTAAACTGCATCTGCCACGCATCTGCCAACTCACCCAACCCGTCCAAGTCACCCTACATTCTCATAACATCCTCCTCACATTTCACACTGCCACCCAGCTTTGTGTCATTGGCAAATTTGCTAATGCTACTTTTAATTCCCTCATCTAAATCATTAATGTATATTGTAAACAGCTGCGGTCCCAGCACTGAACCCTACGGTACCCCACTGGTCACCGCCGGTTTGCCCTGTATGTAACTCCAAACCAATGTGGTTGACTTATATCTGTGTCCTCAGTTTAGGGGCATTCAGTAAGAGCTGGCATCACCAGCAAAGTCCATATCCTATGAATAAATGAATGAACAGATGAATTTTGTAGAAAGGCTATGCTTATACACACCAGGTGAAGGATATCACTGGGTTTCACTATGGCCTCCCCATGTTGGCATTCATTTTCCAGGCTGTGGTATGAATGAAAGTTACTAAGACAATGCACCCACAACCTGACGGAAAATAGATGACTGATGATGGGATAGGTTTTCCAGCCTGGTGTTGGAAATTATATTTTTGCTTTGATCCACTGTATTGATGAGTTGTACTGAGGAAGAACACAAGCCCATTCTAATTTTCCATCCTTTAGAATTAATTGATCATCTTCACCCAGGTTTCCTCTAAATATCCTACTGTGCAATAGTTAAAATCAATGTGTAAAAGGATAAGTCTCACTTCTTTGATATATTGTGTACTTTCGTGTGGTTTAAAGTTTGCATGAACAATGCCAACGTCAATTTGGCTCCAGGGTTTGTCTAATCGACATGCTCATGTTTTGTAATTTTCAGCCTGGCTATAAAGTTTTTCTAATGCCATGAAATTACCAACTATTTAATCAATGTGAGTGGATTATACAGAGTGGAAGACCAAACATCAGTAAAGCAAAACCCAGACTCAGGTGGTGAGCATGGTTCAGTTACTGGAAGTAAGCACACTATGTTATAGTCGCATGGAATTTATCAGAGCTTTTTTATTACTGAGGACCTCACTGTCATGTAGCCCTTGCCTACCCATATCATTCAAAAGGTTGAAATGTAGAAAAGTACTTACCTCCTACATATTTGCCTGTGTGTATATTAATATAACAGAGAAGCAATGTGAGAATACATTGCCAATAAGGATCCTCATAACACCTGAATGTAGAATGGAATTTTGTTACATTATACGCATTATTCTGATTCCATTTCTTTTACAATAGAAGTCCATTTGGCCCATTGAGTCTATACTGACCCATAGAGATTTTATCCCCGCTGATTTTTCTTCCAAACTATGCCCCTCAACACCCTCTCAGGATCTACCATTCACCTGCTGAAGATGGCAATTGATATGGCTAGTTTCACCTCCCAGCACACTACCTTAGGGAAGTGGGAGAAAACCAGAGCAGCCAGAGAAAAGTAATGACATGAAAACTCCACACAGAAAGCATCTGAGCTTAGGATATAACCAAGTCATTGAAGCTGCAGGGCAACATCTCCATTAGCTACCTCACAGCTTCAGTGACTCAATACATAGCAGCAATGTTTCTGTTTCCTCTTTGGAAAAACACCATTACTGCATTTCTGACTCACATAAATGCAATTGCATTCTTACATATGGAGACTGCAGACGAGTCAGGACTCTTTTGAAACTTTATATTTTCCCTCCAAATATTACAATGCTCCATGGCAGAATTATCAAAACTTCAAGAGGAAAAGTACTCTGTATATTATTATTTAGTATTTTTTAAATATTGTACAGAAGCAAGAAATATATTACCAGCCCAACGTAGTAGCTCTAACCTTTTTGACAAAACCTCCTCTGGTAATAGTTTCCATTAAGATGTAGAAATTGACAATTGACAATTTCCAATGTTACCACTTGCCTTTGATTGAATTATCAAAGAATTTAGTGTGAGTTTGTATCACGTGAACAGAAGAAAAGATTTTATTCTGTTAGGACTGTAGACATTTATGACAAAATGAAACATCTGAAATTTCACGGGAACAACAATAGTGTTTTCTCGAAGAGTGTTACCAAAATGTTTGCATTAAGATGCTGTAATTTATTGTTATATTACATGTTGGACGTTGCAATTTGACTCTTGGACAAATGGTTGACTAAAATATTTTGGATTGTTAGCACTGTTCAAAACCGCAATGCTTAATCATTTCCTGCAAGCCCCGTTTTCTTGTCTTTTTATATCTTCCAATCTGATTATCTAGCTCATCCAGAGTAAGACCAATTTTACAGATCCAGACCACATTAAGCAGGGTTGGCGAAAAATGTGAACAATGTCAAAATTCCACTGCATCTTTAAATGTAAGTTCAGCTCAGAGTATCACATAGCACAGAACATGAGCTAGTTCGTTAAGAACATAGAACATAGACATAAACATTTACAGCACATTACAGGCCCTTCGGCCCACAATGTTGTGCCGACCATGTAACCTACTCTAGAAACTGCCTGGAATTTCCCTGGCGCATAGCCCTATATTTTTCTAAGCTCCTATCTAAGTACCACTCCCAAGTACCTATCTAAGAGGCTCTTAAAAGACCTATTGTATCTGCTTCCATCACCACCGCTGACAGTGCATTCCATGCACCCACCACTCTCTGTGTGAAAAACTTACCCCTGACACCCCACCGGTACCTATTTCCAAGCACCTTAAAACTATTCCCCCTTGTGTTAGCCATTTCAGCCCTGGGGAAAAGCCTCTGGCTACCCACATGATCAACGTCCCTCATCATCTATCAGGTCACTTCTCATCCTCCATTGCTCCAAGGAGAAAAGGCCAAGTATACTCAATCTATTCTCATAAGGAATGTTAAACATGAGTTAGACTGTGTAAGTGTTTGGATAATCCCATCTGAAATTATAATTTCTGGTAAATACCTTTCTTTCTATTTCTTTTCCATGCCTAAACCCATCTCTAAGTTGTGTGTCCAGTTGTTTTGAAGTCACTGACTCAGACTCGGCTATAACCGGAAGCAATCATTTGTTGTTTATTCACAAGCTCTGGAATAAATCTTTTCCTTTTTAGCCACTACCTGGAGATCAAGGATAAGCCTTTCATACTGATTTTGTGAGTTCTCAGTTGACTGATGAGGTCAATATGGGATCTACAGAATCTTCTATAGATACGATGGGGCATGAGTTCATGAGGTGGGATCCTTCCTCTGACACCTACACAGGTTTCTGTGTGCTCCAAATACATACTTCCAAAGTACTCAATATCATCCCAAATGATGTTTCTCCACTATATTTTGCCATGGGACTGAAATTTCCAGGAGATAATGGAGATGTAACATTTCTTCAAGAAAGATTTGATCACACCCTTGAGCCTCTTTCTCCAGCTGCCTAGTAATCTCCTCCCATGACAGATCTTGAAAAAGAGTGAATGCTAGCGGGCTATGACAGGAAAGGACAAAAAATACTGATACAGTTTGACCTCACTTCACATCCAACAAAGCTGAGGTTGCTGAGGTCAACCACAGGAACCCTGGTTACTTTTACTAGGAAGGCTGAAATGGCCTGATTCATCTTTAATCGAAGCTCTTCAAGTATCTTACAATATTACACTAAGGCATATGGTGCATTCCACTACTGTGTGTCCTTGAAATATTTGGATGGCTTTAAGTTTATTTTGGACACAAAAGATCTCTTTAATTCCAAAGAAAATTTAGACATTTGTTTCTCACTCTGCTGGAGTTTGTCTGCCAAATTATAAAAGCGATGTCAGAGTATAGAGAATACAATCACTACACAAACAAGGACAATGACTGTTCTCCTGGCTGCAGTTGAACTGGTAGTGTTTCATGGCTGTGCTACTTGATACAGCATTAATACCATGTCAGCAGGTTCTGAGAAACAATTATACCATGCAAGCACATATCCTTGTAGATCAGAAATGACAGTATATGGTGTGACCCCTTCACTGTATTGGTAGAAGTGGGACACCAACCCCAATCAATGCAGTTGCAAGTAGTCAGTACATATTTTTCTGTTATTCAGTGTTCTACAACAAAAGTGTGACATACTCTCTGAATTCAGTGCTGAGTTTAATTTACTTTGCTGTCAGCCTATCAATCCAGGTTGTAAAACAGCAAATCTCCTATTCCAATTACAAATATTATTTTAGAAATGTGCATTTTCCAACATGCCAGAGCATTTTCTTCCTCTGGAAAGCAATAGGACAGCTTTGCAGAGGTTTGTCTTCACTTCCAGAAATTATTGAGCGAACTATTGAATTTAGATCTGTTAGTTATTTCATAAACAAACATGACAGAACAATCGCCAAAAAGTTGCTACCAGTTGCAAGCCATCATACTTACCTCTGTCCTACATAGTCGATATATCTGTACCCTTTGTTAATTTACTAATGTTGACTTATTGGCAATTGACACACTGAACCAAAATAGTGAATCTCCGGAAGGCTTAGGTGGCTGCACTGTGCCAGGACTAACCTGGATAAGCTTCATTGGGCTGACGTTCCAGTGCTCATGAGGTAAAATTGTGCTCTGAGGTTGGACTCCACAAGTAGCCCAAATTTAATGCACTCAAGGGAAAACCCTCGAAGAAAGCTAACAGTAAGTTCACAGCTTATGTACTCGTGCGGGAAACTTGACCTTGGTGGCATTTACACAGAAAAATGCCAGCATGACGGTTTGAAACTACAGTACCTGCATTTCACGGCGTTCTGGCCTATGTGTTTATGAAATCTGTTTCAATGGAAGATCTGAAAACAGCCAGAACTTTTGATCTACAAACGTTTGTATTATTTTAAAGAAATAGCAAATTGTATTATGGTAAATGAAATTCAAGGGCCTAGAAACACTGCAGACAGTGCAGGCCCTATCTTATCAAAGTGGACCTTCACAAGGTATATGTAAAAACTGTACAATGAAACTTAAACAGTCTTGATCAGGCAGAATCCACTGTCAGAGAGGCTGGCAGGCCCCATTATGTTCTCACTTAACTCCTCACTTTCAATCTTCTTCAGACCCCCATCACCAGTCAACAGCCCAATCCTGCTCGTTGGAATCCCAAAGCCAACCCCACCCTCAAGTCACCCTCAGTACAATTAATTCCAAGGCTCCAATCACCCCACTCTCCACCATCACTGATTAAAGCACTGGAATACCCCCCTGCCCAAAACTAACTGAATTCCTCTGCATACTCTGCCTTAACACAGAAAAAGCCTTTGTGCTCCTAAATTATGCAAGAACTATTGTGGGCATGCCTTGAAATTTGTGCACAATGGAATTTTGCAGCACATTTCATGTTCAAAAGATGTATTATCATGCCGTGTAGCTTTGCTCTAATGTGTCTTATTTGGAATGGAACAGTTTCTCAGCCAATGTGCATTAATCTGAGCAAGTCCAGTACTGAAGAGTACCTTAGGACAGAATTGTGAATTGAGTCCACTAAGGGGGAGTTTTAATGGGTTAGAATTTCATGGCAGTCTCCATTTGGAACTGGTACCATCGTCACAGCATGTTGTCAATCTGGATGCCTGAAGGAAAGCCAAAATTGGACTTTAGTCCACACTTCATACGTGAAGAATTGTAAACTGAGTAGGCTCCACTTCATTAATCTGCAAAATACTTCATCAGCAGGACCTAAAGTAAATGTTAGGATTCATAATCCTAACTTTAGGCAGCACTTGGAATTTTAGGTGCAGATCAGGTGAGTACATTACATCTGAAAGTAGATCTTTTTTCAGCCAAAAAGTAGGTTGAAGAAGTCCAATATCTAATCCAAAGTGTGCTGTAGCAAAACAATGTTATAACAAAACAATCAAAGTGTAAGGACACTGCAGATATCTTTAATTACACTCTTCATCAAATGTTTTATAAATTGGCTTTGTTGTGCATATTATTTAATAGTTAATATTACAAAAAGCTAATTAATTTAAGATTAAAAATTGTTATAGAAGTGTTTGCATTCAAATATCGGTGTCGTTGGTGATATGTCAGCTATTGATCAGCTTTTTTGATTGTGGCCCTAGACATACAGAATGTTTTTTTAATGTAATAATTTGTACTGTTGAGAGTAATCACCCTCTACGCTTTGCAGAGATTTATATTTTTCATAAATGTTCTATTTATTTAAGGTTTTGTTACAAAGTTGCATTTATTAGAAAGGATACTAAACATGTGATGAGCAATAAAATGCCTTGTGAATGCATTGTTTATATTAATAAAAATCGGTACAAAACAAAAACTTCTCTCAGACCCTTGAATGTTGTAATGAGAATTTGAATATTTATCATTAATCTTGCACATTTATTATGCATCATCACATCCAACAGCTCACCCTATCAATTGCTTTTTTAGGAGAAGGAGATCTGTGTGGTAGAATCTCCCACTGCTAAAATCAGATAAATGAAACATTGTCCTCATTCTTCCTTCATTTCCAGATAACGGGCAGGAGTGTCATAATCTGGAAGTGATAGTCCTGCATGAAATCAGTACCTGTAGTCCATTCCATTTCCAGGTGGAGACTAGTCCAAAAGACAAAAATAGCTCCAACTCAGTACAACTTAATAAGTTCTCTCAGAAGGGTTGGAATGCCAGCTGATGCAAGTATAAACATTTCACAATGATTCACCCAGCAAATTGTTCTGAAGCACGAAAATTAAAAGGAACTTCGCCATAAAATGGTTGATGTTAATGTTGACAGCAGGTGTCCTAAATTAGTTCATCTATCTGTTTCATGAATACAGGATTCATGAAAAACACCAATAAAATACAGTAAAACTTGCCATACCTTGAAATGTTCTGACAGTAATTTTATTGAAAATACAATAACCTTCACCCACACATTGCACAGCAGCTATTTCTGTTGACAGTAAACATCTCCTCTGTTATGATGAAGCATCTGGAATGCTCGTTTCGTATTTCACTGGAAATGATTTTAAGTTGGGAGGGAGATACCGAATGCCTATTGAGAATAGAATGACTCAGATGAAATTTAATTTGTTGTGCTAAGTACTTAACAATATAAATAGGAGCCTAACCTGTAAGCCTTTGGATCCACACCGAGGTAATCTTTTCCACCCTCCATCTCCCATTTGGTGGAATTAAGGGATGCACCACCATCCACTTGTTCTGCATTAGACCAGGATCTTTCAACGCAGGAATCCAGGACAGATCTCTTTCTCTCCCTTTCTCTTATGTTGCAACATGCAGATCAACATCTCTTCCCCCAATCCCTTATATACTATCACTCATCCATGTTTCCAGATAATGTAAAGCAGAAGTTCCCAAACCATGGAGCTTTACCACTCACCAAGGGGTCTGTGGACCCTATGTTGGGTACCCCTGATGTACATGCTCACACACTTCTGGGAGTGAGGGGAAACCTTGGCAGTCACAAAAAGAACGTGCAAATTCTAGGCAGAAAGCACAGGAAGTCAGGATTGAACCAGAATTGTTGGAGCAGAGCTCCACTAGCTGCATCACATCAGCGCCATAAGCAGGGCTATTGCACAGCACTCTTGTTTTCTGAATCAGGAGGTTGGGGGTTAAATGCTGCTCTACTGACCTAAAGCAAAATACTGGCTGTCACTTCTGTGCTATGTATATTGAAGGAATTTGTCTGTCCAAATGGAAACCCATCTTGTTTGTTCTCTCAGATGAACGGCAGATATTTTATGTTAGAAGAAAAGCAGGTAAAGCAAATGAAGTGTCTGAACCAAACTTTATTCCTCAGTACAAAAGGAAGATTATCACAAAGTAATTTGAAGGAACTTGCTGAGCAGTACAACAGTGACCAGATTTCCAAAGCATTTACAGTCTTTTACTTTATCACTGCACACCTGAAATATCCACCAGCACAGCTTAGCTACCCAACAGTGTTTGTCAGACATTTCATACAGTTTGACAGCCTAAGGACATCAGTTTGGGAGTAAGTTTAAGAAAAACTTCTCCTCCCTTTCACTTTCTCTCTATTTTAGGTAGACCCCTGAAGTCAAGGATGACTTAAAACAAATGAACATTCTTAGAGGTAGCTGTAATTATTTGCCAACTATAAAGCAATGCGCAATGGCCTATGTAAAGTGTGACAGAGTGCTGAGGGGAGCATGTATTTGCATATGAGAGGAGGTCCAATTATCAACTTATTACAATAATCATTGTGACAATAGCCTCAAGTAATCAATAACCGGAGTTCAATAAATTGTTTCACAGGGACATATAACTCCAGTAATGCACATTACCTCCAATATTAGTAATCAGAATCATGGTGGCACAGTTTGTGTCACCAATGCCTCACATTCCAGCAGCTCCAGTGCAATTCTGACCCTCAATGCTGTCTGTGTGGATTTGTATGTTCTCCCAGTGTCCATGTAAATTCTTCAGCTTCCTCCCACATTCCAAAGATGAATTAATTGGCCGCAGTAAAATTCCAAGCAACACACACAAAATGCTGGAGGAACTCAGCAGGTCAGGTGGCATCAGGGGGAAGTGATATACAGGTGAGGAGAGGCACCGGGGGAAGTGATATACAGGTGAGGAGGGGCACCAGAGGGAAGTGATATACAGGTGAGGAGGGGCACCAGAGGGAAGTGATATACAGGTGAGGAGGGGCATCAGGGGGAAGTGATATACAGGTGAGGAGGGGCATCAGGGGGAAGTGATATACAGGTGAGGAGGGGCACCAGGGGGAAGTGATATACAGGTGAGGAGAAGAGGTAAGAGTCCAGAGTGGGGAATAGAAGAAGAGGAAATGGGAGAGAAGAGAAAAAAATTACCAGAGGAGAAATTGATATTAATGCCATCAGGTTGGAGGTAAAATTCCTATAGCATGTATATTAGTGATAGAATTTTGGGGATATCAAAGAGAAAGTGGAGAAAATAGTAAAAAAAAAGGGACTAAATTAGGATTAATGTGAACAGGCAAGTGATAATTTGGCAAGGACGCAGTGAGTTGAAGGACTGTTCCTTTGTTGTCTCTCTCTATAACCAGATTATCATTTCCATTCCTGATAAAGGGTCTCAACCCAAAAAGCTGACGCAAATACGAGGAAATCTGCAGATGATAGAATTTCAAGCAACACACATAAAAGTTGCTGGTGAACGCAGCAGACCAGGCAGCATCTATAGTAAGAGGTACAGTTGACGTTTTGGGCCGAGACCCTTCGTCAGGACTAACTGAAAGAAGAGCTAGTAAAAGATTTAAAAGTGGAAGGGGGAGGGGGATATCTGAAATGATAGGAGAAGACAGGAGGGGGAGGGACTGTCCAGCTCTTGGCTCCATCCCTCCCCCTCCTGTCTTCTCCTCTCATACACAGTTCCATTTGTACGTCAGCAATATTTAATCCTGAGATCAACTTCCTCCTTGGGAAGGTCAAATCCCGATAGCATAATCTGAATCAGTAACAAAACACACTTACAGGAGTAGAAAGGACAGCAGGAAGCCAAACAGAGTAAAGAAACTGTTCATTTTGTGGAATCTAATGGTTGTTCGGATTTGAACAAAAGCACTAAATTTATTATCTTTTGATTTGCATGTTAAAGAAGGAACTAAAATCAGTGACCAGGTTTTACATGAGATCTATAATACAACAGTTTCAGCAGATGATGGAAATCCTGAGCTGCTAGGGGATCTCGCCAGACCAGGTGGCATCTATGGCGAGCATTAAACAGTCGATGTTTCAGGCTGAGATGTTGATGCTGGCCCAAGATGTAGACTGCTTATTTCACTCCGCAAAAGCTGCCTGATTTGCTGAGTTCCTCCAGCATTTTGTGCATGTTGTAGGGGGCATGTATTTGTTTTCAAGACTGATCTTAATTCAGAATTTAATTTAGATGATACAAAGGGGGATAATTGACTTTTCCTCATGATGCACTTCTGCTTACAGCTGGGCAAACTGGTGTTTGCAAATGAGTTAGCTAACACCTGCTCAACCTGAATAAATATCTGAATAAGCAGGCAACCTTGCGCAGCAGGTTAATTTTTAACTGCTTTGAATCAAGCTCTACTGGTAAAGGGAGTCATGCCACACTGGAAATAAGTAAACAGTTTTTAGCAGCAAATTGAAAGGATGGCTTGTAAAATTATACAATATAAATATTGACTGCATTTGCAGACGAAGCTCTTCGGTTAATCACATGTTTTGCGCTATGACATGGTGAGGCTAAATATCTGAGTGAGAACAAAGAATTGACAAATTGTAAAGCAATTCTTCTCTGTTAATCCTCACAGAAAAGGCTAGCTAAGGAAGTGGGATACTAAACAATAGTTTTACGAAGCTTCATGACTCCAATAAGCTCTGAGGTTATTTGTTGTGTAACTTGAATAAAATTAAATGTTATGGTTCAACAGATGACAAATTCAAGCTGAATATCAGCTTTCACATTGGGAAGCATCTGCAAATTGCCTTTGTGGAGAATTAATTAAAACGTGGATTAGCCTGAGATGTGCACTTCAATCCAAAGTCAAAACTTGATGCCTTAAGTTAAAACTACAGGAAGGTAAAAAGCACTGAAATGCACTCCTTGTCGAGCCACATTTGTGAAAACCACGGCATTCTAGATTGCACTTAACCCTGTGTTGAATGTCTCCAGTTACAGTGGACTCACCCACAGGCAAATGGCCCTGTCATTGAAAGCAGAGAGGTGTCCTTGCAATCAATCCCTTTTGAAGACCTGAGGCAGCACTTCTGCATTATATTGAGAGAAAGCTCAAGGATACAACATTGATGCTTTATTCTGAGGTTATGTAAACTAAAAATGCTATTGGACGCTTACAAAAGACTTTTTAAATGTGATGAGAAAGGAATGAAGCTTATAGTTTGAAATCTTAAAATATCTTTGGGGAACACACATCAAAGTTGCTGGCGAACGCAGCAGGCCAGGCAGCATCTCTAGGAAGAGGTACAGTCGACGTTTCAGGCCTGAAACGTCGACTGTACCTCTTCCTAGAGATGCTGCCTGGCCTGCTGCGTTCACCAGCAACTTTGATGTGTGTTGCTTGAATTTCCAGCATCTGCAGAATTCCTGTTGTTTGCGTTTTTAAGTATCTTTGGGGATTAGGATTACTCATGAATGCACTATTTTACCTTTAACAAGTCTATTAGTTACCTTGAATCTTGAAAAAAATAAATAAAAGTCAACCATTACTTTTCTAAATTCCAGGAAGTATGATCCCAATTTGGGTGACTGTTGCCTGGAATTTAACCTTTGGTCCAGTTATTGTCTGCACTTCCTTCAAGGCCTGTGCATTCTCTGTAAGGTGTGGCTTCCATAAATAGCTCTAGAGATTCAAATTTCAAGGTAAGTTTATTATCAAAGTACGTGCATGTCACCATATACAACCCTGAGATTAATTTTCTTGTGTGCGTACTCAATAAATCCATAATAGAATAATAACCATAACAGAATCAATGAAAGTACACACCAACTTAGGCATTCAACCAGTATGCAAAAGACAACAAATTGTGCAAATTTAAAAAAAATAAATTAATTAAAAACAATACGAACAGGACATGAAGAGTCCTTGAAAGTGAGTCCATAAGTTGTGGGAACATTTCAATGATACAGCAAGTAAAGTTCACAGAAGTTATCCACTTTGTTTCAAGAGGCAGATAGTGCAGTCTAACTGGAGTCAGATAAATTCCACCCTCTTGCACATCAGTTTGATCCTTCTGATTATCTTTTGCACCAGTTCAAGGCATTTTATTTATCTGCTGTATGTACTCTTAGGTGTCAGGACATCCAGAACTTTCTAGCTATTCACCACATCTGACATTGTAGTCTACTTTTATTCTCTACATTGAGGTCCAAAGTGGATGACTTGGCATTCTTTGTTTCAAAATCCATTTACCAGATTCCTTCCTATTTATCTAATCAATTAAGATCACTTTATTCTTTAATGCTTTGATCTTCACTGCTTCCAAGTTTACGATGCTTAGCTGTGCCCAAGCAGATATTCTATCCTATTACTTAAGCCATTCTGAATGTTTTGTATTGTTATAAACCCAGTACATATCCTTGCATAACACTAGAAGCCATAAAAGTTTTAAAATAAAAAATTACTGTGTATTAGGAGGAAGAGGATTGAGAATTTTTTTTAAACAACAGAAGACAACTAAAAAACCGTAAGCAAGGGAAGAGATGAAATATGTAGGCAAGCTAACTAATAATATCACTAATGATACCAAAAATTTGTTCAGATATTATGGAGAGCAAAAGAGAGGTGAGAGTAGATATTGAACCACTGGAAAATGATGCTGGAGAGATAATAATGGGGGACAAGGAAATGGCGGATGAACCAAATAAGTACTTAGCTTCGGTCTTCACTGTGGCAGACACTAGTGACATACCAGAAGTTCAAGAGTGTCAAGGGGTAGACGTGAGTGCAACTGCTATAACTAAGGATATAGTGCTTTGGAAACTGAAAGTTCTGAGGGTAGATAAGTCACCTGAATCTGATGGATTCTAAAATCCCGGGATTCTAAAGGAAGTAGATGGCGGAGGCATTAGAAATGATCTTACAGGAATCAATAGATTGTGGCATGGTTCCAGAGGACTGGAAAATTGCAAATGTCACTCCACTATTCAAGAAGGGAGGAAGCAGAAGTAAGGAGTTAGCTTGATTCAGTGGGTGGGATGATGTTGGAGTCAATTGTTAAAAATGAGGCTTCAGGGCACTTGGAGGCATTGACAAAATAGGTCAAAGTCAGCATGGTTTCCTTAAGGGAAATTTTTGCCTGAGAAATCTGATAGAATTCGCTGAAGAAATAGCAAGCAGGATAGACAAAAGAGAATCAGCAAATGTTGTGTACTTGGATTTTCAGAAGGCCTTTGACAAGGTACCACAAATAAGACTGCTAAACAAGATAAGAAGCCATGGTATTTACAGGAAAGATACCAGCATGGATAGACCTTTGGCTGATTCAGGAGGCAAAAAGTGGGAATAAAGCATTCTTTTTCAGATTGGCTGATGGTGACTAGTTGCGTTCCACAAGTGTCTGTAGTAGGACCTCTTCTTCTTATGTTGTATGTCATCGATTTGGATGAAGAAATTGGTGGCTTTGTAGCCAATCTTGTTGACAATATGAAGGTAGGTGGAGGGGCAGTTAGTGTTGAGGAAGCAGAGAGGCTGGAGAAAGATTTTGACAGATTTGGAAAATGGGAAAAGAAGTGGCAAATGGAATACAGTGTCGGTATGAGCATGGCCATGTACCTTGATAGAAGGAATAAAAGCATAGACTATTTTCTAAATAGATGGGGAATTTAAAAATCCAAGTTACAATGGGATTTGGAAGTCCTCACATAGAATTCCCTAAAAGTTAATTTGCAGGTTGAATCAGTGATGATGACTGGAGTATAAACACAAGAATGTAATGTTGAGGCTGTATAAGGCACTGGTGAGGCCTCACTAAGAGTATTGTGAGCAGTTTTGGGCCCCTTATTTAGGAACCGATGTGCTGACTTTGGAGAGGGTTCAGAAGAGGTTCACGAGAATGATTCCGGGAATAAAAGGTTTATCATATGAGCAGCAAATGATGGCTTTGGGCCTGTACTCACTGGAATTTAGAAGAATGAGGGGAGATCTCACTGAAACCTATCAGATGTTGAAAGGGCAGATAGTATGTGAAGAGGATGTTTCCTTTGGTGGGGGAGTCTAGGGCCAGAGGGCACAGTCTCAAAAGAGAAGGATGTCCATTTAGAACAGATAAGAGGAGGAATTTATTTAGCCAGAGAGTGGTGAATCTGTGGAATTCAGTGTCACAGACAACTGTGGAGGCAAGTTCACTGGGTGCATTTATGGCAGAGGTTGATAGGTTCTTGATTAATCAGGATGTGAAAGGTTATGGGGAGAAGGCAGGAGAATGGGGTTGAGAGGGAAATGGATCAGCCATGATGAAATGGCAGAGCAGAGCCGATGGGACAAGTGGCCTAATTCTGCACCTATGTCTCATGGTCTAAGATGTGCTTTGCAATTCTCAGTCGTTGTTAATTGCTTCTGCCCTCATTTCCACCTCCTTGGACTTATCTCTGGATTGCAATCAGCAAGATAAAGCTCAGCCAACCAACCCAGCAAGAGCTGTGTATTAGCTATAGATATGAGAACAACTATGAATTCTCAGATCAGGTCGTGCCAGGTTCTGATTCATAAATGCACTAATCAGTATGGTTTGATTTCCTTTGTTAATTCTTTGTTTAAAAAAAATACGAGGAGTAAAATAAACTGAAATTGGACTGGGACTCCTACAGGCTTGCTGCCCCTAATCTCTGCTGCTGGAATCAAAGGTATTAACACAGCAGCAGAAGGCCTCACAGCTACGGGGGTTTCAACTGATCTTGACTGCTGGTGATGTTTGTGTGGAGCTTGCCTGTCCTCCCTGTGACCAAATGCATTTTCTTTGTGTTTCCTCTGACAACCCAAAGGTGCACTGGATGGTCATTTACTTGCCTTCTGTAAATTGCTCCTAATAATGGTGGCTGGCAGGGGAATCACTGTGGGAGACTCGATGAGGATGACAAGAGGGGAAGTGGAATTTGTGTAACTGGGCACTGGGCTCAAGGCCTATTTCTGAACTCCATGTCCTGTACCATCTATTGATCCACTGGGCTGAGTAGTCAAGGCAGTGCCCATCATAGAGCAATCAGGATAGGAGAATGGCTGCAGTCTCTGAGCCAACTCATGGCCAAGCGGTGTCGGAGATGGGCACTGATTTTGTGTATTTAGAGTCTTGGGCTCTAAACAGTGATGCACCAGGCACCCCAGAGTCTGAATGTGTAGTATTAGTGTTCATATACAGTAGAAGGGGATTCACTTACTGGCAGGCTGGATGTAGCTGGAAGGAGCTGACTTTTGCTAGAGGCCTTGAAGTGGGCAGACAGGTAGGGCGAAAGACGGCTGAGGACAAGCAGTGCCCCAATGGAAGATGCAAAACAGATAGAATCTAGTGCTGGAGAAATAGCCCTTTCCTCGCTTCCTGTCAACAATACCCAAATGTAAGAAATTCTAGGTCAAATCACTCAGATTTGACCTGAATCTCCAATAATTTATGAAAGTTACAAAGAACCCAAGGACTTTACAGCAAATTCTATGTCACAGTAGAAGGAAAGGCCCATACTTCCCCAGAGCTTTGCAGGTGCACATGATGTTGTGGTTTTGCAGAAAGATCTACTTGGTCTGATTGCTCACCCACCAATGGGGCTGCACATTCACCCAGCTAGACTTGGCAGTCTCGGCCGCCTCTGGATCAGTGCTCAGGTGCAGCCATGGAGACGCAGTGCAAATAAACTTGCTGTGCTGCCCACATCTCTTTGGAACATTGAAGTATTAGGCACTGGAAATCTGAATACATGCAGTATTGTTGTTTTATTTTCAACACTGCCAAGTGTGAAAATTGCTTCTTTCCAGAGTAGAGGACAATTGCAATCATTTGTAAGTCAAACCTCTCCAATCCCGTGAACCCTTTGGACCATAGATCCAACCTTATACATGAGATGCACCGGGTGCATGTCGCCAGAAAATGTGATCACTCACCAGGCAGTGGTCATTTGATGTATTGGCTTGGAACTCAGCCTACATTGTTATAAACCGTGGCTGTCATTACTTCTACAGTGTTCCTCCCTTAGCAGAGTCTTTATATCAGATTAAAACCATGCACATGTCATCTTGTACCCCAGAAAAGTCATATTTGACTTCTATAACTTAGTTGATTTCAGCAGAGCACTACATTTCTCTTAGGAGTTCAACACCAAATTCTCACTTCCCATACACCGAAGTATGAGCATCTCCCCTGGGTTCCAATCTGCAGCCAACTACCTGCAGTCATAGTTTCCCTGACTCATGCCCTCCCTCTCCCAGGGCTCAGTCTCTGAAACTCTTCTCCATCTCAAAGTCTGACATCTGAATATCGACATCTCCAACCCTCTTCCCTCCTCTTCTGACTGATCACTCCCCCCTTACCTTCGGGCTGTCATTGTCAAGACATTGCTTGCTGGGCACACAACACCCTCCCTGCACCCCCTCCCCCACCCGTATTCCGCAGGCCTGACTGGGCTCCCAATGACCAACCCTCTAGGCCAGTGGGTTGGGTTGTTTGGTCTCCAGTCACTCTGGACTTGCTGTGTTTTCCTTTGTGGGTTTCATAACTGTAGAGGCAAGTGTGCACAGGCAGGCTATGATGTGTAGTGTCAGGCCACAGGCAATGGTCAGTTTTACAGTGATGGGCTCGCGCAATGAACACTTAATGGTGCAGATCAACGTCTTGGTCTCTTTGCCTTAGCTATTGAACTAATATAAACTGAAATACAGTATCAAAATCCTTCATGTATAAAATGCATTTCCTTACTATTTACCAGCCTTAATCTCAGGCTACATCCTCACTAGACCGGATAAATCCATAACTGAAGCTTTTTCTCTTCGTTTTGACCCTCCCGCACATTGAAATGGCATTTTCCTCCCCCGAAAATGGAGCTTTTCAGAAACGCTCTCCAGAGTGAATAAATCTGAAAACACCTAATATCCGGCGTAGTGTGTACGGGGTAACTGGTTATTTTTAAAACCGCTGTCGTGACGTGCCGGAACAAATGGTGGCGGCAGCATGGCATTTCATTGTTTTCTTGAACACAAACTCCAACACCACAACAATATCTGACAATAGATGTGTAACAGCCTGATGTAACATTGTATGGAAATACAGGATAACACTGATGCAGACATGTTTTATACATTTAAGGAGGTGCTTTATTAATGTATTGCTTGTGCAAACATTCAATAGATGCAATTGTCACTTTTGCCCAGTAACTCGTTTTATTGCACATGTTAAATACAGCAAAATAATACACAAAGACATGGCAAAAGTAAAGGCAAACAAATGAGGTAACAGCAAATTTCACTTTTGCCCAGTAACAAGCCTTATTACAAGCCTTAGCCCCGACAAAGGGTCTCAGCCTGAAATGTCGACTGTAACTCTTCCTAGAGATGCTGCCTGGCCTGCTGCGTTCACCAGCAACTTTTATGAGAGTTGCTTGGAATTCCAGCATCTGCAGATTTCCTCATGTTAGCCTTATTACATCTAATTGTAGCTGTTGTCCCTTTCATCGGTGAAGAGACTATGGCTGTAGGAAATGTTTCTGGACAAACGCGCTCCAAGTCTTTTGTTTGGCAATTTCCTTTTCAGTTTTTCTAGTCTGTAACTGGACAAACGCACATCGAGTATACCGTTTCCTCTTTGCTTGTTTTCTGTGTGTCCTGCGCATGCCCAGTAGGACGAGATTCGCCCAAATATCCGATTTAATGTGGACAGAGGTATTTTCAAAAACACCTTGTGTGGACGCCTGTCATTTTTACGTGAAACCAGCATTTTCAAAATTATCCGGTCTACTGTGGACGTAGCCTCAGATTGGTATTTACAGTCATAGAGTCATTTATGTCAGTCACTTAAAACTGGATTTTTTTCTTGTATTCACAGACCCTTGTAGTGTCATTAACACCTCATCATGATTTCATACCTAGAGCCATAAGGATCTGGCAAACCTTTCTTGATCAAGGAAGAGCCCAAGTTCATTCCCAACAAGGTGATCATGGATACAAACAGTGTAATCAAGTACCACTATAGTTTTCGTTTATAAGCAAATAGGGAAAGCTTACCAAACACATTTTCTGGGAAACAGTAACTTTAAATTCATGCACTGTTTTTCAGTGTATTTCAGCCTTTAGATGAAGCAATGCTCCTTGCAGATAATTATAATGTCTGTGTTTTAGCTATAAGTATTTTATAGGTGGAGGGTGGGAGTGAGGATGTTAGGTGGTGACTCAGTTCAGTTTACACCATTCCCAGCATGGCTTGGTGTATTCACACATTTGCCTTACTGAAGGTCACATCCCACTTAACTATATATGGCACAAACTACTTAGATGGAAAAGAACATTAGAATTGAGACTAAAGGAAGGAAGCTGCTGGATCTAAAAGTAAGGGTCTGCTCGAAAATGTTGAGAGAGTCAAAGGTAAGTGGAACTAGTTGAAGGATCTGCATATGTAATAAGGGTTTCTTTCACGTGTTTGTACTACTGAAGCCTCTTGCACTGAGTGTATGTCAGAGTGACCACTAGAGATCAATCCCATGGATACATCAAATTACCTTTTAGATGTAATAGGTACTGTATTGACTGGTGGTGGAAACACTGCATCAGAACTACTTCAATGTGACACAGATCCTGTCACAAAATTTTGAATACAGTGACAAAAATTCAGAACCATGGCTGATGTGATACTGTGATCTCCAACTGCAGTGAGTTGACAGACTATAAAGTAGTATATCCTTAATTAAGTATTCCTAAAGAGCTCGTGGACTGCAGTATTTGAACTGTTGGGAACACTGCCGTCTCAGGGGTCAGAATGTTACGGACGAGGAGACAAGATCACTTCATCAGTTTGCTTCACTTAACTGCCAGCATTGTGATTAAGTTGCTGGACAAGTACCTTGAGGACTGGAGAAGTGAGTTCACCTCACCAGATGGGGCTTCAAATGAAAATAAAATAAAATTGATATCATCAATGGCAGTCATGAAACTACTAGACTGTCATAAAAAAAAGCAATCAGGTTCTCCGAAGTCCCTGAGCAAAGGAAATTCATCTCCATTACTCCAAGCCCTTAGCAATATGCTGACTGAAATGGCCCGGTAAGAGAATAAACTCAGAGGTGACTGGGAATGGACAATAAATGCATTGCCCACATCCTGCAAATATATATTTTTTAAAGTTATTTAATTACCCTTTGGATGAAGAACTTCCCATTGTATTTTGTTT
Source organism: Mobula hypostoma (assembly GCF_963921235.1). NCBI lineage: Eukaryota > Metazoa > Chordata > Chondrichthyes > Myliobatiformes > Myliobatidae > Mobula > Mobula hypostoma. The sequence goes on along the minus strand of NC_086099.1, from coordinate 71,541,116 downwards.
GTGATGATCTTCTATTTATAGCCCCTACTTGTACATCACAGCAAAAAATGCTGATATTCTATCTCAGTTGATCCAGTTCCTTAGAGGTCTATCAGGATACTTTCACCCCGCCCCACTGTTTTCAGCAGAAACAATCCAGACTGTGAGGTATGTACATCCTTTCAGCTCTGCTATCTGTTTTATAGATTCCTTTTATGTCTTCTTCAGAACTAGAACTAACATAGAACAAAAGCAAGACTTTTGGACCATGGTATCTGCACCAAACACAATGCCAAATTAAACTAAATCCTTTCTGCTTTTGTTGATTTCATTGCTCTTTTTTGAAAATTTTGAAAATAAAGTATTTATAAAAACAAGCGAAATCCTTTCTGCCTGTGCATTACCCATACACTTCCTCTAATTGCCACTATTGTATCTGCTTCCACCACTATCACTGGCAGCCCATTCCAGGCACCTACCAATGTCTATGTAAAGAAGTTGCATTGCACATCATCTTAAACTTTCCCCCTCACATCTTTGTGACTAACAGACCCCCAATCAGTTAAGTTAGACAACCTCTCCTCCTCCACTCTCACCCTGAACACCGGCGTGCCTCAAGGCTGTGTGCCGAGCCCTCTTCTGTACTCCCTTTTCACCTATGACTGCATTCCTGTACATGGTTCTAACTCCATAATCAAGTTCACAGACGACACCACGGTGGTTGGTCTGATCAGAGGGGATGACGAGACGGCCTACAGGGACGAGGTCCAGCACTTGGCCGCATGGTGTGCCGACAGCAACCTGGCCCTTAACACCCAGAAGACCAAGGAGATCATTGTGGACTTCAGGGATGCTAGGAGCCACACTCACGTCCCACCTACATCAACAGAGCTGTGGTGGAGCGTGTATCAAGCTTCAAATTGCTTGGTGTCCACATTTCCAAGGATCTCACCTGGTCCCTGAACTCCTCCATCCTGATCAAAAAGGCACAACAGCGCCTTTATTTCCTGTGGAGCATCAAGAAAGCTCACCTCTGTTCCAGGATACTGATGGACTTTTACCGCTGTACCATTGAGAGCATACTCACCAACTGCATCTCAGTGTGGTATGGCAATTGTCCCGTATTGGACCGCAAAGCACTTCAGCCTGTGGTGAAAACTGCCCAGTGGATTATCGGCACCCAATTGCCCACCATTGAAAACATCTGCCATAAACGCTGCCTGGGCAGGGCGAAAAGCATTATCAAGGATGCATCTCATCCTAACCATGGACTTTTTACTCTCCTCCCATCCAGTAGGCACTACAGGAGCCTCTACTCCCACACCAGCAGGCACAGGAACAGCTTCTCCCCTGAGGCTGTGACCCTGCTGAACCTCACATCACAGCGCTAAGCAGTATTGCACCCATATTGTACTGTCTCAGTGCTTTTATATTTGTGTACTGTAGCACTTACTTTTATTTGCAGTTATTTTGTAAATAACACTATTCTTTGCATTTCTGGTTAGATGCTAACTGCATTTCATTGGCTTTGTATCTGTACTTGGCACAATGACAATAAAGTTGAATCTAATCTAATCTAATCTGATCTAATCTAAATGAATGTCCTCTGGTATTTGCCATTTCTACCTTAGGAAAAAGATTCTAACTATCTTCCATATCTAAGCCTCTCATATTTTTATACCTCCTATCAGATCTCCCCTCAGCCTCTGATACTTCAGAGAAGACAATACAATACGGTCCAACCTTTCCTTGTTGCTCATACCCTCTAATCCAGGCAGCATCCTGCTCAACCTCTTCTGCACTCTTTCAGAGCCTCCACATCCTTCCTGTAATGATCAGAACTGCACCTGATGGTTCATTCCCCTCTGGGCATGGTTTGATCAAGACTCTGTGCAGGTTTAACAAGTGGCTTAGAAATTCAATCGCATAATATGTGTTTTCTAAGGGTGATGCAAATGGCTTCTAGCATAAAATTGGTCATAAAAGGCAGCAACGATGCACAGCACTCTGTGTGTATCCTGAGACTCCCAACCGAGCTCTTCTGTGCGCTTGACTCACAATGCTGTCATCAATCCAAGAGTAACTGCTGATAGGTGACTCCCCTCGGAGAGTGAATCACAGTTGTGTAATTAACACTCAGTTTAGACCACACACAGAGAAGCAAGCACATGTTCCACACCTGTGCTGTTTCAGTGGATCATCTAGTTCTTGCAGATTTGCTAGCAGTCAGTTTCAGGAGAGGCCCCTCAATTCCACATGGTGAAGTCACAGTGGCTTCTTATTAACAATGCTTTTGTACTGGCTGCATTGGGCGTTCAGCAAGATGGGAAACCAAGATGAGAGTGCTGGAAGGAAGGAACAACTTGTGAGAGGAGTCCGAGGAAGGGAGCAGAAGGATTCTGGCAAGGGGAGCTTTCACATATCTTCAGGGGCCTTCCACTATCTCCATCTCTCTGAGAAGTCCTGCATCCAGAGTCTCAGAATTTTGTCAGTAATTACTGACAGATTTAGCCCCTTGTATGTGGACCTCTGGCAACATGTAGAAATCCCCCCCTTCTGCCAGTGGAGGTGAATATCACTACCTGCCATCCTCCCCCCCCCCCCCCCCCACCCCACTTCCAAACCACTCATCTTCTGGATCAGATCATCAGGTCAGTGAGAAGTGCTACTGGGGTCCTCACGGTGAGATTCCACTGACGAGCCTGCTCAGGTACACACTGCATATCTCCCGCTTCTTTGTCATCTGCTGAAGTGCACAACCTCACCATTATGAGGGCTGAAGCCTAGGCTGTACAGGAGGAAGAAGACTGCGGCACAATGGGCTGTCAGGGTGTGATTCACTTGAGGATCCCTTTTACCTTGGGCAAACCTATGCCCAGATGTAACAAGACCTTGACCCTGCATGGACTTGGAGGTTAAGAGGTTACTATGGCTCCACCTCAATGCCTGTTGACCATCATCTGCACCAAGTGGGAGTCTCACCATTTCTTCTGAACTTTCAGGACATAACCATTGTTCATTTGCCCAACAGCAACTTCCTGCAAATTACAGTTGCTCAGGAAGCTACCCAAACTGGTTGTTCAATTAATATAGCCATAGGAACATGTCAAAGGCCTTGTCTGCCATTGTGAAGCACTCGGGCCCTGACTGTGTAAAATGGGATAATTTTCTACTGGGCAGAAAATGGTGTGCCATTTTCTACTTCCCTCTCTGAGGGGAGACTGCAGTAGACTGAAGCATGCTCCACCCTGTTCAGAACTAAGTGGCCCGTTACCAAGCCAACCTATGAATCACTGAACCCAATGCCTGCAGCATGTGCCATTTTGACAGCAACCCATGGAAACTTCCTCCTATCTCAGAAGGATGCCTGAGTTTGTATCCGTAGGAAAAGCAGGGATGGATATTGATGCAATAAGCACAGGCTAGGTGGAATCCAGAGGCACAAAAGCTACTGCAGATGCTGGAAATCTTGACCACACAAACAAAATGTGGAAGAAAGTCAGCAGGTCAATCAGCATCTATGGAGGAAAATGAACAGTCGGCATTTTTGACTGAGGACCATCATCAGGACCGGAAAGGAAGGTGGAAGATATCAGAATAATAAGTTGGTGGGGGAGTGCCAGCTGACAGATGATAGATGAGACAGGTGAGAGGGAAGGTGGGTGAAGTAAGAAGCTGGGAGCTGATAGGTGAAGAAGCAGGAATCTGATAGAAGAAGACAGTAGTAAAGAGAATCCACCCAAATGACATGTATTCACAACATAACACTATGTTCTGCAGACATGAAAGACTGCAGAAGCTGGAATTCTGTAGCAACACATAAAGGAGCTGGAAGAATTCAGCAGTCAGGCAGCACTCAAGGAAGGAAATGGACAGAGAACATTTTTGGTTGAGACCCTTCCTCAGGACTAGAAAGAAAGAGGGGAGATAGCAGGTATAAATAGGGTGGGGCAAGAGATGGAGCAAGAGATGGTGGGTGATCGGTGGATCCAGGTGAGGGGGATGAAAGGCAGGAGAGGGAGGGAGGGTGAAGAGTGGGTTTGGAGTAAGAAAATTGGAGGTGATAGGGAGAAGTGACAAAGAGCTGAAGAAAATGGAATCTGACAGGAGAGAACAGTGGACCATGAAATAAAGGAAAGGAGGAAAGGAGGGGAAGCGGATGGAAGACTATATGGATGATGGGGAGATCAAGAGGGAGGGAGAAGAGAAAGAGATGAGGTGATGGGGGGCAGTAGGATAAGGGGGAAAGTGAAGACAGAGGGGAGGTGTTACTGAAAGTTAGAGAAATTGCTTTTCCTGCTGTCATGGTAGAGACTACCAAGGCCAAATATGAGGTGATGTTCGACTAATTTGTTTCTATATTCTGTTTTCCTTTTTAATATATGTATGGCACAACCTGTCTAGATGACACACAGGGAGAAGTTTGTCACCTTATCTCACAAACATTGACAAATAAACCAATTACCAAAAGTTAATTATCAATTCTACAGTGGGTGTTGTGTAAATGGCTAGATCACCAAGCAGTAACATATAGCTGGCCACTGAATTCTGGCTGGAAATCTTATACAGCAAGATCCATACAAAGTTGGAGCTGAACACTTCTGTGACCTCTCATATCAGCTTTCAGTCAGGCCATAGTTTGTCCCAAGAATCTCAACATGCCTGCTCATTAAACTCCCTATTAGAGTCCTCCAGAGCAAAACAGATGTGTGAGCTTGCTGCCCAAGAACAAGGACCACTACCTATTCTTTCCCTCTGTCTATATGTTGCCTGAGGACTCATAATGTCCAAAGCCCACCTCTAAACTATTGTCAACTGTACATAAGGGACCAGACCTAGACCACAGAATGGCATCTTCCTCTCAATTGAGAAATGGTTAACAAGGAGAAAGCAAATAATAGAAATCAACAAATTTATATCACGTTGATGGCTTGTGACAGACAAGGTGCCGCATGGATCAGTGATGCTGCAATACAATGGGTTAAAATATGGCGTCATCCACTTTGGTGCCCAAAAGCAGAGAAACTAGGTAATGCTGACAACAAAGGACCCTGAGGTCCCTGTACCAAAATCACTGAAATCCAACTTGCAAACACTGATCTCAATTAGTAAATCAAATTTTGTATTTCCATTTTTTTAATGAAAGACCTACAGACTCACTTACAAGGACTCTATACAGTTGGTGTTCACAGTATTATTATTTGTTTACTTTTCTTCTTTTGCACATTGATGGTTTGTCAGTTTATGCCTGTTATGTATAGATTATTGGAAAATTCCACTGTATTTCCATTTTCCTTAGGAGTTTGTGAAGATTCAGCATGACATCTAAAACTGACAAACTTCTATAAGTGTGTAGTAGAGAGTATACCGACTGGCTGCATTACAGCCTGGTATGGAAACACCAATGCCTTTGAACAGAAAATCCTACAAAAAGTAGTGGATACCACCCAGTCCGATACGGTAAAGCCCTCCTCACCATTGAGCACATCTACATGAAATTTTGTTGCAGGAAACAGCATCCATCATCAGGGACCCTCAGGTCACGCTCTCTTCTCACTGTTGCCATCTGGAAGAAGGTACTGAAGCTTCAGGACTCACACCACTAGGCTCAGGAACAGTTATTTCTCCTCAACCATGCGGCTCTTGAACCAAGGGGGTTAGCTTTACTTAACTTTACTTTCCCCATCATTGAAACATTCCCACAACCTATGGACTCACTTTCAAGGACTCTTCATCTTATGTTCTCGATATTTATTGCTTATTTATTTATTGTTATTTCTTTCTTTTTATATTTGCACAGTTTGTTGTCTTTTGGATATTGGTTGAACACCTACGTTAGTGCACTCTTTCTATTATAGCTATTATCCTATTATGGATTTATTGAGTATGTCCACAAGAAAACGAGGGTTGTATATGGTAATATATATGTACTTTGATAATAAACTTATTTTGAACTTTGGATTTGAGTAAAGGAATAAAAATGATTACTGGAGATACAGGAATTGATGTATTATGTATGTACAGATTTTTTTTCTCCTTACTGGCAAAGAAATATGCTTTGGGCCATGCAGAAAAGATAAACAGTTCAAATTCCTCTATTTAATGTCTCTTTTTCCTTTTCAAGGTGGCTAGGGTTCTATTGAGGTCCCTGATCTGCAACAACATTCAAACTGTGGTTTCTCATGGCGATGAGTTCCTGTTCTTGGAGCTCACTGACTAAACAGCCACTTTCCCACATTCTCCAGGCGTGGCATGAAAGATGCCAGGTTGCAGCCCTGTGGACGACCGATTCCAGGCCGATGCCTCCGACTGGGGCATCGTGGGAAAAGGAGCATCAGAATTTCATTGCAGTGGGTTCTCTGTAGTCGAGCAATGACTCTCTATCTTTCGATGGTGAGGAAAATTTGTTGCCAATTCTTGAGTCGGAGAATCTCAGAACAAAACCAACGCTGCAGGCGATCATCATAACAGTGACTGTTGTTGGTCTCCCCTTTCACTGTGAAATAGGTAACATCCACTGAGAGGCAGGACTTATGAACATTTGGAGAGGCACTATATGATTAGGAATAGTCAGCATGGCTTTGTCAAAGGCAGGTCATGCCTTACAAGCCTGACTGAATTTTTTGAGGATGTGACTAAACACATTGATGAAGGTAGAACAGTAGATGTAGTGTATATGGATTTCAGCAAGGCATTTGATAAGGTACCTCATGCAAGGCTTATTGAGAAAGTAAGGAGGCTTGGGATCCAAGGAACCTTGCTTTGTGGATCCAGAACTGGCTTGCCAACGGAATACAAAGAGTGATTGTAGACAGGTCATATTCTGCATGGAGGCTGGTGACCAGTGGTGTGCCTCAGGGATCTGTTCTGGGACCCCTACTCTTCGTGATTTTTGTAAATGACCTGAATGAGGAAGTGGAGGGATGTGTTAGTAAATTTGCTGATGACACAAAGGTTGGGGGTGTGGTGGATAGTGTGGAGGGCTGCCAGAGGTTACAAAGGGACATCAATAGGATGCAAAACTGTGCTGAGAAGTGGCAGATGGAGTTCAATTCAGATAAGTGTGAGGTGGTTCATTTTGGTAGGTCATATTTGAAGGCAGAATATAGTATTAATGGTAAGACTCTTGGCAGTGTGGAGGATCAGAGGGATCTTGGGGTATGTGTCCATAGGACACTCAAAGCTGCTGCACAGGTTGACTCTGTGGTTAAGAAGGCATAAGATGCATTGGCCTTCATCAATCATCGTTGGATTGAGTTTAGGAGCCAGGAGGTAACGTTCCAGCTATATAGGACCCTAGCCAGACCCCACTTGGAGTACTGTGCTCAATTCTGGTCGCCTCACTACAGGAAGGATGTGCAAACCACAGAAAGGGTGCAGAGGAGATTTGCAAGGATGTTACCTGGATTGGGGAGCATGTCTTCTGAGAACAGGTTGAACGAACTCGGCCTTTTCTCCATGGAGCAACGGAGGATGAGAGGTGACCTGATAGTATAAGATGATGAGAGGCATTGATCGTGTGGATAGTCAGAGGTTTTTTCCCGGGGCTGAAATGGCTAACACGAATGGGCACAGTTTTAAGGTGCATGGAAGTAGGTACAGAGGAGAGCTCAGGGCTAAGTTTTTTTACGCAGAGAATGGTGAGTGTATGAAATGGGCTGCCAGCGATGGTGGTGGAGGTGGAGAGACTCCTGGATAGGTACATGGAACTTAGAAAAATAGAGGGCTATGGGTTACCCTACCTAAATTGTAAGGTAAGGATACAAGAGGGAAAGCAACCAGAAGTTGTGATACATGTTGGGACCAATGACATAGGCAGGAAGAGGGATGAGGTCCTGAAGTGTGAGTTTCGGGAACTAGGCAGAAGGCTGAAGAACAGGACCCCAAGGGGGGTGTTCTCAGGATTGCTGCCAGTGCTACGTGACAGTGATGGTAAGAATTGGAGGAGATGGCAGTTGAATGTGTGGCTGAGAAGTTGGTGCAGGGAGCAAGGTTTTAGATTTTTGGACCATTGGGATCTCTTCTGGGGAAGGTGGGACCTGTACAGATTGGATGGGTTGCACCTGAACTCGAGGGGGAGCAATATCCTTGCAGGTAGGTTCGCTGGCATGGTTCGGGAGGGTTTAAACTAATTTGCAAAGGGGGATGGGACCCAGAGCGATAGAGCAGTGAAAGAAGTGCATGGAGTAAAGCCAGATCTAACATATAGAGAGGCTTTGAGGAAAGAGAAGCAGAATAAACGGTGTAAAGACAGTAAGGTAGAAGGGCTGAAATGTGTGTACTTCAATGCAAGAAACATCAGGAACAAAGGTGATGAACTGAGAGCTTGGATACGTACATGGAATTATGATGTAGTGGCCATTACAGAGACTTGGCTAGCACCAGGGCAGGAATGGATTCTCAATATTCCTGGATTTCAGTGCTTTAAAAGGGATAGAGAGGGTGGAAAAAGGGGAGGAGGGGTGGCATTACTGGTCAGGGATACTATTACAGCTACAGAAAGGGTGGGTAATGTAGCAGGATCCTCTTTTGAGTCAGTATGGGTGGAAGTCAGGAACAGGAAGGGAGCAGTTACTCTATTGGGGGTATTCTATAGGCCCCCTGGTAGCAGCAGAAATACAGAGGAGCAGATTGGGAGGCGGATTTTGGAAAGGTGCAAAAATAACAGGGTTGTTATCATAAGTGACTTTAACTTCCCTAATATTGATTGGCACCTGATTAGTTCTAAGGGTTTAGATGGGGCAGAGTTTGTTGTGTCCAGGACAGATTCCTGTCACAGTATGTGGACAGGCCAACTAGGGGGAATGCCATACTAGATCTAGTACTAGGTAATGAACCGGGTCAGGTCACAGATCTCTCAGTGGGTGAGCATCTGGGGGACAGTGACCACCACTCCCTGGCCTTTAGCATGATAATGGAAAAGGATAGAATCAGAGAGGACAGGAAAATTTTTAATTGGGGAAAGGCAGATTATGAGGCTATAAGGCTAGAACTTCCAGGTGTGAATTGGGATGATGTTTTTGCAGGGAAATGTACTATGGACATGTGGTCGATGTTTAGAGATCTCTTGCAGGATGTTAGGGATAAGTTTGTCCCAGTGAGGAAGATAAAGAATGGTAGGGTGAAGGAACCATGGGTGACAAGTGAGGTGGAAAATCTAGTCAGGTGGAAGATGGCAGCATACATGAGGTTTAAGAAGCAGGGATTAGATGGGTCTATGAGGAATATAGAGAAGCAAGAAAGGAGCTTAAGAAGGGGCTGAGAAGAGCAAGAAGGGGGCACGAGAAGGCCTTGGCAAGTAGGGTAAAGGAAAACCCCAAGGCATTCTTCAATTATGTGAAGAAGAAAGGATGACAGGAGTGAAGGTAGGACCAATTAGAGATAAAGGTGGGAAGATGTGCCTGGAGGCTGTGGAACTGAGCGAGGTCCTCAATGAATACTTCTCTTCAGTATTCACCAATGAGAGGGAACTTGATGATGGTGAGGACAATATGAGTGAGGTTGATGTTCTGGAGCATGTTGATATTAAGGGAGAGGAGGTGTTGGAGTTGTTAAAATACATTAGGACGGATAAGTCCCCGGGGCCTGACGGAATATTCCCCAGGCTGCTCCACGAGGTGAGGGAAGAGATTGCTGAGCCTCTGGCTAGGATCTTTACTCGTTGTCCACAGGAATGGTACCGCAGGATTGGAGGGAGGTGAATGTTGTCCCCTTGTTCACAAAAGGTAGTAGGGATAGTCCAGGTAGTTATAGACCAGTGAGCCTTACGTCTGTGGTGGGAAAGCTGTTTGAAAAGATTCTTAGAGATAGGATCTCTGGGCATTTAGAGAATCATGGTCTGATCAGGGACAGTCAGCATGGCTTTGTGAAGGGCAGATGGTGTCTAACAAGCCTGATAGAGTTCTTTGAGGAGGTAACCAGGCATATAGATGAGGGTCGTGCAGTGGATGTGATCTATATGGATTTTAGTAAGGCATTTGACAAGGTTCCACACAGTTGGCTTATACAGAAAGGCAGAAGGCATGGGATCCAGGGAAGTTTGGCCAGGTGGATTCAGAATTGGCTTGCCTGCAAAAGGCAGAGGGTCGTGGCGGAGGGAGTACATTCAGATTGGAGGACTGTGAGTAGTGGTGTCCCACAAGGATCTGTTCTGGGACCTCTACTTTTCGTGATTTTTATTAATGACCTGGATGTGGGGTTAGAAGGGTGGGTTGGCAAGTTTGCAGACGACACAAAGGTTGGTGGTGTTGTAGATAGTGTAGAGAACTGTCAAAGATTGCAGAGAGACATCAATAGGATGCAGGAGTGGGCTGAGAAGTGGCAGATGGAGTTCAACCCGGAGAAGTATGAGGTGGTACACTTTGGAAGGACAAACTCCAAGGCAGAGTACAAAGTAAGTGGCAGGATACTTGGTAGTGTGGAGGAGCAGAGGGATCTGGGGGTACATGTCCACAGATCCCTGAAAGTTGCCTCACAGGTGGATAGGGTAGTTAAGAAAGCTTAAGGGGTGTTAGCTCTCATAAGTCAAGGGATAGAGTTTAAGAGTCACGAGGTAATGATGCAGCTCTATAAAACTCTGGTTGGGCCACACTTGGAGTACTGTGTCCAGTTCTGGTCACCTCACTATAGGAAGGATGTGGAAGCATTGGAAAGGGTACAGAGGAGATTTACTGGGATGCTGCCTGGTTTAGAGAGTATGCATTATGATCAGAGATTAAGGGAGCTAGGGCTTTACTCTTTAGAGAGGAGGAGGATGAGAGGAGACATGATAGAGGTGTACAAGATAATAAGGGGAATAGATAGAGTGGATAGCCAGCGCCTCTTCCCCAGGGCACCACTGCTCAATACAAGAGGACATGGCTTTAAGGTAAGGGGTGGGAATTTCAAGGGGGATATTAGAGGAAGGTTTTTTACTCAGAGAGTGGTTAGTGCGTGGAATGCACTGCCTGAGTCAGTGGTGGAGGCAGATACACTAGTGAAGTTTAAGAGACTACCAGAGAGGTGTATGGAGGAATTTAAGGTGGGGGCTTATATGGGAGGCAGGGTTTGAGGGTCGGCACAACATTGTGGCCCGATGGGCCTGTACTGTGCTGTACTATTCTATGTTCTATGTTCTATGATATGTTCGGCACAGTTTTGTGGGCTGAAGGGCCTGTATTGTGCTGCAGGCTTTCCATGTTTCTATCTCTCTGTCCCTCGTTAGTGAGAGAGAGAGACAGAGAGAGAGAGCCTGTGGCATGTCAACTGTTGGGTAAACATAGGAACATCTGGAGAAATTTCTGAAACGCCAGTCCGTTGCTGTCATTACTGTGTGGGGTCGGGAATCTTTCGGAGGGTAAGCCTCAAAATCCCTGGCCTTGCCTGCTTTTGGCGACTGAGAAAGAGGTCGAATCGCTCGGACAGAGATGGCGCTCAGGACTCGGTGTCGGAGAGCTGATCAGAGCTCGAAGTTTTCGGATGACTCAGAGTCGCACTGTGTTCGGCATGGCAGGGAGAGTTTTTTTTCCTTCCCTCTCCCGTCTGCGTGAGATGTGGGACATTTGAGAAACTTTGAACTTTACTGTGCTCACGGACTTTCTTCATCAAGTTATGGTATTGTGCACTGTTGTAACTATATGTATAATTATGTGGTTTTGTCAGTTTTTTCAGTCTTGGTTTATCCTGTGTTTTGTGATATCACACCGGAGGAAATAATGTATCATTTCTTAATGCATGCATTACTAGATGACAATAAAAGGGGACTACGTGTCTTCATATCTAAACAATGACCGCAGATCATGGTCTTTCTTTGGGAGTTTTTCTGTTGCTTGGTAGGTGGTAGATGCTGAAACGGGTGGGGGAGGGGAGGGGAGGTTGATGATTTGCTTGTGATTGTACGGGGAAGGGGGTAAGAGTGGATTTTTGGGTTCTTCTGTTTTTCATGGAATTCAGGTTGTATACTGTATACATTCTCTGATAATAAATGGAACCATTCATCATTTATTTTTTAAAGGGGCATGCAGGAAAGATTAATTCAACTTCTGTTCTCTTAAGGTTAGGAGAATGAAACAAGGTTTTACAGATCTTGAAAAGATTGATGCAAAATGGAAATTTCCCTAGGCTGAGAAGTTTTTCGCCATGAAATTGTGGTCTCCAAATAAAGAATAGGCCATATAGGAATGAGGTGAGGATTGCGCCCTTCACTCAAAGAGCTGAATATCTGGAACTCTCCATCCCTGAAGGCAATAGAGGCTCAGATTCAGATTCAGATTTGTTTATTATCACACGCACATCAAAAAAATACGACGAAATGCAGAAATTCAGGTGTAAACAACCAACATAACCTAAAGATGAGCTGGGAGCAATCCACAAGTGTCGTTATAAATTCCGGTGCCAATGTAATATGCCCACAAGCCCCATTGCCCTCTCCCACTCACCCACATACACAAACAATACCCTAACCTCAAGACAGGCCTGTTCATTCAAAATATAAATCAGTTGATCACTGGATTATCAGGGGGTGTGGGTGAATGAGAGAAAATGGTGGAAATGTGAAGGATCAGCCACAACCTTAGTGAATGATGGAGCAGGCCTGAAGGGCCAAGTATTCTCTTCCTGCTCTAATTTCTTAAGCCCTTATGCACTTGAGCACTGGTAGAGAGGCACAAGGATCCACCTTTTTTTCACAGATGTTGCCAAACCTGCTCCTCTAGTTAAGAATGCATTTTTGCATTATGAACAGATGAATTAATGTTAAGTAACACATGCAAATACTGGAGGAACTCAGCAGGTCAGGCAGCATTTATGGAAAGGAATAAATAGCCAATGTTTTAGGCCAGGACCTTTCATCAGTCCTGAAATGTCAACTGTTTATTCCTTTCTATAAATGCTGTCTGACATGCTGAGTTCTGCCAGCATTTTGTATGCGCTACTCAAGATTTCCAGCATCTGCAGAACCTGTGTTTATGAATTAATATTAGCCTGTGATTGCTATGCACTAGAAAATCAAGCAAATCCGATAAAATTCTCGCCAAAAGTTCTTATCACCAGTGTTTCTGCTGATTACATTCAGAACACATATACCTGAGGCTTATTTCTGGATCAAGTACTGCACTCCAAATACAAGAGTCAATCATATCGCTTTGAAATGAACAAGGTTTTTAATCTGAGTTCCAATTTCTTTACATAGTCAATTTTAATAGATATTTTAACAATCCATTGTTTGTACTTTTCTTGCAGTGCTGATTAGAGTCACAGCAAAGTCACTTACATTGTACACCTGAATCCTGGCATAGTGGTGTATGTACATTCATTTTAAGTTTGTAATAAAACTCCTTTTGAAGGATTCTTTAAATACAGTTTGTAGTTTATATTTACATAATCATGTCAGAAAGATTAATTTGCAGAACAGTCCTCTAAATGTCTGTGAGCTATAAAGCTCGTTATTGCCTGGCTATTTTTGGCATTGAATCAATCTTTGGAGACTTCTTCCTGTGGACGTAATCATGCTTAGAATTATGCTTGGTATTTTGAAGTACAGATTCTGGCCAACCAGATTCAGCTAATCATAAATATTGTCATAAAGGAGGAGATCAGGGTGAACGGCTCTATGCCCTTTCATCTCTGAATATCTTTCCAACCCACAATCCATAACAAACTACCTCTACTCTTGCTAGTCCCTCAAATAATTTTATATTTCAAGTAGAAACACAGGAAGAATTGCTGCCGCAGGGCCCTACTCATCTATGCACTCCACATGAACATGGGATCCCTGTACAGAAATGGTGCAAATTTAATGTTCGCATATTAATATTCTAATTTCCCGCTGCCTCTCATTTATTGCAACTTCTTACAGCTCTTCAACTCTGCACTTGCCAATACTGATCCTTCGTGTAATCCTATTTCCTTTGCACTTCTAACGATAACCTTGAGACATCTGCTAATGCCCTAAGATCTGCAATTAACCTCTCCAATCCTCTCTGATTTCTTTCTTCCTTCAAGCAACTCCTTTTAAATCTACCACTTCAATCAAGTGTTTTGTTCAGCTTTCCAAGTATTTCTGTACATAGGCTGGTGTCATTTTTTTTTTGTTTGGTAGCTCATCTGTGAAATACTCTGAGATATTTTGCAATGTAAAACATCACAGAACATTGTTGTACTGCTACTGCAAGGGAAAAAAAGTTCTTTTGGCATTAGGTAGAGGAAACTCTAGCCTACGCTCGTCCCACAACATCTGAAGGAATAATAATACCAATACTGAGTGACCAAACCAGAAAATTTGCTCTATTTCAGCATTGCTTATTGTAAATTAGTTCCAGGTGCACACTTTCATATATGCTGTGATCTTCATATTCAAAAGCACTGTTGTTCGTTTCAATTGTTTGCATGACTTGTATTTTCATTCTTTCTCTTGTGCATTGAGTGTTGGTCATTTATTTTTATTATATTCTCTTTAAATTGGGTTCTTTTGGGGTTTTTTGCTTTGTGGCTACCTGTAAGCAAGCAAACGTATAATTTATGTATTCTTTGATAATAAATGTACTTGAATCTTGAATCCTTTTGTTTCAATTTGAAACCATACAACATGCCCTGGAAGGCTGATGACAACTTTCAGCACCCTCTCTTATACTTCAGAGAAAATTCTCTTTTGAGTTTGATTTAGCCCAAAAGGCAGCCTCATTGGACACTTCCTTCAGATAAAAAGATGGCTGCACTCCTTGATAACTGGAAAAGAGGATGCAACACTTCTTCCCGTAAATATGGTCTGTTGGGGTTTGACAGGGATTTGCTTGTACTTGTTAATAATTTTTAAAAGGCAAGCAAACAGGAACACTCCAATGGACAAAGGTTAAATGTTCATTTTCTTTTTGTCAGAATAAGGTTAACTTACAGTAGATTGTGTAGGAGTTATGTAATTGTATAGATGTAGTAATCGTTAATTCAAATGAGAAATTCAGGAAATACCATTTATATTTCAGCTTCCATTGATATTTTAAGGCCAGCAAAAAAGCATTGGGTGTGGGACATTCTGACACTGCACCATTGAGACTACGCAGTAGATGAATTTTCATTTCAATTTGTGCGCATTGAACTTTCGTGATGAGATCAGGGGAGCTATTAAGTGGCCATCTCATGTATTAAAACATTGTTAAAGGCATATCCCTGCCACATAATGTGTGGTTCAGGACAGGTCTGATTTTTCACTTAATACTCTGGCTGTTTGTATATACATGAAGCCATCTCTCAACGCTGTAAAACCAGTGTAACCAGGGAATAAACGGGACCTTTTCAGAATGGCAGGCGGTGACTAGTGGGGTACCGCAAGGCTCAGTGCTGGGACCCCAGTTGTTTACAATATATATTAATGACTTGGATGAGGGAATTAAATGCAGCATCTCCAAGTTTGCGGATGACACGAAGCTGGGTGGCAGTGTTAGCAGTGAGGAGGATGCTAAGAGGATGCAGGGTGACTTGGATAGGTTGGGTGAGTGGGCAAATTCATGGCAGATGCAATTTAATGTGGATAAATGTGAAGTTATCCACTTTGGTGGCAAAAATAGGAAAACAGATTATTATCTGAATGGTGGCCGATTAGGAAAAGGGGAAGTGCAACGAGACCTGGGTGTCATTATACACCAGTCATTGAAAGTGGGCATGCAGGTACAGCAGGCAGTGAAAAAGGCGAATGGTATGCTGGCATTTATAGCGAGAGGATTCGAGTACAGGAGCAGGGAGGTACTACTGCAGTTGTACAAGGCCTTGGTGAGACCACACCTGGAGTATTGTGTGCAGTTTTGGTCCCCTAATCTGAGGAAAGACATCTTTGCCATAGAGGGAGTACAAAGAAGGTTCACCAGATTGATTCCTGGGATGGCAGGACGTTCATATGAAGAAAGACTGGATGAACTGGGCTTGTACTCATTGGAATTTAGAAGATTGAGGGGGGATCTGATTGAAACGTATAAGATCCTAAAGGGATTGGACAGGCTAGATGCAGGAAGATTGTTCCCGATGTTGGGGAAGTCCAGAATGAGGGGCCACCGTTTGAGGATAGAGGGGAAGCCTTTTAGGACCGAGATTAGGAAAAACTTCTTCACACAGAGAGTGGTGAATCTGTGGAATTCTCTGCCACAGGAAACTGTTGAGGCCAGTTCATTGGCTATATTTAAGAGGGAGTTAGATATGGCCCTTGTGGCTACGGGGGTCAGGGGGTATGGAGGAAAGGCTGGGGCGGGGTTCTGAGTTGGATGATCAGCCATGATCATAATAAATGGCGGTGCAGGCTCGAAGGGCCGAATGGCCTACTCCTGCACCTATTTTCTATGTTTCTATGTTTCTATCCTGAGTGTCTGGACTTTGTGCTCAGAGGCTTTTGGAACAGATACCAGTTTTTAATATTCAAAGTAGTTCTGCGAGATGGGGTGTGCTCCTGTTATGTTATTCTGTAAAAGGTAACTGTCTGCTTTCAAAACATAAAATTAAGTAGGTAATTATAGCTATTATTAATTATTGCCTTTGTGTAAGTATAAACTATCACTGCAGAGAAAAGAGAAATATACAGAGTGGAGAGCGGAGAAATGGATTCTTCAGAAGCTTGTTCTTCTAAATTCCTCCAACATTTTGTCTGTTGCTCTAGATTTCCAGCATCTGCAGAATGTCTCCAGAAAATTGAATAAAGATCTTTTATATCTTTTCTATCTCTCAGCTGCAATCTGGTGGACTTAGTTCACAGTCACAACTGAACAGCCAGCAATTTTCCTATCTCAATTACCCAATAACAAAGCTGACAAAAAATGGATTAAAATATGAAAATTAAAAACTGCGGCTGTTACAAATCTGAAATTGAAACAGAAATTGCAGGAAACACTCAGCAAGTCAGCCAGGATCTTCAAAAACCTAACGGAAAGATGTTCAACCTGAAACATTAACTGTCACTCTTTCCACCAACACTGGCCAGTCCTGGTAAGTGTTTCCGATGTTTCCTGTTTGCATTTGGCTTTAACATATACGTGTTAAGGACAATGTTATCCATTCAAAATAATCTGTACCCTATACAGTATACTGGCAAATAGAATGTCATAACATAACAAGTGTCAGAAAATGGAAGCTTCTCATCAAACGTAACCAAATCCTTCTATAGGTAGATAATTCAACCCCACACTATGTGCTATTGGGAAGATCAAGGATAAACTTTATTGCCATATACATTTACATTTATTGCGAGTTTGCTGTAGTGTGTTGGTCAGGGTGCGACATGCAACAAAATATCAACATTCAACAATTATAAAGAATAAAGAATTATATAAAAAATAAAGTTAGAGATGGTATAAAGCATGAACAGCAGCGCAAACCTACAATGTAAATAGCATTATAAAATGTGGTTTAAAGTGATTACTGTGCAGTGCAGTGACAGGGGTAACAGATAGAGCGGGGTTGGGGAGGTAACTGGAATGGTTGATAAGATTAACTCCTGGGGTGGGGGAGGGAAGAAATTTTTTAAATGGTGTTAATTTCTTTTGTTTTAATAGCCTTATAGCACTTCCCAGAAGGGAGCTTTTAGAAAAGGCAGTTTTCATGGTGAGTGGTGTTTGCAATTTCTCCTGCCTGCTTCTTTGTCCTGCAGTGATGATAGACCACAGCCAATGATCTTTTCTGCTGTCCTGACAGTTTGCTGTAGTTTTCATATATTGTGAGAGGATGCTGCACCAAACCAAATGGCTGATGTAAGGATGTTCTCTACGATGGCAATGTGGAATTGCACCAGCATGTTCTGGGGAAAATGGAAGTTTACCAACTGCCACAAGAAATACATCCTTTGCAGAGCCTTTTGTTAGTGAAGGTGATTCGATTCTCCCACGTGGTGCCCTGCAAAATAATGATGCCCAAGAATCTGAGCATTGAAACGATGCTAACTGTAGAGTTGTTGGTGATGAGTGGAGAGGAGACACATTGCTCCTGAAGTCAATAGGGTTTGAGGGCACTCAAGTCCAAGCAGTTGTGATTGCACTGGGACTCTAGCTTGCTTACTTCCTGGTGGTAATTGGATTTGTCACCTCTGGTGACTCTTTTAATGACCAAATGGGAAGAGACCAAGGGAAAGATGAAAGGTAACTAACTTTAAAAGCTCATTGAGAATATCCAATGGTTTCCTGAATAACTGTGTTTTTAATAACTATATTTAACAACCCAAATAATCAAAATAACTACATTTTACTTAACATTTCCTTTTGTCTCATCCCTGCAGTAGCCAAACAGTTGCAAAGAGCTCTCATGAGCTTGACACCAGTTATGTGAACATTTCAAAGTTTACCTGCCTCTGTAAGGAATGCAGTTACTATTGAGAAAATGCCTTAAACTTTGAAGACCTTGCCATGTGGTTTCACTTCACTACTCACAGACAGACAATAGGGCCAAAGGAAAGATTTTCAGCAATGCAGGCTTGAAAAGGAAACTATTGTTTGTTAAAAAGAGAACACCCCAGGAGCTTTAATGAAGTTACTGTGACACCAAGTAAATCTTTACAAAAGAACCAGAGGTACTCCTTAATATATTATAAAATAAATCACACATTCACTCAAATGTTACAGCAATGAAAAATTAAAGTTATTTGAAATCGCTTATGCCTTACAAAATGAGTCTTCCCCTCCAATCAATATGCAGTATATTGACTTTATGTTATATTCTATACATCTATTCCTTTATCTATCAAATGTTCTCCCTCAGCTGCATATTTCCAACTATTTTATCCAACAGAGTTTCACATTCTGTCTTCTCTCTGAGAAGCGTTTTTTTCATTCCATATTGGATTTATTACTGGATCTCTTCATTTTTATCAATTTATACAAAATCACAGACTTCTGTAGTAAATCAGGTGGCAGAATGGATTAGTCATTGGCATTGATTTCTCTAATTCCAAATCTGCCTTCATAAATCCAGAAGCGGGATTGCAACCTGAAACATTGACAATCCCTTTCCTCCCACAGAGGCTGCTCAACCTTTTGACTTCTTCTGGCAGATCATTTGTTGCTCCAGATTCCAGCATCTGCAGTCACTTATGTCTCTACCTTCATAAATGGGTTGGAAGTATCTGCCAATGATATGCTTTTTATTAAGAAAACGGAATTAAATTCTTTGTAGATATAGGCCCAGCACCAAAACAAAACCTGCAATTTGTCATTTAAATCAAAATGACAAATAGCTAGAATGGAATTAAAACCTAGCCATAGCAATGTCTAAGGTGTTTGATCTTTTGAGCTCAGGTTTAAAGCATGCTGGAGTAGTGTATGGCTTGCTGTATTCAACACCAGGCTGTACTACACCATTCCTGAAATGGAACATTATGCAATATGCAGCAAAGACATCCTTTAATTTAATAAGCAAAATAACTATTCTGCTGAACAGCAAAATAAATTGATTGGTGATCTACAGTTGGTAAAGTATCTCCACATGGAGCAAGTTACAGCATTAAGATCACAGCAGGATACAGGTCTGATCATCCATTGTAATTAATTCTTGCTTTTCTTTGCAATGTAAGGAAATGCCACGTAGAGTACATAGGAGGGAAAGTGACGAAGAAGCCTTCACCAGGATGTTCCTACACATCATGTGGTGTTATTTCATTTTTTACCACCCTTCTATTGGGAGAGGATTCAAAAACATGAAAGTACACAGCATCAGAATCAAGGGCAGTTTCTAGCCCACTACTGTAAGACTATGGAATGGTCCTCTAGTACAAAAGGATGGACTCTTGACCTCACAATCTATCTCATCTTGGCCTTGCACCTTATGGTCTGTTTGCACTGCACTTTCTCTGTTACTGTAACACTTTACTCAGCATCCTGTTATTGCTTTTCCCTTACACTAACTCAATGCAGTGATGTAATTAAATTATCTGTATGAATGGCATGCAGAACAAAATGTTTCACTGCACCTTGCTAAATATTATAATAAATAGGTTTAAATCAATTTAAGCATGTCCTAATCCCAAGCCAATATTCAATCAGCTCAACAGCCCAGCAAAATAGTTATGTTATGCAGCTGGGAAGGATATGTGAAGGTAGAAACTATGGGTATTATCCAGCAATACTTAGTCCCCATCAGTTTTCCACTTCATGGGTATTTGCGTATGGTTGATACGTTGAGGTATGAACCTTTTAGATCTCATGGCCTGGAGTAGACTCAATAATACCACTCACTGGCACAATACCTTCTCCATTAGCATATCTGGAAAAGACAAATATTTGCAACAAACTGGGCCTCTGTACCTCCCTCTGTAATGGGATCCTCAACTTCCTAACTGCAAAAGTATAATCTGTGTGCATCGGTAATAATACCTCCTCCTCACTGACGATCAACAATAGTGCACCGCGGGGATATGTGCTTAGCCCACGGCTCTGCTCTGTATAACCATGAATATATGGTTAGGCACGGCTCAAATGCCATCAATAAATTTGCTGATGATACAACAATTGTTGGCAGAACGTCAGATGGAGACGAGAGGCATACAGGAGTGAGATATACCAGTTAGTTGAGTGGTGTTGCAACAAAAACCTTACACTCAACATCAGTAAGACCAAAGAGTTGATTGTGGACTTCAGAAAGGGCAAGACTAGTTATTTCAATATCACAGGTTTAAAAGACGAGAAAATGGGAGAGCAATTCTATAGGGGATTATCAATTATAAACCAGTTGTATAGAAATGGTTAAGATTAAAAAATTCTGGAACTATTTTTTTCCTGAAGTATAGAGTGCTGTATAAATTGAATAAGTTCATCACTTGTTATATGTCTTTAGCTTCCACATAGTTCTCTCATTAGGAAATAAACTCTAGTATTAATTTCAATTTGACAATTGTGATCTGATGCTATATCATGTGTAACTTTATGAAACACACAAGGAAATAAACTGTGTTGTCCACAAAATTATAATATCGCAAGAAAATACAAGGTTAATCCAGTTGTACATTATTCCCATTCACGGCACACATAAATTTGCCATGTTTCAATCAATAGAATGAGCAGGTTTGCTTGAGGCTAACATTTCATTCAAATTAACATTATTATGAGTAAAATTTGAGTTATGCCTCTTAAATATTATTACAAATCATTTGTTGGTTTAGTGCTTGCGTTCAGCAAAATATTGCCCAGAGGGAGAGATGAGGAAGGGGTTAAAGCACTTGCAGGTTGGTGAGTGAGAATACAGGTATTTATTTTGATTTCCAGTCACATGGTATTTTAATAACCAATGACTTTAGCGAAATGTAGCAATATGAGAGGTCATGCAAATCCAGAACTAAGCAGCTTCAAACATCTACCTTAAATTCAAAGGTAGAAGGTGTGCAGGAAACCAAGCATGAGGATGTATAATCAGAGCCACCTTTCCTGACTCAACGAGACTAAGCCTCAGGTACGGAAACTAATCTTCTATCTTGAATCATTGAGTGGGAACTTTTGGCTGGTTTAATAATTAATACATGATGCAGCAATATTTCTGGTTTCTTGTTTCATTACATTTAAATAAATAGACAAATTGACCAAGGTGACACACCTATTACTTCGAGTTGTCAAGATGAACAGCATTGTCATATTTTTTTGAAATACTCAGAAAATGATCAGCTCGTATTTAGCATTTCTTTTGGAAAATTCATCCCTTGTACTGGATCGGATCACTGACCTGTTCTGTTAGTACACACCTTGAGCTTCCAGTGCCTGTGAGTAGCACCTTAGCCTTAATATGCAAGCTTAGTACGACAGGTAGAGTGGTGACCGACAATCAGCATGTTTTTCGTAAACTGTTGTCTTGTGAACTTTAGCCAAGCATTCACTTTTTGTGAGAAACAGTACGTGGATTTGAGAGGTGTATGTTTTAATGCAATATGTTACTTTAATTTTGCTGCACATTTCATTGTTCAATCTTTAAGCAAGCTCCTGTAGCAGGTACAAAGCTATAGGTGGTTAGTCAGAAAGGGGAGTTCCATAAGAAAAAATAGATTCCAATATTGCACAGCTCGATCACCGCTTTCCCTTGGTTTTTTGAGTACTTTTACGGCACATCTTGGTGCGGGTAAGGAATACAGTTTATTATAAACATATGGCTTGAAATGAGGCCACACCCTAATGAGTTAACGAGCAACTTCACTTCAAAAATACACTTTGACAAATATCAGGATTACTGTAAACGTTAATGGCTCAGACTTTGAACTTGCATCTGCTGCAATAGGCTTTGTAGAATGTTAGTTAGTGAAATTTCACTTTTTACAATGAGTTGATATGACCCTTACATGAAAAGAATATTTTTATCACAAGGCATCTGAATAGCATTATAAAAGATGGGTTGATAACTACCTTCTATTTATCTATGATTTTCCCAATCTGGAAAAGCAGCTTTAGGCTTGAAATCACTCTACAAATATATTTTGTATTCATATTAATCATGTGCAAACAGAACTTGGCTCAGAGGATGCAGTTTTACATTAATTGTAAGGAACTAGAGCAGAATAATGTGTAGTGTTAATACAGTAAAGTATTTCTCCCCTCATACTAGATGAAAGTTCAGAGAAAAAGTCAGTGGATGCATTTTGTGGAAGGCATACATAGTAATAGCCAGTTTCCACTGGAGGTTTAGCAGACCACAATGGTGCCACATGTAGTAACTCATAGATCCAAAGACATCGGTTCAATCTTAACTTCTGCTACTGCTTCTGTGAAGTTTACGCATTTTCCCATGGGTGGTCCAGTTGCCTTCCCTGTAGGTGCTGGATGGGTCAGTTAATTAGCTACTGTAAATTACCCATGATGTGGATGGGTGGTGGTTGGGGGTGAGGAAAATGAAGCTGATGAGGATGTAAAAAGCAAAGCAGGATTATTGTAGGTGGATCTTAGTAATCTGTGTAGATGCCGTGGTCCAAAAGATCTGTTTCAATAAGCACATTATCAAATCATTGCAGAACACTCCTAATTCTCATTACATTGAAATCAACACAATAATAAATGTTTTGCTCCATAGAAAGATATCCAATTTGCTCTTGAATTTGCAACTGTCTCAATGTTAAGGTTGCGTTACTGTAACACCTAGCAATACTTTTAATTATAATTTGTAAATTTAGGGCAGCAATGGGGCTCCAATGTCCCGTGTTCAATCCCAATCTCATGCACTCTCCATTTAAAGTTCCCTATGTTGCCACATGGATTTCCAGTTTACTAGTTTCCTCACATAAAGATGTGCTGGTTGTTAGGTTAATTGTCTACTATAATTACCCCTTATGTAGGTAAATGGTGGAAGGATGACGATGGAGGGGAAGCTGAGACAGTATTATTGAGCACGAGTAAGGAAGTAGGTTATAGGAGAATAGGAATGGGAGAATGATGACGTTACTCTGAGAGCCAGTATAGACTCAGAGGGCCGAAGGGCCTCCAACTACGTCATAAGGAGACATGGAAAGTGTCTAGTGGTTAAAGAGACATTGGTTACGTTTCAGTGCAGAAATAAGAACCGTATTACTTAAAAAAATGTATATTTCAAATGGAAATGTTTCCAATGGGTAGCTGACATTTTCTGATCAGTGGGATTTTTTGGCGAGTAGATTCTATGTGAAATGCCTGTGACATGGTCTTGAATGCTTAGTTTCCTCTGTGCCATAGTGGAATTGCAAGGACAGATACATACTGTAAATGTCGGCAGTATTTTAAAGTGTGATTAATTAATGTGAAACAGAAAGGTCACACTGGTTGGAAATCCAAAACAAACAACAAAAGAGGAACAAAAATCAGATTTATGGTTCCAGAGAGAAAGGATATCAGTGCAAAATGAAAGGTACTTTAGATATTATATAATTTGATAAGGAAGATGTATAGCTTTCATTATACATTATGATCTTTAAATGCCTATTACAAAAAATTCTATTGTTATGACTAGATATGGGCAAGGAAAAAGGCAACACGGCAAGATTTTTGGAAAAAAATATACATAACAGTGAAATTTAAAGGCTTAAGCTTGTCATAGGGCAGTTTTAACTCATAAGCAGGCTGCAGAAGAGTGCAAACAATTTGGCCTTGAGCACATTGCAAGTGAGATGTGGATCCTTGTCAGGCATTCTGAGGTGGTTCATTGCTTTGATAAGACCATAAAACCATAAGACAAAGGAGCAGAACTCGGCCATTCGGCCCATTGAGTCTGCTCCGCCATTTTATCATGAGCTGATCCATTCTTCCATTTAGTCCTACTCCCCTGCCTTCTCACCATAACCTTTGATGCCCTGGCTACTCAGATACCTATCAATCTCTGCCTTAAATACACCCAATGACTTGGCCTCCACTGCCGCCAGTGGCAACAAATTCCATAGATTCACCACCCTCTGGCTAAAAGATAAGAGTGAAGATGTATCAGCTTTTTTAAACCAAGACTAGCAATCTGACCGGGGATTTGGGGACGAAAACAGGAAGGGAACAATAGATTGAAAATGGAATATCAGTGGTTACTGAACAAAGCATTTACTCTCCAGCTCCACTTATTGGTAGATTTAAGAAAAAGCATTAAGTTACCATTGAGAAGGTGACTGCGATACTCTCTGTTTGGGTTTCACTTTCAACTCCACCTCTGAGACAAAGCAGAACAAGTCTAGTAACTGCTTTTATGAGAATTATTGAAATAATTAGGGTAATAATTATTGAATAATAGATAGATAGTCTGCAATCTGCAGTCAGTTGTATTTTTGCATCTTAATTTTCATGTTGTACAGAAGACGGGCCAATTGCTCCCTCCTTTTTTAAAAACATTTCTTGAACAATTTCATGCAATCACTTGCTCTTTTATATGGACACATGGAAAATCTTTCCAGGCTTTACTTATACAGAAGTAATTTATTTAAAATTCAGAAAATACTGAGAATTGGAGTGTTTTTTTTTTGTTGGTGATTTATGTGACCACTACCTACCATTCCTATGTCATGTTGTTAAAACATACAATCAGGGTGTAGTTATGTAGGTATGCTGAGCAATAGTTTACCCTTAATTGAAAGGCAAAACTAAAACCAATCTCCAGTAAAACAGTTGTTTGACATTGTAATCTGCAGCTAAACAGAGCAGCAATGAGAGCAAATACAAGCATCCAATTAATCTAATACTTATTTAATGATTTTTCAAAACATGCAATTATTTGTCTTTTATTTATTTAAAATCCTATCTCCACGCACCAGAGATTCTATGAGGTATATTGTTTACAATGCTGCTTGCTTTAAGGCACAGCATGGAATCAAATTATCAGCATGGCAGGTTTTCCTGGGCTGCCTTAAACAAGAAAATTAAGTCACATTAATGTTGATATGAAACATCGGGTTTATAGGTCAACAAACTGTATGCAGTACATTGCTTACATTCTATTTCTGTAGCCAAAATGGCACCCAAAAATAAGGCAAGTTCTCCCTCTCTTTCCATCAGGCCTGTGGGTTGATTGAGCAAATTCAATCAACCTGTATTGGTCCCCTGCGTTCTGTTTTTTTTACCCCCTTGGGTAATACAGGCAGTACTGAGATGTCCATAAGTTAATTTCACTGCAAGTCAGAAAAGTTCCTTGCCTATAGCTATCCATATCATATTGCTATACATACAGCAACCACAATTCATTCATTTCATTGAATATTCACCCTGACACTACCACAATTAAACTAATGATATCTATACTGTAACCAATCATTAATGAATAATAAACATTTTGTGGTATTATCAGACATCCCACCCTGCAAAAACTCATTTCAGGGAGGTCTCAACTGGAAGTCTCAACCTCATAGCAGTCTGTGTCAATGAATTTGTTAATTTTGCAAGACATCAGATCACAAGTGTTTTGAGAGACAGCTGACTTCTGAATTCTGTCTTAATGTGCCATGTTCACAATAGCTGCTGTCTTGGTTGATGAGCAGGCATAGTTTTTTGCTGTTTCTGAATCAGGAAACATTTTCCTGAATAGCTTGCCTGTGTGCTTACACACCTGGAATGGCAGGTTATGCTCAACGCTGAAAGATATAAAGTACACCTCAGCTCTAGTGACATTCTCTGTCAGATTTTGGTTTTCTGCTGAAAAGAACTGTGAAATACTTGAGCAGCCTTCCCTGCGCTTACCCTCCCTAATAGGTGGTGATTCCTAAAAGAAATAAAAGCATAAGGTGTATCCTTATTACAGGTGTGTGCCGCTTAACATCCATTTGGACAACGTCCGATCGCATATACGTCCATAGTCACACACACTCACACAAAGATTGCCTGCAATAGTTGGGATCAGAACTTACTTTTTTACATCGAAATGGGGGATTTTAAATGAGTGATTTAGAAGTTCTGTTTCTTCAAGTTCAAGTTTATTGTCATCTGGCTGATTGTCCACAAACGAAACAACCTCTGTCCGAACCACGGTGTAGCCACAATACATATATCATGCACACCACATAAAACAATATATTACCATATTATTTAATAAAGTGTAATTTAAAATGCATATAAAGTGCACAGCACAGGTAAACAGTTCACTGTCATAATGAGGAGACCTCGGTGGGGGCCGGGTATTTATTAAAATCGTTTTTTCTTCTGAAAATGGCTGTCCTTAAACCCAGCCCATCGCGGGCTTTAATGTACCTGTAAGTGGAAGTGTTTCAGGAAAAAATACCCCAAAGAATTTGCTTGCTGTGTGCGCGTTTTTAAAGATGTCTTAGCAGACGATTTTGGAATTTCGCTCCAATTTAAACCCTGCTCTAATCCCCTTTAAGACACCAATGCGCCCCGCCCATATAGGACAGCCTCGCGTAGTCAGGTTGTCACCGCCAGCCTTGGGAATTTTTTCGCCAGGCTTTTGTACTTCATCACCGACAGTTGTTCGGATCATTTCAGCATCATTACAGAGGGCAGGAACTGAACTGATGGAATATGGAAGAGAGAGAGAGGTCGACAGTAAAGCCCGCCCACAGAGAAAACTGATAGGTCTACTTAGCACAAAGAGAGATAAAGCAGGATTCATTCATTTTCTTTCTTTTTTTTCCCCTCTCCCTCTCTAAAAAATCGATTTCCGGGGGTATTGTATATAATTTGCGGGCATCAGGGAGCCGCTATCGATATGTGGAAGACTCCCGGAACTCCTGGGAGAGGTGGGATGTCTGTATTATTACGATCCTGAAAAATAATTTACCGACATATGAGAGAATTTGCATAGAATCAGATTTCCGTTAAATCAGGACAGCAATAACCCAGGGAGTCCCTGGTATATGATGCACAAACACAATAAACCGGCTCATTGTGCCTGATGCTCACTATTTTACTCTGCATGGTCTGCGTGCTCTGGATGTAACACCGGGGCAATGCATTACTTAGGATAATTTTGCCTATTTATGTGTTTTTTTGTTTAATTGTTCTCTTATACTGACTGGCTCCTTTGGCAAATTAAAAAAAAGTAACTCAGTTTTACCATAACATTTTGTGATAACCATTAAAATGTGATAAGGCTACTTAAATATGAACCAATTTTTAATGTATCATAACAGTTAGAAATAGAAAGTATGTTCACCACAGAAGTCTGAAGGGCTATCAGCTGTGATCTGGGGCTGATAAATGAAAATGTAACATCACTATTCAGTAACGAGAAAAAGCAGGATACTACAGATTAGTTGTACTAACATCATCATTTGGGAAGATGCTGGAATCGAAAATTAAGGTGGCAATGGCCACTCAATTTAGAAAATCATAAGGTAATCAAGTACAGATAATTTGGTTTAAAGAAAAGGAAAATCACATTTGATAAATTCGCTCTAGTTCTTTAAGTGTGTAATGAATAGAATGAATAAAGGAAAACAAGCAGATGTGGATTTCTAGTAGACATCCATTAAAATTCCACATAAAATTACTGCACAGAAGAAGATAGGATTGGGTAAAATATTGGCATGGACAAAGAATCAGCTAACTAACAGAAAACAGCCGGGTAGTTTTCAAACTGGCACTTGAACTAGCAGAACCATTTAAAAATTGTATTAATGACGGATGAAGAGATTGAGTATACTGTAGTCATATTCAGCAATGATACATGGACAGGTAGGTTAATAAGTTGTCAAGAAGAATTAAAGAGCCCACCAGTGGATACAAATAGGGTAGTAGGCAAGATTTCAAATGAAGCATAATGTAGGAAAATATCAGATTATCTACAATGGAAAGAACGAAAAACTTTTTTTTGTATTAATGGTGTGAGCTGACAAAATGTCACAGTACAATGGAAACTGTGGTCCTAGATCATAGCACACAAAGCCTATAAATGGTAACGCTAATAGAATATTGGCTTTCCAATTTCCAATTTTATTTTACAAGCAGATTTTGATGCAGTATGAGACCGTGCCTGGAGTACACTGCACAGTTTTGGTGTCAATATTTTAGGAAGGGTACACTTGCATTGGAGACTGTGCAGAGAACATTCAGTAGGTTAATGAAGGAACTGACATATTACTTTGAGCAAATTAGACTTTTACCTCACTTGATTGTAGAAGAAAGAGGGTTGATGTATTTGAATATGTAAGATTATGAGGGAGGATACTGAGAGAATGTTTCCCCTAGTCTGGAACTAGGGAACACAGTCATTTGTTTCAGACAGAAATAAGGAAGAATTTCTTCTCTGAGAGGGTCAGAGAGTCATATAGCATGGAAATAGGTCCTTTCACCCAATTGGTTCACATTGGCCAAGGTTCCCATCTAAACTAGTCACATTTGCCTGCAATTGGCTCGTATCCCTTTAAATCAGGGGTTCCCAACCTTTTTTATGCCATGGACCCCTGTTCTAAAACCTTTCCTATCCATCTACCTTCTAAATGTTGTTAATGTACCTGCCTCAACCACTCCCTCTGGCAGTTCTTACTGACCACCTTCTGGGTACAAAATTTGCCCCTCGGGTTCCTCTGAAATCTCTCCCCTCTCAACTCATACCTATGACCTATCTTTCTTGAATCCCCAACCCTGGGAAAAAGACTAGGAGCTTTGCACTCATGATTTTATACACCTCTATAACATCACACCTCATTCTTCTACACTCCAGTGAAAAAAGTTCCAACCCGTTCAAATTCTCTCCATAACTTAAGTCTTTCAAGTCCCAGCAACAGCTGAGTCACCAGATATCCAGTTTACTTTAACCCCTTTTTGCAGAGGTATGTTAGCATTTATTGAGAGATTATCGAGACCCTGAAAAGATTCTAATAACCGAAAGTTAGTACAAGGTGAGTACTTTTAAGTGAAAATATGCAAACTAGTAAAGTGAAAATATGCAAAGAACAGGATTTTTTTTTTAATCTCTCCAATTCCATTAAGAGAGAAGATCATCAATGAAATGGGTGGGAATTAAATAATATTTTGAAACACTGGAGATTTTCAGAATTTACCAAAGGGTCCATTACATAAATAAGGAGTTCAATATTCCACACCATCAATGTGTGATCACAGACTAGCAAGGAAACTTGCCAGAAAGTGTTATAAGGAAGAAAAAGTAAACAAAAAGAAGACTCGTCCTGCTGAAAGGTCTTGGCCCAAAACATCAAATGTACACTTTTCCATAGATGCTGCCCAGCCTGCTGAGTTCCTCCAGCATTTAGTGTGCATTGCTTGGATTTCCAGCATCTGCAGATTTCCTCTTGTTTGGAAGAAAACCACATTTATTCTGCCTTTTAACAATTGCTGCAACTGTTGGATTAGTCTCTCAACATTAGAAAAAGGATAACATCTGTATAATCACAGAGCAGGAGAATGAATAAGAACCAGGTTTTCTGGACAGGGTTTGTTGCTGCCTTCAACAATTTAATAATCTCACCGGCGCAGATTTCTCCAGGCATCAGCCGGCTGTAAGGAACCTCTGGTATCTAGAAATGGCGACATCATTAAATTAACTGAGGCCAGTTACAGCAAAACATACATTTGAAGGCCAACTTTTCAAACATTAACATGCAACTGAAACTGTAGAAGCTTTTGCAGCAAACAGACTTTTAACATTAAAAAAGGTTATTATTTTCAATAGCATGAGATTTTGAGTGGAGTAGCCATTGGAGCTGTTGCCACACAACACTAGTGACTTGGGTTCAATCCTGACCTCATTGTGGTGTGTGTGGAATTTACATGCCTTCTTTGCATGTGTTTATTTTTGGTGTTATGATTTTCTCTCACATCACAAAGATCTGTGTGTTGGTAAGTCAACTGATGAGTGTAAATTGCCCTAGTGTGGAGGTGAGTAGCATAAATTGCAGGAAGTTGAAAGGGATACAGGAAGAATGAAAAATGGAATTAATATAAATGGCCATTTCATGGTCTTCACAGACTTAGTGAGCCAAAGGGTCTATTTCTGTGCTGTTTGACTCTACATCAACACAGCTGAGCTGCAGAGATTATAAAGCAGTGACCATGGACTAGCAGAGTCATAGAATGATAGAATAGAATAGCACAGAGCATTTATCCCAATGAGTCCTGGCCCAGCCAACTAGACCCAATTTCCTCTATCTGGCCAATATCCCTCTAAGCATTGTCCCTCCATGTACCTATGCAAGTGGTTCTTAAACGATAAAATTCTACCCATTTCAATCACTTCCTCAGGTCATTTTATACTCTCAACACCCTCTGCATGAAAAAAGTTCTCATCAGATACCTTTTAGATCCTTTCACTCTCACCCCAAATCTACGTCCCTCATTTTGGTCTCATCTACCCCAGGGAAAATACTGTTACTATCAGTCTTTTGTCTCTCATAATTTTAAACATTTCTATAATAAGATCATCCCTCATCCTCCTACTTTCCAAGGAATAAAAACCTAGCCTTGCAACCTCTCTGTATAATTCAAGCCTTCAGATACTGAAAGCATCCTTGTAAATCATGCCCACATACTTTCCAGTTTAACCTTGTCTTTCCTATAATAGAGTAACCAGTACTCTAAGTGCACTATCACCAAGGAGTCACACAAATACAACATAACATCTGAAATGCTGTACTCAATGCCTTGACTGATGATGGCTAAACACCTCTTTTCACCACCCTGTCTACCTGCAGCACTGCTTTCAACTAACTATACACTTGTACTCCTAAATTTTCTGTTCCATTACCTCATGCCCAGCCTAGATTAAGCCTTAATCTAGTTTGTCTTTCCAAAATGCATCATCTCACTCTTAACTATATTGAAATTTATTTACCACTCCTCAACCCACTTTTCTAAACGATCAATATCCCCCTGCGATCGACAATATCCTTCTTCACTATACAACAGCACATCTTAGTTTTGTGCCATCAACAAATTCACTGATCAAGCCTTGGGCATTTCTATCCAAATCAATTTATATAAAGAATAACAAGGGTCCCAACACAGACCTCTGTAGCACACCATTAGTCACCAGCTTCCATTCTGAGAAACAACCTTCAAAAAACACTCTGCTTCCTACCGCTGAGTTAATTTTGAATCCATTTAACTAGCTCTCCCTGGTTGCCATGGAACCTGACCTTCCAAATGAGTCTACAATGTTAGGACTTTGTCGAAGACTTTACCAAAGACCCAAAGTGACAGCATCCCCTCCCCTGCCCTCATCCGCCTTTTTGGTTACATCTTCATAAAACTCTAGAAGCTTCAACAAGCATGACATAGCCATGCTGACTCCCCCTAAGTAAATACCTCAAACAATTTTGAACAATTGAATTCATAAGCATAGATCTTCAAAGCAAACTGAATCTGATAGAATTGGTTGGAGACAAAACAGGTTCAAGCAAATACAAAACCAAGCAAAGGGCTCAGGTAACTTTTTTGGGAGAAAAGCAATATGAATGCCACAAATCAGAATTTAGCATAGAAGAAGTACATTTAGCAATGACTGAAATTATGGTAGTACTGGAAGATAGGTAGATATGAGACTCAAGTATAGAACAAGACTGAAATCCAGACCTCAGTCGGGCACAGTCAGAGCACACAGCACCAAGCATTGTAGAGCCCCAAACAGGCTCACTCTCATGCAACAATACATTTATAAAGTTGTGCAGTTATCTATAAACAGCCACCCAATCTGACATGAAATACAAGGACTTAATGTATTGTTCATATCAGACCTGAGCTGAACCCAAAAAAAATGTGTTAAAAATAGACAACGTAGGACATTCTTTTCACCGTCACTCAGTCATGTCGATACAGGTCAGGTGGCCAGCCTCCCGTAGGAAGCCCAAAATGTTCCCAATTCCTCACGAAGGGATAATTAGATGTGAAAGGAAACATTACTTGGATCAAAACCATGAGATAAACCCATCCTCTCTGGGAAATGCCACCTTGCAAAAGTATTATTCAATAGGAAATTTTAAAAGTTGGCTGAAAGTAACCAATAACACAGAACAGAGAAGTCATCCATCTCTATAAATCTATACCACCATTTATTTGGTTCATTACTAATCTGTATCCCATTTTACTCACCTTTCAGCCATTAGCCTTGGACACCCCATCTCCCCAAAAGCAAACATCCATTCAACTCAGTTTTTAATATTTTAATCAATCCAGCATCCACAGTATTTTCAGCATGAGTTTCTTATTTCCACCACCACTTATACAAAAGAAGTGCTTTCTGATTTTGTTCCCAATTTGCAAAGTTTTGTTCAAAAGACAGTGGTCATTTGTTTTAAATCCTCTCAACAAATAATATTGGTTCATTGTATCTACCTTATAGAACATAGAATAGTACAGCACAGTACAGGCCCTTCGGCCCACATTGTTGTGCCGACCCTCAAACCCTGCCTACCATATAACCACCCACCTTAAATTCCTCCATATATCTGTCTAGTAGTCTCTTAAATTTCACAGTGTATCTGCCTCCACCACTGACTCAGGCAGTGTACTCCACGCACCAACCACTCTCTGAGTAAAAAACCTTCCTTTAATATCCCCTTTGAACTTCCCACCCCTTACCTTAAAGCCATGTCCCCTTGTGTTGATCAGTGGTGCCCTGGGGAAGAGGCGCTGGCTATCCACTCTATCTATTACTCTTAATACCTTGTATACCTCTATCATGTCTCCTCTCATCCTCCTTCTCTCCAAAGAGTAAAGCCCTAGCTCCCTTTATCTCTGATCATAATCCATACTCTCTAAACCAGGCAGCATCCTGGTAAGTCTCTTCTGTACCCTTTCCAATTCTTCCACATCCTTCCTATAGTAAGGCAACCAGAACTGGACACAGTACTCCAAGTGTGGCCTAACCAGAGTTTTATGGAGCTGCATCATTACCTCACGACTCTTAAACTCTATCCCTCGACTTATGAAAACTAACACCCTATAAGCTTTCTTAATTACCCTATCCACCTGTGAGGCAACTTTCAGGAATCTGTGGACACGTACCCCCAGATCCCTCTGCTCCTCCACACTACCAAGTATCCTGCCATTTACTTTGTAAAATGGAATTTTTACTTTATACTTTATGGAATTCGTTATCTGCTTAGGCAATTCCACTGGATCATTCTTCCCTTTTATAAACTAATGGGAGGACAAATAGGTTTATAGAATCTGTTCTTGTAATTTAACCCTTTAAATTCCAATATTATCCCAGTCAATCTGCCTTGCACCTTGTCTGTGGTCAATATATGATGGCTGAGGTCTGGTGCCAGAACTAAGTGTAACATTCTGGATGGGGTCTGATCAAAACTTTGTGTGATAGATGTCTCATTTTTATATTCCATCCTGTTTCAGGCAAGACCAAGATTCAATTAGGTTTTTAGATGGCATTTTTTAATTGTCGTACCACCATCTAGTGAGACATACATTCAAATTCTGTTCCAGTTCTAAAGTTCCTAGTATCTTGTAAATAAAATTTTCCACTTCCTCTTTCATGTTTCCAAAGCGACTGATTTTGCATTTCATTGCAAACAAGGAAGTGCTGCGACTATTTTTTGCAGTCACAAACATACAAATCAAACTATGCTCTAAAATAAAAATTACAATAAGATTTTTGTTCAATAACAGCATCAGACCTAGGATATTACACAGTTATACAGAAGACTTAGAATAATTGGCATGATTTTATATGTTTTTCCTGTACTTGCAAGTGTGGGTCAAACATTTATTTTCTTATCAAAAGTACCACACACATACAAAATGCTGGAGAAACTCAGCAGGCCAGGCAGCATCTATGGAAAGGAATAAAGAATCGCTGCTTCAGGCCGAGGCCCTTCATCAGGACTTCCTCTTATCAAATGGATTTTTGATTCGTGTTTGACAAGGAAATGAAGGGTAGACGAGTAACAAAAATATCTATCATAGTGAATGCATGGCAAAATTAAGACACAAGTAAAATCTAACTGAAAAGATGCACAGAGAAAATAAAATCACACTGAAGTATACAATCAATTCAATCATCAAAAGAAATGTAAAATGGTAGCAACTTGCAAGCACTTAAAACTATTATTGAGTTAATAGCTCATCTGTTCGAAGAGTAAAGACTACTTTATAGCCCACTTTTAAATTACTTTGCATCTCACATATGAAACACTGAATGTATGCACAGAAACCTTTTAATCATACAAGGATCCTGGGAGGATGCAATATCAAGACTATTCTGCCTTGTGCTTTATAACAGATTTTTGGCATGTACTGTATTACGGCAGCACAGCAGGGTTGACTAGAATAGCAACAATAGAACATATGGGGATGTTCTGAAAGGGAGGTGAAAATGCTATATTGTGGCGACCCACTTTCTGGCACCCACGAACCGGCTCACGAAACAGCGCGCGCAGGCAGAGGGCCGGCAGCAAAAAGGGCGCCAGGCCATCTTCACCAGCAGGGGGAAAATCCCGCGCGCAGAAAGGGTCTGGGAATATGCATTCCCCACATAGTCCCGCCCAGGGAGGGCGGGAACGGGAAGGCTTTAAAGTGGGCCGCGAAGTTTGAATAAATCTCTTGAATGCATCCTGTTTAATCATCTTACAGCCAGACAGCCTGAGAGGGCAGGTTGGAGTGTGGGCTGCTGCTGGAAGCTGGCTGTGTTTTGCTTGATGCGTGAGTGTGTTTTGGAACCTGTTGAGGAAAAGAGAGTGGGGAAGGAACGGAAATTGCTGGGAGGGGGTCGTGTGGGTCCGGTAATGGCGGACAAGATAAGAGGCGGGGTTGAGGGAAAGAAAGTGGAGAAGGAGAGGGATAGAGACTTGGGACCAGAGGTAGGCAGCTGGGGAGAGGTGGATTATTGTGAAGGGAGAAATAAAGGGAATGAGGAGGTAGTGAAGGGTTGGATGAATAAAAACCAAGACAAAGGGAATAAAAGAAGAAGAAATGATGGTGGAGAAAGCTCTGAAAGTGAGGAAGATGAACAAGCTCAGAGAGGAGGTGTTGTCATAATTAGGTTTAATGAGAAGGCTCAGGGACATATGAAGAAAATTAACCCGTTTGTGCTAACAACAACTCTGACAAATAAGATAGGGGAAATAGTATTTGCAAAAGTCCTTAATGATGGCAACTTATTGGTAAGATGTGCGAATGAGGAACAACTTGAGAAAGCACTCAAGCTAAAAGAGATAGGAAAATGCAAGGTGGAATACACTGGGAGGGTGGGAGCACAAAACAGTGGTTGTAAAGGAGTGATCACGGGGATACCAATGAGTATAAATATGGAGGAGATCAAGAGGAATATCAAAGGAGGGAAAATAATGAATGTTCAAAGACTGAAAACAACAAAGGAGGGAATGAAAAAGGAAAGTGAATCAGTATTGATTGAATTTGAAGAAGAAAGAGTGCCAAGGAAGGTGTTCCTGGGTTTCATGAGTTACCCAGTAAGGGTGTATGTGCCAAAGCCATTGAGGTGCTATAATTGTCAAAGGTTTGGACACGTGGCTAAAAACTGTAAAAGGCAGAGGAGATGTGCTAGATGTGGGGGTGATCATGAATATGGAAAGTGCGGAACAGGAGTTCAACCAAAATGCTGCAATTGTGGAGGAGCTCATAATGTTGCATATAGTGGGTGTGAGGTTGTGAGACGGGAGACTAAAATTCAAGAAATAAGAGTGAAAAGAAAGATCACTTATGCAGAAGCTGTAAGACTGTCAAGAGAACAGAATAATGCTCCTAATGAACAGGGAGCAATAGGGATACGAGAGATGCAACAAAGAACAAATGACAGGATTTATGTAGACAAAAAGGCTCTAGTAACATTCATTGCAGGAGTGATTAATAGTACTGCTGAGGTAAAGTCAAAAAGTGACAAAATTCAGCTGGTGGTAAAAGCAGCAGTAAACCATTTAGGGTTAGTAGGACTGACATGGGAGGAAGTGAGGGAGAACCTCAGTAATCAGTCAAGCCAGGAAGTGTCATGTGTTGGTTAATACTAATTATGGTGATTCTTTTACAATGGAATGCAAGGAGTTTACTGGCCAATAGCCAGGAATTCAAGCACTTTATTAAAGAAATGGTTGTAAAACCGGATGTAGTGTGTATTCAGGAAACTTGGTTGAAACCAACTTTAGACTTTGTGGTATATGGGTATGCAATGATAAGGAAAGATAGAAATCTAGGGGGAGGAGGGGGTTGTGCTATGTTAATCAAGCAAGGTATACCATATAGGGTACTGGAGAAAGGAGATGATCAGGAATACATAGTGGTGGAAGTGTGGGAGAGAGGGGAGGGAGTGGTTATAATTAACTACTACAATCCATGTAAAAGGTTGGATTTGGACAGCCTATTAAAGATACAAGGACAAAACAGACATAAAGTAGTGTGGTGTGCAGATTTCAATGCTCATAGCACAATATGGGGGGATCAGATTACAGATCCAAATGGAAAGGTAATTGAAGATTTGATGGAAGAAAGGGATTTGGTGTGTATGAATGATGGTAGCGGCACAAGGATAGATATAACAACAGGAACTGAGTCAGTGTTAGATATTACGTTAGTGTCTAATACCTTGGCTGGCATTAGTAACTGGGGAGTTTGGACTACTTCAACAGTAGGCAGTGATCACTACCCAGTTTTGTGTTCAGTGGGTGAAAGAGTTGAAATAAGACCAGTTGGCGGAACCCCAAAGTGGGTGTTTGAAAAAGCTGATTGGGGTAAGTTCTAGAAGTTGAGTGAAGAAGGGTTGACAAAGATTGATATTTCTGGAAATGTAGATGAATTAAACAGTCAGGTGACTTCAGCAATTATCATGGCAGCAGAAGGGTCTATACCTAGGAGTAAAAATAGGATGAATAGAAAACTGGTACCATGGTGGACAGAGGAATGTTGTCAGGCTGTAAAAAACAGAAATAGAGCATTCAGGCTAGTTAAAAGAACCCATAATATGCAGCATTTGGTTCAATATAAGAAAGCACAGGCAGTGGTGAGAAGAACTATACGTCAAGCTAAAAAGGCAAGTTGGAGGAGTTTTTGCGACAAGGTAGGAAGAACAACACCTGTGGGAGAGATATGGGGAATGATTAAGAGATGGGAGGAGATAGAAGGGAATGGGAATAACCAGTAATGATATCTGAGGAGGAAACTGCAGTCTCCAGAAGGGATAAGGCTGAGGTCATGGCCAAGTCATTTGTACTGATACACAGTTCAGAAAATTTGTCTGAAGAAGGGAGAAGAAGGAGGGAAAGAATAATGAGCCAACACCCAGGTGTGTTAAGCAGGAGGGAAGGAACAGATGATATAATTGATGATCCATTTACATTAGCAGAAATGGTGAGAGCAATAAAGAGATTGAGACCAACCTCCCCAGGGAAAGATCTGATATGCTCTGTGATGCTAAAAAATCTAGCAGAAGGAGCGCTCTTGAAGTTGCTGCATTTTTGTAACAGAGTGTGGGAGGAGGGAAGATTACCAAGTGCATGGAAAGAAGCAGTAGTAATTTCAATAAGGAAGCCTGGCAAGGATCTGTCAAAACCCACTAGCTACAGACCAATTGCATTAACATCAAGTATATGTAAGATAATGGAAAGGATGATAACAGAAAGGTTATCATATGAGCTTGAGAAAAGGGGAATGCTGGCAAGTTATCAGAGTGGTTTTAGAAAGGGGAGGAATTCCATGGACTCAGTGATTATGTTAGAGACTGAAATAAGGAAGGCCCAGGCAAATAGAGAGTCAGTAGTGGCAGTGTTCTTTGACATTGAAAAAGCCTATGATATGATGTGGAAGGAAGGATTATTAATTAAACTGCACAAGATGGGGGTTGGTGGGAGAGTTTTTAATTGGATTAAAGATTTTTTGTTTGGTAGAAAAATTCAAGTTCGGATTGGATCAGAATTATCAAAACAGTACATAGTGGAAAATGGCACACCTCAAGGTAGTGTGATTAGCCCATTACTTTTCATGATTATGATCAATGATGTCTTCACAAAAGTACCAGTGGATATAGGTAGGTCACTGTTTGCGGATGATGGGGCCTTGTGGAAAAGAGGCAGGAACATGGACTATATAATCAGGAAACTACAAGAAGCAATTGATGAAGTGATGGAGTGGGGTTATGATTGGGGATGTAGATTTTCAGTAGATAAAACTCAAACTGTATTTTTTACCAGGAAAAGGGTTGAGGTAGGGAAGAAGTTAAGGATGTATGGGGTTGAATTAGAAAGGGTTGCATCATTTAAATTTCTGGGAGTTATATTTGATTCACAATTAACATGGGCAGACCATATCAGGAAAGTTGAGGAGAAATGTAAAAAAGTAATAAATGTGATGAGATGTTTGACTGGTAGGGAATGGGGAGCAAGTTGTTCAGCTTTGAAGAGAATGTATGTGGCTTTAGTAAGGTCTGTATTGGATTATGGAAATATAGTATATGGATCAGCAGCTAGGTCTCTTATAAGGAAACTGGATGTGATTCAGGCTCAGGCCTTGAGAGTGTGCAGTGGAGCTTTTAAAACGTCACCAGTGTCAGCCCGACAGGTAGAAATGGGAATAATGCCTTTGGAACTAAGAAGGATGCAACTGATGGCAAACTACTGGGCTAACTTGCAGGGGCACAATGATTCTCACCCTACTAAAGGAGTGTTGCAGGAGTGCTGGGAAAATGGGAGGTTTCAGAGGGATACCCTTAGTCGGGTAGGGAATGATATCGCGAAAGAATGTGGAGTGTTTGATCTGAGGATAAGTCCTTCAGTAGTTTATCCAGTTGTAGCTCCATGGAAGCTTGTATGGCCTGACATAGACTGGCATTTGTTAGAAGTAAAAAGGAAAGAAAGATATAAAACAGATTTGGTAAATACATTTAACTGTCATGTGATGGAAAAGTATAGTGATTATACTCACATTTATACAGATGGTGCGAAGGAACCTGAAACAGGAGTGACAGGGTTTGGGGTGGTAATACCAGCAAAAGAAATTGGATTCAGCAGAAGAACATCTAATAAGTTAGGGGTGTTTACAGTGGAGATGCTGGCAGTATTGGTTGCGTTGCAATGGGTGCAGAAAGCCAGACCATCCAAAGCATTGATATGTTCAGATTCATCCTCAGTTCTAGCAAGTTTAAGGTCTTTTCACACAAACAGTCGGCAAGATGTACTTTATGAAGTCCTTCAGTTAGTTACAAGAATTGCAAATCAGGGAGGTCAGGTAAAATTTCTATGGGTTCCAGCACATGTAGGGGTGAAGGGGAATGAGAGGGTGGATGAGTTGGCAAAGAGGGTGTTAAAGAAAGAAAATGTGGAAATGCACATTCGTATCAGTAAAGCAGAGGTTAAGTGTGTAATCTGGGAAAAAGTCAACCGAATGTGGCAAGAAAGATGGGACAGGGAGGGGAAAGGGAGGCATTTATATCAAATACAAAAGAGTATTGCAGTTACTAGGGTAGGTAATGGAAACAGAAGAGGGGAAATTGTGTGGACTAGGTTAAGGCTGGGGCACTGTGCATTAAACAAAACATTGAAAATGATAGGGAAACACCAGACAGGATTGTGTGAGGAATGTCAGGAAGAGGAGTCAGTAGAACATGTAGTTCTGAGTTGCAGGAAGTATGGGATACAGAGAGAGATGATGAGAAATAAATTAAGGGAGTTGGGGATGCAGGAATTCACATTAAAAGGGTTGCTGGGCATGGGTGAGAGAGCACAAGTCTGGGTATTTTTAGCGTTTTTAAGGGGTACAGGGGTTTTTTATAGAATATGACGAATAAACAGGAATAGGATACTAGGATGGTCAAAGATGGGAGGGTGAAGTGTAGGGGTGTGTGTGTGTGTGTGTGTGTGTGTGTGTGTGTGTGTGTGTGTGTGTGTGAGAGATTGGGTGAAGGGGTTTAGAATGTATGTCTAGTGCACATTCTGGAGCAAAGGGTGGCGGTAATGCACCATTAAGCTGGATGCCAACCCCCGTAAAACAAGATACAGACAGACAGACAGAATAAATCTCTTTCATCGCAACTCTAACTCACCGACTCCGTGTGGTTATTCTAGCGCTGTGTGTAGCACATTACAATTGGTGAACCCGACAGCCCAAACGATATTTGGACCAGAGATGACCGACGCTGCATCTGTTCACGCAGTTTCGTTAAAACTGCCAAGCTTCTGGACGCTGGGACTCCATTTATGGTTCGAACAAGCAGAAGCACAATTCCACATTCGGCAGATAACCTCGGAGTCCACTCGCTACTACTACGTGCTGAGCTCCCTCGACCAGGAGACTGCTACACAAGTTGAGGAGTTTATACAGTCGCCCCCGGAGGACGGCAAATACACAGCATTCAAAGCCCTGCTCATAAGGACTTTCGGACTCTCACGGCGCGAACGAGCACGCCGCTTAATGCACCTGGATGGTTTGGGAGACAGGCCGCCATCGGCATTAATGAACGAAATGCTGGCCCTGGCTGAAGGACACAAACCCTGCCTCATGTTTGAGCAGGCGTTCCTATAGCAACTGCCCGAGGACATATGCCTGCTGCTGTCCGACGCAGATTTCAGCAACCCCTGGGAGGTGGCGGTCCGAGCAGATGTGCTGTGGAATGCCAGGAAAGAGAGAGGGGCATCCGTCGCACAGATCACCAAGCCGCCCGACCAGACCAGGCCCGGCAGCAGAGCCTACAAAACCCGGCGACGGGAGTGAGGAGCCCAACGAGCAATGGTGTTTCTACCACCAGCGGTGGGGCACAGAGGCCCGCCGCTGCAGACCACCCTGCAAATTCCCAGGAAACGCCAGGGCCAGCCGCCACTGACGGCTACGGCGGCTGGCCATCAGGACAGCCTCCTGTACGTCTGGGACAAGCAGTCGGGACGCCGCTTTTTGGTCGACACCGGAGCGGAGATCAGCGTCTTACCTCCAACGAGTTACGACACCCGCAACAGAGAACCGGGACCCACCCTGAGGGCCGCTAATAGCAGCACAATACGAACCTACGGCACCCGCACGGTGCGGCTACAGTTCAGCTCCAGCCGGTTCACGTGGGACTTCACACTGGCCGCCGTGGCCCAACCACTGCTGGGGGCAGATTTTCTACGAGCCCACAGCCTGCTGGTCGACCTGCAAGGGAAGCGATTAGTCCACGCCAAGACTTTTCAAACATTCTCCCTGGGTGAAGCACAGTTGCCAGCCCCACACCTGGACTCCATCACGCTGTCCGACGACGAATTCACCAGGGTCCTGGCGGATTTCCCATCAGCTCTGACACCGCAGTTCACGGCAGCCATGCCCAGACACGGAGTACAGCACCACATCCCGACCCAGGGACCACCCCTCCACGCCCGAGCTCCAACTGGCGAAGGAGGAGTTCAAGAAGATGGAGGAATTAGGGATCATACTACGGTCCGACAGCCCATGGGCCTCCCCCCTTCACATGGTGCCCAAGGCAACGGGGGGCTGGAGACCATGCGGTGACTACCGCAGACT
Organism: Mobula hypostoma; assembly: GCF_963921235.1. NCBI lineage: Eukaryota > Metazoa > Chordata > Chondrichthyes > Myliobatiformes > Myliobatidae > Mobula > Mobula hypostoma. The sequence continues at coordinate 71,499,369 of NC_086099.1, read as the reverse complement.
GAACGAGGCTACAACACCAGACCGCTACCCTGTGCCGCACATTCAAGACTTCGCAGCAAACCTACACGGCGCAAGGATCTTTTCCAAGGTAGACCTCATCCGGGGATACCATCAAATCCCTGTACATCCGGACGACATCCCCAAAACAGCACTTATCACCCCGTTCGGACTTTTCGAATTCCTCCGAATGCCGTTTGGTCTAAAGAATGCCGCACAGATTTTCCAGCGGCTAATGGACGCGGTGGGACGTGACCTGGACTTTGCATTCATCTATTTGGACGACATCCTCATAGCCAGAGCATCTGTCCCACCTCCGCCAGCTCTACTCCCGCCTGAGTGAATTCGGCCTTACAATCAATCCAACCAAATGCCAGTTCGGACACCATCGACTTCCTGGGCCACAGGATTACTAAAGACGGGGCAACCCCGCTGCCCGCCAAGGTAGACGCGGTCCGCCACTTCCCCCGACCCAACACAATCAAAGGCTTGCAGGAATTCGTGGGTATGGTGAATTTCTACCACCGTTTCCTCCCCTCAGCAGCCCGAACCATGCGCCCCTTGTTCACTCTAATGTTGGGTAAAGGCAAGGACATTACCTAGAACGAAGAGGCCGCAACCGCTTTCGTTAAAACCAAAGAAGCCTTGGCAAACGCCGCGATGCTAGTGCACCCCAGAACGGACGTTCCTACTGCCCTCACGGTGGACGCATCCAACACAGCGGTCGGTGGAGTGCTGGAACAACTCATCGAGGGTCGCTGGCAACCCCTGGCGTTCTCCAGCAAACACCTACGACCACCTGAACTCAACTACAGTGCTTTCGACCGGGAGCTATTGGCACTATACCTGGCAATCCGGCATTTCAGGTACTTCTTAGAAGGTAGGCCCTTCACCGCGTTCACAGACCACAAACCGCTTACCTTTGTGTTCATGAAGGTGTCCGACCCCTGGTCGTCCCGCCAGCAGCGACATCTGTCCTACATCTCCGAGTACACGACGGACATCTGGCATGTCTCGGGAAAGAACAATGTCATGGCAGACGCACTTTCCAGACCGACCATACAGGCCCTGTCCCAGGGGGTGGACTATGCAGCGCTGGCAGAGGCACAGCAGGCAGACGCTGAGATCCCCAGTTACAGGACTGCAGTCTCCAGTTTGCAGCTCCAAGACCTCCCCGTAGGCCCAGGTGAGAGGACCCTACTATGTGACGTAGCTACCGGCCAACCCCGCCCCGTCGTCCCGGCAGCCTGGCGCCGGCGGGTGTTCGAATCCATTCACAACTTAGTGCACCCCTCCATCAGGACAACCGTCCGGCTGGTCGCCAACAGGTTCGTGTGGCATGGACTGCGTAAACAGGTCAGTGAATGGGCCAAAACGTGCATGCAGTGCCAAACGGCCAAGGTGCAGCGACACACCAAGGCTCCACCGCAGCGGTTCCAACCCACCCGCCGGAGGTTCGACCACATCCATGTGGATATCGTGGGGCCCCTGCCAGTGTCACGAGGAGCGCGGTACCTCCTAACTATAATAGACCGATTCACCAGATGGCCAGAGGCAGTCCCGTTCAGCGACACCACCTCCGAATCCTGCGCCCGAGCACTGATCGCAACCTGGGTAGCACGCTTCGGGGTATCGGCCCACATTACCTCCGACAGGGGCACCCAGTTCACCTCCAGTCTGTGGTCAGGTATGGCCAACCTTTTAGGAACACAGCTACACCACACAACTGCCTACCACCCACAGTCGAACGGACTAGTGGAGCGCTTCCACCGTCACCTGAAATCGACTCTCATGACCCGCCTGGAGGGACCTAACTGGGTGGACGAACTTCCCTGGGTCCTGCTCGGAATCCGCACGGCGCCCAAAGAGGATCTACACACCTCGTCGGCCGAGTTGGTGTACGGCGCGCCCCGGGTAGTCCCAGGAGAGTTCATACCAGCCCCAAGGGGGCAAGAGGAAGAACCCACAGCAGTCCTGGACAGACTACGGGAGAGGCTCGGTAACCTGGCCCCCATCCCCACTTCACAGCACGGACAGAGCCCGACCTGCGTACCCAAAGACCTGCAGAACTGTAAGTTTCTTTTTGTACGACGGGGCGGACACCGGGCATCGCTACAGCGGCCCTACGAGGGGCCATTTAAGGTGATCAGGAACAACGGGTCCACGTTCGTGCTGGACATTGGGGGGAGAGAGGAGGTTTTCACGGTGGACCGACTCAAACCGGCCCATGTGGACTTGGCGCAGCCGGTCCAGGCTCAGGTACCGCGGCGCAGGGGCAGACCTCCCAAACAGAGGCCGATCCAGACTGTGGACATTGGGGGAGGTATCGCCGGTTCTGGGGGGGGGGGGGGTTACGTGGCGACCCACTTTCTGGCACACACGAACCGGCTCACAACAGCGCGCGCAGGCAGGGGACCGGCAGCAAAAAGGGCGCCAGGCCATCTTCACCAGCAGGGGGAAAATCCCGCGTGCAGGAAGGGTCTGGGAATATGCATTCCCCACAGCAGTCCCGCCCAGGGAGGGCGGGAACGGGAAGGCTTTAAAGCAGGCCGCGAAGTTTGAATAAATCTCTTTCATCGCAACTCTACCTCACCGACTCCGTGTGGTTATTCTAGCGCTGTGTGTAGCACATCGCTACAATATAATGTATAAAATCTTTTTTCTTTTGAGATAGTTAGGCGGTTTAGAAGAATTGATATGATTTTCTTGAATGGAGGAAAAAGCTCAATTGACCTTATGATGAATGCCTGTCTTTATTACATTCTTATGCTATTACATAGTTTGCTTTTATAAGGTAGATCGATGCATAGATTTAAGAGTTAGAGTATAGTACTTCTAAGACACAGGCACTGAACCTGCAGTATAACACACTGCAAGGTTATGAGAGAGAAAATGTTTGTTGTGATGCCAAAAAACAAGTCATAAATTAATAGCCCATTTTAGACCCCCATCCAATTTCTAACTTGCTTTGTCATTCACTTTAATTCACTATTGTTCATTTTGTACATCCAGTAGGCTTCCTCCTCGCTGTATGTTCTATTCTTTTACCCTGTTGTGCCCTGCAGTGCTGTCTTAGTACAATAAATGCCAGGAATTTGTCATAAAGTACTGCAGTATAAAACAGATTATATGCCACACCCTTCCTGATTCTTTCAATAATTAAAAGACCTGTTTGAATTATATGTCAACTCATTATAATATTATAATTTCTATCACTGGAAAAATATCAATATTTAAGACCTCTTTAAAAAAATTGGATTATCCTCTCAATACATCAGTGATAAAACAGCTGCCTGATATAAAATAATTATGATTTTTTAAATTATTTAGTATATTAAAATATTAGTATTAATAGTTTGCAACTGGAAAAATTATGAGGAGCAGCAAAACCCAGATGATCGCCCCTTTCTGCCTTAAACCATAGATTTTAAGGTTGATATCAGCGACCTCAGTACAAAGCAGCAATTATTTAAACCTACGATAATTTGACTTGGATAACTTTATGTAGGTATCAGCACAAACTTTCTTGGACATGACAAGCCACTGACATTTATTATTCCTTACTTGCAGAGTTAACATTCTTAACATTCTGTTAAGAATGTTCTGAATTTAGCCAGTGATTAATAAATCCCACTGAAACCTACCAAATGTAACTAGATTTACCTGGCTTAATCTCAACAAATCTTCTCATTAGGATGATTTGACTGCTTGTTAATCCCTGCCACTAGACTTAACTGGTCATCAAAGCTATCAAATTATCTGTTTGTTTGTCAACATTTCTGACATTCACAAACACTTGGAAACTAAAATTATCTTACTATTCCAAATTATTACAAAAGCAGAACTTCCTAAGAATACCAGAAATCTTAGCTGCTCTGGCCTATGGTCAGGCCACACTTAGATCCCCTCCAGTTCGCCTACCAGCCCCGATTAGGAGTTGAGGATGCCATTATCTACCTGCTGAACCGTGTCTACGCCCACCTGGACAAGCCAACGAGCACTATGAGGGTCATGTTTTTTGACTTCTCCAATGCATTCAAAACCATCCGCCCTGCTCTGCTGGGGGAGAAGCTGACAGCGATGCAGGTGGATGCTTCCCTGGTATCATGGATTCTTGATTACCTGACTGGCAGACCACAGTACGTGTGCTTGCAACACTGTGTGTCCGACAGAGTGATCAGCAGCACTGGGGCTCCACAGGGGACTGTCCTGTCTCCCTTTCTCTTCACCATTTACACCTCGGACTTCAACTACTGCACAGAGTCTTGTCATCTTCAGAAGTTTTCGGATGACTCTGCCGTAGTCGGATGCATCAGCAAGGGAGATGAGGTTGAGTACAGGGCTACGGTAGGAAACTTTGTCACATGGTGTGAGCAGAATTATCTGCAGCTTAATGTGAAAAAGACTAAGGAGCTGGTGGTAGACCTGAGGAGAGCTAAGGTACTGGTGACCCCTGTTTCCATCCAGGGGGTCAGTGTGGACATGGTGGAGGATTACACATACCTGGGGATACGAATTGACAATAAACTGGACTGGTCTAAGAACACTGAGGCTGTCTACAAGAAGGGTCAGAGCCGTCTCTATTTCCTGAGGAGACTGAGGTCCTTTAACATCTGCCGGACAATGCTGAGGATGTTCTCCGAGTCTGTGGTGGCCAGTGCTATCACGCTTGCTGTTGTGTGCTGGGGCAGCAGGCTGAGGGTTGCAGACACCAACAGAATCAACAAACTCATTCGTAAGGCCAGTGATGTTGTGGGGATGGAACTGGACTCTCTCACGGTGGTGTCTGAAAAGAGGATGCTGTCTAAGTTGAATGCCATCTTGGTCAATGTCTCCCATCCACTACATAATGTACTGGGTGGGCACGGGAGTACATTCAGCCAGAGACTCATTCCTCCGAGATGCAGCACAGAGCATCATAGGAAGTCATTCTTGCCTGTGGCCATCAAACTTTACAACTCCTCCCTTGGAGGGTCAGACACCCTGAGCCGATAGGCCGGTCCTGGATTTATTTCATAATTTACATATTACTATTTAACTATTCATGGTTCTATTACTATTTATTATTTATGGTACAACTGTAATGAAAATCAATTTCCCCCGGGATCAATAAAGTATGACTATGACTAAATAAACAAGCAATAGAATATGTTAGTTAACTCAATTAATGACGCATTGGTACAGCTAACCTTTTTCCTTGTTATTTTCTTCTGTATTTCTTAGGCATGTTGAGTTTAGAAGAATGAGGGGAGACCTCATAGAAACATGTTAAAAGGCATAGACAGAGTGGATGTGACAAAGTTGTTTCCCATGATTGTGGAGTCTAGTATGAGAGGGCATAACTTAAGGATTGAAGGGCGCTCTTTCAGAAGAGAAATACGAAGAAATTTTTTAGTCAGAGGGTGGTGAATCTATGGAATTTGTTGCCACGGGCAGCAGTGGAGGCCAAGTCATTGGGTGTATTTAAGGCAGAGATTGATAGGTATCTGAGTAGCCAGGGCATCAAAGGTTATAGTGAGAAGGCAGGGGAGTGGGACTAAATAGGAGAAAATGGATCAGCTCATGATAAAATGGCGGAGCAGACTCGATGGGCTAAATGGCCTACTTCTGCTCCTTTGTTTTGTGGTCTTATGGTATCCCAGCATAATCACTGCAAAACAGCACCCCTCCATGGGAGTCCTTAAATCCATCGTTGGAGCACAATAAAAATGACAGGGACAGCACTTTTCTGTAATTTAGGTCTTCCACATTGGTTCATGAATGCATTGGACTTCCAAGCTAACACAAAGTGGTGTCATAGGTAGTCAAGGTGGTGAAGAAGCCCTTTGGCATCCTGGCCTCCATCAGTCAGGGCACTGAGCCTAGCAGTTGGGCTGTAATTTTGCAGTTATATAATACTTCAGCAAGGCCATATTTGGAAGCTTGTGTTCAGTTTTGCAAAGCAAAGATGTCATTAAGCTGGAAAGAGTGCAGAGGAGATTTTTGAGCATATTGTTGAAACTCAAGGGACTGAGCTATGAAGAGGTTGAGTAGCTTAGGACTTCATTCATTGAAGCGTAGAACAATGAGTATTGTAGATAGGGTGTTACAGAGGTGTGCAAAATTGTGAGGGGATTAGGTAGGCTAAACTTGTACAGTCTCTTTCACAGGACTGGTGAATTAACAACTAGAACACTTAGGTTTAGGCTGAGAGGGGAGAAGTTTACGAGGAACCTAGGGTGGAACTTTTTTTTAAAAAAAGACAGAGGGCTGTCCATATACAGAAAGTGGTACCAGAGGGAGTGACGTAATAATATTAAAAGTGTTTTTATGGACCAAGTGCAGGCAAATGCGACGAGCTTAGATGGGACTCTTGGTTGCCATGGACCTTTGGGTGCAAAGGACCTGTGTCTAAGCTATGTCTAACAGGATTGAAGCAGGACACATATTACACACCTTGGCACTGTAAACAGAACATACTATTTTTGCAACTATTAAGGTCAATTGCAATTTCTTGTTGTTATATCATTTTTTTAATATTTTAAACAGCATATGCCTCCCAGGATTTGACCACTGCTGCTCAGATGGGGTGCAGGTGCTGTAGAATGATAAAAAGGTGAGTAAAATAGAGTTTTGGAGTCAAAATACTTAAAAAGATATCACATGCATCTGCTTGCTCATAACGTTTGCAGATCTCTGCATCAAATTTGCATTACGTTTAAACTTGAGCTCTTAATGACTGTTTATTTTTTTTGCTACTTCACCTAACTCCTAACTGTGGCCTACATTTCACCATATAATCCATGGCTTGACCATCAAATGTGGAAGCTTGAGTTGAACAGGAGGCCAGTATTCTTCTAAAAGATCAAGGATGACTTGTTTCCAATCCAGATTGGTGGATCCTAAGCTACTGTTGATGCGATTGCGAGAACCATAAGCTCTTCCTCAAATGAGGCAGAAGGTGCCCAGGTGTGAGATGACGTCCCCCTTCTGCTAGTTATAGAAGGCTTCTCCTGACACGTAACCTCCAAGCTCTCAATACCATCTTGAGAGCAGCAGTGAGCCAGATATTTCGAAAGGTCAGCGCGATGTTTTAAATTATAAAGCTAGCAGGAAGCAGCTTAAGTATGAAATTGGGAGAGCAAGAAGGGGCCATGGGAAGGCTTTGATGAGCAGGATTAAGGAAAACCCCGAGGTATTCTACAAGTATGTGAAGAGCAAGAGGATAAGATATGACAGAATAGGACCAATCAAGTGTGACAGTGGAAAAGTGTGTATGGAACCTGAGGAGGTAGCGGAGGTACTTAATGAATACTTTGCTTCAGTATTCACTATGGAAAAGGACCTTGGCATTTGTAGCAATGATTTACAGCAGACTGAAAAGCTTAAACATACGCTGGAGCTTTTGGAAAGCATCAAGTTGGATAAGTCACCGGGACGGGACAAGATATACCCGAGGCTATTGTGGGAAGTGAGGGAGGAGATTGCTGAGCCTCTAGCAATGATCTTTGCATCATCAATGGGGATAGGAGAGGTGCTGGAGGATTGGAGGGTTGCAGATGTTGTTCCCTTATTCAAGAAAAGGAGTAGAGATAGCCCAGAAAATTATAGACCAGTGAGTCTTACTTCACTGGTTGGTAAGTTGATGGAAAAGATCCTAAGATGCAGGATTTATGAACATTTGGAGAGGCATAATATGATTAGGAATAGTCAGCATGGCTTTGACAAAGGCAGATCATGCCTTACGAGCCCGGTTGAATTTTTTGAGGATGTGACAAAACACATTGATGAAGGTAGAGCAGTAGATGTAGTGCATATGGATTTCAGAAAGGCATTTGATAAGGTACCCCATGCAAGGCTTATTGAGAAAGTAAGGAGGCATGGGATCCAAGGGGACATTGCTTTGTGAATCCAGAACTGGCTTGCCCACAGAAGGCAAAGAGTGGTTGTAGACAGGTCATATTTTGCATGGAGTTCAGTGACAAGTAGTGTGCCTCAGGGATCTGTTCTGTGATTATTATAAATCACCTGGATGAGGAAGTGGAAGGATGGGTTAGTAAATTTGCTGATGAGACAAAGGTTGGGGGTGTTGTGGATAATGTGGAGGGCTGTCAGAGGTTCCAGCGGGACATCGATAGGATGCAAAACTGGGCTGAGAAGTGGCAGGTGGAGCTCAACCCAGCTAAGTATTACAGCGGTGCTCTGGAAGGATAGATTAAAGGGCTTGTCTAGGGAGGCTATTTGGGTAGAATTGAGGAATGTAGTAACACTTATAGGGGTGTATTATAGACCACCTAATGGGGAGCAAGAAGTGGAGGAGTAAATTTGTAAGGAGATAGCAGATATTTGTAGTAAGCACAAGGTTGTGATTGTGGGAGATTTTAATTTTCCACACATAGACTGGGAAGCCCATACTGTAAAAGGGCTGGATGGTTTGGAGTTTGTAAAATGTGTGCAGGATAGTTTTTCTGCAGCAAAACATAGAGGTACCAACTAGAGAAGGGGCAGTGTTGGATCTCCTATTAGGGAATGAGATAGGTCAGGTGACAGAAGTATGTGTTGGGAAGCACTTCGGGTCCAGTGATCACAATGCCATTAGTTTCAATATAATTATGGAGAAGGATAGGTCTGGACCCAGGTTTGAGATTTTTGATTGAAGAAAGGCTAACTTTGAGGAGATGTGAAAGGATTTAGAAGGAGTGGATTGGGACAAATTGTTTTATGGGATGGATGTAATACAGAAATGGAGGTCATTTAAAGGTGAAATTTTGAGGGTACAGAATCTTTATTTTCCTGTTAGGTTGAAGGGAAAGGTTAAAAGTTTGAGAGAGCCATGGTTTTCAAGGGATATTGGAAACTTGGTTCAGAAAAAAAGAGATATCTACAATAAATATAGGCAGCATGGAGTAAATGTGGTACTCGAGGAATATAAAGAATGTAAAAAGAATCTTAAGAAAGAAATTAGAAAAGCTAAAAGAAGATACGAAGTTGCTTTGGCAAGTAAGGTGAAAATAAATCCAAAGGGTTTCTACAGTTATATTAATAGCAAAAGGATAGTGAGGGATAAAATTGGTCCCTTAGAGAATCAGAGTGGACAGCTATGTGTGGAACCAAAAGAGATGGGGGAGATTTTGAACAATTTCTTCTCTTCGGTATTCACTAAGGAGAAGGATATTGAATTGTGTCAGGTAAGGGAAACAGGTAGGAAAGTTATGGAAACTATGATGATTAAAGAAGAGGAAGTACTGGTGCTTTTAAGGAATATAAAAGTGACTAAGTCTCCGGGTCCTGACAGGATATTCCCTAGGACCTTGAGGGAAATTAGTGTAGAAATAGCAGGGGCTCTGACAGAAATATTTCAAATCTCATTAGAAACGGGGATGGTGCTGGAGGATTGGCGTATTGTTCATGTTGTTCCATTGTTTAAAAAGGGTTCTAAGAGTAAACCTAGCAATTATTGGCCTGTGAGTTTGACGTCAGTGGTGGGTAAATTGATGGAAAGTATTCTTAGAGATGGTGTATATAATCATCTGGATAGACAGCGTCTGATTAGGAACAGTCAACATGGATTTGTGCGTGGAAGGTCATGTTTGACAAATCTTATTGAATTTTTTGAAGAGGTTACTAGGAAAGATGACGAGGGTAAAGCGGTGGATGTTGTCTATATGGACTTCAGTAAGGCCTTTGACAAGGTTCCACACGGAAGGTTAGTTAGGAAGGTTCAATCGTTAAGTATTAATATTGAATTAGTAAAATGGATTCAGCAGTGGCTGGATGGGAGATGCCAGAGAGTAGTGGTGGATAACTGTTTGTCAGATTGGCGGCCAGTGACTAGTGGTGTGCCTCAGGGATCTGTACTGGGTCCAATGTTGTTTGTCATATACACTAATGATCTGGATGATAGGGTGGTAAATTGGATTAGTAAGTATGCAGATGATACTAAGATAGGTGGTGTTGTGGATAATGAAGTAGGTTTTCAAAGCTTGCAGAGAGATTTATGTCAGTTAGAAGAGTGGGCTGAAAGATGGCAGATGGAGTTTAATACTGATAAATGTGATGTGCAACATTTTGGTAGGACTAATCAAAATAGGACATACATGGTAAATGGTAGGGCATTGAAGAATGCAGTAGAACAGAGGGATCTAGGAATATTGGTGCATAGTTCCCATAGATTCCATAGTGGAATCTCATGTGGATAGGGTGGTGAAGAAAGCTCTTGGTATGCTGGTGTTTATAAATCAGAGCATTGAGTATAGGAGTGGGGATGTAATGTTAAAATTATGCAAGGCATTGGTAAGGCTAAATTTGGAGTATTGTATACAGTTCTGGTCACTGAATTATAGGAAAGATGTCAACAAAATAGAGAGAATACAGAGAAGATTTACTAGAATGTTACCTGGATTTCAGCACCTAAGTTACAGAGAAAGGTTGAACAAGTTGGGTCTTTATTTTCTGGAGCATAGAAGGTTGAGGGGGGACTTAATAGAGGTATTTAAAATTATGAGGGGGGTAGATAGAGTTGACGTGGATGGGCTTTTTCCATTGAGAGTAGGGGAGATTCAAAGAAGAGAACAGGAGTTGAGAGTTAGGGGGCAAAAGTTTAGGGGTAACACAAGGGGGAACTTCTTTACTCAGAGAGTGGTAGCTGTGTGGAACGAGCTTCCAGCAGAAGTGGTAGAGGCAGGTTCGATATTGTCACTTGAGGAAAAATTGGATAGCTATATGGACACGAAGGGAATGGAGGGTTATGAGCTGAGTGCAGGTCAGTGGGACTATGTGAGAGTAAGCGTTCGGCATAGACTAGAAGGGCCAAGATGGCCTGTTTCCGTGCTGTAATCGTTATATGGTTATAAATGTGAAGTGGTTCATTTTGGTAGGTCAAATATGATGGCAGAATATAGTATTAATGGTAAGACTCTCGACAGTGTGGAGGATCAGAAGGACCTTGGGGTCCGAGTCCATTGGACACTCAAAGCTGCTGCACAGGTTGACTTTGTGGTTGAGAAAGCGTATGGTGCATTAGCATTCATCAATTGTGGGATTGAGTTTAAGAGCCGAGAGGTAATGTTACAGCTGGCCAGACCCCTCTTGGTGTACAGTGCTCAGTTCTGGTCACCTCACTACAGGAAGGATGTGGAAACTATAGAAAGGGTGCAGAGGAGATTTATAAGGATGTTGCCTGGATTGGGGAGCATGCCTTATGAGAGTAGGTTGAGTGAACTTGGCCTTTTCTCCTTGGAGCGACGGAGGATGAGAGGAAACCTGATAGAGGTGTATAAGATGATGAGAGGCATTGATCGTGTGGATAGTCAGAGGCTTTTTCCCAGGGCTGAAATGGCTAACATGAGAGGGCACAGATTTAAGGTGCTTGGAAGCAGGTACAGGAGAGATGTTGGGGGTAAGTTTTTTTAACGCAGAGAGTAGTGAGTGCGTGGAATGGGCTGCCAGCGACGGTGGTGGAGGCGGATACAATAGGCTCTTTTAAGAGAAATAAAAAAATAGAGGGCTATGGGTAACCCCAGGTAATTTCTGAAGTAAGTACATTTTCAGCACAGCATTGTGGGCCAAAGGGCCTGTATTGTGCTGTAGGTTTTCTATTTCTTTTTCAAGCAGCTTTGAGCACATCTTTAAACCACTTCCTTTACCTGCCTTGTAATCTCTTTCTTTGAAAGTACTTATAATAGAACAACTATTTCTAGAATCTGGTATTGTGGGTGCCAGCTTCTTGTTCTGAATGGTTTGTCATTTAAGCAGGACCAGATTCCCATAAATCTGAAACTTAGATCAGGTTCCACAGGAAGTTTGCTGGAGGTGAGGTGCGACACTACAGCGAAGCGGTCTTGACTGAGATTTACTCCAGAGTGCCATGCTGTGTTTCTGAACTTCTGCTATGTCATGGACTCTTTATTGAGTTCAGTGATGCATCATTGTCAAGCTGAGCAGAGGGACTGATGAGAGGCACTCAATATTACACCGTGGACTGAGAAATAAAACAGCATTAATTTGTCTGAAAGGAAGGTGAATGTTGATGTGTTTAATTATCTGTTATCATTATGTTATTTTTTGTTAATTTTTTCAGTTTTGCTTTTATTGATTTGTTTTAATTATTTAATTATTTAAATCGACTGGGGGGAAATGTTTGAATCCCACTGCAATCAAAGACATTTAAAAGCAAATTCAAAGCCCTCTGACAGTGGTTAATTTTCAAAAGCAAAGTGTTCTATGCCCGATGCCGACCCCATAGGCCTGAGTCGACGTAGTCAAAGTGTTCTGTGGGTAAAACTTCAGGATTTGGCACCCAAGGTCTTCTCAAAGTATGCAGCTCGCTCTGCCCTGGAAGGTGCCCTTTGAGAGTAGCAAATCTGTTCAGCTAGCTCTTCATACCCAGAACAAGTTAGCCGAGGTTAGTGGGAGCACCACAAGTAATGAGTCTGAGCATTGAGGTACGGGCCGGAGTAGTCATCATCACACCTGCTGAAATCTTAGTGGTCAGTCTGTGGGTCCGAAGCTCCAGATTCTCTGCTTTTCTACCTGTAGTACAGCAGGTCAGATAAAGTTCGCTTTAAGCTCATTCCCTCAAATGTGAGAGACAGCTGAGCTGTCTATCCAGGTCGAACAAGTCAATCCTTTAGTCCAGTCTTTCCTGGTAATCTTTACTATTCCTTAAAACACATTTCCTTCTCTCTGCTTCAGTTTATTCATATCAGCACAAATATATAAAACTAGCTGTCAAAAACATACTTCAAAACCTATTTTACAAAATCTTTGCATCATCAATGGAGATGGGAGAGGTTCCGGAGGAATGGAGGGTTGCAGATGTTGTTCCCTTTTTCAAGAAAGGGAGTAGAGATAGCCCAGGAAATTATAGACCAGTGAGTCTTACTTAGGTGATTGGTAAATTGATGGAGAAGATCCTGAGAGGCAGGATTTATGAACATTTGGAGAGGCATAATATGATTAGAAATAGCCAGCATGGCTTTGACAAAGGCAGATCATGCCTTACGAGCCTGGTTGAATTTTTTGAGGATGTGACAAAACACATTGATGAAGGTAGAGCAGTAGATGTGGTGTATATGGATTTCAGCGAGGCATTTGATAAGGTACCCCATGCAAGGCTTATTGAGAAATTAAGGAGGCATGGGATCCAAGGGGACCTTGATTTGTGGATCTAGAATTGGCTTGCCCACAGAATGCAAAGAGTGGTTGTAGACGGGTCATATTCTGCATGGAGGCCGGTGACCAGTGGTGTACCTCAAGGATCTGTTCTGGGAGCCCTTCTCTTTGTGATGTTTATAAATGGCCCGGTTGAGGAAGTGGAGGGATGGGTTAGTAAATTTGCTGATGACACAAAGGTTGGGGGCTGTCGTGGATAGTGTGGAGGGCTGTCAGAGGTTACAGTGGGACATCGATAGGATGCAAAACTAGACTGGAAGTGGCAGGTGGAGTTCAACCCAGATAAGTGTGAGGTGGTTCATTTTGGTATGTCAAATCTGATGGCAGAATATATATTAATGGTAAGACTCTTGGCAGTGTGGAGGATCAGAGAGGATCTTGGGGTTCACATCCATTGGACACTGAAAGCTGCCGCACATATTGACTCTGTGGTTAAGAAGGCATATGGTGCATTGGCCTTCATCAAATGCAGGACTGAGTTCAAGATCTGAGAGGTAATGTTACAGCTATATGGGACCCTGGTCAGACCCCACTTGGAGTACTGTGCTCAGTTCTGGTAACCTCACTACAGGAAGGATGTGGAAACTATAGAAACGATGTAGAGGAGATTTACGAGAATGTTGCCTGGATTGGGAAGCATGCCTTATGAGAATAGGTTGAGTGAACTTGGCCTTTTCTCCTTGAAGCAATGGAGGATGAGAGGTGACCTGATAGAGGTGTATAAGATGATGAGAGGTATTGATCGTGTGGATAGTCAGAGGCTTTTTCCCAGAGCTGAAATGGCTAACACGTGAAAGCACCATTTTAAGGCGCTTGGAAGTAAGTACAAAGGAGATGTCAGGGGTAAGTCGTTGTGTTTTTCTTTACACAGAGAGTAGAGAGTACCTGGAATGGGCTGCCAGTGACGGTGGTAAAGGCAGATACAATAGTGTCTTTTAAGAGACTCTTGGATAGGTACATGAAGCTTAGAAAAATAGAGGGCTATGGGTAACCTTAGATAATTTCTGTAAGTATATGTTCAGCACAGCATTGTGAGCCGAAGGGCCTGTATTGTGCTGTAGGTTTTCTATGTTTCTAAAACTCTTGCCTGTTTAAAAGCTTCTATAAAACTCATCCCTTCAATGGACTTTCAAAAGTTCTCCATCCATTCTATTATGATAGTGCAAGACAAATTATGGCTCACCATCAACTGGTTCATGCAGCACAAACCAGGCGCTGAACCTGCTATCTGCATTGTCTAGAGCACTTGAGTCTACAGTGCCTTGTGAAAGATTTCAGCCCCAACCCTTTGTTCACAAAGTGAGTATTACAATCAGTGATTTTGATCAACTTAACTGAGAATTATTATTTGTGAATCACATGCTCTTTTCTCCCCCAGTCAAGCCCCCAAAATAGGGAAAATAGAAAACAATGAAAAACAAAAATTCAAAAACCGAAATGTTGTAAAGCTCAAAAGTATTAATCCTCCTTTGCTCAGTACTTAATTGAACCACCCCTCTCACAGCTTTTACAGCCAGTAGTCTTTTAGGATAAGTCTCTATTAGCTTTGCACAATGTGATGGAGTAAGATTTGCCCATTCCTCATTTCAAAATTGCTCAAGCTGTGCCAGGTTAGTTGGGGAGTAGTGGTGGATAGCAATCCTAAGATTTTGCCAGATATGTTCATTCAGGTTAAGGGCAGGACTCTGAATGGGCCACTGAAGGATATCAATTTTCTTCATTTGAAGCCACTCCATGGTTGCTCTGGCAGTGTGCTTTGAGTCATCATCCTGCTGAAAGATGAACTTCCTCCCCAGTTTAAGCTTTCAGGAAACAGCTAGCAGGTTTTTACCCACGATCTCTCTGTATTTAGCAGCTTTCATCTTCCCATCAATTCTGACCAGATTTCCAGTCCCTACTGCTGAAAAGCATTCTCATAGTATGAAGCTACCTCCACCATACTTTATAGTAGGGATGGTGTGACCTGTCTGATACACAGTATTAGATTTATACTACACATAGTGCTTAGTGTTGAGGCCACAAAGTTCTAGTTTAATCTCATCCAACCACACGACCTTTTTTCACATCCTTACAGGATCTTCTAAGTGATGTTCTGCAAATACTTTACGGGGAAGGATATGCTTTATTTTTAAGTCAGGGCTCCTTCCTTGCCACTCTTACATAAATATCCTTTATGTGCAAAACCTTAGAGATTGTGGAGCCATGAGCTTCATCTCCAGTTGCAGCCACTGTCTTATGTAGCTCACTCAGAGTGACTGTTGGTTTCACAGTAGCTTCTCTTACAACTGCCATTCTTATCCATCAACTAAGTTTAGAAGGGCAGCCCGATCTAGGCAGTGTGGCTGTGTTTTTTTTTCATATTTTTTCCATTTTTTGCACATTGGACTGCACTGAACGCTGAGGTATGTTCAGTCTTGAACCCTTCCCCAGATTTGTACTTCTCTATTATCAGTTCCCTGACTTGTCTTGAATATTCTTTTGTCTCCCTTTGGTTTGGTCTGTTGAAAATCTACCATATTGTTGGACCTTGCAGACAGAGGGGATATTCATTCTTTTGAATTCATTGAAAACAGGTGATCCTCCAATTTTTTACATCAATAGATTGGGTCAGTTGGTAAAGTAATACTGAATATTCCACGAGGAAAGTTAGCGTAGTAATTACAAAAGGGATGAATACTTTTTCAGTCTCACAATTTTGGTTTTTAATTTTTAGTAAATTATTGACTGGTTTTGGATTTTTTTCTTTTGATTTGACATGGTGCACAATATTTTGTAGATTCACTCAAAAAATCCTCCTTCATTATATTTTAAGTTTAGAAAGTGAGACAGTAAAATGTGAAAATAGTTGTGGGGACTGAATACTTATACTAAAGCATTGTATCATGAATTATTCCAATAAAATCCAGGAGAGATTTTGATCTCAAGGTGAAGGACAATACAGTCATAGACTCCATTACATTAACATTGTTAACATTTACTTAAATATTTCATCCTTTCAAAAATACACATATTGTTTGTATTTGTTTCAGGTACATCTTTGGACCAGCTATTGTAGAACTACCATCCACTGTGAGAAATGAAATCAATTGTAAAAACAACGACATTAAGCACGAGACAACATTTCACAATAATAAGGACAAAACCAACAATATTGTTGCTTCAACTTTGGACAAGGTAATAAACTTGGAAGAACAAGATGCAGAAATAGAAATAAGGGAAAGTAATGCATCGAAGAAAAATATAGTATCTGTACAAAATAAGATAGCTGAAGATGTTAAAGACAACGCTAATAATGATGCAACAAACATGCTGAATAATAACCAAGTACATCAAGTGTCAAGTGGAGCTGCTGCACATCCCACTGATACAAATAATTGCTCCTCGTACAATATAAAAGCTATGAATAAAAATGAACAGGTACATCCCCATGGCTCAGGAACTGAAAATGATTGTCCAACAGTCAATCGACTCTCTACACATTGTCCTGCAGAAGTTAGTGCTGTTGCTCTGGAAGAAGAGAAAGTAGCAGACAATCATGAAATTGCCAACATGAATAATGATAAATTGCCATCCAGAGAAAATGATGAAGTGTACCAAAACAATTTGGAAACTGACCTTGATGAAATCAAAGTTTTATCCAACCCATCTTCTAATGAAAATCCTAATGCCTTGAATGGACACAAAGATCTAGAAAGCACTCGTTCTGCCATTGATGGTGAATTCATCAGGAGTTTGCTTGAAGAGAAATTCAGGTTAGAGTTTGAGGATGCAGAGGTGGCAGCTGCCCTTGCAGCACTGGAGGCTGCAACTGCTGGGGAAGATGATGAGCTGGAGGACTAAGCAATCTGTGTCATTGAACCAGAGTGGACCTGATGACTCTAACATAAAGTTGGGTTTCAAATGACATTTCAGGGCACTTCAAGATCCTGAAGAGTTTGATTGATATACTAGAAAGGACATGGGCATTGTTGGCAAGGGCATTTTTTTTTTGAGAAGGTATTGGTGAATGGCCTTCTTGAAGTGATGCAGTCCAAGTAATGATGGTACTTCCATAATGGTGTTGCATAGGGAGTTTCTTACAGAAAATTATCCTTTAAATTGTCTTGTCTTCTTTGATCGGATTAGATAGGATACACTGTACTGATCATTTTCCCATAAGGATATTGACTATATGAAAAGATTGTATGCTTTAATGCAGTAGAAATGAGAACATAGGGTCCCACCACTTATATCAGGTATGCATTTCTTTGGTATGTGCAAAGATCTTTGTTCCGTTATTAGATGTAAAACAACTTCAGTCAAAGTCAAACAAATTTAATAAATATTGCATCTTAATTCACTGAGCTAGAGAAAGGTCTGAAATCCAAGAGCATGTGATAGGTTGGTCCACAACTGCGATCATAGAATGAAAAATTAAAATTTATACTGCATCCTATAGTAAAAATACATGCAACTGGAATGTTAATAAAAGCAAACGAGGAGCGTAACAAAGTAATTTCACAGCTTGATAAGAAGCAAACTGATGTCTATGCCAGGATATTTCTGTCTGAAAATAGATGGAACATTTAAACAGGGACTTTAAAAGTGATATCAATGCAGGACAATTAAGTCATATGTTTGGCTTCTACAAGTTCTAAACTGCAAGTGATGTGGACTGCCTTATTAAAGCTGCCACAAATGATTATTTAATGAACCAGACGTCATGAAAAGTTTTGTATATACTGCAATATATATGTTACATATGTATTAGTTGTGAATGAAAACTCATTATTCTGACAGGAAATGGCAATCAGCATTCTGAACTAAAAGTTCAGAAGCGGTCAGCTGAGAATTTTATATAATAATATTTTAAATAGTTTGAAACGTAATTTTTTCTACAACTAATATTTTATGTGAAGTTCAAAATGCAGCATGCATGGGTTTGTTAACAAGTAGCAGCAAAGAAAATAAATTAATCACTTTTACACTTAAAACTCTGTTAAATGTGAAAAATATTCACCTACACAACAAAACATGAAACGAACTATCAAGCATTAAAAATTAAAAGAATCTAACGCGCAATAAAACATTTTCTGGAAGTTCAAATCCACCAACACATCTTACAATACACTTTGGGAGATTCCCATAGGAACATCATGATCTCTTCATCATACTTGGCATTTCTTTGTAATATTTTCCAAAAGTTTAAGTGCTGAGATATTTACTGTAAGCATCAAGTACTGCTAGATTCCAAGCATAAAATTAAGTCAATAGTCTATCACTCTGGAGATACAATAAAGGATCAACAAAAAATGTAGGCGCCCATCACTGCTGTTTAGTTTTGATTCCAAATTACTCCCTACATTTCCATGAATATATGAAATATTCTTATATATTTGGCATATTCTTATTAGTGGATTGCATCCTTGTTTATACCAAAATAGTTGCCATTAAAGAAAGTTGGCAGACAATAAGGAATTAAGGCATTACAATAAGGGCCCACCGGGGTGAAATCAGGCTGTAACAATTATGGAAACACAAGAGACTGCAAATGTTGTAAGCAGAAGCAAAACAAAAACAATCTACTAGAGGAACTCAGTGGATCAGACACCGTTTGAGGAGACAAAGGGATGATTGATATTTCAGGGCTCAGAGTGTAGAGGGGAGATAGAAAGTATAAAGAGGTAAGATGGAAGGGTGAGGTCGAGGATGGAACCAGGTGAGGGAGATAATGAGCATATCGAGCCAGATAGGGAGAGGCAATGAGCAATCTGTTGGAGGAAATTAACGGCTCAAGCAGCATCAATAGAAGGAAAGGAGTTATTAGCATATCGGATAAAAACCATACATCAGGACTGAGTGTGAAGAGACAAGATAGCTAGTACAAAATTGGAAAACTCAATATTCATATCATTGGGTTGTAAAGTACTCAGGCAAATGTTGTTACTCCAACATGCATTGGGCTTCACCCTGGCAGTGGAGAAGGACAAGAATGGACAAGGCAGTGTGGGAATGAGAAACGGAATTGAAATGGCATGCAACTGGGAATTTGGGATGGCCACTGCACTCTCTCAGAATTGTTGCAGGATTTAAACCCAAAATATCAACACCGACTTCCCACAAACGCTGCTCAGCTTGCTGAGTTCCTCCAGCAGATTGTTGCTTGAACTTTAAAATGAACATAGGAACAGAGATCAAAATTGACTTTTTCTGAGGGTAGCAGGAGAAGCTGATAATGATGGAAAATCTTATGTGGAACACCTGCACCAGGATTGCTACTGAGGTGGCTCACAACCTTTCTCCCAAAGGCAATTAGAGGTTCTGGCCTGCAGTGACACCCGGATACCAAAAACGAATTAAAATAAAGAGCTCTAGCCAAAGCTAATTAGTAAAGCAAAGGGAAAAGATTAAAATTACTTAAATCAAAGGAGGAACCTATAAATAAAAGGAGGGAGCACAAGTCATTTTCCTGAATGACAGATTAGAATATACAAGGTGACAAAATAAGACACAAGATATTAAATCTACAGCATGCAATGATTTCCACTTGAAGATTAATGACTAATTTGAAGATGCATTAGTTATATTGCACATATCAGTTTAACAACTGAAATGGAAGAACGGAAGATTAGATGCCATTCCATTATTTATGAGAAAGAATGGAAATCAGGCAACATGTTAAAATTAATTCAGTTATAGGCTGAAATACTAAACTTACAAATTTTCATTTTCATTCCACATTGAATCATCTATATTAACCTTAATATTTCTCATTAGATGCTGAGTTTTCTCCCACATTATTGAAACCAGCTTTAATTCCCACCGCTGTGGAACAGATGCATGCAGCAATCTGAACGCACAGTGCTTTGAAAACGTATTCGGCCCCCAACCCTTTGTTCACATAAATGAGTATTGCAGTTAGGGATTTTGATCAGTTTAACTGAGAATTTTTATTTGTGAATCATATACTCCTTTTTTCGCAGTACAGCCCAAAAAACAGAGAAAATTGTAAAGCATGAAAAACTAAGAATTCAAAAGCTGAATTTTCAGCTGTTCAAAAGTATTCATCCCGCTTTGCTCAGTAGTTAGTTAAACCACCTCTTGCACTTAATGTCTTTTTGAATAAATCTCTATTAGCTTTCCACAACATGATGTAATAAGATTTGCCCATTCCTCCGTGCAAAATTGCTCAAGCTGTGTCAGGTAATTTGGGGAGTGGCAGTGGACATCAATCTTGAGGTCTTGCCAGAGATGTTTGATTGGGCTAGGGTCAGGACTCTGACTGGGCCACTCAAGGACATCAATTTTCTTTATTTGAAGAACTTCATGTTTGCTCTGGTGGTGTGCTTTGGGTTGTTGTCCTGCTAAAAGACAAACTTCCTCTGCATTTTAAGCTTTCTGGCTGACGATAGCAGATTTTTATCCAGAATCTCTCCATAGTTAAAAGCACAAATCTTCCTATCAACCCTGAACAGTTTCCAGTCCATACTGCTGAGAAGCATTCCCATAACATGATGCTACTTCCACCATACGTTACAGTAGGGATGGTGTTACCTGACTGATGCACTTACTGTTGAGGCCAAAAAGCTCCACTTTAGTCTTATCCAATGACAAGACTTTCATCCACATCTTTACGGTATCTTCTAAGTGACGCTTTGCAAAGTTTTTAAGGGCAAGAATATGCTTTTTTTTAAAAGAGCCACTGCTTCTCCTTGCCACTTTTCCATAAATAGAGATTGTGGAGCCATGAATATCATCTCCAGTTGCAGCCACTGGCTTCTGCAGACCACTTAGCACGACGTCACAATAGCCTCTCTTACAGGTGCCATTCTTCTCTGGCAACAAAGTTTAGAGGAGCAGTCTGACCCAGGCAGTGTGGCAGTGGTTTTGAGGTATGTTCAACGTCTTTGAAGTGGTCTTGTATCCCTCTCCAGGTCATTGCTTCTCTATTATAATTTCCCTGACTTGTTTTGAATGCTCTTAGGTCTTCATTTTCATTTGGCCTTTTTGAATATCTACCATACTGTTGAACCTTACTGACAGAGGGGGCATTTATTCTTATGAATTCATTGAAAAATAGTTGATCTAATTTTCTACATCAGCAAATTGGGTCAGTTGACAAGGTAATACCTTATATTGCATCTGAGGAAAGTTAGTGTAGAAATTATGAAGGGGATATATACTTTATCAGCATCACAATTTTGTCTTTTTTAATTTTTAGTAAATTGAATGGTTTTGAAACTTTTCTTTCAATTTGACATGATTCACACTGTTTTGTAGATAAGCTCAAAAAAAATCCTACTTCAATATTTTTCAAGTTTAGAAAATGAAACAGTAAAATGTGAAAATAGTTGTTGGGCTCCCAAACACTGAGCACATCTATACGAAATGCTGTCATAGGAAAGCAGCATCCATCATCAGAGATCTCCACCACCCAGGTCATGCTCTTTTGTCGTTCCTGCCATCAGGTAGAAGGTACAAGAGCCTCAGGAATCGCACCACCAGGTTCAAGAACACTTATCGCCCCTCAACCATTAGGATCTAGAATAGGAGGAGATAACTACACATACTTGCCCATCCATTGAGATGTTTCCACAACCAATGATATCACTTTAAGGCATCTTTATCCTGTTATCTCATGTTCTTGTTATTTATTGCTATTTATTTATATTTGTATTTGCATAGTTTGTTGTCTTCTGCACTCTGGTTGATCTTTCATTGATCCTGTTACAGTTACTATTCTATAGATTTGCTGAGTATGCCCGCAGGAAGATGAATCTCAAGGTTTTATATAGTGACATACAATATATGTACTTTGATAATAAAATTTACTTGGAACTCTTTTTCAACACACTGTGTAAGATTTCTGTCATCATGAAACATCCTTTGGTAAATTATCAACACCTTGGAATAAAAAAGAACTTAAACCTTACAAGGAGAATAAAGAGAACAAGAGATTTTCATGCAAAAAGTATGACAAGAAAGTTAAGTGCTTTTTATATGATGTAAGTTGTGATGGAAAAGATGAAGTTTGTGCATATGAGAATACCAGGATAAGGTCATGCTCACATAAATAACAACACATTTTCCTGTTTCTGGAAAATGTAATTAGTATTAGTATACATAACTAATCCCTACGTTGAACACATTCTACCTACTGTAGATTTGTTGGGAATTTTCCCCAATCTGTAATGCAGAATAACCTATTTCACAGCAACAGAAACTAGGAGCAGGAGTAGGCAGCTATTCAGCCTTTCAAGCCTGTTGCATAGTTATGCTTATCCTCCCTTTGAAAATCATATTTCCATTCTTTTCTTTGTAGTTCTTCATGCCATGACTATATATCTACTTCATATATTTTTTACCTTGCCACCTACATCCTCACTGGTAAACAATATAATATGTTCACCATCCTCCTCAAAGTACAAAATTTCCGATGTATCCCGAGGCTGCAATGCCTGGTTCTAGAATACCCAATCAGGGGAAATATACTCCAATCACAATTTTGCTTGTGTCAACGAGATCCACTTTCATTCTACTAAAAACTGGTGAAGACAAACATAGGTAACTCAATCTCTCCTCATTTGACATTCTGCCAGTTCAGGAATCTTCAATTCTTTGCTGCATTCCTTCTGACAAGTATGGGGAATATCAAATCTAAATACAATAGTTCAGGTAATATCTCACAAAGGCTCTGTATATCTGTAAAAAGAAATTGCTCCTATATTGAAAACCTCTTTCAGTGAAGACCAAAGAACCATTTGCCTTCTTTACTGCTTGCCCTATCTGGATATTTGCATTCAGTGAACTGGTGTACAAGGACACTCAAGTACTTTTGCAAATCAACATTTCCCAAAGCTATCCCTATTATATAAGAGTTTTGCTTCCCACCAGACTGAATAACTTCACATTTGCTGATTCAGTCAATTTGCCTAAATGGTTTTGTTGAATTCTCTTCCAGATTTTCAATCCCATCTGATACCTCATCAGCAAACATAGAAATCTTACATTTGGTCTTAAAAGGGATATCGGAAGTCTAAGAGAAGGTGTGAAATGGATCTGGCAGGCAAAGTCAAGGAAAATCCCATGAGGATCTACAGCTATGTTAAAAGGGTGGCTTGCGAGAGAGCAAGGCCCCTTAGTTAGAGATCAGCAAAACCACAGGAGATGATGACATTTTTAACAAATATTTCTCCTTTATATTTACTGAGGAGACTATTATGGTTGCTCAAAAGATAAGGGAAACGTGGAGATGTTTTTAAAGACATTAATAATACCAGGAAGGAGTTATTTGCAGCCATGCAATGCATTAAGGTAGATAAATCCCCAAC
Organism: Mobula hypostoma; assembly: GCF_963921235.1. Classification (NCBI taxonomy): domain Eukaryota; kingdom Metazoa; phylum Chordata; class Chondrichthyes; order Myliobatiformes; family Myliobatidae; genus Mobula; species Mobula hypostoma. The sequence continues at coordinate 71,475,910 of NC_086099.1, read as the reverse complement.
ATATAAACCAATGCCTCTTCAGCTTTTGGAACTAGCTGGGTGAGCATTGTGGTCAACATTGACTCGTTGGACCAAAGGAACCTATATCCAGGATATATTGCTCCATGATGCTGTGACTCCATGGCTCCTCTTATAAATCATCCATATAAATATATATCCAACATCTGAGTACAAAGAACTGTTCCCTATAGAACCACATTACCATAGAACACAGAAATCTACAGCCTATTACAGGCCCTTCGGCCCACAATGTTGTGCCGACTATGTATACTACTCTAGAAACCGCCTAGAATTACCCTACCACACATCTTCTATTGATCTAAGCTCCATGTACCTACCTAAGTGTCTTTTAAAAGACAAAAGAAAATCTGCAGATGCTGGAAATCTGAGCAACACCCAAAAAAGCTAGGCAGCATCTATAGAAAAAAGTGTAGTCCAAGTTTTGGGCCGAAACACTTCTGCAAGACGACAGAAAAAAAGCTGAGGAGTAGATTTGAAAGGTGGGGGGAGGGGAGAGAGAAATGCCAGGCAATAGGTGAAACTTGGAGGGGGAGGTATGAAGCAAAGAGCTAGGAAGTTAGTGAAAGAGACAGAAAGCCATAGAAGAAAGAAACAAAAGGGGGTAGGAGCACTAAAGGGAGGTGATGGGCAGCCCAGGAGACAACATGAGTGGGGGACAAGGGGATGGGTAATGGTTGGGGGGGGGGGAAGAGGCGTTACTGGAAGTTTGAGAAATCGATATCCATGCCATCAGGTTAGGGGCTACCCAAACAGAACATAAGGTGTTGTTCCTCCACTATCCCGACAGTGGAGGAGGACGGGGATGAACATATCGGAATGGGAATGGGAAGTGGAATTAAAATGGGTGGCCACTGGGAGATCTCATTTTTTCTGGCAAACAGAACTTAGATGCTTGGTGAAGCAATCTCCCAATCTACGTCAGGTCTCATCCATATAGAAGAGACCACACTGAGAGTACCGAACACAGTGTATGACTCCAACAGACTCACAGGTGAAGTGTCGCCTCACCTGGAAGGACTGTTTGAGACCCTGAATGGTAGTGAGGGAGGTGGTGTAGGGGCAGGTATAGCCACTTGCAAGGATAAGTGCCAAAAGGGAGATCAGTGGGGTGGGACGAATGAACAAGGGTTTTTAAAGACTAGCTTGATTGTGCTCAAAAGCAAACTTCCGCAACATTTATGGACTCAGGGACTTGGATTATATTTATTGTGTGACTATTTTACTGCAATCTTGTATGTGCTAGCTATACTTTATGTGCTATGTGTGCCTTGTGCTTTGTATGACTGTTGGTGCAACGTTTTGCTCCTTGGCCCTGGTGTACAGGGCATGTGTTCTGTTCTGGGAGTCAGATGTGGGATTTCCAGCAGACTACCAGCCTTCCAGTGGCCACATCTGCACCAGGTGCATCGAGATGCAGTTCCTTAGAGAACATGTTAAAGAACTGGAGCTACAGCTTGGTGACTTTCAGCTTGTTAGGGAAAGTGAAGCAGTGATAGACAGGAGCTATAGGGAGGTAGTCACCCCAAGCTATAGAAGGCAGATGAACGGGTGACTGTCAGGAGAGGGAAGGGAGAATGTCAGATAGTGGAGAGCATCTTGGTGGCCGTCCCCCTCAACAATAAGTACTCCATTTTGAATACTGTTGAGTGGGGGGGGGGGGAGGGGAAGAACCTACCTGGGGAAGCAACAGCAGCCATACCTCTGGCACTGAGTCTGGCCCTGTGGCTCTGAAGGGTAGGGAACTGAGGAAGATGGCAGCAGTAATAGGTGGCTCTATAGTCAGGGGGACAGATAGGTGATTCTCTGGATGCAAAAAAGAAACACATGGTAGTTTGCCTCCCATCCCAGGTGCCAGGGTCCACGATATTTCTGAATGCATCCACGATATCCTGAAAAGGGAGGGTGAGCAACCAGAAGTTATGGTACGTATTGGTACCAATGACATAGGTAGAAAAAGGGAGGACGTCCTGAAAACAGAATACTGAGAATTAGGAAGGAAGCTGAGAAGCAGGACCTCAAGGATAGTAATCTCGGGATTGCTGCCTTTGTCTCATAACAGTGAGGATAGGAATAGAATGAGATGGTAGATAAATGCATGGTATAAGTAGTAGAGCGGGGCAGGGATTCAGATTTCTGTATCATTGGGACCTCATCTGGGGCAGGTGTGATCTGTATAAAAGGGACGGGTTCCACTTGAATCAGAGGGGTCCAATATTCTTGTGGGCAAGTTTACTAGAGCTGTTGGGAGTAGTTTAAACTAATATGGCAGGGGGATGGGAACCAGGATGATGGAGCTGAGGATGAGCCAGCAGGTTTACAAGTAGATGTTGGATGTAACATGAATGGAAGGAAGGACGGGTTCCACTTGAATCAGAGGGGTCCAATATTCTTGTGGGCAAGTTTACTAGAGCTGTTGGGAGTAGTTTAAACTAATATGGCAGGGGGATGGGAACCAGGATGATGGAGCTGAGGATGAGCCAGCAGGTTTACAAGTAGATGTTGGATGTAACATGAATGGAAGGAAGGACAACCCTATTATTGGGTACAAATACAGACAGACCAAAGAATTAAGTTGTACCACAGAGGCAAAATTCAAAAGGGCAAAGAATGCAGGAGTAAAGGTGCCGTATTTAAGTGGACATAGCATTCAGAATAAGGTGGATGAACTCGTGGTACAATTAGAGATTGGTTGGTATGAGGTTGCGGGCATCATTGTCATGGCTGAAAGAAGGCCATAGTTGGGACCCTAACATCAAAGGGTATACTTTGTATCAAAAGGATAGGCAGGAAGGCACAGGTGGTGGTGTGGCTCTGTTGGTAAGAGAAGGAATTATGTCTTCAGAAAGAGGTGACATTGGGTCAGAAAATGTATCTTTGTGGGGGGGGGTTGAAACTGCAAGAGTTAAAAAAAACATTATGGGAATCATATGTAGGCCTCTAAATAGTAGCCAAGATGCATGGTTGAGATTGCAAAAGGTGCTGGATAAGACATGTAATAAGGGTAATGTCACAATTGTAATGGGGGACTTCAATATGCAAGAGATTGGGAAAATCAAGTTGGTGTAGGATCACAAGAGAGGGAATATCTACGAAATAGCTTTTATAGAGCAGCTTGTGATTGAGCCTACTCGGGGAAAGGCCATCTTGGATTGGGTGTTGAGTAATTTTATTGGGGAGCTTAATGTAAAGGAACCATTAGGAATCAGTGTTTATATTATGAATTCATACTGCAATTTGAGAGGGAGAAGCATAACTCACGTATATCAGTATTGCAAAGGAATAAAGGGAATTACAGGGGAATTACAGAGATTACCCAAGTGGTGGGATGACAGCAAAACAGAAATGGCTGAAGTTTCTGGGAATAGCTCACAAGGAGCAGGATAGATATGTCCCACAGAAGAAGTTGTTCTCAAATGGCAGGAGACGGCAACAGTGGCTGACAAGGGAAGTTAAGGACTGTACAAAAGTCAAGGAAAGGACATATAAGGTAGCAGAGCTGAGTGAGAAGTTGGGTTTAAAAACGCAAACACAAGGAAATCTGCAGATGCTGGAAATTCAAGCAACACACACAAAATACTGGTGGAATGCAGCAGGCCAGGCAGCATCTATAGGAAGTACAGTCGAAGTTTCCGGACTGACGAAGGGTCTCGGCCCGAAACGTTGACTGCATTTCTTCCTATAGATGCTGCCTGGCCTGCTGCGTTCCACCAGCATTTTGTGTGTGTTGTGAGAAGTTGGGTGATTGGGAAGCTTTTAAAATCCAACAAAAGGCAACAAAAAAAAAAGCTATAAGAAGAAAAAAGTTGAACTATTAGGGTGAACTAGCCAATAATATAAAGCAGGATAGCAATTTTTTTCCAGTTGTATAAAGAGTAAAAGGGAAGTGAGAGTTGATATTGGACCACTGGAAAATTATGCTAGTAAGGTAGTAATGATGGACAAAGAAATGGCAGATGAACTTAATCAGCCTTCACTGTGGTGACACTAGCAGTGTGCCAGAGGTCCAAGAGTGTCAGGGAGCAGGAGTGCTATTACCAAGGAAAAAGTGCTAGGCAAGCTCAAAGATCTTAAGTGGATAAGTCATTTGGACAAGATGGACTACATCCTAGAGTCCTGAGAGAGGCTGCTGAAGGGATAATGGATGCATTGGTCATGATCTTTCAAGAATCACTTGATACTGGCATGCTCCAACAGGACTGGAAGATTGCAAATGTCATTCCACTCTTTAAGAGGGGAGGAAGGCAAAAGAAAGGAAATTATAGGCCAGTTAGCCTAACCTCAGTGGTTGGGAAAGAGTTTGAGTCTATTATTAATGATGTGGTTTCAAAATACTTGGAGAGTAATAAAATAAGTCAAAGTCAGCATGGTTTCTGTGAAGGGAAATCTTGCCTGACAAATCTGTTAAAGTTCTTCGAGGAAATAACAAGCAGGGTGGACAAAGGAGAGGCTGTGGATGTCATTTACTTGGACTTTCAGAAGGCATTTGATAAGGTGGCACACGCGAAGATGATTTCGATTATGGAATTGATGGCTTTGTGGCAAAGTGTGTGGATGATATGAAAATAGGTTGAGGGGTAAGTAGTCCTAAGGAAGCAATGCAATTGCAGCAGAACTTAGACAAATCAGAAGAATCGGCAAAAAACTGGCAGATGGAATACAGCGTCGGGAAATCTATGATTTTTCATTTTGGTGAAGGGTACAATAGTGCAGACCATTATCTAAATGGGGAGAAAGTTCAAACATCAGAGGTGCAGAGGGACTTAGGAGTCCTCCTGCAAGACTCTCAGAAGGTTAATTTACAGGTTGAGTCTGTGGTAAAGAAAGAAAATGCAATGTTGGCATTTATTTCAAGGGGAATAGAATATAAAAGCAAGGAGATAATATAGAAAATTTATAAGACACTAGTCAACCACACGGAGTATTGTCAACAGTTTTAGGCCCCATATCTCAGAAAGGATGTGTTGTCATTGGAGAGAGTCCAGTGGAGGTTCACTAAGATGATTCTGGGAATAAACGTGTTAACATATGACCAGTGTTTGGCAACTTTTGGCCTGTACTCACTGGAATTTAGAAGAATGCACGGGGATTTCATTGAAACCTAGCAAATACTGAAAGGACTAGATAAGGTGGATATGGAGAGGATGTTTCCTATGGTGGGCGTATCCAGAGCTAGAAGGCACAACATTGAGGGGCGACCTTTTAGAAGTAAGAAGGAATTTTTTTTAGCCAGGGAGTAGTGAATCTGTGGAATGCTCTGCCACAGACTGCAGTGGAGGCCAAGTCCATGGGTATATTTAAGGCTGAAGTTAATGGTTTCCATCAGTCAGGACATCAAAAGATATGGCAAGAAGGCAGGTGTATGAGATTAAGTGGGATCCGAGATCAACCATGATGAAATGGTGGTGCAGACTTGATGGGTTGAATGGCCTAATTCTGCTCCAGTATTATAGCCTTATGGTCCACAGTAGGTTCAGCTCCTTTAGTTTCTCCAACTCACCGATTGGGTAGACCTGCTGTACTTGAATCTCTTTATGTCCAGCAAGGTCTTGTGATAAAAATATGCTTAAAAAAAGACAACAATGCCTTTGTTTGATCCTGAAGAAGCCACTGCATCCGAGCGCACTGTCATGTTTCCAGAAATAGTCTGTCAATCTATGCCAATTCTGAATTGCTTGATTTTGAAATTAATTTATGTGGGTTTTTAAAGGCTTTCTGAAAATCCAAATATACTACATACATTTGATCTAGTAAAATAACCATCCTCTAAAAGCATTATTTCCCTTTCATAAATCCATGCTGATTTGTCTCATCCCAAATGTGTAGGTCCTTCTCTGACTCTATTGTAGAAAAGTAACACGGTCAGTTTGTTCAATTACTCATTTCCAATTACAGTACATTCTATTGAAAGCAGGTTAGTTTTCAAGGTTTTATTCAAAATAGTTCAAATGTTATGCATTTTGTAGTAAATGATTAGTAAATTTATATGGAAAACCATAAGGCCAATGTCCTTTTAGACTACAAGGTATTTATCATATATTGCAATAAACTATAGACATCTCAGTATTAAATTGTAATTTTAAATACAGATTTACAATATTGCATACAAACCGACCTCTATCTGCATCACCTCTGCACCCACCCTCCCCAAGACCCCACAAAGTTTGTCACTTGCAGTATTATTCAAAAGGTATTGTAGAATGCTTAAAGTGGTACTTGCAATGTCAGAAACTATGCTGAAGATAGTTATAAATCAGAACACATAAATCTGGAAAGGAACGACATCAAATACAAAATAAACCCCCAAAATAATGGATACAAAGTCAAATTAATACATTACATGAAATCTTTTAACAAAATATTGCACAAGAGAACTACCTAGAGTCCATATCATTGACATTAAATCAGCAAAGTATACCAAGGGCAAAATAGCTCATTGTTAAATGATTCATGTTACATTAACATGTTGCCACAGCTATTTCAAAAAATATATAACTTTAATAGTTGCATGACACCATACATTTTCTTTTAAGAATATGTCTTCAACTTTTATTACTAGCTGAACAGTTATCATAGACTAGGACACTAACCATCAACTCGAGGTTCTTTCAGTCAGTTCAATTACTCTAGTGCAAAAAAATTTTGAACCCATGAACGACAATCACACACTTGAAAACTTAATAGTTTAATTTTCCAAGATGCCATTTCAATAACTAAAAATTGCATGATTTTAAAACTTTGAATAACATTTCTGCAAAGCAAGAGAAGCTGCCAGAAAACCAAGTGTTGTAAAATATAATGGGGCAAACCAATAAAAGCTGCCATTTTACCAACTACTTATGTACAAAGCTAGTAGATGTGAGCTATATGTTAAAGGAACTTTATTGCACATAAATATAATGTAAACATTACATAAACATACTTTGGTACTATTTTAGTGTCTAGATAATGTTCAGTAAACAATTATTGTGTTGGTTGCTGTGCTGGTAGAGACCAACTTTGCACAGACACGTTTTCCAAAATTTTGCTTAATTTTGAAATTAATTATGTGGGTCTTAACAAGGCCTCCTGAAAATCTAAGTATATCACATACAATGAATCTAGTAAGATAACCATCTTTACAAAGCAAAAGTGAAAATTCTATACCTTAAAAGATGGCAAGATTTTAATTGTTGACATTCCTTGCGCCTTACCCATCGTTTTTCTCCCCCTCGAGCCACATGACCAGTTAGCATTTTCCTCCATGCAATTCCGCACAGTAATAACCAGCAGGCTATTTTATGTGAAGAACAGTGGAATCATGCTTGATGTTTTCATTTCATATCCAGATATATGCAAACCTTCAAGCAGTGACTGTTAGTCAGCAAACCAGCTATTGGAATTTTAGTTACTACTTCAAGGGAAATCATGATAATTTTAGTGTGCACGTGTCAAACACACTAAAATGCAACAAGATCAGGTCTTGTACCTGTGTTTTGATTTAAATGTTTATTTATTTTTAAAAACTTTATTAAGAGATATAGCGTGGAACAGGCTGCACCAGTCCATCTGGCCGCGTCACCCAGATTTAACCCTAGTCTTACCACGGTACAATTTACAAAGACCAATTATCCTACTAAGTGGTACATCTTTGTACTGTGGGAGAAAACTGGAGCATCAAGAGGAAACCCACATCACAGGAAGACCATACAAACTTTCTTACAGAGGATGTCAGAATTGAACTCCGACACCTTGAGCTATAATAGCATCGCGCTAACCACACTACCGTGGCGCCCCAATTGCATAGAATTGCATAGATGTATTGTACAGTATTAATTTTAATATACAAGATTTTTTTCAAGAGAACTCTTTTTTGCAAAGTAGGCATTGCACTTACAATTAAGCTCTATTATCATTTTGCAGTGGTTAGCCATACATAAATTAACAGACCAGTTTTACTTTAAGCAAAAAAAAATGTTTTCATCTATTCACATTGATTTCTTATCCTTTTTGTTGCTTATTTACTACCCACATTTCACTTTGTAGTCATCTTCACACAAGAGTACTTGTGAAACAATTACATTTAACATTTTAGCACAAGAATACACATTTTCTCTTAACTTCATCTAATTATTGGATTCTAAAAGATATACATATAGAGCTCTGCTGACCCAATTATTGTTTTATAACATTATTTCAAAAGATATGAAAGAAATCTCTGCATAGAAATAGTAAAGATACAAATCAAGCATCTGTACTTATTTTCAAATGAGCAAGCCAAAATACTATTAATATATTCAAGCAGAAATGCATAAATACCTATAGGTTCACATCTTTTTTAAGTTCATCACATGTATTGGAAGACCTTGCATTTCATTTAAATTCCCTTCCTACTACCATGCCACCGAAATTACTGGAATTTGCTCAAATCCTCCTTGGAAGTTCATGAGATTGTTATGCTCTTCGGTAGTTTAATTAAGTACTTTTTCAGAATGTAGGAACACAGTTTATGTTTCTGGAACACAGAGGGAAATAGAGACAATTCCAATATTCTCATTCAGAACTTAAGTCAAATGGCTGTAAATGCAGAAAATTTTGAAGCAGATAACAAATAATAATCTTGTTGACTTTTTTTCCCTTTCTGTTGCGCAACAGTCAACTACAGCATCTCAAATTGAAATGATCTAACTTAAAGAGCACAACAAAGCTCTGTGGGATACACAAACTTTATACTGGACCTATTTATACTGCAAATAGAAATGCTATTTCTTAACTATAATATAAAAAGTATTTTTATTAATCCTATTCTCAACCCATCGAAATAGAGAATTTTTTTCAAGGCACGCAAAGTTTTTCACTGGATAAGCCATCAATTTTAAGTAAATGTTCCCCTCAATTTAAAACGATTGAAGACTCTTCTCATCGTTCTGCAAGTTGTACTATACATTGCAAAAGGAAATAACAGGGTTGATGGAGGGCACCATTTCCACATTCTTATCATTATTAAACTTCAATATTAGGCTGATTTGTATCAGTTTTTTGATCAGGAAGAGATACTTCAAGATTAAAAATTTCTTAGAATTGGTCATTCATTTATGGATGTATTCTATTACAACACATAATTAAGTTTGGTTTAATGTTGCTATTTTTACATGTTCAGAAATGGTTTAAATGGCAGGGGCGGGGGGGGGGGAGAGAAGGACACTCTGAATGCCAAGTATATATTAATAACTTGAACCTTCCATTATAAACTCACTTCGCAAGATGGTAATCCATGTTAGCCATCAGACGTACAGATGTACTTGTTTACTTGAATTAATAAAAAACGTTTAAGTAAACTTCTATCTGCACAGATTTTTGGTTCGTTTTGGTTTTTAAACTTTTGAGACATAAAAAATAAACATTTAGAGAATTAGTTTGTTTTAGGAAAGGAGATGTATGAAGCATTAATCAGTTCAACATAAAGGATTTCAAAATTATGACAAAAGACTTCTAGCAATTATATTGACAATCTACACAAATACATAGGATTTGTGACTCTCAAAGAACAAAATTAAATTACATGTTTTGGTCATAGTTAGATTTGTCATATAGATAATCACACAACACATCGTAAAAACACTGGGAACATTTTAAAATACCACAGGTACGCAGTTTGATGCAAGAGTCAGTTTCATACTTTGGTTTTCATTCAGAAATGTGCAACACTTCTCTTGTCTGCCCTTGTTTGAAGTGATTTTGATTGCAGAGATGCAAATTAAAGAAACAGACAAGAAAATGTTCAACTTAATTCATCAGTGGCAACTAAGCAGAATTCTATTCAGAACTATTTTTTTTAAATTTCATTTGAACTGTTTAATTTCTGTATCAGTTAAAGATATTACAAATTAAAATCATATTTTACATTCCCAGATCTCAATTTTTACAAGGAGGGGCAAGGACCCATGTGAGAGCATTGAAGGTTACTGCAGCTATCCAGGAGATGGCTGACAACCAGAGACTGCAAAGGTCCCCTATAGTCTCTCTCCTCTCAAACAGGTACAATGCGTTACTTGTGGGGGTTAAGGCCTCCAGGGGAAAACAGCAGCAGAGATTTGATATACAAAGAAGGAGAAATAAAATTGGAAGAGTGATAGTGTTAGGGGATTTTAACATGTGTGGGGGGGGCAGCGGTGGGTGGCAGATGTGCACACCTGTGGCTGCTAATCAGAATCCAGAATGGTTTGTTGTTCCCTCAATGCTTGGGTCAAGGATGTCTTCAGCTGCAGAATAATCTGAAGATGAAGGGGGAACAGCCGACAACATAAGCAGAAGGGATGAAGTCATGCAACAGGGAGCTACTTTTGAAGAGCAGGACCTCAAAGGTTGTAATCACTGAACTGCTTCCAGAGCTTACAACCTAGTGAGTATAGGAACAAAGACTAAGTGAAGGCAGACAAATAATTGACTGAAGGAGAGTGGTGCTTTAGGTTCCTGGATCACTGAGACCACAGCAGATAAGTTTACATCTGCACAGTAGGAAACATCCAAAGGAGAAATAGTAAAGGTTCAGAGCCAATGTTCCTGTAAAGGTGAAAGCCAGGAGTAATGACAACAGAAGACCCTGGATGCCACGGTACAAAGGGTTGCATAAAGGAGGAGAAAAAACATATGGCAGATATAAAGGATGAAAGGTGGGGAAGCCAGTCGACAGTCTAAAAAAGGTAAACACTTAAAAAAAATTTAGAAAGTCAAAGGCAGCTCATGAAATATCACAACTGACAGTATTAGGATAAATCCAAAGTTGTTTTCTAAAATTATTAAGGACAAATGAATAACCAGGGGAAAGAGTATAACTCACTAGGGAATAACGGGGCAATAACAAAGGAAATGGACTTTGTAGTTAAAGGATTCAAAGGGAAATGTGAAATGCTGGTACAAATCTCCATAAGTAAATGAGGTCTTGATACTTAAACTACTCATTTAACCAGATGACTTATTTCAAAATGTGGTCACTACCAGGCAACATACAACTAAGTGGATATAAAATTATTGCTCTAGTGCTGATGATGAAGCTGTAACTTCTGAATCTTACATAGGTATTCCATTTTGTTTTAATTGGAGTATTTGTTCTGATTCCAAAGTTCCACAGTGGACTTTATTGCAGCTCAGAGTCTTACTTGCAAAATTTTAATATCTTGCTCAACTCTCTTTTGGACATGTGACAGGTGGTTTAGAGAACTGAAACCGATAAATTAGTTACTTCAGAATAATCCGTTAGCATGAGAGTTTATTTTCTCACCTCCATTCAATGGCATATTGCTGCACTTATGAAAGCCATGCAAGGAAAACATAAAAATTAAATGTGACAGCTTTCTGAATATTTTGCAAAATGAACTGCATATATATTTATCATTTGTCTATTCCATCAAGGAAGGAAATTGATTTACTTTTAGGAAGGATTTGTAGTCTTTATTTATTTGTACTAAAATAATAGAAGAAATATTTACGTATCCCTTTGGTAGAGTTCAACCAGATATTATTGTTTGCGTTATTATTCATTACATACCAGTTATTAGATAGAGACAAAAATGAGCTAACTGTTTAACATTTGGCTGCTGCAAAATGACAATTTGCTTTCTTTCCAACCTTGTGATAAGTTGTCTGTTCTGGGGAAGATGGTATTAATTTAACTGTCAAACCTATTGATTCAAAAGAATATTCAGTCAATTTAAGTGTACACAAAGAACAATAAATGGATACATGGCCTACTAAATTTTGTATATACCTGTGTGAGTGTAGTGGTGAGGACACGTGGGTGGGAGAAAATCCAGGAAAAAAAAGCTTGCTGACTTTAAATACGCTGACTTGATGCCTACAGAATTAAATGGCTTAGTAATTCATACCTGGATTTATCTTACTAGAACAAATTAACCTGTCCATTGAAAAGAACTGCAGAATGCATGAAGGAATGTGAAAAGAAAATATTCAATTCAATCACACAGAATGAAAGCATTGTTCATTCTTGTTGTCAAGGTCCAACTTCAGTTGGACATTGAACGCTGAATACTGGAATGAAATTTATTTCTGTTATGGAACAGGAAATGTATGCAAAATGACATGAGCAATCAAAGGTACCTCATGAAATCATATGTTTATATTGTCTGCTGCTCTTTTGGCACTCATTGAACAGAGAAATGCAGACTCATGGAATAATGGACAACAGCCTGCAAAAATTTCTGGAAAAAGCTTAATGGAGACATTTATTTGATACAAAGTGATGTTTACTCTGTTGTACATAAAACATGAATTACTAACAGAGGTATCCCATATTACAATATCAGTTAAACTTCAAGCTGTGCCACTGTATCACCCTAACAGAGCTGCTCCCATGACCAAAGTTTGATGCTGACTGTATGGAGTTTACACATCCTCCCCTTTACTGTGGGCTTTGTGAAAAACCCTGGTTTTCCCTTGCATCCCAAAGAAATACTCTGTAGCCATTTATTAGGTACAGGAGTGGAACCCAGTGTGGTCTTCTGCTGGTAGCCCATCCACTTCAAGGTTCAGCGTGATATGCCTTCTGCACACCACTGTTACAATGTGTGGTTATTTGAGTTACTGTCACCTTCCTGTCAGCTTGAACCAGCCCCGCTATTCTCCTCTGACCTCTCTTGTTAACAAGGCGTTTACACCCACAGAACTTCATATTTTTAACATGATTCTCTGTAAACTCTAGAGACTCTAGTGTGTGAAAATCCCAAGAGATCAGCAGTTTCTGAGATTCTCAAACCACCCAGCTGGAACAAACAATATTTCCATGGTCAAAGTCACTTGTATCATATTTCTTCCACATTCTGATGTTTGGTCTGAACAATTGAATCTCTTGATTATGTCTGCATGTTTTTATGGATTGAGTTGTTGCCACATGATTGGCTGATTAGAAATTTGCATTAATGAGGTGTACAGGTGTACCTAATAAAGTGGCCACTGAACATATATGGGTATATAGGATTGACTACGGTAAACTAGACCATGTGTAGGTTACTGGTAGAATCAGGAGGGAGGTGATTGGAATAGGAGGAAAAGGAAAAGGTAGGATTAATGTAAGCATATTCTTGATGTGTACTCAGCAGGCCAAAAATGTCTTTTTCCTTGCTGTGTGACATTCTGACCCTACCAAAAGGGTTACAAAGGTCTTACCTGATTATACCACTTATGGCACAGCTTCAGCTTCCGCTTCCGCTTCCTGAAAACAAAAAATAAATCAAAAACTTAAGAGAAATTGCATGACAAGGAGGTCTTTGTAATTACAGACTCTTCCCACTACAACAGCAAGTGGGAGGAGGTTGCATACAGAACAACCAGACTACAACACAAGATCCATTTTGTTTTAATTTTGCATAAATAAAATATAGCTGCAGACAACTAATCATTTTGATGAGCCAAGTACAATAATGCAGTTATACAGAGTTTAAAAAGATTTGCCACCTCTACATTAATTTTCCTTTCAAGTTCCCCAATTCAAAACTATTGGCAAAAACTGTTTCATAGAATACTTGTATAAGCAAAGTTACACATTACTTCAAATACCATACTTCCACTAAGATTCCAGACTCACTGGTTATTGAACTGTACAGTATGCAAAAGATTTGACAAACATGCATCTGTTTTGTTAATTTCTCTTCAATATTTTACGTACCTCTTTTGTATCTAGTTTTCCTGATGAATCTGGAACCTCTTGGACACCTACATGGGTAATGCTGCCCTCAGTATCAGCATCTTCTGAAGGCGAAAGCGGCAACTCTTTTTGTTTACTGGAGCGTGTTTTTGGATCAACATGTGTAACTCGAAATCTAGAAAACAATTGTACAAGATTACATTTTTAAAAAAAACAGGAATGAATTATACACAAATACTGTGCTACTAAAACAACAGGAATTCTGCAGATGCTGGAAATTCAAGCAATACACATCAAAGTTGCTGGTGAACGCAGCAGGCCAGGCAGCATCTGTAGGAAGAGGTGCAGTCGACGTTTCAGGCCGAGACCCTTCGTCAGGACTAACTGAAGGAAGAGTGAGTAAGGGATTTGAAAGTTGGAGGGGGAGGGGGAGATCCAAAGTGATAGGAGAAGACAGGAGGGGGAGGGATAGAGCCAAGAGCTGGACAGGTGATAGGCAAAAGGGGATACGAGAGGATCATGGGACAGGAGGTCCGGGAAGAAAGATGGGGGGGGGGTGGACCCAGAGAATGGGCAAGAGGTATATTCAGAGGGACGGGGAGAAAAAGGAGAGTGAGAGAAAGAATGTGTGCATAAAAATAAGTAACAGATGGGGTACAAGGGGGAGGTGGGGCCTTAGCAGAAGTTAGAGAAGTCGATGTTCATGCCATCAGGTTGGAGGCTACCCAGACGGAATATAAGGTGTTGTTCCTCCAACCTGAGTGTGGCTTCATCTTTACAGTAGAGGAGGCCGTGGATAGACATGTCAGAATGGGAATGGGATGTGGAATTAAAATGTGTGGCCACTGGGAGATCCTGCTTTCTCTGGCGGACAGAGCGTAGATGTTCAGCAAAGCGGTCTCCCAGTCCGCGTCGGGTCTCGCCAATTTATAAAAGGCCACATCGGGAGCACCGGACGCAGTATATCACCCCAGTCGACTCAGAGGTGAAGTGTTGCCTCACCTGGAAGGACTGTTTGGGGCCCTGAATGGTGGTAAGGGATGAAGTGTAAGGGCATGTGTAGCACTTGTTCCGCTTACACGGATAAGTGCCAGGAGGGAGATCAGTGGGGAGGCTTGGGGGGGACGAATGGACAAGGTAGTTGCGTAGGGAGCGATCCCTGCGGAATGCAGAGGGGGGGGGAGGGAAAGATGTGCTTAGTGGTGGGATCCCGTTGGAGGTGGCGGAAGTTACACAGAATAATATGTTGGACCCGGAGGCTGGTGGGGTGGTAGGTGAGGACCAGGGGAACCCTATTCCTAGTGGGGTGGCGGGAGGATGGAGTGAGAGCAGATGTACGTGAAATGGGGGAGATACGTTTAAGAGCAGAGTTGATAGTGGAGGAAGGGAAGCCCCTTTCTTTAAAAAAGGAAGACATCTCCCTCGTCCTAGAATGAAAAGCCTCATCCTGAGAGCAGATGCGGCGGAGACGGAGGAATTGCGAGAAGGGGATGGCGTTTTTGCAAGAGACAAGGTGAGAAGAGGAATAGTCCAGATAGCTGTGAGAGTCAGTAGGCTTATAGTAGACATCAGTGGATAAGCTGTCTCCAGAGACAGAGACAGAAAGATCGAGAAAGGGGAGGGAGGTGTCGGAAATGGACCAGGTAAACTTGAGGGCAGGGTGAAAGTTGGAGGCAAAGTTAATAAAGTCAACGAGTTCTGCATGCGTGCAGGAAGCAACGCCAATGCAGTCGTCGATGTAGCGAAGGAAAAGTGGGGGACAGATACCAGAATAGGCACGGAACATAGATTGTTCCACAAACCCAACAAAAAGGCAGGCATAGCTAGGACCCATACGGGTGCCCATAGCTACACCTTTAGTTTGGAAGAAGTGGGAGGAGCCAAAGGAGAAATTATTAAGAGTAAGGACTAATTCCACTAGACGGAGCAGAGTGGTGGTAGATTCCCCTCATACCTCTCACAGATCTGAGATCACTCGTAAGCCTCCAACCACTAAAGCCTAGATTCTGACTCAATAATGTCCAAGGTCCCTGGCAGAGGCACAGATTTCCACCATTATCTGCAACTGCTTCCCAAAGGTCAATGTGGATTTCCAATCTCAGTCACACCGTTCTCAATAACGTTTCCCCATTTCCCTCCCACCACACCAGGCTCTCATCACTGCATTACTTCTAGACTCACCTACAATAACAACACAAACATTGAAGCCTGGACTCAATCCCAAGGCATATGTTTTCCATTGTGGGAAAATACATTTATTAGCATTTCAATGTATCTCTATCTGCCAGTAAATGGTACTAGACATACTTGCAAACTCAGTGTGGCTATACCTCATATGCTCAAAAGTAATAGAAACAATCAAGTCAGCATTTTCTTCTGGTTTCACCAAATGCATCACATTTAGTTTTTTAGTTTTTCACCAACATAACACAAGAATTGTCTTTTACTCATAAGATGTTATATATTTCTATGTATATAGATAATCATTTAAATTGTGCATTTTTATTATCCCTTTAAATTACTTAGCACCTACTCCTACTTATCAAGTTTCTAACTTGATAAAAACTCTGGTCACTATTTGAGAGATTCATCACCTCACTTCAGCAAATATAATAGAGAGCTTTTTCCATATTTGTCATACTTGTAGTATACAGAAAATGAAGTGAAAACATGAACAAGTACAGAAACTTGATTTTTCCTCACCTTCCCACGGATAATACTGTGACCTCTCCAGGACGACTCTTCCTGAATTCTCTACTACTCTTTGACTTCCGATGGGTGCAACGTGAACAAGAGCTTTTCCCCGCTGCTCCACTAATTGTATGCAGATGATGCCACTGAAAATTGTTCTTTGCAGGGCTTCCAGTCGGTGATACAGGACTTTCAGGAGTAACTGGACTAGGAGGACCATTGGGACTTGAAGGACTAACAGAGAGAAAAGAAACTGAATTTTAAGGTGCAGTAAAATTGTTTGTAATAATAACATTGCTAAACAAGCATCTATGGAGTGTAACAACTTTACAGGCTGTTTTCTATCATAATTGCCATTTGTCGTTTTTTATGCAGTTAAATATAAGCTACGATCTACAAACCGTTTGTACATTGCATAGGAAAAAAAGCAGATTAAACCTTTACTTGTGACAGCTACCTGTTATTCCATTGCACACAAACTCCAAGATGTGTACAATCCAACCACATATCATTATGTGCCATTAGATGCTGTCAGGTATACCAGCAACCTTAGTACAAGTTCTTACGCAGGGAAGTAATGGAAACAATTAAGTAGACATGTTATTCTGGTCTTATCCAATGAATTAAATCTAGTTTTCAATAGTTTAGCACCATAAAACAAATACTGTCTTATCCTTACAATAACACAAGGCCATTTAGGGCAACAGTTCCATGCCAACTCCTAGGAGAGCAAATCCATTGGTTCCATTATCTTTGTTTTCCCTGTACCCCTTCAGCTTTCCCTCCCTCACACATCCATCAATTCATCCGATTCTTCTCCGCATATGATTAATTACAGTAACCAATTAATCTACCAGCAAATTTCTGGAACACTTGGAAGAAACCCAGATGGTCATGAAGAAATGTTCAGCCTCTATATGCACAACACCCACTAGTGACAATCCTGGAGCTGCAAGGTAAAAGCAGAAACTGCTGAACTAGTGCTTTACAAAGACCCATGTATTTGGAACACTATTCTGGTGCATTTGGTGGCAGCGAACTGCTCTCAGATCAACAATAACATTGCTTCTTGACATGATACAGAAGGCATTTCCATTATAAAATGAAGGAATGATTGAATTATTGGGACGACATACAGGCAGTTAAAATCTCCAACTGAATCTGCTATAATTGACCTCAGTGGTAAAGATACATAGTACAGAATTAGACCTTTTGGCCTAACAAGTCTGTCCTAACCATCGAACACCTTTTTTTTTAAACACTAAACTTACCATTACTCAATTTATCTAGTACATTCCCAGCATTTAGTCCACCACACCCACAAGATTCTACTACTCAGTTATACATTAGGGCAACTTCAACACACTTTTGTGATGTGCCCAGAAACCAAAGCACCCAGGGAAAAGACTACACATTCACAAGGAGAAAGAGCAAATTCTCCATGGACAGCTCCAGAAGTCTGGATTGCATCCAGATCACTGGAGCTATGATGCTGGAGCTCTCCTAGCTGTACCACTGTGCTTCCCATATAGTTCAGCATTTTCCTAAAGTTATTGTCAGTGAAAGAAATACAGTAATCTGCTATCCATCCATCAGATGTCCCAACGACAAACAAGAGAAAGTCTGCATGCTGGAAAACCAAGCAACACACACAAAATGCTGGAGGAACTCATGCTGGCAAAGATGTCAGGCAGCATCTATGGAAAAAAGTACAGTCGATGTTTTGGGGCAAAGCCCTTCGGCAGGACTGGAGAAAAAAAGCTGAGGAATAGATTTAAAAGGTGAGGGGAGGGGTGAGAGAAACACCAGGTGCTAGGTGAAACCTGGAGGGGGAACGATGAAGTAAAGAGCTGGGAAGTTGATTGATGAAAGAGACAGAAGGCCATGGAAGAAAGAAAAAGTGTGGGGGGGAGGGGGAAGAGCACCAGAGGGAGGTGATGGGTGGGCAAGGTGATAAGGTGAGAGAGGGAAAAGGGGATGAGAAACATTGAAGGGAGGGGAGGTGGGGGTCATTCCCAAAAGTTTGGGAAATCAATGTTCATGCCGTCAGGTTGCAGGCTACCCAAATGGAATTTAAGGTTTTTTTTTTCCTCCAACCTAAGTGTGGCCTCATCATGACAGTGGAGGAGGCCATGGATGGACATATCGGAATGGGAATGAGAAGTGGAATTAAAATGGGTGCCCACTGGGAGATCCTACGTTCTGGCAGACGTAGCGTAGATGCTTGGCGAAACAGTCTCCCAATCTACATCAGTCAGGTCTCACAAATGTACAGGAGGCCACACCGGGAGCATCGACCACAGTAAATGACCCCAACAGACTTGGATACAGAGGCCGGTGGGGTGGTAGGTGAGGACAAGAAGGATCCTATCCCTGGTAGGGTAGCAGGAAGATGGGACTGCGTGAAATAGAAGAAATGCAGTTGAGGGCAGTGCTGATAGTGGAGGAAGGGAAGTCCCTTTTGGAAAAGGAGGACATCTCCTTCGTTCTAGAATGGAAAGCCTCATCCTGAGAGCAGATGTGGCAGAGACGGAGGAATTGAGAAAAGGGTCGGATGTGGCAGAGATGGAAGAATTGAGAGAAGGTCCCAATGGTTTGGCATCTGGATCACTGGATAAAATTTGCTAAGCTTCCTTTCAATTCACTGTGATCAGGCTCCTGCACTCACTTCTGATTTGCTGGGGTCCATTCCCAAGCTTTCCTTAAACTGAGAAGAGTGTCATTTCCCATACTCCCTTTAAAGTTACTGAACTCACCAAGTTTATTGTAATACAGCATCACATCAAAAATGACAAATGAAAAATATGCTGAATATAAATAGGGATTAATATCTCATGGACCAGCAAATCTATTAGTCTGGCACCACAAAACATGCCAGGTTATCTGTCTTACTCCATAAGTGAGTAAAATTTTCCTACCAAAATCTATACTGAGGCCCGTTGTATTAATAACTAAGTAACACATGCAAAATGCTGGAGGAACTCAGCAGGCCAGGCAGCATCTATGGAAAAAAGTTCCAATTGATGTTTCTGCCTGTACTTTTTTCCATAGATGCTGCCTGGCCTGCCGAGTTCCTCCAGCATTTTGCATGTATTGCTCGGATTTCCAGCATCTGCAGATTTTCTCTTCTTTGTGTACTAATAACTAATACCTGTATTTATCAATATGTCTTGTTTGCATTCAGTCAACTTTTCCAATTATAGAAGTATACAAAGGAATTCCAATGCAGTGCATCTGTTTCAGTTTTTCCACATGGCAGTAGTGCAACCAATGGAAAGTTTGTATCCCAACATTACCAGGAATAGATATAATTATGTTTTATAACCTTTTCAAGAAAGGTATCATTTGCTTTGACCAAAGGACTGGCTGAACTTATGGGAAAATTTTCTTTTTATTGAATCCATGTCGCCACAATAGATCTACAGCAGATGCAATCTCATAAACACTCCACTTGGCTTTGATCACCTGGACAATAGCAATACCCATGTCAGGCTCCTATTTGTTGATTACATCTCAGAATTCAACACAATCACACCCTCAGTTCTAATCAACAAGCTCCAAATCTGGGCCTCGATACCTCCCTCTGCAAGTGGATCCTTGTCTTTGACTTCATCAACGGGAAACCACCACAGTCGGTGCAGATTTGAAATAATATCTCCTCCTTGCTGACAACACTGGCGTACTTCAAGGATGTGTGCTTAAATCACTGCTCTACCATCTCTGCGTCCATGACTGTGCAGCTAGGCCTTGCTCGTATACCATCGCTAAATTTGCCAATGACACAACTATTGTTCGCAGAATTTCAGATGGTGATGAGGAGACGTACAGGAGTCAGACAGATCAAGTGATTGAGTGGAGTCACAACAACCTTGCACTTGTTGGCCAGAAAGAACAGTCTACAAATCAGTGAATTTGAATGAACTGAGGACAGTGGAAGCAGACAGGCAGGCAAATTGTCTTTGTTCTTGCTGTGTACTTAGGGATGGAGGGGGCCACTTTGCTCTTCATTTTGTGAGCTTGAAGTGCTTGGCTTGATCAATGTTTTAAAGGCACAATGATGCTCCAGTTAATCTGAACTGGAGATAATTTCCAAGTAAGTTATTTGTGAGCTGTTCTTTGGTTGGATATAGCATGCAGGTTTGTGTATGTTGGGGTTGGTGCCTGCCTGGAGTGATTCGAATTGGTTGCTGATTGAGAACAAAGAGCTATAAATTACCGACAGTCACTTGATGGGAAGAGAGCAATAAATGGATGCTATCTTGGAGCAAAGCCAATAACAAGGTGTTAAAGGTCAAACACATAACCTCTGGCCAATGACACTGGAATGCAATATCTGAACTGATAAGAAATGGATATAAAAGTGGATGCTTCGTGTGTGCTAGTAGCGGTAATTTCAAAAAAATAACTATCGCAGATACAAGCAGAGCAACCCTGCAAGGATCACCTGGAGAGTAAACTGGGACTATAAGGAACGCCTGGCCAGAGCAGACTCCTTTGCTCATGTAATACCTTTGCTATTCTTTGACTATTCATGAGAGTCTGGGATACTTCGCAGGTGTGCACACAAGGTATTTGGTGTATGAATTCATATATTTGTTAGTTTATACAATAAAGGTACTTGTCGTTAAATACAGATCCCTCTGTGCCTCACTGATCATTGTTACAAGGAGTATCAACATCTCTGAAGATCTATCCTGATGCAATTATAAAGAAGGCATGACAGTAGCTATATTTCATCAGGAGTTTGAGGAGACTTGGTATGTCACCAAAGACTTGCAAGTTTCTATAGATGCACCGTAAAGAGCGTTCTAATTGATTGCATCAACACCGGGTATGGAGGAGCCACTGCACACAGGAGAAAGCTGCATAAATTTGTAAACTCAGCCATCTCCATCACGGGTACAAGCATTCCCAGCATCAAGGACACCTTCAAAAGGCAATGCCTCAAAAAGGCAGCACCCATGGTTAAGGGCTCCCATCACCCAGGATGTGCCCTTTTCTCATTGCTACCATCAAGTGGAGAAGGTACAAGTACCTGAAGGCACACACTCAACGTTTCAGGAATAGCTTCTTCCCTTCTGCCATCAGATTTCTGAATGGATAATGAACCAATGTAAACTACCTTACTTTTTTTCTTTGCTCTCTTTTTGCACTATTTAATTATTTATAGTTTTTTTATTATATATTGCAATGTACTACTGCCACAAACCAACAGATTTCACAACATATGCCAGTGATATCAAACCTGATTTTGATACTGTTTCAAAGATCAGTGATATTTCTTACTTCATGGATGCTCCTCAAATGTTCAAGTTTAATTGTCATTCAACCCTGCATGAAAATCCATGAATACAGCCAAATAAAACAGTGTTACTCAAATGTGTCGGTATTTAGATTTGAGTTATTAAATCATAGAAAGGACAGAGCCAGCACCAACAACCAACCATCCAATTATGCTAATTTTACTTTAATCCCTTCTAATTTATTTCTAAATTCTTCCAGCATTCTTATCAACAATCTCCAGATCTATCACTCACATACACGCTAGGAATAACCTACAGTGGCCAATTAATATACCAGCCAGTACCTCCTTGGGACTTGGAACATACCAGAATACCCATATGGTCACAGGCAGAAAGTGCAAACTCCACACAGACAGGACTGAGATCAATGGAAGCAGCTCTACGAGTTGTACAGTTTTATTTCAGATTTCCAGCATATATATTCCTCTTCTTCTGCAACTTAAACTGCTCCAGACTGAAGAAGGGAGGAGAAGATGGCGGCGCAATGCAGCGCGCGCGGCTGTTCCAAATGAATATCGATTATGTGTAACTAGGGGCCGTGCACAATCCGGATTTGATGGAGACAGACGTGAGAAGCGCAGAGGAACATCTGGAGTAACTTCTGAAATGCCTGCTTTGCTGCCGTTGCTACTGTGCGATCGAGAATCTCTGTAGACAAAGGCCCCAAATCCTCGGCTTTGCGTATCGCCTGTTGCCGGAGCTGGGGTCAAAGCACTCGGCAGAGATGGTGTTCGGTGTCGGGAGGTGGTCAGAGGGTCAGAGTTTTTCGGATGGACTCTGAGTTGGACTGTGGTCGGATGCTTCACCAGCAAGTTGGCAACGCTGGAGGTTTACCGTCTGCATGAGATGATGGGACTTTCAAGAGACTTTGAGACTTTTACTGTGCCATGGTCTGTTCTTATCAAATTACGGTATTGCCTTGCACTGTTGTAACTATATGTTACAATTAAGTGGTTTTTCTTAGTTTTTAAGTCGGTTTGTCATGTGTTTTCATGATATCATTCTGGAAAAACATTTTATCATTCTTAATGCATGCATTACTAAATGACAATAAAAGAGGACTACGTGTCCTCAATCATAATAATTTATCATTTTGAATCAATAACATTTAAGACAGCTAAAAGCATAAATACAGTAAAACAAAATTCTAAAGAAGATAAATGTTGGAGGATAAAGTACAATCCTCAAAAACTTTGAAGTATTATCCAAACTTATGAGAAACAGTTTTAAATTTTAGTGTGTACAAAAGAAAACTGGACAAAGAGCAAAAGCAACAAGTGCAAAAGAAACACTTATAATACACAATTTACTTTGTCTGGGTTATCCTCAGTCTGGCTTGGTGTGATGACTGCAGACACAAGAGACCACAGACGCTGTTATCTGGAGCAACAATGTGCTGGTGGGACCCAGCAGGCTATATAGCATCAGTGGGAGGAACAGAATTGTCAACATTTTAGATCAAATTCCTGTGTTAGGACAGGTGCAGATGCAAGGTTTTGTCCCAAAACATTGAAAGGTTCTTTCGTCTCACAAATGATGGATGAACTTACTGATGTTTGCTGCTGCTTTGTAGCCTTAGCAGTTTTGGATCTATAGTCCCAACTAAGATGAATCTATGCCTCAGGTGACAGATTCTTACTGACTACCCCTAACACCTTGATAGTACAAACAAAATCATCAAGTTCAAATCTAAGTTACTGAAAGAAAGATTTACATATCTATTAAACAACCAGAAAATTAAAAATAAAGATAAAATAAAAATACAATTGTCCAGGCTTCACACACAAAATGCTGGAAAAACTCAGGCCAGGCAGCATCTATGGAAGAGTACAGTCGACGCATTGGGCCAAGACTCTTCATCAGAACTCAAGCTTGTCCAGGCTTGCTTCTCTTCAATCCTTTTTTCCAATATAATTGAAATTAATGGGACCGCATTTCTTATGTAAGCAATCTCTCGGGTAAAGCTAATCACCCTGAATAAAAGTGCATCAAAACTTCCTTAGTTCAGTATATTCATACTCTTGTCTAGGACTCAGGATCTGACTTCAGTTTTGCAATGGGGAGCATGAAAGTCAGAGACAAGTCCAATAGTGAAAGAGGATGTTGCTGGCAATTTTGTGAAGAATTGCCAACCAGAAGGTAATAGATTTTGGGCCAGTACTTTCAGAGACCTCTTGGTTACAAAGCAATGCTGCTACACCCAAGGATACTCCTACCCAATGGTGTCAAGCTGGTGCTTCTCCCCCTCCACTCACTGTTCAATAGAAATTCACCAGCCAGTGATCGAAACTCTTATCCTCTCACCTGTTGCTAAACTTCTAATTCACAGTTCTAACAGAAGTCAGGGCTGCCCTCTGCAACATAACAAAAGGGTTACTTTATTAATGCCTGGCTTTATCCATTCCACAAAGGTGCAGCTATGGGATTCAAATGCCAAAAGTTGCACATCACTTAATAGTTAACTTATCCAGTTACTGCAACCCGGTAACAATAACATTAGCCTATACTTGGAATAGGTTTACCCTCACAGGATTGCATATTCTGAATTGCTGTGACAAGCAACAGCTTCAAATTGTGCTTCTGCAACTTAGATAAACTGCCACTGGAGGGCATCAAAGCATTAATTTACAAACACAAGCAGTTAGTTTATTACAGTTAGTTAAATAAAATTTAGACATATGAGCCTACATATTTGGGAATTTTCAACCTCCATACAACATGCCCTAATCAGAAAAGATTATAAAACATACAATAGTACAGCACAGTACAGGCCATTCGGCCCACAATGTTGTGCCGACTCTTACACCCTGCCTCCCATATAACCTCCCACCTTAAATTCCTCCATATACCTGTCTAGTAGTCTCTTAAATTTCACTAGTGTATCTGCCTCCACCATTAACTCAGGCAGTGCATTCCACACACCAACTACTCTGAGTAAAAAAACCCTTGAACTTCCCACCCCTTACCTTAAAGCCACATCCTCTTGTATTGAGCAGCGGTGCCCTGGGGAAGAGGCGCTGGCTATCCACTCTATCTATTCCTCTTATTATCTTGTATACGTCTATCATGTCTCCTCTCATACTCCTCCTCTCCAAAGAGTAAAGCCCTAGCTCCCTTAATCTCTGATCATAATCCATATTCTCTTAACCAGGCAGCATCCTGGTAAATCTCCTCTGTACCCTTTCCAATGCTTCCACATCCTTCCTAAAGTGAGGCGACCAGAACTGGACACAGTACTCCAAGTGTGGCCTAACCAGAGTTTTATGGAGCTGCATCATTACCTCACGACTCTTAAACTCTATCCCTCCACTTACGAAAGCTAACACCCCATAAGCTTTTTTAACTACCCTATCTACCTGTGAGGCAACTTTCAGGGATCTGTGGACATGTACCCCGAGATCCCTCTGCTCCTCCGCACTACCAAGTATCCTGCCACTTACTTTGTACTCTGCCTTGGAGTTTGTCCTTCCAAAGTGTACCACCTCACACTTCCCTGGGTTGAACTCCATCTGCCACTTCTCAGCCCACTTCTACATCCCATCAATGTCTCTCTGCAATCTTCGACAATCCTCTACACTATCTACAACACCACCAATCTTTGTGTTGTCTGCAAACTTGCCAAGCCACCCTTCTATCCCCACATCCAGGTCGTTAATAAAAATCACGAAAAGTGGAGGTCCCTAGCGGTCCCAGAACAGATCCTTGTGGGACACCACTAGTCACAATCCTCCAATATGAATGTACTCCCTCCACTACCACCCTCTGCCTTCTGCAGGCAAGCCAATTCTGAATCCACCTGGCCAAACTTCCTTGGATCCCATGCCTTCTAACTTTCTGGATAAGCCTACCCTGTGGAACCTTGTCAAATGCCTTACTAAAATCCATGTAGATCATATCCACTGCACTACCTTCATCTATATGCCTGGTCACCTCAAAGAACTCTATCAGGCTTGTTAGACACGATCTGCCCTTCACAAAGCCATGCTGACTGTCCCTGATCAGATCATGATTCTCTAAGTGCCCATCGATCCTATCTCTAAGAATCTTTTCCGACAGCTTTCCCACCACAGACGCAAGGCTCACTGGTCTATAAATACCCACACTATCCCTACTATCTTTTTTGAACATTATACTACTTCATTACTACTGATTGGATCACCAGTGGACACCATGATCCTAAGCTGGCACGGTGGTCTGACAGGTGGTGACCCAGGCTTGATCCTGATCTCAGGGCTGAGGGTTGTTGTTGCAACTTCTCTCTGATTATGGGTTTTCCCCAGCTACTCCATTTTCCTGCCTCCCATAACTCAGATCACTTTTAGACAAGATCCCCTACAGGAACAGGAAATTAAGATAGTACAGGAGAAATAAGGAAAGGAACAGCAGAACCTAAACACAGCTGAATACATTGCCACTAAATGCTCTAAAACAGACTAATGATCTTGAGAGCTTAAAGCAGATAAATATATGGCCATTAAAGATGTGGCAGAAGTGAGTTGGATGAAAAAAATTCTTTGAAGAATGGAGTACTTTGACTGCTGTAGCCTGAGATTATAGAGATGGGAAGGGATACTTTCAGCAAGTTGAACAATTTTACTATTTGTCAACTCTCCTTTAATTTCATACATTCATTTTATAAATTAATTAAATCCAGGGTCCTTCACCCTCAATAGGAAAATATCATAATGTGTTTCATAGACAAGAACCAGCCTTCAATCTACTTCCATTAGTTCTATAAAACAGAAATTCAGTCTCTTAATAATATATACACAGCATGGCATTGGAAATCAACTGAGCATTGTTGATAGAGCAGCCACATGAAACAACTGACGCTAGAAACTGAAATTTTCACATAGCAGGCAGACCTCCGTCTCAAGAGGCTGTAGAAAGTTACCATTATATTCATCTGGACACTGAATGGTTCCTCAATATGGTACATAGCAAATGTGACATGATCAAGAGGCATTCTGAGACATTGGGCCAAATGTACAAAAGGAAATGAGACAAAAAGGCTGTATTATCAAGAATCAAGTCAATCTTTGAGAGGCCCATGGAAACTTCAAGCCTCAACACATTGATAAGAAAAGGATAAGTAAAAATAATGGATCGTGCTACTAAGTAAGGTGTTTTTAAGGTACTAAGTCAGTGAGAACAGCCAGCGAATGGGAAGTGAATGTATGGATTGACCAAGCCCTGGGGGAACTATGCACTTTAGAATTAAGAAATCTGGCATGGTTGAAACAGGCAGCAATGCCAGACTGATTCAAGCTGACAAGGATGCCACAGTAACTCAGATAATATGTTACAACGGTGATGTGCAGAAGAGCATCTCTGAATGCACAACACTTCAAACCTAGAAGTAGATGAGCTACTGCAGCAGACCACCACACCAGGTTCCAATCCTGTACCTAATTAAGTGGCCACTGTGTGTAATTACTTTTCCAGATAATTGCAACATTTCAATTTACCACAACAAGCACTCTATTAGCATTTTCCCAACAAACCTGTAGTATGATCAAGTAATCTCTCATTTTAGAGGTACCTTATATTTCATTTTTGACACAAACACTTTTAATAATGGTTTGAAAGTAATACTACCTTTCTACATTACTGTCCAACATAGCTTGCAATGCCTCAGCATTGGCTGTAAAAGAATAAAAGTTACATTTAGTCCCAAATTGAATAATATTTGAAATTGAAAATCCATTATAAATCAAACCTTTAATTACAATTAGTGTTTAGTCCACTTACTGTTGATTGTATCTCAATCTAATTCATGATGTAATTTTCATTACAAAGTTGACTTACAAATTCAAACAATTCCTAACAAATGGAAACCAATGCTGCAGGTTAAAAATAATTGATGCATAGGGAAGGCAGCACTATAATATAGAATACTGAAAACAAAATAAAGGAGCAATATTTAAAATAAGTAAATAAATTGTGGGTAGATTTCTATTATACAGGTCTTGAGTTGCTACTGTGTATTCGCCCAGTTATAAGGTTATACATTTTAAAGCTGACACTGAATGAAATACACAAATGTAAAGCACAGCATGGAGTCAGAAACATATAGATTATAATGGAGGAAGAAAGTACTAGCCGCACCTACAATAGATACACATCACCAATAATCACTGATCAGTAACTAGGGAGACATAATGCTAATCTCCAGAGTTAAAGATGACAAGAAAATTAAGTTCAAGACCAGGACAGACAACTTCAAGAATATCATAAATGGACATGCTGCACCATCTGCGAGAATACATGGAGGTGGAATGGGAGATCATCAGACAAACTCAAGGGGAACAGGAAGAGAGTGCAAAGGTTCTCTGAAACAACTTCACCCTCAAGCAGATTTTCGTTTGGGATGTTTTTGGGTGTGATTGTTCTTCAAAGTATGCAGTCAGAGCCTGAAGTGTGGACTGCTGGAAGAAGGGACAAAAAAGTCTGAAAGAGCCATAGGTGATAGGGGATTTGATAGTTGTGACAGACAACGGTTTCTGTGGCTATAGACATAAAAATCTTTCCTCTCTGAAACCAATACCAAGGATCTTACCAAATATCAGCAGAGCATAAGCAGGAGGAGGGATGAGTTCCTGCATAGACTGGGAAGTGGATGAAAAGCAGGACCATGTAATTTCATGCTCTTGATGCCAAATCTTACAAAGACCATAATATCCTTCTATGGAGGACTGCATTGACTGGTAGTCAAACTCCACAGGTTAAACAAAAGGGGCAAATTATAGAAACTGGTGTTGTATTCTTTGGAATGGAGGATTGACAACGCAATTTCCTTGAGAGTGGAAAGGATTGTTACATATAAGAGTGGTAGGAGTTTAGAAAGTTTCCATAAAATAAAACTGCAAGTCAACAGTTAATTTCAAACCCAAGTTTAATATTTTTATTGACCCAAGCTATTAATCTGAAATAGTCACAATGATTAGTGAGACATGTGGCTCATTTTTTTCAAGCTATTAATTAGTTGCACTTTAATACTGATAACTCACCAGGATTTTTCATAATATAATGCACCATTTGTCCAACAGTATCAGCATTGCATTCACTGGCATCATGCAAATCTAAAATAAAATTTTTTAAAAATCAAATCTATTTGGTCAATCTAGAAAACATTACATTGCAAATGTAACATAATGATATCACTTCATCATGGAGCAGATCTTCCATTGCCCCAATACTGCCAACTGGTTGCCTGCCTCTGAACCGTGCTTTTCCTTTCAGCCTGACCCAGGCACAATCATCTGCTGGGAGCTCAGCACCCAGCACATCATTGCAGAATAACGCGACCTCTCCTAGCTTTTAGCAGTCAACTAGAAAAGCCAGCAAGGCTCAACTTCAGGCTTACCAGATGTCAAAATTGTCAGTTATTGAGGTCTGTGAATGTTCTAAAATCACTAAGTTAAAATTGTTTTTTAATTTTAAAAAAAAACACACAGAACTAATCAAATAAAGTTCTCTGCTTACCTCTCTTCTATTCATTCTAATGGAACTTCTGAACATGTGCCAGCTAGATTCGATGAGGAGTCCATTTATGCAGTATAGATATGCTGGGGCTAGGACTCTTGCAGAGCTGAAGGCTGCCCTGTATCTGGGCACAGACCAGTTACAGAACTCATCTGTCAGCAGACACAGATGGATCTCAGCTAAGAATTTGCTCCTACAATTACACCCCACAAGCTAGCATGATGTCTTACAATTATGGGTGGTCTGACAAGGGTGGTGACTTCTGTATTTTTGTGCTCTTTTCTAGATTCATCCTGCTTATTTCACATTCTGTATGCTACTTTCTCTACTCAGTTCATTCAAGAGAGCTCATATACTCCTAAAATCTATTATAATCCAATGTGGTATTTTTCTTTCTGGATTGACACTTAATATGACATTGTGGTCACAGTTAGCTAGGTATTACATTAGCTTAACTAAGTAATTCATTTAAATACTCACCACCCATCTGGAGTTACTAACATAAAGCAAGTGGAACAAAAACATCATTTTAGAAATTTCATCTCTTTCCTCCATTTATTTAAATGAATAAACCAATACTTTAAAAACATCAAAAATGTTATTCCTATGTTTTTTTCCTAATCTAGCTGCAGATAAAACGTTAATCCTACTTGGAATAAGTAACACCTTATATTCCCTCTGGGTGGCCTCTAACCTGAAGGCATGAACATTGATTCCTCGAACTTCCGGTAACTGCCTCTCCCCCTTCGCCATTCCCATTTCCCTCTCTCACCTCATCACCTTACCTGCCCATCACGTCCCTCTGGTACTCCTCCTCCTTCCTTTTCTTCCATAGCCTTCTGTGCTCTATCAGATTCCCCCTTCTGCAGCCCTTTATCTCTTTCACCAATCGACTTCCCAGCTACTTCACACCTCCCCCTCTCCCAGTTTCACTTATCACCTACGACCTTGTACTTCTTCCTCCCCTCCCCCCCCCGCCCTCTTGCTGACTTATCTTTTCTCTCCAGTCCTGACAAAGGGATTCAGCCCGAAACATCAACTGTTTACTCTTTTCCCATAAATGCTGCCTGGCCTGCTGAGTTCCTCCAGCACTTGTGTGCGTTCCCTGGATTTCCAGCATCTGCGGATTTTCTCTTGTTTGTTATTTCTACTAGTTTTTTCCTAATCTGGCTGCAGATTTTCTCATCTATTGTTACTTAGGAATTGATGCACATCTCTTAAAAGCAAAATCAGTTTCATTACTTTGACAGTGATTTATATAACACCTTGAAAATTCCAGAGGACTTCATAAAATTACACTCAACTTGCATTTTCACACAATATCTGTTGGTCCAGAGCAGAAGGTTCTACAGAAAGGACTGTTTCCACATCAAATCTAGCTTCAAATCCAAAGTTTCAGTCTTCAAAATGCATAATGACTACATGAACACTTTTACAAGACAGCTTGATACAGAAAACTCATCTCAAAATGATTGTCTATTAAATATTCACAGCAACTTTTTTTTCCAAAGTGCAAATAGGTGCAGTCGTCACATATTGATTATTATTGCGCTTACCAATCTCTGCCTCAGGAACATTCTCTTCACAGACCGATTCTCTATCCGTTGTGCATCGATAGCCTTTCTTAGCTAGAATTTGGCAAATTAAGAGCCCTAACAGACCCATAAGAAAGAAAACAGGTACCAAAACAAATGCGATGTTCTCTGGATGCCCAGTATTTATCTTGGTTTGGTTGTTCTCTTCCGTGAAAGTATTACTTGCTAAAGGATCAGGAAGTGGCCAGGGATCTACGGGGGTGGGGGGGGGGAAGAAAAGGAAATGTTATATTTCTCAATAAAGCACAAATTAAATTTGACCGGTACCCTTCCTCTTTTGCTCCTCTAGTTGAAACTTGATTCTGTACTATGTATTCTGTATTTTTAGCGTATTGCTCAGAAAATCTCTTCAAATTTGTATGTAAAAATCAGTGTCTCTGAGGTCCTACAAGTTTGGCTACTCTTGTCCTACTCTACTTGAGTAGGAAATCTGTCCCGTTCTCAGAAGAATCAAGACAGACCAACTGAAAATGACTGAACATTAAAATACATATAGGATTACAAAGGGGCTCTCAATATGGAGTCTCAACCCAATGTATTCTCTTGTCATTGGGTCAAGGGCAAGCGAGAAATTTTCCTGGAGGCTGCCTTTAGTTATCCTCCCTTAGCTGATGAATCATTGTTTGACCTGAGAGAGTATGTTTGGAATGGAAGTAGTACAAGAACAGAATGTACTCATAACTAATGGCCAGGTTGGTCAAGTACTGAAGAACTATCCTAACAACAGATTTTGTAGAGGCACATGATTCACGAAAGCACCCCACTACCCCCTCAAGGTAACAACTAATAGCAATAGGTTGAAATTTGCTTCAAAGATGTAACAGACAGCATTAATAAGTAGAGCAGGCAAGATAATACATGTTCAATATAATTTATGTATTTAATGCTTGCAGCATTTGTTAAAGGGAAGGAATCTTTTAGGTAAATTAGTTTTCTTACAAAATTATTAGTAGAGTCAATGATGGAACATTAAATGTTTGTTCATGCTGTTTCAATTTGTTTATGCTTGGTTTCAATGTACAGCAGTAAATGCTGGACTTGTCAGTACAACCCTTCCCCACAACTATAAAATAATTCTGGATGGAAGATGTGCAATATGAACAAATGGACAGACACAGTTGTATAATTATAGAATACTTCCCACTTCATGTCAGCCATTATATGCATGTGAAAATGTTTTCATGCTAATATTTATTCCAATACCATTCAAGATCAGCAAAATTTATTGCATGACAAAGTTTAAAATGGCACATTTACCAGCAAATTACTTAACAGTATAAAGAGGAGGAACTGTGAATAACAACAAAGATAATACAGCAACAAGAAAATTAAATATGAAGTTCACCACCATCCTGAAGTTCTATACTCTGCAAATCAGATAGGCTGAGAGTGCTGAAACTGAGCTAAAGTTAAGACTACTATACATTATTTGGTAGTGTTATCAACTAGCAGGTTTTGGTTTGAAATCTTATTTGCAGACAAGTCCTCATCTTTACATTGAGACAGACATTAAAAATTCCATTACTCAACTACTCAAAGATGAGAAGTTTTATCAGATGTTCTTCCCAACATCCTACGTTAACATATATATCAGAAACATTCTTCCAAAGAATTATGCAGCAATTCTAATGTGTGCAGCTCTGAACAAGTTCAGATACAAGAGAGGTACATTCTCAAGGGTCAAAAGATATCAAAGCTAAAGCTCCCTGTATAACAAATGAAAGAATTTGATGAAATAAAGGATGTGATATATCAATTTTTTTAAAAAACAGCAAGGAAAGACTGGAGAGAGCTAACTAGAAGGGCAAGTGGAAAATTATGCAAAGAATGCGAATAGCAGGGAAGGCAAACCTATGGCACACATGCCCAAAATGGCACATGCAAAAATCTTGCAGGCAGCTGCATGCAGTGCTGCCCATTGATTCTAACACCAGCCATAATATAAAAGACACATACTGATGATCTTTACTGTTAAAAGAAACAGTGAGCAATTTTTCCCAACCCATAAACAGAAAGGTGCTTTCACAGAGAATGCTAACTTGCCGCCAGCTAGATGGTTGCAAGAACACATGATGCTAGATGTTACATTCTGACCTGGTGTACACACCAGTATTTGGAGAGTAAACAGTTGGGTTTGCTTTGTTTATATTTTTTCTTCTGTTTGTGAGTGAACACTGGATTTTCAGTGATAAAACAGTAAACACAATAGTTTAGCACGTCCATGAATTTATTTTTTGCAATAAACATTTTATTTATATTAATAAAACTATTATTTCAAGTCAAGTCAAGTTTATTGTCATTTCGACCATAAGCTGCTGGTACAATACACAGTAAAAACGAAACAACATTCCTCCAGGACCATGGTGCTACATGAAACAACACAAAACTACACTAGACTATGTGAGACAGCACAAGGCTATACTACATTACATAAAACAACATAAAAACTACACCAGACCACAGACCTGCACAGGACTACATAAAGTACACAAAACAGTGCAGGGCAGTACAATAATTAATAAACAAGACAACAGGCACAGTAGAGGACAAATTACAATATAATAATAAATGATGTAGATGTCAGTCTAGTCTCTGGGTATTAAGGAGTCTGACGGCTTGGGGGAAGAAACTGTTGCGCAGTCTGGTTGTGAGAGCCCGAATGCTTCGGTGCCTTTTGCCAGATGGCAGGAGGGAGAAGAGTTTGTGTGAGGGGTGCGTGGGGTCCTTCATAATGCTGTTTGCTTTGCGGATGCAGTGTGTGGTGTAAATGTCTGTAATGGCAGGAAGAGAGACTCCGATGATCTTCTCAGCTGACCTCACTATCCACTGCAGGGTCTTGCAATCCGAGACGGTGCAATTCCCAAACTGGGCAGTGATGCAGTGGCTCAGGATGCTCTCGATACATCATCTGCAGAATGTGGTGAGGATGGGGGGTGGGAGATGGACTTTTCTCAGCCTTCGCAGAAAGTAGAGACGCTGCTGGGCTTTCTTTGCTATGGAGCTGGTATTGAGGGACCAGGTGAGATTCTCTGCCAGGTGAACACCAAGAAATTTGGTGCTCTTAACAATCTCAACGGAGCAGCCATCAATGTTCAGCGGAGAGTGGTCGCTCCGTGCTCTCCTGAAGTCAACAACCATCTCTTTTGTTTTGTTCACATTCAGAGACAGGTTGTTGGCTCTGCACCAGTCTGTTAGCCAGTGCACCTCCTCTCTGTATGCTGACTCGTCGTTCTTACTGATGAGACCCACCATGGTCGTGTCATTGGCAAACTTGATGATGTGATTCAAGCTGTGTGTTGCTGCAATCGTCAGTCAGCAGAGTGAACAGCAGTGGACTGAGCACACAGCCCTGGGAGGGCCCCATGCTCAGTGTGACGGTATTGGAGATGCTGCTCCTGATCTGGACTGACTGAGGCCTCCCAATCAGGAAGTATGGGATCCAGTTGCAGAGGGAGATGTTCAGGCATTTACGTTTATCAGCAATATATTTTTAAAATTCTGCTTACCCTTTTCAGCTGGTTCAAAAAACCAAATAAACTCCGGGAAAGAAACAAAAAAATGTTCAAATGATGGGAGAAACAGCATAGATCTTCAAGAATGGTGCAGTGAAAGATTAAAAAGGGTGGTAAAGTATTATGCATTTTTTGTTCCGAAACAGTGGATGCAGGACTTCCTCTAAAAAGCAATACACCCTATCCTCGTTATATGCAAGGGATACGTTCCTCGAAGTTGACACATAATTAAATAATTATTTAAATGGAGAAAATAGGGATGCGTTCCTGAGGGCTTCCTAAATATGTTTTATCTGTAATACTTAAATTAAGAAATTATACAAATGGGTATCATTTGTTTGATTGTCTAATTTTGAACTAACAGCTGATTTACAAGTAATCTATATGCACTAGCACACCTGCACGTTTTACGAACCTTCAATAAAATAGGAAGTAGAAATATTGGATGGGGGTAAAATTTAAGGATGTTGGAAAGCCTGAGTTTGCTAAAACAGAGCATCCCTGGACACCTTAAGTTGGGGAAGAAGCGGATGAAGAAATTGCAGTGGGCTTACCCAATGTTCTTTTTCCTTCTAGATAGAATAAATATCAGAGGATTGGGAAAATGGTAGATATGATAGTCATGTTGAATCTGAGAAGCAAAGGCACATCCAACATGTAGAAGTTCCGGGCAATGGGGAAGCTTCAGAGAGAATAAAGATCAGGATAAAGTAGTAAGAGGCATTTGAAGTTGCCAGAAGTTTAATTTACAACTGAAAAAATAACATTGACTTCTCAAACTTCCGCTAATGCCCCACCTCCCCCTCGTACCCCATCCATTACTTATTTATATACACACACGTTCTTTTTCTTTCTCTCCTTTTTCTCCCTCTGTCCCTCTCACTATACCCCTTGCCCATCCTCTGGGTTCCCCCCCTCCCCCTTTTCTTTCTCCCTGGACCTCCTGTCCCGTGATCCTCTCATATCCCTTTTGCCAATCACCTGTCCAGCTCTTGGCTCCATCCCTCCCCCTCCTGTCTTCTCCT
This sequence comes from Mobula hypostoma, assembly GCF_963921235.1. Lineage (NCBI taxonomy): Eukaryota > Metazoa > Chordata > Chondrichthyes > Myliobatiformes > Myliobatidae > Mobula > Mobula hypostoma. Next base: position 71,440,642 of record NC_086099.1, on the reverse strand, counting down.
ATCATTTTGGATCTCCCCCTCCCCCTCCCACTTTCAAATCTCTTACTAGCTCTTCTGATGAGTCCTGATGAAGGGACTCGGCCCAAAACGTCGACTGTACCTCTTCCCAGAGATGCTGCCTGGCCTGCTGCGTTCACCAGCAACTTTGATGTGTGTTGCTTGAAAATTTGTTTTCTCATTCTGCACTTTCCATGCAACCATAGAAGATGAATCCCCGCTCTTCTGAAAATAAACTCATCCATCCTCAACGTTCCAGAATCCAAACAGTCCTTCCAGTTGAAGCAGCAGTTCACTGGCATAATGCCTTCAGTCTCTCTGTACTGAAGAAACCAAATGCAGATTAATGATTACTTTGTGGAGCATTTTTGCTTTGTCCTGACCTCCCAGTTCCTTGGCACTTCAGTTTTCTAGACATTTCACATTTTGAAGTGTGTGTGTCTCTGTGTCTATACTCCCATGCACTGTATTAATAAATCCTGATGCAATCTTGAGGCGCTGCAGCTCACCCTCCACCTGGTCATGTTGTAGACTTGAGACCACGATGGAATTCAACAATTTCACGTCACTCATTCTCTGTACTTGTACTGGAATTGTCCAGTTCTACTGTAGGTTATCTGTAGTATCAACTCTTCCTTCATCTCGGCATTAAAACTGCCTAATCAGCATTTCAGCTTTTACATATTCTTTCGCATATTTTCTCTAGCCTCCCTTAGTTATCTATTAACCAGATGGTTTAATCAATGGCTTATCACCCAATGACCCTAACCTCACACTATTAGAGATTTTCTTTCTTGTCCATCTCTCCTGCACCCTCTCTGCAGCTTAAAATTAATTTATTTTCTATCTTACTGTTCTAATAAAGGGTTCGACCCAAGACATCAATGCTGCTTCTTCGTCTGTTGATGCTGCCTGACTTACCCATGAATTATCATTGGCAGACAAGCTTAAAGTGAAGCCTGACATTTCACCAAATATAGTGCCTTGTACTTCTTCCTCCCCTCCCCCCACCTTCTTACTCTGACTTCTCGCGTTCCTTTCCGGTCCTGAAGAAGGGTCTCAGCCCAAAATGTAAACTGTTTACTCTTTTCCATGGACGCTGCCTGGCTGCTGAGTTCCTCCGGCATTTTGTGGGTTGCTTTGGATGGCCATCTGCAGATTTCCTCATGTTTAGAAATATATTGCCTTGCTTATTTAAGTGTCTGTCTGGCTGTCTCTTAAATTGTTCTCTTAATTGTATTCAATTCCATACTTCTTAGATAATGCATTCCAGATTTTCATGTATGCAGTCCAGGGATGTGGGAAATGTCATAGAAGAATATTTCTCATCTGCATTCACCAAGAATACAGTGGAGTAAATGTTCAGGGAAAGGGACACCAAAGTTCTGGGGCATTTCAACATTAGATTCAAGATTGTTTAATGTTATTTCCTGCACACAAGTATACAGAACAACAGAATTATTGTTACTCCAGTTCTGATGCAGCACAAAATTAACATAAAAGAAACAGAACACAAAGATAATAAAAACAATAAATATAAATACATATGATTGCTTATATACATAGATTGATTTTATATCCATAATGTGATGCTAGGCTGTGCATAAGGTGACTGACAGGAGATAATGAAGTAGTGGTGCAATTAGTGGGTGGAGATGTTGATCAGCCTTCTGCTTGGAGAAAGAAACTGTTTCTGAGTCTGGTGACCCTGGTGTGAATGCTACAAACAGTCCATTAGAAAGAATATGCTAGAGGTTTTGGAATGCATAAAAGTGGACAAATCTCAGGAGGTGTTTATAGGTTATGGGAGGCATGTGGGGGGACTATTGAGGCTCTATTGAACAATTGTGTATCTTCATTAGCCATTGGTGAACTACCAGATTACTGACAGATAGCAAAAATGTGTTCCTTTATTCAGAGAGGAAAGCAGGGAGAAGCCTCATAACTATAGACTGGCGAGTTTTACATCAGTAGTAAGAAAGCTATTGGGGGAGAAAAAGGGATACAATTTACTTGAAAACACAGGATTGATTCAGGATACACACATCAAAGTTGCTGGTGAACGCAGCAGGCCAGGCAGCATCCGTAGGAAGAGGTGCAGTCGACGTTTCAGGCCGAGACCCTTCGTCAGGACTGTTAGTCCTGACGAAGGGTCTCGGCCTGAAACGTCGACGGCACCTCTTCCTATAGATGCTGCTTGGCCTGCTGCGTTCACCAGCAACTTTGATGTATGTTGCTTGAATTTCCAGCATCTGCAGAATTCCTGTTGTTTGCGTTTAAATTGATTCAGGATAGTCATCTTAATTTTTAAAAAATAGAAAATCCTGCATCAAAAATTAGTTTTTTTCCAATATGGTATCTAAGCACATTGATGAGGAAATTGTGGTAGATGTTGTCGATATGGACTTTAATTTGGCCTTTATCACGATCCCACATATCAGATTAGAGCCTTGGATTCCAGACAGCTACAAAGCTGGATCCAAAATTGACTTGGCATTGGGAAACAACAGTAATGCTGGAGAGTCAATTTTCTGATTCAAAGTCTATGGCCAGTGGTATATCACAAGGATCAGTACTGTCACCTTTGATCAACACACTTCAAAGTTGCTGGTGAACGCAGCAAGCCAGGCAACATCTCTAGGAAGAGGTACAGTTGACGTTTCGGGCCGAGACCCTTCGTCAGGACTAACTGAAGGAAGAGCTAGTAAGAGATTTGAAAGTTGGAGGGGGAGGGGGAGATTCAAAATGATAGGAGAAGACAGGAGGGGGAGGGATGGAGCCAAGAGCTGGGCAGGTGATTGGCAAAAGGGATATGAGAGGATCATGGGACAGGAGGCCCAGGGAGAAAGAAAAAGGGGGGGGGAGAACCCAGAGGATGGGCAAGGGGTATAGTGAGAGGGACAGAGGGAGAAAAAGGAGAGAGAGAAAAAGAATGTGTGTATATAAATTAATAACGGATAGGGTACAAGGGGAGGTGGGGCATTAGCAGAGGTTTGAGCAGTCAATGTTCATGCCATCAGGCTGGAGGCTACCCAGACGGAATATAAGGTGTTGTTTCTCCAACCTGAGTGTGGCTTCATCTTTACAGTAGAGGAGGTCGTGGATAGACATATCAGAATGGGAATGGGACTTGGAATTAAAATGAGTGGCCACTGGGAGATCCTGCTTTCTCTGGCGGACAGAGCGTAGGTGTTCAGCAAAACGATCTCCCCGTCTGCATCGGGTCTCACCAATACATAGAAGGCCACATCAGGACGCAGTATATCACCCCAGCCGACTCATAGGTGAAGTGTCGCCTCACCTGGAAAGACTGTCTGGGGCCCTGAATGGTGATAAGGGAGGAAGTGTAAGGGCATGTGTAGCACTTGTTCCACTTACAAGGATGAGTGCCAGGAGGGAGATCAGTGGGGAGGGATGGGGGGGGCAAATGGACAAGGGAATCGCGTAGGGAGCGATCCCTGTGGAAAGCGGGGGCGGGGGGGAGGGAAAGATGTGCTTAGTGGTAGGATCCCATTGGAGGTGGCGGAAGTTACGGAGAATAATACGTTGGACCCGGAGTCTGATGGGGTGGTAGGTGAGGACAAGGGGAGCCATGCTGGAATTTCAAACAACACACATCAAAGTTGCCGGTGAACGCAGCAGGCCGGGCAGCATCTCTAGGAAGCGGTACAGTCGACGTTTTGGGCCGAGACCCTTCGTCAGGACTAACTGAAAGAAGAGCTAGTAAGAGATTTGAAAGTGGGAGGGGGAAGAGGAGATCCAAAATGATAGGGGCTTCCCCCCCTTTCTTTCTCCCTGGGCCTCCTGTCCCATGATCCTCTAATATCCCTTTTGCCAATCAACTGTCCAGCTCTTGGCTCCATCCCTCCCCCTCCTGTCTTCTCCTATTATTTTGGATCTCCCCCTCCCACTTTCAAATCTCTTACTAGCTCTTCTTTCAGTTAGTCCTGACGAAGGGTCTCGGCCCGAAACGTCAACTGTACCTCTTCCTAGAGATGCTGCCTGGCCTGCTGCGTTCACCAGCAACTTTGATGTGTGTTGCTTGAATTTCCAGCGTCTGCAGAATTCCTTGTGTTTGCTGACACCTTTGATGTTTGTAATATACAGTTGCAACTTGCTTGTGAATGTATAGGGCTTAATATTTCAATTTGCAGATGATGCCAAAATTGCTAGTGATATAGATAGCAAGAAAGATTATTTAAGGCTGCAGCATAATGTGGATTAGCTGGAAAACTGGGCAAATCAATGGCAATGCAATTTAATCCTGATAAGTATAAGGTGATGTGTTTGGGAAGGCAAATAAGTATAGTATGTATACGGTAAAAAATAGTGGAGCAATGGGAGGGTTGATGAACAGACAGACATTGGAATTCAAGTCCAAAGATTCCTTGAAACTGGCTGCACCAACGGAAAAGATGGCGAATAAAGCACTCAGCATGCTTATATTCTATAGTCATAGTCACAGTCATAGTCGTACTTTATTGATTGCGGGGGAAATTGGTTTTCGTTACAGTTGCACCATAAATAATAAATAGTAATAAAACCATAAATAGTTAAATAGTAATATGTAAATTATGCCAGGAAATAAGTCCAGGACCCACCTATTGGCTCAGGGTGTCTGCCCCTCCAAGGGAGGAGTTGTAAAGTTTGATGGCCACAGGCAGGAATGACTTCCTATGATGCTCTGTGCTGCATCTCGGAGGAATGAGTCTCTGGCTGAATGTACTCCTGTGCCCACCCAGTACATTATGTAGTGGATGGGAGACATTGACCAAGACGGCATGCAACTTAGACAGCATCCTCTTTTCAGACACCACCATCAGAGAGTCCAGTTCCATCCCCACAACATCACTGGGCTTACGAATGAGTTTGTTGATTCTGTTGGTGTCTGCTACCGTCAGCCTGCTGCCCCAGCACACAACAACAAACATGATCGCACTGGCCACCACAGACTCGGAGAACATCCTCAGCAGCGTCCAGCAGATGTTAAAGGACCTCAGTCTCCTCAGGAAATAGAGATGGCTCTGACCCTTCTTGTAGACAGCCTCAGTGTTCTTTGACCAGTCCAGTTTATTGTCAATTCGTATCCCCAGGTATTTGTAATCCTCCACCATGTCCACACTGACCCCCTGGATGGAAACAGGGGTCACTGGTACCTTAGCTCTCCTCAGGTCTACCACCAGCTCCTTAGTCTTTTTCACATTAAGCTGCAGATAATTCTGCTCGCACCATGTGACAAAGTTTCCTACCGTAGCCCTGTACTCAGCCTCATGTCCCTTGCTGATGCATCCAACTATGGCAGAGTCATCAGAAAACTTCTGAAGATGACAAGACTCCGTTGCCAGTGAAGTCAAGAGTGGTACATCATGTTACAGCTTTACAAAATATTGTCATACCATACCTAGACTATTGTATGCAGTTCTGGTAGCCACACTAGAAAAAGGATGAGGTTGTGCTGAAGAGGATGCAGAGGAGATCCACCAGGATGTTACCTGAAGTGGGACATCACAGTTAAAATGAGAGACTGGAGAAGGGGAGAAGGGAGCAAGGAAAATCAATAGAGTAAATAGTAAAAATCTCTTTCCCTGATCAAGGACAAGACAGTGTAAGTTTAAGATGAGAGTGGAAGGTTCAAAGAGGATTTGAATGGGATTCACAATCCCATACATTTTGATGATCTGTTGGAGACAGACACCTTTACAACACTTCATCTAAACAAATATTTAGATCACCAAAGGCATAGAAGCTACAGAGCTAAATAGGTAATAGAAATCAATGTAGGTAGGTCGAGAAAGTGCAAGGCATGGGCCAAATGGCCCAAATCTGCGCTGAATGATTCTAGGATTGTTTCTTGCATTTTCTGTTTTCATTTTAAAAGTCTGATGTAATGACTTGGATACTAATATATAGGGAATTAGGATAAGAAGAGACTACAAGAGAGTAACAGGTTAGGAAAAATGAGAAGGCAAGTGGCAAATATTATATATATATACATACACACACACACACACACACACACACACACAGTGCCAAAACCTTTACAAGCAGTAGGCTTCTTAAATGCAACTCAAAAACATGTTGGATATTGGATTTCATGATAAGGTTTTAAAGACAAAGGACAAAATCTTTATGAAGCACAGTTTAGGCTGAGAAATAGAAGATAGAGTTTAATCCAGATAAAAGTGAGGCAACATGTTTTGGGAGTGCTAATGAGGCTGGAATATATAGCATGAATGGAAAGGTCTTAAGCAGTCCTGAGGAAGAGGTACTTTGGTATGCAAATCTGAAGATCCCTGAAGCTGACAATGCAAGTTGATACATGATTAAAAAGGCAAATCTGATGCTGCCCTTCACCAGTCAGTGCACTGAAGAGAAGGACAGGAAGGTTATATTGTAATTTAATAAAACATGATGAGGTGTAGATAAGATGGATTGAAGGAATCATTTCCCATTAGAGAATAATAAAGCAAGCGGACATAGAATTACGATATTAGGATAGGGGTAAGAGATGTTGGGCGTTCCAAGTGGGATCCTTTTAACCCAGAGAACAGCAAATGTCTGGAATCCATTACCAGGGAGGTTGTAGAAGCAGAGTTACTAATAGCACTTGAAGAGCTTCCAGATGAACATTTGAATTAGGCATTAAAGGCTACAGCCAAGTGCTGGAAAATGGGATAAGGATGGGTGCTCACTGGTTAGCATGGACATGATGGGCTGAATTGCCTGTATCCATGTTGCATGACTTCTAACTAAGACTCAGCTGAAGCACTGGGCTAAATCATACTTGTGTGTGGATCCAGTTCCAGAAGTCAGGTGATCGGGAGATCAACATCAGACTTCTAGCTCTGCCAGTGAACTCTTCAGAGTACTAATGTACTGAATGTAGGTTCAGGCACAATTAACACACATAAAAGTTGCTGGTGAACGCAGCAGGCCAGGACAAAGGGTCTCGACCCGAAATGTCGACTGTACCTCTTCTTAGAGATGCTACCTGGCCTGCTGTGTTCACCAGCAACTTATGTGTTTTGGTTGAAATTCCAGCATCTGCAGATTTCCTCGTGTCAGGCACAATTAGCTAGTTTATGAAACAAACCACCCCAAAGGCAAGTCGTAGGTTTATTTATTTTTACTTTATTAAAACTACCAGAACCTAAAGACAGGAATAAGTATAACTAATAAATTTATCTGAATTTATTTTTAAGTCCTATATCGGCAACATTTAAAACTACTGAACTCTTGGGTTCAGGGTGCTCTAGGTGAGATCTCAAGAGCTACAGAAAGGATAGAATGTGCATGAAAAAAATTTTACTAAGATACAGAAAAAGTTCTACTTCCAATTCAAAATTGTATACAAATAATTCTGAATCAACTGCAGTATTTACAACTGTTTACTTTTTCTGATATCTGGCAGTTTCCAACAAAATTCTCTAGGCAAAATATTCATGCAATTGTAAAATGGTTCATTAACTCCATTCTGTGGAACTTATGGCAACCAAATTTGAAAGTGGAGGAACAAGCCTGTACCACATAGACCTGACAAGGTCTGCCCAAAAAAAAAGCATTTGGGTCAACAGATGGTAGGAACAATTAATATCTATTTGGAGATACATTACAGAATAGGCCCTTCTGTCACTTCGAGCCACACCACCCAGTAATTACCCCACCAAACGCCCCAATTTAACCCTATCCTAATCACAGGACAATTTATAACAACCAATTAACCTACCCAGTACATTGCTGACTGTGGGAAGAAACCAGAGGACCTGGAAAAATCCATGCATTTCACTGGGAGGATGTAGATTTGCCTTTCAGAAGATGCTGGTACTGAAACTGCAAATTCCAATGCCTCGTGGTATTCGCTCTGCTACCGTGACTGCTGTGCCCTCTTTGCAATGGTACTTGCGTGTTGGTCCCAGGACAGAGCCTGTGAAATGATAATATCACGGAATCTGAAGTTACTGACCCTCTCCACCTCTGATTCGCTAATGAGGACTGCCTCATGGACCTCCAGTTTCTTCCTCCTATGGTCAATAATCAGTTCCTTGATTTTGCTGATGTTGAATGAGAGGTTGTTGTTGTGGGACCACTCAAGCAGATTTTCAGTCTCCCTCCAATATGCCAATTCATCATCACCTTTGATACAGCCAATGGCAGTGGTGTCATCAGCAAACTTAAATATGGCATTGGAGCTGATCTTGATCACAAGGTCATGGGTGTAAGCAAATAGAGCAGAGGGCTACGCACACAGCCATGGGTTGCGCCTGTGATGATTGTGATTGTGGAAGAAATTTTGCTGCCATCTCCTGTCAGATGTTACTGGTTCCATACTGTCTTGGGTCTGCAAGTGAGGAAATAGAGGATCTAGTTACACAAGGAGGTATTAAGGCCTTGGTCTTGAAGGCTAGTGATTGAATGTTGAGCTGTAGTCAATGGAGAGCATCCTGATGTATGTATCCTCATTGTCTAGATGGCATCTGTTGACCTGTTGTGACTGTAGGCAAATTGGAGCAGATCCAAGTCACTTCTCAAGCAGAAATTAATATGCCAACCTCTCAAAGCACTTCATCACAGAGTTCATAAGTGCTACTGAACGCTAGTCATTAAGACAGATTACCACATACTTCTCAGGAACAGACATGATTGAAGTCTGCTTGAAGCAGAATCAGAATTAATATCACTGGAATACACTGTGAAGTTTGTTGTTTTGCAGCATCAGTACATTGCAATACATAATACCATGAATTTGTTAACTGAGTTATCAGTTAATTGGGGCAGCCACTTATTCAGGGCAACTCTTAAAGAACTAAAACGACTAGACCACTAGATGCTATACCACTTAATTCGGATAGGAGACTGTGGCCAAACAGTTTTCAACTAGGGTCAGTCATGTTTACTTGTGTGGCCATTACATACTACATCTGCTTTTTCTGCTTAGAGTGAACAGTTTTTAAATAAAGTCAGTTACATCTGTTTGTCTTCAAAAATTAGCCACTTTTGTCACTGATAGTGGTCCAGAAATAAGCAATAAGACACTGCAGTTTCAAACATTCAGGCTTACAGATGCCAGAAACAGCTGGGAGTGAAAATGAAATGTTTTCACTACTTCAACAAGTCAGGAACTATGAAGACTTAAGGTATCAACAATCATTTTGAATGTTGCAATGAAAATTAAGATTTAGAGGATGCAATCACTGAAAGCATTGCATGAAAGGCAAATGCTTTGAGAGGCTGGTCAAGGACCACATCTGCAACATGCTATTACTCAAACTGGATCCCCTACAATTCACCTGCCGAAACAACTGGTCGACAGATGACGCAATAGCCACTGGTCTACATACTGTCCTTGCACATCTGGAGAAGAAGGATGCTTATGTGAGAATGCTGTTCTTGGACTACGGTTCAGCATTCAACACCATAATTCTATCCAGGCTCGACAGGAAGCTCAGAGACCTTGGCCTTCACCCTGCCTTGTGCAGCTGGATACTGGACTTCCTGTCAAATCACCAGCAGGTGGTAAGAGTGGGCTCCCTCACCTCCAACCCTCTGATTCTCAACACAGGTGCCCCTCAGGGCTGTGTCCTAAGCCCTCTCATTTACTCTCTGTATACCCATGACTGCGTCACTACCCACAGCTCCAATCTGCTAAGTAAATTTGCCAACAACACTACATTGATTGGTCTAATCTCAAGCAATAACGAGCTGGTCTACAGGGAAGAAGTCATCTCTCTTGTGTCAAGAAAACAACCTCTCCCTCAATGTTGCAAAAACAAAGGAGCTGGTTGTAGATTACTGGAGGAATGGAGACAGGCTAACCCCTATTGACATCAATGGATCCGGGGTTGAAAGGGTAAACAGCTTCAAGTTCCTCATCATCCACATCACTAAGGACCTCATGTGGTTTGTACACACCAGCTGTGCGGTGAAAAAGGCACAACAGCACCTCTTTCACCTCAGACAGTTGAGTAAGTTTGGTATGGGCCCTCTAATCCTAAGAACTTTCTACAGGGACACAATTCAGAGCATGCTGACTGGCTGCATCACTGCCTGGTATGGGAACTGTACCCCTCTTAATCGCAGGATTCTGCAGAGAGTGGTGCGGACAGCCAGCGCATCTGTAGTTGTGAACATCCCATGATTCAGGACATTTTCAAAGACAGGTGTGGGAAAAGGGCCCGAAGGGTCATTGGGGAGCTGAGTCACCCCAACCACAATCTATTCCAGCTGCTACCATCCGTGAAACAGTACCACAGCATAACAGGACCAACAAGCTCCGGGACAGATTCTTCCACCAGGCCATCAGACTGATTAACTCATGCTGATATGACTGTATTTCTATGTTACATTGACTGTTCAATTTATTATAATTATAAATTACTATGATTACACATTCAGAGGGAGACATAACTAAGATTTTTACTCCTCATGCATATGAAGGACGTAAGAAATAAAGTCAATTCCATTACCTGCACTAAGTCCCTGTGCTGATTTTGTTTATTTACAGTCAATCAAAAGAACATGGCAGCATACTCTGAATGAATTCCTCAATCAATAACATAGGAACCAATATACCATTGTCTAGTACAATTGTAGTTTTGGTAGTCTTCCAATTTGTTCTGTATTTCATTTAAATACATAATTTGTTACACACTCAAGTGATAGTTCAATTTTTTTTTTAAAAAACCTTTTTAACTATTGCCATGAAACTTCAGTTAACTGGGGCAGCTGCTTAATGGGGCCAAAATGTACTGGTCTCATTGTCCTAATTAACTGGAAGCTACTATAATTTTTAAAAAAAACACTAAATTACGATAAAAATATTTTTAAAACGCATTAAATAAGTAGTACAAAAAGAGTATGTGGGTTGACAATCTATCCATTCAGAAATCTGATGGCAGAGTGGAAGCTATTCCCAAAGCATGTGCGTGTCTTCAGGCTCCTGTAACTCCTCCTTGATGGTAGCAATGAGAAGAGGGCGTGACTTAGGTGACAGATCCCTAATGATGGATGCCGCCTTTTTGAGGCATCGCCTTTTGAAGATGTCCTCAATGCTGGGGAAGCTAGTGCCCATGATAGAGGTGGCCAAGTTCGCAACTTTCTTTAGCTTTTTCTGATCCTGTGCAGTCGCCTGTCCCTACCAGATAGTGATGCAAACAGTTAGAAAGCTCCCCACACCACATCCGTAGAAATTTGTAAGTCTTTGTTGTCACACTAAGTCTCAAACTCCTGATGAATTATAGCTGAAGTCATGGTTTCTTTGTAATTGCATCAATCTGTTGGACCTCGGATATCTTCAGAGATATTGACACCCAGGAACTTAAAACTTCTTACCCATTCCACTGCTGATCCCTCGACGAGGGCTGGTGTGTGTTCCCTCGATTCCCCCTTGCTGAAGCCCACAATCAATTCAGAATCAGGTTTATTATCACCAGCATGTGTTGTGTAATTCATTAACTTAGCAGCAGCAGTTCAATGCAATACACAATATAGAAGAAAAAAGTAAACAGTAAATCAATTACAGTATATGTATATTGAATAGATTCAAGATTGTGCAAAAAAACAAAAATAATTATATTAAAAAGTGGGGTAGTGGTCACGGGTTCAATGTCCATTTAGGAAACGGAAGGCTGAGGGGAAGAAGCTGTTCCCAAATCGCTGAGTGTGTGCCTTCAGGCTTCTGTATCTCCTACCTGATGGTAACAATGAGAAAAGGGCATGCCCTGGGTGCTGGGGGTCTGTAATAATGGACACTGCCTTTCTGAGACACCGTTCCTTGAAGATGTCCTGGGTACTTAGTAGGCTAGTACCCAAGATGGTGCTGACTAATTTTACAACCCTCTGCAGCTTCTTTCAGTCCTGTGCAGTAACCACCACAACACCCACCACCCCCCCCCACCGCCCACACCTGACATGATGCAGCCTGTCAAGATGCTTTCAACAGTACATCTGTAGAAGTTTTTGAATGTTTTTACTGACATACCAAATTTCTTCAAACTCCTAATGAAGTACAGATGCCGTTTTGCCTTCTTTATAACTGCATCAATATGTTGGGACCAGGTTAGGTCCTCAGAGATCTTGTCACCCAGGAACTTGAAACTGCTCACTCTCTCCACTTCCGATCCCTCTAGACAGGTCATTACAGACTTCAAACCTCCTAGTACTGTGCCCCCTTCCAGCTCTACTTCCCTCCCTGATGAGCTCAATTACTTCTACGCTCGCTTTGACCAAGGGAACAGGGAGGTCACCCTCACAGCAGATCTCCCACCTGCTGAACTGCCTCTCTCACTTTCCACCTCTGATGTTTACGCTACCCTGAGCAAGGTGAATGTACGGAAGGCAGCTGGTCCGGATGGAATACCTGGCCGTGTGCTCAGAGTCTGTGCAGGGCAGTTGGCCGGAGTCTTCACAGACATTTTTAATCTGTCCCTGGCCTAGGCAGTTATCCCCACATGCTTCAAGATCACCACCATCGTGCCAGTGCCGAAGCATTCCACTGCCACGAGCCTGAATGACTTCCGTCCAGTTGCACTCACCCCCAACATTGCAAAGTGCTTTGAGAGACTGGTTCTATCACATCTGAAATCCTGTCTGCTCACTACCCTGGACCCCCATCAATTTGCCTATTGTACCAACAGGTCAACAGAGGACGCCATCTCCATGGCACTTCACTCTGCCCTGACCCATCTGGACAGCCCCAACTCTTACATCAGAATGCTGTTCATTGACTTTAGTTCGGCATTCAATACTGTGATCCCCTCCAAGCTGATCGCCAGACTTCGCCAGCTTGGTATCAGCTCATCCCTCTGCAATTGGACCTTGGACTTTCTGACTAACAGACCCCAATCAGTTAAGTTCGACAACCTCACCCCCTCCACTCTCACCCTGAACACCGGCATGCCTCAAGGCTGTGTGCTGAGCCCTTTTCTGTACTCCCTTTTCACCTATGACTGCGTTCCTGTACATGGTTCTAATGCCATAATCAAGTTTGCAGACGACACCACGGTGGTTGGTCTGATCAGAGGTGATGACGAAACGGCCTACAGGGATGAGGTCCAGCACCTGGCTGCGTGGTGTGCCAACAACAATCTGGCCCTTAACACCCAGAAGACCAAGGAGATCATTGTGGACTTCAGGCATGCTAGGAGTCACACTCACGTCCCCATCTACATCAACGGAACTGTAGTGGAACATGTATCAAGCTTCAAATTCCTTGGTGTCCACATTTCCGAGGATCTTACCTGGTCCCTGAACTCCTCCATCCTGATCAAAAAGGCACAAAAGCGCCTTTATTTCCTGCAGAGCATCAAGAAAGCTCACCTCTGTCCCAGGATACTGACTGACTTTTACCGCTGTACCATTGAGAGCATACTCAATAACTGCATCACAATGTGGTATGGCAATTGTCCCATATCGGACCGCAAAGCACTCCAGCGTGTGGTGAAAACTGCCCAGCGGATTATCAGCATCCAATTGCCCACCATTGAGAACATCTACCATCGACACTACCTGGGCAGGGCAAAAACCATTATCAGGGATGCATCTCACCCTAACCATGGACTTTTTATTCTCCTCCCGTCCGGTAGGCACTACAGGAGCCTCCGCTCCCACACCAGCAGGCACAGGAAGAGCTTCTTCCCTGAGGCTGTGACACTGCTGAACCTCTCATCACAGCGCTAAGCAGTATTGCATCCGTATTGAACTATCTCAGTACTTTTATATTTGTGTGCTGTAGTACTTAATTTTTATTCGCAGTTGTTTTGTAAATAACACTATTCTTTGCATTTCTGGTCAGGTGCTAAATGCATTTCATTGGCTTTATAATCTGTACTCGGCACAATGACAATAAAGTTGAATCTAATCTAATCTCTTTGAGGATTGGTATGCGTTCCTTCAATTTACCCTTCCTGAAGTCCACAGTCAGCTCTTTCGTCTTACAGATGTTGAGTGCCAGGTTGTTGCTACAACCCCACTCCACTAGTTGGTATACTTCACTCCTGTATGCCCTCTTGTCTCCTTCTGAAATTCTACTAACAATGGTTGTATCATCAGCAAATTTATAGATGGTATTTGAGCTATGCCTAGCCACACAGTCATGGGTGTAGAGAGAGTAGAGCAGTGGGCTAAGCACACATACCTGAGGTGCACCAGTGCTGATAGCCAGCGAGGAGGAGATATTATCACCAATCCACATAGATTGTGGTCTTCTGGTTAGGAAGTCGAGGATCCAATTGCAGAGGAAGGTACAGGGGCCCAGGTCTGTAACTTATCAATCAGGATTGCATCTGCCGTAGACTTATTGTGGCAATAGGCAAATTGCAGTGGGCCAGGTCCTTGATGAGGCAGGAGTTCAGTCGTCATGACCAACCTCTCAAAGCATTTCATCACTGTAGTTGTGAGTACTACTGATCAATAGTCATTAAGGCAGCTCACATTATTCTTCTCAGGCACTGGTATAATTGTTGCCTTTTTGAACCAAGTGGGAATTTTCGCCCATAGCAGTGAGAGGTTGAAAATGTCCTTGAATACTCCCACCAGTTGATTGGCACAAGTTTTCAGAGCCTCACCAGGCACTCCGTCGGGGCCTCCCGCCTTGCAAGGATTCACCCTCTTTAAGGACAGCCTAACATCGGCCTCTGAGACAGAGATCACAGGGTCACCGGGTGCAGCAAGCATCTTCAGAGCTGCAGTTATATTCTCCCTTTCAAAGCAGGCATTGAAGGCGTTAAGTCCATCTGGTAGTGAAGCATCACTGCCATTCATACTATTGAGTTTCACTTTGTAGGAATTAATGTTTTGCAAACCCTGCCAGAGTTCTTGTACATCCAATGTCACCTACAACCCCATTCTAAATTGTCTCTTTGCCCTTGAAATAGCCCTCCGTAAGTCATACCTGGTTTTCTGGTACAGACCTGGGTCATCAGACTTGAATGCCACCGATCTAGCTTTCAGCAGACAATATACCTCCTGGTTCATCCACAGATTTTGGTTTGGGGTTGTACAGCAAGTCGCTGGAGGCACACACTCATCCACACAGGTTTTAATGAAGTTGGTAACAACTGCAGAATACTCATCTAGATTCGAAAATGAATCCCTGAATATGGTCCAGGTCACTGATTCAAAGCAGTCCTATAAGTGCTCCTGTGCTTCTCTTGTCCATACCGTCTTGGTCCTCACTACTGGTGCTGCAGTCTTCAGTCTCTGCCTATACTCAGGGAGTAGAAGTACAGTCAGGTGATCAGACTTCGTGAAGTGAGGACGTGGATTAGCACGGTAGGCATTCTTGATGGTGGTGTAGCAAAGGTCCAGTGTGTTGTTTCCTGTGGTATTGCAAGTGATTTGTTGATGGTAATTGTTTGATGATTTTTTTTCAGACTGGCCTGGTTAAAATTCCCCAAAATGATGGTGAAGGCATTAGGGTGTGCTGTTTTGTGCATGTTGATCCCATTGCTCAGATCATCTAAAGCCTGATTGACATTGGCCTGTGGTGGAATGTAAACTGCTACCAAAATGATCACGGAAATCTCCCTGGTTTTCCAACCTTCCTTGGTTATAATGACTTTGAATGTAAGGTTGCTGTTACAACACCACTGAAGCAGCTGATTTATTGTACTCCTATATGCCCCCAAATCACCATCCGAAATTCTGTCAACAATAGTTGTGTCATTAGCAAACTTATAAATGTGTCTGAGCTGCACTTGGACACACAGTTATGGGTGCTAAGACAGTACAGCAGTGGGCTTAGCATGCATCCTTGGGGTGTGCTGTGTTGATTGTCAGCAAGGAGGAAATGTTATACCCAATCTGCACTGACTGTGGGCTTCCAATGAGGAAGTCAAGGATTCACCTGCAGCTGGAGATACAGAGGCCCAGGTTTTGGAGCTTGTTGATTAATACTGAGGGCATGATGGTGTTGAACGCTGAGCTATCATCAGCAAAAGGCAGCCTAACATAGGTATTGCTTTTGTCCCGGTGATCCAAGGCTGAGTAGAGAACCAGGGAGAATGTATCTGCTGTAGACCTACTGTAGTAAAAGGCAAATACAAGTGGATCCAGGTCCTTGCCTAGGCAGGACTTAATTCTGGACATGACCAATCTCTTAAAGCCCTCCCCCTCACAGTAGATGTGAGTGCAACTGGGCAATAGAGATTGACACAGCTCACCTTGTTCTTCTTGGGCACTGGTATGATTGTCGCCCTTTCAAAGAAGACAAGAACCTCTGACAGCAACAGTCAGAGATTGAAGATGAACTTCAACACTTCCACCAGTTGGTTGGCACAGGTTTTCAGTGCCCTACCAGCTACACCATCTGAACCTACTGCCTTGCAAGGGTTCACCCTCTCAAAAGATGTTCTGACATCAGCCTCTGAGACAGAGTACAGGTGCATCAGACTGCCAAAGGAGAGGTTGAAGATGTCAGTAAACTCTCCAGCCAATTAATTAACATAGGTCTTCAGTACTTGGCCAGGTACACTGTCTGGGCCAGATGCCTTCTCTGGGTTCACCACCCACTGGAGAATGCTCTTACATCAGCCTCAGAGACTGAAATCATAGGGCTGTTGAGGGCTGTAAGAGCTTGTGAAAGCACCTCCATGTTCTGTCAAAGTGAGCAGAAAAGGCATTGAGCTCATCTGGAAGCAAGACTTTATTATCATTTATGTTCCTTTGTTTTGCTTTGTATGAGATGATGGCATACAAGCCCTGCTACAGCTGTCAAGCATTCCTTTGTGATTCGAGTTTGGTCCAGAATTGCCACTTTGTATTCAAGATGGCTACCTGAAGGTCATACCTGGACCTCTTGTCCTTTTCTGGGTTGCCAGTCCTGAACGCCACTGAACGCAGGTTGCTTGCCAGATGCATGCGTATCTTTCCCTTAGAATTTAATTCACTAGGCTTTCCTCACTCTACCATTCTCCTGCATGTCCTGTTTATTCAACTGCTGTCACTGACTTCTGCAACACTTTCCAGTCTTCCATTTGCCTTCCTGCTACTTGGATTCTATGCACTGCCAAAGTAGTTTAAATCTACCCTAACAATGTCATAAAATGACATCTGAGACAAACAGTATTTGCAATTAATTCTTCAAGTGCACGCATGTGCACACTGCTCAAACTGGGATAGCACAGGTAGCATTATAGAAATCTTGGCAGACCAGTGGTGGTACTTTTGAAATCTACTTGCTAAGATACAAGAGATTTTGCTTGCTTCTAGCTGAAATGTAAAAAGAATCTGAACTGGCCTTAATTCTTCAACATTTGTGTTCTTCAATTTATCCAAGGAAAAGTGTGTGTTCCACAAAGCCAATTTTAGCACTGGCATCAATATACTGAAGAAAAGTGTTGAAGGTCATATTTTTCCCCCAATGTCATTTGCTATCGTGTCCAGCATAGAGAATTTCTGGTGCTGAAGAAGTGTCATTTAGCTGAATAGCCATCAATATTTAAGAATTCTCAATCACCAAGAAAACAAAGCACTAAAATAAAATGCAGCATTTTGAATTATGAGGGAATAACAATCCACACATAAAAATAGACTAAAGAACGACCAGATAGAACTTGAAGCTGTAATTGTGGTTCAGTACACAATAAAAGGCATGACAAAGGGCCACAGTCAAGACCTTTACTGTTTGCCTTTCCATTAAAGCTAGAGGATATCCTGAAATATACAAGACTTCAGAACCTGAGATTTCCTCCTTCGTCAAAGAACAGGGTCCCATCAATATTCCCTCTGAGGTGTGCGCATGCACACATCTTTTACTACTAGTGCACTAAGGATTTTAAATTGCGCACAAAAGGTTGTCACCCTCTACCTCGTTAGCATATTAAGTATATTTCACAATCGTACACAATCACATTTTCTTTCCCATTTTCTAACACGGAATTATTCGGTGCGCACATGTTGTTACTGAGCCAAAAAATTGCACAGCACAAGATTTTTGTACATACTGGTCATAACCAATTAGAGGAAACATTGGGTCCCATTCATTTTCCACACATCTGCCCTCAACCCATTCTCCCATGGACATAATAGGGATAGGGTTCCCCTGGTCTTTTACTAATACCCCTCAACATTCTGTGTCCAGCATATCATTCTCCATAACTTTTGCCATCTATATTCAGATCCTACCATCAAGCACATCTTTCCTTCCCCCACCACTCTCCATAGGGATCACTCTCTACAGGACTTCCTTATCACCCATACTTCCCCACTGATCTCCCATCTGGCACTTATCCTTAAAGGAGAAGAAGTGCTACACCTCCTCCCTCATCTTCCAGGTGAAGCAACACTTCACTCGCAAATTTGTCAGGATCATCTACTGAATCCTGAGCTCTCAATGCAACCTCTTCCATAAACGGCAAGACCCTACGTAAATTAGGAGCGCTTCCTTGAAAGCCTTCGCTGCATCCACCACAATAGGCAGGATTTCCCACTACCCACCCATTTCAAATCAGCTTCCCATTCCCACGGCCTCCTCTACTGCCATAATGAAGCCAATCAAAGGTTGGAGGATCAACACCTCATATTCCATCTAGGGAATCTCCAACTTGACAGCGTAAACATCGATTTCAATGCAACTCCCTAGGTAAGATTTTTATTGCAATGCTGTAGGGTATTTCATTGACTAGTTTTCTGTAGAAGCAGTGTGTCCTGCTGATAGTGTTTGGGTTTCAGTTAAAGATAAGGGGTTGTGATATTCAACTTAGGAATGTTGTGTCAGCCAACCAGGATGGTGAAATTGGGAGAAAACTGGGCGGAGAGGTTTTGTAATTAACACTGATGGGGATCGTAGTCTTTTCGCTAGGAGATGGAGAGAGAAGATGATAGAGAGAACTCTAGGATTTGATCAAACTGAAATAGGCAATTCGATGCAGTACAAGATGGGAAGTTCAAGACACCACGAGTAAGGGACACATCCAGATTTTGGAACATATGAGCTCCAACCTTGTGCACATTTGACTGATTTAATTATAATGGCCCTTTTTTCTCTTTTAACAACTGTTTGATTAAGCTGACATTTGTAAATAAACCTTCATTATAATTGTATGCTGTGTATGACCTATTATTTCTTGCCGACGGATAATTATACATGGCAGTATTCAGTCAGATCGGGATTTGGCTGGCCGAAACATCCTGACTTTCTGGTTTGGTTGGACCCAAGTCATACCAACCCTAGACGTATGGAGTTTGAAAAAGGTGGCTTTCTCACCACTGAGTCCAGTGGCTCATGAACCAAGTTGCTATAGAAGCCCAGTAAAAAGGTGTTTCATCATAACTTCTGGTAATTTCCCCCCTCTCTTTTTCCATTCCCCAATCTTGTCCCCCTCTCACTCCTTCACTTCTCCTCACCTACCCATTACCTCCCTCTAGTACCCTCCTTCCCTTTCTTCCATGGTCCATCGTCCTCATATCAGATATCTTCTTCAGCCTTTGATCTCTTTTGCCCATCACTCCCCTTTCTCTTACCTCATCGCCTCCTCCTGCACCACCCACCTCACCCCTCACCTGGTTTACTATCACCTTCCAGGTTGTACCCCTTTCCTTCCTCATCTTTGTTTTCTGGCTTCTTCCTCCTTCCTTCTCAGTCCTGATGTCGGGTCTCAATGTGAAACATTAAATGTTTATTCCCCTCCATAGATGCTATATGACTAGCTGAGTTCTTCCAGCGCTTTGTGCATGTTACTCAAGATTCCTAGCATCAGCAGAATTTCTTGTGTTTCTGATATATTGAGTGTTCCTAGTTTTGTTTTTCTGTTTTTGTCCTATGTCAACAATGATTGATTCAAGCCATTTATCAACAGATGTTAGCCTAACTGGTCCATAATTCCTTATCATTTCTAATTCATCTTTCTCATATAGCATTGATGAAGGATCTTTGATCTGAAACTTCATAACACCATTAATGATTAGATTTTGTCTTTAATTTATGAACCTCTTTCTCACCATTAAGACCGTGCCACTCTTTGCATGTACAAATATACTGTACAAGAACATAAGACACAGGAGCAGAATTAGACCATTCAGTCCAAATCTGCTCACCATTCATTCATGGTTGATTTATTATCCCTCAGTCCCATTCCCCTGCCTTTCCCCACAACCTTTGATGCTCTTACTAATCAGGAGCCAATAAACCTCCACTTAAAACAGCAAATGACTTGGCCTCCATTGCCATCTGTGGCAATTAGTTTCACAGATTCACTACCCTCTAGAGAAAGAAATTCCTCTGTATCTCTGTTCTAAAAGGATGTCCATCTATTATGAGGCTGTGCCCTCTTGTCCTAGGCTCGCCCCACTATAGGAAACATCCTTTCCACATCTACTCTATATAGGCCTTTCCATATTCAATATGTTTCAATGAGACCCTTCCACATGAGACTCCAGTGACTGCAAGCCTAGAGCCATCAAACACTCCTCATGTGTTAACCCTTTCATTCCTGTGATCATTTTTGTAAACCTCCACTGGACCTTCTCCAATGCCAACACATCCTTTCTTGGACATGCGACCCATAATGCATTACACCCTGACTTTTCAATTTTGAAATTTCATTGGAAATTACCTATATTGACAACTAGCTTTCAGACATAAAATAGCAGGAATAAACTGTTCACCTTTGGGCTGGGCAGCTGCAACCAGTCAATTGCCACAAGGATTAGTGCTAGGAAACAATCAGGGTCAACAGTAAATAGCAAATATTCTGTTGACTTTTATTTCAATTGCGATACAGACCACACATACACAATAGCTAGGGTGCCTAAGACTTTTGCACAGTCCTGTGAGTGAGTTTATAAATCTGGCTGGAACAAAGGACATTGGCGAATGTGGAATATCATGGGTGGGGGGTGGGGTGTGGGACAGGTAGCACAGGAGTGTCAGGGGCAGGGGATAGTTGAGTGTCAGGGGCAGGGGGTAGTTGAGTGCAGATACACCAACCTGAGGCACTAGACAAGGTAATTCGATTGCAAACTATTGGTTTATTGATCATTACAGAATGTCTTCCTGCTCCCTCCTCCTTTTCCCAACCATGATTCCCTTCTCCCTGCCCCGTTCCCTTTCAGTCCACAATAGAGACCAGTATCAGATCAGATTTATTATCACTTAATATGCCATTAAATTTGTTTTATTTTTGTGGCAGCAGTATAGTACAACACAAACTTACGGAAATACTGCACAAAGATTTTAAGCACCCTAGCTATCTGCCTAAGACTTTTGCACAGTACTGTGTATCAGTAACCCTCTCTACCTACAGCTATAACACTGATCCAATTCCTCTCCCAAACTTTGTCCTGGTCTACAACAACAATAGAATGGATTAGTCTCAAAAGAAACAGATAAATCCTGCATGATCATGTCAACCTTGAGCTAATGCCTGTGATTTTAAACATAACCACATACAATTATCAGGATGGTGTCCACTACAAATCAAAAAATTGCACATTTAAATATTGCTTGAGCAGGTGATAGGAAGCAATAAAAAGGTGAAATCTGAGGTAAACTTGTAAAACAAACAGGTAATTAATAACCTGGGAATGGCCTACAGAACAATAATGAGCACTGTCAGGGCCCTTGATCTGATGAACCTGGACAGCAAGCTCAGGACCTTAACTAGGCATGTTAAGCAAACATTAGAGGAATTAGATAATGGACTGGACATAGAAAGTGATTTACATGGGAAGCAGGCATAACAGCAAACAGGCTCTTGGAAAGTCATGCTGGTACTATTCACTAAATTATAAAAGGGAATTCCAAAGAGGATCAACACTATGCGGCCTCTATGGAAACTGAATGCTAGAACAGTTGAAGATCAGTTGTCAGAGAACTTTGAGCAAGCAAGCCGAGAGAATCTCTTCATGATTTAGTAATAAGCAACTAGAAAACGTAACTGACCCAATACCCAGATACGTAATTTGACAAGCCAACTTCAAAACCAGACTTAGCTTTGTAACAAAATTTGGTTCATGAGAGATTGCACGGGAGCCACTAGTAATGCTTTGGGAGTGACATTAGCATTCCCGATTGTTTCCAAGGATGAAATTGGGTTAAGCAGGTGAATAACATAGGTTTTATTAAAAAGGGAATATGGATGGAGCATGAGAATATTCTTCTCTGTGTCGAAGAGAAGGTAGATTCATACAAACAGCATAATCATTTGTCCATATCCCATATACAATGGATAAGCCAAGTGTAGGTTCAGAACAGATATAAATCTGACACTGAAAGCTAGAATCTTCAATGCTGCTATGTGTTATTACAAGAATAGACTGTTAAGGGGAAGGAGAGTATTGCATCATTACTTTATTAAAATAAAAGCAATATAGTGCTTGGGTATGTCGTATCGCATGGAAGACCTTCTGTTTCAACCCATAAGCACCAGCAACAGTGTTAAAGACTGTGTTGGTCAATATTCAGAAATGGGAAGTGATTAATGTTAAGAAAAAGACATTATGAAGAAATTAAGGATCCATAAAAATCATCAAAATTAAGTCATTACTCTGGAACAGGAGGATGATTAAGAAGAAATTAAACAGGATCCAATGGTAGAAGGCAGAAAAATTGGACAAGATCTTGTAATGATTAAAGAAACCAATTAGCAGGGTGATCACTCTGACTATGATACAGATGTAGAGTACATATTTACCCATGAGTAAAACTGCTTCCCATATAGTTATTATTATGTTTGTTATCTTGTCAAAGGTATACTTTATGTCTAAAGACTAGAATGCTGAAATGGAAAAATCAGATCTACTTGAATATGATGAATGAGGCTAATAACGGGATAGCGGATAAAGAATGACCTTGATAAGACTATGTTTATTTTACCCGACAGGCAATGTAATCTATTACTGGATAGATACCAATTTGGGGACTATGTTACCAAATAGCTAACATGATTCGGACCTTGATATCTATGCATGAATGCAGAAAGACCAAAAGTTTCTTGATCCAATTAACAAAAACACTCAATGGATAATAGGCACAGAGTGGCAAGAGGTGGATGGAATTTAGGGAATATCGTCAACAACTTTAATGAAAGTTTACTTTCTGTTATTTATTTACTGATCACAGAATTGGGGATCAGAAACAGCTTCAAGAAAGGCATTTGTGGCAATTAAGCTGAAACATGAACAGAAACAAGACTTTCATGAGAAAAAGGAATAAAATTGCAAAGTAACATTCCTTTGGTCTCTTTTTTTTAATTGTGAGTTACTGGATTCATTATCTCAAGATGCATATTCCCAATATTATGTGATAAACCATCCAAGAAACTTGAAGGTAATAGGGTCAATGAGCAATGAAGATGAGGCATTTCATGGCTCAAATATTGTTTAAATTTGGGTTGAAGTTTTAAATTATAAATTCAGTAGACAAAAAATCTAATTCTGGATATTGAAAAGTACAGTATTGAGAATTTATTCCCAAAATATCATGTGTAAATGTTACTTATTAGGATACTTCAAGTGAACCCTTTACCCAGCTTTGTACCAACTATTCAAGTCACCCACTGTTGGATATGGCAAACAGACATACAACACTTGATGGAGAGATCAAATATTAAGTGGTCAAATGGATTATACTATGAACTTTTTATAACATCAAGTTAGCTGTAACTCATTGCACTTCAGCTAATAGTGAAATTGGAGCCAACTAAAGGTGTGCATCAAAAAGGAATCAATCTAATAAGCAACACTGCAGCTGTTGTAATAAATTTTGCCTAAAAGATGATCATTCATAGTCTGAAATAGGCAAACCTGCTTAGTTTTTGGGTAAGTGGCCATGAATAAACCCAAAGTGTATTTAGCCTTGAAAAGTATTCCACAAAACTTTATTCTACTTTTTTTTTTGTAATGGCTGAATGACAAAACTCATTTTGGGTGTACAATTCTTTCTTTTTTTTATTTCTACAATTATTTCTACAATCAGTATTTCAAAGTTAGAAATGTAATATGCTGTACGTTTCCCATCTCCACCAATCCCCCTCTCCTTGGTTTATGAAATTAACTACTATTTGATACCGTTCTATGATTAAAAAAAATTAACACTTTAGAAAACAAATTTCAAGTCAAAAATTCCACAATTTTACATAAATTAAAGCAGGAAGTTGTACAATGCATTAACAAGTACAAAACTAAATGGAAATAGCAAAAAAAGACTGAGGCTTTTAAAATTCACTAGTCCAGCACCATTTCAGATTGAAACTATACAAATTTGGTTGATTGTCAACAAGATCCTGACAAGATAGTGTTTTACAAAAGTTCAAAATTGGAAAAAGAGTAATGACATGAATCAGAAACAAAATTAGCATTTGTCAACAAGAAATAATCTTGTTAGTTCTGAAAGTTACTCAACCCAATATAGGTTAAACAATGTAACTACAAATGAAGCCAAAGTTAAATACTTCTAGTATGTTTTAATTCAGATTCTCAGCATCTTGGTTTTATATCATAAACAGAAATATCTGTTACATCATATGTCTGGATAAGAATTACCAGACAAAATACAGTACATTTAACAATGAAAAAAAAGTGTGATATTTCCGTCAAACATTTCTCTTCTCTATCCCATCCTTGTCTCAAATTCTCTCCAGTAAGCACATATGCTAAATTATAATTTTAGAGACCTTATAATAGAGGAAAGTGACAGTGGTCAGATCTTTGGCACGGAGTCTAGCTCTGACTCAGAAGGGAAGGGGGTGGGGAATAAGAGGCACACTGTGATGATAGGGGATTTTTTCGTTAGGGGAATAGTCAAGAGGTTCTGTGGGTGAGAATGAGATTCCCAGATGCAATGTTCCCTCTAAAGTGTGCACATCCACACATACACATCTTTTGCTACTAGCACACAAAGGATTTAAATTGCACACAGAAGGTCATCACCCTCTACCTCGTTGGCATGTTAAGTATATTTCATGATCGTACACAATCACATTTCTTTTTCTGGTTTCTTATGCGGATGTGTTGACGAGGAGTTTGCAATGAGTTGTCTGCAGATTTTAGAACTGGCTTATTTACACTGCTTTTATTGAAGAAATGATTCAGTGCGCACATGTTGTTGTCACTGGGTAAAAATATTGCATAACTCAAGGTTTTTGTGCATGCTGGTCATTACAAATTAGAAGAACCTTGCCCAGATGGTATGTTGCCTAATGGGTGCCAGGACATCTCAAATCAGGTCCTCAGCATTTTTAAGTGGGAGGGTGAACAGCCAGAGGTCGTGGTCCATGTAGGTACCAACGACAAGGGTAAGACGAGTGACAATGTTCTGTATAGAAAGCTGGGTGCTTAATTAAAGGGCAGGACCCTCCAGGGTTGTGATCTCAGGATTGCTACCCATGCCACATGCTAGTGAGGCCAGAAATAGGAAGATTATACAGTTTAATATGTGGCTAAGGAGTTGGTGTAAGAAGGTAGGCATAAGATTATTGGATCATTGGGCTCTCTTCCGGGGAAGGAGGGATCTGTTCAGAAGGAACACACATCAAAGTTGCTGGTGAACGCAGCAGGCCAAGCAGCATCTGTAGGAAGAGGTGCAGTCGACGTTTCAGGCCAAGACCCTTTGTCAGGACTAACTGAAGGAAGAGTGAGTAAGGGATTTGAAAGTTGGAGGGGGAGGGGGAGATCCAAAATGACAGGAGAAGACAGGAGGGGGAGGGATAGAGCCAAGAGCTGGACGGGTGATAGGCAAAAGGGGATACGAGAGGATCATGGGACAGGAGGTCCGGGAGAAAGACAAGGGGGGGGGGACCCAGAGGATGGGCAAGAGGTATATTCAGAGGGACAGAGGGAGAAAAAGGAGAGTGAGAGAAAGAATGTGTGCATAAAAAAGAGTAACAGATGGGGTACGAGGGGGAGGTGGGGCCTTAGCGGAAGTTAGAGAAGTCGATGTTCATGCCATCAGGTTGGAGGCTACCCAGACTGAATATGAGGTGTTGTTCCTCCAACCTGAGTGTGGCTTCATCTTTACAGTAGAGGAGGCCATGGATAGACATGTCAGAATAGGAATGGGATGTGGAATTAAAATGTGTGGCCACTGGGAGATCCTGCTTTCTCTGGCGGACAGAGCGTAGATGTTCAGCAAAGCAGTCTCCCAGTCTGCGTCGGGTCTCACCAATATATAAAAGGCCACATTGGGAGCACCGGATGCAGTATATCACCCCAGTCGACTCACAGGTGAAGTGTGCCTCACCTGGAAGGACTGTTTGGGGCCCTGAATGGTGGTAAGGGAGGAAGTGTAAGGGCATGTGTAGCACTTGTTCCGCTTACACGGATAAGTGCCAGGAGGGAGATCAGTGGGGAGGGATGGGGGGAACAAATGGACAAGGGAGTTGTGTAGGGAGCGATCCCTGCGGAATGCAGGGGGGGGGAGGGAAAGATGTGCTTAGTGGTGGGATCCCGTTGGAGGTGGCGGAAGTTACGAAGAATAATATGTTGGACCCGGAGGCTGGTGGGGTGGTAGGTGAGGACCAGGGGAACCCTATTCCTAGTGGGGTGGCGGGAGGATGGAGTGAGAGCAGATGCATGTGAAATGGGGGAGATGCGTTTAAGGGCAGAGTTGATAGTGGAGGAAGGGAAGCCCCTTTCTTTAAAAAAGGAAGACATCTCCCTCGTCCTAGAATGAAAAGCCGCATCCTGAGAGCAGATGCGGCGGAGACGGAGGAATTGCGAGAAGGGGATGGCGTTTTTGCAAGAGACAGGGTGACATGTCTATCCACACACATTTTAATTCCACATCCCATTCCCATTCTGACATGTCTATCCACGGCCTCCTCTACTGTAAAGATGAAGCCACACTCAGGTTGGAGGAACAACACCTTATATTCCGTCTGGGTAGCCTCCAACCTGATGGCATGAACATCGACTTCTCTAACTTCCGCTAAGGCCCCACCTCCCCCTCGTACCCCATCTGTTACTCATTTTTATGCACACATTCTTTCTCTCACTCTCCTTTTTCTCCCTCTGTCCCTCTGAATATACCTCTTGCCCATCCTCTGGGTCCCCCCCCCCCGTCTTTCTTCCCAGACCTCCTGTCCCATGATCCTCTCGTATCCTCTTTTGCCTATCACCTGTCCAGCTCTTGGCTCTATCCCTCCCCCTCCTGTCTTCTCCTATCATTTTGGATCTCCCCCTCCCCCTCTCAAATCCCTTACTCACTCCTCCTTCAGTTAGTCCTGACGAAGGGTCTTGGCCTGGAACGTCGACTGCACCTCTTCCTACAGATGCTGCTTGGCCTGCTGCGTTCACCAGCAACTTTGATGTGTGTTGCTTGAATTTCCAGCATCTGCAGAATTCCTGTTACCTGTTCAGAAGGGATGGTTTGCACCTGAACTTGAGGGGGACTAATATCCTAGTGGGAAGGTTTGCTAATGCTGCACGTAGAGTTCAAACTAGAGTGCCAGAACAGTTAGTGGAGAAGCTGTGGAGGCAGATGTTGGTAAGATCACAAAGTCAGGAATCAAAAGGTTGAACATAGTGAGACTATTGTCCTGAGCTGTGTGTATTTCAATGCAAGAAATATTGCAGAAAAGACAGACGAGCTCAGGGCATGGACCAACACCTGGAATTATGACATTGTAGCCATTAGCGAGACTTGGATGCAAGAGGGGCAGTACTGGCAGCTCAATATTCCAGGGTTCCATTGTTTTTAGATGTGACAGAGGGTGGAGGATTAAAGGAATAGTAGTGCCGTTACAAGTCAAGGAAATGTCATGGCAGTGCTCCATGAGGACAGTCTGAGGAACTCGACTAGTGAGTTATGGGTGGAACTGGGAAATAAGAAAGATATTACCATGTTAATGGGGCTATATTATAGACCACCCAACAGTCCTCGGGTTTTACAGGAACAAATTTATAAAGAGATTGCACACTGTTGCAAGAAACATAAGATTGTTAAGGCAGGTGATTTTAACTTTACACATATTGACTGGGAATCCCATACCAGATGGACTAGTAGAACGGACTAGATGGGACAGAGTTTGTCAAACGTGTTCAGGAAAGTTTCCCTCATCAGTACATAGAAGTCCCAATGACAGAGTATGTGCTACTGGATCTGCTACTGGGTAATGAGACAGGGCAGGTGACAGAAGTTTGCATAGGAGAGCATTTTTCATCCAGTGATCACAATGGCATTAGTTTAAAAGTAAATATGTAGAAAGGTAGATCTGGCCTGTGGGTTGAGATTCTAAACTGGAAAAAGGCTAATTTTGATGGTATCAGAAATGATTGGGCAAGTGTGTATTGGGACAGGCTGTTTTCTGGCAGAGGTGTACTTGAAAAGTGGGAGGCCATCAAAAACAAAATTTTGAGACTACTAAGTTTGTATGTGCCCGTAAAAGGTAAAGCTAACAAGTGTAGGGAGCCTTGGTTTTCATGAGATGTTGAGGCCCTGGTCAAGAGCAAAAGAAAAAGGTGGATAGCAGGTATAGGCAAATAGGAACAAATGAGGTGCTTATGGAGTACAAGAAATGCAAGAGGACACTTAAGAAAGAAATCAGGAAGGCTAAAAGAAGGTATGAAGTTGCTCTAGCAGACAAGATGAAGGAGCATCCTAAGGGATTCTACAGGTATGTTAAGAGCAAAAGGATTGCAAGGGGCAAAATTAGTCCTCTGGAAGACCGGAATAGTAATCCATGTGTGGAACCAAAACAGATAAGGGATACAGTATCTTAAATGCATTCTTTGCATCTGCATTTACTCTGGAGATGGATAGTCTATAGAAGTGAGGCAAAACAGCATCAACTTCATGACACTGTACAGATTACAGAGAAAGAGGAGGTGCCTTGCTACGTTTGCTAAGTTGTATAAGATGTTGGTGAGACCTAATTTGGAGAATTGTGGGCAGTTTTGGTCACCTACCTACACGAAAGATGTAAATAAGGTTGAAAGAATACAGAGAATAGGTTAGGACCATATTCTTTGGAACATAGAAGATTGAGAAGAGATTTGATCAATGTATACAAAATTATGAGGGGTATAGATAGGGTAAATGCAAGCAGACTTTTTCTACTGAAGCTGAGTGGGACTACAACCAGAGGTCATGGCTTAAGGGTGAAAGGTGATAAGTTTAAGGAAATATGAGGGGAAACTTCTTCACTCAGAGGGTCATGAGAATGTAGAATGAACTACCAGCATAAGTGGTCCATGCGAGCTCAATTTCAACATTTTAGAGAAGTTTGGAGAGGTACATGATAGTAGGGATATGGAGGGCTATGGTCCCGGTGCAGGTCGACGGGAGTAGGCAGTTTAAGTAGTTTTGGCGTGGACTAGATAGGCCGAATGGCCTGTTTCTGTGCTGTATGTCTCTACGACTCAAATATGAATTTATCACACATTCTAATTTGGGAGTCAACCTCAAACCTGCCTAATTAACCATTCAGTATAGGTGGCTTCCTGGCAATCTTAATGATTTTTCTCCTACGTTTAAATTGAAATAATCTGCTTAGCCTATCCTTCTTTACCAAAATATATGCTTAGTTTTGTGAAGTAAGTGGAATCTTTTCACACTTCTGCAATGTACAATTTACACTTGGAAACTAATGCATTGTCAAGC
The DNA here is from genome assembly GCF_963921235.1 of Mobula hypostoma. Classification (NCBI taxonomy): domain Eukaryota; kingdom Metazoa; phylum Chordata; class Chondrichthyes; order Myliobatiformes; family Myliobatidae; genus Mobula; species Mobula hypostoma. The sequence continues at coordinate 71,411,112 of NC_086099.1, read as the reverse complement.
ACAATTGCTATTGTTCTATTGATTGATCTACACTGGATATTTAAGTTTGATCTGAAAAGCATCCACGCAATTGCTAATTTTTTCATGATGACTCAAGACCAATCAACATTTTAATCACATTTGCAATCTGAAGGGGACCACTCTTTGGGACTCCCTGTTCCCCTCTTCCATCTCTACTAACCACTGTCCACTACAACAACCATGCAACTTCTGTCCTTTTACCTCTTCCCACAATCCAGAGTCCCAAATACTGTTCTCTTTCCAAGTAAAGCAGTAATTCACATGCACTTCTGCCACACTCCAATATATATTACATTTGATTTTCAGAATATGGTCACCTCTACAATGGAGAAACCAAATATAGATTGGGTGACTATCATCTACATCAACAACCCCAAGAATCCTGTTGCCTACCAGTTTAACTCACAATTCCCATCTATGCATGGACTTCTCCCCTATCCTAAACAAGGTCCAACACAAGATTGAGTAACAGTAGCTTAAATGTCTGGGCATGATTTACACCTTCCAGATCCATTAATGGATTCTTCAACTTCCAATAACTCACTTTCTCTGTCAATTCAGAAAAGCCATTTCTGCTCCAAAATTTGTCTGTCATCTCTCACAACTTTTAAGCAACACTAGCCTTGATTTTCCCTTTATCCTATCTATCCCTTTACCATCTCATTAACAACTGAAAACTTGCCTTCTTACTTTGTCACTTCTGGCATAGATTCTGAGAACTGAAGTATTGGTTCTGTTTTCTTTTACATATGCTGCCTGACCCACTGAGCATTTCCAGCATTTTGTTCTGTTAATGACACAGATCTTTCCCTAAAGGCCTAAATATTTTTAAAATATGCAATCCATTCCATTGCCACTACTATGGGTTTGATTAAGTAATTGTATTAAGGTTCAATTAACTGAATCCAAATTCCTCAACTCATTATAGCATGATCTGAGCTTTGATAGTTAAATCTAATTATCAGAGCAGATAGAACATAGAACAATACAACACAAGAGCAGCCCTTCGGTCCACAACTAAATCAAATGGCCAACTGAACTAGTCCCTTTATCGTCCATATCCTTCAATTTCCCTCACATTCATATGCCTATTTAGAAGTCTCTTAAAAGTCCCCAATGTACCTGCTTCTATCACTATCCCAGGCGTTCCAAGTACCCACCACCGTTTATAACAAAAAACTTGCCCGTTACATCTCTTCTGAATTTAGCCCCTCTCACCATAAATGCATGCCCCCGGGTAATAGCCATTTCAACCCTGGGAAAAAGATAACTGTCTGTATATCTACGCCTCTCATAATATTATAAACCTCAATCAGATCTCCCTACCCCCCCAAGCCTCCGCCGCTCCAGAGAAAACAACTCAAGTTTATCCAACCAACACACATCAAAGTTGCTGGTGAACGCAGCAGGCCAGGCAGCATCTATAGGAAGAGGCGCAGTCGACGTTTCAGGCCGAGACCCTTCGTCAGGACTAACTGAAGGAAGAGTGAGTAAGGGATTTGAAAGCTGGAGGGGGAGGGGGAGATGCAAAATGATAGGAGAAGACAGGAGGGGGAGGGATAGAGCCGAGAGCTGGACAGGTGATAGGCAGAAGGGGATACGAGAGGATCATGGGACAGGAGGTCCGGGAAGAAAGACGGGGGGGGGGTGACCCAGAGGATGGGCAAGAGGTATATTCAGAGGGACAGAGGGAGAAAAAGGAGAGTGAGAGAAAGAATGTGTGCATAAAAAAGAGTAACAGATGGGGTACGAGGGGGAGGTGGGGCCTAGCGGAAGTTAGAGAAGTCAATGTTCATGCCATCAGGTTGGAGGCTACCCATACGGAATATAAGGTGTTGTTCCTCCAACCTGAGTGTGGCTTCATCTTTACAGTAGAGGAGGCCGTGGATAGACATGTCAGAATGGGAATGGGATGTGGAATTAAAATGTGTGGCCACTGGGAGATCCTGTTTTCTCTGGCGGACAGAGCATAGATGTTCAGCAAAGCGGTCTCCCAGTCTGCGTCGGGTCTCACCAATATATAAAAGGCCACATCGGGAGCACCGGACGCAGTATATCACCCCAGTCGACTCACAGGTGAAGTGATGCCTCACCTGGAAGGACTGTTTGGAGCCCTGAATGGTGGTAAGGGAGGAAGTGTAAGGGCATGTGTAGCACTTGTTCCGCTTACACGGATAAGTGCCAGGAGGGAGATCAGTGGGGAGGGATGGGGGGGACGAATGGACAAGGGAGTTGTGTAGGGAGCGATCCCTGCGGAATGCAGAGAGATTGCCCTCTAATCCAGGCGACATCCTGGTAAACACCTCCTGCTAAATTCTAATAAATATAATCATAAATCTCTAGTTCAGTTTTACTGTTGTGCAACAAATCATATTTCCATTCATAAATCTTACAGTTATACCATCGCATAAATGCTAAGATTGCTAGTTCGTAAGCTGAACAATCTTAATAGTTCTGCGAGCCAAGAGCAAAAAAAGGTAAATTTTAATTACCAGCAGAAAAAACGATAACCTGACGGGCGTTTCCATGCTTTCATTGTTTAAAAGGCGCTTCGGAAAGCCACCTTTTATTGGTAGGGCGCTAGAAAACAGCCTATCTACGAAGTGGGATCAATCAGATCCACCACGTCAATGTATCAAGATATCAGTCAGAAAGGGTTGTCCCACTAAACCAGGAACGTGTACTGACAGGAAAGTTTGTCTGCCTGCATCCCATTCCGGTATGTGCATCCACAGCCACCCTCCTCCCCTACACCAACCGGCGAGCAGCCCCGCGGAGAGCTACTTCACAGGGCGACAGGGTCTTCGGGCAGTAGCCCTAATAGCCGGGTGCTCCTTTACCGAATGATAGTGAAGTGAGAGTCATCCTAAATCATTCCCGCGGCCCAGAAACGGGCGGCGGTACACCCGACCCCCGGATGCCCAGCAGGGTCGGCTGACGCCCACTTGGCCCCCAACTCACCGCGAGTGACGCTCGCCTCCATTCCTGGCATGGGCTGCCAGACCTCGCCTCGCCAACCGCTCGGCTTCTGCCTGCGGGCCGTCGATCGGTTCCCGCCCTCCCGTGACGTCAGCGCCGGGACGACGACACCACAAGCGGCTGGAATGAGGAGGCGGAGATGTGAGATGGAGGTAGTTCATTACTAGTGTGGAGAATGCAATGGGTCGGTATTGGCGTTTGTCAGCTCGGGCCAGTGGTTGCCTTCAAGACAAATACGTACAGAGTTGGTGAAGGAAAGCCAGGGCTTCACTCCAGTGAAATTAGGCTGTACTGCGGGAGTGGAAGCCTTTTATTCCCCAATGGGAGGAAGTTGCCCATTAATAACGAAAAGGGAAATAAGTAGAACTGTGGAGACACCAGAAGTGAACCGCAGATATTGCTATTCAGCTCACATTTGCCTGAAGTATCTCTTTGGTGGGGATTTTGAATCTGTCTCATCTACCACCCCATTCCCGTAGCCTTATATATTTTCACTATAGTTTTTTTTTGCTATTTGCATCTTGAATGTTACTATTATGTTTTGGTCACGTTTTCAGGTAGTACATTTCAGATCATCTCGTTTAATTAATTCTCTTGTCTGCTTTAGAAAATGGTCTTGTGTTTCTCGCTGGAAACATTCATAAATTTGAACAAATGGACTAAATCTCTTCAGCCATTTTCTCCAATATCTGTACTTAAATAAAGCTCATTTTTTTTAAAAAACATTCTGTTTTGTGTTTTTATTTTTTTAACTGTGGTATCCAGAATTTACAAAATGGATTTTTAAAACTGTTCTGTTCCATATCCACTGAGATTCTCTGCTGCACTTTTAGATTTTTAAATGAGTCATATACATTAATGATCTGGATGATGGGGTGGTATATTGGATTAGTAAGTATGCAGATGATACTAAGATAGGTGGCATTGTGGATAATGAAGCAGGTTTTCAAAGCTTGCAGAGGGATTTAGGCCAGTTAGAAGAGTGGGCTGAAAGAGGGCAGATGGAGTTTAATGTTGATAAGTGTGTCGGTATTTCAGTGGAATAAAGGAAATTACAATAGCATGAAAGGGGAACTGGCCAAGGTTGACTGGAAAGGGACAATAGCAGGAAGGAATGGCTGGAGTTTCTGCGAAAAATGAGGGAAGTGCAAGACAGATATATTCCAAATAAGAAGAAATTTTCGAATGGAAGAAGGACACTACCGTGGCTGACAAGTGAAGTCAGAGCTAAAGCAAAAGCAAAAGAGAGGGCATACAAGGAATCCAAAGTTAGTGGGAGGGTAGAGGATTGGGAATCTTTTAAAAACTTGCAGAAGAAAACTAAGAAGATCATTAGGAAGGAAAAGATGAATTATGAAAGGAAGCTGGTGACTAATATCAATGAAAATACTAAAAGCTTTTTTAAGTATATACAGGGTAAAAGAGAGTTGAGATCTATAAGACCAACAGAAAATGATGCTGGAGATATCGTAATGAGAGGCGCAGAGATGGCAGAGGAACTGAATGCATATTTTGCATCAGTCTTCACAGTGGAAGACATCTGCAGTATACCGGACATTCAAGAGTGTCAGGGAAGTGAAGTATGTGCAGTGAAAATTACAACTGAGATGGTGTTCAGGAAGCATAGTGGTCTGAAAGTGGATAATTCTCCTGGACCTGATGGAATGCACCCTCAGGTTCTGAAGGAAGTAGCTGGAGAGACTGCTGAGGCATTAATGACGGTCTTTCAAGAATCGATAGATTCTGGCATTGTACCAGATGACTGGAAAATTGCAAATGTTACTCCACTATTTAAGAAGAGTGGAAAGCAGCAGAAAGGAAACTATAGACCTGTTAGCCTGACATCAGTGGTTGGGAAGTTGTTGGAATCAATTGTTAGGGATGAGATTATGGAATACCTGGAGGCACATGACAAGATAGGCCAAAGCCGGCATGGTTTCATGAAAGGAAAATCCTGCCTGTCTAACCTACTGCAATTTTTTGAGGAAATTACAAGCAGGGTAGACAAAGGAGATGCAGTAGATGTGGTGTACTTGGATTTTCAGAAGGCCTTTAACAAGATGCCGCACATGCTAAGAGCCCATGAAATTACAGGGGAGTTACTTGCATGGGTGGAGCATTGGCTGATTGACAGAAAACAGAGAGTGGGAATAAAAGGATCCTATTCTGGCTGGCTGCCGGTTACCAGAGGAATTCCACAGGGGTCAGTGTTGGGACCACTGCTTTTTATGATGTATGTCAATGATTTGGACTACGAGATTAATGGATTTGTGGCTAAATTTGCCAATGATACAAAGATAGATGGAGAAGCGGGTAGTGTTGAAGAAACAGAGAGCCTGCAGAGAGACTTAGATAGTTTAGGGGAATGGGCAAAGAAGTGGCAAATGAAATACAATGTTGGAAAGTGTATGATCATGCACTTAGGTGGAAGAAATAAAGGGCAGACTATTATTTATATGGGGAGAGAATTCAAAATGCTGAGATGTAAAGGGACTTGTCAGTCCTTGTGCAGGATACCCTAAAGGTTAACCTCCAGGTTGAGTCGGTGGTGAAGGCCAGCATACCAAAAGCTTTCTTCACCACCCTATCCACGTGAGATTCCACCTTCAGGGAAGTATGCACCATTATTCCTAGATCACTCTGTTCTACTGCATTCTTCAATGCCCTACCATTTACCATGTATGTCCTACTTTGATTAGTCCTACCAAAATGTAGCACCTCACACTTATCAACATTAAACTCCATCTGCCCTCTTTCAGCCCACTCTTCTAACTGGCCTAAATCCCTCTGCAAGCTTTGAAAACCTGCTTCATTATCCACAATGCCACCTATCTTAGTATCATCTGCATACTTACTAATCCAATATACCACCCCATCATCCAGATCATTAATGTATATGACAAACAACATTGGACCTAGTACAGATCCCTGAGGCACACCACTAGTCACCAGCCTCCAACCTGACAAACAGTTATCCATCACTACTCTCTGGCATCTCCCATCCAGCCACTGTTGAATCCATTTTACTACTTCAATATTAATACCTAATGATTGAACCTTCCTAACTAACCTTTCATGTGGAACTTTGTCAAAGGAATATAAGAGCAGGGATGTGATGTTGAGGCTCTAAAGGGCACTCGTGAGACCACACTTGGAGAATTGTGTGCAGTTCTGGGCTCCTAATTTTGGAAAGGATATACTGACATTGGACAGAGTTCAGAGAAGATTCACGAGAATGATTCCAAGAATGAAAGGGTTATCGTATGAGGAACATCTGGCAGTTCTTGGGCTGTATTCCCCAGAGTTCAGGAGAATGAGGGGGGGGGGGATCTCATAGAAACATTCCAAATGTTAAAAGGCCTGAACAGATCAGGTATGGCAAAGTTGCTTCCCATGGTAAGGGAGTCTTGGACCAGAGGGCACGACTTCAGGATTGAAGGATGTCCATTTAGAACAGAGATGCAGAAAGATTACTTTAGTCAGAGGGTGGTAAATCTATGGAATTTGTTGCTATGAGTGGCTATGGAGGCCAAGTCATTGGGTACATTTAAGGCAGAGATAGATAGGTTCTTGATTAGCCAGGGCATCAAAAGGTATGGGGAGAAGGCAGGGGAGTAGGGATGACTGGAAGAATTGGATCAGCCCATGATTGAATGGCAGAGCAGACTTGATGAGCCAAATGGCTTACTTCTTCTCCTAAATCTTATGGTCTTAATCCCTTTCAAAAGCTCCAGCATACTGTATATACTTTTATAATATCTATACACTCAAGCATTTCAGTCCGCTGTAAGTCATCCCCACAATTGCCAAAGTCCTTTTCACTGCTGAATACTGAAGCAAAGTATTCATTAAGTATCTCTGCTACCTCCTCTGACTCCATGCACATGTTTCCATTCTTGCTCCTAATTGGTCCTATTCTCACACAGCTCATCCTCTTGCTCTTTACATACTTGCAGAATGCCTTGGGGTCTTCCTCAATCCACCTCACCAAGGCCATCTCAAGACCCCTTCTAGTTCTCCTAATTTCATTGTTGAGCTCCTTCCTGGTACCTTTGTAATTTTCCAGAGCTCCAACAGTACCTAGTTTCTTGAACCTTTTGTAAACTTTTCTTATCTTCTTAACTAGATTTTCTACATCCTTTGTACACCGTGGTTCTTTACTCTACCATCCTATCCCCGCCTCAATAGGACATACCTATGCAGAGTGCCATGCAAATGTTCCCTGAATGTTTGCCACATTTCTGCCGTACATTTCCCCGAGCACGTCTGCTTCCAATTTATGTTCCCAGGTTCCTCCCTGCCCCAATTAAATGTTTTCCCAAATTGTTGCTCCTATCCCTCTCCCACGCTAAGGCTAAAGAGATAGAGTTGTGATCGCTACCTCCAAAATACCCCCTCACCGAGACATCTAACATCTGACCAGGTTCATTTCCCAATACCAGATCAAGTACAGCCTCTTGCTTTATCTACATATTGCATCAGGAAACCTTCCTGAACACACCTAACAAACTCCACCCCATCTAAAACACTTGCTCTAAGGAGATGCCAGTCAATATTAGAAAATTAAAATCGCCCATCACAACAACCCCATTATTATTGCACCATTCTAGATTCTGCCTCCCTATGTGCTCATCGATATCCCTGTTACTACTGGGGGATCTATAAAAAAACACCCAGTAAAGTTATTGCTCCCTTCCTGTTTCTCAGTTCTACCCACAATGACTCAGTAGACAATTCCTCCATGACTTCCTCCTTTTTTGCATCTGTGATACTATCCCTGATTAGCAGTGACACTCCCCCACTCTTTTGCCTCCCTCCCTGTCCTTTTTGAAACATCTAAAGCCCGGCACACTCAGCAGTCATTCCTGCCCCAGAGTCATCCAAGTCTCTGTTATGGCCACAACATCAAAGTTCCATGTATTGATCCACGCTCCAAGTTCATCCACTTTGTTTATGATACTCCTTGCAATAAAATAGATACATCTCAAAACATTAGGCTGAGTGCATATTTGCTCTGTCATCTGCTTATCCTTCCTCATAAACTCCCCACAAGCTGTCACTACTTGTTCACCAACCACCCCATCCTCTGCCTCTTCACTTCAGTTCCCAACCCCTCCCCCCCCCCGCAAATCTAGCTTAAACCCTTCCCAATAGCATTAGAAAACTTCCCTCCTAGGATATTGGTTCCCCTCCAGTTCAGGTGCAACCCATCCCACTTGTACAGGTCACCCCTTCCCCAGAAAAGGTTCCAATGATCCAAGATCTTGAAACCCTGCCCCCTGCACCATCTCCTCAGCCACTCATTCATCTGTGCTACCTTCCTGTTCTGACCTTCACTAGCTCGTGGCACTGGCAGTAATCCGGTGATTACCACCATGGAGGTCCTGCTCTTCCGCTTCATTCCTAACTCCCTAAACTTACTGCACAAGGCCTCTACTCCTCTCCTGCCTATGTCGTCAGTACCAACATGTACTACAACCTCCAGCTGCTCACCCTCCCCTTCAAGAATTTTCTGCAACAGCTCAGAAACAACCTGGGCCCTAGCACCTGGGAGGCAACACACTATCCTGGCATCTCTTTTGCTGCTGCATAACCTCCCATCTGTCCCCCTAACTATCGAGTCCCCTACGACAATTGCTCCACCTGAGTTCACTCTACCCTTCTGAGGCTCAGAGCCAACTATAGTTCTACTGGTCTGGCTGCTGCAGCCTTGTCCAAATAAGTCATCCCCCTCAGCAGTATCCAAAGGGGTATACCTGTTGCTGAGGGGAATGGCCACAGAGGGACCCTGCACTGACTTTCTTCTCTCTTCAGTGTTCATCTATCTATTCCCCAAATTCTGCACTCTGGGTGTAACCACCTGCTCAAAAGTCATACCTGTCAATTTCTCTGCCTCTCGGATGATCTGAAGTTCATCCAACTGCAGCTCCAGCTCCTTAATGCGGTCTTTCATGAGCTGGAGTTGGCTGCACTTCCCACTAATCAGGGAGATTATCAGGTTCCATGAATTCCCACATCCTTTAGGAGGAGCATTCCACTGCCATATCTTCCATCCTGCCTGCACTGTACGATGGGTAACCAAGACCAAATCCTCTAACCTGTGTCTTTGGCCTCAGCCTCTTCTCATTGAAGCCTCTTGAGTCAAAGCCTGACACTCCTACTCTCACCACTGGCCTACTCCCAACTCTCTTTTTATACTAGTTTTGCCGACCTACGAGTAACCTCTTCGAAGTGCTCTGCTCCCAACACTGACTGGACCTCTGGAAAGAGAGAGAGGTCTGTACTAATGTATGAAGTATTGGCACTTGTTCACATATTTAGAGATCAGGTAAAACATGTTCACCAATAACAGGCTTTCAATTGCCATTTCTTGACCAGCCCAAGATGAAAAGGCATGTGATCAGTTGTTCTGACATCACTTGACCTGCAGGGTCATTTTGTGTTTTCACTTATTGATTTCTGCAAGTTATGTGTGTTTGGAATGGCTATATCTATTAAGTAAGTTGTTCTTGCTTGTTTATTCTGTACTATTACTTCCAGACAGTTGTTATGGATTGTCTTAATTGTGATAGCAGATCAGCCATAACATAATTTGTGAGATTCTGACCCTAAAATTGGATCAGATTTGTATTTATAGTAAGGTATTGTTTCTTTTATGAGTTTGTATGTTAAAGCAAGATTTGGTGAATGATGTTTGCCACTTTTTTGTACCTGTGTAAATAATCAGTTTGAGATAAGCTGCACATCCTGTAATGTGTTGGATTATTTTTGGCTTCTCTTGGCATTTTCCACATTTATCATCTTGAATTTGTAGTCTTTTATTATGTGTTTTTGCTATATTTTTCTGTTAACCACCTGTTCCTGCACTACCACAAGGAACCATTCTGTTTCTGGGAAGAGGTCTCCAACTCTGATCCAGGCGTTTAGCATTTCTTTGTTGATATCTAGTCTGCTCAGATCATGGGGATGTCTTCCATGGAGGGTCATGCTCCTCCATTGGTTAACCTTTTCTTCAATCATGATAATTTCTTTATTTTTCTGGGTTGTGCTCTCATTTAAATTTAGTGGTATGTACTTATCAGAATTGCATATGCTTGCATGGAGTGCTGAAACCTGTTTTCACTGATGAAAATATATCCTGAGAAGTTTCAGATGACTTGTGTATATTTTTAATGTATGTTATTCCTCTTCCCCCTTCTGTCCTAAGTATTGTTAATCAAAGTCTGTTTTCTGTGTTACGTACCCCGTAACTGGGTTGCCAAACCAGCAGAAATGGATCACTCAGTTGGAGTCTGGATTACTAGAACTAAGAAAGTTTTATTAAAGAAACAAGCAACACAGTACTCTAATCAAAAGGATAATAAATGCAACAGTTCAGCAATGATAAACACACATGTACACGGAATTAGGATAACAGGATCAATCAAGCTCTATCGTCGTCTAGGGGTAAATGACCAGTTTCAAAGTGACGCAAAGTTCAGTTCAATTGAATTCAGTTCAGTTCACAGTAATCACTGCCGTGGGAGATGGACAGTGGGGGGAAGGAGAGAGAGAGCAAAACGAATGAATATTCAAACGGCTTCCACACAGACCTTCGATATTCTTCGCAGTCAGCTTTCGGGCGAGCCCTTAGTGATGTCTTCTGAGGTCACCGACCGTGACCCCTCCATTTCCAGATACGATCGTTTCTCTGCGGTGAACCTGGCACCCAAGCAAGGGCGGACACACAAACCAGGTTCCCGCCGATGGTACCTTTCCACCCTGTGCGTCTATGGCTTGGTCCCGCGACCAGCCTTCCAAAACTTCCCACTGACTTATGGGAGGCACACCGCTTCCAGGGTCTCGTTACCTCGTGGTGTCGTGTGTGTCTTGCCTTAGCGAACCTGTCCCTTTTTATCCCCCTGCTGGGGTATCGCCTGTCCATCACTTCAAACAGTTCAGGGTTCAAAGGGGGAGCCGATCTTGACAGGACTCCTTCCGTTAAACTCTCCCGTCCCTTCATTAACATCTCCAAATGCTGCTCCATTGTTTTCCTTATCTCTCTTTCTCCTGAAGACAGGTGGCAGACCAACGCTGATCCCACTGGTGCCAGCACAGGCCAGCTAACATCTTAATCTATGTGTATTCTCGTCACACCTCCCACCTTTAAGGGTTTTTACCGGGGTAAAAATTAAAAACATGAATACATTATTTGATACGGACAAATACACATCTTTATCAGCTATTTGGCTAATACAGCGAATTTGAAGTTGTCAACACCTGACAGACAGTCAGCCATCACATTTTCTGCTCCTTTTATATGTGTTATTAATAATCCCTTAGACCAGGCTCCAACTTAGCAAACTTCATAGTGGCCAAAAAACACTGATGAATTGTAACCTCTCATTGGGTTTCGTCCTGGACCACAATAACAAGGGTCGTCCCAATCCGACTTAGTTTTCTCTCGCAAGGGCTTAGTAGGAGGGGGAGGGGCAGTAACCGCAGAGTTACAAAACTTCCTACAGTACCCCACCATCTCCAAGAGCCTTCCGAGGGCCCTCTTGTCTGTCGGGGTTGGGATGTCAGAGATAGCCCGCACTTTAGCATGCATCGCTGCCAGCTGCCCTGTGTCACCACAATTCCCAGATAAGTGACCTTCGTGTGGCCGAACTCATTTTTTTCAAAGTTCACTATCAAGCTGGCATCAGACAGCCATATTACATCGCCAATACACACCTCTGTGTTCGTCAGCCCTTTCGTCACTGAATTACTCATTCTATAGGATTGTTGTTCACTAGGCTGGCCTAGCATAACAAACACCACCCAGCGTCCCAGTTCTTTGCATCGCCTCGGAACAATCAAACACACGTGTGCGAGTCGTTTAATTACTTCTCCTAAAGAGTAGCTTTGTTCGGGGGTTAAGGGAGAGACCTTATCAGCAGAGCTGGCCAAAACAATAGCCTTCTCCCATCTGGTCAGTACCATACTCATCTTTTCAAAATGGTTTTTTTCTCTTATCAGGAGGCCCCTAGCTTCATTGATTTCTGCGCTAACACCGACTAGGTTTGTTAGCATATCAAAAGCCTGTGACCGTCTCAGTTCGCGTCTGCCATGATCAATAACATCCTTCCTCCCGGGCAGCCGGTAAACCTCTTTCATGATTCCACCAACTGTTTCCTCCAGCACCGCAAAATGTCCACCAGGGGGTACCTTGTGGGCCAGGTTAAAAATCTCATCCCCATAACTCTTTTGCACCACCCCCCATTCCTCATCTGCGGGTACGGTACTCGGTCTCCCTTTCTTCCTTAGCACTTCCTCCTCCACACAATAGCCTACTGGTTCCCTTGTTAATTCTGCGTCAGAGAGAGCTGTCTCCGCCAAAACCATCAGCCCCTCGTCTCGCTCCTGCGCCTGCACAAATTCTTTCCTGGCTAATGCTAAGTCTGTCTCAGCTTCCTCACTACCTCTTGTTTCACTACACTCCTTCTTTTCACTTTCTACCCCCTTCTCGTACAAGGCTGGCAGAAACGTCTCAGCTAAATTTACTTCGGCAGTCCCGTGATGAACCTATGAGTCCATGGGCGGGGCCTCAATGCTGGCAGGCTGACCTGTCAATCTCACGGCTGGGAACACGATTACTCCAGTGAGGTCATTACCGAGCAAGACTTCCACGCCTTTCATCGGTAATTCGGGCCTCACCCCGATCGTGACTAGTCCAGAGACCAGGTTGCTTTGTAGGTGTATCTGGTGCAAAGGGACTTCCTCTGTCCCTTCCCCAATACCTTTGACCTTGACCTCCCCAGTCTGGGTCTCTGAGCTAAACTCTAATACACTCTTCAATATCAGTGACTGACACGCTCCCGTGTCTCTCCAGATCCGCACTGGAACTAGTTTTAACCCCTCCTTCACTGACACCAATCCGGCCGAGATAAACCTCTCGCGCCCTTCCTGAACCTTGGCAGACCTTTCCTCTCCTAGCGGTTTGTTTACCAGCCCGATACAGCCAGTCAAAATCGCCGTTTTTCCTTTTTCCGTCTCCTTCTTTGGGGCAAAGCACCTGGACGCAAAGTGTCCGACTTTCCCACAATTATAACAGACGACCCCAGGAGACTTCCTACCAGACTGCTCCCGGTCTACCTTATCCTTCTCACTAGTCCCTGGCTTACTTTCTGACTTTCCTGGCGGACTCTCCCCGCCGTCCTGACTACCCTTCTGGTAGCCTTTACTCGGGGCAAACTTCATTTTATGCGTCAACGCATACCCATCTGCCAACTTAGCAGTTGCGACTAATGTGGCTGCCTCTTTCTCATCTAGGTAGGGTCTCATACCCTCAGGGACACAACCTTTAAACTGCTCAATCAGGATCAGCTGTAGCAGTCTGTCATAATCCCCCTCTACCCCCTTCGAGGTGCGCCAACGCTCACAATATGTCTGCATCTCACGGGCAAACTCTAAGTACGTGCGGTCCCACTGTTTCCTCGCATTCCGGAACCTCTGCCGGTATGCCTCCGGGACCAACTCATAAATCCTGAGGATGGCCTCTTTCACCACCTCATACCTCTGGGCATCTTCCGCGGACAAAGCGAGTAAGCTTGTTGGGCTTTCCCTTTCAGTACACTCTGAAGCAAAACAGCCCACTTATCCCTCGGCCAGTCCTGACTTGTAGCAACTTTTTCAAAATGGAGAAAGTACCGATCCACGTCGGTATCGTCAAATGGGGGAACCAGCCTAACCTCCTGGGTCGCCCGGAACCCTCCACCTTGGTTCGGCACGGGCCCCTGCTCTGCCCTTATCTTTAACTTCTCCAGCTCAAATTCCCTTTCCCTCTGTTTCTCCTCTCACTCCAACTGTCTGTCTCTCTCTCTCTCATGCCTTTCTAACTCTTTCTCTTTCTCCCGCCTTTCTAACTCTTTCTCTTTCTCCTGCCTTTCTAACTCTTTCTCTTTCTCCTGCCTTTCTAACTCTCTCTCCTGCCTTTCTAACTGCTTCTCTTCGTGTTCTAACTGCTGTACCCGGAACTCGTGCTCGAGTCTCAGTTTTTCAAGCTGCACCTGTACCGTGTCTCCAGCAGGTTTTTCAATAGACACCACCTCCAGCTCCCCTTGGGGAAACACACCTTTAGATACATAGTGCTCTACGATAGCTCTGTGTATCTCCTCTCTCCTCATTGTCGACTTCCCCTTAGCAAGATTCAACCGTTTGGCCACAGCTACCAATTCCGCTTTCCTGGCATCCTCTAATGCCTCCAAGGTCGGCGCCTTTATAAATTCCTCAACCTCCATTTCTGCTGTTTGTCTTTTCTTTCTTTCGGGAATTTTAACCCAATTAATTTACTCCATCCCAAATTTAGTGTTCAAAATCCCGGACGAGCCCCCACTTATGTTACGTACCCCGTAACTGGGTTGCCAATCCAGCAGAAATGGATCACTCAGTTGGAGTCTGGATTACTAGAACTAAGAAAGTTTTATTAAAGAAACAAGCAACACAGTACTCTAATCAAAAGGATAATAAATGCAACAGTTCAGCAATGATAAACACACACATACACAGAATTAGGATAACAGGATCAATCAAGCTCTATCGTCGTCTAGGAGTAAATGACCAGTTTCAAAGTGACGCAAAGTTCAGTTCAATTGAACTCAGTTCAGTTCGCAGTAATCACTTCCGTGGGAGATGGACAGTGGGGGGAAGGAGAGAGAGAGCAAAACGAATGAATATTCAAATGGCTTCCACACAGACCTTTGATATTCTTCGCAGTCAGCTTTTGGGCGAGCCCTTTGTGATGTCTTCTGAGGTCACCGACCGTGACCCCTCCGTTTCCAGATACGATTGTTTCTCTGCGGTGAACCTGGCACCCAGGCAAGAGCGGACACACACACCAGGTTCCTGCCGATCGTGCCTTTCCACCCTGTGCGTCTATGGCTTGGTCCCGCGACCAGCCTTCCAAAACTTCCCACTGACTTATGGGAGGCACACCGCTTCCAGGGTCTCGTTACCTCGTGGTGTCGTGTGTGTCCTGCCTTAGCGAACCTGTCCCTTTTTATCCCCCTGCTGGGGTATCGCCTGTCCATCACTTCAAACAGTTCAGGGTTCAAAGGGGGAGCCGATCTTGACAGCTCTCCTTCTGTTAAACTCTCCCGTCCCTTCATTAACATCTCCAAATGCTGCTCCATTGTTTTCCTTATCTCTCTTTCTCCTGAAGACAGGTGGCAGACCAACGCTGATCCCACTGGTGCCAGCACAGGCCAGCTAACATCTTAATCTATGTGTATTCTCGTCACTTCTGAAATTTATCATTTCTTATTTTTCTTTATAAATTTTCCAGATCAGTTTCAGACCAAGGTATTATGCCAAAAGAATACCTTAATATGAGCATAGTGAAAATGTTTTTTTGTCTTTGTTGTATTTTTACTATTGAGCTCTGTCAAGCCTTGGAGTAAATTCTATCAAAAGTTTTCCCTTTATTACACTATGATTTACTTTCTTTTTTTGTTGATCTCCCAGATACTTTTACGTTTCTTATTCATCCATCTGTTGTACTGTATCCTGCTGCTCTGTTTTGGATTTAATTAGCTCTTTTTCTCCTTTCTTTGTGTTTAATATTCTGCACTTATCCAGTCCAAAGTTCATGTTTATATCTTTTGAAAATAGTTCTACTATTTAAATTGATACTACATTGATTGGCCTCATCTCAAATAATAACAAGGCAGCCTACAGAGAAGAAATCATCCCCCTGACACAGTGGTGTCAAGAAAACAACCTCTCCCTCAATGTCACAAAAACAAAGGAGTTGGTTGTGGACTACAGGAGGAATGGAGACTAGCTAACCCCTATTGACATCAATGGATCTGAGGTTGAGAGGGTGAACAGCTTTAAGTTCCTCAGCATAAACCTCACCGAGGATCTCACATTGTCTGTACATACCGGCTGTATGGTGAAAAAAGCACAACAGCGCCTCTTTAACCTCAGACAGTTGAAGTTTGGTATAGGTCCGGAAATCCTAACGACCCTTTACAGGTGCACAATTGAGAGCATCCTGACTGGCTGCATCATCTCCTGGTATGGGAACTGTACTTCCCTCAATCGTAGGAGTCTGCAGAGAGTGGTTCGGACAGCCCAGCACATCTGTAGATGTGAACTTCCCACTAATCAGGACATTTACAGAGACAGGTGTGTAAAAAGGGCCCGAAAGGTCACTGGGAACCCAAGTCACCTCAAACACAAACTGTTCCAGCTGCTACCATCCAGGAAACGGTACCACAGCATAAAAGCCAGGACCAACAGGCTCCAGGACAGCTTCTTCTACCAGACCATCAGACTGATTAACTCATGCTGATACAATTGTATTTCTGTGCTATAATGACTGTCTTGTATTATATACTACTTATTACAAATTACTATAAATTGTACGTTGCACGTTTAGACAGAGACATAATGTAAAGATTTTTACCCCTCATGTATGTGAAGGATGTAAGTAATAATGTCAATTCAGTTCAATTAATTGCTTTAGCTTTACTGATGAAGGAGCATATAATTTCATGTCATCCATGTGTAGAAGGTGTGTCAAGGTATAATTCACTTCACTGTTTCTGATTTGATACCCAATTTACATCTGATTCAGAAAATTAGAGAGCACATGTAAAGATAAGCAGAACCATAGCGGACTTGGAAAATGCCTCAGTTTATTTCAATAATTGTAGTTGGTCTTTTTTGGCTGTTAATAGGGTGATTATTGTACACCAATGCTTCATCAGATGTTGAAGGAATTTCACAGGTATTGGGCATAGAAATTCTATTAACCATGAGTGTGGGACATAATCAAATGCCTTTTAATCTTCAATATCGCAACATGAAAGATCTCTGCTTTTCTGTCAGGCTTGATTTAGAAGTACAGAATCTATTATCTCTTTGCTTATCTAGAATCTATTATCTATTACGCTTTTGCATTCTTTCATACCTTACAGCATCCTTTCTGTCTTCTGTAAGTATATTGTGGTTATCTAAGCGAGATGCATGATGTTGCAATTTTATATGTTGTTTGTAAACAAGTAATACGATGATATTTTGATGAATCTTTAGTCATTTTCCCTTTAGGTAAGAGATATGTTTTACCTTCTGTCAAAAATTCAGGTACTTTTTCAGAATTTTTAAGAAAATTGTTGATATGCATTAATAGGTACAGATGAAGGCAAGTAATTTTTTATACCAATAATTATGAATATTATCACTGCCAGTAATTTTTTTTGTTATTTTTATAACTGCTTTTAGCATATCTATTGTAACTTCAGGCACTTGCATTTCTTCAATTGTATGAATGTGTTATTTTTCCTCACTAATCCAGCTTGCTTCTTGATTGTGCGTCACCCTGTTTGACAGATATTAGACTATTATTATTTTAGGTACCTTATTCTTTGTTTGATGCCAGAAAATATACTCTATCTCTTATTTTCATATCTAGATATCCATATTAAAGTGTCCAATGCTTACCTTTTATTTAAGATATTGCAACATTCAGTTCACACAATTGTGCCCCTGTATACAATGTGCTGTATGTTATTATTCCCCGGCTGCTTATGTTCTGGGGTCTTTTCAGCATAGACAATAGACAATAGGTGCAGGAGTAGGCCATTCAGCCCTTCGAGCCAGCACCACCATTCACTGTGATCATGGTCGATCATCCACAATCAGTACCCTTTTCCTGCATAGAAGCAGGTTCACTGAGTGCAGATCGCACTGTGCCTCTTGAAGGGGCAAAGGTCCCACTATGGTTCCCTCCCCCTCTCTTTCTATACCTCCGAGCCATCTCATACAAATCTCTCCAATCTTCTCCACCACCCCCCCATCTTGCTTTGCATATCTAAAGATGCACATCACACACTGATGAACTGAGAGCTGTGTCTCTAATTTGTCAGTTTCACATTTTCTCTTTGCACGATCAGCTGGTTTATATTCACATTCCCTTTCTATCTGCTGGAAGGCCTTTACTGCTGCTTGCAGATTTGTGTGTTTCTCTACTGCTGCTTGGCAGTCTCGTATTCTCTGAAAACCTATTCCTTTTTCTCGGATTCTTTTGCTCCTCCTCCAGTATTCTTATGTAACCTACTTGTCTTGTTTTATAGCTTCTAATTCCTGCTTCAACCATGGATTCTCAGTTTTCTTCTCCCATAACTCACTTATACAAACTGCTATTGCTGAAGCTTTATGAAGCTTAGCGGCTCATTTAGTTCAATCTTTCCTAGTCTTTTCCCAATACTTTTCTCTCATAGTTCTGGACCCTGCAATGCTTTACCAAGCATTTTTGACCTACATAGCTTCTACCCTGCCCTCAAGTTTACTTGTGCTTCATACCTGACACATCTCTCCCCTTCCTTAATCTCTCTTTCTCTATCTCCAGAGACAGATATTACTGACATCTTTTCAAACCCACCGACTCTCAAAGTTATCCTGACGATACCTCTTCCCATCCTGTCACTTGGAAAAATGCTATTCCCTTCTCTCAGTTCCTCCAACTCTGCTGTATCTGTTCTCAGGATGAGGCTTTCCATTCCAGAACATCTGAGGTGTCCTCTTTTTTCCCAGAGAAAATTTTATTTCTATTCCAGCACTATTGATGCTGCCCTTGCCCTTATTTCCTCCATTTCCCACACTTCTGCTCTCATCCTATCCTTCCCAGAGATAGGTTCTCTACCTGAAACGTCAACTGTTTATTCTCTTCCTTAGATGCTGCTTGACCCACATGTTGCCCTTTGTCCTCCTTTGCCACCCCATGCGTCTGCATCCAGCACATCATTCTCTGTAACTTCTGCCACCTCCAATGGGATCCTACCACCAGACACAGCTGTCACTCCTCCCTCCACACTGCATTACACAGGGACTGCTTGCTACGTGACCCCCTTGCCCACTCATCTCCCTGTAGATCTCCCTCCTGGCATTTATCCCCTGCAACCATGACAAGTGCTACACCTGTCTTTATACGTCCTTCTTCGCCACCTTTCAGGGCCCTAAACAGTCATTTCAGGTGAGGCAATACCCCATTTGCATGTCTATCAGGGTAATTTATTCTATTAGGTGCTCCCACATGGCCTCCTCTACATTGGTGAGACCCAACGCAGATTGGGGAACTGCTTCGCTGAGCACATTTGTTCTGTCCACCACAATAGCCAGGATTTCCTGGTGGCCATCCATTTCAATCAATTTCCCATTCCCACACCAACATGTCTGTCCGTGGCCTCCTCTACTGCCACGTTGAGGACAAATACAAGTTGGGGAAACAACTCATCATATTCTGTCTAAGTAGTCTCTAACCTGAAGGCATAATTGTCTCTCTAACTTTTGATAAACATTCCCTTCTGTTTTCTCTTTATTCTGGTTGCCCTTTTATCCCTTTTCCTCCTCATGATGACCTTGCCATCAACTCCCTTCATTTCCTCCTTTCTTCCATGGTGCACTGTCCTCTTCTACCGGATTCCTTCTTCTTCAGTCCTTTACTCTTCCATCCATCACCTCTCAGCTTCTCACATCAACCCCCCACCGCCACCTACCCACCAGTCTCATCTATCACCTATCAGATGGTACTCCTGCCCCTCCCCTCCCTTCTTATGCTGGCTCCTGTCCCTTTTATTCCACTCCTGACAAAGGGCCTTGGCTCAAAACATCGAATCTTCATATCCCTCCATAGATGCTGCATGACCTGCTGAGATCCTCCAGCATTTTGTGTGTGTTGCATATTTGACACATGGGGGCCATATATGATTTAAGTAATCTTGGAACACTTTTTTTCCCACATCAGGAACTCACCCATTACTGTACTGATCCTGGATCCCATCCAAAGGCCTGGGAGATGACCAGGGTAGGTGTCTGGGAGTTCTGATCTGCAGGTATTCCCAAGTTCTTAGTGTCTGTACTCCCATGCTAAATTCCAACCCAGTCCCTCTGAGTCAATCATAGGATGTACAGTATACTAAATACCTCTCAAGGCTGACTTGCTGAATTTATTCATGCCCTTGGATGAATTTACTTTTTTATTTGCCATTTTGTTTGGTACAAATGTGATTTGAACACAGTGAGACCTCAAGAACTGACCACCGAATTGTGCCCACCCAGAGACATCAGAATGTTGATTCAGCTGCTGTGTCGAAACAAGAGATTCTAAACGAAGGATTAGTATAACTTAATCCTTACTAGATTTTTAGTTACTTAAATATGTCTGTGTACCACTGGTTCCTAACAACTTCACATTAGATTTACTGTTCCAGCTTATCACATTTTATATTAAATCACAAGGCTCAATGTTTATAATTAAGTACTATCCAGGTCCACTGCTACAAGTTATAGTCTTTTCTGAGTCCAAACCGATGGTTCTCCTTTTTGCGATGGTTGTTACTGGCTTCTCACTCCCAATGTCTCAGATCGCCATGCTTTTAAACAATTTTTCCTCCAATATTTTGAAGGCTTTCTTTGTTCGTACCCCAGTCTGGCATTTGCTCAATTATGAAATCAATCATTTAAAGTTGTCACTGATCCAAGTAGTAGGTAAACGAAACACATCTTCCTGTATCAGTCTACAAAATGTCAGGATGTTCATTCATAATTTCAGTTTATTATGCAGAAGAATAGCCGTTCCCAGACACCATGTTTGTACTGTCGATCATGGTCAAATCACATAATTATAAACTGCCTCAGCAATGGTCTCACCAGGTGTCGATCATGTGACCTTACTTCACTGTGCTTCTTTAGTCTGCTTCCCAGCCCTCACCAAACCCTTCCACCCTCCACCCTTAGTAGAGTGTTGCCTCAGAGCCTGTCCTGATACTCGACTTCTTGTCTCTGGCTACACTTTATGTGGCATTTAGGTTCAAGAGAGTGTCAAGTCTGGCAAGCAGAATAAAACCTACTGTTGCAGCTTTACTCAACTAAGCCATCTTCACCTCCAGCACACAAATCACCCAGTAACTATGAGGACCAAGACCCCAACCAATAGATTCACTTGTTTTTATGCACTCTATGTCCAAGCCTAACTAAACTCTTGAGACCAAATTTTCATTCAATTATGACAGAGCCCAATTTGAACAAAGATTGATTTCTTTTTTGGCTATGGTTTCATGGAAGTCTTGGAGAAAAGGAGAAATAAACAAATTTTCTGAGAAAAGTAAGCATATCAATCAAATGATACAGCTAAATGGCAGGTACTGAGGGTTATGAACATCAAACATGAGCAATCCTCGACCCAACTCTTGCTTTCTATTATGTTATTAATTTTGTTTACACTATATTGTTTACACTATATTGTTTACATTATATACAGAGCAAAGTTGAAACCTTGATGCCACAGATGAACTTGTACTTTTCTAACAGAGTTTTGATGAATTTGTAAGGCTTCTGACAAAACTGCATACTTCTGAATTGTACATTTTTTACAGTATGCAATTGTGTTCAATTTGAATTAGACTTCATAATTTTAAGACAGAACTTGCTACATTTTGTCTCATTCTTCAAATTATACAGTGAAGAAAATACGCAGATAAAAATGACAGTGGAGTGACACATTTTTGCCTAGCAAACATCTTGCTGAAATGAAAACTGGAAAAGAAACAGCATATGCTGGAAATCTGAAAAGCTTAATGCTTCAGGTTAAAAATAAAGAGGGATGCATAGGGTAAAGGGAATATTTCTGAAAAAGGTAAGGCCAGGATTGCTGTTGGAATAAATTGTGAATGAAGTCATCTGTTTGACAAACTGACGGGGAGAGATGGAGAGGGGGAGAGATAGCTGAACAAAGGAACATAAAGTGTTATGCAATTCAGTTCAAAGTTCAAAATAAATTTATTATCAAAGTACATATATGTCACCATATGCAACCCTGAGCTTCATTGTCTTGTGCTCTTACTCAATAAATCCATAATAGATTAACAATCATAATAGAAGCAATGAAAGACTACACCAACCTGGGCAATCAACCAGTGAGCAAAAGACATCAAACTGTGCAAACACAAAATGAAATAAATAATAAGAAGAAAGTAAGCAATAAAGTTTGAGAACATGAGAGGAAGAGCCTTGAAAGTGAGACGATAAGTTGTGAGAACATTTCAGTAAAGATAAGCGAAGTTATACGCTTTGGTTCAAGAGCGTGATGGCTGAGGAGTAATAACTGTTCCTAAACCTGGTTTTGAGAGTCCTGGAGGTCCTGTACCTTCGTTCTGATGGCAGCAACAAGAAGAGCGCATGTCCTGGGCAGTGGGGTCCCTGATGATGGATGCTGCTTTCCTGCGACAATGTTTCATGTGGATGTGTTCAATGGTGGGGAGGGCTTTATCCATGATGGACTGGGCCATATCCACCACTTTATGCAGGATCTTCTGATCAAGGGCATTGGTATTTCCATACCAGGGTGTGATGCAGCCATCAATATACTTTCCACTATACAAGTACAGAAATTTGTCAAAGTTTTAGTTGTCGTGCTGAATCTTCTCAAACTCCGAAGGAAGTAAAGACTCTGATGTGCTTTCTTTGTTGAGCCCAGGACAGGTCTTCCAATATAGTAACACTGTGGAATTTAAAGTTGCTGACCCTCTACACCTCTGATTCTCTGATGAGGACTGGTTCATGGACCTCTGGTTTCCTCCTCATGAAGTTAATAATCAGTTCCTTGGCCTTGCTGACATTAAGTAAGAGGTTGTTGTTATAGCACTGCTCAGCTAGATTTTCAGTCTTCCTCCTATATGCTGATTTGTCACCATCTTTAATTCAACCAACAACAATGGTGTCATCAGCAAACTTTAATGTAGCACTGGAGCTATGCTTAGCCACAGTGTCATAAGTGTAAAGCAGGTAGAGCAGGGAGCTATGCACGCAGCCTTGTGGTTCACCTGTGCTGATGAAGATTGTGGAAAAGTTGGTGTTGCCAATCCGAACTGACTGGGATCTGCAAGTGAAGAAGTCGGGGATCCAATTACATAAGGAAATATCGAGGCCAAGGTCTTGAAACTTATTGATTAGTTTTGAGGGGATGATGGTATTGAATGTTGAGTTATAGTCGACAAAGGGCATCCTGATGTAGGCATCTTTGCTGTCCAGATGTTCCACGGTTGAGTGGAGAACTGAGAAGAGCAGAGAATGATTCATACTCAAAGAAATGTAAAAGCACAGGCTGTTTCAATGGAGAGAGAAAACTGAACCAATATCCCAGATGGATTTGTCATCTCTGACACAGGGATATCGAGATAAGGTAGAGTCAGGGAAATCTAGCGAACTACAGGTGGTACTCAGAGGTGGTTGTCTCCTCTACTTTGTGGAAGACATGTATATGCAGGAACAACCCTGGGCATTCTGTTTACCATCATTTCAATTTTTAATATTCAACCATCACTTATGTGTTTGTGACTTCTTGCATTGTTTTAACAAGACCCAATGTAAACATGTGGAATAGCACCTCATCTTCCATCTGGGCAGATTGCAGCCTTTCAAACTTTGTATCAAATTATAAAATGTCAGGTAACTCGCTTTCTATATATCAGATATTGTCTCAGTTTCTGTCTCTCCATTAGCATCAACCTGACCTGCAACTATGCATTCATAACTTTTATGCTCCTTTATTTATGTTCTCCCTCTAATTGCCCTCATTTGATAGTTTACGTGTTCTTTCGTTTGGGTTTTCTAACTATTTCCATTGACTAAACAACCTCTCTGAGTTTATTCCAAAAAAAATCTAGCCTCATTTAATTAGAGATTTAACCTTTATCCCTTCGATCCAATTTCCCACCTTTTCTGCAACTTAAAACCTACTTGTTTCCTTTCTCCCCAGATCTGATAAAGGAACTTTGACCTGAAATATTAACTCTTTTTCTACAGGCACTGCCTAACTTGCTGAGTTTTTCTAGGATTTAATGTTTTTATGACATCTTGTTTAAAAACGCGTAACATAGCCTAATAATACTTGAGGACATTGCATCCTATTCCTCCATATAAAATATTTCTCAGTTCAAAGCCAAAAGAAAAATTAAAAATTACATTTTAAGGAGTATTTTCAAGAAGGGTCTGAGGGATATAGAGGTAGAGGGTTTCAGCAAGTGGAATTCGAAGGTAAAAAAGAGATAGCTGCAGGTACAGCAAGAAATGTGCAAATTTGTTTTGTTCTAATTATGTTCTTTCTCATAATAAATCTGCTTAATTTATGTTTAATTTACAAACCTATGTTACAGAGGTAGGAAATGTATTTCTTTGCATGTAAAGAAATAGTAGATTTCTAATTTTTAGCCATAGAAGAAAAAGAAGAAAGCCCTTAACTCCAACTGGAGTCATCGGGATGCTGTCATTTGACAGCGTTTTTTTTTTAGCAGGCTTTCTTATTTTTACGAGGCCGAGTTGCTAGCTCGACGCTCAACCCAGCACAGATGGAAAGCGTGCAAGGAGGCGGCTGGATTTTAGTTATAAACCACCCAAATTAGTACTGAGCTGGTGTATATTATAAAAATGGATGGAATGAAACTGTTAAGGAGAGTAAAAATTCAAAGGAAGTATTATTTTTTTTAAAGGAATGGATGATTCTCTTCATGACACAGAAGGATTGCCCAAATGTTTCTATACATTAAATCTGATATTTGGGAACCAAGGTTCCATCAATGTCAGAGACTCCCTTCCTGAGTACATTCAACGTTGCTCTGTTGACAATATGGTTCTACTAAATTTTACCTTTTCTGCCAGTATGCATGTATGGGGATCTCTGTATTTGTCGAGATATATCTCTATGCCAATCTATTACAATAGAGTTTGAGGTTCCAATTATTTTGCATTTTGTTGCCATTGAATCTGCACCTCACTCTGTCAAGTCCACGTTGCAGCTGGTGTATGATGCCTACTCTACATTAATAAGCATTTTGCACAGGCATCTCCTACAGCACAAAATTAGAGAGTAAGAGTTCATTTGCAGAGGTAGAGGCAAAAAGAACATGGTTAAATGGAAAAGGGAGTTATCTATGCTGGAACATACACAATCTATCAGGCAGTGGATCAATGCAGGTAAATCATAAAAGTACAGGGAAGACACAGACTATTAGAAAAAGATGCAAATTCATAACTTATTTTATACCTGTAACCTTTTCAGAGTAAAGCACAACTCATGAGAGACAATCCTGTCAAAAAATAGTCAGAACTGTGCCTTTGGAGGTGCAAGAACACTTTGCAATCTTGAAAAGAACTTGCTGTGCAAGAAAAAAAATGCTGGAAATATGCAATAGGTCTGACAGGACCTTTCGAGAAAGAAACAGAACAAACATTTGATTTGACTTGATGATCTTTCATATCCCACTGGATTTGAGTACATTATTATTATGCAAAACACTGTTGGACCAAAACAGAACACGATACTCTACATGTGGCCTCACCAACATTTTATATAACTATATCATAATTTACCAACTCCTGTACTCAGTGCCCTGACTGATGAGGGACTGATGAGAGCACTGAGGATGTGCCTTAAACAAAATTAGGACAAAGCTGAGGTAACATCCAGGCTAATCTCGGGGTAAGGAAATGCACCAATTTAATTAACTCTGAAAAATTGCCCAAATAGTAATCATATTTGATTATCTAGCACCTAACGAGTTGGTCCTTGCCTAATTATCAGTAACTTACTTTAGATCCATGATGGGATTTACTGTACTTGCCATTTCCTGTTCCTGAGTGCAGTAACACTCGTTAATACCACATACTTTGGATTTGAATGCTGCAGCTGCAGATTTTCTATATTGTTCGATGTTATTTTATTAATACTCCAATATACTTTTGATATTTTTTTAAGAAGTTGTTACACAGTAACATATCAGGTAAGTTGCCAAAGAGCATGGGAAACTATACCAGTTAAGTTTCAAGAGGACAGTCAACAGAATTAAGTGAGTTTAAAACAAGCACTGGAAGCAGATAAATCCCTGGTGAGTGGTGTTGGAGCACTGGAACCAAAGAAACAGCAGATGTTTGGAGAATGCTGGAAATGGCGACCCAATGAATGGTCAGAGACATCTGGAACAGAGACCATGGCAAATGGATGGAAGCTTGGAATCCAGGTGAGTGTGAAATGTGGACTTTACCTGGTGAGCTAAAGGCTGAACCATCAGGATATCTGAATGATTGAATAGCACAGTATTGGAGATCTTTGGGTCTTATCATTCATTGTGTATTTTCTAGGATTATCAGTTCCTCCAAAATGCAACAAGTCACATTTTTCTGGATTAATTTGTATCTACCATTTTTATGTCTACTTATCAACTCATCAATATCATACTGTAACCAAAGGTTCCCCACTATCTAATCCTTTGCAGATTTATTATATCGTCTACATTTACATCATGAAATTAATTTATATAGTAAACAGTAAGAATTCTAGCACACAGCACAATAGTAAGATACTGTTCAGTGCTTGTAAAAACCACTCCACCATAATTATATGTTGTTTTATTACCAAGTTTTTTTTGGATCTAATTTGCACTTTATCCCATGGGCCCTGACCTTTTGAACCAATTTGTCAAATGCCTTTTGTGGTTCACATACATCAATTTTACTATCCACATTGGCGCACTCAGTCATCTCCTTAAAAAATGAACTCAAATTAGTAGGATATGATCTCCCCTTAATAAAGCCACATTGATGGCCCCTAATCAATCCCTGCTTCTCCAAGTACGGTTAATCCTGAAATTGTCTCCAAAAAGTTCCCTTCCATTGATCACCTCCTCCCTCACCTCCATTCAGAGCCCCAAACTGTCTTTCCAATTGAGGCAACACTTCATCTGTGAATCTGCTAGGATCAGTGCCCCAGATGCGGCCTCCCCTACACTGGTGAGACCTGTCATAAATTAGAGGATTGCTTCATCGAGCA
This sequence comes from Mobula hypostoma, assembly GCF_963921235.1. Classification (NCBI taxonomy): domain Eukaryota; kingdom Metazoa; phylum Chordata; class Chondrichthyes; order Myliobatiformes; family Myliobatidae; genus Mobula; species Mobula hypostoma. The sequence continues at coordinate 71,384,267 of NC_086099.1, read as the reverse complement.
TCTCTGCTCCTGCCACTAAGCAGAACTTCCCTTTCCACCATTTTATTTTGGGATCATCCTCCTTCCTTTTCAATCCTGCCGAAGGGTCTCAGCCCGAAATGTACACTGTTTATTCATTTCCATTGATGCTGCCTGATCTACTGAGTTCCTCCAACATTTTATGTGCACAGCCTCCATGTTCGACTCACTGTCCTGCTACCCTTCTTGAATAATCTTAGCACAGTATCTTCCCTTCTGTCATCCAGCACTTCTTCTGTGGGCAGAGAATATTTGAAAATTTCTATTAGAGCTCCAACATTCTCATCCATTGCTTCCCACAGCTTATGGGGATAAATTTCAATAGGCACCCAGTCAGAGGAAATGTTAGTGGCTAGGTTGGAAGATTTGCGTGGGATGTGGGAGGGGCAGAGAAATCAAGAGTAACATTATCATGAATTCAGGAATAGCATTCTTCCAGTTGGCTCCAATTCGGGTAAATATAGAGTTTTCATGCTGGTTCGTGTGACATTATGCTTTTTCAGCATGTGACAAGTGAATTACTGGGACATTTGAAAATCAGAAATAGGCTCTATATATTTAAGTGAAAATACTTAAACTTTTCTTGAGTCGGTGTATTCACCTATAGCTTCCAAAACATGTAATGCACCACATACTTGAAATACATGATGTGCCCACCATAATGGGAATAATATAAATATTATCATCAATTAGGCATCACTAAATGGCCACTACAGGTACAGGAAGGAAGCTGGTAACAATGGAGAAGTTACAATCAGGAACCAATGGAAGTTGCTGATAGAGCAGTGGCCATAGCCAGATGATATTGCTAATTTTACTGCTAGTATATAGATTCTCAACTGAATGAGAGGTTTGGGTATTTGCAAGATTTGAAATTTCTGGTGAGAATGTCCAGTTTCTGCAATTTTTATGTGTGAAGAATATGCCTGTGTGTCCCAGGTGTCAGCTTATTTCCTTAGAAATTTATCGCTGAGTATTGTTGATGCATTTTAGAGCATTATATATTAATGCTCTAAATCTAATTTTATTCTAGCACTGGGGAATTTCAGTTTAGAAATATGCAGCCTTCTATACAGCATTTCCTGTTTCTTATTCCTGTGGCTTTTCATAATCATGGAAATTACAAAACACAATTTGTACTCTGCTCAAAGTGAGAGATGTTTTAATCAAACAGGAGCCTACACTGCAAACTGTTAAATACTTAGAGCTAAATATTGGCTTGTGCTAAAAAGATAATGTACCATAATAACAAATTTTCTCATGAAAGCTTCTGTGGCCTTCACAGATCTGATTGCAGATTCTCAAAATTAAATCTACTGTATGAGTTGGTAACCCTCCTGGATTTGCTAGAAGTCACAAGAATGACAGATAAATCAACTGAAATCAGTAACCTAGTAGTAGAGCAGAGCTTTACACTGAGGAGATACTCATCAGTTTGTGAGTGAAACTGTACAACAGTGATTACATAAAATGAATGTGATAATATCTTTGATTCTACTGGGAAATGCAGTATTCCACACTGAACTGTTAGCTTTTATAACATCCCAGTATTGTTGGCTGATCTGTCACGGATCCAGCAGAGATTTCCACCTTACTGAGATACTCCAACATTTATGCTGAGAATCTGGTTAGAACAGGCACAAGATCTGTTGTACCATTTGTTATGTACCCCGTAACTGGGTTGTCTGTGGCAGACGCCAACATACTGAATTATGTGTGTGTGTCTCTCTCTCTCTCTCGTTATCTCTCTCTTCTCTCTTATTAGCACATTGAATGACTCTCCTTTGTCTCTTGTTATCTCTCTCTCATTAACAGCATCCGTTCTGCAGCTCTGCTTGGCTTCACACATGACACCCCCACCCTTAAAAGAATTTTTACCGGGGGATAAAAATTATGGGCATGAATGCACATTACAAAATACACGCTAATATACAGGTAGTCACCAGCTATTCGGTTAACACAGAGAACTTTAAATTTTAACACCTGAACAGACAATCAGCAATCATATTGTCGGTTCCTTTTACATGTTTTATCTTTATATCAACTTAACAAGCATTTGTTTTTATCCTTCATTGTGGTCAAAAACACTAATGGATTGTGATCAGTGTAAACTATCAGTGGTTTCTGTGCCGGACAAATATAAACCTCAAAATGTTGTAATGCCAGAATGATTGCCAGTAATTCCTTTTCCACAGTGGAATAATTTCTCTGATGGACATTAAACTTCTTAGAAAAATAGGCCACTGAGTGTTCACTAGCATCTGTTGCTAGGGAGAAGCGTTTTGAAAAGTCAGGCGCATTCAATACAGGGTAGTGACACAGAATCGCCTTCAGACTCTCGAAGGCTTGTTGACAAAGGTCGTTCCACACAAACTTCTCATTCTTCGGCAAGAGCTTAGTAAGAGGGAGGGTAATATCCGCAAAGTTTTTACGTAACTTCCGATAGTACCCCACCATCCCCAAAAACCTTCTCAGGGCCCTCTTGTCCATCAGGATGGGAACTTCAGAGATAGCCTGCATCTTAGCCTGCATCGGTGCCAGCTGCCCCTGTCCTACCACATACCCCAGATATGTGACCTTAGCGTGGCCGAACTCACTTTTCGCGAGGTTCACAGTCGGGTTGGCTTCAGACAGCCGTTTAAACAGTTCCTCTACTACCACAATGTGCTCATCCCATGTGCCACTCCAGACCGCCAAATCGTCAATATACGTGTCTGCGTTCTTTAACCCTTTTATCACTGAATTAATCATCCTTTGGAAGGTCCCTGGGACGTTCTTCATGCCAAAAGGTAAGACATTATACTCCTATAACCCTGATGCAGTGACAAATGCTGAGATTTCTCTAGCCCGGTCGGCTAAAGGAACACACCAGTACCCTTTCAGCAAATCAATCTTTGTGATGTACTTAGCCCTCCCCACTTTATCGATGCAATCGTCTACCCTGGGGATGGGGTAAGTATCAGTTTTTGTGATGGCGTTCACCTTTCTGTAATCTGTACAGAATCGTACGTTCCCATTGGGTTTCGGGACAACCACACAGGGAGAGGCCCACTCCGATTTGGATGGCCTAGTAATGCCTGTGGCTAGCATGTGTTCAATTTCCTTCTCCACTAGCTTGCCCTTCTCCAAGTTCATCCTATAGGGGTGTTGCTTAATAGGCTGATCTGATGTAACAATAACATCATGTACCATCCCCTTGCATCGCCTCGGGACATCCGGACATACATCTGCATGCCGGTTAATTAGCCTTATCAGCAGTTCGCTCTGTTCAGTGGTTAAGTGAGAGACCTTATCAGCAAAGTTGGCCAAAACAATTGAGTTCTCCAATCTGGTCGGCACCATGTTTATCCTTTCAAGACGGGGTTTCCCCTTATCATTTGGCACTACAACCTCATTTATTTTTGTGATAGCACCGACTAGATCTGCTTTCTCATCGTGGTAAGCTTTTAGCATATTGATATGCACTAAGTGTGTAGGCTTACGTCTGTCTGGCGTTTCAATAACATAATTCAAAGAGTCTTTCTTTTTAATCATTTTGTACGACCATGGAATCTCACCTGGAGGGGGTTGGTTACCACTGGAAACAGAACTAAGACCCTATCGCCCACTTGAAACACTTGCTCTGGGGCTCATCTATCATACTACTGTTTCATTTTTGTTTGGGAGTCTCGTAGATTTTCTTTGGCAAGGTCACAGATCCTTTTAAGCCTCTCACGAAATTTTTAAACATAATCAATCACATTGACTTGTACTGTCGGGCTGGATCATTGCTCTTTCAGTAAGGTCAGGGTCCTCTGGGCCTATGACCGAAGACGAGCTCGAATGGGCTGAACCCCAATGATTCCTGAATCGTGTCCCTTACGGCAAATAACAAGAGAGGCAAGGCATCATCTCAGTCTCTAGCGTTCTCTTGACAATAAGTTTTAATCATGGTCTTCAACGTTGCGTGGAATCTCTCCAACGCCCCTTGAGACTCCGGGTGGTACGCGGAGGCCAAAATCTGCTTTGCTCCCATCTCATCCAACATCCGTCGGAATGTGTAAGATGTGAAGACACTCCCCTGATCTGACTGGATTTCTCTTGGCAACCCCACCGTAGTGAAAAATTTCACAAGCGCCTTTACCACTGCGGGAGCCTTGACGCTTGCCAGGGGCACAGCCTCTGGAAACCTGGTGGCGGCGCACATCATAGTCATCACATACTCTCGCCCACTTGCAGTTCTGGGCAGGGGACCGACAAAATCCACAATTATTAGGGAAAACGGTTCCTCGAAACTGGGTATCGGTTGAAGGGGCGCTTTAGGCAAGACCTGGTTTGGCTTACCTACCACCTGACGGGTGTGACACCGTCTTCAATATTCAATAATATCCTTCCTCATGTTCGGCCAGTAAAACTCTTTCATAATTCTATCGACTGTTTTCCTCACCCCAAAATGTCCACCGAGGGGTATCTTGTGGGCCAGGTTAAAAATCTCATCCCTATAAATTTTTGGCACTACCATCTGGTGTACCACCTCCCACTCTTCATCTGCGGGCACAGTACTTGGTCTCCACTTCCTCATCAGTACTCCCTCCTTCACATAATAGCCCACCGGTTCCCTTTTTATTTCTGCTTCAGAGAGACCTCTCTCCGCTAAAACCATCAGCTCCTCGTCTTGTTCCTGTGCCTGTATAAATTCCTTCCTCGCTAATGATAAATCTACCTCAACTCCCTCACTTACTTCCATTCCACTATGCTCCTTCTTCTCACTTTCTAACCCCTCCCGGTACAAGGCTGGTAAAAACATCTCAGCTAAATCCACGTTCGCTTCGGCAGCCTTTCTGTAAACCTGTGAATCCATGGCCGGGTCCTCAGTCCTGGCAGGCTTGCTCATCAGCTTTACTGCTGGGTACACATCTCCACCTGCAAGGTCGTTACTGAGTAAGACCTCCATGTCTTCCATCGGTAATACGGACCTCACCCCTATCATGACCGGTCTGGAGACCAAGTCACTTTTCAAGTATACCTGGTGCAAAGGTATTGCTTCAGTCCCTTTCCCAATGCCTTTTTATCAAACTGACCTCCCCAGTCTCAGTCTCTGCACTAAATTCTAACACCCTCTTTAAGATCAATGATTGACAAGCCCCAGTGTCTCTCCAGATCCGTACTGGAACTGGGGTTGACCCTCCTTCACCAACACCAATCTGGCCAAAATAACCTTCCTGAACTCTATCAGACCTCCTGTCCCCTAGCGGTTTGTTTGCCGGCTCAATACAGCCAGTCGGAGTCGTCGTTTTTCCTTTCCCCGTTTCCTTCTTTGGGGCAAAACACCTGGACGCAATGTGACTGGCTTTCCCACAATTATAGCATACGAAACCAGGAGACTTCCTACCAAACTACTTCCCGTCTTCCTTATCCTTCTCCCTAGTCCCCGGCTTACTTTCTGGCTTTTCCGGCGGATCTTCTCCGCCCTCTCGGACTACCCTTCTGGTAGCTCTTACTCAGGGTAAACTTTGCTTTGTGTGTTAACGCGTAGTCATCCGCTAACATAGCAGTTGCGGCTAAGGTTTCTGCCTCTTTCTCATCTAGATAGGGCCTCATACCTTCAGGGACACAACGTTTAAATTGCTCAATCAGTATTAGCTGTAGCAGTTTGTCATAATCCCCAGTGACCTCTTTCGAGGCTCACTAACACTCAATACATTTGCATTTCACGGGCAAACTCTTAAATACATGCAACAGTCGCCAATTCTGATTTCTTGGCATCCTCTAATGCCTCCAAGGTTGGCGCCTTTAGAAATTCCTCAATGTCCATTTCTGCTGTTTGCCCTTTTTTTATTTGGGAATTTAACCCAATCAATTTAACCAGTCCCAATTTTGGCGTTCAAAATCCTGGATGACGAGCCCTCACTTATGTTATGTACCCCGTAACTGGGTTGTCAAACCAGCAGAAATGGATCACTTGTTGGAGTCTGTGATTACTAGAAACTAATAAAGTTTTTTTTATTAAGAAAATAAGTAATACAGTACACTAACCGCAAGGATATAAATGCAACAGGTTAGCAATGATAGTATACACATATACACAGAAATAGGGTAATAGGAATCAACCAAGCTCTATCGCAGTCTAGGGGTAAAATGATCAGTCTTAAGGTGAAGCAGAGTTCAGTTCAGTCTAGTGTAGTTCGAAGTAATTGCTGTTGTTGTACCGTTGGAGAGAGAGAGAAAGAGTGAGAGATACAGTTGAGGTTTCAGGCAAACCTTTCGATGCCTTCTGATCCCGTTGTGGTCACCGACTGTGACCCCTCTGTTCTGGATGCGATCGTTCTTCCGTGGTGAACCCAGCACCCAGGCAAAGGTGGACACACAACAGGTTCCCACCGGTGGTACCTTTACACCCTGTGAGCCTCTGACCGATTTCCGCGAATCGGTCCTCCAAACTCCCACTAACTTGTGGGGCACAATGCTCTTTCCAGGGTCTCGTGGCATGTGTCCTGTGCCTTAGCAAACCCGCTATTTTATTCCCCCCCCAATGGGGTATCACTTGTCCATCAAACTTCACACTTCCTATTGTCTCAGCAGGATTGTTAATGAACAGTTCAGGTTCAGAGCAAACTGCCTATGGCAGACGCTAACATACTGAATTATGTGTGTCTCTCTCTTCTCTCTTATTAGCATCTTGAATGACTCTCCTTTGTCTCTTATTATCTCTCTCGCATTAACAGCATCCGTCCATGGCTCTGCTTGGCTTCACACATGACACATTGAATTCAGTGGGATTATAAGTTTGCAGGAAAGAAAGATTCAAAATTTTGATTAAACATGTTTTAAATTAATTGTCAGAGCTTTTCAGATGTGCTGATCACTTTGACAGCAAATGAGGTCAGGTAGAATGTTTTGTCATTTATTAAAAACTTTCAGAAGAGTTGGGGTGGCACTTCTTCATTATACTTTAGGAGCTTTGTCGATGCTCAGGGTATTGTTGCAAAATGCTTGACCCATCAAGAAAAGCCCTCCAGACCCGAACAAGGTAAATTTGGGGAATTGGCTAATGCAGGTAGTGATTAAGGGCATCAGTACCATGCTAGTATAATCCAGACCCATATTTTAATTTTTCCAATGGCATTATGGTCAAGTGTAATATAATCAGAATTCAAATGATCATACATTAGATAATGTCATTTAATTTCCAGGAAGGAGAGACAAAATTACTTTGTGGCTGACAAACTGATTCGGGGGGGCAGTGATTCAGGTTCTTGAACCCTTGGGATCTCTTCTGGCACAGAGGAAACAATATCCTTCCAAGGGAATTTGCTAGTGCTACATGGGAGGCTTTAAACTAGATTGGCAGGGATGCGGGACTCTAAGCAGACGAACTCATGGGATAAAGCAGTAGCCAACAAGAATAAGCCTAGTAGTCAGCAGAGCCAGAGACAAAGCAAAGGCAGGGAAAGAAATACTCAGTTAACTATATTTATTTCAATGCTCGAGGTTTAACAGGTGAGGCATGCAAACTCAGAGCATGCATTGGTTCTGAGGACTAGTATGTTATAGCCATAACAAAAATATGTTTGTGAGAAGGGCAGAACTAGCAGCTCAATATTCCAGGATACAAGCACAGCAGAGGTACAGGTAAGTCGAGGACAGGGTGTTGCCTTGATGAGGGAAGACATAACAGCAGTACGTAGAGATGATATTCTTGACCAATTGTTCAGTGAGGCTATATGGGTAGAACTTAGAAACAAGGAGCAGAGGATCACTCAAATGGGCCTCCATTATATATCCCCCAAAAGTCAGTGGGACCTTGAGGAGCACAGACGTGTTAAGAAATTGTTCACAGTTGTAAGAATAATAGGGTTGTATTAGTGGGAGACTTTAATTTCCACAGTATTGACAGGGCCACCCAGCATGTTAAGAGCTGGACATAGTGGAATTTGTGAATTGTATCTAGAAATGCTTCCTGAGTCAATATAGAAAAGGCCCTACTCTGGAAGGTGCAATAATGTACCTTCTCTTATGGAATGAGGCAGAGCAACTAACTGAAGTGGCACTCAAGGAGCACTTGGCTTTAGTAACCATATTTCTATTATTTTTAAGATTATAATGGGAAAGGATAGGACAGGTCCATAGGGTCCTAAACTGGAGCAGGGCTAATTAAACAAGATCTGGCAGAGGTCAGTTAGGTGAGTCTGTTTGAAGGCAAATGAATGCATGGCAAGTGGAAGAGTTGTAATAATGTCCAGGAGCAGCATATTCCTGTTAGCATAAAAGGTAAACCTAGCAAGTTTAAAAAACTTTGGTTGATGAGATATATTGAAGGTCTAGTCATGAAAAGAAGGAAGCAAGTGTTGATTTTAGGAGGTTAGAATCAAACAAATCCATTGATGACCTTAAAGATTAAGAATACTCTTACGAGGGAAATCAGGAGGGAAAAGAGAGGATATGAGATGCCCCTGGCAGGTAAGGTTAAGGAACATCACAAGAGGTTCTACAACTATACTAAAAAGGTGGCTAGGGAGAGTAGGTCCCCTTAGCAATCAGCAGGGCTGCCTATGTCTACAGCTCAGGAGATGGGTGGAATTTTTAATGAATATTTCTTCTCGATTCTACTGATGAGAAAATTATGGTTGCTCAAGTGATAATGGAAAAAAGTGGAGATATTTTAGAGGACATTCACACTACCAAAATGGAGGTATTTGCAGCCATACTGAGTATTAGGTGGACAAATCCCCAGGATATCTGGAGGAAATTGTGAAGGCCCTTGTGGAGATAATTTGCTTCATCATTAGCCAATAGTAAAGTTCCTGAAGACTAGAAGATGGCTGATGTGTTCTGTTGTATAAGAAGAGTAGTAAGGACAAGATAGGGAACTGCAAGACAGTCGGCCTGACATTAGTTGTGGGTAAGTTACTGGGGAGAATTTTGAGGGACTGGATTTACCAGCATTTGGATAGATAGAGTCCGATTAGGCGGAGTCAATATTGTTTTGTGCATGGGAAGACATGTTTGATGAAACTTCTAGAGCTTTTGAAGAAGTAGCCAGAAAGGTAGATCATACCTTTTGCCCTGGTATTAATATAAAAGTAAGAGGTAGAGTTGTACATCAAAGCTCTTAACTCTTAATTTCTATCCTAATGGTTAATTTTGACTTCACATTTGGCAACTCCAGGATGCCTGGAGAATGCATCTTGACACAAGGTGAGCTCAGATTTGGGGAGATGATGCAAAAGTGGAATAAGGAGGTTATCTTGATTTATTTCCAAGCCTTATTGCTGCCAAAGAAAAGCAGCTTTGGAATTAGTCCCAAAGGAAGGTCTCAGCCCGAAACATCAACTGTTCATTTCCATAGATGCTGCCTGACCTGTAGAGTTCCTCCAGCATTTTGTGTCTGTTGCTTTGGATTTCCAGCATCTGCAGAATTTCTTGAGATCAACATTGAAGGAACCAAGATTTAAATGAAAATGTATCCTTTTGCAGAATGTTGTGGAATTTCTTTAAAGACTTGTATTCCAGGATTTTCAAATCCCTTACTCACTCTTCCTTCAGTTAGTCCTGACAAAGGGTCTCGGCCTGAAATGTCGACAGCACCTCTTCCTAGAGATGCTGCCTGGCCTGCTGCGTTCACCAGCAACTTTTATGTGTGTTGCTTGAATTTCCAGCATCTGCAGAATTCCTGTTGTTTCCAGGATTTTCTGCTTAGATTGATTGAGATCTTATACAAGGAAAAATTCAGGTAAATTTCATAATTTCTTGTCATCTTTTTTCATCAGGTATTGTAAAATTGGATAATTTTTTAAACTATGTTTAAGAATTTTGATTGATCTCTTATATGCAACAACTGAATTGAACTGAACTGAACTGAACTTATAAGCTGAACCAAGGTTGAGGCTTCTTGGGCTTCCAGCTGGGTACAGTAATCGAATATAACAGACGATGAAGATAGCGGAGTTTATTGAAACTTCAGTTACAATTGATATCTGTACCCGGCTGGAACCCGGAGAAGAGCTTATTCGTCACGTACACCAGGAACACACTAGATTCTTTTACATTCATTTTATCCAGTAAGATCTGTTTTGATGCAATTAAAACTAGTTGTGAGGGATCAATGAAAAGATTTCACATAAGTGCACAGGAACAAGAGTAGGACACTAAGTCCCTTAAACCTACCCTGGCTTTCAGTATGATCATGCTGGCCTAAATTCTTCTGTGTCAGTTCTCTGTAGCCTCAAGTTCCTCGATATTCAAATATTTACCCATTGCTTACTTACATATATCTGATGATTGGGTCTCCACCATCCAGAAACTGGCTAACCTCAAAGAAGAGTTCTATGCACCTCAGTGTTAAGTGACCTTGGTTTTACATCTGTGGTCCCTTGTTCATGTTTCTTCCTCTTCCGAGCAGGAAAACTATGAAAATAAACCTTTTCAGCCGTTTGCTTGTGCTGGGATGTTGGGTAGAATGATCTAGAAATTTGTCCACAAAGGCATTTGGGTATTCAAATTTTATGTATGACTCCATATTTTAAAAAGCTCTAAAAAGACTGCAAAATTCAGCAGTACCATTTCAAACACAATCTTGTTAGAACATAAACCCTCCAGTAAGATGGAAGTGCGTGCGAATGCAGTGGCTTCTTGGGGGCCAACCGAAGGTGCTTTTTTCTTTGTAAAATTTGTTTTTTATGATCCGAAGACAATTCTATTCTAAGAACTTCAAGTACTGCAGGACTGCTCCATCAGTGAGCTGCTTGTTGATCGGAGTAGCTGGACTGATGTCAGAGAAGGGGCTCTGCCGGGCTGTCGGAGAAGGAGCAGGATGGGATGTCGGTGCAGCCAGCCGGGATATTGGAGGAGCTGGCCGACGTGTCGGAGAAATGGCCAACCGGGCTGTCTGAGAAGAGGCCAGCCGGGATATTGGAGGAGTTGGCCGATGTGTCGGAGGAGCAGGTTTGTGAACGGAGGAGCTGACCTGGCTGCAGACCATGTTGCTGCCCGCTACTTGAAAGCATCGAAGTTGGTGCAGTATAACTGTAGGAGATTGTCTCAGGCATTTCACTTGTGATTGCAATACACTGTTAGACAGTCATAATGTCATGTTACCCTCATCTGGTAGAGGGACAGACGACATGGGAGCTGTGTAGCCTCAGCTGTAGCGAGGACTCGACCTTAAGCCTCGAGCTTGCCTGCTGCTGCAGACCTGGTGAGAGAATGTGGAATCATTGCAGCTTGCTGTCCATGCTCGGCTGGGGACTGGCCTCTCCCGTAGATACAGCACTCCTCTGTTCGAGAGGTTATCGTCGTCCGGTCCGTGAAGTCCGCATTCCAGTTCGTGGTCCGGTCCGTCGATTCCTTATTCCGGGTTTTCCTGTTTTCCCCGTTCCATTGGGCGCCTGATTCTCGTTGTGGTCTAGCACATAAATACCTCTTAAACCAAGGATTTTCTGGTGGGATTGTTCCTTTCCCATTCCTTCTGAAGCTTTGCCTGCATCCCTGGTAAGTTCAACTGCTGGAGTGAGACTGGAGCCTTGCCATGCCAAGATAAGGAACTATCTATTGTTCAGTTTGGAACTATCTCCTTGTGTCCCTGTGTTTAGTGTCCATGTCAAAGAAGAGTCCTGGCCCTAAGTCCTGTTCCCAAGGAGGGGTCCTAGCTCTGTTCTGTTCCAAGTTCTAGGTGCTGTGTTCCAGTCCTGTCCAAGTCATGGCTTTGTCTTCTTGCCCAGCCCAGGAGTACCTTGTCCAGCCTGGTGCTGGAGGTTCCCTTGTCCAGCCCAAGCCTAGTCCAAGAACCTCGTCCAGCCTGAGTCAAAGCTTTGTGTTCTTGTCCTGTCCGTGTGCCTTGTCCTGTGCAAGAATTCCATGTCCAGTCCTGTAGCCATGTCTTGTCCTTGCCTAGATCTGGGGTCTGAGCCTGAGTCAAGACCTAGCTTCTGGGTCCCTGTCCAGTCTCTGGCTGGGAGTCCTAGCCCAGGCTCCTAGTTCCTTGTCCTGGTCCTGCTTTCCTAGTCTTAGTCCTGGCCCAGGCCTGGTGTCCTTGTCTTGTCCAGGGCCTGTGTCCCTGTCCAGTGTCATTTCTTCCTGACTATCCCTGCTATCTTGATAACCCTAGTCCTGTTCCTAGTACTTCAGTGTCTGTCTTGCATTTGGGTCTGTCATCAACACCCACTGTATGACAGAGGTGGAATGATAGGCTGGATTGTGTGTGTCTGCATAGTGCCAGGAGACTGTACCATTCATTGCTAGACATTGTCACTCAGGATCTTGGATTATATATTTTTTGAGTAAATATGCTTTTTCCTCACAGTTTTGTATTATATTACTCACTTTTTTGGCCCCAGAGGGATGCTGCCTCATTCAGCTGTACCTATATATGCTTTGAAAAATAATTAAACTTAATTTGATTTGAACTAATTTTTTACTACCAGTGTGTTTCCAAAACAGTGCCCATTACTGAAAAACTATAGTCAGTATAACCCCACGGTGCAGTTATTACAGACACTGCCTTGTAATGCTAGAGACTCAGGTTCAATCCTAATCTCAGGTGCTATAAGCACAGAGCTGTATTTCTCCCTGTCAGTGTGGATTTCCTCTGGGTGCTCTAGTTTCCTCCCATATCCCAAAAATGTGGGAGGAAGCCTGTATGTTTTCCTCAAGTACAATGGGCAAACTCCACAAAGCACTGGAGATTAGTGTGAGCCCAGGATTCTGAAGCTCTCTAAGTCAGCAGTACAACCTATTGTATCATTGCGTTAGCCAGCTGTCAGCTTTGGTGGTATTATGTGGCTTGTTTTATTAAATCCTTTTTTTTAAAAAAAAAATTGAGATGGGGAAAGAGCTGTTTGACATCCAATCACAACTGATAAGAGGCATAGATTGAGTGGATGGCCAGAGACTTTGTCCCAGAGCAGAAGTGGCTAATATACAGTGCCTATAAAATGTATCCACACCCCTTGGAAGTTTTCATGTTTTATTGTTTTACAGCATTGAATTACATTGGATTTAATTTGGCTTTTTCGACACTGATCAACAGAAAAAGACTTGTGTCAAAGTGACAACAGACCTCTACAAAGTGATCTAAATTAATTGCAAATATAAAACACAAAATAATTAATTGCATAAGTATTTACCCCACCCTGTCCCTTTAATATGACACACCCCCAATCATCACTGTTGCAGCCAATTGGTTTTAGAAGTTACATACTTTAATATTTTTAAGTCTTCATATGTTGTAGAATTGACTTTATTACCTACATCTTCATATACTGTGTGCAGTAAGGGTGTTTTGATTTTTTGTAGTAAAAATACACCTCTATCTTGAAGGTCCAACTGCTGGTAAGTCAGTATCCTGGCAAAAGCTACACCATGAAGACAAAAGAACACTCCAAGCAACTCCACAAAAAGGATATTGAAAAACACAAGTCAGATGAAGGATACAAGAAAATGTTCAAGTCGCTTAATATCCCTTGGAGAACAGTTACGTTAACCATCAAGAAATGGAAAGAATATGGCACAGCTGTAAATCTGCCTGGAGTAGGCTGTCCTCAGAAACTGAGTGATCATGAAAGAAGGGGACTAGTGAGGGGAGGTCACCAAGAGACCTATGACAACTCTGGAGGAGATGCAAGCTTCAGTGGCTGACAAGGGAGAGACTGTGCATACAACAACTGTTGCTTTGGTGCTTCACCAGTCACAGCTTTATGGGATAATGGCAAAGAGAATGCTGCTGTTGGGGGGGGGGGAAAAAACTCACATGAAATCTCTGCTTGAGCTTGCCAGAAAGCTTGTATGTAGGAGACTCTGAAGTCAGCTGGAAGAAAGTCCAATAGTCTGATGAAACTAAAATTGTGCTTTTTGGCCATCAGACTAAATGCTATACACCAGTGGTCCCCAACCTCTGGGCTGCGGACCAATATATTGCTGCAAAGAATGCAATGGTGCAGCGGTAGCTGGAGTGCACCCAGTATACCTTTAAGAAAAAAGCCGAAATAAACAAGCTAACTAATTACCACTGCTTATACACGGCATACCATCAGATACACACCATCCCTACCATGAGGGTTGGCGGAGGCTGCATCATGCTGTGGGGATGCTTCAGGCACCAGGCCCTAGAAGGCTTGTGAAGGTGGAGGGTAAAATGAATGCAGTAAAATACAGGGAAATCCTGGAGGAAAACCTGATGCAGTCTGCAAGAGAACTGCGATTTGGGAGAGGATTTGTATTCCTGCAAGACAGTGACCCCAAGCATAAAGCCAAAGCTACACAGGAATGGCTTAAAAATAACAAAGTTAATGAGCTGGAGTGGCCAAGCCAGAGTTCAGACCTCAATCCAATTGAGAATGTGTGACTGGACTTGAAAAGGGCTGTTCACTCATGATTCCCATGCAATCTGACAGTGCTTGAGCAGTTTTGTAAAGAAGAATGGGGGAAAAATTGCAGTGTCCAGATGTGCAAAGCTGTTAGAGACCTATGCACACAGACTCAAAGCTGTAATTGCTGACAAAGGTGCCAAATAAATGAAGAAATTTTAGAGTCAACTTTGTCAAAAAAGGATTTTGGAACAAAAATCGGTAATGCCTGAAATATATATAAAAATTTTGGCAGAATAAACATCTTAACAGCATTAATACGACCAATCAAAGCTAAATAAAGTGGAGACTATTTAAATGAAAGTTGTGTAATGTGATCAATTAAGGGTAGGAAATTAGTCTTAAATAAATCCTTATGTTTACAGGTAATTTTAATCCCAAGATATGAAAAATGATTATTAACCAATTTAATGGGAGGTTCTGATAAAAACCCGAGACTGGGTAGAATACATCTACAGAAAGCTAAGAGAAATGGAGGTTTGGCATTACCTAATTTTATATTCTATTATTGGGCAATTAATATTCGACACATGAAATTTTGGTTTCTTGACCAAGATACACTATCCATTCCTAAATGGGTAGTATTGGAATTACAATCTGCTCAAGGTTACACACTTGGCTCCATTTTAGGTTCTTCTCTTCCTTTCAATTTGAAATGCCATAAACAGGTTTGTAACCTGATAGTTAAAACATACCTTGCGCATTCGGTTTCAATTCCGAAAATTTTTCAATCTTAATCAATTTGGGCTAGCGATTCCTACTTTAGGCAACATATTCTTTCCCCCCCTCTTCTACGGACCGTGCCTTTCAAATTTGGAAGACCAATGGTATATCACGGTTTTTGGATTTATTTTTAGATTGCTCCCTTATGTCTTTTGAACAATTTTCTAATGAATATAACTTACCAAGAATACATTTTTTTAGATATCTCCAAGTTAGAAATTTCCTAAGTACCATACTTTCTTCCTTTCCGGCGCTACCCCCTACATATATTTTAGATACTATAACTAACCTTAACCCATGTCAGAAAAGTGTATTGGCTATTATTTATAATACTATTATGAAACTTAGGAAAGCTCCTTTTGATAAGATTAGGTCAGATTGGGAAAAGGAATCGGGCTTCACTATTTTGGCAGATGACTGCGTGCATATTTTACAACTAGTCAATACTTCCTCTATCTGTTCCAAACATTCCCTAATTCAATTTAAAGTTGTTCATAGAGCACATATGTCTAAAGATAAATTAGCTCATTTTTATTCTCATACTAACCCTCTTTGTGACAGATATCATGGGGAGATAGCTTCCTTAACTCATATGTTTTGGTCCTGACCTACTTTGGAAACTTTCTGGAAAGACATTTTTAATATTATCTCAATGGTATTGAATACAGATATTTCTCCCCATCCTATTACTGCTATTTTTGGATTACCTAAAATTTCCAGTAATCTTTCCCCTTCAGCCCGTAGAATGATTTCATTTCTTACTTTAATGGTGAAAAGATGTATTTTACAACATTAGAAGGAGATTAATGCCCCAACTATGTATTTTTGGTTTTCTCAGATGATACTATGTTTAAATTTGGAAAAAATCAGATGTAATCTTTATGATACTTCAGATAAATTTGAACAGACCTGGAGATCTTTTATTCAACATTTTCATTTAATGTAACATTTCTTTTTCTCTTTGCCCATATTTACATCCCCTTCTTGCTTTTTAACTGTTTTTAATGGAGGTCGGGTTTGAGGACGTGATTGTTTTAGGTTGTTTAAGTCTATTTGATACCTAGTTAGCCCATTGCTTTGTGTTTTTTAGATTAATTGCACGGTGGGTTTTTTGGGGGTTTTTTTGGGTTTTTTCTTTATTGATATATATGGAAAATTAGTATACTATTATATTACCTCATTATTTTATAACTAAACTGCACTGTTTGTACTATTTTTGTGTATTAATATCTCTTGTAAATTTATATCGCAACACTATTAGTTTCTACATGGCTTACCTTTTGTGTACTAATTTAATAAAAAGATTTAAAAAGAAAGACGAAGGTGCATCTACTAAATACTGATTTGAAGGGGGTGAATACTTATTATATCAATTATTTTGTGTTTTATATTTGTAATTAATTTAGATCACTTTGTAGAGATCTGTTTTCACTTTGACATGAAAGAGTCTGTTTCTGCAGATCAGTGTCAAAAAAAGCCAAAATAAATCCATTGTGATTCAATGTTGTAAAACAATAAAACATGAAAAATCTGGGGGGTGGGGGTGAATACTTTTTACAGGCACTGTAAGGCGGCAGAATTTTAAGGTAGGTAAATTTCTTTTATACAGAGTGGTGGGTGCATGGAACACCCTGTAGTGGTTGAGGCAGATAATTAGGGACATTTAAGGAACTCTTAGATAGCCACAAAGATGATAGAAAAATGGAGGGCTATGTAGGAGGGAGTGGTTAGATTGATGTTAGAGTAGGTTAACAGGTCGACTCAACATCGTGGCCCAAAGTACAACACTGTGCTGTACAGTACTATGTTCTTTGAGCAGAAATAATTTGGGAATGACTACACAAGGAGTGGATGTTATGGTTCTTATGAAGATTTCAGGATTAAATGCAGTCGTACAGAAAATGAAGCTGTTTCCTCACAGCTCCAGCAAATCAACTTCAGCTCTAACTTACTTCAGCTCTAACTTACTTCAGCTCTAACTTACTTCAGCTCTAACTTACTTCAGCTCTAACTTACTTCAGCTCTAACTTACTTCAGCTCTTACGCATGTTCTTCTGGTGCCCACGCAGGTTTCCCCAAGTTGTTCCAATTTTTCAGTTGTGTGGGTAATTGGTCTCTGAATTTCTCCTGGCATGTAGGTGAGTGGTGGAATTTGGGAGAAGTTAGTAACAATGAGTGGAAAACAAATATGTGATTAGCAAAGGATCAGTATCAATAGCTACTTGATGATCAGCATAGAATAAATAGCTGAAGAGCCTGATCTCAGGTTGTGTCTGTGACTTTGGGAGAAAAATATTAAAAATGATTTCCTGCATATATATTATGTGCCTCTATTATTAGAACAAAAATCATTATTGAGGCTGAGGTAAAATTGACCTGAATCAGATGACAGTTGCAGAACTAGTTTCTCTTCCAGAACCTTGCCAACAACTGAGCAAATACTGTGTGTATTGCTTCAGAGTACATGAATAACTGGCAATATTTCATTATCACAAAAGAGAGGGCAAAGTTACTAACCAATAAAACAGCAACAATTGGAAAGGTATGTAAATTGAAAAGGTATGTAAATTGAGTGATCAAAAGAAGACCTTTAGATATTGCCAGGAACGATGCCACAATTGTAGGGAAAAAAAAGGTTAATTACAGAAAGTATGCATTAGTGCAAAATGTGCTGTACATGGACAATTTTTGATTGATATTTACTTTATTAATGAGCATTTACACTCTCAACTATCTACACAGTTCAAGGGAGCAGATATCAAATTTGCCTCCAGGTAGATCTAAAATTCAACAAGCATGGACACCAGGACATCTGTGTTGTATGATAAAGAAGAACAAGTCAAGAAATTTCACAAATATTTCCATTACTAAAACTTCAGCAAGAAGTGAACAATCAGCTTTTTCTTTCTGTGATTGGCATACACAAAATGCCTGGAAATGCTTCCCACACAGTTGGCCGTTGACAGGACTATAAATCTTCGAAGACACCCCTTTGCATCTTTTGCGTTAATGAGAGAACCAGTGTCAGACAATGGTCACATGAACTCGAGCTCTTCCTGATATGTAACTGAAGCCCCTCTATATCATCGGACAATTAATGGTGCAGCTCTATGGACATTATAAACCTATAACAAGGCCTGAACAAGCACAGTTCCTTCTTCCCAAAAATTATCTTAGTTATTTGGATACCAAATAACCTATAGGCTATTAGCTGATAACCAGATAACCATGAATATCAAACGGACAGCAGTTGAAGTTTTTTTAAAATGGTGATCATACACTCCACTGCATTTGATCCAGCCTGATCTCATTCTACTTTTTCCAGACATCATATGTAGCAGATGAGTGCACACAATAAGATGACAAAGCCTGTCCAGATCTCCACTCTGGGAAGAGACTGCTGCCACAGAATTTCAGGCCTCCAAATGAACAAGGGTCTTTCAACAGTTTGTGAAGTGTAAGGAACCTTTGTCAAGATGGTCACAACAAAATAAACTGGTTGAAGGATGTTGTAAAATATAGAAGGTATGGTTAAAAATTACACCAGGCGTGACAAGAAAAATGCAGATAGAACAAAAATGAAACAATTGAACCTGTTTTATACTTCTCAATATTTTGATTATTCCTAAGAATCAAGGTGAAGATCTTCATCAGTCTGTCTGTTTATGTATTTTTTTGGTAACTTCTTTGCATTTCTTTTATATTCCTATAAAGGCCTGCAGGAAAATAAATCTCAGGCTAGTATATAGCAACATATACATACTTTGATACTTTTGTCTATGTGCTGGTTGCTAACACAAACAACAAGTTTCACTGTGTATTTGGATGAGGGAGGGGAAGGGAGGGAACGTCAACTCAGACCATGAGAGGCCTGCATCGGCCATTTTCATACCTTACGAGGTGCAGATTGGAAGCCTGTGTGGGGTGCCACTCCTCGCATAGACTAGAGCAATGTGTGATTAAGTGCCTTGCCCAAGGGCTAAACACGCTGCCACAGCTGAGGCTCGAACTAGCGACCTTGAGGTAACTAGACGAACGCCTTAACCACTTGGCCACGTGCCCAACATTGCATGAACATGTGATAAATAAATCTGAATCTTTCATAATAGATTTACTATGAACTTTGAGCATGACCCTACGAGCCATCTGTCCACTTTGATTTTCTAAACTGATGCTTGTTCAATCATGCTGTCACTTTAGTGTTTTATAACTCTTTGTTAAATAAAACATCTTTATAAATCTCATAACCAAGATGGTTTACTGTTGGATCTTTATAATGTCCAGGTAAACTACTTCCTTTATTCGAAGATAAATGACCTCCATTATTCCTCCACCTGTAGCAGTTTTCCAGCTGTTGCCTCATTTGCTGATAGCTGACTCTGTTAGCAGTAGTCTGCCATGACTTCATCTGCAGCTGGTTTTGAGATTTTGGCCATGTTTCTGGTATAATTTTGGGGAAAAACAGGCAAAGACATTAAGAGTAGTCATTTGTCTGCTAGAAAAATGCAGGTGTCTGCCACCTGATGTAACTTCAAGCAATTGAAACACTGTATTTTGACATGAGATGCGCCCCTAGAAGCTTTGGAAATTTCTCTTATGCAGTTTCCTTCAATTTATGTCCCTTCTGAGTAAAGACAAACTATAAAAGTGACAATCTTCCGTAACTACTGTGATGTCAAAGGCATCTGGTGCACTGCCCACCAACCTAAACTGAATTCACACAAGCACCTGCTGCTAAGTATTTCCCAGAGGGACCTGAAACTCTAGCTGTAATAAGTGAGCTTTTATTCAGATGGAACAATCATAAGTTTAAATACCAATATTTCCTTTGCTGGCTTCTCAGCCACTGGGAAACCTTGTATAAAAGGTAAGATTGGAGTAAAGTTTTAAAAAACTTGCTCAGAGTGCACATTTTGTCAAGATATTAATTAGACCAATAACAACCTACCCCGTGGCAAATATTCGGCCATTTGACATCCAAACAGCTTCTTTCAAATTTACAGTGAGCAAATGCGAGGCAGATTATGTACCAATTTAAAAGCCAGGAAATTTGATGCCCTAATTCACATTTTCCAATAGTTAAATTCTCTAAAGTGCAGTTCTGTGGTAACCACGTGAAACACCATCGAGGTAACTGCTAAATATCTGGATGGATATGGCACATTGCCACAGTTCGTGTGGCTGCCTCCCCATTTTATTTCCATCCTGACCTCAACCACTGTCAATTGGAGTATGTGTATTCTGTCCACTGGGACAGATGCTCTGGTTTCCTCCTAGATTCTAAAGAAATACTGTTAGTTGCGTTTTTTTAAATATCTCATTTATGATCAAGGAGTTCCGGTCAAGATGATGCCAGCATACAATGCTGCCTCAGTTGACATCTCCCAGGTGGCAAACAAAATATCTTTTTTACTTCAATTACGTCTATTTTTTCACTTTAAATATGTTTCTAGGACTGTTAGAGCCTGCGATTTACAGGTCGGAGATCATTTGAATGATCCAGCACTTTGCTGTCTCCGAGAAGATTCCAGAATACCAGTGCATACTCAGACGGCCTTGATGCGAAGAAACGGGACGTGAGCCGATGTTCAACTCCATTTTGCTGTTTAAAGCGCCCAGTAATCGCCAATTAAAGCGTCATGGAAGATTGAGACATTGAGGCAGATGCAGAAGGCGAGCGAGTGTTTCAACGCGACTGTCAGCGGAGTCTGGAAGCAGCCTGTCACCATGTGGTTCACTGTGACAGGCAAGCAGGCCTCTCTGCCTTGTATGGTGTTCCTCTCTTTCAATGAATGCCAGTGATATCGTAGGATGGTATCTTGGTTCTGTGTATATGGATTGGACTATTGTGTTTATGACTATGGACTTTTTCCAGACTTATGGTTTTTATATTGTGTTTTTTTATTGCCCGTTCCTTTTCTGTTTGTTGTGTGAAGGGAGGGTGTTTAGGGGTTGATGTTCTGTTAGTTGCTTGTTCAGGGGATTGATGTTTCTGTTCTGTTTTTGTGCGGGGCGGGGGGTTTAGTGGGATTGATGTTTGGGATGCCGTTCTTTTTTGTAAGGGGGGGAGGGTTTGATGTTTCTCTCTGAATTTTTTTCATGTTCTTTCTTTATTTCGTGGCTATCTGACAATAGACAATAGGTGCAGGAGTAGGCCATTCAGCCCTTCGAGCCAGCACCACCATTCACTGTGATCATGGCTGATCATCCACAGTCAGTACCCTTTTCCTGCCTTCTCCCCATATCCCTTCACTCCGCTATTTTTAAGAGCTCTATCTAACCCTTTTTTGAAAGAATCCAGAGAATTGGCCTCCACTGCCTTCTGAGGCAGAGCATTCCACAGAACTACACCCCTTTGTGTAAAAAAGTTTTTCCTCAACTCCGTTCTAAATTGTCTACCCCTTATTCTTAAACCGTGACCTCTGGTTCTAGACTCCCCCAATATCGGGAACATGTTTCCTGCCTCTAGCGTGTCCAATCCCTTAATGATCTTATATGTTTCAATCAGATCCCCTCTCAGCCTTCTAAGTTCCAGTGTATACAACCCCAGTCACTCCAATCTTTCAACATATGATAGTCCCTCCATCCTGGGAATTAACCTCGTGACCTACGCTGTACTCCCTCAATAGTTAGAATGTCCTTCCTCAAATTTGGAGACCAAAACTGTACACAATATTCCAGGTGTGGTCTCACCAGGGCCCTGTACAACTGCAGAAGGACCTCTTTGCTCCTATACTCAATGCCCCTTGTTATGAAGGCTTTCTTCACTGCCTGCTGTACCTGCACGCTTACTTTCAGTGACTGATGAACAAGGACACCTAGATCTCCTTGTACTTCCCCTTTTCCTAACTTGACACCATTCAGATAGTAATCTGCCTTCCTATTCTTGCCACCAAAGTAGATAACCTCGCATTTATCCACATTGAACTGCATCTGCCCACTCATCCAACCTGTCCAAGTCACCCTGCATTCTCATAACATCCTCCTCACATTTCACACTGCCACCTAGCTTTGTGTCATCTGCAAATTTGCTAATGTTACTTTTAATCCCTTCATCTAAATCATTAATGTATATTGTAAATAGCTGCAGTCCCAGCACCGAGCCTTGCGGTACCCCACTAGTCACTGCCTGCCATTCTGAAAAGGATGCATTAATCCCGACTCTTTGTTTCCTGTCTGCCAACCAATTTTCTATCCATGTCAGTACCCTACCCCCAATACCATTTGCTCTAATTTTGCACACTAACCTCCTATGTGGGACCTTATCAAAGGCTTTCTGAAAGTCCAGGTACACTGCATCCACTGGCTTTCCCATGTCCACTTTCATAGTTACATTCTCAAAAAATTCCAGAAGATTAGTCAAGCATGATTTCCCCTTTGTAAATCCATGCTGACTCGGACCTGTCCTGCCACTGCTTGAATATAAATATTTAATATCTGGAGAATATAAATTTCAGAGTTGAATAGGGATATATGCTTTGATAATGAATGAAGTTTTGAAAGTACTTGATGTCAAAAAGAGTCAAAGCAGAACAGAAGGGCCGATACGAGATAGAACATATCACAGCAATACAGGAGAAGAAGGAAGGGTGAATGGGAATTATTGGCCAAGTGGTTAAGGCATTCATCTAGTGATCTGAAAGTTGCTAGTTCGAACCTCAGCTGTGGCAGCGTGTTTGTGTCCTTGAGCAAGGCACTTAACCACACATTGCTCTAGTGTCTGTGCGAGGAGTGGCGTCCCACACAGACTTCCAATCTGCGTCTTGTAAGGCATGAAAATACCCGATGTAGGCCTCTCATGGTCTGAATCGATGTTCCCTCCCTCCCTCCCCCACCCCTTGATAAACAGCAAGGTCCAATGGGCCAAATATCTCCCTGTGTCATTATAAATATCATACATAGTATCAGAAATAGGGTCTCCAAGACCCTCCAATTCAACTTGCCATAGTCTAAACTCAAAACTAAACTTGTGTTTTAGCAAACACTTGACAATTTTTGCTTGCATTACTACTTAAGTTTAGATAGATAGATACTTTATTGATCCCAAAGGAACTTAGTGTCACAGTAGCATTACAAGTGCACAGATATACGAATATACAAATATTAGGAAAGAATAAAGTAAGTTACCTCAAACAGTCTAACAGGAGGGGGTCATCACCTCCCTGGCTATAGTTAGATAGAGCTCTTAATGATAGCGGAGTCAAGGGATATGGGGAGAGGGCAGGAATGGGGTACTGATTGTGGATGATCAGCCATGATCACAGTGAATGGTGGTGCTGGCTTGAAGGGCCGAATGGCCTACTCCTGCACCTATTGTCTATTATCTATTAACTCATAGAGCCTAATGGCTGAGGGTAACAATGACCTCATATAGTGCTCTTTGGAGCAGCGCAGTTGTCTTAGTCTGTTACTAAAAGTGCTCCTCTATTCAACCAAGGTGACATGCAGAGGGTGAGAAACATTGTCCAGAATTGCCAGGATTTTCTGTAGGGTCCCTTATTCTATCACAGCCTCCAGTGTGTCCAGTTTGGCACCTATAACAGGGCCAGCCTTATTAATCAGTCTATTGAGCCTGTTGGCATCATCCAGGTTGATGTCATTGCCCCAGCACACCACCGTGTAGAACCGTGTATTGGCAACAACAGACTGATAGAACATGTAAATGACATTACCTGTGCCGATGCCATTGCCCCAGCACACGACTGTATTGAAGATTGTAGTGGCGACAACAGACTGGTAGAATATGTGAAGGAGAGGCCTGCGTATTCCAAAGGACCTCAGTCTCCTCAGAAAGTAAATGTGACTCTGGCCCTTGTACACAGCCTCTGTGTTGGTGCTCCACTCAAGTCTGTCGTCCAGGTGCATCCCCAGGTACTTGTAGGTCCTCACCATCAATATTAACAGGGAGCAGTGCTGGCTTTTATCTTCCTAAAGTCCATCACCATCTCCTTTGTCTTACTGATGTTGAACTGCAGATGATTCAGCTTGCAACATTTGACAAAGTCCTCCACCAGGGCCCTGTATTCATCCTCCTGTCCTCCCTTTATACAGCTATCTACTGCTGAGACATCAGAGAATTTCTGCAGATGGCATGACTCAGTGTTGTATCTAACGTCCAAACTATTTAGGGTAAACAGGAAGGGAGTCAATACAGTCCTCTGTGGGGCCCCAGTGCTGCTTCAAGCTGAACAGAATTCTGCCAATATTCTCTACCCACACAACTTTCAAAGAATCTGCAGCAGTGTGAGTGCGGGAGGCAAGACAATGAATGAACAAAGGGTGCTGGCCTGGAGTGCAAGGCATTTGACTTGAACGAACAATGCATTATCAACTCGTTCCAAGTTCAGGTCTCCTTCTCCTGACTTGTGCGATAGCTGGCACATACTTCTACTTGGAAAGTAACCACATTACATATTCACCACTCTCAAAATGCAATAAATTTGAAAGCTGAATAATAAATTCATGAATGCTCCTTCTACTGTCATAACATTGCAGTGCAGGTCTATACTAAGACAAGAGCACAGTGCAATAGAACATGTCACTTACACACATAGTTTAAGTGTAACACATAGCCAATTGCTGTTTTCACCTATTTTCATGACTCAGTTTAATACAACTCAAGGGACATCTGTGACTTCAGCAGACTACTTTGGGTAGAATATTGCTTATGTAATGCCCTGGTTAAGATTCCTACTGCTGTGCTGTAGCTATTTCATTTTCGCAGTTTTCTGCAAAAGAAATGTGTCCTGCTGGTAGCTGGATTTAGTTTCGGCTAGCGATAAGTTCAACTTCGGAATGTTGTGTCAGCCAGTCAGGATGGTGGGATTGCGAGAAAGTTCTAGAGAATGGGGCAGAGAGAGTTTGGTGATGGACAGTAGTGAAGTTTGGGGTGTTTTGGTGGGAGCTGCACAGCAGGACAGAAGGGAACATGCTGCAGAATGCCATTGGAAGGAGAGTCCCCGTTGTACAAAGTGCTTTGTGCAGATGAATGGCTCCAAGGAGGATTGGTCAATACTCCTGTGTGTGTGTGTGTGTGTGAGAGAGAGAGAGAGAGAGAGAGAGAGAGAGGGAGAGAGAGAGAGCGAGCCACTTTGTTCAAGATGGACTTTGAGGGAAGTTTGGAATGTGGCTGGTGCTTTCACGCAGACTGTGTGTCCAACTCATGAGTTAAAGATGACTCCAGTATGAGCTCCAACATTAGTGCACATTTGGATGGGTTTGACTGTAATGGGCCCTTTTCTTTCTTTTAATAACAGTTTGATAAAGCTGAAATTAGTAAATATACTTTCTTTATGATCTGAAGGTCGCTAGTTCGAGCCTTGGCTGACGCAGCGTGTTGTGTCCTTGAGCAAGGCACTTAACTACACATTGCTCTGCGACGACACCGGTGCCAAGTTGAATGAGTCCTAATACCCTTCCCTTGGACAACATTGGTGGGGTGGAGAGGGAAGACTTGCAGCATGAGCAATTGCTGGTCTTCCATACAACATTGCCCAGGCCTGCGCCCTGGAAACCCTCCAAGGTGCAAATCCATGGTCTCATGAGACTAACAGATGCCTATTCATAATTTTATATAGTGTACAATCTGTTACTTCTTGCCAACCAATAATTATGTATGGGCAGTATTTACACTGGATTAACTCAAATTGAGGTTTCCTTAATCAGAACATCACAACGTTCCTGTTTGATTGAACCCCAAATCATACTGAATCTTGCCATTAACCCAATTTAGTGAACAAGTTTCAGCTATTGAAATGCTTGAGCAAATGAATGATAAATAGAGTTTCTCTTTTAAACAGGCACATTGGGAAATATTAACAAAGAAATTGTTTCATGGTCATAAAGTTTGGAGCAATCAAAGATGAAAGAAATGTAAAAGAAAGCAAAAAAATTAGTGTTTATAATTTTATTCAGATTAAATATTGATAGTCTAAATTATTTTAAAACAATAATTTCATGTAATTCATTTTATGTACCTTCAACCAAGTGAAATAAAGACCAATATAATGGGCCAGATCAAATAGGCTCTTATCATTGATGGTGGCTCCCATTTGATTGCAATTTGATTGATTTTCTCCAGGTATAGTGGGAGACTGAATTAAAATGCAACCCACAAGATGAAAATGAAATCAATTAAGTCAGCAAAGCAAATGCTAACAATTCCTTTTTCCATAAGGAGTGTTGGAGTAGATTTTAACTTTGGCTATTAGTCAGCAGAACAGAGGTAGTGCTGCTCAACTCAAGAGTCCTGTGGATGGCCAATAATCTGATATTATTTATTAGCTACATGTTCAGATAAGAAACTTGACCACCAAGGGTAATTGATGCCTTCTCCAGTGCTCAAGAACTTATATAGCATTAAGCTTCAAAAGAAAATATTCAGTGGATTTAATGCTGCATAGGTGTTTCTTAAATGGATTCCACAAACTTGGAAATGGAATAAATTTCTGGACAGATAAGATGCAGGTTGACTGATTAGTAAATATGTATGCTGTGTTTTAGAATTCTCTATACTAGGGGTCCCCAACGTTTTTGGCACCACGGACCGGTTTAACATTGACAATATTCTTGCGGACTGCCAACCGGGGGGGGGGGGTGGGGGGTGGGGGGGGGGCTGGTTCAAGTAGGGTTAAACTCACCTCAATGTGTCTTTCGCAGTTAGGATTGCCAACTTTCTCACTCCCAAGTAAGGGACAAAAGTAGCAGTCAAATCCCGGGACAATTTACCCCAGGAAAAACTACCATGACCATGAAGCCTTGCACGGGCACCTTTGTGCATGATGCGCGCATGCACATACATGCCGATTTTTCTTTCCCCCGCAAATCCGTTTTGCCTTCATCTTCCCGATTATACTGTACATACATTATTTCTACTTTATGTAGGCTGTGTATTTATCATATCATTCCTGCTTTTACTATACATTAGTGTTATTTATTTTTCGATTTTATGTGTTATTTGGTTTGATTTGGTAGGTTATTTTTTGGGTCTGGGAACGCTCAAAAATGTTTCTCAAATAAATTAATGGTAATTGCTTCTTCGCTTTGCGCCATTTCGGCATGAAAGGTTTCATAGGAACGCTCTACCTTTGTGAGGGAAATACAGGACAAACCAATTTAGCCCAATATACGGGATGTCCTGGCAAATACGGGACAGTTGGCGACCCTATGTTCAAGTTCAACAGTGCGTGACAGGGAGTGAGGAAAGGTGCAGCTGACTCATATCGTTTCCTCACAGCCCGGTAGCACATGCTCTGCGGCCCGGTTGTTGGGGATCGCTGCTCTATACAGTCTTGAGTATGAACTGACATATGTCAATTAAATACACCAAATTGTTTTTAAAATTTCAAAGTAAATTATGTTCATATCATGATGTTTAAATTTGGGTAAAGCATTGGGGTGTTTGAAATGATATGTTTACTTGTACAATATGTTAAAGGTAACTTTATCAGTGTTACAATTCTAGTGTTTAATTCTATAAGACATAGGAGCAGAATCAAGCCATTCAGCCCATCATGTCTGCTCCACCATTCCATCTTGACTGATTTACTATCCCTCTCAACCCCATTCTTCTGCCTTTTCCGTATAGGTTTTGACACTATTACTCATTAAGAACATACCAATCTCTGCTTTCACTGTACCAAATGACTTGGCCTTCATGGCCGTCTGTACCAATGAAATCCATAGATTTATCACCCACTGGCTAAAGAAATTCC
This sequence comes from Mobula hypostoma, assembly GCF_963921235.1. NCBI lineage: Eukaryota > Metazoa > Chordata > Chondrichthyes > Myliobatiformes > Myliobatidae > Mobula > Mobula hypostoma. Next base: position 71,356,471 of record NC_086099.1, on the reverse strand, counting down.
TCCTTATCTCAGTTTTAAAAGGACATCCTAGTGTTCGGTAACTGTGTCCTCTGGTCCTAGACTGTCCCACTATAGGATACATCCTCTCCACATCCGCTCTATCTAGGCCTTTCAATATTTGACAGATTTCAATGAGAACATCCTCATTCTTCTAAACGGAAAAGTACAGGCCAAGAGCTATCAAACTCACCTCATACACTAACTCTTTCATTCCCAGGATCATTCTCATAAACCTCCTCTGGACTAATGCCAGGACAAACTTTCTTACATAAGGGTCCCAAAACTGAATACTCCAAATGCAGTCTGACCAATGCCTTCTAAAGCCTCAGTATTACACTCTTGTTTTTATATTCTTGTCTTCTCAACATGAATACTAACGTTGCATTTGCCTTGCTTACCACCAACTCAGCCTGCAAGTTAATTTTTATGGAATCCTGCACGAGGACTTGCAACTCCCTTTGCACCTCTGATTTGTAAATTTACTCCCCATTTAGAAAATAGTCTATGCCTTTATTCCTTCTACCAAATTGTATGACCATACACTTCCCTACAGCACTCTAGAAATTGGTCAGCAACAAAAAGAAAAATGCTTCACAGGGAAAATGTCTCTGACCATCACCAAACTATGGATATTTTCTTTCAAGATTTGTAGGCACCATGAAATGCTGATGTGAAAAATAATGAAATAAAAGAAGATTAAATTCAATGGTTACACAACTAATAGCTGCTTGTCTATCATGAGATTTGAAGTGTTCTTTTTCTGAAGCAGTGAAACATTGTTGTTTGAGACCCAATCAAACTTTACTGATTCAGTTGTTATTAATGCATCAATTGTATTAAACTATTCAGTACTATGCAAAAGACTAAGGCACATATATATAGCTAGGGTGCCTACGACTTCTGCACAGATTTATATATTATGTATTTCCTGTTACCAAATGGCACTTAGTACTACTGATCTAATACAAAGCTAAGTACTCTTATTTCTGTTTCCCAACCGCCTTCCTGTTTTAATCAATATGCAGTACTATGCAAGTGCCATAGGCACCTAAGCCAAAGATGTGTGCCTAAGACATTTTCACAGTACTGTAGTACCTCAAGATGATAATTTGTACTTTATAGAGAGGTAAAATCTAATAATGGGCTGAGAATATGAGAAAGATGGAATATTTTCACATTGAAGTAGCATTGAATAAGAGAAGTCCATTTTGCTTGCATCTGTGTCTTTCAACATATGTAAGGTGACGAAGAACTTTGCTACCTGCAACCAAAATCGGAGGCAGGACGTTATAAGATTTAGATGAAAGGCATGAGTGCCCTATTCCCAATCCTATTGTACAATAATATAAATTTAACAACTGAAATCAGTGTGCAGATGAAACAGCAGACCTGTCAACTGCTGAACACTGTATGATACAAATTTGGAGGAGATACAATATTACAAAGCTAATGGAAATCATAATATTTGCATTTAAAGAAAGCTGTTTAGTGATTTAAAAAAATTAAATTTTAAGTAGGTAATTAACATTCCTTATGCAAAGGAGACAGCAGGAAAGCAAACACAGGAATTTCCACTCTACCCAGTAAGGACTCAAGAGTTTTAACAAGGTAAGGCTGAGTTCTTTGGCATCTATGAGGAAATAGAAGATATGTTTGAAGGGGTCATGTAATCATTATAGTTTAATCTAAATTTTGAAACGTGTTGTAAAGTCTAGAAAGTTAAAGCCGGAACACAAGGATAAAATAAAACATTCTTTCTGCAGCGCAGAAGTGCAGTTACAGAAAACCAGATACACATGATTTCACAAGATGATATTAAAGCATCAAGCCTGACTAACTTGACAGATCTAAAACTTCCAAATTATCCCACACTCTGGACAGTTCCTGCCACCTTTCAGATGTCTAAACTACACTGAATCAGAAAACAGCATAGAAGTAGACAAGAAACAAGAAGCTAAATTCCAAGAGTCAAAGCACCTGCTGCTGATTTCACAGGTTGTTGGGATTTTGATCCATTAGGTCATGTTGTTCTCTTGGCTGCAAATGGTTATATTCTGAAATGTAAAAATAAACGGTACAATCAGAAATCAGATCCTCTGTGCTGATCGTGTCATTGGGAGAATACTGTATATGGACAAGCACCAAACAGCTTACTGCCATAACAAAATATGACTGAGGAGTGTCCTAACTAATGCAGCACGTTTGAGTGCAAAGTATGAAGATGGCACATTATTGTCATGTACATGTTAATCAAGTAGAATAATATGGCTCTTTGGGGATAATAAAGGCATCGGTTTCCCTCACCGGTGGGAAAATTACATCAGGTGACTGCCAAAAGACCATTACATCATTCTCACAAGGAAGTCACAAGATCTCCTTGAGGTATGTAACAAAGGGCATTAGGACCCATACAGCTTGGCACCAGTGTCGTCGCAGAGCCCTGTGTGATTAAGTGCCTTGCTCAAGGACACAACACGCTGCCTCGGCTGCTAGTTCAGATTGCTAGTCGAATGCCTTAACCACTTGGCCATGTGCCCACGTGGGGATAGAGATTTTGCTTCATAACTATGAGCACAATTATTAAATATCAAAAATATCAAGGTATACCTCTTATCAAATGAGATGAGAGAAGGTTTGCCTTATGCCCTGAGAAAGGTGAGAAGTAAGCGAAACAAAGAGTGTCAGGAATATTGACAGCATTGCAAAAAACCACTAGCAGGCCCTTCAATTCGGTGTCTCGATGACTAAACCATGGTCAAGAAACTATGTTAATTTTGCCTGTTCATTTGAGGGAAAAAATTGTTATAAATGTATGAGATAAATCATCAAAATCAATAGAGGCAGTTTCCATAGATGCTTCTGTATCTGCAGCAAGGATTTTGAAGTTGAGGATAACTATTGCTACACGCGTACTTCCAGATTACTTGTGAAGACTATGAAAACAGCTTCAATATTTGTGATTTTGCTGAATTCCTCAAGGAAGGATCCCCCCCATCCAGAGCTAGATGGCTTGGTGCAATTCAGGTTGTGAAAGAGAGAGAGAGAGAGAGCGAGAGAGAGAGAGAATGAATAAAAATTGAAGTCAAAACAAAAACTGCATAGCTTTGGGATGATACTATGTTCGTCGACATATAGGTTAAATATCTGCTGAGTCCCTGCAGCCCAAATATGTCAGAATTCATTTGAATTTGCTGAAGCCGAAGCAAATAAAGAAACATGATCTTAGAGCTCATGATTGTCATTTTTAAGTGGATAATGGCCAAAACCCGAACTTTCTTCATCTGCTACTGAAATTGAAGTAATGAAATAGGGCACAGTGACTGGTGATATTCCAACCTGAAATTAGTGTCACTGTTGATGAGCAGGGGGGCTAAATTTGTAAAAATGGAAATGTAAAATAGTATTGTTGTAATGTTGTATGTTTTAGCTGTATTCTATGAGTTTTCAGATTGGTGAGGAGAAACATTAGTTGGGTTTCAAGTGTTATTGTGGTCCGCTATCAACCTGGGCTGCTTTATTCAGCCATATCAAGCATTTGGTCTCATGTTACTTAAACTCTCCTTCCTGCTCCCAATCTGACCTGTCCTCAGTCTACTTCAGCGGTATGGAGAGGCCAAAAGCAAAGTGGAAGAACAATATTTCATAATCCACTTGGGTAGTTTACAGCCCAGTGATACGAACATTGAATTTTCTAATTTCAGTTAACACATACTTCAAGAATTCTCCTCCCATACACACTTCTCCCTTTGTTCATCTATCAATTCCCCTCTTCCGTTTCTATCTATCACCTATTGATCTCTTTCCTGGTCTTCTGTCATACTCCTAATGTATCGGCAATCTTTCATAGTCCTCACGTAGATTCCTAACCCAAAACATTGACTTTCGCCTTTTGCCTCCACAGATGCAATCTGACGCACTGAATTCTTTCAGCATTCTGTTTTTTGTTGTCGTTCAGTTGTTCAACTTGCTCTTCTGGTTAGATGCTGAAAAAAAATGACATCACACACAGCGGAATAATTTGTTTACAATGTTGAAAGGAGCAGCTATTCTAATGTAATGCATATTTCTCATGTTCTTCTTCCTCTTTAGTACCACTATAGTTCAAAATATCTATCACATGATCATCTCTATTCAAATTGACGTTTAGCTGCCTGTCTGTCATCTCCAGGAAGAAACTGACCACCGCTCTTATCACTGACTGTAACTAGTAGTTTGCCTTTCTTAAAGTTTAACTTGAAAGGTGAATTGAAAAATATATGATTAAGCCAAATGTCATGGATGTTGTAGGGGAAAACTCAGCAAAACTCTCAGATTTTACTGACATTACCATCTGTAACTAATAACAATTTCTGCACATGTAGAGGTGGAAACTGAAATCTTGAAGTTGTGAGCAACTAAACATTGGGCTACAGAGAGGGCATGAAGACATGGATTCCATATGGGACCAGAGTGTTGCAATGGTTTCTCCCTGCTAATAATGGAGAATTCATCACAAGTTCCTTAGCCAGCTTGGAGAAGTTACAGGGGTTAATTCTCCATTGATTTTTACGGAGAAAATTGTCTGAAGTGTTTTAAAGTATTTGTTTATAATCATCGGAACCTGCTACCAGTGGCAGACCACACACACACCAAAGTTGCTGGTGAACGCAGCAGGCCAGGCAGCATCTCTAGGAAGAGGTACAGTCGACGTTTCAGGCCGAGACCCTTCGTCAGGACTAACTGAAGGAAGAGTTAGTAAGAGATTTGAAAGTGGGAGGGGAAGGGGGAGATCCAAAATGATAGGAGAAGACAGGAGGGGGAGGGAAGGACCCAAGAGCTGGACAGGTGATTGGCAAAGGGGATATGAGAGGATCATGGGACAGGAGGTCCGGGGAGAAAGACAAGGCGGGGGGGAATCCCAGAGGATGGGCAAGGGGTATAGTCAGAGGGACAGAGGGAGATAAAGGCGAGTGAGAGAAAGAATGTGTGTATAAAAATAAATAACGGCTGGGGTACGAGGGGGAGGTGGGGCATTAGCGGAAGTTAGGAAAGTCGATGTTCATGCCATCAGGTTGGAGGCTACCCAGACGGAATATAAGGTGTTGTTCCTCCAACCTGAGTGTGGCTTCATCTTTACAGTAGAGGAGGCCGTGGATAGACATGTCAGAATGGGAATGGGATGTGGAATTAAAATGTGTGGCCACTGGGAGATCCTGCTTTCTCTGGCGGACAGAGCGTAGGTGTTCAGCAAAGCGGTCTCCCAGTCTGCGTTGGGTCTCGCCAATATATAGAAGGCCACATCGGGAGCACCGGACGCAGTATATCACCCCAGTCGACTCACAGGTGAAGTGTTGCCTCACCTGGAAGGACTGTCTGGGGCCCTGAATGGTGGTAAGGGAGGAAGTGTAAGGGCATGTGTAGCACTTGTTCCGCTTACAAGGATAAGTGCCAGGAGGGAGATCAGTGGGGAGGGATGGGGGGGACGAATGGATAAGGGAGTCGTGTAGGGAGAGGGGGGGAGGGAAAGATGTGCTTAGTGGTGGGATCCCATTGGAGGTGGCGGAAGTTACGGAGAATAATATGTTGGACCCGGAGGCTGGTGGGGTGGTAGGTGAGGACCAGGGGAACCCTATTCTTAGTGGGGTGGCGGGAGGATGGAGTGAGAGCAGATGTGCGTGAAATGGGGGAGATGCGTTTGAGAGCAGAGTTGATGGTGGAGGAAGGGAAGCCCCTCTCTTTGAAAAAGGAGGACATCGCCCTCGTCCTGGAATGAAAAGCACCTGATTTACTGCTGATAAGTGCATCATCTTTGGACTTACCTTTTCATTGTCAGTCAAAATGGACATGTGATCCAAATAAACCACTGCAAAGCTTGGCTTGGTGGAAGACCTTGGAGTTACATGATGACATCTTGTGAATTGCAGCCAGGGTGTGTTTGGGTTCTCTAGAACAAGCCATGAACACAAAACGCTGAACAAACTTTAACAACTAGCAAAACAATGTCCCCAGACTTCCATCAACGTCAAAGATGTCAAGGTAATTGAATATCTCTGGAAAATTCATAAACATTCAAAACTTTCAAACCACACAAAAAATTTAAATTTCAAAAATAAATAAATATGTTAAAATATAATCACTTACAATCACGCGATGAACAGGATCAGAACAAATATAAACAATATATCAAAATATAAATTTCCTATACTTGCCCTTTCCCCTCAGCTGTTCTGCCCCATTCAAATGAATGCATTCATTTTCTTCATGTGCCACAAGCTCAAAAGTCAGATTCCTAGTGTCACAGCTAAGGAATTGCAGGAAATTTGCACACCAGTGATGGACCCTTTGAAGATTCCAACTTCAGAGGCGGTCAGTGAATTACAGAGATTCTTCAAATTGGGAAGGCCCAACTGACGGACAGTCCATACATAGAAATAAGTGTTTGGGTGACCGAAGGGATGGATGGGAATGAATTTGGGGATGCATTTGCCAGATGCTGTGGGGCTGCTCTCTATCACGGGCAACATACTATCCGGGAATCTCGTTCTTGTCGATAGAACCTCCTGTCAATTCCCCTAACTTATGAATCTCCTATCACCACAGCAACCCCCCTCCTTCCTTCCCTTCTGAGTCTCAGACGCAGGTTCAGTGCAAGAGACCAGACCACTGTGACTCTCCTCTGTTAGGTCATCCCCGCTGACAGTATTCAAAGTGATATACCTGTTGTTGAGGGGGATGGCCACAGGGGTACTCTGCGCAGGTTCCTTAACCCCTTTCCTCCTCCTGACTGTTAACCAGTTTCCTATGTCCTGCACCTTGCGTGTAACTACCTCTTTATATGTCATATTTATCTATCACCCCATCAGCCACCTGAATGATCCGGAGTCCATCCTGTTCCAACTCCAACTCCTTAACGTGGTGGAGAGTTTATTGGCTGTTTGTATCATGGACTGGTATGGAAACACAAATACCCTTGAATGGAAAATCCTACAAAAATAAGTGGATACAGCCCATTCCATCACCGGTAAAGCCCTCCCCACCATTGAGCGCATTTACACAGAGCGTTGTCGCAGGAAAGCAGCATCAATCATCGGGGACCCCAGCCACCCATGCCGTGCTCTTTTCTTGCTACTGCTGTCAGGAAGAAGATACAGGGGCCTTTGGTCCCACACCACCAAGTTCAGGAACAGTTATTACCCCTCAACCATCAGGCTTTTGGACCAGAGAGGATAACTTCACTTAGCCCATCACTAAACTGTTCCCACATGCTATGGACTCACTTTTAAAGACTCTTTATCTCATGTTCCCGATATTTATGCTTATTTATTAACTATATTTTTTCTTTTTGTATTTGCACAGTTTGCTGACCTTTGCACATTGGTTGTTGTCCGTCCTATTTGGGGGGGGAGCAGTCATTTGTTTCTTGGATTTATTGTGTATGTCTGCAAGAAAACAAATCTCAGGATTGTAAATGGTGGCATATAAGTACTTCGATAATAAATTTACTTTGAACTTTTGAACTTTGACTCTCAGATTTCTGATACGTTACTGGCATCTTCCATTTCCCTGTTCCATATCACGATTTTTCCAGCATCAATTTCAAGTAGATCAATGTACACTCTTGCTTCTATAAGTAAAAAAAAACTTGCAATCTTCTTTTATAGTATTGGCTAGTTTACCCTCCTATTTCATGCACTGTTGGCTTTCAAAAAATTCATGATCCTCTAGCTTCCCACATATGCCTTCACTTTTACTTGTATCCTTTCCCTGACTTGTTAGCTATGGTTGCCTCAGCCTACCCTTAGTGTACTTCTTCTTCCTTGGGACAAGCACAACATTTTCTGCAATGAACCGGATTTGGTCAGAGACCTCGAGGTAAGGGAGCCATTAGGAGGTAGTGACCATAATATGATAAGTTTTAATCTACAATTTGAGAGGGAAAAGGGAAACTCAGAAGTGTCAGTATCACAGTTGAACAAAGGGAACTATGGTGCTGTGAGGGAGGAGCTGGCCAAAGTTCAATGGAACAATACCCTAGCAGGGATGACAGTGGAACAGCAATGGCAAGTGTTTCTGGGAATAATGTGGAAGGTGCAGGATCAGTTCATTCCAAAGAGGAAGAAAGATCCTAAGGGGAGTAAAGGGAGGCCGTGGCTGACAAGGAAAGTAATGGACAGTATAAATTAAAAGAGAAGCATAACATAGCAAAGACGAGTGGGAAGCCGGAGGACTGGGAAACTTTTAAAGAGCAACAGAAGGTAACTAAAAAGGCAATACGTGGAGAAAAAATGAGGTACGAAGGTAAACTAGCCAAGAATATAAAGGAGGATAGTAAAAGCTTCTTTAGGTATGTGAAAAGGAAAAAAATAGTTAAGACCAAAATTGGGCCCTTGAAGACAGAAGCGGGTGAATTTATTATGGGGAACAAGGAAATGGCAGACGAGTTGAACAGGTACTTTTGATCTGTCTTCACTAGGGAAGACACAAACTATCTCCCAGATGTAATAGTAGCCAAAAGACCTAGGGTAATGGATGAAATGTTAAGGAAATTTATATTAGGCAGGAAATGGTATTGGATAGGCTGTTGGGTCTGAAGTCTGATAAGTCCCTGGGACCTGATGGTCTGCATCCCAGGGTACTTAAAGAGGTGGCTTTAGAAATCGTGGATGCATTGGTAATCATTTTCCAATGTTCTACAGATTCGGGATCAGTTCCTGCGGATTGGAGGGTGGCTAATGTTGTCTCTCTCTTCAAGAAGAGAGGAAGAGAGAAAACAGGGAATTATAGACCAGTTAGCCTGACGTCGGTGGTGAGAAAGATGCTGGAGTCAATTATAAAAGATGAATTTATGACACATCTGGATAGTAGTAACAGGATTGGTCCAAGTCAGCATGGATTTACGAAGGGGAAATCGTGCTTGACTAATCTTCTGGAATTTTTTGAGGATGAAAATGGACAAGGGAGAGCCAGTGGATGTAGTGTACATAGACTTTCAGAAAGCCTTTGATAAAGTCCCACATAGGATATTAGTGGGCAAAATTAGGGCACATGGTATTGGGGGCAGAGTACTGACATGGATTGAAAATTGGCTGGCTGACAGAAAACAAAGAGTAGTGATTAGGTCGATTAGGATTCCTGGGATGGCAGGACTTTCATATGATGAAAGACTGGATTGACTAGGCTTATACTCGCTGGAATTTAGAAGATTGAGGGGGGATCTTATTGAAATGTATAAAATTCTAGAGGGATTGGACAGGCTAGATGCAGGAAGATTGTTCCCGATGTTGGGGAAGTCCAGAACGAGGGGTCACAGTTTGAGGATAAAGGGGAAGCCTTTTAGGACTGAGATGAGGAAAAACTTCTTCACACAGAGAGTGGTAAATCTGTGGAATTCTCTGCCACAAGAAACAGTTGAGGCCAGTTCATTGGCTATATTTAAGAAGGAGTGAGATATGGCCCTTATGGCTAAAGGGATCAGGGGGTTTGGAGAGAAGGCAGGTACAGGGTTCTGAGTTGGATGATCAGCCATGATCATACTGAATGGTGGTGCAGGCTCAAAGGGCCGAATGACCTACTCCTGCACCTATTTTCTATGTTTCTATGATTAACGGGACCCTTTCGGAATGGCAAGCGGTGACCAGTGGGGTACTGCAGGGTTCAGTGCTCGGACCGCAACTGTTTACAATATATATTAATGATTTAGATGAGGGAATTAAAAGTAACATTAGCAAATTTGCTGATGACACAAAGCTGGGAGGCAGTGTGAAATGTGAGGAGGATGTTATGAGAATGCAGGGTGACTTGGACAGGCTGGATGAATGGGCAGATGCAGTTTAATGTGGATAAATGTGAGGTTATCCACGGTGGTAAGAACGGAAAGGCAGATTATTATCTAAATGGAGTCGTTAGGAAAAGGGGAAGCACAACGAGATCTAGGTGTTCTTGTACATCAGTCACTGAAAGTAAGCATGCAGGTACAGGAGGCAGTGAAAAAAGCTAATGGCATGCTGGCCTTCATAACAAGGGGAATTGAGTATAAGAGCAAAGAGGTCCTTCTGCAGCTGTACAGGGCCCTGGTGAAACCACACCTGGAGTACTGTGTGCAGTTTTGGTCTCCAAATTTGAGGAAGGATATTCTTGCTATTGACAGAGTGCAGCGTAGGTTCACAAGGTTAATTCCCAGGATGGCGGGACTGTCATATGTCGAAAGATTGGAGCAACTGGCCTTGTAAACTCTGGAATTTAGAAGGCTGAGAGGGGATCTTATTGAAACATATAAGATTATTAAGGGATTGGACACGCTGCAGGCAGGGAGCATGCTCCTGCTGATGGGTGAGTCCAGAACCAGAGGCCACAGTTTAAGAATTAGGGGTAGGCCATTTAGAACAGTGTTGAGGAAAAACTTTTTCACCCAGAGAGTGGTGGATATATTGAATGCTCTGCCCCAGAAGGCTGTGGAGGCCAAGTCTCTGGATGCTTTCAAAAAAGGGATAGATAGAGCTCTTAAAGATAGTGGAATCATGGTTATGGGGATAAGGCAGGAACTGGATACTGATAGTGGATGATCAGCCATGATCACAGTGAATGGCGGTGCTGGCTCAAAGGGCCGAATGGCCTACTCCTGCACCTATTGTCTGTTGTCTATTTTTGTACAAGACATCTAAAGATTGTAAGTGCTTTTCACTTACTGTAGCAATAATGCACCTAAGCACCACCTGATGGATATTAGCATACAGTAATATACCTGCTCTGTCTGAAAATGATCTGCCTCTTTCACATAAGTTAAAACAAAAAATGGAGTTGAATGTAATTATGCTATGTTGAAAGTATGTTGTTTAATTCACTTGTATCTGAATTATGTGTACTGGTTAGTGGGATAAAAATGTTTGCTTTATTAACTTATCATAATCTATTTATAAAGTCCATGTGTTTTTATAACTCAATTTTCAAATTTAAATTTTAATAAAAGCACAAAGCTGGTTGCAATGTGTTGTTTGTCCAGTTGCAAGCTTCTCCCTAGAGATGGCAAAAAGGCATCTAAATAGAATCCTGGCAGAAGGCACAAAATGGGGACAAGGAGTCAGGAAATTTGAAAATACGGGTGTTTTGCTGCCAATTTCTTTCAGGCTTCATCACAGCTTTCCAGAGTGGCACAATGGTGCGGCAGTGGTCACACCGCTAGAGAGCCTCAGACTCAATCCGAGTCTCCTGTGCTTCTATGTAGAGTTTGCACAATCTTCCTATCATGGTGTGCGTTTCCCCCAGGTTTCCAAATTACAAAGCTGTGCTAGTGTTCAGCTTATTGACTTGTTTAAATGATCCTAACTGTAGGTAGGTGCTAGGATGAGCCAAGGGGTGGGGGGTGGAGGGTGGGAGGTGGGAGGCACATGAGGGAACAGGTTGCAGGGGATTAGATGGGGAGTAGAGGGAGTTAGGGAAGAGGCTGAAGAGTAGTATCTCTGCCTGGATTACGACCAGAACCATGTGTGAATCAGGGCAGAAACAGGATGATACTGCAGATAAGTGAGTGGTGCAGCGGGCAGTCTTTGACATTTCTGGATCATTGCGATCTCTTCTGTGAAATGTATGACCTGTACAAAAAGGACGGGTTAAGGCTGATTTATACTTCTGTGTTAACTCGATGCTGTAACCTACGCAAGTGACCGACGCACGTTGTGAGCATTTATATTTGTGCGTTGGTGTGTCTGCGTCGCTCTGCAATTTGCGCACGTCACGCATGCGCGCACACCTGCCCGTGCAAGGCTTCATGGTCATGGTAGTCTTTCTCGGGGTAAATAAGAAGCGAGTGTCTTTTTTCGGAAAAGCGAAATGTGTCCCCATAATTTTGGAGGTCTGTAAAGCTTTACGGAAAGCATTGCAGCCAGAGTTCCTTCTCTGCCCTTCAGTTGCCAAATGGGAAGCTATTGCAGCGTAGGAAGAAAAACGATGCTACCAAGTGGACCAATCACAGTTGTTGCGGTCTGCGTTGCCGCGACGTGTAGTTACATTTTGGGAGAGGTGCACGTCAGGCTACAGTGTAGGAATCTGCGTAGGGTTCGCGGCTACACCGTACCTACGGCGTCGAGTTGACACAGAAGTATAAAGCCTTTACACCTGAATCTGAGGGGGGGAGGCAATATCCTTTTGGACAGGTTTGCTAGAGCTGTTGGGGAGAGTTTAAACTGAGATGGCTGGGGGATGGGAAACGGAGTGACAGGGCTGAGGGTGCAGCAGTTGGTATACAAGTTGATGCAGTGTGTAGTGAGATTGCGAGGGAGGACAGGCAGATAATAGGACAAAATGGCAGTCAGTGGGATGAGGTGAAGTGTAACGGGGGGTGGCAAAATCGTAAAGGGTGATGAATTCAGGGCTGAAGGTGTCATATTTGAATGCACGCAGTATATGGAATAAGGTAAATGATCTTGTAGCTCAGCTAGAGATTGGCAGGTATGATGTAGGCATCACTGAGTTGTGCCTGAAAGAAAATTATAGTTAGGAGCTGAGCATGCAAGGATACACCTTGTATTGGAAGGCAGGTAGGGAAAGGCTCTGTTGGTAAAGAAATAAATCAAATCATTAGAAAGAGGTGACATGGGTTTGGAAGATGTAGAATCCTGGAGAGTTAAGAAATTGCAAGGGTTAACAGAACCTGACTGGAATTACATACAGGTCCCCAAACAGTAGCCAGGATATGGGATAAGAATTTCAATGGGAAATATAAAAGGCATGCAATAAGGGCAGTGTTACAATATCCATGGGATATTTCAATATGCAGGTACATTGGGAAAATCAGGTTAGTTCTGAGGCATGAGAGAGGAGCTGGCCAGAGTTGATTGGAAGGGGACACTAGCAGGGATGATGGCAGAACAGCAATGGCCGGAGATTCTGGAAGCAATCTGGACGTCGCAGGATAGATACATCCCAAAGATGAAATATTCTGAAGGAAGGATGAGGCAACCATGGCTGACAAGGGAAATCAAAGTCAGATTAAAAGCAAAAGAGAGGGCATATAACAGAGCAAAAATTGGTGGGAAGTTAGAGGATTGGAAAAGTTTTAGATTCTAGATTATGGAATGAGTACTGGAAAGTTGCAAATGTCACTCCACTCTTCAAGAAGGGAGGGAGGCAGAAGACAGGAACTTATAGGTCAGTTAACCTGACTTCAGTGGTTGAAATGACATTGGAGTTCATTGTTAAGGATAAGATTTCTGGATACCTGGAGGCACATGATAAAGTAGGTCAAAGACAGCATGATTTCCTTAAGGAGACATCTTGCCTGACAAGTCAGTTGGGATTCATTGAGGAAATAAGAGGCGGAAGTTAGACTGCGCCCAATCAGCATGCAGGAGCACAACAAGAAGATACGTTTTCACTTAGCTTCACAGCAGTTTTTCGGAGTTGGACTGCACACAATCAGCGTGTGGAAGAACTACAAGAAGATATGTTTTCACTTAGGTTCATGGCTGAGGATTAAAAAGGCAGCACTTCGCAGCAGTTTTTTTTGGAGTTTGACTGTACCCAATCAGTGAATGGGGTTCATTAGAATAGGCGAGTAAAAATAAGGCTGCGGCAAACGGTGTGGCCATTGTGTTAGTGGGCCAGTGTTGGAGCAGTTTGGCTCTTCAAGCTTCAGTGAGGTCGGGCTTGGGTGAGGTAAGTATCTGATAAGATTGTTCTTTATCTGCTTTATTCTCCATTCCTCATCTGTTAGGGCACAGTTAGTGCAGTGACAGTGGCTTCAGGGACAGTGTTTTTTGTTGTGTCTGTGAGATGTGGAAATTCTGGGAAACCTCCAGCCTCCCGGATAACCACATCTGCACCAGGTGTACCAAGCTGCAGCTCTTTAGAGAACATATTAAGGAACTGGAGCTACAGCTCAATGACCTTTGGCTCATCCAGGAGTGTGAGGAAGTGATAGATAGTAGCTTCAGAGATGTAGTCACCGCTACCCTGGCAGAGCAGGAAGGGAAATGAGCAGCCAGTGCAGAGTACCCCTGTGGTTGTTCACCTCAATAACAACTATACCACTTTGGGTGTTATTGTGGGGGGGTGGGGGTGGGGAATGGGAATGACCTATCAGGAGGATCCGCAGCATCCGGATCTCTGGCACTGTGGCTCACAAGGAGAACAAGGATGAAGAGGACTGCAGTGGTGATAGGAGATTCTATAGTCAGAAGAATAGAGACGACCGGGTGGTATGTTGCCTCTCAGGTGCCAGGGTCAGGGATCGGATCAGGTCAATGGCATTCTAAAGGGGGAGGGGTGCAGCCAGGAGTCTTGGTACACATTGCCATCAATGACAGAGGTCGGAAAGGTGAGGAGGTCCTGGAGTAAAATTTTAAAGAGCAAGGTAGAAAGCTGAAAAACAGGACCTCCAGGGCAGTAATCTCTGGATTGCTGCCTGTGCCACGTGCCAATGAGGGTAGAAATAAGATGATTTGGCAGATGAATGCATGGCTGAGGAAGTGGTGTAGGGGGCAGGGTTTTAGAGTTATGGACCATTGGGTTCTCTTCTGGGGAAGGTGTGACCTGTACAAGAGGGACACATTACACCTGAGCCTGAGAAGGACCAATATCCTTGTGGGCAGATTTGCTAGAGCTGTTCAGAAGGGTTGAAACTGATTTGGCAGGGGGATAGTGGTGAGGTTGGGGTAATTGACTTACAAACAGAGGCATCATGTAATGAGACTGACAGCAAGGAGATGCTGATGATATGGCAAAATTGCAATGCAAAAGACGGACAAAATCAAAAGGGGTTAATACAAGACTGAGGGTGTTATATTTGAATGTATGCAAAATAAAGAATAAAGTAGATGAACTTGCAGCAGCTACAGATTGGCATGAATGACATTGTGGGCATCACTTAATCGTAGCTAAGTGGACATTATAGCTGGGAGCTTAACATCCAAGGATGTACATTGTATCGAAAGGACAGGCAGGTAGGCAGAGGGGGTGGCATGGCTTTTTTGGTAAAAAAAATGAAATTAAATCATTAGAAAGAGTTGGCATAGGATCAGAAGATGTAGAAACTTTGTGGATATAGCTGAGGAATAGTAAAGTTAAAAAGACCCTGGTGGGAGTTATATACAGACCTCCAACAGTAGCAAACGTGGTCCACAAATTACAACAGGCGATAGAAAATGAATGTCAAAAGGGCAATGTTACAATAATCATGGGGGATTTCAATATGCAGGTAGATTGGGAAAATCAGGTTGGTGCTGGATCCCAAGGGGGTAATTTCTAGAATATCTCAGAGATGGCTTTTTAGAGCAGCTTGTGGTTGAGCCCACTAGGGGATCAGATATTCCTGATTAGGTGGTGTGCAATGAACCAGAATTGATTATTGAGCTTAAGGTAAAAGAACCCTTCTGAGACAGCGATCATAATATGATAGAATTCACCCTGCAATTTGAGAAGGAGATGCAAAAGTCAGGAGTATCAGTATTACAGTGGAGTGAAGGGAGTTACAGAGGCCTGAGAGAGAAGCTGGCCATAATTGATTGGTAGAGAACACTCGCAGGGATGATATCAGAGCAGCAAAGGCTGGAATTTCTGGGAGTAATTCATAAAGCACAGGATATATACATCCCAAAGCAGTATTCTTAAGGCAGGATGGCACAAACGTGGCTGACAAGAGCAGTCAAAGCCAACATAAAACACAAAGAGAGGGCATATAATAAAGCAAAAATTAGTGGGAAGTTAAAGGATTGTGAGACTTTTGAAAACCAACGAAAGGCAACTAAAACAGTCATAAAGAAGGAAAAGATGGAATACAAAGGCAAGCTGGCCAATAATATTAAAGAGGATATCAAAAGTTTCTTCAGATATAGAGGCGAGAATAGATATCAGACCACTGGAAAATGATATGGGAGAGGTAGTAATGGGGGACAAGGAAATGGTGGACGAACTGAATAAGTATTTTGAATCAGTCTTCACCATGGAAAACAATAGCAATATGCTGGAAGTTTGTGAGTTTCAGTGGGTAGAAATGTGTGAAGTTGCCATTACTAGGGAGAAGGTTGTGAAAGGTCTGAAGGTAGATAAATCATCTGGACTAGATGGTATACACCACAGTTTTCTCAAAGAGGTGGCTGAAGAGATTGTGGAGGCATTAGTAATGATCTTTCAAGAAACGATTGACGCTGGAATGGTTCCAGAGGACTGGAAAATTGAAAATGTCACTCCACTCTTCAAAAAGGGAGATGCAGAATAAAGGAAATTACAGACCAGTTAGTCTGACCTCAGTGGTTAGTAAGATGTTGGAGACACATGATAAGGATGTGGTTTCAGGGTACTTAGAGGCACATGATAAAATAGGCTAAAGTCAGCTTGGATTCCTTAAGGGAAAATCTTGCCTGACAAATCTGTTGGAATTTGTTGAAGAAATAACAAGGAGAGTAGACAAAGGAGAATAGGTTGATGTTGTGTACTTGGATTTTCAAAAGACCTTTGACAAGGTGTCACACATGAGGCTGCTTAACAAGAGCCCATGGTATTTGGGGAAAGATACTGGCATGGATAGAGCATAGGCTGATTGGCTGGAGGCAAAGAGTGGGAATAAAGGGAGCCTTTCTTGGTTTGCTGCCAGTGACTTGTGGTGTCCCACAGAGGTCGGTGTTGAGACAGCTTCTTTTTATGTTATGTCAATGATTTGGATGGCAGAACTGATGGTTTTGTGGCCAAGTTTGCGGACAATAAGAAGATAAGTGGAGGGAGAGATAGTTTTGAGAAAGCAGCAAGGCTACAGAATGACTGAGATGGATCAAGACAAAGAGCAAAGAAGTGGCAGAGGGAAAACAGTGCCAGGAAATGTATAGTCATGCACCTTGGAAGAAGAAATAAAAGCATAGACTGTTTTCTAAATGGAGAGAAAACTCAAAAATCTGAGGTACAAAGGGACTTGGGAGTCCTCGTGTAGGATTCCCTGAAGGTTAATTTGCAGGTTGACTCAGTGGTGCGGAAGGCAAATGCGATGTTGACATTCTTTCGAGAGGACTAGAATATAAAAGCAAGGATGTACGTTGAGGCTTTATGAAGCACTCGTGAGGCATCACTTGGAGTATTGTGAACAGTTTTGGGCCATTTATCTAAGAAAGGATGCACTGACATTGGAGAGGGTTCAAAGGAGGTTCATGAAAATGATTCCGGATTTAAAAAGCTTGTCATATGAGGGGCATTTGATGGCCCTGGGCCCCTACTCACTGAAAATCAGAAGAATGAATGGTGATCTCATTGAAACTTATCAACCATTGAAAGGCTGCAATAGAGTGGATATGGAGAGTATGTTTCCTATGGTGGGGGAGTGTAAGACCAGAGGACACAGCCTCACAATAGAGTGGCGTTCTTATAGAATGGAGATAAGGAATTTCTTTAGCCAGGGAGTATGGAATTTGTGGTATTTGTTGCCACAGGCAGCTGTGGAGGCCACCGGGCATATTTAAATCAGAGATCGATAAATTCTTGATTAGTCAGGGCATAAAGGGATATGGGGAAAGGGCAGGAGATTGGGGCTGAGAGGGAAAAGGATCAGCCATGATTAAATAGTGGGTCAGATTCGACGGACCAAATGGCCTAGTTCTGCTCCTATATCTAACGGTCTTAGATAAACGAGAGTCAGAAATGTTGTTTACTTGCATTTTCAGAAGGCCTTTGACTAGATGCCACACATTAGGCTACTTAAAAGATAAAAGCCCATGATGTTACTGAAAAGATGCTAGCATGGATAGAATATGGACTGACTGGCGGAAGGCAAAGAGTTGAAATAAAGGGGGCCTAGTCTGGTTGGCTGTTGGTGACTAGGGGTGATCTGCAGGGGTCGGTATTGGAACAGCTTCTTTTCATGTTATATGTCAATGATTTGGATGAAGGAATTGACAGCTTTGTGGTCAAGTTGGCAGACGATACGAAGTTAAGTGGAGGGGCAGCCAGCGTTGTGGAAGCAGGGAGTCTGCAGAATGACTTGGTCATATTTGGAGAATAGGCAAAGAAGTGCCAGATGGAATATAGTGTAGTGAAGTGTACAGTGATGTACTTTGGTAGAAGGAATAAAGGCATAGACTATTTTCTAAATGGGGAGAAAATTAAAAAATCAGAGGTGTAAAGCAACTTGGGAGTCCTTGTGCAGGATTCCCTAAAGGTTAACTTGCAGGTCGAGTTGGTGGTAAGGAAAGCAAGTGCACTGTTAGCATTCACTTCAAAAGGACTAAACGTAAGAGCAAGGAGGTGATGCTGAGGCTTTAGAAGGCATTGGTCAGACTGCACTTGGTATTGTAAACAGCCTTATCTAAGACAAGGTGTGCTGACATTGGAGAGGGTCCAGAGGAGGTTCACGAGAATGATTCCAGGAATGAAAGGGTTGACGTTTGAGGAGCATTTCATGGCTTGTGGCACGTACTCACTGGGGTTTTGAAGAGTGAGAGGTATTTCATTGAAATGTATCAAATATTAAATATTCTAGAAAGAGTGGATGTGGAGAGGATGTTTCCAATAGTGGATGAGCCTAGGACTAGATGGCACAGGCTCAGAATCGAGGGATGTCCATTTAGAATAAAGATCGGATCATAAGAACATAAGACACAGGAGCAGAATTATGTCATTCCACCCACTGAGTCTGCTCCACCATTCCATCATGGCTGATCCTGAATCCCTGCCTTCTCACCATATCCTTTGATACCCTGAACGATCAGGAAACCATCAACTTTCACCTTAAATATACCCACAGACTTGGCTTCATCGCAGTCTGTGGCAGAGCATTCCACAAATTCACTACTCTCTGGCTATAAAAAAAATTCTCCTTACCTCTGTTCTAAAAGTCACCCCTCAGTTTTGAGGCTGTGCCCTCTAGTTCTGGATACCCCCCCCATAGGAAATATCCTCTCCACTTCCACCCTATCTAGTTCTTTCAACATTCAGTAGGTTTCAATGAGATCCCCCTGCATTCTTCTAAATTTGAGTGAGTATAGGCCCAAAGATGAGAAGGAATTTCTTTAGCCCGAGTGTGGTGAATCTGTGGAATTCAATGCCACGAACAGCTGTGGAGGCCAAGTCACTGAGTATAGTTGAAGCAAAGGTTGATAGGTTCTTGGTTTGTCAGGTCATCAAAGAATACAGGGAGAGGGCAGGAAACTGGGGTTGAGAGGGATAATAAATCAGCATGATGGAATGGCAGAGTAGACTCGATGGGCTGATTGGCTCCTATGTTTTATAATCTTCGATGGAAGAATATGATTGCTTTGAGAGGAAACAGCTCTTATCAGGAAATCTGAAAATATGAGAAAGGTGTGGGAACAATTACTGAATGTAATACTTCAATGACCTTATCTTCCACTCCTGTGCATTCCAACTATTGAGAAAAGTCCAGTATTATTATTTGTTACAAACATTAGTACCATTTTATGAACAACATATTGTGCACATATTGTTGTTCACTGGACATTCATCAAACAGAATTTGATAGCAAGTCATATAAGGAAGTGCTGTATGAGACAAGGGAACGAACAAAGTTTAAAGGAGTGTCACAAATGAATAAAGCAAGGCAGAATGCTGGGAAGTTTAGGGATGGAACTGAGCAGCTAACTAAATGCCCACCAATTAAAATCAAAGCTCAAGAAGCCAGATTATATGAGCAGTCATATCTCACAAAATTTTGCTGTCAACATAAGTTTAAAGAAGGACAAAGTCAAAGTCAGGTTTATTATCATACATGGCTGCTGATTACTTTCTCAAGACACTTCCACATACCAGACAGGCACAATTTTGTCTCACAATTTTCCATTTTGTGTTACACAACTTAGCATACACCTTTCAATCAACTTTCTTTCCTTACAGTGACACTGACTGGCAGAAGGTTAAGACATTAACAGTAGATTTTTGTTAGTTATAAAGTTTGATTAGATATGGAAAGTAGCCAGAGTGCAAAGTACTCATGAAGTCCAAACACAGGTGGAGCATAATAAATTATTCAACCAAAACCTCTTGAAGTGTTTTGGAAATAAGCCATTTTAATTACTTGTGTTTAGCAGTTTACTTCAGGTCAAGTATTATACAAAGGTTATCAATAATCCAATTCAATCTCTGACAGTAGCTAAAGACAGAAGAAGGAATTCACTGACAAGAGAATTACATATATAACAAAGGCAATGATCCTGACTGATTTTACTCAATATTTGATTAGCAGAAGTATTGAATGTTGGACATCAAGTCTGACAATCTAGTATGAGAACAGGGAGATTGACAGAGAGTTGTTAAGGAATGCTATGACACCAGAACTACAAGGGGAACCTAACACAGTCCTTCAGATGACATTTCTGAAAGACAGCATGCTGATGAGAAATATGAAGGGCCACTTCAGTATTGATCACAAGACATGCAGCATATCTCCTTTTACGTTTGCTCTCCCCAACATTAAGGAATCCTAACTATCCACTGTCCTTCCAGATGAAGCAGTGATTCATTTTCACTTCTTCTCACATAACCTACTTCACTTGATGCTCACAACACACTTGAAAAATCAAACTTAGTATACATTATTACTTGTAGAGCACCTTATTTAGTGATAAGGTCAGCTTCTGAGCTTCGGATTAATTCTCCATTCTGTTTCCACTCTGATTTATCTGCCTGTGGCCCCTGTACTGTTATAAATAGGCCCAATGTAAAAGAGGAACAACACTTTATGTTCGACCCGGGCCCACTGTTGTCTTCCGGGTACAAGTACGTAATTTATCAACTTTAGCGAACTAGCTTTCTGTCTGTATTGGAACTGATCAACAACCAGAAATATTGACGCCACTTTTCTCTCCGCCAGAATGGCGTGGCTTGCTGGACTTCACATTTCTCACCTTTCACGTTCCTTCATTTGTGTTTACTCGCTACTCGCACTCATCCCACAAATTCTAACTGTCTGTCTGTCTGTATCTTGTTTTACAGCAGTTGGCATCCAGCTTAATGGTGCATTACCGCCACCCTCTGCTCCAGAATGTGCACTAGACATACATTCTAAACCCCTTCACCCAATCACACACACACACACACACAAACCTACACTTCACCCTCCCATCTTTGACCATCCTAGTATCCTATTCCTGTTTATTCATATTCTATAAAAAACCCCTGTACCCCTGAAAAACGCTAAAAATACCCAGACTTGTGCTCTCTCACCCATGCCCAGCAACCCTTTTAATGTGAATTCCTGCATCCCCAACTCCCTTAATTTATTTCTCATCATCTCTCTCTGTATCCCATACTTCCTGCAACTCAGAACTACATGTTCTACTGACTCCTCTTCCTGACATTCCTCACACAATCCTGTCTGGTGTTTCCCTATCATTTTCAATGTTTTGTTTAATGCACAATGCCCCAGCCTTAACCTAGTCCACACAATTTCCTCTCTTCTGTTTCCATTACCTACCCTAGTAACTGCAACACTCTTTTGTATTTGATATAAATGCCTCCCTTTCCCCTCCCTGTCCCATCTTTCTTGCCACATTCGGTTGACTTTTTCCCAGATTACACTTAACCTCTGCTTTACTGATACTAATGTGCATTTCCATATTTTCTTTCTTTAACGCCCTCTTTGCCAACTCATCCACCCTCTCATTCCCCTTCACCCCTACATGTGCTGGAACCCATAGAAATTTTACCTGACCTCCCTGATTTGCAATTCTTGTAACTAACTGAAGGACTTCATAAAGTACATCTTGCCGGCTGTTTGTGTGAAAAGACTTTAAACTTGCTAGAACTGAGGATGAATCTGAACATATCAATGCTTTGGCTTGTCTGGCTTTCTGCACCCATTGCAACGCAACCAACACTGCCAGCATCTCCACTGTAAACACCCCTAACTTATTAGATGTTCTTCTGCTGATTCCAATTTCTTTTGCAGGTATTACCACCCCAAACCCTGTCACTCCTGTTTCAGGTTCCTTCGCACCATCTGTATAAATGTGAGTATAATCACTATACTTTTCCATCACATGATAGTTAAATGCATTTACCAAATCTGTTTTATATCTTTCTTTCCTTTTTACCTCTAACAAATGCCAGTCTATGTCAGGCCATACAAGCTTGCATGGAGCTACAACCGGATAAACTACTGAAGGACTTATCCTCAGATCAAATACTCCACATTCTTTCGCGATATCATTCCCTACCCGACTAAAGGTATCCCTCTGAAACCTCCCATTTTCCCAGCACTCCTGCAACACTCCTTTAGTAGGGTGAGAATCATTGTGCCCCTGCAAGTTAGCCCAGTAGTTTGCCATCAGTTGCATCCTTCTTAGTTCCAAAGGCATTATTCCCATTTCTACCTGTAGGGCTGACACTGGTGACGTTTTGAAAGCCCCACTGCACACTCTCAAGGCCTGAGCCTGAATCACATCCAGTTTCCTTATAAGAGACCTAGTTGCTGATCCATATACTATATTTCCATAATCCAATACAGACCTTACTAAAGCCACATACATTCTCTTCAAAGCTGAACTTGCTCCCCATTCCCTACCAGTCAAACATCTCATCACATTTATTACTTTTTTACATTTCTCCTCAACTTTCCTGATATGGTCTGCCCATGTTAATCGTGAATCAAATATAACTCCCAGAAATTTAAATGATGCAACCCTTTCTAATTCAACCCCATACATCCTTAACTTCTTCCCTACCTCAACCCTTTTCAAATTCTAACTGCCCTTGCTCGTGCTTTTTTTCACTTGCTAATGATTCATCGAAAGTGGCTCGGGATGCTGATTGGTTAGAATGAGAGTTCCGTGTTGATTGGTCCGTGTATAAGCCTGGCGCTGAGTAGCCCAATCAGGATGTGACGATTGGTCATCCATCGAAGAGTTGGGTGATGATTGGTCATCGATGGAGGAACGTGTTGACTGGCCATCGATCGAGGAGTTAGGTTCTGATTGGCTATCGAAAAGGAACTTGGCTATGATTGGCCAGAGTGTAACTGGTCCAGTACGGTGCATGACGGTGAGTAGTGCGGGAATGGCTTCGCAAGATGAACTTGACCGGGCGGTCGCGCAGTGGCTGAAGTGGGACAAGGTGAGGAGGAAGGATAGAATCGGCGAGGGGAGGCTGGCTGGAGGGCAGGGACTAGATGCCTGTAGTTACATGTCAGCAAGCATCTGTCCCGCCTTCACGTCTTGACAGCCCTGGGGAGCGGAGGGTTGACGCTTTTACCTCCCGGCTACCTACTGCCTAGATCTTCGCTCCTCTGAAAGTGTTTCCGACCAGTAACTCTTTCCTCTCAAACTGTTCCACCACACACTTGTTCTTTAGTCACACCTGCCGTCTGCTTGCTGGTTCTAGCAATTCATCTCTTATCGCCCTGAAGTATAATGCTTTTTAATTAACAATAGCAGGAGTTGATTTTTAAGACTCCTCCCCCCAAATATTTGCATAAATGGTGAAAACTATTCTCACTTCCAGAAAGCGTCGATTTAGTGATCCGAGCTTTCTTCCGTGTTTGCCCAGCACTTTCTATCTTTCTCTTTAGAATCTGATAACAGATGGTCAATCACTTTATCCTGCATTGAAGCCGTGAGGTTTTGCACCACTTGCAGGAACTCTGATAGATAAAGTGATCCATGTGATTTTTGTAGTGATTGGGAATTTAGAAGTACTGGAGGTTTTCAGCTTGACTCAAGGGTTCGGTAGAGATCTGAAATGAAACTAATTGAGTTTATTGAGAACGTATAATAGTTCTGTTAATATATGTCTTTATTCTTAAAAAATGTTCAGATTTTATAGGAGTTGTTGTCCAATGTGACTGTTACTAGTGTTTTTGGTTTATGTATTGTATAACATTTGATCTCAGAAAGAGGTTATTCTGGTTAAAATCTCACAAGCAGAGGGCTGTTATTGAGAAGAATGAATATGAATGCAGGAAGAGTGTTGGCCACGAATTATTCCACAGTACTCCTACACTAGTTATGCTGCTTTTCATTACTGTCACTTAAATTTGTTTCGGTGAATTAAAGGAACAATGCTCGCATTCATTTTCAAAGAAACTTGAATCGAATTTTGCTATCAACTGTACTTTTCTCAAAGGCAAATGAAACCTGGGTGCACATTTAAAGAAAGCAACCATTTTCCAATAAAATTAAATTCTAGAGAAATGTTTTGTTGCATCATTTGAAATGTTAAGTTTTCATTTTCTGATTTGCATATTATCCTTACCTTTAAAGCATGTCTCCCTCAGCAGAGGTAAATAAATATTGCACTGCAATTTGGCAGGGGAATGGGAACCGAGCTGAGGATGGGGCATTTGTCATACAAAGAGATGCAGTGTGTAATGTCACTGTCAGGAAGATGGTAGGGCAAAATTGCAGTCAGTGGGATGAGTTGTGGTATTATGTGAGGACGAAATCAAAAAGGGTGATGAATACAGGACTGAAAATGTTATATTTGAATGCCTGCAGTATACAGAATAAGGTAGACTATCTTGTAGCACAGTTGGAGACTGGAAGGTATAACGTTGTGGGCATCAGGGAGTCATGGCACAAAGAAGATTATAGTTGGGATCTTGCATTAAAAGAGGCAGGAGAATGGGGTTGAGAGGGAAAATGGATCATGATGAAATAATGATCAGCCATAATGAAATTGCAGAGCATACCTAATAGGCCAGATGGTCTAAATCTGCTCCTATGTTTTATGGTATAACCAATGTTACTTTCTGTTCTTGACCCTGAAGCTTGATTCTAACTCTTTGATAATTGGTATTGGTATGTTTTTAAACATTTGCTAAAAGAATTACTGTACTATTCTGTAACTAGTTAAAGTATAGCTTGAAGTTGTTTACCTTGTAGATCGTTGACTCATGTTTTTTTTATTTTCTAGAATCCTAAAACATTAGCTGAAGTTAAACAACAGAACTGTGATGGGAACATTGAACTGCTTCGGAAGTATTTTGGGCCCAGAATGCTCTTTGGAACAGCAGGGTTACGGTCAGTCATGGGACCAGGATTTTCCTGCATGAATGACCTGACCATTATACAGACAACCCAGGTAGATTGTTTGAGAAGGATTCCAATATTACATTGAACTATAATTCAATACAGTAGGGGAGTCTAGGAGCAGAGGGCACAAGTTCAGTATACAAAGACGTCCCTTTAGAACAACAATGAGAAATTTGTTTAGCCAGAGGGGGGTGAATCTGTGGAATTCATTGCCACAGATTTGGAAGTGTTGTTTAAGTACTACAAGCATTTGGTCAGTTGGGCAGGAACAGTTTTTCATATTCCCTAAAATGTGAAGTAGTTAATTAAATGATTTGACTTTCTATCAAAACTATTTACATGGTGAGAAAACACACTTCCCTGTTACACGGTATGTTTTTTTAAATCATTGAATGCAATCTTTTGTTTAATACCTTTATTAATCCATCAGCTAAAATATGTAAACAGGTGTGTTCTTCCATTTTGGGTGAATGCAATACAGTAATGTGCAAAAGTCTTGTGCACATATATGTAGATAGGTTACCTAAGACTTTATCACAATGTGGAGCAGAGAGCGTGTTTGTGAATCTGGCATGAGCAACGCATGTTGGGAATAGTGAAGATGGAGTGCCACGGGAGGGTTGTGGGACAGGTGGCAGAGAAGTGCTAGGGGCAGGGGGTGGTGTGGGTGCTGAGACACCAGACAATGTCATTTGATTCCAAACAATTAGTTTATTGGTCATTATAGAATGTCTGGTGCTTCCCGCTCCCTTCCCTTTTCCAACCATGATTCCCCTGTCCCTGACCCCTTCCCACTCTCAATCCATAATAAAGATCCATATCAGAATCAGGTTTATCATCACTCACATATGTTATGAGATTTTTCTTTTGTGACAGGAGTACTGTGCAATGCCTAAAATTACTACAGTACTATCCAAAAGTCTTAGGGCAATATATGTGCTAAGGAGTTTTACACGGTACTGTCTATTCTTTGCATTTATTTTTCAGAAATATAGAGTCCATGCTTTTGGCTGACACTCAGGTCCTTTGGTAATATCATCCTGTTTGCTTCCTCTGTTATGTGATTATAAGTTGGAAATGGTTTCACTTTAAGACAAAACATGCATTATTAGCTAAGGTTATGTACATGTTATGAATCTCGCTCTCTCTGTCTCTGTGTACATATATGCATATATACATATATTTCGTCAATCTCGGGTCCTCTACCAGAGGCCTGGGAACTTGAGGGTTTGTTACAGTATCCTTTGCTGTTCTTAGTAGTGTGCACTTCTGGACTGAGATCTTGGATGTTGTTCCCTGGATTTGTTGGATCCACTCTCCCAGCCCAGTGCTCCTGTTACCACTGGGATTACTCTGGCTTTAACTTTCCACATCCTTTCTAACTGCTCTTTCAAGCCCTGGCATTTCTCCAGCTTCTCATATTCTTTCTTCCTAATGTTACTGTCATTCAGTGTTGGTGCATCTATTACTATTGCTTTCTTTATTCCTTGTCCAGTATTACTAAGTCTGGTTGGTTGGCCAGCCAGTACGTGCTTATCAGTCTGTACTTGGAAGTCCCACAGGATCTTAGCTTTGTCATTCTTCACTATCTTCTCGGGTGTTTCCTATTTGGACTTGGGAGTGTCCAACCCATGCTCATGCAGATGTTCCTGTACACATTTCCTGTAACTTGGTTGTGCCGTTCAGTGTATGCTGTCCCTGCCTCCATTTTGCATCCTCCTACTATGTGTTGGATGGTTTCACTGGATTCCTTGGGCAGTCTGCATCTTGTCTGGTGTGATAGAACCCTGCTTCTATTGCCCTTGTGCTCAGCACCTGTTATTGTGCAACCATGAGCACCACCTCTGTAGTGTCCCTCAGCCCTGCCATATCCAGCCATTGGTAGGACTTCTTTATGTCAGCCACCTTGGATATCTGGCGATGGTACATCCCATGCAGTGGCCATCTTCCTGACATACTCATAGATATTTCACAATTCTTCCAGGACTATGGCCTTGATATTTCCAAGTCCCCATCCTCCCCTATTCTGGCGGGTGTATAGTCGCTTGACGTTGGACTTTGGATGGAATCCTCTGTGTTGTTAGTAGTTTCTGCGTCTTGATGTCAGCAGCTTCCGGTTCATTCCTTGGCCAGCACGCTATTGCAGCTGGGTACCTGATGATTGGTAGGGTGAATATGTTGTTGGTTCTGATCTTGCTCTTTCCATTAAGCTGGTTTTTTAGGACCTGTCTCACTCTTTAGAGATACTTGGATGTTGCAGCCTTACTTGAGTCTTCTCTGTGGCTTTCATGTACCTGCAGGATCCCCAGG
The DNA here is from genome assembly GCF_963921235.1 of Mobula hypostoma. Classification (NCBI taxonomy): domain Eukaryota; kingdom Metazoa; phylum Chordata; class Chondrichthyes; order Myliobatiformes; family Myliobatidae; genus Mobula; species Mobula hypostoma. The sequence goes on along the minus strand of NC_086099.1, from coordinate 71,329,226 downwards.
TATTTGTAGCTGTCCTGTACACCTGGTATGTGACCTTCAGGTAATTCAATTCCTTCAGTCTTAATGAGTTTGCCTCTTTTCACTACCATCCGGCTGCACTTTTCCGGTCCAAATGACATCCTGATGTCTCTGCTGTAGATCTTTGTCAGGTGGATTAGTGAGTCAATATCTCTTTTCACTTCTGGCATAAGCTTGATGTCATCCATGTACAGGAGGTGGCTGATGGTCACTGCACTCTCGAACCAGTATCCATATCCACTCTGAGATGATCTGGCTGGGGGCGGGGGGGGGTTCAAGCCTATGCAGAACAGCAGTGGGGATTGTGCATCACCCTGGTATATTCCACATCTGATGGTCATTTGTGCTAATTGGCTTTGAGTTAACTTCTAGCATTGTCCTCCAATGGCCTATTGAGTTCTTGATGAAGGTCCTTAGTGTCTTGTTGAACTTGTGCAGGGACAGGCATTCCTGGATCCATGTGTGAGGCATTGAGTCATAAGCTTTCTGGTAGTCAATCCAGGTTGTGCTTAGGTTGGTTTGCCAGTGTCGTCCATTTATGGTTTGTTCTAGTAGCCAATTTCTCACAAGGTGGTCCTGGTTCCCCAACCATTGGTGTGGACCTTGTTAATCTGTGTGACTTTATATAATATAGAGAGAGATATCTTGTGTTAAGTTCTAAGTGTTGTCATGTCTTTCATCCTTCATTGTTAGGTCGCATCTGGAATCTCCAGTTGGCGGATGGTTTCCCTCCATGCCGCTCTGTCCCGACACTTGTCCACAACATCCCTAGTCTTGTCCAGCTTGGTCCAATCCTTGATGTTATCCAGCCACGTTGTTCTTTGCCTTCCTCTTCCTTCCTTTCCCTCCACCTTTCCATGTAGCAAGTCCGACAAGATGTTATCTCTCAGTGTAACGTGTCCACTATAAGTGACTTTTAACTTCATAATCTTCTCCAGCAGTATCTGTGGTCTATCAACTTCAGACAAAACCCTCTCATTTGAACCTTTCTGTACCCACTTGATCTTCAACATTCGTCGATAGCACCACATTTCATCCTTACATTATTTTAAAGTAATTTTGTTAAAATTCAATGCAGCTTAAAACCAAAAGAGAGAATGGAAAATGCTCTGTTTAAAAGTGTCAATATATTTGTTGGGAACGAATCAATAGGTAATTATGTCAACCTGGTCTTCCTGTTAAAGCACTTCACACATCTGGTCTACAACTATAGACCATTTCCTGGTTTCTTTTCATCTCATCCCAAAGTCCACTTGTGTTTCATGTTTTGCGTTGTTAATCACTAATGAGAAGATTTGCAGATTTTGGAAATCAAAGTAACACACACAAAATGCTGAAGGAACTCAGCAGGCCAGGCAGAATCTATGGAAATGAGTAAACAGTCGATGTTTCGGACGAAGACCAGGACAGGTACTCCAGCATTTTGTGTATTTGGCTTGAAACGTCGATTGTACCTCTTCCTAGAGATGCTGCCTGGCCTGCTGCATTCACCAGCAACTTTGATGTGTGTTGCTTGAATTTCCAGCATCTGCAGAATTCCTGTTGTTTGGGATTTTGTGTGTATTACTTGCATTGTTAATGTTCCTTGTACTTTGTCTACAGACGTTTCAGAGTCTTTCCTCATTAATAGATCTGTGCAAACAGCTTATCTCAAAAGGGCCAGAAGGTCACAATATGGTGAAATCAAATTATGATGGTGAAATCAACATATGATAGTGAAATCAGTTTTCCTAAAAGTGTAGAATAAGTTTATAGTAGTTATAATTTGTCGATACATACTGATGGTTGGAGAACATCCAGAGGAGATTCGAGAGAATGATCACAAGAATGAAAGGGTTAATGTATGAGGAACGTTTGATGGCTCACAGCCTGTACTCACTGGAAGAAGAATGAGGAGGGATCTCATTGAAATCTTTTGAATATTGAATGGCCTAGACGTGGAGAGGATGTTTCGTACAGTGTGGAAGTCTAGGACCAGAGGGTACACCCTCAGAATACAAGGACGTCCCTTTACAATAGAGATGAGAAGGAACTTCTTTTGCCAGAGGGTGATGACTCTGTAGAATTTATTGCCACAGATGGCAATGGAGGCCAAGTCATTGGTTATATTCAAATAGAGGTTGATAGGTTCTTGATTAGTAAGAGCATCAAAGGTTATGTGGAGTAGGCAGAAGAATGGGTTGAGAGGGATAATAAATCAGCCATGATTGAATGGCAGAGCAGACTCAATGGGCTGAATGGTATATTTCTGCTCCCTGAAGTTTGTATAGGGGAACACTTGGCATTTAGTGATCATAATGCTATTAGTTTCAAAGTAAATTTGGAAAAAGAGCAGCAGGATGAGATTCTGAATTGGAGAAAAGCCAATTTTGATGGTATCAGAAAGGATCTGGCAAGTGTGGATTGGGACAAACCGGCAAAGGTGTACTTGGTAAGTGGGAGGCGTTCAAAAGTGAAATTTTGAGAGTATGAAGTTTGTATGTGCCTATCTGAATAAACGATATCATGTATAGGGAATCTTGGTTTTCAAGAGATATTGAGGCCCTGGTTAAGAAAAATAAAGGAGGTGCATAGTAATATTAGTAGGGAGGGACAAATGAGGTATTTGTGGTGTAAAAGTAATGCAAGAGAACACTTAAGAAAGAAATCAGGAGGGTTAAAAGAAGACATGAGGTTGCCCTAGCAGAGAAGGTGAAGGAGAATCAGAAAGGATTCTGCAAGTATGTTAAGAACAGAACAATTGCAAGGGACAAAATTGTAAAAGGGAATAAACCAGGAAATTATAGCTTGACATAAGTAGTGGGAAAGTTGTTGAAAGATATTCTAAGTGACAAGATTTATGACTATTTGGATAGATATGAACTGATTCGGGATAGTCAGCCTGGTTTTCTGCTTGGTAGTTTGTGTTTATTTAGCCTTTGAGTTTTTGAGGAAGTTACCAGGAAAGTTGATGAAGACGAGACAGTGGGTGTTGTCTATATGCACAAGACATATATGTAAGGCATTTGACAAGGTCCCCCATGGTCGGTTGGTCAAGAAGGCTCAGTCGCTTTGCACTCAAGATGAGGTAATAAATTGGATTAGACAACACACATGCTTGAAATTCCAGCATCAGCAGATGTCCTCATGTTTGCGTTTTTATATTGGATTAGACATTGGCTTTGTGGGAGAAGCCAGAAGCCGTTGCCTCTCTGACTGGAAGCCTGTGTCTGTGGGCATGTCACAGGGATTGGTGCTGGATCCGTTGTTTGACATTTGGATCAATGGTCTGGATGATAACCTGGTTAACTGGATCAGCAAATTTGCAGATGACACCAAGATTGGGGGTGTAGTGGACCACAAGGATGACTATCAGAGCTTGCAGTGGGAATTTTCCAGTTGGAAAATTAAGACGAAAAATGGCAGATAGAATTTTAATGCAGACAAGTGTGAGGAGTTGCACTTCAGTAGGACCAACCAGGGTAAGTCTTGTACAGTGAGCAGTAGGGCACTGAGGAGTGCGGTAAAGCAAAGGGATCTGGGAATACAGGTCCATAATTCATTGAAAGTGATGTCACAGATAGGATCATTAAAAAAGCTTTTGGCACCTTGGCCTTCATAAATCAAAGTAGTGAATAAAGGAGACGGGATGTTACATTGAAGTTGAGGCTTAATTTTGAGTCTTGTGTACAGTTTTGGTTGCCTACCTACAGGATGTTGCCGGGACTGGAGGACCTGAGTAATGATGAAAGATTGAATAGGTTAGGACTTCATTCCTTGGAATGTTGAAGATTGAGGGAAGATTTGATGGAGGCATACTGTCATGTACCCCGTGGCCGGTTAAAGAACCAGCAGAAATGGAAAACACTCAGACTTCCGCCTGCGGCTCGATGGAGTAATACATAAATTTTGCGGCTGCCTTTAATTCCTCCTTTTCCCCAGTTTAAACCTTGAATTTTTACCTTTTATTTCTCGGCTCTTAGAGGGAAATAGTTGTCATCATGTCATATCCTTTAAGAAGTGGAAAATTGCCTTTTGAATCCAGCAATGAAAAGGGAAAAACTCTGAAAGAAAAATCGGAAGATACGCCTGTCTGGGCTGAGCGTTTGGAACGTGCGTTGATGGGTCGCGACAACAAAATAGAGAATAACACTTCTGAGTTGAAGTCGTTCCGACAGAGTTTTCAGACTATTGAGGAAAATATTATTTCCTTGAGTACTGAGTTTAAAGAATAAAGAATCAAAACATCAGATTGTGCATATTTCAACCCGCTTGGAACAGGCTTAACGTAAAATTGTCGAATTAGAGAAGTCTAGTCGAAATAATATACGAATTATCGGACTCAAGGAAGGTTCTGAGAGTGGGAATTTATTGGACTAGTTTGCCAATTTGTTTCAATCTTTGTTTCCGGATATTCTACCTCAACCTCCTGATATTGAAAGAGCTCATAGAATTTTAATATCGAATTCTCAGACCTCAGGTAAATCTCGCCCTATTTTGGTCAACTTTCTTCGCTTTAAAGTTAAAGACCAAATCATAAAATGTGCAAGGAAACAGAGTTTTAAAATTTATCGGTTCTGAGATCCGTTTTTACGAAGATTATCCACGGGAAATTATGGAACAGCGGATCAAATTTGCCCCAGCGATGAAAACTGCTTATGAAAAGGGACTTTTCCCATCGCTTCGCTATCCCGCAAGATTAAAATTATTTCCTAAAGATTCTACACCTCGTGTGTTTTCAGATTCCCAAGCAGCATTGGACATGTTAACTCTATCATGGAGTCGGCTGACGCATGATTTGGGTTGCTGAATAATTTTCTAAAAGAAAACAGGCTTTGAAGATTTTTGATATGCTGAAGATTTCCTTTGACCGATGAACTATTTAAAGAAGAGGTGAATTTCTTGGTTTGACTAATAAATGACTTCTTTGAAGTCTATTTGGTATATGGAGTGAAGTAACACAGTGGACAGATTATTAACTGGTTTGATTATCTGCTTCTTTCTTCCTTTTACTAATTAAGTGATAGCTTTCATAGTTTATATAGACTCTTTCTTATATAGTGAGGAGTGTTTAGAATAGATAATTAGCTTTAGTTTTAAGCTAAAGGAATAATGGTGTCTTGTTCTTGTTTGAGAATGTACTGTTTAGGTTTAATAGCGTCGTTTTGACGCCTTTGGAGACTGTTTTTGCATTCCTAGTTTATTTTCAATGATTAACTATAAACATCTTTTTTCTGTTTCTCTGCCGAGCTTTCTTATCTTAGAGTTATGTGATTTCTTTGTAAAGGGGAGGGGGGAATTGGGAGAAAAACTTTTAAATCACTATTTATATTGAGCTGCATGCGGAGTTCTGCTTTTTTCTTTGGGGAAGCATTTCGGCTTTTCCTTCCTTTTTGCCGGATTTCTACCTTTTGGGATGAGGAGAGGATTTGTTTTTTTTTGCATTTTGGGGTTTATTATAACATTTCTTTTTCAGGTTTTTTCTCATTATGGAGCTTAGGAGCATGCGTGTTTTCTATATGGTTATATTCATCACCGCCATCTTTGATTAGCCCACGATGGTATGCGTGTATTTTCGTGTTTAAAACAATATTCTATGGTTATTAAACAGATAAATGTTATTAGTTGGAATGTACGTGGCTGGAATAACCCTATTAAGTGAAAGAAGACTTAAAATTATTAACCGATTCCAGCCCGATATAATTTTTGTTCAAGAAACACATATCGGAATGGGCGATCCAAATAGATTTTTTAAAACGTGGAAGGGCCTTCAATATCATTCTACTTGTCAAAATAAAACAAAGGGAACATTTATTTTTATTAAAGCTTATATTTTTATCCAAGAAGATATCGTGTCAGATATTAATGGTAGATTTTTAATTATTTAAGGAACAATCTGTAATAGAAAAATTGTCTTGGTTAATCTATATGGACCTAATGTAGATGATCCTTTTTTTAAAAAATGTGTTTGGTTTATTACCAGACTTAAATGAATATATGCTGCTGATTGGAGGTGACTTCAACTGTTGTTTAAACCCTTTGATTGACAAGAGTTCAACCAATCAACAGCTTCCGAGTGGTTCGGCATCACTTATTATTTCCTTTTTATTTGATTATGGTTTGATAGAAATCTGGAGAAATCTACATCCTAATGATAGAGATTATTCTTTTTATTCACATGTCCATAAAAAATACTCGTGAATTGATTATTTTATAGCTGAAATTCCGATTTTTGTCCAAAGTCCAGAAATGTGAATATGATGCTATTGCTGTCTCGGATCATGCATCTTTAAGCTTAACTTTTGAAATGAATGATGTTAGCGATGTAAACTTGCGTTGGCGTTTTCCAGAAAACTTATTACAAAGTTTGGACTTTGTCAAATTTATAGAGACTCAAATAAAAGATTTTTTAATATTACAGAAGATGAAAATTGATTATATGGGATACATTTAAAGCGTATTTGCAAGGTCAGATAATCTCCTATTTGGCTAAGCTTAAGAAACAGACAAAAATAGAGTTAGATAGGATTTCAAAACAAATTAAAGACCTGGATAACACTTATGCAATTTCTCCTAATATTGACTTATTTAAACAAAGGGTTGAACTTCAATCACAATGTAATTTATTATTAACTTATCCTATTGAAAGAAGTTTGCTTAAATTAAAAAGTCAATTTTATGTGTTTGGAGATGAAAGTAATAAGCTATTAGCATCCCAACTAAAAGCAGTTAAAGCTAAAAGACAAATTTTAAAAATTCGTAAGGGAGATGGTAGTTTAGCTTGTAACTATAAAGATATTAATAAAATTTTTCAAGACTATTACAGTGAACTTTAGAAGTCTCAGTTTCCAGTTGATCCTTCTAAAATGAATGCCTTTTTACAAAAGATTGATTTTCCTAGAATATCTGTTGAAGATCAACAAATTCTTGATACTCCTTTTACTGAAAGAGAAATTCAGAAAGCTATTTTTTCAATGCAATCTGGTAAAGCTCCTGGACTAGATGGTTTTTGGGCAGGATTTTATAAAAAATTTGAAAATTTGCTTACTCCTTATAGAAATGTTTAAAGATTCTTTTTTGTTAGGAGAGTTACCTTCTACATTTTATGAAGCTTCTATTTCTTTAATTCTTAAGAAAGATAAAGACCCTACAGATTGTGCTTCATATAGACTTATCTCATTATTAAATGTAGATGCCAAAGTTCTTTTAAAAATAATGGCTAATCGGTTGGAGAATATACTAGCTAAAATTATTTCTCAGGACCAAACAGGTTTTATAAAAGGCCGTTATTCTTTTTCTAATACTCGGAGACTGTTAAATGTTATATACTCGTCCCCCTCGAACTCCCCAATGTGTTGTTTCTCTTGATGCTGAAAAGGCATTTGATGGAGTTGAATGGAAATGTTTATTGAACGTTTTAGAGAAATTTAGCTTTGGTTCTAATTCTAATGAGTGGATTAGAATGATATATAAAAGCCCTATTGCCACTGTAATTAATAACTGTAGATCCCCCTTTTTTCGACTTTCGTGGGGTACGAGACAAGGATGTCTGTTAAGTCCTTTAATTTGGTGCTGGAACCTTTGGCTATTGCACTTTGTGAGGCTAAGGATATTCAAGGAATTTCCATAAATGGGATTATTCAAAAGATTTCCCTTTATGCTGATGATCTCTTAGTTTATATTTCGAATCCTGAAGAATCCATTCCTAATTTATTGAAATTATTAAATGAATTTGGAAAGTTTTCAGGATATAAATTAAACCTGCATAAAAGTGAATTACTTCCTTTAAATGATTCTGCTTTTATATATGATGATATTCCTTTTAAAGTTATGGATTCTCTTAAATACTTGGGTATTATCATCACTAAAAATTATGGAGACCTTTATAGAGCTAATTTAGTTCCTTTAGTGGATTTTATGAAGCAATTATTTTCTAGATGGAATCCTCTTACACTTTCATTAGTTGGTCGAATTCATGCAGTTAAAATGATGATCTTACCAACATTTTTATGTATTTCAAAATATTCCTTTTTTTTTAACTAAGAAGTTTTTTGATCAGGTTGACTCTATTATTTCATCTTTTGTTTGGAATAATCAAAGACCAAGAATTGGAAAATGTCATTTACAAAAATTAAAGGATGGAGGTCTTGCTTTGCCTAATTTAATAATGTATTATTGGGCGCTATGCGTGTTCTTGGTTATATTGGACCAATAAAAATGAACGTCCACCATGGGTTGACTTGGAATTGAAAGCTGTGAAACAATTTTATTTAAGTTCGTTATTAGGAGCTTCTTTACCTGTACAACTAGCCAAATTTTCTATTTTAAATATTAATCCTATGATTAAGCAGTCATTACTAATTTGGAACCAGTTTCGTAAGTTTTTTTAATCTTAAAAAATTTAACCTTCTTAGTTTAATTTATCAAAACTATTTATTTAAACCTTCACTTAGTGATCCTACCTTTTCTCTTTGGAGGAATAAAGGAATTTATTCTTTTATGGATTTGTTTCAAGAAGGCCGATTGATGTCCTTTGAGAAATTAGTAACTAAATTCATCATCATAGGCATCCGTTAGTCTCGTGAGACCATGGATTTGCGCCTTGGAAGGTTTCCAGGGCGCAGGCCTGGGCAGGGTTGTATGGAAGACCGGCAGTTGCCCATGCTGCAAGTCTCCCCTCTCCACGCCACCGATGTTGTCCAAGGGAAAGGCACTAGTGCCGATACAGCTTGGCACCAGTATCGTCGCAGAGCAATGTGTGGTTAAGTGCCTTGCTCAAGGACACAATGCGCTGCCTCAGCTGAGGCTCGAACTAGCGACCTTCAGATCACTAGACCAACGCCCTAACCACTTGGCCACGTGCCAACACGTAACTATGTACTCTCTTTCATACTCACACTTTTTGCAATGTCTTCAGGTCAGACATTTTTACAAGAAGATTTAAGTAATTTTCCATATATACAAGATTCTGACCTGTTAGACACTATTTTAAAAATCAACCCTTTAGTGAAAGGTTTTATTGGGAAAATTTATAATTTACTATTACAACAGGATAATTATCCTCTACTTAAGATTAAGGAAGATTGGGAAAGAGAGCTTAACGTGACCTTGATAACAGAGGATTGGTTGCGAATTTTGAAGTTGGTTAACTCTTCTTCGAGTTGCGCCATTCTTTGATTCAATTTAAAATTGTATATCGTTATTATTTGACAAAGGAGAGACTGTCTAAAATGTTTCCTAATGTTAATAGTCAGTGTGGTAGATGTAAAACTGAGATAGCTACATTGACACATATGTTTTGGTCGTGTTCTGTACTGAAACAGTTTTGGAAATCTATTTTTTCTACAATTTCTAAAGCTTTAAAAATTAGTTTACAACCTAATAAATTGCTAGTTTTGTTTGGTATAATTCCTCAATATATTCATGGTATTTCGATATCAGGCCAATATGTAATTGCATTTGTTACATTATTGGCTGGAAGGGCTATTTTATTAAAATGGAAAGATGCTTCTGCTCCCTCGTTGATACAATGGTTCTCTCAGATGATGTTATGTCTTAGTTTGGAAAAAATCAGAAGTCAAACTTTTGATCCTCGATTTGACTTTGAGAAAAGGTGGGGCTCTTTTGCCTGCTACTATCATTTGATTTGATTTAATTAAGATGGTTCCCTTCTGATTCTTGGGTAAATGGATTTGGTTGGTGGATTGATGTCTTTTTTTTTATATAGAAACTTGTATGGCGTATAGCTCCGGGTTTATGCTCCAGCTGGTTTTTTTCCTTTTTTTTTGTTTGTTAGTCGGGGTTTTTTTGTTTTAGTTAGTAGGAGTTCTTTTTTCCTTCTTTCTTTTTTCAAAAAAATATAGCTTTAACATTTTGTTTTAATTATTATTATTCATATACTGTTTAGTTTGGTTAATAGTTTGACTCTTATTATACTTATTGATATATTGATTTGATTATTTTAATGTATTTTTCTTGTCAATTTTCAATAATTAATAAAAAGATTTAAAATGAAATGAAAACACTGGAGTCCAGTATTGCTATTAACTAATGGTATTTATTAGTAACTACGCAATACAGTAATATAAATGCAGATAAATCAAACAGGTTAGCAATGATTATATGTAAGTATGTGTGGAAATATATGAAAACCAAGCTTCAAGTTGGGGGGGTAAATAGATAGTCTTACGATGATGAGTAAAGTTCAGTTCAGTTCGTGGTATTGAGTTGAGTAGTGATGGGGGAGGGGGGGAGAGAGAGAGAGAGAGAGGAAGATTTGAGTTTTCAGGTGAGCTGACACTGTCAATCTTCCCGTTGTCCTCTGAAATCCTTTCGAAGTTACCACAACAAAGGGGACCACAACAAAGGGGACTGTTCTTTTGTGGAGGAATTATCAACCCAGGCGAGGGTTGGACAAACAAATAACTCCCCACCGGTCACACCCTTTTCACACTGCGAGAACCACTGATCAATCTGCCTGATCAATCCTCCAAAAACCCACCTTTTCTGTGGGCACAACAAAGCTCATTCAGTGTCCAAAACCATGTGTCTGTAGGTCTATCATCTGACCTTCTATTTATCTCACCGTGCTGAATACCAATTGTCTCTCAAACAGCTCCTCCCTTCTCTCTCTGTAAGAATTTCCAAGCAGGCAGCGTCCTTGTAGAAAGTATAAACATGCTGTGAGCAGTCTTCGCCTCTCTCGCGCTCCAAAAGCACAGTTCATAGGGGTAATTCAGGACCCCATCACAGTACAAAATTATGAGGGGTATAAACAGGGTAAGAACATGCAGGCTTTTTCCACTGAGATTGAGTGGGACTACAACTAGAGGTCATGGATTAAGGATGAAAGGTGAAAAGTTTAAGGAGAACATGAGGGGAAACTACTTCACTCAGGATGGAACAACTTGCCAGCACAAGTGGTGCATGTGAGCTCAATTTCAACGTTTAAGAGAAGTTTGGGTAGGTACATGAATGGCAGGGGTATAGAGGGCTATGGTCCTCATGTAGGTCAATGGGACTAGGCAGTTTAAATGGTTTGGCATGGACTAGATGGAGTGAAGGGCCTGTTTCTATGCTGTACATTTCTATGACTCCATATCTTATGGTCTTATCATTAAGATTAGGTCAGATGCAGCTAGTAAGAGTGTTTATATATTCCAAGAGAAAGGTTAGTGTATGCAAATGAAGAGAAACACAGCTACAGAAGAGTAAAGCAGGAGGAAACATCAAGGGGGAAACAACTTCAAATGAATTTAATGATCTACTTTCAGCAGTATTAAAGTATGGAGATTGGAAATATAGTAAATGCACTCAGAAGTCAGCGAGAGATTTGTATGGTCATATGAATTTGGTTGCAATTCCAGCTACAGCTTAAAAAAATCTGAACTGTTGTCAAGCATGTTTAGTAACATTATCTGTATGTTTAAGTGGAGTTAATTCCATGTAGAATTAACTAATTTTTAGGTTGAATAAAGTTTTAGCAGCCATATGCTAGAATGTATAATTTACTAAAAGAAATTTGGGCTCTGGATATAGCTAGCCCATTGGAACAAATACGCATACCTATTAATTAATTTTTATTTTCTTCCAGGGTTTGTGTCGGTATCTGGAAAAATCCTTTTCAGATGTGAAAGACCGAGGTGTCGTGATTGGTTTTGATGCACGTGCTCACCCTCCCAGTGGAAGCAGCAGTCAAAGGTGAAGTTGAGGAATGAGTTAATGTTCTGTGTATTTTGTAATTTTCTATACAAATTGTGTGCAAGAAAATAGCTTATTTTGAAAGGACCTACTCAGTTTATGTAGTGAAATGTACCAGATTGAAGAGAGAAGTTAACTAGGCTCCTGAATCTCTGTAAATGAAAATCTTTGTAAATATAAGAGAAGGACGACCTGACCTGTTTCAATATAGACTAAGAAGGGAAGCACCCAGCCTTGTTGAATTTGATATTGGATTTGGAAGGCTGCAATGAGCTTTGTTGCTCAAACATACAATCAGCCTCACTAACAGAGTGATCAGAATGGCACTGGGAGATGGTGTTAGAAAGACAGGCAACAGAGAGCTCAAGTCACCATTGCTGACTGAATGCTGGTGCTCAGCAACTTCACTTGATAGGGTTGTTTGTATCGTGTCTCCTGTGCTTGCGTTGGATTGTGTCAAAAGAAGGGGAATGGTTGGTGAAGATGGAAGAACAAGTAAGGAAGTATGAAGAAAATGGTTCCTTCAAAATGCCAGAGAAGGAGCGGAGAGAATGTGTGGAATTGGTGGAATCTTGTTGGCACTGGTGGAAATTACAAACGATGAAAGGCTGATCTGTTGAAAGCACAGACTAGTGGGTGAGAGGATGAGCAGCATAGAAACGTTGTCCTTGCTCTGTCAAGGTGGAAAGAAGGTGAGTGAAGTACAGGAAAAAGAATAGTCATGAGATTAGTTAACTTTGCAGAATAGAAACCACAGTTCGGGAAGAAAGAAAGCACCTTGGAGGTGCCAACGTGGAAAATCTCATTATTGGTGCAAGTGCAATGACGACAGATGAAGGTGAATCTGTGAGAAGGGAATAAGGTCCTTACAGGAGACGGTGGGAGGAAATATAGTCAAGATAGCTGTGGCCATCTAGAGGCTTGTAATAATATTTGTCGGTAGCTTATTCTGTAAGATGGCGACAGAGAGATCCAAATAGGGAAGTTAAGAGATGGAACATGTGAGAACAATGCGGAAATAAATAATGCAATTTTAGAACTGAATGAGTGCAGAAAGCCTCAGTGACACCATGGATTAGAAAAAGAGTTCAGGGCGGGAGCCCTGAGCAGAAGTAAAGCAGTAAGCTTTAAATGTATCTCGCTAAAGGCATGCATAGCTTGTGCTCATGCAAGTTTCTATCGCCAAACCTTTCAATGTGAAGAAAGTGAATACAATGGAATGGAAACAGAAGCAGTTTCGTGTGTTCAGCGAGTTAAATGACTGTGCTGGTACAAGGGAAATGTTCCAAGGACATCATTGCGGTGTGGGATAGAGATATGGAGGGATTGTACCTTCACGATCAAGGAATAGGAAGCTGGCAAAGTGGCAATCCATGAACAAATAATTCCTTTTTCTAGACTATTTACTTATTTTGTAATTTTTATTAACTTTGTCTTTGCACTGTACTGCTACCACAGAGCAACAAATTTCATGTCACATAAGACAGTGATAATAAACCTGATTCTGAAATTGCAGGTGTTGTGAGTGTAAGTAGGAAGGAATTGACACCATCCTTTCTCCCCTTGTTCAAGGCAGGAAGCAAGAGGTTTTGAGAAGCAAGTGTAGGCCAAAACAATGGGTCCACTGGGACAGATGTGCTTGTGCATCACAGGCAGGTGGTTAAAATGATATAACAAGGCTTATTGTAAGCTTGAGGAACAGCACTTCATTTTCTGTCTGGGCAAATTACAGCATTTCAGACTCAGTGCTTTCATGTAACATTTAAGGTAACATGCTTTCATGCTGGACCTGTAGACAGGCCCTGCAATTTGTCCCCTTTTCTTATTGTTTCCCATGGATAAAACCGTAGCTTCACTATTATTCATGACGAGGGAGGTCTCCTTTGTTTTGCCCATCAATCCCCGCCCTCCCCCCCCCCACACACGCACACACTTCAATGCAACTGAAAGCTAACATATTTTCACCCTTTCTCACTTCTGTTGAAAGGTCTTTGGCTAACCTTTGCTCTTTCCAGAGATGTGTCTGACTTGCTGAGTCTTTCAGATCTCCAGCATCTGCAGTGTTTTTGATTTTGCGGCTGGAAAATTGCTGGCAGGGAATGGCTAGTAAGTGCATGGAGTCCTCACATTTTAGGTTTTTCACACATTTGATTGAGAAAATAGTGTGGTTAATAATTTTTTTGTTGAACCTATTTAGTAAAATGTTGTCCAGTCCAATTATCTAAATTGCTTACTATTGAAGCTTCCACAATTAATAAAATGACCTTTTTTGTAAGCACTTTTTGTGTTGATGCAAAGCGCTGGAATGAGTTGAGCAAGAGAGTCCTCCTCCTTTCCATTCCTGATGAACGGGCTTGGCCTGAATTGTCGACTCTTTATTCCTCTTCATAGATGCTGCCTGAACTGTTGAGTTCCTCCAGCGTTTTTTGTGTGACTCTCTGGACTTCTAGCATCTGCAGAATCTCTTGTGTTTATGAAATGACCATTGTGCAGGCTTTTGAATCTTCTCATTAAAGTTGAGCAAGAGAGTGTCTTGTCTATGCGACTCCCTTGCCCACTCATCCCTCCTGTGACCTCCCTGCTGTCACTTTTTCTTGCAAGTGGGTCAAGTGCTACACCTGCCCCTACACTTCCTCCCTGACCACTATTCAGAGCCCCAAACAGTACTTCCAAATGAGATGACACTTCACCTGTGAGTCTGTTGGGGTCGTCTACTATATCCGATGTGGCCTCCTCGATGTCGATGATAGCCATCGTAGATTGGGCGATTGCTCTGTCAAGCACATTCACTCTGTCTGCCACAAAAGGCATGTTTTCCTGGTGACCACCGATTTTAATTCTACTTCCCATTCCATTCAGACATGTTGGTCCTTGGCCGCCTCTACTGCCACGGTGAGGCCATTCAAGTTGGAGGAGTAACACCTCGTATTCTGTCTGAATTGCCTCCAACATGACGGCATGAGCATCGATTTCTTTAACTTGCCATAATTTCTCCTCCTTCCCTTCTTTCTTTAGCAATTCCCTATTATGGTTACTGTCTCACCTCTATCTTCTCCTTACCACCCTCCAGTTCCCCCCCCTTCCCTTTCTCCCATGATTCACACTCCTCTTCTATCAGATTCCTCCCTTATCCCTTTACCTCTTCCACCTATCACCACCCAGGCTCGCACTTCATCCCCCCCCATCCCTCACTCACCCACCCAACTTCCTCTTCACCTGGTTTCACCCATCACTTGCCAACTTGTACTCCTCTCCTCCCCTCCCCCCACCTTCTTATTCTGGCTTCTTCCCCCTCCTTTCCATTCCTGATGAATGGGCTTGGCCTGAAATGTCGACTCTTTATTCCTCTTCATAGATGCTGCCTGACCTGTTGAGTTCCTCCAGCATTTTTTGTGTGACGCTCTGGACTTCTAGCATCTGCAGAATCTCTTGTGTTTATGAAATGACCATTGTGCAGGTTTTTGAATCTTCTCATTAAAGTTAGCATTAATCAAATGTTTTCCTTTTTTAATTTTAAAGTTAACTTATTTCTGTGTTTTTTTTTTCAGATTTGCCCGATTTGCTGCCACTGTTCTGATTAGCCAGGGTATTCCTGTGTATCTTTTCTCTCAGATTACTCCAACACCATTTGTGGTATGTGTTCACCAATTCATGTATGTTAAATGTATAGGTGTCTTGTCTATATGACACTGCTACACTGATTTCTTCTCTCTGCATTTAAATTGCATTTAAATTATAATAGTTATTATTTTCTTTGTAGCATGGTTTTTCCATCTGTTGGGGTTGGTACGAAGGCATGTTAGGGACATTTAAGAGACTCTTAGATAGCCAAATGGATGAAAGAAAAATAAAGGAATATGTGGGAGGTAAGGGTTAAATTGATCTTGGAGTAGGTTAAAGGAACGGCACAACATCATGGCTTGTACTGTGGTATGTTCATCCTCGGATACAGAGGTGTTATGCTTAAAGGTTTCAGTGAATGGAAAGGGCGTAATAAGAGATTGATCATTGGAGGTTGAGTATTGAATTAACGAATTGGAAAAGATAAGAGTGGGGTTGATCTCTCGGATATTGGAAGTAAATGTGAACAATAGAATGGATAAGTGGCTGAACAAATTTTGTTACTGTTACAGCAGGGGGTCACATACACTAAACCAATGCAGATTTAAAGGTGAAACATGTGGAAAAAATGCAACAAAGTAGGACATGTACAAAGAGTATGTTGGCCAGACAAAAATAAATGGATTGCAAAGGGAAAAAGAGAACAAGTAAAGTTGCAGTTTTAAAAAGAGCAGTAATCTGCATGCTGTTGTTGAAAAATCTGATAATGATGAGAGTGGCAGAAGAATGAGTAGCCTTGAGAGTTACAATGTGAAAACTGACATGAAATAAGCAATATGACTTACACTGGAAGTGAACGGCCAGTGAGCTAGATCACATGGAGGGTGGTGGAATTCTTTCCAAGTTTGAGTGCATTGGAGCCCATGGGCAACACCCACAATCCCAGTAGCCAGGAAGAATGGGTCTGTCAGGATCTGTGAAGCTTTTAAGGTCACCATCAACACAGTACCGTAAGTAGATCAATAACCTCTGCCCAGGGTAGAGTATGTCTTTGCAAACCTTTCTGGAGGGAAACACTTAAGCAAAGTGGACTTCGCTGAGTTCTGCCTGTGGATGGAGATGAAAGAGGAGTCCAAAGTGTTTCTCACCATGAACACTCAAAGGGCTTTATCAATATAATCGGCTTATTTTTAGAGTAGTATCTGCACCTGTAGTCCGGCAGAAAGCTGTGGAGTGGAGCAAGTGCTGCAAGGCTGCTCAGGCACTTAGTATCATCTGAGTGACAACATTGTTACTGATGAGGATAACAAGAAACATCTTCAAAATCTCAAGACAGTGTTAAAAAGTTTAGAAGATTTTGGGCTCAGAGCGTGACATGTCAAGTGTAAATTCTTTAAACCAAGCATCACTTAATGTGGGCACAAGAATTACACAATGGTGCTGAGAAAATTGAAACAGTGGTAGATACCCCAAGGCCAAAGAATGCGACGACAGTTGTGTTTTCCTTTTTAGGGTTTACCATTTACTATAGTAGAACACACTGCACTAACACTGAATCAGAAGTTCACTAATTTCCACTTTGCATATTGCAATGCAGCACCCTCCATACCAACAACTCACCAGCTATGCTGTTCGCGGGTTGTCCCTTGTGCTCTCACTTGGATCTCCTCAAACTCAATTTCAGAAAGAGTATGCAGGACAAACAGCTGAGACAAATTGAGGGCTCCTCAAGCAAGGAGGTCCGATGTTTCACTCCTGGACAAGCAGTCTTGGCGATGGTCTGCAGAGGTGAGCAAAAGTAGGTACCTGACCAGACTAAGGACAGAACTGGACCACTCTCTTACGAAGTAGAGATTTCGTCTGATGTCATCTGGAGACAACACATCGATCAGTTGAACAGAACAGTCAATTGTTTGAGAGTAAGAGTATCCAGAGCTGTCAGAACCATTCCTGCAGTCTCATAGTCAGCTCCTACAATCATCACGCAGGAGGTCCCAGAAGCTGAGGTAGTTTCATAGCCACAAATCTCACCTGCCATGCAGTGATTCCACCCCCAACCCCACCCCCCCAGCCTGGTCAGGAAAAACATTATCCCACAAGGTAATAGCTAGGTAGAGAGGAGTGTAGAGAATTCAATATTTCTGTCCTATTTGAGTAATATTGTAAACATATGGTTTGATTAAGCATCACACATCAAAGTTGCTGGTGAACGCAGCAGGCCAAGCAGCATCTGTAGGAAGAGGTGCAGTTGAAGTTTCAGGCCGAGACCCTTCGTCAGGACTAACTGAAGGAAGAGTGAGTAAGGGATTTGAAAGTAGGAGGGGGAGGGGGAGATCCAAAATGATAGGAGAAGACAGGAGGGGGAGGGATGGAGCCAAGAGCTGGACAGGTGATAGGCAAAAGAGGATACGAGAGGATCATGGAACAGGAGGTCCGGGAAGAAAGACGGGGGGGGGACCCAGAGGATGGGCAAGAGGTATATTCAGAGGGACAGAGGGTAAAAAAGGAGAGAAAGAATGTGTGTATAAAAATAAGTAACAGATGGGGTACGAGGGGGAGGTGGGGCCTAGAGGAAGTTAGAGAAGTCGATGTTCATGCCATCAGGTTGGAGGCTACCCAGACGGAATATAAGGTGTTGTTCCTCCAATCTGAGTGTGGCTTCATCTTTACAGTAGAGGAGGCCGTGGATAGACATGTCAGAATGGGAATGGGATGTGGAATTAAAATGTGTGGCCACTGGGAGATCCTGCTTTCTCTGGCGGACAGAGCGTAGATGTTCAGCAAAGCGGTCTCCCAGTCTGCGTCGGGTCTCGCCAATATATAAAAGGCCACATCGGGAGCACCGGACGCAGTATATCACCCCAGTCGACTCACAGGTGAAGTGTTGCCTCACCTGGAAGGACTGTTTGGGGCCCTGAATGGTGGTAAGGGAGGAAGTGTAAGGGCATGTGTAGCACTTGTTCCGTTTACACGGATCAGTGCCAGGAGGGAGATCAGTGGGGAGGGATGGGGGGGACGAATGGACAAGGGAGTTGTGTAGGGAGCGATCCCTGCGGAATGCAGAGAGAGGGGGGGAGGGGAAGGTGTGCTTAGTGGTGGGATCCCGTTGGAGGTGGCGGAAGTTACGAAGAATAATATGTTGGACCCGGAGGCTGGTGGGGTGGTAGGTGAGGACCAGGGGAACCCTATTCCTAGTGGGGTGGCAGGAGGATGGAGTGAGAGCAGATGTACGTGAAATGGGGGAGATGCGTTTAAGAGCAGAGTTGATAGTGGAGGAAGGGAAGCCCATTTCTTTAAAAAAGGAAAACATCTCCCTCGTCCTAGAATGAAAAGCCTCATCCTGAGAGCAGATGCGGCGGAGATGGAGGAATTGCGAGAAGGGGATGGCGTTTTTGCAAGAGACAGGGTGAGAAGAGGAATAGTCCAGATAGCTGTGAGAGTCAGTAGGCTTATAGTAGACATCAGTGGATAAGCTGTCTCCAGAGACAGAGACAGAAAGATCGAGAAAGGGGAGGGAGGTCACATCAAAGTTGCTGGTGAACGCAGCAGGCCAAGCAGCATCTCACATCAAAGTTGCTGGTGAACGCAGCAGGCCAAGAAAGGGGCTTCCCTTCCTCCACTATCAACTCTGCTCTTAAACGCATCTCCCCCATTTCACGTACATCTGCTCTCACTCCATCCTCCCGCCACCCCACTAGGAATAGGGTTCCCCTGGTCCTCACCTACCACCCCACCAGCCTCCGGGTCCAACATATTATTCTCTGTAACTTCCGCCACCTCCAACGGGATCCCACCACTAAGCACATCTTCCCCTCCCCCCCCCCTGCATTCCGCAGGGATCGCTCCCTACACAACTCCCTTGTCCATTTGTCCCCCCCATCCCTCCCCACTGATCTCCCTCCTGGCACTTATCCGTGTAAGCGGAACAAGTGCTACACATGCCCTTGCACTTCCTCCCTTACCACCATTCAGGGCCCCAAACAGTCCTTCCAGGTGAGGCAACACTTCACCTGTGAGTCGACTGGGGTGATATACTGCATCCGGTGCTCCCGATGTGGCCTTTTATATATTGGCGAGACCCGACGCAGACTGGGAGACCGCTTTGCTGAACACCTACGCTCTGTCCGCCAGAGAAAGCAGGATCTCCCAGTGGCCACACATTTTAATTCCACATCCCATTCCCATTCTGACATGTCTATCCACGGCCTCCTCTACTGTAAAGATGAAGCCACACTCAGATTGGAGGAACAACACCTTATATTCCGTCTGGGTAGCCTCCAACCTGATGGCATGAACATCGACTTCTCTAACTTCCGCTAGGCCCCACCTCCCCCTCGTACCCATCTGTTTCTTATTTTTCTGCACACATTCTTTCTCTCACTCTCCTTTTTTACCCTCTGTCCCTCTGAATATACCTCTTGCCCATCCTCTGGGTCCCCCCCCCCCCTTGTCTTTCTTCCCGGACCTCCTGTCCCATGATCCTCTCGTATCCCCTTTTGCCTATCACCTGTCCAGCTCTTGGCTCTATCCCTCCCCCTCCTGTCTTCTCCTATCATTTTGGATCTCCCCCTCTCCCTCCCACTTTCAAATCCCTTACTCACTCTTCCTTCAGTTAGTCCTGACGAAGGGTCTCGGCCTGAAACGTCGACTGCACCTCCTCCTACAGATGCTGCCTGGCCTGCTGCGTTCACCAGCAACTTTGATGTGTGTTGCTTGAATTCCAGCATCTGCAGAATTCCTGTTGTTTGATTAAGCATTCTTTGTTTACATAGTTCATTATAGGTTCTGCATAAGAATTGTGTGAATGGCATTCTTCATTACGCCACCATGTCGTATATGAGAGCCTTAAAAAAAACACTAAGTACACAAGTATCCCTTGACACTTGTTTTTTTTTCCTTTTGATTTGTTTCTGGACTTGCAAAACATAACACTTGCATTGTGCAAAATTTTAATTAGTGAGCAGTACTGTCAATCATTAACTTCCATGCATGGTAAGAAGTCAGAAACTTTTCAATATCCTTCCGGTAAAGTTGCAACAAATGAGAAGCATTTATCCAATGGCCTATGTTGCTGAATAGTACAGTGATGGTGTGCTTATCCCCATTAACAACAGTTCACAGACTCCTTCCCATTACCCTGATCACATGAAAGGTTAAATTTAATGGTTTTCATGGGCAGCAATAGGTATTCTCCAGTGTCCTACTATTTACTTTCATGATAAAGTAAATTAAATTAAAACTTCTCTTGCAAAGATTCAGGAAGTGAAAATTCGCAGAGGAAGAGCAACCTTTACTGTTCTGCAGCAAGATGCCTTGCAGCCACAAGGGGGCAGGCCATCTACAACCAAACCACGTTCAATTGATAGAATTGCAGTCTGTAAATATTTATCTAAAAGAAGCAATATTATCAAGTTCAAATTACAACATTTTGTGTATTCCTAAATATTTTAAAGTCACTTTTTTAAAACACAGCAAATTAAGATGGGTTGTAAGATTCTAGGTTTCTATAAGTGGCTTGTATTTGAAGATAAAAACTGTGCATTATAAGGAGGAAGTGTGCAAGAAAACAATTGATGCAATAGAGAATCAGCCTCTGATTAGAACAAAGGAAATAGTAAAATTTTACTATTGGGACTTTCCAAAGATGTGACAGCATACCATGTTGTGGGAGTTTCCCCAAAGACAGTTTGATTGTAAGATGGATTGTTACTGTGCTCTGATTGGAAATAACAGCATGCATAAGTTTCTTAGACAGATTGGACATTTGGTTGGCTAATTTATTGACCTTTTGGTTCATTTTTCAGCGGGTTCAGCTGGAGCTACCATTGCATCTGCACTGGAAGGTCTTATTCCTTCTGGACATTTAGATGCAGACTGCCAGATACAGTTTGTAGTCCATTTCTGTTCCAGCAATCTTTGAGCCTCTGATCTTCCCCATAAATCAGCGTAATCAGGATAAATATATGTGATATATAGTGTCCGGGTAATTTAACTTGTTCTTCTATTAATGTACTTCTGGCATCTGAGGACTTTGTATTTTAATTCCACTTGTAAAACTACTGGAGATCTCATCAATTCTTGTTGTAGGTACAATGTCTTCAGAAACTTCAAAAAAAAAATCTTTATTTCCCTTAATGTCAATGGTTTTTGTCTGTTCAGGTGATGTTTATTTTGCATTTGACTTCTGTTTCCTCTTCTACTTTTGCAATTCAAACATTTTTCTCCACTGCTTTTGGGCATTGATGATACTATGCCTCTAACTTGAAATTAACCCTAATTGCCTATTACCTATTATATTGAAATTATCAATGATTTCCTGAATCTCTGACCTACTTTTCACTCACAATTGCTGTAAAGGTGCTGAGTTTTGTTATTAGTCTTTAGCTTTCAGGTGTCTGAGATGCTCTTTCCTGTGTGGTGTGTGGAAATTTGCAATCCACGAATCTCTTGAGTTTATAGTTAATTAACTCATTGATCTCCTAACCATCCTCATCAAATCTGTTTGCAGGCAGAGTGTCAAAGAGCCTCTATTCAGATGCTAAGTATGGTGGAATTCAGAGCCTAAAGCCCAATTTATACTTTTGCGTCAAATGTACGCCGTAGATACCGCGTACCCTACGCCGTAGGGTGACGTGCACCTCCCCAAAAATGTAACTCACGCATCGCAGCGATGCAGACCGCAACAACTGTGATTAGTCTGCTTGGTAGCATCATATTTCCTCCTACGCATTTCCGGTTGCTTTTCTCTGCCATGTCTGTACACTGATGCAAAATAAATGGTTGGAGACAATGAACCAAATCGTCAAATCTACCTGCTGACATCCGAAAATATCTGAAATGCATTTCCTCATCCATGTCTGTCACGAAAAAACTCAACACAGTGACATAGAAACCCCACTGCCAACTAGCGTTTTGGCGGTGAATTGCAGAGCGATGCAGACACAACTATGCATGCTCGCTACGGCATCAGGGTATGCAAAAGTATAAATCAGGCCTACAGCGTAGCCCGTACGCACAAGTATAAATCAGCCTTTAGAGTACATTTCCTAAAGCCCCTGTTGTTTGGGAGTTTTCAAGTTGTCAATGACTGAAGTTAGCTTTATTGGTAGAGTTCTGGAGGCATCTGAAGCAATTGTTGCTTCAGCAAACCATTACACTGATTATATTTTTTTCTGTTGGCCATTAAGTTTATAAAATGACAGATTAAGGTTTTATAATGAGTAGTGGGTCATAAAGCTTAACTTGGACTCAAATATAAACCATATTTGCATCAATTCTCTATTCCTGATGCTGCATATACAAATGAATTAAAAAGTACTGCATGATTAATGGAATCTACGTTCTCACTATAAAGCTTAAAATTAATGTGTTCATTATTCATTAACTATGCTAAAATGACCATGACTAATTTTTTGCTATAACAAAGTTCTTAAAAATAATTGCATTTATATTTATGCCTCGGAATCTCTGATATTACAACTCAATCCTGCAAGAATCAAGGAGTTAATTATATTTATAGATTCAAATAATGACTTGAATTTTTCGATACCATTATGAAATCACTTGACTAGTTTAATGTCTTGTGACCTCTGCCAATTTTGCACTAATTTCCTTTGCATTGCTTTCTATTTGCTTCTGATATTGGAAGCTCACTTGACAGTGGCTTGTCTGTTACAAAGACCTTCAGCCCATCTGCTGAAACCTTTATACTTTTATTATCTCAGACTTGGCTATTCAGTGGCTCTTGGCTGGTTTCCCATTTTCCACCCTTTGTAAATGTCAGCCTGTTCTTTGTTCTGTGTATATTTTAACTTGCTTCGGGTCCCAGTTGTTTATCACTCTTCTGTTCGATGGCATAGTCAGTTTGAGTCAATCAATAATTTTAATTTAAAACTCTCATCCTTTTGTTCATGAACTCTTTCTTCCTTAAGCAACAATTTCAAATCCATTTACAAACCCCATTTCCAGAAAAGTTGGGATATTTTCCAAAATGCAATAAAAACAAAAATCTGTGATATGTTAATTCACATGAACCTTTATTTAACTGACAAAAGTACAAAGAAAAGATTTTCAATAGTTTTACTGACCAACTTGATTGTATTTTGTAAAGATACATAAACTTAGAATTTGATGGCTGCAACACACTCAACAAAAGTTGGGACAGAGGCATGTTTACCATTGTGTTACATCACCTTTCCTTTTAATAACACTTTTTAATCATTCTGGAACTGAGGATACTAATTGTAGTAGATTTGCAATTGGAAATTTTGTCCATTATTGCTTGATATAAGACTTCAGCTGCTCAACAGTCCGTGGTCTCCGTTGTCTGATGCTCCTCTTCATGATGCGCCATACATTTTCAATAGGAGATAGATCTGGACTGGCAGCAGGCCAGTCAAGCACACACACTCTGTCTACAAAGGCACGCTGTTGTAGCCCGTGCAGAATGTGGTCTGGCATTGTCCTGCTGAAATAAGCATGGACGTCCCGGGAAGAGACGTCGCCTTGATGGCAACAGGTGTCTCTCTAAAATCCTAATATACTCCTCAGAGTCAATGGTACCTTCACATACATGCAACTCACCCATGCCGTGGGCACTGATGCACCCTCATACCATCACAGATGCTGGCTTTTGCACCTTACGCTGACAACAGTCTGGATGGTTGTTTTCAGCTTTGGCACGGAGAACTCTACGCCTGTTTTTTCCGAAAACTAGCTGAAATGTGGAATCATCTGACCACAGCACGTGGTTCCACAGTCTTTCGGTCCATCTGAGATGAGCTCGGGCCCAGAGAACTTGCCGGCATTTCTGCGTAGAGTTGATGTGTGGCTTCCTCCTTGCGTAATACAGTTTCAAGTTGCATTTCTGGATGCAGCGACGGACTGTGTTGAGTGACAATGGTTTTCCGAAGTACTGCCGAGCCCAGGTGGCTATAATTGTCACAGTAGCATGACGGTTTCTTAGGCATTGCCGCCTGAGGGCTCGAAGATCACGTGCATTCAACAGTGGTTTCTGACCTTGCCCTTTACGCACTGAGATGTCTCTGAATTCTCTGAATCTTTTCACAATATTATGTACTGTAGATGTTGAAAGACCTAAATTCTCCGCAATCTTGCGTTGAGAAATGTTCCTTTTGAACTGACTAACAATTCTCTCACGAATTTTGGCACAAAGGGGTGAGCCATGACCCACCTTTGCTTGCAAAGACTGAGCCTTTGATGGACGCTACTTTTATACCCAGTCATGATACCTCACCTGCTACCAATTAGCCTGCTTAATGTGGAGTCTTCCAAACCAGTGTTACTTGAATATTCTGTGCATTTTTCTATCTTATTTTAACTCTGTCCCAACTTTTGTTGAGTGTGTTGCAGCCATCAAATTCTAAATTTGTGTATATTTACAAAATAAAATTAAGTTGGTCAGTAAAACTATTGAAAATCTTTGTACTTTTGTCAGTTAAATAAAGGTTCATGTGAATTAACATATCACAGATTTTTGTTTTTATTGCATTTTGGAAAATATCCCAACTTTTCTGGAAATGGGGTTTGTACTTATTGACTAAATTTTTAAATCTGTCTTCCAAGTTCAGAGTTCAGTTTCCCTTTGTTTTGTTCTGAAGTACCTTTAGACTCGTGTAAATATATTTGGATCTCTTCTTAACATCTGGATATCCTGACAGAGATACCAAAGTATTTCCAAGCTTGCATTCACTGATGTAATGTATGAAACAACTTTCCAAGAGTGTTGATGGAATAAATGGTTATACTGTGTCTCAGGTGTTTGTTGAAGGACAATTGCCACCATGTCAAAGATGGCATTGATTATGTAGCAATCACAAAATAACATTGATAGAATGAACTATATAATGTGTTTACGTCTCTGGAATGGAGAATAATGATTCTGATGCGAGAGTGTGCTCAATTAGGAAACATTTAGAACCATCCAAAATTTTGAATATCTCAAGAGTTCCAAGTGAACATCTTGAAATTTCACTTGATGGCATGAATATTGGTTTCTCCTCTTCCTTTATTCCCCACTCTGGCCTTTTATCTCTTCTCACCTGCCTATCACTATCCCTGGGTTTCTTTCTTCATTCCTTTCTCCTGTGGTCCACTCTGCTCTCCTATCAGATTCTTTCCGCTCCAGCCCTTTACCTTTCCCATACGCCTGGCTCCACCTATCACCTTCCACTTGTTCTCCTTACCCACCCCACACCTTTATATTTTGGCATCTTCCTGAAGAAAGGTCTCAGCCCAAACGTTGACTGTTTATTCATTTCCATAGATGCTGCCTGATACTGCTGAGTTTCTCTGGCATTTTTTGTGTGTTGCTTTGAAAGTTAATTTATTTTTATCAGAGAAACCTTTGATTATCAGAATGTAATATTTATTCAATATATTTTAAAAAATCCACTTTTATATATTGTATATGTAATTTTTTCTATGGAATAGATATGGTGATTATTAAAATCTATAATCTGTATGAATACACTTAATATATTTAATGTCAGTACTATCAGAATTACAGATTATAAACTCATCTGACTAATCTGAATACAAATTTCTGCTATTAATTTGTAACTGATAGTTTCTTCCTTAAATATAACTCTAACTGTCAAACTTTTTTTTAGCCTTTTACTGTGTCCCAGTTGAAGCTGTGTGCTGGAATAATGGTAACAGCATCTCACAACCCCAAGCAGGATAATGGTTATAAGGTAAACATGCAGTTCTTTGTGCAAAATTTGTCACTTTACCCAAATCCATTAGTTGATAAATAAGCTGATCTTTTTTCCCCATAGTTTACATATGTTGTGATGAAATGCAGCCTGTACAATGATTCATGTAAGTGGTCGTGGTGTAGCAATATTAATGGAAGTAGAGTGCAGATTGACAAAAATGAATGTATGACTGGTAAATTCTAGGAATTTGTCTATGTCAATATTTGCATGTGATTTTTTTTTCTCCATCACATTCCTCAGCCTTGTGTTCACTGACAGTGAAATAAGATTATCTCACGAATAATTAATACAGTTTAATTTGGGTTTTACTCCTTCACAATGAGCTAACAGTGATAGGAATTGAATTGCTTCATTCTTTCCGATGTCTAAAGCAGAAAAATCCTAGGGCAATCGACAAATTTGAAAACCTTTTTACTGATTATGAACCTCTATACCAGATTCTATTGGGTTCTTATTTGCTTCTGATCTTGATGGCATAAATATCGATTTCTCCTACCAGTGAACAAATCTATTCCCTCCTCCCCCCCCCGCCCCATTCTCCACTCTGACCTTGCACCACTTCTCACATGCCTATTGCTCCCCACTGGGTCCCCTCCACCTCCCCTTTCTCCTATTGTCCACTCTCCTCTCCTATCAAATTCTTTCTTCTCCACCCCTTGACCTTTCCCACCTACCTAGCTTCACCTATCAACTTCCAGCAAGCCTCCTTCCCCACCCCCCCCCCCTTTTTATTCTGGCATCTTCTTCCTTCCCAGTGCTGAGGAAGGGTCTCTGTCTGAAAAGTTGATTGTTTACTCTTTTCCATCAGTCCTGCTGAGTTCTTCAATGCTTTGTGTTGCTTTGGATTTCCAGCAACTGCAGACTTTTTCACTTAATTGATTTTCTTGTGCAATCAATTCAATTTTATTCCACTTTCCTATTTGGCTTTATCTTTGTGATTTGGGCAATATCATGAAAGCTGCCTGAAAACCTTTAGGCTTGACGGAGGTCTCCCTTGCTATGTTGGCATGTCTTAATACTTTAGATCTAGCTAGTAGTTTGTTGTATGTAAATGATGTTTTGGAAATCCATCTGTGCACTGAGTCTTGTTAGAATAAAATTCACTGCAGAGTGTATTATCTTCAATCATACTTATAAAAACATGGGATCTCTTTTATCTTGAATTTGTGTAATTATTCCAAATAAGACAATAAGCATCAAGACTGCCTCTGTTTTTGTTTGTTGCACTCATAATATTTTAAGTAATTCATATTTGTTCTGTTTCCTTTGGATGAAGAATGTGTTGTCACAAATTTAGCAACCTGATACCTAAAAATTTCAGAAGTTAGTACCTGCATTTTTACAGTGAAGTGACCATTACTTGGACAAAAAAGATGAGGTCCTTTTGTTTATTTACAATATTTCCAGGGTAACAAACCTAATGCACATGCTGAGAACTTTACAATCATAGTTTTTCAGAAAAAAAGACCATAAGAGATAGGAGCAGAATTAGGCCATTCAGCCCATTCTGAACATTCTCATGGCGTCTCCCCATAATCTTTCATGCCCCGACTAATCAAGAACCGATTAACATCTGCCTTAAATGCACCCAATGACCTGTCCACCACAGCGGAATATCGCAATGAATTCCAGAGATTTATCACCCTCTGGCTAAAGAAATTCCTCCTCATCTCCGTTCTAAATGGATGTTCCTCTATTCTGAGGCTGTGCCCTCTGGTTCTAGACTCCCCCAATAGAGGAGACATCTTCTCCACATCCATTCTATCTAGGTCTTTCAATATTTGAGAGGTTTCAATGAGATTCCCCCCCCCCTCATTTTTCTAAGTCCAGTGAGTACAGGCCTAAGGCTATCTAACGCTCCTCAGACAATAACCCTTTCATCCCTGGAATCATTCTTGTGAACCTCCTCTGAACACACTCAGAAACATCCTGTCTTAGATAAAGGGCCCAAAACGGCTCACAATACTCCAAGTAAAACTTCAGCGTTACACCCTTGTGCTTATATTCTTCTCCTCTTGAAATTTGCCTTCCTCGCCACTGACTCAACCTTCAGGGAATCTTGCATGAAGACTCCCAAGTCAATTGCACCTCAGATTTTTTAATTTTCTCACCTTTTAGAAAAAGGTTTACACCTTTATTCCTTCTACCAGTCCATGACAATAACTTCCCTATTCTGTATTCCATTTGTCATTTCTTTATCCATTCTCCTAATCTGTATAAGTCCTTCTGCAGACTCTCTGCCCCTCCACCTATCTTTGTATCGTTCACAAACTTGGCCACAAAGCCATCAATTCCATCATCCAAATCATTGACATACAATGTGAAAAGAAGTGGTCACAACATCAACCCCTGCGGAACACCACTAGTCACCAGCAGCCAATCAAAAAAAGACTCATTTTATTCCCACTTTTTGTCTCCTGCCAATCAGCCAATCCTCTATCTATGCTGGTATCTCTCCTGTAATACCATGTGCTCTTATCTTGTTAAGCAGCTTCATGTGCGGCACTTTGTCAAACACCTTCTGAAAATCCAAGGACACGACATTCACTGACATTCTTCTTTGTCTATCCTGCCTGTTAGTTCCTCAAAGAATTCCAACAGATTTGTCTGGCAAGATTTTCCCTTAAGGAAACTATGCTGATATTGGCCTATTTTGTCAAGTTCCACGGTGAAGATGGATGTACAATGCTTAAGTTCTTTTGCCATTTCTTTGTACCCCATTATTACCTGTCCAGAGTTATTTTCTGGTGATCAAGTATCTGCATTCGCCTCTCTTTTATTCGTTATATACAGTGGCATGCAAAAGTTTGGGCACCCCTGGTCAAAATTTCTGTTACTATGAATAGTTAGGTGAGTAGAAGATGAACTGATCTCCAAAAGTCATAAAGTTAAAGATGAAACATTCTTTTCAACATTTTAAGCAAGATTAGTGTATTATTTTTGTTTTGTACAATTTTAGAATAGGAAAAAAGGAAAGGAGCACGATGCAAAAGTTTGGGCACCCTGCATGGTAACACCCCATTTGGCAAGTATCACAGCTTGTAAATGCTTTTTGTAGCCAGCTAAAAGTCTTTCAATTCTTGTTTGGGGGATTTCCGCCCATTTGCAAAAGGCTTCTAGTTCTGTGAGATTCTTGGGCCATCTTGCATGCACTGCTCACTTGAGGTCTATCCACAGATTCTCGATGATGTTTAGGTCAGGGGACTATGAGGGCCATGGAAAAACCTTTAGCTTGAGCCTCTTGAGGTAGTCCATTGTGGATTTTGAGGTGCGCTTAAGTTCATTATCCTGTTGTAGAAGCCATCCTCTTTTCATCTTCGGCTTTTTTACAGACAGTGTGATGTTTACTTCCAGAATGTGCTGGTATTTAATTGAATTCATTCTTCCCTCTACCAGTAAATGTTCCCCGTGCCACTGACTGCAACACAAGCCCAAAGCATGATCGATCCACCCCCATGCTTAACAGTTGGAGAGGTGTTCTTTTCATGAAATTCTGCACCCTTTTTTCTCCAAACATACCTTTGCTCATTGCGGCCAAAAAGTTCTATTTTAACTTCATCAGTCCACAGGACTTGTTTCCAAAATGCATCAGTCTTGTTTAGATGTTCCTTTGAACCTTTTGATTGGAACTTTTTGGCCGCAATGAGCAAAGGTATGTTTGGAGAAAAAAGGCTGCAGAATTTCATGAAAAGTTAAATTGGACAACTATATGGACAGGAAAGGAATGGAGGGTTATGGGCTGAGTGCAGGTATGTGACAGTAAGAATTTGGCACTGACTAGAAGGGCCGAGATGGCCTGTTTCCATGCTGTAATTGTTATATGGTTATGTGGAACATTTACTGGTAGAGGGAAGAAGGAATTCAATTAAATACCAGCAAATTCTGGAAGTAAACATCACACCATCTGTAAAAAAGCTGAAGATGAATAGAGGATGGCTTCTACAACAGGATAATGAACCTAAACGCACCTCAAAATCCACAGTGGATTACCTCAAGAGGCACAAGCTGAAGGTTTTGTCATGGCCCTCACAGTCCCCTGACCTAAACATCATCGAGAATCTGTGGATAGACTTCAAAAGAGCAGTGCATGCAAGACAGCCCAAGAATCTCACAGAACTAGAAGCCTTTTGTAAGGAAGAATGGGCGGAAATCCCCCAAACAAGAATTGAAAGACTTAGCTGGCTACAAAAAGCGTTTACAAGCTGTGATACTTGCCAAGGTGGGTGTTACTAAGTACTGCCATGCAGGGTGCCCAAACTTTTGCTTCAGGCCCTTTTCCTTTTTTGTTATTTTGGAACTGTAAAAGATGGAAATAAAAAAGTTTTCTTAAAATATTAAAGAAATATGTCATCTTTGACTTTATGCCTTTTGGAAATCAGTTCATCTTTTACTCGCTTAGCACAGTAACAGAAATTTTTGACCGGGGTGCCCAAACATTTGCATACCACTGTATCTGGAAAAAGAACTTGTGGTATCCTCCGTTATCCTCTTTGGTATCCTCTTTCGTATGTCATCTTTTCCCTCGGCCTTGTGTTAGTTTTTAAAAGCTTCCCAATCCTCCCTCTTTCCACTAATTGCTATAGTATATGCTCTCTCCTTTGCGTTTATGTTGTTTTTGATTTCCCTTGTCTGGCACAGTTGTGTTATCCTCCCTTTAGAATACTTCTTCATCTTTGAGATGTATCTATCCTGGGCTTTGCGAAATGCCCCAGAAACTTCAACCATTGCTATTTTGCCATCATCCCTACTAGTGTCCTCTTCCAATCAACTTTGGCCAGCTCATCTCTCATGCCTCTATAATTCCTTTTACTCCACTGACTTTAGCTTCTCCCTCTCAAACTGCAAGGTGAATTCTATCATATTATGATCACTGCCTCCTAAGAGTTCCTTTACCTCACTAATCAAATCTATTTCATTACACAACACCCAGTCCAGAATAGCTGATCCCCAAGTGGGCTCAACCTCTAACTACTCTAAAAAGTGATCTTATAGGCTTTCCACAAATTCTGATTTTCTAAATCTACCGACATATTGAAATCCCTTATGACTATCATGATATTGCCCATGCATTTTCTATTTCCTGTTGTAATTTGTAGCTCATATCCTAGCTACTGTTCAGAGGCCTATATATACCAGCAATACTTATCACTTACATAAATCAGTAGATCGTAAGTTTTGTTCTTTGCTCAATATGTGTCTTCATAATGTTGGCCTAATTTTTGTGGCCTTGCACTTCATTGTAATGCAGAAGTGTTATGCAAGGCCACAAAAATCAGACCAAATTTGCAAACAAGAGAAAATCTGCAGATGCTAGAAATCCAAAGAACACACACAGAATGCTGGAGGAACTAGCAGGCCAGGTAGCATCTATGAAAAACAGTACGGTCGATGTTTTGGGCCAAGACCCCTCATCAGGACGAGGGGGAGTAAAAGACCAGTCTTGATGAAGGTTCTTGGCCTGAAATGTCAACTATACTCTTTTCCATAGATGCCTGGCCTGCTGACTTCCTCCAGCATTCTGTGCGTTGCCAAATTTGCAAAGTTGCATTATAGTGTATTTTTCATGAAATTTGATTTGTGTGCATGCCAGACTATCCTTGTTTGTAGAGGAATCCCACAGTTCATCCAGTAAATGAATATCTTAAATTGTGGACAAAAATTGGGAATAATGCTTTCTTTCCCCACAGAATTGCACTTTATTTCCTAATGTCATTGTAGTGATGGAATAGGACTTAATAGGTAGTTCTAAAATGAGACAGCATGGACTCAGTAGGGCAAATGCCACCTTTGCAATAACAATTTTTTGTATGAATTGTGTAACTCACATAATGCATGGTATTTTCTTGCAAATTAAACACATTTGACTATGTCCCTTCTCCCATTAGATTGTATGAGGAAAGTTGATCTGTAGGAATGATCTAGCTTAATCTTTGGAACAAAAATTATTGGGTATCTAGTTTAAAAAGCATGATTTAGAACAGTTTTGTTTACAACTGGTGAAGGTTGATGCAAGTTTATGAATCTTGCCACAAATCTGTTTTGTTGGTAATTGTCAGGTTTACTGGGAAAATGGGGCTCAGATTATACAACCCCATGATGAAGAAATCGCAAAGGCCATTGAGAAAAATTTAGAGCCGTGGCAAGGGTCATGGAATGACAAGATTGTTGACTGTAGTTCCCTCATTAAAGATCCTTATGAAAATATGAAAAATAAATATTTTGAATGTTTACAGAAACATTGTTTTTACAGGTGAGTCAGATCAATTATATTGTTATCTGTTAAAAAATTATTAGTAATATTTATTGTTTAATCATTTGATTGTCAGACTTGAGCAATAAGATACACTAGGTTAAATTCAATTATGTCTGAATTCCTGCTATATAAGA
Source organism: Mobula hypostoma (assembly GCF_963921235.1). NCBI lineage: Eukaryota > Metazoa > Chordata > Chondrichthyes > Myliobatiformes > Myliobatidae > Mobula > Mobula hypostoma. The sequence continues at coordinate 71,296,842 of NC_086099.1, read as the reverse complement.
GCAAAATATAGGTGCTGAGGAAATGAAATATAGAAGCACAAAATGTGAGCATTATTCATCAGAGTAAGCTGCATTTGTTAAATTATGTTCTTGCCGACTCCTACCTTTTATGTTTGTTCCTTCCCTGACCCTTCATTTGCTTAAAATGTGTTAAATATTTTACTTTCTAATTCTGATATAAAATCATTAACCATAAATGTTACATCTGTTTCTATTCTGATAGATAATGCCTGACTCGTTTGAGTATTTCTGGCATTCATTATTTAAAAGTTTAAAGTTAATTTGTAATTTTTTTTCACTGTGCAATCATTGTGGCCATGCAATGGAAATAACTGTTTTTCTCCCTCCTCCTACCATACCTAATTTGTCCTTCACTACACCATTGTCATGAATTTGCCATTCTGTATCTTTGTAACTTATGTGCCTGACAGCTTTCCACTTCTTTTGCTGAGCACCTTTCCATCAATCTGCCTTGTATACATTCCCTGTGTTTTACTAGTGTACTAATCCTTAAATGTGCCTAGCGCAACAAGTGTGAAATTGGCACTAAGAACTTAAATTATGATTCTGACATTTCAATATTTGCTAAATCATAACTCTGAAGTTTTTATATTTGAAACAACCATATTGTACTTGACCACTCAAATTAGCATGGGTTCAGGTATTATCAATGTATTTGCAAATAAATAATAATGGATTCATTTTTCTATGCTTGTTCATCATTTTTATTTAATAAATTAATCATTGGTTTCATTTGCCATATTTCATATTTTTATCTGAATTTAATTTCCGTTTAATTTCTAGGGATATAAATAAAAGCACCAAACTTAAATTTATCCATACATCTGTGCACGGAGTTGGACACGAATTTGTACAGTCGGCTTTCAAAGCATTCAACTTGGCTCCTCCTCTTGCAGTTCCAGAGCAGAAAGATCCTGATCCGGAGTTTTCAACAGTCAAGTACCCAAATCCAGAAGAAGGCAAAGATGTATTGGTAAATTCACTTCTGAAGTCTTAGAGCAGTACAGCACAAAAATAGGCTTCTTTGGCTAGTCTAGCCTGTCCCTGCCTGGTGTTCTGCCTAATCCTACCTGCCTACACCCAGACCCTTGCCCTCCATACCTCTCTCATCCCTGACCCTATCCATACTTCTCTTAGTGTTACAATTGACCTCCAATCTACTGCTTCTGCTAGCAGTTTATTCCACACTCGCAGCACCCTTTGAGTGAAGAAGATCCAAGATCCTCCTCAGATTCCTCTCAAATTTTTTACCTTTCACCCTAAAATTGTGACCCCTGGACTCACCCAGCCTGAAGAGGGGATAAATGCTAATAGGCATTTACCCTATCTATACCCCTCATAATTTTGTATATCTCTAAGATCTCCCCTCATTCTCCTACGCTGCACAGAAAATAAAGTCCTGTTGAAAAGTTGAAGTCAGATGTATCAATATTACAGTGGAGTAAAGGGAATTACAGAGGCATGAGAGAGGAGTTGGCCAGAATTGATTGGAAAAGAACACTGGCAGGAATGACAGCACGGCAGGAATGGCTGCAATTTCTGAAAGCAATTCAGAAAGCACAGGGTATATACATCCCAAAGAGGAAGAAGTATTCTGAAGTCAAGATGATAAACCATGGCTAACAAAACAAGACAAAGCCAAGATAAAAGCCAAAGAGAGGGCATATAATTGAGCAAAAATTAGTGGGAAGTTAAAGGATTGGGAAGCTTTAAACAACCAACAGAAGGCAACTAAAAAAGTCACTAAGAAGATAAAGTTGGAATACGAAGGTTAGAACATAGAACATAGAACAGTACAGCACAGTACAGGCCCTTCGGCCCACAATGTTGTGCTAACCCTCAAACCCTTCCTCCCATATAACCCCCCCACTTTAAATTCCTCCATGTACCTGTCTAGTAGTCTCTTAAATTTCACGAGTGTATCTGCCTCCACCACTGACTCAGGCAGTGCATTCCATGCACCAGCCACTCTCTGAGTAAAAAAACCTTCCTCTAATATCCCCTTTGAACTTCCCACCCCTTACCTTAAAGCCATGTCCTCTTGTATTGAGCAGTGGTGACCTGGGGAAGAGGTGCTGGCTGTCCACTCTATCTATTCCTCTTGATATCTTGTATACCTCTATCATATCTCCTCTCATCCTCCTTCTTTCCAAAGAGTAAAGCCCTAGCTCCCTTAATCTCTGATCATAATCCATACTCTCTAAACCAGGCAGCATCCTGGTAAATCTCCTCTGTACCCTTTCCAATGCGTCCAAATCCTTCCTATAGTGAGGCGACCAGAACTGGACACAGTACTCCAAGTGTGGCCCAACCAGAGTTTTATAGAGCTGCATCATTACATCGCGACTCTTAAACTCTATCCCTCGACTTATGAAAACTCACACCTCATAAGCTTTCTTAACTACCCTATCTACCTGTGAGGCAGTTTTCAGGGATCTGTGGACATGTACCACCAGATCCCTCTGCTCCTCCACACTACCAAGTATCCTGCCATTTACTTTGTACTCTGCCTTGGAGTTTGTCCTTCCAAAGTGTACCACCTCACACTTCTCCAGGTTGCACTCCATCTGCCACTTCTCAGCCCACTTCTGCATCCTATCAAAGTCTCTCTGCAATGTTTGACAATCCTCTACACCATCTATAACACCACCAACTTTTGTGTCGTCTGCAAACTTGCCAACCCACCCTTCTACCCCCCACATCCAGGTCGTTAATAAAAATCACAAAAAGTAGAGGTCCCAGAACAGAACATATGACCTCTAGTTTTTGTCCCACACATCCTCAGTGTATACTTCTATCTAATCTCCCCTGAATCTTCTCCATTCCAAGAAATAAGCTTCTTGTTTACTTCCACTCTCTGGCTCTCTCGCTAAGCCAATGTCAAATTGACTCCTTTATCCTGAATGCCAAACAATTTAAACTTTTGGTCCAGCCACCCATGCAGGACTTCATCAAAGCCCTTGCTAAGGTCCATGTAGACAACGTTTTCTGCCTTTCCTTCGTTAACCATCTTGGTGACCTCCTCAAAAAAAAAGATTTGTAAGATGTGACTTGCCATTTACAAAGCCATGTTGACTATCCCTAATAAGGCACTGTCTATCCAAATAGTGATCTATCCTGTCCCTTGTAATACCTTCCAGTATTTTACCAATGACTGACATCAGGCTCATCAACTTATAATTTCTCAGTTTATTCTTAAAGCCTTTCCTAAACAACAGAACACTGTCCTCTAGTCCTCTGACACCTTAGCCAGAGCCCCTGCAGTTTCTGGACAAGCCTCTCACAAAGAGCGACGGGACACCTCTTCAGGACCTGGGGATTTATCTATCCTAATTAATTTCAGTACAGCAAATATCTCCTTCTGTAATCCAGATATGGTTCATGACCTCTCTACCCCATGTAGTAAAAACTGCTTTTGCGTTTTACATATACATATCTCTACATATGGTTGAATGTAACCGCCAAATTGGATAATACTGGCCACTGAAGAAAATAAGATTTTATTTTTAAATAAGTGAGTTACTGGTGACCAGCTTTAACATGTTTAATCTAGATTTATAGTTATTTGCATTTATTGAGAACTTGTAGAACCTTAACATGTCTAATACACATTGTTTTAATATTTTTTTAAATCTTTCTCCATTTAAAAGCTCATTCCAGTATTCAGATTGCAGTCGGTAAAATTACCTCAGATACAAGTGAAAGCTTTGCCAGAAATTTGAAGCAAGGCTCTGATTATGCAGTAAATGCTGGAAACACGAAATGGGTCAGGCAGCATACATGGAAGGAGAAACAGTAAATGCTTCAGTTTTGAGGGCCTCCTTACAATGCTGCCTGATTTGCTAAGTGCTTACAGCGTTTTCTGTTTCTGTTTTCATTTCCAGCATTTGTAGTTTTTAGTATTCTTCCCTGTTATATTGTGTTACGTTTGAAAGATGTACATCAGTACTCATTTTCTAGAGGCAAATGGAAAAATGGGTAAATAGAAGATTTGTTTGACATTTCTATCTTTAAACAATTTTCACTTTTTGAGGTGAATATACTAAACAATCCTTGCAGTGTAGTCATGTGAAGAGTAAAGTTTAGTACCATCAGCTTTGAGTATTTTTTGATTAAAACAAATGAAGCTACAGCAAGAACAATATTCAGTGTTCAAGATTCTGAATTTAAAGAATGAAAATCTCTACAGCTACATTTTCTTTGTTTATAATTGTACAGAAGTTTTATTCAAAGGGTTTCAAAGGTACAATATAATGTCAGAGAAATGTATACAATATACATCCTGAAATGCTTTTTCTTTGTAACCATCCGCAAAAACAGAGGAATGCCCCTAAGAATGAACGACAATCAAATGTTAGAACCCCAAAGTCCCCCCCTCAGCTCCCCCCTCCCTCCACCGGCAAAAAAAAGGAAATCGACACCCACCAACAAGCACTCAAGTGTGAGCAAAGCAACAGCAAAGACACAGACTTGCAGGTACCCCAAAGACTTCATGTTTCACCTGGTATTCGACATACCATGGGTTCTCTCTCTCCCTAATAAGGGAGAAAGAGGTGTCTCAGTTTTCCAAGCGAATGGGGAGACATAACAAAAAACTCGTGGTTTATGATGTTAAACCGCATCGCTTTTTTCAGCTCTGTGCCCAAAAATCTGGGCACACAACCACAGATATTCTGACTCCCCCGATGCCACACAGGTCTCCTGTTGTGACGCCGACTCTCCCCAGAGCCCTGAAATCCTAGGCTTTCAAATCCGAGCCCTTGGCGTGCTGAACGACAACAGTGGGTTACGAAACCCCGGGAGTGGGTCCCATTCCTGAAAAGAACTACAGAAACATAGAAAACCTACAGCACAATATGGGCCCTTCGGCCCACAAAGTTGTGCCGAACATGTCCCTACCTTAAAATTACTAGGGTTACCCATAGCCCTCTATTTTTCTACGCTCCATGTATCTATCCAAAAGTCTCTTAAAAGACTCTATCGTATCCGCCTCCACCACCGTTGCTGGCAGCCCATTCCACGCACTCACCACTCTCTGTGTTTATATAAAAAAAACTTACCCCTGACTTCTCCTCTGTACCTACTCCCAAGCACCTTAAACCTGTGCCCTCTTGTGGCAGCCATTTAAGCCCTGGGAAAAAAGCCCCTAATTATCCACACAATCAATGCCTCTCATCATCTTATACACCTCCATCAGGTCACCTCTGATCCTCCATGTAACTGTGTAATAGTCAGCGTGTAACTCCAGGCCAGGGTCTTCAAAAGAACCCTGAAAGGGAAAAATAAAGATATTAAAGATGGAAATAGAGCTGCTTCCGAAGATGCAAGCAAAGGAATAGCTGTTTAGCACCAAGTACATTCTAACATTAAAAAGCCACTTCTAGCAAATTACCTTCTGATTTACAATTGAGTGGTTTGTGACTCTTCACTTTAAAGCTTTGAACTTGTGTGTAGTGTGGCTTGTTTCCATTTTATCACTGGATCACAGATGAGCTTTCTGTCAAATCTTGTCCAGATAACTTGTGGAAGCGTGCCAAATGAATACTGTGGAAAGCTATTTTACCATAGAACCTAAAGTGATACACTTTTATTGTTTCCAGACATTATCCTTTGCCCTAGCTGACAAGGAAGGAGCCAAAATCATTTTGGCAAATGACCCAGATGCTGACCGTCTTGCTGTGGCTGAGAAGCAAGAAGGGTAAGCAGTTTCTGAGTAGGTAAAATATCAACAAGTACTGCATTGCTCTTTGCTTGCATGCTCCTACCAGCTGACTGCATTTCTAAGATATTCAGGTAACATTTCAGATGGGTTTTCAGATGTTGTATGATTTTCCCAGGTAAAGTGACTTCTGATCATTATGAGGATATAAATAAGTACTGTGGATTCTGGTTAATTGGGACACATTGGTACCAGTACATTTTGACCCAATTATAGGCTGCCCCAGAAGTTCTCTGGAAATAAAAATGACTATAAGAAAGACTAACTGTTTAACTGTGTAACAAATTATGTATTTAAGTGTATCACAGAACAAACTAGAACAATGCCAATGCTACTACAGTACTATAAAACTGTATTAGTTCCTAATAGTTATCAATTCATCCAGTGTATGCTGCCCTGGTCTTTTGGTTGACTGTAACTGAACAAAATCAGCGCAGACACCTAGGCAGATAATGGACTGCCTTTGTACAATCCTTTCCACAATCCATCCTCCAAATCTTCATTTTCATTGTAATATTCAATATGATTGTCAATACCTTCATATTCTTCATAGTTTCTAACTTGTTGAAGTAGTGAAACAGTTTGATTTTTCACTCCCAGCTGTTTCTGGCATCTTCAAGCCTGAATGCTTGAAACTGCAGTTTGCAAAACAGTTCAAAATTGTCTTTCTGCTCATTTCTCACCAACTATCACTGACAAAAGTTACTGCTGTTTGAACACAAACACACACAACTGACACTATTTAAAAACTGTCTGCTCTAAGCACATTACAGTGTCCAATGGTCACACAAGTCCACATGACTGAGGCTAGTTAGAAACTGTTCAGTAACAGTCTGCTGTCCCAATTAAGCAGCATAGTGTCCCAAATAAAGGGAATCCCACCTATCTTAATTATTTTCTGTCCTTTAAGGGTTGTCACAAATAAGCAGCTGTCCTGAATAACTAATAGCCTAATTAACCAGAATTGACTGTATTTTTCTTTTTTCTCTGACAATGAGAGACTTCGCAAGTAGGAAGCATGCGTCATATTAAACAAGGGTTGGAGGATGCATGTTACCAACACTACCTGTGGATGGGTTTTAGGCTTCTATAATCAAAATTAATAATCATAAGACATTAGGCATAGGCGCAGAATTAAGCTATTTGACCCATCAAGTCTACTTTGTCATTCCATCGGGGCTAATTTGTTATTCCTCTCAACCCCATTCTCCTACCTCTACCCATAACATTTAATACCCCGACTAATCAAGAACCTTTCAACCTCTGCTTTAAATATACTCAATGACTTGGTCTCCACAGCCGTATGTGACAATGAATTCCAGATTCACTACCCTTTGACTAAAGAAATTCCTCCTCATCTCTTTGGTAAATTGGCATCGCTCTATTCTGAGGCTGTGCCCTCTAGTCCTAGACTCCTCCACTGTAGGAAACATCTTCCCCACATCTACTGTATCTAAACCTTTCAATATTTGGTATGTTTCAGTCAGATCCCCCTTCATTCTTCTAAGTTCGTGCAAGTGCAGGACAAGAGCTATCAAACACTCTATACTTTTAGCTAAAAAAGAACTAATGTTGAGAATAAAATATCTTCTTTTTGCTCTTAGTGGAGAATGGAAAGTGTTTTCAGGGAACGAATTGGGTGCCTTGTTGGGCTGGTGGATTTTTACTTGCTGGAAGAAGCTAAATCCAGAGTCCTCTCGTCTGAAAAATGTGTATATGTTAGCAAGTACAGTCTCTTCAAAAATTCTCCAGGCAATTGCACTAAAGGAAGGATTTCATTTTGAGGTAAATGCTTGTTTTTGATAATTATGTCTGTTAAATAATTGTTTGTTTGATTTTAATATGAAACAAATCACAAAACTATGAACATAGAGCATTATTGTACAGAAATAGGAATACAGAATTGTTACTTGCCACATCAGCTCAAGCCTGGATATTGTCCAGGCCCTGCTGCACTTTGGTATGAACTGCTTCACTCTGTGAGGAGTCACAATGGTGCAGAACATTGTGCAGTCATCTGTGAACATCCCTACTTCTGACATTATGACAGAAGGAAGGTCACTGATGAAGCAGCTGAAGATGGCTTGTCCTTGGACACTTCTCTGAGGAACTCCTGCTGTAATGTCCTGAGGATGAGATGATTGACCTCCAACCACCACAACCATCTTCCTTTGTGTCGGGTATGATTGCAAATAGCGGAGGGTTTTTCTCCTAATTCCCATTGGCTCCATTTTAGCTAGGGCACCTTGATGCCATACTCAGTCAATGGTCAATGCTGCCTTGATGTCAAGGGCTATCACTCTCCCCTCACTCTGGTATTTAGCTCTTTGGTCTATGTTTGGACCAAGGAGGTGATGAGATCAGGAGCGGAGTGGTCTTGACGGAACCCAAACTGGGCATCCACTGGCAAGTTATTGCCGAGTAGGTGCTGCATGATAGCACTGTTGATGATCCCTTCCTTTACTTTGCTGATGATTGAGAGTAGGCTGATAGGGTGGTAACTGGCCGGGTTTGACTTGTCCTGTTTCTTGTGTTACATGCTCAAGGAGATCTGTTTTTTTTTTGTGAGAATGCTGTACTGGTCTTTTGGAGGTCCCCTGATGTGATTTTTCCCGCCGATGTGAGGTCACATGATGACATGTGCCCTGTGACTATCTAAGGGTCGACCCAGGTGACGCAGTGGGTTTTTGAGTTTGTAGATTTCCAGGTAGAACGTGTTGTGCCTCCGTTTCTGTTGCGTGTTTGTTTTTGTGATGTAGTTTCATTTGTAAAATGGAAGGTGTGTTCTCTTACGAGATATTGTATTTGAACTGGAAATTTGTGGCTGGAAGTGCCAATTTACTCAATTCCAACAGTTTTGAAGGGAGAGTGAAGAATTCGTCGAAGTGAAGGATCGAGAGAAGTCGGCATCATTTGGCAGTTTAATAAAGGATCGACCTTATTGAGTCTTTGTTGAAGAGAACCTGCATTGAGATAACTCTTATAAAAACGCAATGAGTTCATGCACAAAGGCTCTCTCTCTAAAAGGAATTTAAGATCAGTCGACTTAAACCATTTATTTTCAGCATCGGGAATCCTGTGGACAGAACCAGCAGTAAAGGTGTGTCGGTGAAGAAATCGTTCTCCAAAGTCTCTCCCAATTGAATGTGTAAAACTGTTGGACTTTTGAAGTTATTGCTTTAAGAACTATATCTGACTGTATCGCTTTAAGAACTGTTTCCGCATTTAACTCTTTAAGAACCAGAGCCGAGTGGAGTTGATGAATGGCTGCGTACCTGTTTAACCTCCAGTTAAAGTTTTCCTTTGTTTTTTTTTCCCTTATCGCTTATATGTGTTTAAATGTTTGGTTGTTTTCATAAAACCTGTCTCAATTAATAGTCATTGTTGCCGGTTACGTAACGATTGTGTACAGGACGTACCAGGGCAATTTTCCATATTGCTGGGTAGATGCCAGTGTTGTAGCTGTACTGGAACAGCTTGGCTATTGGCGCGGCAGGTTCTGGAGCACGAGGCTTCAGGACTTTTGCTTGGAATTTTGTCTGGGCCTATAGCTTTTGCAGTATCCAGTGCTTTCAGCCATTTCTTGATATCAGGTGGAGTGAATTGGATTGGCTGCACACTGACATCTAGGATGCTGGGGACTTCTGGAGAAGGCTGACCTGGATCACTTCTGACTGAAGATTGTTGCAGATGCCTCAGCCTTATCTTTTGCACAGGTGTGCTGGGCTCCTCTATCATTGAGGATGGGGATATTTGTGCAGCCTCCTCCTCCAGTGAGTTGTTTGAATGTCTACCACCATTCACGGCTGGACGTGGCAGGACTACAGAGCTTAGATTTGATCAGTTGGTTGCGGGACTACTTAACTCTGTCTATTACTTGCTGCTTACGGTATTTTAGTTAAGATGTTGCAAGGTAATTTATTTTCCAGAAAGCCAGGTATGTTTAAAATCTATGTTCGAATAGGTCCTAGTGAACTAGATGCTGGTTCATCAGGATTCCTGAATGATGGGATATTGTATAACTCATAATTTTATTATAGTTACTTAGAGAAAAGTTAGTTTTCTCATTATTTGATCTGGTTTGATTTAAATGTGATTGACTTTTATTTCATACATCCTTTATTGTATTTTCATTTTTAACGCTTCAAATTTTGTAAAGGTATTTTACGATTTACCAGTTCTTCAGTGTTTTTGAATGTTGAAAGCATTTACACATATTCAACTTCAACAACTTTGACTAGTGGTGACTCTGGGAACTGGCCTTGCCACCTGTTAGCCCATCTAGGAAATATAGCTTGCTACTGTGCTGGGCCTTACCAATGTGCTGGAGAATATTTCTTGGATAAGAATGACTTATGACTATCTTTTAAAGAACATGTCTTTAAGGCTCAGTGCTGAGAAATAAAATGGAGTTCTGGTTGCTCTGCAGCTTCTCTAAGACTTTTTAGAGCCCAGTAGTTGGCTGAGGGAAAATAAATCTGTGCTTGCTTAATTTTTAAGCATCAGCACCTCAACAACATAATTTTGGTGAAGTATTGCAATATTTGCATACATATCTGGATGAATCCCTGCCATTATGATAATGGACGTGTTACTTGCGTAAAGCTGATGACAATTGTTTTATGCCATGGACCCCTCCCAGTAACCAAGGGGTATGTGGTCCGCAGGTTGGGAACCCCTGCTAGAGTAACACAAAATATACTGGAGGAACTCAATAGGTCACACAGCATCTATGGAGAGGAATAAACAATCAACATTTCAAGCTGAGACCCTTCATTAAGACTTAATCTGGCATTTTTGTGTGTTACTCTAGATTTCCAGCATTGCAGAACTCGGTTCTGTTTATAACTGCACGGTACTTTAATTAAATAAGATATTAGAACTGATCAAGTTTACTAATTAGAATGGCTAAGAATCATTTTATCTTGCATTTCAATCCAGCATCCAAAAAATGTTTAAATTGTGGAAATGTGAAAATGAAATTTACTTGCAATGACACCAGTTCAGATGATATTTTATATTCTTTTAGGAAACCTTAACTGGCTTTAAGTGGATGGGAAACAAAGCTAAAGAACTGATAGACAAGGGCAATGAGGTGCTTTTTGCATTTGAAGAGGCAATTGGTGAGTCTGTTATTAATCACCTGTTGTTTATTTGCAACTTATTTGTGTATCTTAAAAGCGATCCCACACAGCATCTACACATTCAATACAGGAAGGCAGTGTATTCTATTAACAAAGTGCAATCAGGGTTTATATTGGTGCAGGATACAAGATTTGTTAATTTTTTTAATAAGTTGTTTATATATAAACTGTACATTTAACTATCTACCAAAAATTGGTCTGTCTTTGTGACCGATGTTTGTAATGTTCAGGACTTTAACCAAAACTCCCCCCATTATTTATATTCCAACAAATGTTCATTTTGAACTCCACTGTATTTATGTTAACTACTTTTCATCCTCCCTTTAAAACTCAGAACCCGACCCTTAGGACTACCATGCACTTGATGACAACCATATACCTATCTGTACTAGTCCCATCTACCAGCACTTGCATCATAGCCTACTATGCCTAAGTGATCAAGTGCTCACATAGATATTTAATGTTACAAGAATACCCTCCTCTATCACTCTCCCAGGCTTTGTGACTACCTCTGGGTGAAAACTTTCTATGTCAAGTCTCCCTTAAACCTTTCAGTCTGTATCTTAGACCAGGGGTCCCCAACCTCTTTAGCACAATGGACCAGTTTAACATTAACAATATTCTTGCGGACCGGCCGACGGGGGGGTGTTAATCACGACTGGAATATAGGTGATAACTCAACTATAAGTCACTTATAGGTGGCTAATGCACTCAATTTTGTTTCTAAAAGGGTTTATCTAACGAATTTAATATTAAAACACACAGCACATATTTTCCTTGCATGAATATAGTGATAAGTCAATTATAAGTCACTTGTAAGTCAATAACATAATATTTTAAGTAACGTTTGGATATTAAACACATGGCGCATATTTTCCTCGTATGACCATATAAAATCATTGCAACACACCAATATCGCTGAATCAGTGGGAGCCCTGGGCTTGATTCCCTGCAACAACACAGTCCTATCGAAGGGTGATGGGAGACAGCGATACTTGAAGGGGGTTCCTTATGCCCAGTCTATTCCGCAATTTAGTTTTCGTTGCATTCATTGCAGAAAACCCCGCTTCACAGAGATAAGATGTTGGAAATGGAAGCAATGTTTTCAGTGCTTTCGTGGCTATCTCAGGATATTCAGCCTTGACTTTGACCCAGAATGCCAGCAGACCTGTTATGTCAAACATACTTTTCAGCCCACCGTCATTTGTAAGCTCGAGGAGTTGATCTTCCCATGCTGACATGGATGATTCACCGGGGACATTCACAAATGGGTCACGGACCCATTCCTTTGCATGTCTTGGGTCATTTGCGGCTGGGAAGTAACGCTCGAATTCTGTCGACAGTGAAGATAGGTGATTGTTAACCAGCTGTGAGAAGGACGGTGCAGCCTCAGTCTCTCCCAAAATCCCTGCTAATGTTGGGAACATGTCAAATATGCCCCTGTCCACTCACCATCCCCACAGTTCTAGTTTGGCTGTGAAAGCAGACACTTTATCTGCCAACTTGAAGACAGTTGTCATTCTCTCCTGAAATGACAAATTGAGTTCATTGAGCAGGTTGAAGATGTCACACAGATAGCGAGTTTTGCTATCCACTCCTCGTCACTGAAGTGTGCTGCCAGTGGTGACTTTTTTCCTGAAAGAAATCTCTGTAGCTTTTCTCTTAACTCAAAAACCCTGGCCAGGGCTCTCCCCCTTGATAGCCACCTGACTTCAGTGTGTAAGAGAAAGTGTTTGTGCTCTGCATCCATTTCCTCGCAAAGCTGCTCAAGCAGATGTGAGTTAAGGGCTTTTGCTTTGATGTGATTGATAACTTCAACAACGTCACTCAATACGCTGTTACGATCAGGTGACATTTTTCGGCTAGCCAGCATTTCCCTGTGTGTGACACAGTGTGTAGACTGGCATTCAGGAGCAACCTCTTTGACTCGGGTAGTGAAACCAGACAACCATCCAGTCATAACTGCAGCCCCGTCTGTGCATATTCCAACACAGAATGACCAGTCCAGTTTGCCTGACATGTAGTCATTCAAAGACTTGAATAGTTCTGCCCCAGTTGTGTTAGCTGGCAGCAGCAGTGCGCACAACATATCCTTGTGCACATCGTCTTGAAATATATATCGCACTTAAATCAGCAGTATTGCCTTGTTATTGACATTGGTAGACTCGTTGACTTAGATAGCATACCATGGTGACTCGTTAAGCCGTTCCAACAGCTGTGCTTCAATGTCCTCCGCTATGTCATCAATTCTCCATGAAACTGTGTAGCTGAAAGAGAAACCTGTGCCACCTTGTTAGGTGCAGCTTCTCCCAACAGTTCACGGCACATGCCCTTGGCAGCAGGCAGAATCAATTCTTCACCAACGGTGAAAGGCTTCTTAGCCCTAGCAATACGGCTAGCCACTAAGTACGACGCTCTCAGAGCAGCAGCATTTGTGGAGGTGGTGGCTCTCAGCACTTGCTTCTGTCCCGCTTGCTCACGTTTTTTCCACTCAAAAAACTCAACAGGTCTATCTTTAAGTGCAGGGTGCTTAGACTCAAGGTGCCGAAACAGTTTTGAGGGCTTCATTGCCTCATTATACAGCTTGTCTCCACATATCACACACAGGGGGCTTGGAGCGTGCGAGTCACCGATCGCAATAAAGCCAAATTTTATGTACGACTCATCATATTTTCTGTTGAAGGAAGCTTTCTTTGTTTTTGCAGTCACTGCCTCAGCTGCCTGTGCATTATCATCATCGTTAGGCCTTTTATGTCCCCTACCAATTCTTCCAAAGAAACTCTCATCGAGTAGTTGTAGGTTAATGGATAACTGATGACCTCGCGTGGGTGATGACCTCTCGTGGGTAATGACCTCACGTGCGTTCAAGTTCAACAGTGGGCGTGACAGGGAATGAAGAAAGGTGCAGCTGACTCATCGTTTCAGATCACCAAATCATATCGTTTCCTCACGGCCCGGTAGCACTTGCTTTGGTTGGGGACCACTGCCTTAGACTTATGCCTTCTGTTTTAAGGCATCTGTGCCTTGAGGAAGAGTATATGACTTTCTACCCTATCCATGCATCACATAATTACTATATCTCCATTAGGCTCGCCTTCAGATTCCTTGACCCCAAGGAGGACAAACACAGCTTATCCAGTGTTCCTTCATAAATGAAGCATTTCATAATAGGCAACATCCTTGTTAGTTTCCTCACAATCACATCCTTCCCATAGTGTTTTAATATTCTAGATGTGTTCTAACTAGTTTGATGTTTTTTTAAACCATACCCTTCCTGTTTATGTATTCTTTTCTATGCCACAGCAGGCGAAGGCAGGCACCCCCATCTATGTACGTTGCCACTTTCAAGGATCTTTGGACTTGTTCACCAAAGTCCCTCTGTTCTTCAGTACTCTCTAGTGCCCTACCGCTCATGATACGTGTCCTGTCCTTATTAGGTATAATCTTTCAACAGAACAGGAATCAGATTTTTTTTTAAGAAGAGCTGCCCTCTAAAGATTTATTTTTATTCTAGACTCATTTGAGTATTTCCCAATTTTATTTGACTTCCATCATGTTTTTATTTTCATTTCAAACTCCCCCTTCCCCAGTAATGCCTCACAGACTCTTTGGTCAAGGTCAAGACATGCCTGGAGACAGTATTACTTTAAAATGGGGGTATTCATAAGTTATGTGAACACTAAATAGTTTATCTACTAATTTATTTGTTTCATGTAGGTTATATGTCTACTGAATTCGTCCTAGATAAAGATGGTGTTAGTGCTGCAGCCATTGTTGCAGAAATGGCTAGCTTTTTAGCTTGCAAGAACATCACACTGTCCCAGCAGCTCAAAGCAATTTATGAAGAGTAAGTAATAATATTGTCATGTTAAAATATTCCCTTTATTTGTCTTTCACTCAACTGCAAATTGACTGCTGCTTTATTACTAGGAAACCCTCTATAACTTGGTCCCACTGAATTTTCTATTATTGAGTTTGGGACTTGCTCAGAGTTGCCTCTTTCAATGAATTGATAACAGTGCCATTGAAATATCAAAGGAAATACTGCAGATACTAGTAATCTGGAATAACAACTCAATATATCAAAAAGCCTCAAACAAGCATTTGCAATTTAAGATAATGAGATATGATTGTCATCATTTTATGCCATTGAAAAAAAATGCGTCACTCTCAGTAGTATTCCACTGTTTTTGAATGCCTTGGGTACATATAATGTGTCGGATTGTAACTTTACCTCATTTGCCTTGTGAATACTAAACACCCAATATTTGAATTATGAAAATTTCTGATGAAAGGCCTTAAAATAATTCCATTTTTGTTTTCACAAATGCTGCCTGGTCGCTGGGTGCTTTCAGCGTTTTCGGTCTTATTTCTGGTTGCCAGTATCTAAAAATGCATTGCTTTAAGAGTACTCTCTGAATTTGTCCTTCAATTGAATCCAAAAGTTAAAAGCAGCAGTGGCACAACCAGGGCAGCATATGGTTTAAGATCTGCAGATTACAATATATCCATTCCCAGTCACATGGTCCTGAGCACTGACTGTCAAAAGACCAGAAAAAATGTTAACTCAGCTACTCTAGGGACATCCTGGCACATTTCAGTCAGAAACCAAATCTTTTACTTCCTCCATAAATACACGAATGGGTCAGCAATAAAGCATTGCCTTTCTGCTATATTTAGTGTTTTCTTAGCACTTGACAACTACAATATTAAACTAAAAGAGAATTTCACTAATAATAAAAGACCTTTGATTTTCCATGGCAAATTTTGTATATCCACAATATTGGAATGCTTTGTGCTCTGGTAATTCCTTTTAAGTGTTGATAGTGAGCATCTGCTAGAGCCACTGCACCCAATATGCAAAAATTAAGTAACAAATAGCTCCTGTAATTTTAATGATACTGGCTGAAGAAAATTCACAACAGTAACGACTTGGTAAACTTCATATATTGCCACGAGATCAAGATTGACTGTTCAAACGACTGGAATGTCTGTTTGGGGCCTTTGACATCTCTCCAATACAGGATGCTTTGCTGAGAAATTTGACAGGAAGAAATATCATTCAGTCTAGCTTGATACCTTTTAAATGGTAATTTAAGACTAATAGTACCTGCCTAACTACCATTGATGTCTTTGTAGCATGGATGAAATCACTGGAGAGAGAGAGTTACTGGTAGCTACTGGTAGCAGCTTCTTTATTCGACACAACAAGGTACAGCAGGCATCATACGGACAGAGACGCTTTCGGTAGAAAGGTCTGCTAGCCCAATGTCGGCTCGATATTTATATGTTAAACACAAAGGGCAATCGCTATTTACGAAGTTATAGACAATGCATAGACAATATTTCCTTTTGAAGCTACATTCAAAACATCACACCTTCTGACTTCATCCTTTCCTCCCGACACCAACATGTCTGGGTTGGTACTCACAGCCTTTAGGCGTGCAAGTCAAATCCACAATACATTTACTTGGTATTTTACGTGCTAACATAGAGGACAATTAATATTTATAAAGTACAGGTTTCCCCCGCCATCCGAAGGTAGAGCGTTCCTATGAAACGGTTCGTAAGCCAAAATGTCGTAAAGCGAAGAAGCAATTACCATTTATTTGTATGGGAAAATTTTGTGAGCGTTTGCAGACCCAAAAATGACCTACCAAATCATGCCAAATAACACATAAAACCTAAAATAACAGTAACATATAGTAAAAGCAGGAATGATATGATAAATACACAGCCTATATAAAGTAGAACTACTTTTCCACAATCATTGCCGGCACAGATCTCCGTAGCGAAAATCTCACGCAAGTGCTGTCGGCAAAAAATCTCACGCAAGCGCTGTTGGCAAAAACACAGCGCAAGCGCTGTCCAGTAATCTTTAAACTATGAAGCTGCCAAATCATACCAA
Source organism: Mobula hypostoma (assembly GCF_963921235.1). NCBI lineage: Eukaryota > Metazoa > Chordata > Chondrichthyes > Myliobatiformes > Myliobatidae > Mobula > Mobula hypostoma. Next base: position 71,280,050 of record NC_086099.1, on the reverse strand, counting down.
ATAACGTGTAAAAATACACAGCCGATATAAAGTAGAAATAATGTATGTACAGTGTAGTATCACTTACCGGAATTGGGACAGCGCAGAGCACACTGATGGAGGAGTGTTAGGCTGAGTCGGAGTTTGGGTGGTGCAGTGGCCCCCACCCTCCGGGCCACCAACTGATACATTGCTGCGAAGCACGCAGGGGTCCAGCGGTAGCCGGGACGCACCCAGCACATCTTTAAGAAAAAAGCCGAAGTAAACATGCTGATTAATTATGTGCTGCCCAACACGCAATTGTCGGCCCAGATCAGTGCCGATTTCCGATTGCACCGCCTCTGATCTGGGCCGGCAATTACGTGTGGGGCGGCACCTAATTAATTAGCATGTTTATTTTGGCTTTTTTCTTAAAGATATGCTGTGTGCCTCCCGGCTGCTGCTGCTGCATTCTTCGCGAATCGGTACAGTATCTGTCCGGGGCCCGGTTGTTGGTGTGGTGGGACACGGGGGTGTCATCTCATCGTCGATCAGGGCAGGCAGCTCATCTTCTCCTATGACTGCCCGCCTCGATGTCGAAGGTTGAGGTTCGTCATCTGCTGTGGCCGATGTGGAGGGCTTGCTTTTCTGCTGACCCTCGCGCATTTTTTTTTATCATACAGTTGTTTGTAAGGACTCAAAGAATCTTGCAAATATCCCCTAAACCTATGTACCCTTTCAAAATTAAAGTCATACTTTATCATTACTCATTCGGTTTTGATTGTTATCTTTTCCTCTTCCAATTGCATCAGCTCTTCATCTATTAGTTCTTGGTCATGGGATGCCAAAACCTCTTCAACATCATGTTCATCAGCTTCCACAAGCCAAACTCATTTTGTCCTTGCTTCATTCACCACGATCGAAACGCTTAATTATGTCTAGTTTTACGCTAAGTGTAACACCCTTACGAGCTCTTCCAGGCTTTTCCGACACCATAGAACTCATCTTGCAAACGACTGCTCACAGGCTCCTGTTAAAGCAATGCCGGCGAGAATGCCGTTCCGAATCCGGGGAGAGTGGCTGCTCAGGGCGCGCGCTGAATTTTTTTCATAACAGTGAAAACACCTTCTGAAAGCGAAAACAGGGTACTAATGTAGGTCTTTCGTAACAGTGAGGTTTCATAAAGCGAACGTTCGAAAAGCGGGGGACACCTGTATAGATGAGGCTGTCTTCGAAACTACCTGTAAACTTCCTACGTCCATCCACAGCGTCTGGCTAGTATTCCGATATTCACAGCTTTTAGGAAATGGATTGTTGTGAACCCAATCCACAGTACTTTGTCAAACAGAAGACTGATGGCCAGAGTCATTTAAGTGTAAATGAATCATCTACCCAAAAACTCACTCTAACGGTCTCATGAAGCTATCGGGTCTCTGCTGATCTAACATTTTAACATTTATTGTATATTGTGAAGTGCAGTGCAATTCTGCCATCATGATCTTGGAAGAATGTAACCAGCTAAAAGTAGTGGATACAGCCCAGTCTATCCTAAGAAAAGCCCCACCCCCGCCCAATCATTGAGCATATCAACATGGAGCACTGCCACAATAAATCAGTATCCTACCCATCCAGGCCACGTTCTCTTCTCGCTGCTACCATCGGGAAGGATTTACAGGAGCCTTTGGTCCCACACTACCATATGCAGGAACAGTTATTAACCTTCAACCATCAGGCTCCTGAACCAATGTGGATAACTTCACTCACCTCAACTCTGAACTGATTCCATAAGCGACAAAACACACACAAAATGCTAGAGGAACTCAGCAGGCCAGGCAGCATCTACCGTATGGAAAAAAGTATGGTCAATGTTTTGGGCTGAGACCTTCCAGCAGGACTAGAGGAAAAAAAGATGAGTAGATTTAAAGTGGGGGAGGGAAGAGAGAAACACAAGGTGATAGGTAAAACTGGGAGGCGGAGGGATGAAGTAAATAGCTGGGAAGTTGATTGGTTAGAGATACAGGGCTGGAGAAGGGCGAGTCTGAGCAGTGAGGACAGAAGGCCATGGAAGAAAGAAAAGGGGAGAGGACCACCAGAGGGAGGTGATGGGCAAGCAAGGAGCTAAGGTGAGAGAGAGAAAAGGGAATGGGGACTGGTGAAGGAGAAGGTGGGGGTGCCTTTACAGGAAGTTCGAGAAATCGATGTTCGTGCCATCAGGTTGGAAGCTACCCAGACGGAATATAGGTGTTGTTCCTCCAGCCTGAGTGTGACCTCATCATGACAGTAGAGGAGGCCATGGATTGACGTATCGGAATGGTAAGTGGAATTAAAATAGGTGGCCACTGGGAGATCCTGCTTCTACTGGCAGACAGCGTAAGTGCTCGGCGAAACACTACAACCTATGAACTCACTTTCAAGGGCTGTACAACTCATGTTCTCAGTAATATTTGTTTTCAATTTACTTATCATTATTATTGTTATTATTTTTGTATTTGCTCAGTTTGACTTTTGCACAATGGTTGTTTGTCAGTCATCGTAGTTTTTCATTGATTCTATTGTATTTCTTTGTTCTGCTATGAATACCCACGAGAAAATGAATCTCGGTAGTATATGGTGACATTTATGTACTTTAATAATAAATTTACTTTGATATTTGAAATGGAAATTGTTTGATTATCCAAATGAACTTTTCAACATGAAAGGAGCAAGGGTGTGCAGATAGTGATGGAGAAGAGTCCTTGAAAATTCATAGTAAATTTTGGATGAACATTGCTAGATTATTTGAATGCATGTTTCTCAGTCTGGATTTTCAAGTGTTAGAAATATTACCTTGTGATTCGGGGAAAAATAATTCAATTCATCATTAAATTTGGCCATGATTGTGGAGGCTTGTGCATATATTTGGGAGGTCATCTTATGTTGCTCCCGAAAATAAACAACTTTTAGGGATCCCCAGGCACTCAGAAGATCTCAGAATCAGATTTCGTATCACTGGCATATGTTGTGAAATTTGTTGTTTTGTGACCGTAGTACATTGCAATACATAATAAGAACTATAAATTACAAAAAAGTATATATATATATATATATAATATTCAAAAATTAATTTAAATAAGTGGTGCAAACAGAGAGGAGAAAAATACTGAGACAGTATTCATGAGTCGATTGTCCATTCAGAAATCTGATGCTGGAGGAGAAGAAACATTGAGTGTTTGTCTTCAAGTTCCTGTACCACCACCTTGATAGTAGCAATGAGAAGAGGGCATGTCCTGGGTGATGGGGGCTTTTATTAATGGATGCCATCCTTTTGTGGCATTGCCTTTTGAAAGTGTCCTGGATGCTGAGGAGGCTAGTACCCATGGTGGAGGGGCTAAGTTTACAACTTTCTGCAGCCTTTTCTGATCCTGTGCAGTGGCCCCTCCATACCAGGCGGTGATGCAAACAGTTAGAATGTTCCGCATCGTACACCTCTGGAAATTTGCAAGTGTCTTTGGTGCCGTACCAAGTCTCCTTAAACACCAAATGAACTATTGCCACTGTCTTGCCTTTGCAGTTGCATCCTGATGCATGTTACCATTGCTTTGATTAAACGTAAGCATCATTTAAGTGTGTGGAGGATGACGTCATATAACAAACAAGTGAAGGGTTCTTCAATTTAAATCGGGAGTTTTCTGGAAATTTCAGTAGCTACGCAAGAGCATGGACTGTGAGCTGCTAGCGGGAGAGTGAGCTGGATGGAGTTAGAGTCCACTGCAGCAGTAGGCAATCCTAATATTTCTCCATGTCCAGAGGATAATAAAAATTAATGGCACACAGTGCATATTGGATACGAGACTGTCACTTTGTATGATTCATACCTGGATTTCTGGAGTATTCTCTGGCAACCACTTTTTGTTAATCCGAGTATGGATTCGGGTGTGTTATGTGGCGACCACTCGTGTTAAAGAATATTCCGTGACTGTCACCCTGGGATATCCTTACGTGGATTTTGGAACTTAGACTCTACTTTGTTACTCCCACATGGACTCCAGTTTTTAAGTGACGTCTACTCAACGTCTGGAATCTTCTGTGACTGTTGCCTTGCTTTCCCTGTGTGGTCCCATTGTGAACGTGATGATCACTTGTACCCTGGAATTTTACTGTGATCGACCGCTTTCTCAACTTAACATGGATTTTAGAACTCTACCTTACAGACACCTGTACCTGTTTCCATAGTTTTGGGTTGCCATCCTAAGATGTGGGAAGAACTGTTTCTAAACCTCCACAATTTGTGAGCTAAGATGCAGTAAACTGTTTCTGCTTTCTTTGTTTAGGGAAGTAATCTGTTTAATCTGTTCAAATGTCTATATTTTTGGGTGGTATTGAAAATATATTCGTTTAATATTAAAAGCTGAGTTTGTGGTCTATTGCTGCTGGTTCATAACAGAAATTGGGGGCTCGTCCGGGATCTGTTCGTACTGGAGCTTGTTGGCTATTTGATGATTGACAATTGATTTGATTGATTTCTCCCCTTTTGATTGACTTGTGTGTGGAAACCAATAGCAATGGATATTAATAGATTCTTGGTATCGCCAACCCCAGAGTTGTTGACCATTGCTAGTAAGTTAAAACTTAGTATGGTAAAGCAGGCTATGAAAAAGGCAGAGATTCAGAGGAGAATAGCTGAGCACTATGTAGCTAGGGATGTGTTTGTAGACGAGGTGTTAGATCTATTTCCTGAAAGTAGTCCAGGTGACACTGAGTCCAGTTACAGCTGGAAACACTAAAGATAGAGAAACTTTTAAATTAGAAGCTGCAGAAAGGGAAAAGCAAAGGCTGCTAAAAGCTGAGTCTGTGGTCTATTGCTGCTGGTTCGTAACAATCCTTAGAGTTGTTGACACCCAGGAACTTGAAACTGCTTACCCTTTCCACTTCTGATCCCTCAATGAGGACTGCTGTGTGTTCCCTCAACTTCCCCCTTCCTGAAGTCAATAGTCAATTCCTTGGTCAGACTTCTATTGAGTTGCAAGGTTGTTGCTGCTACACCACTCAACCAGCTGATCTGTCTCACTCCTGTACACTACCTCAGCACCATCTGAAGATCTGCCAACAATAGTTGTCTCGTCAGCAAATTTATAGATGGTGTTTGAGCTCAACCGAGCCACACAATTGTGGGTGTAGCGATGGTGGAACAGTGGCCTAAGCACACAGCCTTGAGGTGCACCAGTGTTGATTGTCAGCCAAGAGGAGATGTTATAAATGACCCACACAGACTGGTCTCTTGGTGAGGAAGTCAAGGATCCAGTAGCAGAAGGAGGTACAGAGGCCAAGGTTTTGGATATTGTTGGTTACAACTGAGGATGTGATTGTGTTTAATGCTGAGCTGCAGTCAATAAACAGCAGCCTGACGTAGGTGTTACTATTGTACAGGTGATCCAAGGCCCTTGTAGTATAATGTTCCGAGATTATAGGAAAGCATGTGCAGTTTTTTAATAAGATAAGTATATTATCCTTATGCAAGACAAAATACTGCATAGTTCAAAATGGTGATAGTATTTTTTTAATGGTGTCCATATTGATAAAGTATCTGCAGGGGTGGGATTTGAAGCATTGTCTCTGGTATGGTAGTCTAACTAATTTAATTGATAGAAAGAAGGAAACAAATTTTTCGGGTTATCAGATGGTGTGTATAGCAATAGGCAGACCTTACAGTGTATTTTTACTTGACTTTGAGTAAAATGCAGATTCAGAAAATTCCATAAATGCACATATCCTGTGCAGATTTGTTTTCAACCACAGACACTGTCTAAAATGAAAATTACTCCGGGTATACAATGGTAACATGTTGAGCTGTTAGTGGTGATGATATTTGCAGTTGCATGGTACCAAGTGACAAAATGGTATAGATACTTAAGAAATCTGAATATTGCTAGTCCAGAAACAAAGTACAATCCCAATGAAACACAAATATGAAATTTAAAGATTATGCGCTGCCAAAATTCAAGTTATTGGGGGAATAATCTTGCAATACTATGAACCTTGTCTATGTGAAATGATATTTTCAATTTGTGTTTTACTTTACTTTCATTTATTTAGATATGGTTATCATATTTCAAAAGCTTCATACTTCATATGCTATGAAACTAAGAGTATTCAAAGGATGTTTGAAAATTTACGAAATTTTAATGGAAGTAATGAGTACCCCAAGACCTGTGGGAAGTTTGAAGTTTCTGACATTCGGGATTTAACCACTGGCTATGACAGCAGCCAGCCAGATAAAAAGGCTGTAAGTAAAACGATTTAAGTTTTCCTCCAGTTGTTTTACATTGTTCGGGAGAAACCTCTATTTTAGAAAGTGTTTGCATCAGTTTTAAATTTCATGTGATTACCACAAATAGCTAATGAATTTTAATTAGCAAAATTTGTACATTTTAAAATTAGTGCTAGCTTTGTAAATTTGAGCCAATTGTAATGACAATTTGATTACCAGTGGTGTTAATGGTTTATGAACAGTAAGTGGCTTTCAGACTCCAAAATACAGAAATTAATACATATCCATAGAAATAATATATGAGATAATGAGAAAGTTGGAGGGAGTATTCACATGACCCAAGATGGCCCACCTTAAACAGGTATATTTTAAGAATGAAGAATAGAAAAACTCATGTTCTGTAGTTTCTAATACATAAATCAAAAAGTAATTCACTTCTCTATATTTTAGGTGCTACCAACCAGTAAAAGCAGCCAAATGATCACCTTCACATTTAAGAATGGATGTGTAGCTACCCTAAGGACTAGTGGGACAGAGCCTAAAATTAAATATTATTCAGAGTTGTGTGCACCACCTGGAAATTGGTAATGTTTTATTATTTTGAGGTTCTTTACAAGTGACTGCATTGCCAGAAATGCATGCATATGTTGGAAATCCCTACAGAAAACTGAAAGTATTCAACAGATCTGACAGTTTACACCTGAAACATTAATCTTGTTATATGTTGACTTAAATGTTTTTCTGCTTTTTTCTATTTTTATGTAGCATTGTTAATGAATTTGCTCTCTCCCCGACAAAGCTTGCATTTATTTTCGTATTTGCTAACTTTTAAAATGTGTGAAATGCAGTACATGATATTGGTACATCAATACTCTCCCAAGGCCCTATAAACTACGCAGAATATAATTTTGTAAATATTCAGAGTGATTGGTGGTTATGAAGAGATTTCTTTGTAAATGGTTTGACCAAAATTTAGGAATAATTATCCCAAGGGAACTAAATATGTAAATGTTTGTGCAGTGATGTGGTACTTTTCCCTTCAAACAACACACACAAAATGCTGGAGGGACTCAACAGGCCAGGCAGTATCAATGGAAAAGAGTACAGTTAATATTTTGAGCCCAGACCTTTCATCAAGGTCTTTTCCCTTTCCCCTTTTCCACCATCTTTAAGCCTGTTGAACTAGATGTTTTACTGACTAATGCATGCGATGTAATCAAAACTTGGGATAGTTATAAAGGTTCCCTCAAAAAAAATCTTCATGTTCTAAGTCAGTCTTGCTGCTGATCTTGAGTCTAATTAGTGGAGGAAAATAGAACAACTTCAACTGCCTACCAGTTATTCTTATGAACATGAGTTGGAGTGACATGGCATTCTACAGAAATTACTAGGGAACAAACAACTCTTATGAGAAATACTTAATCCTTTTCCATGGCCCCAACATAGAATATTTGTAATGGTTTGGGGTTTAAAGCTGAATGCTTATGGGATTCTATAAGCCTTACTGCAATGTTATTGAACTCTGCTAAGAAGATGTGCATTTGTAATCACAAACTAAATTAGGTAGTACCTTTAAGAATACTTACCACATAACATAGAAAATGAGATTGTTAATTTGAGTACAGCAAGCTCTCACAAACAGCAATGCAGTGCTAACCAGATAATCTGTTAGGGCTTTTGTGTTAGTTGAGAGTGGATCTTGACCAAAACACTAGGTGTAATTAACTTGTTCTTAAAAAAAATGCTGCAGATATGATGCCCATCTGATATTTGACACCTCATTAGAACACTGGCATCTCTGACAATGCAGCATCACCAAATACAGCGCATCTCTAAAGTAGGACTTGTAATCAAAATCCTCCGATTTACAATTGAGAATCCTTCCCACTGAGACACAGTTGAGCACTTGTCAGGTTGCACCTACTAAGGCATTAGAGAGCAAATGCCACCATTGCAGAATTTTTAATTGTATATTAACTGTGTATCATTCTGTAATTCAGTCTTCTTGTGCGGATGTTCTATTGTGCTGAGCCTTGGGATTGAAATCGACTGAGTTATTTGGAAATTCATATATTTTTCTGTTTTAGGATTGGCTAAAATCGATAGCCAATAATAACACCCAAATTGGGTGTTGATTTTTAAAAAATATATATATATATTTCTACTTTGTAAAGAGTTTCAAAAAGATTTGACACCACATTGAAATATTGAATAATTTATTTTGTTGTTAATGAAAGCAGTATCATAGTAATGACAGTAAAAACTGTACATCAAAAAAGGAACGTTCTCAATTTGAGCTTGTAGATTTCTTATTTCCTCATTTTGGTAGATGATGTCACTGCTTGGCAAGGAATGTTTCGTTGATTTGTTCTGAGCAACTTGCCTTTGGCTGCTTATCAATGCCAGCTGTTTGTCTTGACTTGTATTAAATAAATGACTTTAACGGGGCATAACAAAATGTAAAAAAAAAACTGATCATGGAGAATATGATCATGATAAAATATGCACGCTTTGCAGTTTCTAATGTGAGTTCTGAATGCCTTCTGAGCAGGAACAGAACATCTTGAGTAGAAAGGGAACAACGAGATCTTGTGGTCAATGTGGAAATTAATGACACTAAGAGGAAAAGGTTGAAGGCTGCACTGTCACTGTTTCAGAAGCAAGGAAGGAAGTTGAGCACAAACCATGAGGCTGGAGAACACTGGAATAATAGAGAAAAAAATTAATATTCAGCTGTAGAATTATTGCAGGAGGAGGAACCTCAAAATCCTGAGTCAGATAACAATTCCTATCCTTGTGGAATTTAACTGGAATTATGGATTTAAATTAATGTAGCAGGAGATCAAGAGCCAGATCGTTACCTGAGAGAGCCAATAAGAGGTTATGTTGTGACCTGTCTTCTGAAAATTTGACCATTTTGCAGTTACGTGTTTAACTTTTTAAAACAAAAATAAGTCTGCTCCCCACCTAAACTCAATATTCCTTTCTTTGTATCAACTATCCACATTGTCAGCCCTTATTCCTTAGTATATTAAGGACTAAGTTATCAAAATTCTTTTAAGTTTTGAAAGAATGCATTTATGCTTTATCATTATCTTTTGTTCTGTTACTGCTTTAACAAATACTTTGCTTGTTCGTGGTAAAATCTTCCCTTTGGAAATTTATACTTTTCATTATAAAGCTAATCTTTAATCATGATTATACTTTTTCATTTCTGGACCACCTTCCATTAGAACATAGAACAGTACAGCGCAGGAACAGACCTTTCAGCTTGCAGTGCCTGTGCTGAATATGTTCTCAACCTCCCCACCTGAATGTGATCCATGTCCATCCATTTCCCGCATATTCATGAGACAATCTAAAAGCCTCTTCAATACTTCTGTCATATCTACTTTCATCACTACCCCTGGCAGTCCATTCCAGGAGCTTTCTCTTATGTAGTAAGGGATCTCATTATTTTTCCTATAATTGGTTCTAAATTGTCTACATTTATCTGGACAAATTCAGTTTTGGCCAGAGTCCATGATGCCACATTCAGACAAATGCTACCTTGATAACAAGCATTCAGTCTTGCCTCATCTCTGGAATTTAGTTTTTTCTAGTCTATCTTTGGATCAAGGCCATGATGAATTCTGCAATCAAATTGTTCTGGTGTAACCCACATAGGGTTATAACCCACACTGTGCAAATGATTGGTAATTTAGTGCCCTTTTGTTTTTGTTCTGTTGGTGACACCTTCATCATTTTGCTGATATAGACTGCAATACAACTCCATTAATCTGACACTTTCACGACTTTTGTGTGAGACCAGCAGATTTTCCAAAATGGTAAATGTTGTTCATGCTTTCTTTAAAAAAAACACAGTAATACAGAACAATAAATCTTCCAGTGAACCCAATAAGAGGGAGAACTGTTGCACAGTCCTGAGCTGCCAGATCTGTTCCAAGACTAGTCCATTTAGTATGAGCACAATGCAACAAATGTGGTGGAGCATGATCCTACTGTGAATATTGACTCGATAAGGAATAAGGGTTAGTTATCTCTATGAATAGAGAGTTGTACTTGTCACAGGTAGATTGAGAGACAAAATTGTAGGTTTATCCCTCAATTGGAATGAGTGGAATAAGTAAATTTTATGGGGAAGTTGGTCCAAGTATTTGATAAATAAGTGATGTGGGGTATGATGGAGTTAGAGTAAGAAAAATGGGATGGAGCATAAGCACAGGTATAGTCTATTTCTATACCATACGTACAATGCAATCTATTCTCAGCTGGTAATTAAAAGTAACTGTTTATTTAAATTGAAGCTGTCCATTTATAGAACATGTTCTTATTCTCATTTTTTTTCCGCTAGTGACCCAGAGAAATTGAAGGAGGAGCTCAATGACTTGGTCAATGCATTGGTGGAACATTTCTTCCAGCCAGAGAAAAACGGCTTCACATCTCAATCCAACTGAAATGATCTCAAAAATATTCTTGTCACTGTCAGTCTTAACAGCAGACTATGTTAACTGTATTTGCTGTGCTTTAAGTTCAAGTAGTTTACTATTTTAAAATGTGCTCTGTTGCTCACATCCTGGGGAGAATGAATATCTCCCTTTTGTACAGTACTGGTGAAGTATAGCGGTTGATTTCCCTTTACAGCTGGATGTTTCATAGGTTTCTCTCCTTGAAATGGTAAGAAAGTTGGTTTAGTACACTCCTTTGTGTGTTCCAGACCCTATAATGCATACTTATTCATGGTTTCAAAGCAACAAGGACTGCAAAATTCTCCCGTTAATAAGGACTAGCTTTTCAGTTGCTGAGAGCTTATGCAGCTCTCAACCTAGGGGGTAGATGAGGGGGAGGCAGAAGCTGTCACTTTTTTAGATTATGAAGATGCTCAGTCCTCTTTTATCGTCATTTAGAATTGCATGCATGCATTAAGAAATGATATAATATTTCCTCCGGTGTGATATCAGAAAACACAGGACAGACCAAGACTGAAAAAGCTAACAAAACCACATAATTATAACATTTAGTTACAACAGTGCAACAATACCATAACTTGATGAAGTCCATGAGCACAGTAAAAAGTTCAAAGTCTCTCAAATGTCCCACATTTCACGCAGACGGGAGAAGGAAGAAAAACTCTCCCTGCCATGCCCGACCACAGTCCAACTCTGAGTCATCCGAAAACTTCGAGCCTCCGATCAGCTCTCCGACACCGAGTACTTAGCGGTAAAATCAAATCAAATCTCAGATGTGAACAATTTCCTGAATAGAGCATATTTCTTTTTTTTTGTTTCAAACAATGTTTGACTTGACTAACTTCTTCATATCATAACCTTTGCAGATTTTAATTTTTACATTACATTTTCACTAATAATTCAGCGTATTGTTGATTTCAGGCAAATATGAGAATTGATGTCACCAAACTTTATAGAAACTTCTTTTTGCCCCTTTAATGCATTTTAGTAATGTGAAAATACCTACTCAAAGCTTAATGCATTTTGTTATTCTATGTTCTGTAGATTAATGTGATTTGTATTTTGTAGGAATATACAATAGAAACATCTTAACATTTTGGAAACACTGTGTGGCAAGCCTTATAGTATTTGCAGAGAAACTGGGAACATTTATTCTGTTACTGAAAATGTTTCTATTGATGCGTCATCTGTCAATTGTGTGTATATGGCCTGCTTAGATAAAAGAAGCAGCATTTGCTGTAAATTATTTCATAAAGATCAACAATGGCAAGTGATATTGGTCCATCAGACTTCAGAAACTGGGAAAACAATTTAGCAACTATAAGCTTTCAACAATAACTTATGGAATGTCAAGCAATTAAATGGTTTAAATGTTTAACCTAATTTAAGTTGAAATGTACGTTACTATTGTGATTTGTAAAGTTACCTACTGCAAGGTTTTAAGGCACTAATTAAATAGATCGATTGATTTAAGTGCAGTGTGTATTTCACTGCAGCTTAATCTAGAGGATTAATACAATGTTCAAAATGCAACCAGGAACTTTGTTGCTTAAAATTCAAAATGCTTAATTGCATATGGTATTTCTGAAAAATATTCTTTGCCTGAATTACTGAAACACCATTTGCCTTAAGTGGTCCTTTTGTCACCTTCCAGTTGAGTTTCACTCCTTACTATGCTGATTATTAAGACAGGTACTGTTTGAACAATTCATACTGGGTGCTTTCACTTCTAAGTTGCTGCTTCAATTCTACACTTAAACAGAAGTTGCAGCAGAATGAGTAGCAAAATAAAAAAAATTATTATTACCCTAACTATAGAATTGATTTTGCATATTAATGTTTTGTTTTACAGATGTACTCCTTATTACCTGCAGTTTTTTACAGTACTTATCCAACAAGTTGTCCTGTTAATTTTATTACATGTGATAATTACCTTCAGTTTTTAAAAGGGCAATGTTGACACTAATTAACATCCAGGTAAATGTGGGATTATACACTGAGCAGCTCAGATGCACTGCTATCTTTTGCTTTGATTATAGCATATTAACATATACAGTATGCTACAATTCTAAACATGTTGGATATTGCAGATTGTTCTTCCAAAATGTCATATTTGCAGTATTAAAAGATGCAAATGTTACTTGAGTTAAGTTCTTTATTTTTGTTATGAACATAAAATCTACTGATCTACTTTTGTAGAAAAAAACTTGTTATAAAGGTTGCATGGGGCATGGATTTTTGCAATATCCTGTTGGGAAGTGCAGAGCGGAGTGCTATTCTGATATGCATAGTGTGACTCTGTCATAAGCATTGAATCTCAAAATATTTTGGCTTCGTTTACATCCACAAAGAGGGGCCAATAGGATTTATAGCTTCAGACAGCAGAGCTACTTTAGGGCAGATTCAAGCTGGATTATGAGATCCCATTTCAGATGGGAACAATGGGCATGGGTATTTATAGCCCCACAAATAGGGCTTTCTTTAAAGAGGGAAGCATCAGCCATAATGATTGATTCACTGCTGGACTCTCAGTGAAGGCTCAGGAACGAATGGGCCCTTTAGCTAACACTGAAGTAGACTGCAATACAGGTCAGTTCTTAATTTTGCATAGATGTCAGTCATGCAATGTCAATCAATGTGGTCTCTGTTGGAATAAATAAATGTAGGTTATGTGATCTCTTTGTGAATAGTAGTTTCATTCCTGAGGGTAACCCAAAGTGTCAGTCACATTAATTCCCCATCCCAGCCCCACATAGAGCCTCATTATTCTTTTTGTTTTGTGAATTTCTATAATGAACATTGACTCTCAGCAATTTATTCTGTGTCTGTCAGGTTGGGAGGGAGAGAAGAGCCTTGTCAGTTGCACTGAAGATGAAAGTTCAGAGCAAATGAGAGCTGATGAGTGAAGCAAAGGAAGCACTGTGTGGCAGATGGCCTGTGTCAGGAAGTCTGCAGTTCTCCAAAACACTACTAATTGAATCTTGGTTCATTAAATTGAGCATGGAGAGAAGATTACTTGGGGTGACAGACTTTTTTCCAATGTTACAATGGTACAAGCCAGTGTCTTAATGGAAATGGTGTTCCTAGCTGGAAAAGAGTTTTTAAAATAACTGTATTGCAAAAAGGGAGATATAATTGGTTGTGAATATTGGAGAGAAGAGTTCCCAATCTTTGCTTTTGTAGGAAATGTTGGCCATAGATAAATAAGATGCATCTCTACAGTCAGCAGGGGTAACTTGTGTCAACATCTGCATGGTGATCTGTCAAGCTAAAGAATTCTGCATCCCTTCGTTCTACTGAAGCTCAGTTTGTGGTACAATCAGAGGAGTTTTGTTGGAGTAGATGTTGTGGATCACTTTGTCCAACACCTTTGTTTCATTTGCCATAAGTGTGAGGATCTCCTGGTGGCTAACCATTTCAATTCCACTTCCCATTCCCATACAGAAATTCCTTCTCATCTGTTCTAAATGGACATCTCTCTATTCTGAGGCTGTACCCTCTGGTCCTCAACTTACCCACTGTCGGAAACATCCTTCCCACATCCGCTATCTAAGCCTTTCTATATTCAATAGTTTTCAATGAGATCCCTCTTCTCCTTCTCTCCCCCCCCCCCATTCTTCTAAAGACCCAGAGCCATTCAATGCTTCCTGTACGTTAGCCCTTCCTGGGATCATTCTTCTGAACCTCCCTTGGACCCTCCCCAATGGCAGCACATCTCTTCTTAAATAAGGGACCCAAAGCTGCTCACAATACTCTGAGTGCAGTCTAACCAGTGCTTTATAGAGCCTCAAAATTGCATCCTTGCTCTTGTATTCTAGTCCTCTCAAGATAAGTGCTAACACTACACTCCATCTGCTAATTAACCTTTAAAGATTTCTGCTTGTGGGCTCCCAAGTCCCTTTAGAACTGAATTCTGAATTTTCTCCTCATTCAGAAAATAGTCTATGCTTTTATTTCTTCTACCAAAGTGCATGACAATACACTTCCCGACACAGTATTCCATCTGTCACTTTTTTGCCTATTCTCCCAATCTGTCTAAGCATTTACATGGACTCTCTGCTTCGACCCTACCTGCCCCTCCTATGTTGGCCACAAAGCCATTGATATGGTCATCAAAATCATTAACATATAACTCGAAATAAAGTTGTCCTAACATCGTCCCCTGCAGAACACCACTGGTCACCACCAGAAAAAACCTTATTCCTACTCTGCCTCTTGCCAGTCAGCCAATCTTCTATCCATGCTAATATTATACCATGGGTTCTTACTTTAAGCAGCCTCGTGTGCAAAAGCCTTCTGAAAATCGTATATAACATCCACTGCCTTTCCTTTGTCTATCTTGCTTGTTCTTTCCTCAAAGAGTTCTAACAGATTCGTCGGGCAAGATTTCCCTTAAGGAAATTATGCTGACTTTGACCGACTTTAATTTCCCCAAAGGAAACTCTGCTGACTTTGGAAGCATATGCCTCATCCACAATGGACTCCAACATTTTCCCAACCACAGAAGTCAAGCAGGCTAACTGGCCTGCATTTCTACCTCCTCCCTTCTTAAAGCGTGGAGTGATATTTACAACTTTCCAGGATCTAGGGATACTGTATTTGAAAGATCATTATTAATACCTCCACAAACTTTTCACCCACCTTTTTCATTATTCTGGGGTGCAGTCTATTTGGTCTAGAAAACCTATCAGCTCCTCAGGCTCCTTCTTAGTATTGAAACTACTTTCAGACAGATGTTAGATAGTCTGATATACAGTAAAGGAATACAATGCTGGAAACACCCAAGAGGCCAGGCATTTGGTGGAAGGAGAAACGAGAGTTAACGGTCTCTTCGTTAAGTGTGTTTCTCTTTCCACAGATGCTTCCTGGGCAGCTTCTTATCGCTTGCTTCTGCCTTGTAACGTACAAAAAAAAACCGGGTTAAAATCAGCCCCAGCAGCTAAGCCACTAAAGAACATGCAACTCTCTGCGTAAACCTATTTGCGAGAGACTGTGGTGACGCTTCCGCGGCGGTTTGCCTCGGTCCATTTGCAAGGTGAGCCGCACCATGATGTGGGCGGATGTCGAACGGAGGCTCGCTTGGATCCTTCGGTTGCCTTTGCAGCCTCAGTGAGTTTGGGCTGGCTGCAGAGCCCCATGCAGTACCCGTGCTGTGCCGGAGTCCCGCTGAGTTGGCAGTGCCGCTGGAGAAAGAGGAATGAACAGGGAGAGAACGGCGCGCGGTCAGAGACTTGGCGACCCGGCGACCGGGGCCACCGGCAAGGGGCGGCGTTTTAGCCTGCAGCTGGTGGGCTCAGTAAGCGTGCACAAGCTCACTACCGTGCCGGTACTGCCCTGGGTAGTGGCCGAGGTACGGCGAAGCAGTGCCCGTGGCTCCGGCAGTCGCAGGGTAGGCTTGCAGGTGTGTCCCGGCTGGGTGCGCTGCGTGGAGCACGGTTCGGCCAAGACTGTGTTCCAGCACCGGGTGCAGCAAGTCCGCAGGCTGCTGCAGTACCGCACCGAGCCCAGTTACTTTGCTTACCTGAGCAGCAGCAACAGGACCGCGGAACGCAGCGTTTGCTTTGTCTTCAGGGCATCTGATCACACACTGGTAAGCTTTTTGCTCCGTTTTATTGCCTACTTCCGATGCGGAAACATATACATGCATCTTGCACTTTAATAAAAATACTAACTTTTAATTGTGTGTCAACCCTGTTATTTTATTATAGCAGTAGAAGTTCCGCGTTTAAATAAGAACGAAACTTTATATTTTTAGTTTGGTGAAGTCTGTTTTACAGTATCATGCTGTGGTTCCCGTTAACGCAGACATCCGTCTCTGTGATGTGTTCCATTGAAGGTCATGTAATATTGCAGAAGGACTGAACATGTTCAGTGTTTGGAGTTGTACTTTTTTTTGGTCGGGGAGAGACGCTTTGATTGGCCGAGGTTGTCGACAATATTCCATTTCTCTAAATGCAACTATAAGCACTTGTGTTTGTGGCCGTTATAGGTAAAAGCTGCATTGCAGGAAGTGCGTTTCTGTAGTGTTTATTACTTGCAAATTGGTTAGAGTTGCACAAAGTTAATAAAAAATCAGAGAGAAAGCGATTTTCTTAACTTGTCAAGAACAGGCGGTAAGGATTTCAGTGTGCGAAGTATAATACAGCGAACTTGTTTGTTTTTTTGTAAGAAAGATGATTTGTCATGCATTGAAGATGGATCGGCATAGCGATCTTCTGACACCGTTACACGATTCCATAAGAAATCTGAGGGACAGAAATTCTGTCGTGTATCTGTTTAACTGAGTGACGGTCTTTAACACAACAACCACAACCTGAGAACATAACCGATGAGTTTTTTTTAAATATATGTTTTGGTACTTAACGAAAGAGCAATTACGATCGCTAAAAGATGAATAACTATATAGTTATATGAGGTCTTTCTGCGAAAATTAATGGTTAATATTAGGTTAATTTGTTTTTATAGCTGCACGGAGGGAGGGTGCCAAGGGGCTTCTGAGGATTCTAGAGCTGCCGTGAACTATGGCGCGAAATGCTGTTAACTTGTGGATCGGATTTCATTGTATACTATCCGTCTACTTTTTTCAAAAAAATCTTGCGAGTAAACTTGCTGCCAGATTGTTCAACGTTCCTCTAAGGCCTAATGGTTGTTATAACTAGGTCAGCAGATCATTAAAGAAAAGTTCCATCAGCCTATTTCAGTTTATAGTTCCGAAACAAAACCGGTCCCCTATTGTGTCCCGTCGTTGTTTGTTAAATAATTCTAGACTTTCTGATTGGCTATTGTAAGTAGGCATCCAAGCCATAATCCTGTGTGAAACATTTTCTGAACACAGATCTAATCTTTCCTTTTACTGATTAGAAAGTCATAGTGCCTTACAGCACAGAATTAAACCCTTCAACACACCCTGACTGTGCAGGCCATGAGGTACCTCTCCATACTAATCCCAGCACTTGGTCCTCAGCCCTCTATGCTATAACACCTCATTCATATTCACCCGACCCTTTATTACCATTTTTTATCTGATTTATTTTTGATAATCCTTTTCATTTCACTATGTTGTGCACCTCTCTCTATATTGTCACCACAATTGTTTTTTTTCAATGGGCAAACCTTAAATGGATAAATTGGCATTTATTCATCAGCACCGAAGGGATGCAAGAGTATGGTTGCCAGCCACTGAAAATGTTACTGTGACTGAAGCAATTTGAGTAGTTCCACCCTGAGGCCAATTAGCAGACAGATATTTGAGGATCTTTGCAGTTGATTAAAATCAGTTCGTCAGCTATGGGGGGAGGTGTTCATGTGTGTAAAAAAAAAAGCAGCAAGCAATATCTAACTTTCTATTTTTAAACCTTTACATAAAGTATGGTCTGTTAAGTGTGATGTTTAAACAGTGATGTCTGAAGTGTAACAGATGTGAGATAGAGACAGGACATATATAGACCAGCGGTATGATGTAAGTGAGTATTTAGAAGTACTAAAGAAGGGTGGAATGTATGCTTTAGTGAATTCCATGAATAGTGATGGAGGGGGAAGCTATAGAAGATGGCCAGTGGGTAAATAACGGGATAAGACAGGGATGTCTGAGACCTATTCATTTTGACAGGGTTAGACAGTGTTTTGGATTATACAGGTTTATGAGTTTCCAAGGAACTTTGCAAACATTGATTTTCAGTGCTCTGGTTCCTAGATAAATATCTTTCTTTCTCTCACTGTTGTTACTGCTGGGAGCATCTTTTTTAATTCATCAAAGTAAATGTGAACTATAGGTGTTTCTATTTGTCTAAGTTTTACATTTTTAAGTATTTAAACATTTAAAAGTGGGACGGTAGCACAGTGCTTTACAGTGCCAGCTGTGAGATCAGGGTTCAATTCCCACTGCCGTCTGTAAAGAATTTGTATGTTCTCCCAATGACCGCGTGGGTTACCTCTGGTGGCTCCTGTTTCCTCCAATGTTCCAAAGATGTACGGGTTAGGATTAGTAAATTGTGGGCATACTATATTGGCACCAGAAGCATGGTGAAACTTGCAGGCTGCCTCCAGCGTTATCCTCGTTGCAAGTTATAACTTTTCACTGTATGTTTCAATGTTTCCATGTATATGTATCAAATAAAGCTAACCTTTAACCTTTACCGACCACGATGAGGGTTAGGAATTGTTGGACCTTCTTATAGCTATTTTACAGAAATAATATGTATACAGATAGGATGAGGTTTTGGGGGTATTGGAGGTACATGATAAAACAGGCCAAAGTCAGCTTGATTTTCACAAGGGAAAATCTTGCCTGGCAAATCTGTTGGAATTCTTTGAGAAAATAAGACAGGATAGACAAATGAGAGTCAGTGGATGTTATTTACTTGGAGTTTCAGAAGGTCTTTGACAAGGTGCCACACGTGAGGCTGTTAAACAAGTCAAGAGCCCATGAGATTACAGGAAGGTTACTAACGTGGATAGAAGACTGGCTGACTAGCAGGAGGCAAAACATCAGGATAAAGGGGGCCTTTTCTGGTTGGCTGCCGGTGACTATTGGTCAGTGTTAGGACTGCTTTTTATGTTGTATGTCAATGATTTGGATGGTGGAATTGATGGCTTTTTGGCCAAGTTTGAGGTTGATACAAAGATGGGTGAAGGGGCAGGTAGTGTTTAGGAAGCAGGGAGTCTGCAGATGGGGCAAAGAAATGTCAGATGGACTATAGTGTCGGAAAGTGTATGGTCATGTACTAGAAGGGATAAGGGTGTAGACTATTTTCTAAACGGGGAGAAAATTCAGAAATCAGAGGTGCAAACGGACTTGGGAGTCCTCGTGCAGGATTCATTAAAGGTTAACTTGCAGTTTGAGTCAGTGGTAAGAAAGGCAAATGCAGTGTTAGCATTCATTTTGAGAGGACTAGAGAACATAAGAGAAAAGATGTTATGCTGAAGCTTTACAAGATGTTGGTCCAGACCACATTTGGAGTATTGTGAACAATTTTGGGCCCCTTATCGGAGAAAAGATGTGCAGGCATTGTAGAGAGTCCAGAGGAAGTTCATGAGAATGATTCTGGGTGTTAAAGGTTTAACATATAATAAGCGTATGATGGCTCAGGGCCTATACATGCTGGGGTTCAGGAGGATGAGGAAGATCTTAATGAAACATATCGAAAATTGAAAGGCCTAGATAGTGTGAACTTGGAGAGGATGTTTCCGATAGTGGGGAGTCTAGGACGAAAGGGCACAGCCTCAGAATACAAAGATGTCCCTTTAGAACAGAGATGAGGAGGATTTTTTTTTTACAGAGTACAGTGAATCTGTGGAGGCCAAGTCATTAGGAATATTTAAAGAAGAGGTTGATAGGTTCTTGATTAGTAAGGGCACCAAACGTAATGGGAAGAAGGCAGGAGAATGGGTTTGAGCAGGATAATAGATCAGCCATGACTGAATAGTGGAGGAGACGTGATGGGACAAATGGCTGCATTCTGCTCCTGTGTCTTATGGTCTTATGACCTTACAAGTATCAGTCTTGTGACACCAGCAAAGCTGAGATACTTCTGAAATAAAATTGGATTTTCTAATATTTCTGCCAGCTTTCAACTAGTTATTAAGGTTTCCATTACATAATGGAAAAGCCCAAGGCCTGTATTAGGTCTTGTCACAAGACATCAGACCAAACCTGCTTGAGGTTCCGTGGTGATCACTCCAGCTACATGGAATTCCAAACAGTTGCTGCTGGCTGTGACAGGGTTACTGCTGCCTGACCTGAGGTTGCTACACAAACACAAGCCATCTGACATCTATTGCTACACCCAGATTATTAGAATGATGTGGCCACATGCCAATATGGTAGACCATTAAGCCTCCAAACGGCATGTTTTGCCGGCAGCAAAACAAAACTGTTCATTGCGGAATTTTCACTTTCATTTGTCTATGTCTCTCTTTCTCTGCCGTGTTGCTTTCCAGCTTGATTTCTGCACATATAATATATACAGTTAACACCATCTTGGGTAAAAGAGCATCGACAGGAAAGTGACACACACAAAATGCTGGTGGAAATGCGTTCCACCAGCATTTTGTGTGTGTTGCTTGAATTTCCAGCATCTGCAGATTTTCTCGTGTCGACAGGAAAGTAGTTGAGTTTTGTCGATGAAGAGATATTAGAGTTAGTATTATTTCAAAGGAAAATATCACCAAATAAAGTAGTTAACCAGAGAACTGGCAACATTTAAATTCAGCAAAGTTTGGTTTATTGTCATATGTACATGTAAGCGTAGGTGCAATGAAAAACAATGAAAAGTCCATTTTAGTGCAAAATAATCAAAGATGATAGTGTTGCTGTGTAGTGATTAGGGATTTCCAGTTGGTTCATGAACTAAGAGTACAAAGGAAGTCGTTGTTCTTGAACCTGGTAATATGGGACAACTGTAGCTCCTGACCAACAGTAGCTGTGAGAGATGGCATGGCCTGGATGGTAGGAATTTTTGATGATGGATATTGCCTTCTTAAGGCAGCACCTCCTGTAGATGGTGACCAAGAAATTGATAATGAAGGGGAAGTAACATACGAGAGTAATCTACCAAAGAGTGTAAAGACAGACTGAAAGGAATCAGATTTGTTTATTTGCTATACACAAGATTGCAATGAAATCCTTGCCCATGTGAAGCTTACAGTAAACAATGTACATGGTAGTAATAAATACAGTAAGTGCAAATTAACAATAGGGCAAAGACTAGTGGATGCTATATGCCAGCTTCACCATACTATCTACCTGTGGTGTCACTTTTAGGGACTTTGAATCCAAGGTCCTTTTGTACAGTCAGATTCAGATTTATTTATCACATATACATGGAAACATACAGTAAAATGCATCATTTGTGTTAACAGCCAATACACCTAAGGATGTGCTGGGAGCAGACTAAAAGGGTCACCACACATACCAGCACCAACATAGCATGCCCACTACGCTTGTCAGAACAACACAGAACACAAGTCTGCGCCTGTGTCTATTTCTTATATTTATAAGTTTTCTAAAGTTTATGATGGGCATAAAGTTGGTTGTGGCCCCAGTACAGAAGATTGTAATTCAGACTGATCTTTGTCTTAACTTTGATTTTCTGTCAGTCACACATTCCAATAAAATTCTGAGTCTGATTTGAATGCATTTTCATAAGATGTCTTCAAGCTTTTCCTCAAACAATACCGGAAGTGGAGACTTTCATAAAATATGTAACATGCAATATCTGAATTTTTGTATTATTTCAATTAATTGAAAAGATCAGGGGTCCCCAAATTTTTTTGCACCGCGGACCGGTTTAATATTGACAATATTCTTGTGGACTGGCGGACCGGGGTGGGGGGGGGGGGTGTTCAAGTAGAGTTAAACTCACCTCAACATGTCTTTTACAGTTGGGGTTGCCAACTTTCTCACTCCCAAATAAGGGACAAAAGTAGCAGTCAAATACGGGACACTTGCATTTACCCCGAGAAAGACTACCGTGACCATGAAGCCTTGTGCGGGCTCCTGTGTGCGCATGTGTGACGTGCCGATTTTTTTCCCCACAAATCCGTTTTGGCTTAATCTTCCTGACTATACTGTATATACATTATTTCTACTTTATATAGGCTGTGTATTTATCATATCATTCCTGCTTTTACTATATGTTAGTGTTATTTTAGGTTTTGTGTGTTACTGTATTTGGTAGGTTACTTTTTGGGTCTGGGAACGCTCAAAAGTTTTTCCCATATAAATTAGTGGTAATTGCTTCTTCACTTTAAGCCATTTCGGCATGAACAGTTTCATAGGAACGCTCTACCTTAGCGGGGGAAATACGGGACAAGGGCGGTCCCGTATGGGACAAACCAATTTAGCGCAATATACGGGATGTCCCAGTAAATACGGGACAGTTGGCAACCCTATGTTCAAGTTCAACAGTGCGTGACAGGGAATGAGGAAAGGTGCAGCTGACTCATATCGTTTCCTTGTGGCCCGGTAGCACAATGCTTTGCGGCCCGGTGGTTGGGGACCGCTGGAAAAGATAAAAGGAGATGTTTTTCTGAAGATAATTTTTAGGAATTCTGTTCATTAATTTCTGTTGTTTTTTCCTGACTGATTATTCAGGATTGTTTATTTTTGAGTTGCTTTTGATCAGCTATTTCCAAGTTACAGTCCTGCTTTAGATTTTGTTATGTTTGATGGTAAGTGCATTCCTGAAGCTGAGCCAAAATTGAATTGAGTTCCTAGGCCTGAAGAGGTTCAAAACCCCAAAGACTGGCTGCAGGTTGAGTTTTCTTGACAAATATTGCCCGACCTCCAGAATGCCCTGAAGGTACTTTGTTTCATTTCACTGCTTGCATATGTATTATACTGTATGTATTCCCAATTCAGTTAATGGAAAATACTAACTGAATGGATAGGCTGCAGTTTGTACCTTGATGATTTTATTTCCCAGTTGTGAAACAAGGCAAAAATTACTGGAGTCACTTGGCAGACTGAGCAATAAATATCAAGGAAGCATATGTTAGTTTCCTCTTTTTTTAGTTTAGAGATACAGCACCATAACTGGCCCTTCGGCCCAATGATCCTATGCCACCCATTACACCCATGTGACCAATTAACCTACTAGCCTGTGCGTCTTTGGGATATGAGAGGAAACCAAAGCTCCCGAAGGAAACTCACACGATCATGTGGAGGATGTATCATCTCCTTACAGACTGCAGTGGGAATAGAACGGGAGTCACGGTCGCTGTAATAGCATTACACTGACTGCTATGCCACCGTGCTGTGCCAACACTCTTTGGTTGAGAGGATGAACAGCTTTAAGTTCCTCAGCATTCACGTCACTGAGGATCTCACATGGTCTGTACATACTGGCTGTGTGGTGAAAAAAGCACAACAGCGCCTCTTTCATCTCAGACTGTTGAGGAAGTTCGGCATGAGTCCCCAAATCCAAAGGACTTTCTACAGGGGCACAATTGAGGGCATCCTGACTGGCTGCATCACTGCCTCGTACGGGAGCTGAACTCCTCTCAATTGTAAGACTCTGCAGAGTGTGGTGCAGACAACCCAGCGCATCTGTAGATGTGAACTTCCCACTATTCAGGTCATTTACAGAGACAGGTGTGTAAGAAGGGCCCGAAAGATCATTGAGGACCTGAGTCACCCCAATCACAAACTGTTCCAGTTGTTACCATCTGGGAAACGGTACCGCAGCATTAAAGCCAGGACCAACAGGCTCCAGGCAGCTTCTTCCACCAGGCATCAGACTGATTAATTCACGCTGATACCATTGTAGTTCTATGCTATATTGACTGTCCTGTTGTACATACTATTTATTACAAATTACTCTAAATTACACATTGTACATTTAGATGGAGACATAACATACAGGTATGTTATGGAGGCATAACATACTCGTGTGTAAGAATGTAAGAAATAAAGGCAATTGAAATTCATATAGGGCAGCCACTTAATTGGGCCAAGATGTATTGGTCATGATGTGTCCCATTTATCCGGAATCCACTGTATTGCAATTTTAGATCTGTCACTATGTACCCAGAGCTGGATTTAGCAACATGGGTTTTTCTTGGACATGTCTGTGAAAGTCTGTTGTATTGATGGCCACTTGCCAGTGGTTCCCAGAAGCAATCGGCAGCAAGAGCTGGCCTGTTGTTTTCAATGTGATGAGCACTGTGCATGCCAGGGGTGTTTCCTATAGTGTCTCTGCGTCTCTAGCAACCACGTGATACCTGCTTTTATGTAAGAGAGAATCTCACACGTCTCTGCAATAAATTCCTACAGGTCAACTCTGAAAGTTTTGAATGCTGTGTTTGTCTGTTGCTGGTTGTCGAATTTGGTTGGTCCCACAGTTAATGATGTGATAGGATTGTGATGTGAACAATTTGATTTGTGTCCACTCTACACCATGTGACAGTTACATGAGCAGCTTCTCCCAGGATTTTCTCTGCTGGAGGCACATCACAGTGGACATGGACCAGCATCCTTCAACCACAGTTTGTGACATAAACTGAAATGTTTTTATCACTCAGATAACACTGCCAGAGGGACCTTTAAAGCTTTACACTCTGAATAAGACCACGCCATTCTGATGTAGCCCCAAAAATTATTGATCCCTACTGCCACGCACTGTTCTAATTGTTCAGAAGACTACAGTATCATCATTGCCAGAAAATATTTAGATTAATTGTGAAGGACCAAAGTAGTACATTACAGGTTAAATCAATGAATTAAACACAGAAAAGCAAAATCTTTCACTGATGCAGTGTTAATGAGATAGTACAGTTTCACTGAATCAAAAAATGATGTGTCCGCTGCTCAGGCGTTTGGTCAAATACACATTTTAACTTTGCAAGACAGGCTTTGATCAGAATGCCTCTGTGATTTCTCTAATTGTTAAGTGTTATCACAGTAGCATTCTGCCATTATAGCACCGGTGACCACTCTCTGTAAAGAGTTTGCATGTTCTCCCTGTCAGGATGTGAGTTTCTTCCAGGCGTAACATTTTCCACCCACATTCCAAAGATGTATACGTTAGTAGTTTAATTAGTCAATTGGGTGTAATTAGGCAGCCAGCACAGGTTCGTTGGGCCAGAATGACCTGTTACCGTGCTGTACAGGTTTCCCCCGCCATCTGAAGGTAGAGCGTTCCTATGAAACGGTTCGTAAGCTGGAATGTCGTAACGCGAAGAAGCAATTACCATTTATTTATATGGGAAAATTTGTGAGTGTTCGCAGACCCAAAAATAACCTACGAAATCATGCCGAATAACACATAAAACCTAAAATAACAGTAACATATAGTAAAAGCAGGAATGATATGATAAATACACAGCCTATATAAATTAGAAATACTTCTTTAGAACGATTGCCTGCACTGTTCTCCCTAGCGAAAATCTGACGCAAACCATCCTGCAAGTATGCCCTAAACCGACGTACCCTTTCAAAATTAAAGTCATACTTTATCATTGCAACGAAAATCTCATGCAGTTTCTTCACGTTCAGTTACTGGACGACTTCACTTTCGCTACTGCATTCGGTTTTGATAGTTATCCTTTCCTCTTCCAATTGCATCAGCTCTTCATCTATCAGTTCTTGGTCATGGGATGCCAAAACCTTTTCAACATCATCTTCGTCAAGTTCTACAAGCCAAACTCACGTTGTCCTTACTTTGTTCACCACGATCGAAACGCTTAATTATGTCTAGTTTTACGCTAAGTGTAACACCCTTACGAGCTCTTTTAGGCTTTTCTGATACTTTAGAACTCATCTTGCTAACTGCTGCTCACAGGCACGTGTTTAAGCAATGCCGGCGAGAATGCTGTTCTGAATCCCGGGGGAGAGCGGCTGCTTGGGGCGCGCGCTGCCTTTTATCATGCGCTGATTTTTTCGTAACAGTGAAAACACCTTCTGTTAGCGAAAACAGGGTACTAATGTAGGTCTTTCGTAACAGCGAGGTTTCGTAAAGCGAACATTTGAAAAGCTGGGGACACCTGTATCTCTAAATAAAATTAAAGTAACGAGTAAAATAATGGAAGCTGTTTCCATGAGTTAATCCTGTGAGATTCCACGAAGTATGAGTTTCCAATACAACACTTAGTTTTTTTGCCATTTCCAGGAAACACCCCAGTGGTGTAAATGTCAAATGTATTAAATTAAGTTTTCTGACCACAGCCATATCACAGAGCACTAGTCCAGTTACTGTAGAAATAGGATTGTAGACCTCTAGGCTTAGCACATGAACACCGCATCCCTGAAAGAAGGAAATTACACAAAGCATACACGCAAGCTGGGGAAGGGCTTGGAATTGAAATAACTTTGATTTCTTCTAAGATGGGACTCTACTTATCTCTCCAGTAGGAGCACTGTGGGGAAAGAGGAAGGTGATTCAGAGTTTTACACATGTTCAGCTCTTATGCCATTTAGCTCAGTCATTGAATTGCTTGTTTCTTTATTTCAGTCTACTGAGTCCATGATAACCATCAAGCAGCCATTAACGCTAAGCCTAAACTAATCCAATTTTATTCTCTCTACATATTCCCATAAACTTCCCTACGTATTCTGCCAATTTCCTACACACTCAGGGCAATTTACAGCTGCCAACTAATCTACCCACCCATATGTCTTTGAGACGCAGTGGGGAACTGGAGCACCCAGAGGAAATCCGTGCAAGCACAGGGAGAACGTGACCACTCTACGCAAGCAGCCTTGGAAGGTGAAATCTGTATCTGTATTGCTGGAGTTTTGAACCAACAGCTTTGCCAGCTCTGCCACCGAGTGACAAGTTGTTCTCACAAGTGCTGTTACTTGGAAATCACAGCCTCCTTCCCATCAGATTTAATTGTTTAGCCTATCAATTATGAAGTTAAACCTTTGTATCTGATTATCCTTCCTTTCTCATTGATACTAAGAATATAAAAAAACTGCAGAACCCCCACAGTCGGTGGTCAGAAATTGACCTTGCTTCCAAATGGGTGACATATCCCTGAAGTACTGGTCGTCCTTGTTGGCTGAGATGGGAAATGGATCTGGGAGATTATTGAAATAGATAGGTGGCATCCTGATAAATGTCCCTGGCCAGGGTCTGATTTCTGAGTTCCATCGAGCTCTAGACAGTAATCTGGCCAGTGGGTAGGTCCTTCGTAGGACAGAGGCTAAAGGGGACGCAAAGGGGATGCGCCCAGTTGGTAGCATTTTCATTCAGCTGCAGGCACTCCAGTTCTTTCTGGACTTTGGCTTTGAAAGGTTTTGTCCCTACTTCCTACATGGCCTAAATCTACTGAAGTTTTGTTCCTGCTGAATGTGAGTCCTTAATACCTTTTAATACTAGGATTTTGTACCATGGTTCTAAAACTAGGATGCCATTTACAAATACAAAGCTTCCAGCATGTATATCAGCTGTGCACTGTTCACTTCTACAATGATTGGGGTTAGGATCTCAGGTATTTTGTGTTCTGAAATGCAGAGAAAGTAACATTAACTGTTTCCCCATTGCCCATGTCTCTTCTAGCAAAGAACACTTGGGAATGCAGTGTGACAACGGCACAGTCAGTTGCCTTAATCACTGCACTTGGATGCACAGAGCACAATTATCAGGTTTGTAAATGACCCAAAACTTGGAGGGAAACTTTGCCGTGTGGAGGATAGTAATGCACTTGAGGAGACATTGACAGAGTAATGGAATGGGCAGAGGGTGATAGATAAAAGTTAATGCTGAGAAATGTGAAATGTTCAGTTTTGGTAGAGAAAAAAATGAGAAGAAGTGCTAGAAATTAGAGAGCACAATTCTAAAAGGTGTGAAAGAACAGAGAGAATCAGGGTACAGGTGCACACTCCTTTATCCGAAATTCTGAAATCCAAAAAGCTCCGAAAACCGAAGTTTTTTTTGCCAACAGCTGATGTCACTCAGGTGTGACGTGGCAGCACTAGCAGAGGCCGCCAGACATCAGTTGTGGCTCAGCGCTCGTACTGGTTACACGTGCATTTGCTGTTCGCTGATATTTTGTGTTCACTGTTGACATTGTGTTTAATTTCACTGTGAAAATGTCAAAAAGAGCTGCAGATACCCCTATGGGTAACAATGAGAAAAAGAGGAGGAATCTTCTCTCTCAATAACGCAGAAAATGGAGTTATTGCAGAAGCTTGATTGTGGTGTGTCTGTGCGGCGTCTTACTGAAGAAAATAGTGTCGAAACTACCACTGTATATGATTTAAATAAACAGAAAGACAAGTTACTGAAGTTTTATAGTGACAGTGACGTTCTACATTTAATCCGATAGGTCATTCACTATGTGTTTGATTTGGTTCGTTTGAAGCTGTATATTTTTATGTTTTATTGAATGTTTTTGTTGGAAATAAAATTTCTTCGTGTCATTATTCCCTAAACAATACAGTATAACAGTTATTTACATAGCATTTACATTGTATTAGGTATTACTGTATAAGTAATCTAGAGATGTTTTAAAGTATACGGGAGGATGTGCGTAGGTTTGGTGCGCCACCGGGTCCTAAAGTCCACTGCACTGAGCCAGCTTAAATAAGGGACTTGAGCATATGTGTTTTTTGGTATCGGAGTGGGGGTGGGGGGTTCTGAAATCCAAAAAATTCTGAATTCCGAAATGCAACTGGCACCAAGGATTTTGGATAAGGGATTGGGGACCTGTAGATGTGCCTATTTCATTGAAAGTGGCAGGGGAGTTTGTGAAAGTGGTTTAGAAAAAGCAGTACACAATACGAGTGCAAAGATATGATGAGGAACCTTTATAAAAGACTATAACAGGTAGGTATGGAGCTGAGGTTAAAATCAGATCAGCGTGATCTTATTGAGGGTGTAACAAGCTTGAAGGAAGGTGTGATGGTGGTGGTGGCGGGCTTCTATTTCATATGTTCACGTGTATGTTCATGCATAATGACTGGTTCAGGGTATTGAGCCCCTTTCTGGGTACCAACGTTTCGAAAAGGCACATAGCGAGTTCTGAAGAGATTTATTATTCCAGCGATAAGGGACTTTAGTCATGTGGATCAGCTGGAGAAGCTGTGATTCAATTGTGAAGGTTATAGAAAGAGTAGATGAAGACTATTCTCATCAATGGAGGGAAACAAGAACCAGAGAACAAAGAAGAAAGTTAACTGGCAAAAGATCTAAAATGACTTGAAGATCTTTATACACAGCAAAATATTAAACTTGTAGAGCCTCTTAACAAGGGTTGAAGTGAAGGCAGGTTCAATGGTAACATTCAAAAGGGTGCTGGATGGAAAGAATTTGCAGGATTATGAAGAGAGAGTGGGGGTTGGGATGCTGTATTGCTCTTCTAGAGGTCCAGTATGGATTCAGAAAGCTGACTAGCCTCCATCTGGACTATAACCATGCAGTAATTCCACATGGTGACATCATAAATGCATTCAAAATGTGACTGTAAGTGTCACTACACTTAGCTACCTGCTTGTACATTCTGGTTTCTGTTTGTTAATTAATCCTTAACAGCCCATGAAATTGTATTCTCAATCTAATAAACTTTGATTTCTCTAATAATCACTTGTGTGACACGGCAAATACACAAGGTCCACTAGTTTTCTTTGTATGCTAATTATATCCTCAAATAAATTACTTGATATGTTAAATATGAACTTCCCTTTCATAAATCTTTATTGACTTTGCCCAGTCATGTTATGCTAACTAAAAGCCCTGTCATACCCTAATATCGCACCATGGGTGAGCATTGTAGAGCCAATGACCACAACTCCCTTACTTTTACCATAGACTTGGAGAAGGATAGGAGCAGACTAAGGGAAAACATTTAACTGGGGGAGGGAGAATTATGGTACTATTAATGTAGGAACCTGGAAGTATAAATTGGGAGCAGATGTTCTCAGGGAAATATATAATAGAACCGTAGAGGTTGTTTAGGGAACATTTGCATAGGGTTCTGGAGAGCTATGTGGCTGGGAAGGGTTAGATTGATCTTGGAGTAGATTAAACAGTTGGTACAACACCAGGGGTCAAATGACCTGTACTGTACTGTTACCCCCCTCTTTCCACTCCCTCTCTCCCACACCCCTTTCTCACTCCCACATCCCGCTCCCACTCTCCCATGCCCCCACTCCCTCCCTCCCATGCCCCAGACCTCTCTCTTCCCTTTTTCTGTTTGAAGGGTGGCTGTGACTGTGATATCCGGTGATACACTTATTGATCTCCTGCTTTGATGGAGCAAAATGAAATGTTATTGATGAGAGTGCAAGAGGTAGTTTTGATTGTTGAAATCCGACTTGAAGAAAATTGAGAAACTGGATTTACTGGAGCACTTTATGCTTAATGATAGTAGTTACAACTTGCGTCAGGTCAGCAATACATGAAAGTTAAATTTAGAGTGGTACAGGGTTGTTCTGCTATTTCTGTCTTTCAGCCTTTCCATTATTCATTCAGTGGTCCTGTGCCTTGTCTACAGTCTGCCCAATCCCAATATCTGCTGCTTCACATTACATTTTAAAATCTATCAATCTCAGCTTTAAATATACCAAAGATTCTGAGATTATGTAACTTCTCCTCACCTTGGTCTTGTAACTGATACTTCATTCTGCAGTAGATCTTCCAAAATTTTACATGCCTCAATGAGATCATCTTGCGAGCTTGGAAATTCCATTGCATGGTGCACATATCTGCCAGAAGTAAACAAGGGTGAGAGGTATGAGACTAGATTTGAAGCTCAGACAGATGGTCATTGGGATCAATGAGAGAATCTTTGATCACATGCTATTGAGTACCACATTCTTCAAATATTTTTGTCAACATTATTGTTAGCTTTGATCCCAAGTGAAATGTTTAAGAAATTCACCTGAGTGTTGAGAATAAATTTAATATTTTGAATTACAAATTCTCACCATTACATGCATAAATGACTAACTTATAGTACCTAAGTATGAAACTACCTAAAGCCATCACTTTCTGTCAGAAGTTTTTGAAAATCTCTGTATTGACCTGATTATGCATTATTGTTTTATTGAACTGAATCCATGGATTTTTTAAAAATTGGCTTGCTGGATGGGAGCATACAAGAACACATTGCCCAACTGATATGGCTTTGGAAGATAAAGCGGTGAAGCATTTTTTTATAATTCTTGGCATCTTGTGTTGAAGACATTCTGACCGTGCAGTTAGATAGGCAGTAGCTGCAAGTTTGATCTAGTGATAACAAATGATGTCTGAGTCAGCATGGTATAGATTTTGCAGAGGCAACATTTCCATGTGTGTGGTGGCCAGTACTTCTTTTAGAGTTTGGGTTTGAAAGAAACTGACAGAGGTATAGAAAGTGACCCCATTGCATCTTGGAGATGATAAACCCTACCTTTACAGTTCATTGTTAGTAGTGAATGGAATAACAGTTAAAGTCAAGTTTATTGTCACTTAACTATATACATGTGTATAATGTATATCACCATATAACTTATATAGAAACAAGACAACATTTCTCCAAACCAGGGTGTAAAACACAGTTATAGCTTTGTAACAGTGAAGTAATAGTTATGCTTGCTGCTTTGTTATGCATAGTGTTGGGTTTCCTAACCATTATTTCACAAGTGGAGAATATTCAGTCGTGCACCTTTTTTATGTCCTCAGGAGATGAAAGGTTTTAATTATCAGGAAATCGGTCAAGATGCCGAGCTTCTGTCTTGCTTTTGTAGGCATAGTAATTATGTGATTGATGCTATTGAGTTTTGAGTTTGTGATAACCCCTGCAATGTTGATGGTGGGAGATGTAATGTTGAACGTTTATTGCATGGGAATGATAGGGTGGTTACATTCTCTTTTGGTAATAATCATCACCTGGCACTTAAAGTGGCACAAATGCTACTTGCCACTTATCAGCCTATGCTGGATTGCCACCCAGGCCCTAATCATGCAGTACAATGTACTTCATTTACGATTTATAAGTGAAATTGAGCGCTAACATTTCTGTATCAAAGAGCAATTCTTCTCACCTTCTAATGGAAGGAAGATCTGATGAAACAGCTGAAGAGCTTTGAGTCAAGAACATAGCCCTGAGGGGTTCCTGCTGAGTTCCACATCTGATACAAGGCTATCAACCTAAAATATTAGCACCTATTTTCTCTGCCACTGCTACCTGACCTGAATATTTCCAGGATTTTCTGTTTCCATTCCAAAAAAAAGCAATTTGAAATGAATTAGATCCACACACATTGCCAAATATTTCATAAGTGAACTGAATGCCCACTGACAATGGACTTAATCCTTGTCCAAGTGCTATTCTACTTTACTGATCAGATTGAGAGCACATTTTCACAGCCAGTCTTTGACCCTGCAGAAACTCCTCATGAAACATCGTTAGAGAAAAATAGAGTTGACCTTCACAGTATGGGTTGTGGTTGGATTGGTTCTACTTGGAGATTGATTGCCTTTGGCTGGCACCATGTGGTTCAACCTTTTCCCATCATTATTCAGGGTGTTATCCATGTCCTTTGCTGGATTATCACACATGCTATGACTTTATGCAATTCTGAATGGAACTGGGAAACTGACAACATCAGGAACTATACACAAGAGATTCTGCAGATGGTGGCAAGCTTGAACAACACACACAAAATGCTGGAGGAACTCAGCAGGTCAGGCACCATCGATAGAGAAAAATAAACAGTTGATGTTTCAGGCCAAGGCACATCATTGATGCTGCCTAACTTGCCATTCCTCTAGCATTTGATGTTTGAACATCGGGAAGTAACTTGAGCCCTAAACTTATGAAAGTGGACGGTCTTTGGTAAAGTAGCTAAAGATGGATGACCTTGGTGTTCTATCATGGAGAGTGATGTATATGGTACTGTAATGATTCTTCTTAACTAAACACAATCCTTTTGGTGTCCACTTAATGCAAATTGAAGTTGAAAATGAAAAATACAAAACCTGAGAATAAGAAATGGAGAAAGAAAGGAAATGCATTGCTATCAGAATTATGTCAACATACTGTACATTTAGTAAATTTGGTGATCAAGCTTGATAAAATGAATGAAGAGGGAACTGCTGCAGTTTTTTTGGAAGTTACAATATGTTTATTACAAAATCACTTATTGTTACAGCAGAAGGATTAGAAAAAAAGTGTCTGCAAAACAAGCAAAAGGGCAAATAACAAAGCTAGTCGCAATCGTTTTTTGATCTTTTTGTGGGTAGGTGGAATTAATACTACCAATGCATTATTTTGCAGTGTTATAACAGCAGACTTGCAATGTTGTAGCAGAAGCAACCTGCAGTTGGGTGTATTGTCTGAGAGCAAATTAATCATTTGCAGTACTCTGACAGCTGACTTCCAATTAAATTGTCAGATGTTACAAACCATTTGTTCTGAATGTATTCCAGACAGAAAACTCATAACCAAAGCATGACCAATAAAAATTCCTGGAAAAAAGTGTTGCTCAACTCGGGTACCTATTTTGCTTCATAATATTATTTAACTGTTTATATGTTTGATATATTGGCAATTTACACCACCAAGAACTTCAGGGACCACTCTCAGTTATATGAAGGATGTCTAAAAAATACACAGATCCTATTCTATTGGACATCATCTGAGTAGGAGTTACGATTGTGATGCTCCTATATAAAGATTTAGTACAAGAACAAAACAGAAA
This sequence comes from Mobula hypostoma, assembly GCF_963921235.1. Lineage (NCBI taxonomy): Eukaryota > Metazoa > Chordata > Chondrichthyes > Myliobatiformes > Myliobatidae > Mobula > Mobula hypostoma. Next base: position 71,246,251 of record NC_086099.1, on the reverse strand, counting down.
ACCGCTGTTAATCCAGCATGCTTGGAACTTTGCTGGTATAGTACTGGACTGGGGAATTTTCCGAGCTTTTGGACCTTTTCACAATTAATACTCCAACATACTTTTAGATCAAACAACAAACAACGAAGTCCTGACGAAGGGTCTCGGCCTGAAACGTCGACTGTGCCTCTTCCTAGAGATGCTGCCTGGCCTGCTGCGTTCACCAGCAACTTTGATGTGTGTTGATACTTTTAGATCAATTTTCTTTTAGATGCTCCAGTATGATAAATTTTCCAGTGAACTTAAAACCATAGAAAGCATAGAAACTACAGCACAGAAACAGGCCTTTTGGCCCTTCCTGGCTGTGCCGAACCATTTTCTGCCTAGTCCCACTGACCTGCACACGGACCATATCCCTCCATACACCTCCCATCCATGTATCTGTCCAATTTATTCTTAAATGTTAAAAAAGAACCCGCATTTACCACCTCGTCTGGCAGCTCATTCCATACTCCCACCACTCTCTGTGTGAAGAAGCCCCCCCAATGTTCCCTTTAAACTTCTCCCCCCTCACCCTAAACCCATGTCCTCTGGTTTTTTTCTCCCCTTGCCTCAGTGGAAAAAGCCTGCTTGCATTCACTCTATGTATACCCATCATAATTTTATATACCTCTATCAAATCTCCCCTCATTCTTCTACGCTCCAGGGAATAAAGTCCCAACCTATTCAACCTTTCTCTGTAACTGAGTTTCTCAAGTCCCAGCAACATCCTTGTAAACCTTCTCTGCACTCTTTCAACCTTATTTATATCCTTCCTGTAATTTGGTGACCAAAACTGAACACAATACTCCAGATTCGGCCTCACCAATGCCTTATACAACCTCATCATAACATTCCAGCTCTTATATTCAATACTTTGATTAATAAAGGCCAATGTACCAAAAGCTCTCTTTACGACCCTATCTACCTGTGACACCACTTTTAGGGAATTTTGTATCTGTATTCCCAGATCCCTCTGTTCCACTGCACTCCTCAGTGCCTTACCATTAACCCTGTATGTTCTACGTTGGTTTGTCCTTCCAACGTGCAATACCTCACACTTGTCAGTATTAAACTCCATCTGCCATTTTTCAGCCCATTTTTCCAGCTGGTCCAAGTCCCTCTGCAGGCTCTGAAAACCTTCCTCACTGTCTACTACACCTCCAATCTTTGTATCATCAGCAAACTTGCTGATCCAATTATCATCCAGATCATTGATATAGATGACAAATAACAATGGACCCAGCACTGATCCCTGTGGCACACCACTAGTCACAGGCCTCCACTCAGAGAAGCAATTCTCTACCACCACTCTCTGGCTTCTTCCATCGAGCCAATGTCTAATCCAATTTACCACCTCTCCATGTATACCTAGCGACTGAATTTTCCTAACTAACCTCCCATGAGGGACCTTGTCAATGGCCTTACTGAAGTCCATGTAGACAATATCCACTGCCTTCCCTTCATCCACTTTCCTGGTAACCTCCTCGAAAAACTCCAATAGATTGGTCAAACATGACCTACCACGCACAAAGCCATGTTGACTCTCCCTAATAAGTCCCAGTCTATCCAAATGCTTGTAGATTCTGTCTCTTAGTACTCCCTCCAATAACTTACCTACTACCGACGTTAAACTTACTGGCCTATAATTTCCCGGATTACTTTTCGATCCTTTTTTAAACAACGGAACAACATGAGCCACTCTCCAATCCTCCGACACCTCACCTGTAGACAGCGACATTTTAAATATTTCTGCCAGGGCCCTTGCAATTTCAACACTAGTCTCCTTCAAGGTCCAAGGGAACACCCTGTCAGGTCCCGGGGATTTATCCACTTTAATTTTCCTCAAGACAGCAAGCACCTCCTCCTTTTCGATCTGTACAGTTTCCATGATCTCACTACTTGTTTCCCTTAATTCCATAGATTTCATGCCAGTTTCCTTAGTAAACACAAACACAAAAAACCTATTTAAGATCTCCTCCATTTCCTTTGGTTCCGCACATAGCCGACCACTCTGATCTTCAAGAGGACCAATTTTATCCCTTACAATCCTTTTGCTCTTAATATACCTGTAAAAGCTCTTTGGATTATCCTTCACTTTGACTGCCAAGGCAACCTCATGTCTTCTTTTAGCCCTCCTGATTTCTTTCTTAAGTATTTTCTTGCACTTCTTATACTCCTCAAGCACCTTATTTACTCCCTGCTTCCTATACATGTCATACAACTCCCTCTTCTTCTTTATCAGAGTTGCAATATCCCTTGAGAACCAAGGTTCCTTATTCCTATTCACCTTGCCTTTAATCCTGACAGGAACATACAAATTCTGCACTCTCAAAATTTCTGCTTTGAAGGCTTCCCACCTACCGATCACATCCATGCCAGAGAACAACCTGTCCCAATCCACGCTTTTTAGATCCTTTCTCATTTCTTCAAATTTGGCCTTCTTCCAGTTAAGAACCTCAACCCTAGGACCAGATCTATCCTTGTCCATGATCAAGTTGAAACTAATGGTGTTATGATCACTGGAACCAAAGTGCTCCCCTACACAGACTTCTGTCACTTGTCCTAACTCGTTTCCTAACAGGAGATCCAATATTGCATCCCCTCTAGTTGGTCCCTCTATATATTGATTTAGAAAACTTTCCTGAACACATTTTACAAACTCTAAACTATCTAGACCCCTAACAGTATGGGAGACCCAATCAATATATGGAAAATTAAAATCCCCTACCACCACAACTTTATGTTTCCTGCAGTTGCCTGCTATCTCTCTGCAGATTTGCACTTCCAATTCTCTTTGCCTTTTGGGTGGTCTGTAATACAATCCCAATAATGTGGCCATACCTCTCCTGTCTCTCAGCTCCACCCATAAGGACTCAGTAGACAAGCCCTCTAATCTGTCCTCCCTGAGCACTGCTGTAATATTTTCCCTAACAAGCAATGCCACTCCCCCACCTTTCATTCCTCTGCCTCGATCACATCTGAAACATCGGAACCCTGGATTATTAAGCTGCCAGTCCTGCCCCTCCTGTAGCCAAGTTTCACTAATTGCTACAACGTCATAATTCCACGTGTCAATCCACGCCCTCAACTCATCCGCCTTCCCCGCAATACTCCTAGCATTGAAATATATACACCTCAGAAGATTTTTACCACCACTCACAACCTTTCTATTAGTGGATTTGCTTGAACTTTTAACATCATTTATTTTCACTCCAGCCACACTGTCAGCTCTGGTACTGTGGTTCCCATCCCCCTGCAAATCTAGTTTAAAGCCCCCCCAATAGCATTAACAAACCTCCCTGAAAGGATATTGGTCCCCCTGTAGTTCAACTTGGTGACCTTGAAGGGATTGTGGGAAACAGAGCTGTGCCTTGTAAACAGGAACATGGGAACTGGGCTGTGGTGTGTTAAAGGGAGTGTAGGATAAAGCACCCAGTGAGGCAGACACTATATATTGAGATTTCTGAGCAACTTGATAGCAGAAAACCTGATACATAGAATTTAACTGTACCCCAAGCCTAAATTATTTCAAGAGAAAGATCCATGCAACTTTTAATTGATCATAGTAGCTAAAAATAAGCCATATTTGTCGCCCCATTTATGTCTAGTGTATTCTAATTTGTTCCAATGAACCAACCAACATATGCTTCATATATTTTGGCAAGACATTATTATCTGCATTCAAAGTTCTGGAGAATTTATGTGTATTTTTTTTACAGGCATGTAGCATTTGGTACCAAGAGATCTGGATCACGGATGGTAAAATGAAGGGTGTTCTCCTGTCCACAGGCGAAGCCAAGCATGAGGTTAATAAGAATGGGATTTAGTCAACGTGTGTGAGGGGTACTTCAAGGTATTAAAAATATGCCAGAATTATAGAAGAATGTGCACAACAGATATTTCATATTATTTACATGACAGGGTCTCAAGTCCAACCACCTTTAGATTTTTGACAGGAATAATCAAGTTCCTGTACCACATATAGACATGGGGTTTCAATGGTACAGAATAACTTAACATCTGTACAATGAACTGTTTTATGATGGATACAGTGTGTATTCATTCCAAGGGATATGCCTTTATTAATTCTACTATCAGCTTGTGCTCAAAGATTCAAAGTCCATTTATTATCAAAGAATGTGCAAGTTATACGACCTTGGGATTTGTTTGCTTACAGGCAGCCACAAAGCAAGAAACTAGAAAGAACCCAATTAAAAAAAAATAAAAACCAACACCCGATGTGCAAAGAAAGGGGGAAAATCACAAATCATGCAAACAATAGAAGCGAGCAACAACATTCTGAATCAATGTGAGTCCCTAGGTCTGAACCCTGAGTAGGCCCAAGCCTCAGTATCAGTCCATCATTTTAGCAGGCAGAGAGCACAGCAGCTGGGGATGGTCTTCATAACCTCAGTGCCATAGAGAGAGAGGAGTCCCCATTGTGGGAGATTGAGCGAAATCAGCTCTTGCCAATGATCCTGATGACCTGTCTTTCCAGTATACCTTTTAAGTTGTCCAAACAGTGCATCTTACCTTGCACTAGGACATGGGCACTGCTGCAGCAAAAGGCTCTGGACCTAGACCATGCCACCCAGCAACTCACTCCGGGCCCAGATTTCGGCGCCCAGCCCGAAGCCGCTGTCAATTTCTCCAAATCGGCTTGGCGTCCAGAGCAATCTAGCCACGCACCTGGGCCAGTTGTATGTGCATCAGAACTCCTCTGCCTCAGGTTTTAGTGGAGTCAGAAAGTGAGGTTGTATGCTGGAGGTGTAGGGAGCTGTAAATAAGCCCCAGGCGTCTGAATACCTCCAGTCCCATTAATTGTGAATCTGGCTGGTTAAATTTATTTAATAGTAAGCAATCCTTTGAAAAGTTTAAGAAGTCTGTTCAGATGCTTATGAGATATTGGGAAATTAATTGTACATGATATCTGATTGTGAATGTGTAATACATCAGTTCAATTTTGCTTATCTATGGTATAATGTTCCTTAAAATGTGTTCAGTTACTAGAAACGGAAAGAGCAAAATTTGACCAGTTAATAACTAATAAGTACACTGATATAAGATTCCTTTATAAAATGATTAATGATATATGCATTGTTTTTAAACTACAGAATAATCTGCAGGGGATTTCTCACAAACATATTTTTATATGCTGGTTTATCTTCCTGTGATTCAGTGGTTTTCAAGGGTTGCTCTGTGATAGGACATCTGGTTAACATTCATAAACACAGGAACTTCCGACAACCATTGACACACATTTCAGCTACTAAAGGGCAACAATGTTTTTCATTGGCAAGAGCCATTTTGATTGCTAGAGCAGAAGATTTACAGGCTGTTGAAGAGAAATATGACAGTATTGATGAGCACCTCCAAGTTTCTTTTTTTCCCCTGGGATGTACAGGTCAAATATGCAACATCTAATATTCCCAGTTTCAATTCTGTGTCTCTTATGCTCTCTACATTTCTGTCATCCTCTCTCTTTTGATGTTTAACCACACACGCTGTGGGGGCAGTATGTTGTTGAAATGCTAATAGAAAAATACAGCACCTTCAAGAGGAAAGACAAAGGTTTACTCGTCTGGTTCATCTGTGTAGGATTTGGATTAGTGATTACTGTAAACTTTGTGTAAAACAGTTCAGCCAACAAGCTTCTAGGACTTCATCTCCTCGATGACACAGTATTATATCAGTTTTAAAAGCTTGTTGAATAACTTCTTCTGTCATTTAGGAGTTATAAGTTTGGATGCATAGATGTGATCTGGATTTTCTGCTTCTCCAGTGCCTGATCTACCTTTGATCTCAAACTAACAGCAACTGCCCTGTTCTGCATCTCACAGGTTCTGGCTGTGTTTTCTCCCTGTCGTGTATCGTTATTCACCTAATGTCTCCTCCAGAAATAGTGGCTGCAAGTAACAAGCCTTTACCATCCCTCTCAGCTGGCACTGCCACATTGCGTCTCTCTTAGTCGTCATCCAACCACGGCCATTTTCTTTTTCACTCCACTCCTTCACCTTTTCTGTAATTTAAACCCTGTTTGATTTCTGACCTTTTCTACTTCTGGTGAAAGATCACCACCCCAAGGTGTTAATTCTTGTTTCTTTATTAAGATGCTGCCTAACCTACTGAACATTTCCAGAATGTTCTATTTTTATTTCAAGGAGTAAGTGCATTGTTGATGTAACTAATACTGGATGTCTTAAATTCTCTGAAATGATTCTGAAAGCCCACGAAAGAATGAATTGTTCTAATGTGACCTGGTCACTTTTTCATTAAATTGGCATGTTTGAGAAAATGACAACTTGACTGTTTTTTGTATGTTTGAGATGGGAATCACTCTCATTTCCAGTTGTAATTATCATTAGTATTTAGACAAATGATGAATCCTACCTGCTTTTAGGTAAGCAGGATAATTGCATTCATTCATGAACCCAAAAAGGCCCTGAGTAAACAGTGATTTTCATTATATGCTCATTCAGAGATTGCATTTCAAGTAGGTGGAAATTCTTATAGACTGTCTGAGTCACAGGCTGTGAGGCAAAATGCAACCTAGTGTTGTGTTTGAATGTATGTTTGTGGTCTTTTGCTGCTGTAGCTCATCCACTGCACGGTTGAACATGCTGTACATTCAGAGATGCTCTTCTGCACACCAATGTTGTAATGCATGGTTATTTGAGTTACTGTCTCCTTCCAGTCAGCTTGCACCAGTCTGGCTATTCTTTTCTGACCTCTCTTGTTAACAAGGCATTTTTGGCCACAGAACTGGTGTTTTTATTGCTTGTCTGTTTTTCACACCATTCTTGTAAACTTGAGACTGTGCGTGAAAACCCCAGGAGATTAGCAGTTTCTGAAATACTCAAGCTACCCCATCTGGCACCAACAGTCTTTCCATGGTCAAAGTCACTCGGATCACAGTTCTTTGCCATTCTGATGTACAACTTGTACCTCTTGACCAGGTCTGCAGGCTTTTATGCATTGAGTTGCTGCCATATGATGGGCTGATTAGATATTTGCTTTAATGAGTAGGTGTCTAATAAAGTACCACTGAGTATACATCTTGAACAAGAACAAAATCTTTTGCTTTTGATTTTGACCCTGAATGATGGTGTAAGGAAAAACTTCAATTCTCCTTCCTCTTAATGTGTTTCTTCCATTTTCTTTTGCTTTTCTTAAAAATAGGTAGTGATTAAGAAATGGAAATAAAAATAATGAAGTGATTATGTTGAAGTAGTTTAACTTAGAGAATTCAGATGTAGTATATCAAAACTGACATAATTTAAGGACAGGGTGCTCTGTTCTCATTTCTGTAACAACTGCATTTACTGAAGCCTGTTTCAGCTCAAATCTAACTGAGCAAGACAATGCTTATCCTGATAAACTAGGTATTTTAGAAATTGTGTTGTGCGTTTCTGGAATAAACATATGTGAAGTTTTCCACAGAGTAAATATAATCTAATTAAGCTATTAAATAACATAGTGAATACATTCTAATATCTCAGAAACTTCATATTGCCATAAATAGTAATTATAATGTGTATAAAACTGAATAAATATTTACATTGGCGGCATTTTAAAATTTAATTAAAAATTAATTAATGACTTGGTGGTTTACCAGATCTTTAATGCATTATTGAATGCAAGCCTAAGTGTATATAATGCTTTTATAATAATTTTCACTCTTTTTTGTTCTCTCTGTTCCACAAAAGCATTGATTCCTAACTGGATTGCCATTCCATGGACAATATCATTCACTATTTTAAAAAATTAATTTCTCATCCTCTGGGCATTACTGGTGAAGGCAATGTTTCTTGCCAATCAGAATTAGTACGGAAGTGAGTGGAATGCTGGGATATTTCAGAAACCACATCAGTGGGTCTGAAGTCAGAAACAGGCCAGATTAGATGAAGGTGGCAAATTTTCTCTTTTGAAGGACATTAGTGATGGGGTTTTACAATAATATAATACCTTTGTGGTCTTCATTGGTAATGACTGGTTTGTTTTCCCCCTAATCCTCTGCAAACTCTTCCAAACTCACTGGCATCATAAGTAAGCCAACAGCAGTGTCCTTGACCGGGCCAGCCTCCACGGCACTGAGGTCCAGGTTCTCATTTGGCTCCACTGGGCAGGTCATGTTGTTCACAAACTTGATCCCAGAATCTCCAAACTGACACTTCCTTCCGAGCTCTGTCGCAGAATGAGGATAGCAGGTGGTCAGAGGAAACGTTCAAAGCATCATTGAGAAAAACTGCATCATACCCCTTGACTCCTGGGAATCTCTGGCCCTTGATCACTCGGGCTGGAAAATGAGGATTCAGGATAATACTGAGGGCCCTGTGAATGTACAGTAGCCCAGTATAACTGTGGAAAGAGTGCACCGCAGCCTGAACTATTCAGAATCTGTATCAAGCTATTGACCCTGACATAGCTCATGAAATTTGCTGTTTTATGGCAGCAATACAGAGCAATACATAAAAGAACTAATAAGTTTTACTAAAAATAGTCAATAAATAAATACTGTGAAAGAGTACTAACAGGGTAACTCACCTCGCCTATCCAGCAGCTCCTGCTCCATTTGTAGCAGAGTCTATATGTCCTATATTGTTTTAGTCAGTCACCTCAAAACGAGTGAATTAGAGTCATCCTCTCGCCCAAAGGACTACTAAAGGAGCAAGTGCTGATGAATCTGATCTGAATTCTGCACTTGCAGTGGTGGCATTTAGAATTCGTGTCTCTGGGTTATTAGTCCAGGCCTTTGGATTGTGAGCCCAGTACATTAACCATCAGTGGTGTCCCTTCAGTGTTGTCCCTTTACTCCGTGTGAGCACCAACTTAACATCAGAAACAGATCTGGGATCAGTCATTCATAGAGATCATAGCTGAGCTTCTATCTCATTGCTGCTTTCCCACATAATCCTTATTTCTCATAGTGCCCAGGAACATCTCAATCTCTGTTTTGAATAAACTCTGTAATAGGGCTTACACACCCCTCAAAGAATACAGAATTCCAAAGATTCACCATGATCTGCTGGAAGAAATTTCACTTCAAATCTCTCTGAATAGTCCTACCTCGATTTCTGAGACTATGATCTCCGATTCTGTAGTCCTCAGCCAAGGGGAAACATCCTCCCTGCGTCCAGCCTGCTGATCCATTTGTCCATTTCAACTCGTGCTCTGCTCATTCTTCCAAACTCCAGTGAATACAGACTTTATCGTCTTAATCTCTCTTCATGTGACAAGTCGACTCTCACAGGAGTTAGGCTAACAGTTTTTTTTTGTGGCACTCCAGTAACAAGATTTGTGGATATTGCTAGACTTTAAGAGCATTTAGATAGTCACAACTAACTTCAGTGCTACCCCTGGTAGTCCATTAGGGAGCACTGAGTGGTGACTGGGAATAGATACCCAAACAGCGATAGTATATGCTGCACGGTTAATTTTGTGCAACAGATTCAACTCCCTGAGTGTGTTGCAGCTTTCAATGGGATAATGTCTGATCTATATAGTGACTCACTCACCTGTCATGATTCTGCACCTTATTAGACCCTAGTACAGCAAAATGATATTGATCTTAGATTTAATGTTGTTAATTAACCGGCATCTACTGCTTTTCACATCATCTTTTAGCCTTCATTACTTAAGAGAATACATTGCTAATTTTTTCAATCTCTAAATCTATCCCTCGGAGACCATGTGAGATGTTCTGATCCTGCAGTTAAAAGGATATTTTATGTAAGCTAGTTTTTAAATTTTATTTAGATATATAGTATGGAACAGGCCCTTCCAGCCCAACGAGCTGCACTGACAATCAACCCTCCTGTTTAACACCAGCCTATTCACAGGTCAATTTGCAATGACCAATTAACTTTCTAACTGGTAAGCCTTTGGACTGTGGGTGGAAACGTGGAGGGAGACCGTACACTGACGGGGGAGAGTGCATTAACTCCTTACAGACGGCACCAGAATTGAACTCTGAACTGTAATAGTGTTGCGGTAACCGCTACACTAGCGTGACATCCTTTGCAGTAAATACGTTTCTACCGTGGCTGTTATACATGGCTGCATACATGGGTTCCTTGATCTCTTTGGACATGCACTGTGGCTACCTTTTAGTAGTGTAAGTTACTTCATAATTCAGTTGCACAATATTCGTTAGCTGAATATATATTCATCAGCTCTTGCCAGAGTGATTCCTGCAGCACATTGATCCATGTTTGAACAATATGTTGATGTACCAACGGAAAATGCAATTAAATGGCATTTCTGAAGGGTCGCTAATGACTTTCCACTGAAGTCACAGCAGGAGTCCAAATGGAAAGACTCCTCCATGGAGTTTTACTTTGTAGACAGTGGTTGTTCAGCTTGTTACACTGACACCAGGAGAACTTCAGTTGAAACTTCCCCAGACAAAGCTCCTCACATAGAAACTGCATTTCTGAAAATAGTTCTTTTGAAATCACATTAAATTCAAGCACCACTATTCTTGTGGTGAAATTGTACAGACAGTAGAAGTATCTTATCACATTTCGCGTGTATAACATTACATTAGTGCCATTTTATGATGACTAGCTGATCTGAAGCTTAGTGTAGTGTGACACTGACTTATACGTATTAGGTTTGCCATTGGACCAATCTATGCTGTCTAACTACTGTGCCGGAAGCTGCCCCTGATGTTACAAGAGGAAAGGTTAATATTCAGACTATACAGCCAGACTTGGCTATAATAGATCCTCTTGATCTATATCCCACTGTTAATTGGCTTCTGACTGTTTAGGAGTCCTGATTCACGCTGTGAACATGCTAGAGAGAGCTATCTACTGTCAGATTTTCTAAGGCTGCCTGAATCCTAGGCTCAAGAGAGGTAGAATGAAAATATTGCTTGCTTTTGCCAGTAGTGATGGAAATAGGATCACCATTTCTCATTGGGAGTTCAGAATTATTAGTGAAACTTAAACACAAGTAGGAGCATTGATGGTGTGGGAATAAGGCAAGCAAGCAGAGATCCAGAAAGTTCATGGCAGGCCTTTTGATGTGTTGTGGGCCTTACACTGTCAGTGGGCCCTGATTATAAGATACAGGAGCAGAATTAGGCCATTTTGCCCATCGAGTCTGCTCCAATCATGGCTGATCTTTTTCTTCCCTCCTCAGCCCCACTCCTTGGCCTTCTCCCCGTAACCTTTGATGCCATGTTCAATCAAGAACCTCTAAAGCTCTGCCTTAAATACACCCAGTACAGCTGCCTATGGTAATAAATTCCATAAATTCACCACCCTCTGGCTAAAGAAATGTCTCTGTTTTAAGTGGACACCCCTCTATCCTGAGGCTGTGCCCTCTTGTCCTAGATTCCCCCACCATGGGAAACATCCTTTCCACATCTACTCTCCACGTCTAGGCCTTTCAGTATTCAAAAAGTTTCAATGAGATCCCCCCCTCATCCTTCTAAATACAGCGAGTACAGACCCAGAGCTATCAAACATTCCTCATATGATAATCCTTTCATTCCTGGAATCATCCTTGTGAATCTTCTCTGAACCCTCTCCAATGCCATCACATCTTTTCTTAGATGAGCAGCCTAAAACTGCTCACAATACTCAAGGTGAGGCCTTACCAGTGCCTTATAAAGCCTCAGCATCACATCCTTGCTCTTGTATTCTTGACCTCTTGAAATGAATGCTAACATTGCATTTGCCTTCCTTACCATTGACTCTACCTGCAAGTTAACCTTTAGAGTGTTCTGCACAAGGACGCCCAAGTCCCTTTGCATCTCAGGTTTTTGGATTTTCTCCCCGTTTAGAAAATAGTTCAATATGTATATTTAATGTCGGAGAAATGTATGCAATATACATCATGAAATTCTTTTTCTTCACAAACATCCACAAAAACAGAGGAGTGCCCCAAAGAATGAATTACAGTTCAATGTTAAAACCCCAAATCCCCCAAACTCCCCCCTCCTGTGCATAAGCAACAGCAAAGCAACAACCCCCCCCCACCACACCAGCAGAAAAAAGCAGTGGCACTACCACCGAGCACTCAAGTGTGCAGCAAAGCATCAATAAAGCCACAGTCTTGCAGTACCCTAAAGACTACTCATTCACCCAGTCTTCAACATACCACAGGCTCCTGCACTTTCTCTAATAAGGGAAAAACAGATGTCCCCATTTCACAGCAAGAGGGGAGACATAACAAAACAACTTGCTGATTTATGGTGTTAAAAGTCTATTGCGTTGCTTTTTCCGAGCTCTGTGCCCAAAGAACTTGGGTCCCTGGGCACACAGCCAACAGCCATCTCGCTGCTTTCGCTCTTCCGTGTATTCCCATGACGTATCAGGCGGTAACACTGGCATTGAATCAGCCCACCTCCTGGGAAAATCCGGCACCCTGAAGGTGGGCTAGTCTTCCAGGCCACATCCTTGGCATATTGAAAAGCGGCCGGTTGTGGGATCCCAAGGGCGGGTCCCATTTCCGCAAAGGTTGAAGTCAATGAAGACGAATGCAGAGGACGGGTGCCACCTGCCTGCGTTTGACTTGTCTTCCTATCAACCTCTCACTGGCTGCTGTCCGAGGAAAGTGCAGGAGTCTAGGGATCCACATTGCAATGATTGATTGGAGAGGCTGTGTTCCTGGATTGTGGTTACTCTTTTGTTTTGCCGTTTTTGAGCAGTTAGGTTGGGATGATTGATGCTGTCTGGGGCATTTCACGAAAAGTGCTTTGCCCTGTGGTCTGCAGTGGGCTAGTAGTGCAATGCTGAACCGAACAAAACTGAATACTACTGTACTTCTGGTTTGATGTTTGATGTTCTACATGTTGTCCACTTGCTTTTTGCCGTTTGCACAATTTGTTCTGTTTTCGTGGATTGGGTGTTTGATGTTTTCTTAAACGGGTTCCATGGTGTCTCTTTGTTTCGTGGGTGCCTACAGGAGGATGGATCTCAGATTGTATTCGGTGTACATACTTTGATAATAAATGCCCTTTGAATCTTGAAAACATTAAGAACAGGCGCATTGTGCACGATGTGCTCCTGATTCCAATAAGAGCGTTCCATAAGGGTCATAGAGTGAAGTATTCTGCAGATGTTCATGTCAGAATGGACAGAAACATTTGCCATTTGAAGAGTGACATTATTTGGTATGTATCTGACCTTGGTCAATTGTCAGGCACATCTGAAAATGACCAAGTAGTATCTAAACAGTGACAATGTAAGAAATAGAAGCAGTAATCCATTCAAATTCCTAGCTCTGTATTTTAGTAATATCATGGCACATCAATGCCAATACAATTTTCCTGCATTCGTTTCATGTTCCTCAATTCCTTTAATATCAGAAGATCTATTCACCTGTGCTTTGAATGTGTCCACAGAAATCTTGGCTGGAAAATTCCAAAGATTTTCTAACCCCTGGTGAAGAACTTTTTTTAACATTTTGGACCTAAATGGTCAAACTCTTGTTTTCAGTTTGTGACTCAGGTTCTGGGCACCCACCCAGTGAAAACATTTTCCTTGAATCTAACTTGTCAATCCCTGTTTTAAGAAAAGTACACATTTCAATGAGATCACATCTAATTCTTCTAAACTCAAGACAATATTAGACCCAGTTGACTTGAGCTCTTCTCATCGGAGAGCAAGTTAATCAATCTGTTGAAACTCCCGGTATCAAAAATATATTGCAAGTCTTCTAAACATGGAATGCCAGATTAAAGTACATATTACACATGGCATCAGAGATTTATTCAGGGATTTGTTGGTACTGTGGAGGAGCATTGTCAGGAGAGTTCCAATTTATATCAGGAAATGTTTGTTTTCCCAAAAGAATGCTGGTTACCACCTACATGAAGGGAATGATAAAGCTCTCACTTTTTTTCCCAAGATGTCATTAATGTGACTTGTCAATTTCTCGACAAGGTTCAAGTTTTCAACAAAATCCTCCAAAAGTATGAATTCATGCAACTACAAACTCATGGGATACAGTGGATTTCGGTCAGTTGGGCTTTTGGTTAACTGGAGCAGCTGCTTATTCAGGACAACTTTTAAAGAAAAAAAACTAATCGAGAATATAGCAGGGATTCATTTTATTCACTTGGGACACTACGCTGTTTAGTTGGGACAGGAGACTGTCACCGAACAGTTTCTAGCTAGCATCCGTCACATGCATTTGTGCAGCCATTAGACATTATACTGTACCGTGCTTAGACCGAACACTTTTTAAATAGGGTCTGTTGTTTGTGCTTGTGTTCAAAAAGCAGAGATCTTCATCACTGATATTTCGCGAGAAATAAGCAGCAAGACAATTCAGAACTGTTTTGCTCACTGCGGTTTCAAACATTCAGGCTTGGAGATGTCTGAAATCACCAGGAGTGAAAATGGAATTATTTCACTGATTCAACAGCTTAGGAACTAAAGAATTTGAAGGTATCAACACTCAACTTGTATGTTACAATGAAAGTGAAGATTTAGAGGATACAGTCATTGAAGGAATTGTACCAAAGCAGTCCATTATCTGCACAAGGTGTCTGTACTGATTTTGCTCTTTTGTTGGTTGTTCATCGAATCTGATGATGACAGGAAACCCATATGGGAGAATTTTTAAAGTGGAAAAGCCATTGAACAGGGGTTTATTCCATGTTCTTGACCTCAGAAATCTAGGTCCAGTGATACAAGTTGTCATCACAACTGGGGTTTTCCTTGATTGGATGTGCATGAGCAGTGCAGGACTGCCTTCCTGCCAAAGGTTCTCACTATAGATCTCATCCATCAAGTTCACCAGAGCTGACTTTGTATGCTAGGACAGACGTGTCCCTATCTCACTGGAGTGTGAGGCCCACTGGCTACCCTCAACTGGTTTAGCCAGCCTGTCAAAGCGGTTTACTGGGGTGTGTCTGCTATTGCGTGCAAACAGCTACCTGGAGCCACCAGTGAGAGCCAAGTGTCCGGTGGGGACCAAAGTTGAGCCAGCTGTCCCAGATTGGACAGAACGAACCCCTTCACTAGAGATGCTGTCCCTCCCTGGACATCCCATGCAATCCTTTTATAGTCATTTACAGTCAATCAAAAAAAAACATGATAGCGTACACTGGATTAATTCCTCCGATAACAACTATTAGGAACTAATACAAATTCAATTTCAAGTTTTTACATATATACAGCCAAATAAAACAATGTTCCTCCAGAGCTCTGTGCACTGTTACGAGAATACACATAAAGTTAAGATGTTTGCTGGCCTGGGCTAGCATCAGTGGCATCAGCAGTTGGTCTGCCACCTGCCCTCAGGGGAAGGAGAGATAAGGAACAATGGAGCAGCGTCTGGAGATGTGTAATGAAGAGATGTGGGAGAGAGAGCTGTCTGGAGCGGCTCCCCCCTTTGAACCCTGAACTGTTTGAAGTGATGGACAGGTGATACCCCAGCAGGGGGGATAAAAAGGGACAGGTTCGCTAAGACAGACACACACGCCACCCGAGGTAACGAGACCCTGGAAGCGGTACGCTTCTCACGAGTGGGTGAGAAGTACCAGACAACGACCAGGGTGGAAAGGTACGATCAGCGGGAACCCGGTGTGTGTCCGCCCTTGCCTGGGTGCCGGGTTCACTGCAGAGGATCGACCGCATCTGGAGGAGGGGTCACAGTCGGTGACCTCAGGTGACATCACCAAGGACCTGCCCAAAAGTTGCTTGTGAGCCATCCCGCTGGTCTGTGAGTGAAGCCGTTCTGAATGATCAGTTGTTCCTGTACTCTCTGTCTCTCTTCCCCCACCTTGTCCATCGCCATGGCAACGATTACTGCGAACTGAACTACTAACTGGACTGAACTTTGAGTCATTTTGAAATTGGTCATTTACCCCTAGACAACGATAGAGCTTGATTGATGCTGTTATCTTAATTCTGGGCACATGTGCGTTTATCATCGCTGAACTGTTGCATTTATTATCCTTTCGATTAATGTGTTGCTTGTTTCTTTAATAAAACTTTCTTAGTTCTAGTACTCCAGACTCCAACTGAGTGATCCATTTCTGCTGGTTTGGCAACCCAGTTACGGGGTACGTAACAGCACCCACACAACATGGGTCACACAGTACATAAACCAAATTATTATACTATAAATAAGTTAATAAAATATAAATTTGAAATACATGGAGTAAAGCACAGCACAGGTAAACAACACAATAAACAGTTTGCTGTCCTAGCTATGAGTCCTCGGTGGTGGCAGGGTAATCATTCATCTCACAACCTGAGGGAAGAAGCTGTTATCGAGACTGCAGTCCTAGTCCTGATGCTTCTGTACCTCCTTCCTGATGGTCATGGGTCAAAGAGATTGTGAGATGGGTGGTAGGGATTCTCAACAATGCTCTGGGCCTTCATCTGCAATGGTCTGGGAAATGTCACAAAAGACTGGATGGAGACCCTGATAATCCTCTTGGCAGTTTTTACTGTCCTCTATAGGGATGCCTCGCAGTTTCCGTAGCACAAAATGATGCACTCAGACAGGACATTCTGTATGGTGCTTCTGTAGAAAGTTGTTTCAATAGCGACAGGGAGCCTTGCACACCTCCGTCTCAGCAAGTGTAGACGCTGCTGTGCCTTCTTGACTAGCAAGTAGGTGTTGTGGGTCCAATAGATTGTCCATTATGTGCACATCCAGGAACTTTGTGTTCTTCACTGTCTCCAAGGCAGAGCCATTGATGTGCTTTCCAGAAGTCCACGATCATCTCCTTTGTCTTGTCCACATTGAGAATCCGGTTGTTGTTCTCACACCATTTGACAAGCCTCTGTACCTCCTCTCTGCCAACTCGTCAGTGTTACTAATGAGGCCAATCACTGTAGTTTTTACTGAATATGCAGTAGCAAACTTGATGATGCGGTTAGAGCTGAATCTGGCAGTCCAGTCATGAGTCAGTAGTGTGAGCGGCGGCAGGCTGAGCACACAGTGCTCAGTGTGATGCAGTTTGGGATGCTGCTGCCAACTCGGACTGACTGATTGGGATCTTCCCGTCGAGTACTTAAAGATCCGGTTACAATGAGGGGTGCTGGGTCCCAGTGAGGACAGTTTACCCATCAGCCTCTGAGGGATGATCATGTTAAATGCTGTGCTGATGTCAATGAACAACATCCTGGCACACGAGGCATCGTTTTCTAGGTGAGACAGGATGGAGTGGAGGGCCGAGGCTTTGGCATCGTCAATGGTTGGTTTGAGCAGTAGGTGTACTGGAAAGGGTTAAAGTACGTAGTACACATTTTTATAATACTGTAGTGGTATTGATAGTGTTCTAATTTGTTCTGCATTTCATTTAAATACTTAATTTGTTACTCTGTTAAATGGTAGTTTATATTTTATACCTTTTTAACTATTTCCATAAAACTTTAGCTTATTGGGGCAGCCACTCAGTTGGACCAAAATCTTCTGTTCCTGATATGTCCCAATTAACTGGAAACCACTGTGTGAGATATGCACAGGAAAAAGTGTTAGCCACTCAGTTCCTTGAACCTGTTTGGCAATTTAATAAAATCACACCTGATCCGTGGCATGATAACATTTACTTCCTTGTTCTCTATAACCTTTCATATCTTTGGTTATTGTTATCACTTCCCATTCGATGGAGGCAGGTCCAAATTTCAACCAACCTCTGTGTGTAGGAGGCGTTTGCTGATTCCATTTCTGTGCACCCTGTGTGACGCCACCAGCGTTGAATATAGTTTCAGTGAGATGTCATTACCCTTGTACTCTTGCAAGGCAGAAACAAGCTGTTTATTTTTGTCCCAGACAATTAAAGTTCAAAGTAAATTTATTACCAAAGTACATATACTATATGTCACAATATACTACATTGAGATTCATTTTCTTGCAGGCATTCATAGTTGAACAAAGAATCAATGATAAAAACTAGACCACAAAGACTGACAAACAACCAATGGAGAAAAAGAAGATAATCTGTCCAAATTAAATAAATAAGTAATGTTAGTGGTTAGCGCGGCACTATTGTAGTTCGGAGTGTCGGAGTTCAGTCCCAGCGTCCTCGGTAAGGGGTCTGTATGTCCTCCCTGTGGAATGCACTGGTTTTCGCTGGGTGCTCCAGTTTCCTCCCACAGTCCAAAGACGTACTGCGTAGACATACAGAATACCTTTACTCCGTTCCACAAAAAGAGGGATCTCCCGATTGCCACCTATATCACTTCTACTTCCCATTCCCATTCCAGCATGTCAGTCCATGGCTTTCTGTACTGCCACAGTGAGGCCACACTCAGGACGGAGGAGCAACACCTTGTATTCCGTCTGGGCAGCCTCCTACCTGATGGTCTGGATACTGATTACTTGAATTTCTGGTAATTGTTCAAAGGTTCAAAGATCCAATTTAATGT
Organism: Mobula hypostoma; assembly: GCF_963921235.1. NCBI lineage: Eukaryota > Metazoa > Chordata > Chondrichthyes > Myliobatiformes > Myliobatidae > Mobula > Mobula hypostoma. The sequence goes on along the minus strand of NC_086099.1, from coordinate 71,227,889 downwards.
CAGAGAAATGTATACAATATACATCCTGAAATGCTTTTTCTTCACAAACATCCACGAAAACAGAGAAGTGCCCCAAAGAATGAATGACAGTTAAACGTAAGTCCCCCCAGCTCTCCCCTCCCGCGCATAAGTGGCAGTGAGCAACAATCCCCCCCCCACTGACAAAAAAAAGCGAGTATCGGTACCACCACCGAGCACTCAGCATGAGCAAAGCAATACGAAGACACAGACTGCAGTTACCCCAAAATCTTTGTGTTTCATCTGGCATTCGACATACCACAGATTCTCTCTCTCCCTAATAAGGGAGAAGGAGGTGTCTCTGTTTCCATTCCCCCCCCCCACACCAGTTCACCATTCTCAATTCCTGTTTCCCTCTATCATTACCTGCCCATCACCTCCCTGTAGTGCTTCTCCCCCTTCCCTTTCTTCCATGGTCTTCTGTCCTGCCCTGTCAGGTTCCCCCTCCCCCAGCTCTTTCTCTTTCACCAATCAACTTCCCAGCTCTTCATTTCACCCTCCTCCCCCTCTCCTGGTTTCACCTATCACCTACCGCTTTTTATTTCCTCCCCCTCGCCCCACCTCTTAATCGGACTTCTCCCTTTCCGGTTTTGATGCAGGGTTTCAGCTCAAAAAGTCGACTGTTTACTCTTTTCCATAGATGCTGCCTGGCCTGCTGGGTTCCTCCAGCATTTTGCGTGTGTTACCGAGTAGGTTGTTTGATCGTTGTAAACTGTCCTGTGATTGGGTTAGGATTAACTGGGGGTTATCGGAGGTTGCTGGGGCAGCACTGCTCGAAGGGCTGGAAGTGCTTACTCTGCGCTGCATCGCTAAATAAATAAATAAAGTGAGTGAGTAAATAATACAGAGAACATGAGTTGTCGAGGCCTTGAAGGTGAGTCCAGAGCTTGTGAAATCAGATCAGAATTGAGGTGAGTGAAGTAATTCACGTCAGTTCAGGAGCCTGATGGTTGAAGGGTAATAACTGTTCCTCAGCCTAATGGTGTGGGACCTAAGGCTCCTGTACCTCATTCCCGATGGCAGCACTGAGAAGAGAGTATGGCGTGGATGGTGGGGGTCCTTGATGACGGACCTTTCTTGTGGCTGCACTCCTTGTAAATGTGCTCAGCAGTGCAATCTCCAATTATAAGTCTTTGGAACTCTCTTCCTTTTCAGAAGTGTGAATGGAGAAGTCTCTAGATATTTTTAAAATCGAACTTGATAAGCAAAAGTTTGAATCTTCACTGAGGGCACACAAACTTGAAGTTACAGTCAGATCAGCCAAGATCCTACTAAATGGCAGTGCAGGCTAGAGGATTTGAGCGGCCTGTTTCTGCTCCTAATCCACGTGCTTCTGCAGGGTTTCCACTGTTTTCTGGCTGCTCGGTGTTGGGTAAAAAGGACTGATCAAGCAGCCACAGAGAAGAGGGCACGGCAGAATAGTACTGTGGGTCATTCATGATCCGTGGTGTTTGTCCAAGCTGGGCAAGTGGGAAGATGATTGGAGATGGAGTGAGATTGGTGAGGTTGGAAAAGGGGAATGTGCCAGAGTCAGGTCAAGCTGTAAAATGCTCTTTTTAGAATCATTGTGTAAAAGAAGACAATCTGTGTACATTAAAAATGAAAGAAGAAGCAGCAAACACCACGGTAGTGTAGTGGTTAGCGCAACATGATTACTGTTCGAGGCGTCAGAGTTCAGTCCAATCGCCATGAAAAACCAAGTTTAAATCCCCTGCTTTATTTCCAAAATTTTCAAAAAAAAACATGAAATCAACAAGAACATACCAGCTCAGACATGTATAAAAATGAAATAAACCACAAAAAAAAAGAAAGAGACATAACATTAGAGGGATGCCTATTGTACAAAGTGCTCAAAAATACTAAACATTAAATCTCAAATGAGGGCCGTGAGAAATCGGCTGGGGGGAAAGTGCTCATCCGCCCCGGCCTCGTCCAGGTAGACAAGAAATGGATCCCAGAGAGCCCAAAATTTTTTAATTGAATTGGTTCTCAAGAACCTAAGTTCTCCATCTGTATGACCGAGATCATCTCAGCCATCCATCTCCGAAAGGAAGGGGGAGAAGGTGATTTCCATTCCCTCAAGATGTCTTTTGGCAACAATCACTTCTAGCATCAGAGACTGTTGTATGGCTGCAGGGAAACAAATAGTAGATTGCGAGCAGCCAAATATAGCGAGACCGGCTTCCAAGGGGAAGGATGTTTATAGGCCTTTGAGTACCAGTCGAATATTTTGTACCTTGACTGACTTGAAAACTTGTGATGCAAATGGTTACCATAACAAAATGCTTGATAATTCCTGCCACCTGAGCATTGGGGAAAAAAATAGATGGAAAACATTGTAGAGGGAATCACGCAGAGTGACTGAGATCACATTTATCATAACCAAATGCAGCAGCATCACTCAATTCTGTTTTCTTCTCCAGTGAGCTGATACTCGAGCTGATTTTCTTTCCTGCATTTGTAAGGGTAATATTGACGTGCAGCAGACTATTGGCAGCCTTCTGTCAGATAGTTTATTGTCCCTCTCTGCCCTTGGCCGAGAAACAAGCGTAACTGCTCCAGTTGAAATCTGACCTTGGTATCAAATGGCAGTAACTTGCAAAATTAGAAACATTGGCTATTCTTTGGGGTGTGAGGTGAGTGCTAACGTTCCTGGTATTGAATATATTTAAGTACATTAGGCACTCCTGTACCTAATAAAGTGGCCACTGAGTGTATGCTCGTGATCTTCTGCTGCTGTAGCCCATCCACTTCGAGGTTTGACATGTGTGTTCAGGGATGCTGCTCTGCACACCACTGTTGAATCACATGGTTATGTGAGTTACTGTCAGCTTGAACCAGTCTGGCCATTCTCCTCTCACCTCTCTCATTAACAAGACATTTTTGCCCACAGAACTGCTGCTCACTGGATTTTTTTTTTGTTTGTTTTTTTGCACCATTCTCTGTTAACTTCATAACAAGGGGAGATGAGTATAGGAGCAAAGACGTCCTTCTGCAGTTGTACAGTGCCCTGGTGAGACCACACCTGGAGTATTGTGTGCAGTTTTGGTCTCCAAATTTGAGGAAGGACATTCTTGCTATTGAGAGAGTGCGGTGTAGGTTCACAAGGTTAATTCCCGGGGTGACGGGACTGTCATATGTTGAAAGATTGGAGTGATTGAGCTTGTATACACTGGAATTTAGAAGGATGAGAGGGGATCTGATTGAAACATATAAGATTATTAAGTGATTAGACACGCTGGAGGCAGGAAACATGTTCCCGCTGATGGATGAGTCCAGAACCGGAGGCCACAGTTTAAGGATAAGGGGTAGGCCATTTAGAACGCAGTTTGAGGAAAAACTTTTTCACCCAGAGAGTGGTTGATGTATGGAATGCTCTGCCCCAGAAGGCTGTGGAAGCCAAGTCTCTGGATGCTTTCAAGAAAGAGATGGATAGAGCTCTTAAAGATAGCGGAATCAAAGGTTATGGGAATAAGGCAGGAACTGGATACTGATTGTGGATGATCAGCCATGATCACAGTGAATGGCGATGCTGGCTCGAAGGGCCAAATGGCCTACTCCTGCACCTATTGTCTATTGTCTATTATAACTCTAGAGATGTTTGTGTGGGGAAAATCCCAGGAGATCAGTAGTTTCTGAGATACCGGCACCAGCAATCATTCCACAGTCAAAGTCACTTAGATCACATTTTTTTCGCATTGTGGTGTTTGGTCTGAACAACAATTGAACAACTTTACCATGTCTCCATTGCTATTATGCATTGAGTTTCTGCCACGATTGCCCGATTAGATGTTTGCATTAATGAGTAGGTGTACCTATTAAAGTGTCTGCTGGGTGTATATGTCCATGTCAAGGTAGTAATAAAAAGGTTAAAGAAACTGGATTTGGTATTGGGAAATGAACCTGGTCAGGTGTCAGATCTCTCAGTGGGAGAGCATTTTGGAGATAGCGATCATAATTCTATCTCCTTTACAATAGCATTGGAGAGAGATAGGAACACACAAGTTAGAAAAGTGTTTAATTGGAGTAAGGGGAATTATGAGGCTATCAGGCAGGAACTTGGAAGCTTAAATTGGGAACAGATGTTCTCAGGGAAAGGTACGGAAGAAATGTTGCAAATGTTTAGGGGATATTTGCGTGGAGATCTGCATAGGTACGTTCCAATGAGACGGAAGTTACGGTAGGGTACAGGAACCGTGGTGTACAAAGGCTGTAGTAAATCTAGTCAAGAAGAAAAGAGAAGCTTACAAAAGGTTCAGAGAGCTAGGTAATGTTAGAGATCTAGAAGATCATAAGACTAACAAGAAGGAGCTTAAGAAAGAAATTAGGAAAGCCAGAAGGGGCCAAGAGAAGGCCTTGGCGGGCAGGGTTAAGCAAAACCCCAAGGCATTCTACAAGTATGTGAAGAGCAAAAGGATAAGACGTGAAAGAATAGGACCTATCATGTGTGACAGTGGGAAAGTGTGTATGGAACCGGAGGAAACAGCAGAGGTACTTAATGAATACTTTACTTAAGTATTCACTATGGAAAAGGATCTTGGTGATTGTAGTGATGACTTGCAGTGGACTGAAAAGCTTGAGCATGTAGATATTAAGAAAGAGGATGTGCTGGAGCTTTTGGAAAGCATCAAGTTGGGTAAGTCACCAAGACTGGATGAGGTGTACCCCAGGCTACTGTGGGAAGCAAGGGAGGACATTGCTGAGCCTCTGGTGATGATCTTTGCATCATCAATGGTGACGAGAGAGGTTCTGGAGGACTGGAGGGTTGCGGATGTTGTTCCCTTATTCAAGAAAGGGTGTAGAGATAGCCCAGTAAATTATAGGCCAGTGAGTCTTACTTCAGTGGTTGGTAAGTTGATGGAGAAGATCCTGAGAGGTAGGATTTAGGAACATTTGGAGAGGTGTAATATGATTAGGAATAGTCAGCATGGCTTTATCAAGGGCAGGTCATGCCTTGCAAACCTGATTGAATTTTTTGAGGATGTGACTACCGTATATTCCGGAGTATAAGCCGACCACCCATTTTCAAGTTTAAAAAAGTGACTTTTTCATGTTACCTTTGTATAAGCCAACCCCTTTTGTAGAGGTTTTTGATTTAACCAGAAAAGATCACAAGATCTCACATGCCAGTACTCAGCTTTGCTGGATCCGGAACCTGGAAATTTTGTGAACCAGAAACCTGCTAAGAAAACAGGCCGACACATTGTAGAGCGTTATAAGCGAATTCTTAATAAATAAATCAGGGAGGGAAATTTTGGATTGGGTCTCCAATGGTAAAGAATCCTCTGTGTAACCCCCGTGAAACCATTTAGCGCCCATCGTAATCTCGTTAAAACATAACACAGGGTGGCGGGATCAGTACGTGTACTCAGTATTGAGTTTGCGACCACCATGTACAAAAGATTAAAACGAATGCGATATGATGCTGGCTTCAAGCTGAAGGTTGTTGATTTTGCTAAAGGAACAAATAATTTTGCAGCTGCTAAGAAGTTTAGTGTAAATGAGAAACAAGTGAGAGAGTGGAGAAAGGCAGAGGACACGCTGAGGGAAATGCCAAAGATGAAATGTTCAAACCGCGGGAAAACATGCCAGTGGCCAGAACTGGAAGAAAAAGTTTTAGAGTGGGTGAATCACCAGCGATCATCCGGATACATTGTTACCAGAGAAATGATTCGAGGTCAGGCGTTGAAATGGGACGAAAAACACTGTGAGGTCAGCGAAAATTTCAAAGCTACGTGAAGTTGGTGCACCTGTTTTATGAATAGATGTGATCTTGTGTTGAGACAAAAAAAAACAAAGATCGCTCTGAAAATTCCCGCGGGGTGTTGTTGTTTATGTCCAAAAATGCTGCTGGATGGATGAAGCAGGTTGCTTGAAGTTGGTTAAAGAGGTGTGGCGTCGACGTCCCGAAGGTTTCAGGAAGGAAAAGTCGCCACTTGTCTGGGACATGTTCAAAGCGCACTTGGCAGGTGAGACAAAAGCAGCATTGAAAGCTGAAAAAACGGACACTGCAGTCATCCCCAGTGGTTTGATGTCCGTGCTCCAGCCGCTAGATGTGAGTTTAAACAAACCATTCAAAGAATTCATGCGTCGATAGTGGGACGAATTTGATTCAAAAACAGCCAATAAATACAACCTGTCTTCCGTGTATTCGTTTTTCCAAAGTTGGCACTCTCTGACCCCCTAATTTTAGGACCAAAATTTAGGGCCAAATTCTCAGCTTATACGCCAGAACTTATGGTAAGCACATTGGTGAAGGAAGAGCAGTAGATGTAGTGTATATGGATTTCAGCAAGGCATTTGATCAGGTACCCCATGCCAGGCTTATTGAGAAAGTAAGGAGTCATGGGATCCAAGGGAACGTTGCTTTAGGAATCCAGAATTCTTTGCCCATAGAAGGCAAAGAGCAATTGTAGACGGGTCATATTCTGCATGGAGATCGGTGACCAGTGGTGTGCCTCAGGGATCTGTTCTGGGACTCTTACTCTTCGTGATTTTTATAAATGGCCTGGATGAGGAAGTGGAGGGATAGATTAGTAAGTTTGCTGATGACACAAATGTTGGGGGTGTTGTGGATAATGTGGAGGGCTGTCAGAGGTTACAGCGGGACATTGATAGGATGCAAAACTGGGCTGAGAAGTGGCAGATGGAGTTCAACCCAAATAAGTGTGAAGTGTTCATTTTGTTAGGTCAAATATGATGGCAGAATATAGTATTAATGGTAAGACTCTTGGCAGTGTGGAGGATCAGAGGGATCTTGGGGTCTGAGTCCATAGGACGCTCAAAGCAGCTGCGTATGTTGACTCTGTGGTTAAGAAGGCGTATGGTGTATTGGCCTTCTTTTTTTGAGTTTAGGAGCCGAGAGATAATGTTGCAGCTATATAGGACCCAGGTCAGACCTCACTTGGAGTACTGTGCTCAGTTCTGGTCACCTCACTACAGGAAGGATGTGGAAGCCATAGAAAGGGTGCAGAGGAGATTTACAAAGATGTTGCCTGGATTGGGGAACATGCCTTATGAGAATAGGTTGAGTGAACTCGGTCTTTTCTCCTTGGAGTGACGGAGGATGAGAGGTGACCTGACAGAGGTGTATAAGATGATGAGAGGCATTGATCATGTGGATAGTCAGAGGCTTTTTCACAGGGCTGAAATGGCTGCCACAAGAGGGCACAGGTTTAAGGTGCTTGGGAGTAGGTACAGAGGAGATGTCAGGGGTAAGTTTTTTTTATGCAGAGAGTGGTGAGTGCGTGGAATGGGCTGCCGGCAACGGAGGTGGAGGCGGATACGATAGTCTTTTAAGAGACTTTTGGATAGGTACATGGAGCTTAGAAAAATAGAGGACTATGGCTAACCCTAGTAATTTTAAGGTAGGGACATGTTCAGCACAACTTTGTGGGCCGAAGGGCCTGTATTGTGCTGTAGGTTTTCTGTGGCCACGTCCACACTAGACCGGATAATTTTGAAAACGCCGGTTTCGAGTAAAAATGACAGGCGTCCACACTAGGTGTTTTTCAAAATATCTCTGTCCACATTAAAATGGATATTTGGGCGAATCTACCCCTACTGGGCATGCGCCGACACATCTACAGAAAGCAAGCAAAGAGGAAACAGTATAATATTTATGTTTCCGCAGCGGTGTTGTGCTATTTCCATTGGTCAAAAACTACAGTACCAACAACAACAGCGAAAGAAAGTTTTCAACAATGTTTTCGAGGAATACAAAGAAAACCTCCTCCGGGAAAATCAGACCGGACTTCTTCGTTTAGACAGACAGTGAAGTCCAGCTGTTTCTGCGAGTTACAAACGACTACAAAGTCAGCAGAGCAGTGGAGAACGTGGAGATGTTTAACTCCAAACAAGCTATTAACATAGACAATAAAGTAAACAACACACGCATGAAGCCGTCCTCTACCCAAGATCAACAAGAGAGTGGAATCTTCTGCCGCCAGACCTGCGCAGTATTTCTGACATTAATATTTTTAAAAATAGACTCAATGAAATCAATTTAGGGGATCTTGTCAAAAAAGTTCACTTTACAATTTAACTCTCACGCCGTTCACACCGACTGCACGTTATAACAGCTGTCCGGCAGTGCTTGTGCAGTACCAAGCAGAAGCAGAAAATGCATTGTTGTTGCGGTGTTGTCATAACAGCGTTTTTAAATATCCCTGTTTACCCCGTCTACACTACAACGCGCAACAATCATTTTCAAATTTACACACTCTGGAGAGTGTTTTAGAAAAGCTCCGTTTTCGGGGTATGAAAACGCCGTTTCAATGTAGACGGAGGGTCAAAACGAAGAGAGACAGCTTCGTTTTCAAAATTATCCGGCCTAGTGTGGACGTAGCCTATGTTTCTAAAGACCCCAATTGACTCTAATGCAAAGTAATGTAATGTAATGCCTTCTGTTATGCAAATGTTCTAATTAATGCAAAGACACTTGCTAATTCAGTATTAACTGGGATAGAGATACACCAACAAAGTCCTGTAATTGATTTCCTTGTGCAGGTAACCTTGCTTCACCTCGGGGATCGGTGTCCCTCAAATGAGAATTAATGATAATAACCAATGATATTAAAGGATATGGATAACAGGGAAATACATGGGATCAGGTGACAGATCAATTATGATCTGATTAAATTTCTGAAGAAATTCGAGGAACTGAGTGGCCTACTCCTCTTTCTTTGCAGATCACAGACATGAATGTTGTGAGTTGAAGTTGCGTGAATTAACACTTCAGGAAATCTTGGTTAGAATTGAGCAGAATAAATGACATCTTGGGGAAAGAGAGAGATTTATTCTGGAGCTAGATGGTGACCAGCATGCCTTTAGGAAGACGGACATTTGCTGATCTGATTTTGAATTCTCCCGACAGCGTTCCTCCACTGTATAAACATGACCCTGCATAAATTTCTGACTCGGTGAGTCAGAAACATTACCACTACCAGGCTGAATAAATATTTTAATTTTGCATTCTGTGTGCAGAAAGCTTCTGTACCCATGTGTCTCTGTAATATTAAACCCATGTGGATTTTCAAAATGGCATTTCATCATTTTAGATCCACACGTTGTTGATTATTCCACAGAGGTTGAAAGTTGTATTTGTAAGGATGCAGCATTTCTTTAATCTTGACATTAACGTCACTGTTGCCATGGGAACAGTCTCTTCTGCAGCATAATCACAATCTGTTTTTGGTGAAAGTCTGTTAACAGCCTGTACTTGACAAAATCAAACTTATAAAATAAAAACGTAAATTAAATGCAATATCATAATTATCTTTTTCACAATCTTAATTGAGAAGAGAGCCATACTCATGGTGGATACAAACAAGCAAAAGGGAATGGGCTTCTATATTACTCCTGATTTTTAATTTTCTTATTTGTCACAAAATGAAACAGTAAGGCCCATCCAATATGTCTTACCATCCTGTTTATCTTCTGATACACTGCAGCTGGAATGTGTTTCTGGGAGGAGAAGTTTAAGAAATGGCTGGTTGGTGGAATAGGGAAAGAGTGGTTTTGCTTTACTGATCATATGGGCCCTGGGATCATCTTCATCCAAACCTTGGGTAAGATCATTTCCTTTGTATGTTCTTTCACCTGGACAAAGACGTTTATTTATTCTCTAACTTCCGCTAATGCCCCACCTCCCCCTCGTACCCCATCTGTTATTTATTTTTATACACACATTCTTTCTCTCACTCTCCTTTTTCTCCCTCTGTCCCTCTGAATATACCCCTTGCCCATCCTCTGGGTTCCCCCCCCCGCTCTTGTCTTTCTTCCCGGACCTCCTGTCCCATAATCCTCTCATATCCCTTTTGCCTATCACCTGTCCAGCTCTTGGCTCTATCCCTCCCCCTCCTGTCTTCTCCTATCATTTTGCATCTCCCCCTCCCCCTCCAACTTTCAAATCCCTTACTCACTCTTCCTTCAGTTAGTCCTGACGAAGGGTCTCGGCCTGAAACGTCGACTGCACCTCTTCCTAGAGATGCTGCCTGGCCTGCTGCGTTCACCAGCAACTTTGATGTGTGTTGCTTGAATTTTCAGCATCTGCAGAATACCTGTTGTTTACATTTATTTATTCATTTAGTTTTTGAGATGCAGCATGGAGTAGGCCTTCTGGCCCTTTGAGCCACGCCCCCCAGCAATCCCTTGATTTAATCCTAGTCTAATCACAGAACAATTTACAATGACCAATTAACCTACCAACCAGTACATCTTTTGGACTGTGGGAGGAAACTGGAGCACCCGGAGGAAATGCACACGGTCACGGGGAGAATGTACAAACTCCTTATAGGTAGTAGTGGGAACTTAAGAGTACACCCCTGTGTGTGAGAGTTGTATGTACTGTGTTGTGCACCTTGGTCTGGAGTAACATTGCTTCGTTTGGCACATATCTGTGGTTGAATGACAATACCTGAACTTTAAATATGTTTTGTAACTTTTCAGATGCGTCACTAGATGGGGCTCTTTACTTGGTGCAGATCAGCAGCAAAAGTTTGTTTCGGCTGCAGGAAGAGAGTGGAGGAGGGGAAGGCCCTAAAGAGAGGGTGGGGAGGTGTTGTTTCACAAGCACAGATCTGAATTCAGGTGCGGAAGCACAAGCCCAGGCAAGAATTCGCAATTAGATCCCCTGCAGACCTTATAATTTGCATAAATTACAGATATTTGTGGGTTAAAACTGGACAGTTTACCAGCTGTCTCAGTGCCATCCTCTGGAATATGACTGGGAGTGTATAACAAGTACCATATCATAAGGCTGCCTCTAACCCTTCATGTGTCACATGCTGCTTCTGGCAGCATCAGCAATGCCGGTTCAAGATTGCAGAGAGTCGTGAACGCGGCCCAGTCTGTCACAAAAACCAGCCTCCCCTCCATTCACTCTGTCTGCATTTCCCACTGCCTCAGTAAGGCAGCCAGCAGAATCAAGAGCCCATCCAATGCTCGTCGTTCTTTCTTTATCCGTTTCCCAGTGGGCAGAGGATTCAAGGGCTTCAGAATACGTGTCACCACTCTCAAAGACAGCTTCTCTTCTGCTGTTGATCAGACCTATCTTTTTGATAGATGATGAGTTTTGATCTCTCAATCTAGATTGTCTTGACCCTTGCAACTGATCTGTCTACCTGTACTGCACTTCCTCTGTAACATTAACATTTTATTCTGCATTCCGTTTTTTTTTACCTTTCGTATTACCTTGATGCACTTGTGTAAGGCATGACCAGTCTGGATGGCATGCAAACAAAGATTGACAATATGACAATAATAACTTAATTGTGAATTATCATTTTGCTGTGTAGTTTGCCATCAGGAAGGGTACCCGTCAGTTGCAAGGCTGCATGTGGTCCCCGTGAAAGCTGACCAATAGGCAAGTAGACTGCAGGGGATTACTTTCCAGCAGAACTCCCAAAGACCTCGGATATCAAAGACGACTATACGTGTGTCGACCCATGTTGTTCCCAGCCAAAATCACTCTGTTTCTCAATATGATGGCCTTTCATTGATTCACAGATGACTTCTTGGTGTGCTCAAGTATTAAGTGCCGCAGGTTTGGATCTAGTTTCCTGATGGTGGTGATGATTTTCCCATACTCTGCCAGCTCTCAAAGTTCCCCTGTTTCACTAAGACAGTCAGGTGACTGATTGGCTGCTGGGTGCCAATAGCTGCCCTGACCCCCGCTCAGGACTCTTCTCAGGAACGTCACCACAGAGTCAGAAAACCAATGTAATGTGAGCAATCTGACAGCAAGAGCACCGACTGAATGAATCACTCCAAGAACACAAGGAAATGGAAACTCAAGAAAGCCTGCATATGCTGGAAGTCCAAATCCAAAGACCTGAATAAAGGTCACGGCCCGAAACGTCTCCTGTTTATTTCCATAGATGCTGCCTGATCTGCTGAGTTCCTCCAGCATTTTGTGTGTGTTGTACAAGAAAACAGAAATAGGCTGCAGATTTCCTCGTGTTTGCGTTTTTAGAAATAAGCTTGACCTGGTCCCTCAAGCCTGCCCTGCCGTTTCAAGCAATCATGGCTGGTCTCTTCCATGCCTCAGTTCTTCTGTGCTAGCTCCCAATTCCCCAGTCCTTCAGAATCTTGCCTGCCTCCTCGGTGAATACTTTCATGTCTCTTTTGGGCAGGGATTTCCGAAGATTCTTGACCCTTCGTGAGAAAGTTTGTTCTGGTTCAGCACTTAGGAAACCGCAAGCCGAATTCAGAATCTTGAAAAATTCTAATTCTACTGTTGATAGGTCTGTATATCTACAACTCCGGTTAACATAGTTTCGTATTTGAAGGTACCTAAAAAAGTCATTATGTTCTAGGCCATGTTTGTCCTGCAGGATTTGGAAACTTTGTAATACTCTTTTATCTATAAATGAGAGGTAGGTTGTAAGACCTTTCTTTATCCATAGCTCAAATCTTTTATCTCCTCTGTTGGGAAGGAATTCGGTATCATATGCACAGCATCTAAAGAGTTTTAACATGTTATTAATTCCACATGAATTAACCACCTTCTGCCATACTTTTAATGTAAGATTTATCCAAGCATTATTAAATTTTTCCAACTGGGCCATCAATCCTTTGTCAGCTATTGAGGCCTGAAGAGGAAAACTGTCAACTAATCCAAATTCTATTTCCTTCCATCTAGCCTTATATTCCCTATTACACCAATATAACAGAGGGGTTATCTGTGAGGCATAAAAATAATTTCTCAGGCAAGGAAGAACCATACCTCCTCCTTCCTTCCCTAACTGTAAGGTGTTATATCGAATTCTAGTTTCCTTCCTTGCCAAATGAAGCGGGAAATCCATTTGTCCCATTCCCTGAATTGATTATCATCCACCTCCACTGGTAAAGTACGGAAAAGATATAATAACCGAGGAAGAATATTCATTTTTATAGTATTTATCCTTGAATTTAAACTTAAAAAGGGGATAAGATTCCATCTATGCATATCTGCTTTTATCTCTGAGATTAATGGCCCATAATTTACCTGTGACAGTGTTGAAAGATCCTTCGGCAGGGTTATTCCTAAATATTTTAATGATTTAGCTTCCCACTTAAGATCGTATGTATCCTGCAATTTTTTGGATGATGTATAATTTAGGGACATAACCTGTGTTTTCTTTACATTTATTTTATAACCTGATATTTTCCCAAAGTCATCCAACAGTGTAAACAATCCTATAAATGATTTTTCTGGTTCACTTAGATAGACCAAAACATCATCTGCGAATAACGCCACTTTCTGTTCAATCCCTGCCACCTTGATACCTTTTACGATTTCGCTCTGTCTTATTAGTTGGGCAAGTGGTTCAATATATAGCGCAAAAAGGAGAGGAGAAATTGGGCATCCCTGTCTAGTGCCTCTCTCTAAAATGAAGGAGTCAGAGAGGTCCCCATTTATCTTAATTCGGGCTGTAGGGCTGTCATATAGAGTCTGAATTACTTTAATAAACCTTTCTTGAAAGCCGAATCTTCCTAACACTCTGTATAGGAATGCCCAACTAACCGAATCAAAAGCTTTCTCAGCGTCCAATCCTACTACCATTGTCTCTGTCTCGTTCTTATTAACCTGTTCTAATATGTGCGGAGTTCTCCTTATGTTGTCCTGTGTTTGTCTTTGTTGAATAAATCCAGTCTAGTCTAAATGGATTAGGCCAGGTAAAAGCTTTTCCAATCTGCACGCTAATATAGATGTAAATAGTTTGTAATCTAAATTAAGAACACTAATTGGCCGATAATTGCCACATTCTAGTTTATCTTTACCCTCTTTAGGAATAACTGAAATAATCGCTTCTCTCCAGGAAGGTGGAGTTTCTCCTCTCTGCAAGATCCAATTAAAGGTGTTAAGTAGTAATGGGGCTAACTGTGTCTTCAGGGACTTGTACCACTCTGAGGTAAACCCATCAGAACCCGGGGACTTTCCAGCCTTTAACCTAGAGATGGCCACGTTCAGTTCTTTGACAGTTACTGGTTCTAATAAACTTTCATTTTGTAAATCTGTAAGTTTAGGTAGATCTAAAAGATTCAATACACTGTCTATATAGGGCTCATTGGGGGCCCGGGGTTGGGAGTACAGCTCTCGATAATATGTTTCAAAACTCTCTTGAATTTTCCCTATTGTACTCTCCACAAGCTTTGTCTTTGGATTCTTTATTTTATGAATTGTATTGTCTGCTTGTTGTCTTCGTAATTTATATGCTAATAATCTAGCTGATTTACCTCCTACTTCATAATTCTTTTGTCTCAGGTAAAGAAAATTTCTTTGAGTTTCCAACGTATAAATATCATCGATTTCACTTTGCAATTTCCTAATTTCCTGTTTTCGATTTGAATTACTTTTGTTGCTATCTACAACTTGAAGTTGTTTTAATTTTCCTTGAAGGTCTGCTAATTTTTGTGCATTGATTTTTTTCATGTGAGTAGTAATGGAAATAATTTTCCCTCTCAGTACAGCTTTCAGTGTATCCCATAAAATCACTGGTGATGTTTCTCCCGTGTCATTAAGGTCTAGATATTCTTTGATTTCTCCCCTTAATCTCTCCATTACTTTCGGGTTATTGAGTATATGTGAGTTTAGCCTCCATAGTGTTTTCCTCATTTTCCTTTCCAGGATTAGAGACATAGAGACTGGGCTATGATCCGACAGATCAATTGTTGCAATATTACAGTTTTTTATCCTGAGTCTATCTGTATTAAAGATAAAGAAATAGTCTATCCTTGAATAGGCTGAATGAGGGAAAGAGTAATATGTATAATCTTTACTAGTAGGGTGTAATTCTCTCCAGACATCTATAATTCCCAACTCCTCCATCAATGAATTCACTTTCCGAGTCAGAGGTTTATTCTGAGTAACTATTCTTGAAGAATCTAATATAGGATTTAATCTAATATTAAAATTCCCTCCACAAATTACTACCCCTCGAGAACTGACCATTAGGTCAAAAATGTGTCTATAAAATGACCATTCACTACCTGGAGGAGCATAAACATTCAGCAATGTTATTTCTGTACCTTCTATTCTTCCTGTGATTTTTACAAACCGTCCTTCTTTGTCTCTAGTCTCTGAAATATGTTCATAATTAAGAGTACTTGATATTAAAGTAGCTACCCCTCTTTTGTGACTCAATTTATATGATGAATAAAATACATGCTTAAAGCCCATTCTTTTTAATTTTCCATGTTCAGATTGGCTCATATGTGTTTCCTGGAGGAAAGCTATTTGTGCCCTCTCTTTTTTCAATTTAGACATAATCTTATTTCTTTTAATTGGATTCAAAACCCCATTAACATTATAGGAAATTATTTTTACCAATTCAGTTTGCATTTTTCTCTAGTAGAAAAAAAGCACTCTCCTTTTCTAACCAAACAGTAAGCAATCCCTTCTCAACAGTAAACCAAGACATATAACCACACCCTAGACATTTCTGAACGTATAACATTTGAAAATTTTTCCCGACTGAGCACCGACCCGCCTCAGTTCAGAGGGATAACCTCTATCTTCACCCTGTGTTAGAGGGCCCTCAGCAGTTTGAATAATCATAGAGAATTTTCTCCTATTTATGTCTCGACCATATTGCTATCATTCAAGTTATTCCACCTAGTTTATTTTCAGTTACCAGTTTTCATTTTACTTTTAAGTCCGATTTACTCTTTTCAGTCATTTCTCTTAATTAATCTGTATTCTCTGTACATTCGCGTCTGAATATTTGCAGCTTTTCCTTGTAGTTTGACACTCTGGTTCGAGTGGAGCGTCCTCGCCCCACTAACTGCCACGACTTCTGCCGAATCCTCTCCAGTAGCGACTCCGGTTGGGTGATAACTTTAATAGGTAGTCCCTGGTCCGCCAGGTCCAACATTGCCTCCTCCACCGTAGCGTAAGTTTTTGTCCCTTCGTCGTAAAAGACTCTCAGCCGAGCTGGATACAGGGTCTGGAATCTGATGTTGTTTTCCTTCAGGACTCTCCATGTTTCCGTATATTCCTTCCGTCTGGCAAGAATCCCCGGTGCGTAGTCGTGGTCTAAACTGATTTTGCAGTTGTTCCACATGAAACCTTTCTTTTGCCATGCTCTTTTAAGCACCTCTTCCTTCGTTCTGTAACTGAGAAATCTGATCAGAATCGATCTGGACTGGGCGCCTGCCGGAGGCTGTGGTGCCAACGCGCGGTGAGCCCTTTCTATCCGTAGGTCTTTTGCGGCCGGTATATCAAGGTTCTCTCTAAGCAGCTTCTCCACGAAGGGAATCATCAATCCGGGTTTACCTTCGGTTCCTTCGGGAACTCCGTAGATCCTCACATTTTCCCTTCTCGAGCGGCCTTCTTGATCTATTAGTTTCCACTGGAGCTGGTCTTGTAGCTTCAGCATTTCTGCTATCACTTCCTCGACGTTTTGCAGCTTCTCTTCAATTCCAACAATCCTCGCTTCGGCTTCATCTATCCGCGAGTTAGTTTTTACTATTTCTCCTTTAATATCTTCCAGCTGTTTGCTGTTATCTTGTCGGAACTCGCGAATCTCTCCGAGAATCAAAGACAGAGTCACCGATTCCCCCTCATTATCTCCGTCCTGGCTTGCTGTGGGGGAGCTAGGCCCGTCACCTTGCTGCATCTCTTTATGTTTATCAGCCTTCGAAGCGGACTTTTTATTCTTGTTCTTAGACATCATCCTTGCCCCTTTTATTAATATAGTTATGCAATATTAAGTATTTGTTTAAATTCGATTTTGGGGCAGTTTACCTTCTTTTTTGTCAAGAGACCTTTTCCTTACGCCGCCATTCCCTTGATCCAATCTATCTAACTTTCAATATCCACACCCCTCTGGCCACCCCTTACTCCATCTCTTTTCCCTCCCTCACCCTCTTGATCTGCTTATCACCGTACTTTTCTCTCAGTTTTCCTCCTCAGTCCTTCCCTTATTCTAAGGTCCACTGTCTACTCCTGTAAGAGTCCATCTTCTTCAGTTCTGTCATTTCCACCTATCATCTCCCTGCTTCTTTCATCATTCTCACTTGTGCCCTCACTCACCTGCCTATCACCCCTCACCTGAATCCATCTATGACCAGCCAGCTCCTCTTCCAACCCTTGAGCGAGAACATTTCCCTCCCTGGGTGCTGCCTGACCTGCCGAGTTCCTCCAGTGCTTTGTGTGTAGTTCCTGCTGTCTCTTGTGTTGCCTCCAGCAGACTGCTGCTCTGGTCAAAGTAGATTATTTTCATGTGGGAAGGATAAAGGGTGGATGAAATGAGCTGATTTTGTTTTCAAAGCCAGGTTCTAAAGCAATCTCTGTATAATAAGCATTTTCCCCAAGGATTGTTTTCAGTGTTAAATCCAGTAATCCGCTTACCAGTGTTACGTTTTTTAGGTGTTCATTGTTTTAGTCAATGCAAATTTCTTATAAGTTTAGCCCAGTCATACTCTTACAGAACTATAAATGGCACTCGTATTCAGCAATTCCACTTCAAAGCATAATTATGCATGAACTGCTGCCACTGATCAGGGATTTGTATCTCTCAGACTCAAACAGTGATCTGAGAAACAAAACTGTCAGCCGTGTTTCCAGCAGCAAGTCTATGCTGCAATCTAAAGATTCTTAATATGAGTTGCTTGTAATTTACAGATGCAAAGAACACATAATAATCAAGTATGATTCGAAAATACAAGTAGCTTGAATGGGCTTAATTAATATGCATCTAGTTTATTGCTAGTTCAATACTAGCTTATTGGATTCGCAAGTAGTTTTAAAAAAATGTGCCAGATCCCCAAAACAGAATTTACTCTTTTCAAAGCTGAGGGATGGGGGAAGTGCTGAGT
This sequence comes from Mobula hypostoma, assembly GCF_963921235.1. Classification (NCBI taxonomy): domain Eukaryota; kingdom Metazoa; phylum Chordata; class Chondrichthyes; order Myliobatiformes; family Myliobatidae; genus Mobula; species Mobula hypostoma. The sequence continues at coordinate 71,210,069 of NC_086099.1, read as the reverse complement.
AGGAGTGATACTGAGTGCTTAATGCTACTAAAGTAACCTTGATGTTGTCTTCTCGTAGACTATAATGCTCAATAAAACTGTAGCTTGTCATTGTAATGAAAAAACTTAAATCTATTTTTAACTGTGTTGGCATCTGGGACACATCAATATGTTGAGGGTTTTGGAACAGAAACCAGTATAAGCTGTAGGTTTATGGAAAATTGAAAAGTAGGGAATTAGCATTGCTGGACGTCCATCTAAAGTCTTTTTTTTACTTGAGCACAATGATCCCCTAATATGGCAAAATGTAATTTATCTGTTTTTGTGTCATAGTCTTGAGGTAAATTGTACTGAATATATGATTTGATATGGTAATGTAGAATACTGCAAGTCTAGTTCCCTAGTTCATTGGCGAGACCGATGGTGTTGTCTCGGTTGTTGCCGAGACCAGGCCATCATGCTGTAGGTTCACTTGGTGCAGCTGCCCACGGGAAGAGACACTGGTGGTGGTGAGGCAGAGATCAAAGAGGAGACACTGGAGGCGGTGAGGGAGAGAGCAAGGCGCTGCTGGAGTTCATGCTGGGCTGGGGGCTGGCTGCTCCTACTGGTGCTGCCTTCCGTGGAAGACGAGCTGGATTGCATTCATCCGCTGCTGCACTGCTGCATGACGAGGAGCTACTGCATGCTTGTTTCTCCAGAGGCATGGCAGAAACACCATGTACCACCAATCAACAGGCCATACCACACCACAACTTGGCCTGTGTGGTTTTCTGCCACCGTAATTATGTGTCATGATTGGCAGCTCATATAGGAGAAGGAAAATTCCGATCTCAAACCTCCGCTCGCTGCCTTGTACTATGCTCACGCATGGGGAAGGAACCCCAACTATATACAGTATATAAAGTAAATACATTTTCACAGTATAATTGACACACACACACACACACACACACACACACATGAACAAAGAAAATTCAGCCAGTGTTAATGCAACATCGACAGAAATGCAAAGTCAAGCTTGCTGATTTTACTAATGTGCAAAGGAAGTGAGTAATCCAAACACAGTCCAGCTGCATTGTATTGTCAGATACAAGGCAGGACAATTATAAGTGACGCTTTGAATCTCTCCGAGTTTTGTTAGCCTTTATTTACCAATAATCTAGTCTTTAAAATGTTTCATTCCTGTATATTCCTCAGTAGTTCGTTCCTTAACTATATTTTGCTGTTGGCCATATTCTTTACGAACATGCGGTTAACATCCATGTACAGTAACAAACCAGAGAAAATCTGCAGATGCTGGAAATTGAGCAACACACACAAAATGTTGGAGGAACTCAGCAGGCCAGGCAGCATCTCTGGAAAAGTGTATTGCCAATCCTGCCGAAGGGTCTCGGCCCAAAATGTAGACAATACCGGTTAAAAATTGGTCTCCTTATGCATCCATATATATTTTTTTAAAAAGCCATATAACACAGCTGTTTGGCATAATCCTCAACAAGACTATTGCAACACTATCCAGAACTTTTTGGAAGACACATCTTCCAGACAGTTTCGTCACCACCGCAGCCACCTTAAAGGCCACTGAGCAGCTGCTTGCCTGGGCTGGCTACGATAGCTAGAGCCTCATGGTAAAAGAACTCTGTCTCACTGAACTCTCCATTGCATACTTGTTCTCACCTTCTTGCTGATGTCTCATCACATCAACTCCCATTGTTTCCCATTCCTTTGGCCAATCAGTAACATCATCCCCATGGGTGGATATGCGTTCTCTCTGTCTCCTTCTCATAGCTTTCCAAGAGCAAGTTATCCCAAGGCCTGCACTAAATCTGGTGCAGCAATTCGTGCCACTGTGTGATAAATTCTGCCAGCACCAGTTTTCCATAAAATATTGTCACTGACGTAAGTTGCTAGTAATTTGGAAATATACTCCAGTCAAATCAGTGCAATATTCCTCCTATTCTGGCATCTTGCATATCCCTAATTTTAGACATAGCTCCTTAGTGACTGTGTTTTGCCAAGCTCTGAGATTCCCTTCCTAATTTTTTCTCATTCTCTTTCTCTCTCTGTTAAAATTACCATATGAATATAATTAATTCTTATTGAAAGAAAACATAGTGTTCAAAAATTCAAAGCAAATTTTAATATCAAAAATACATATATGTCACCACATACAACCCTGAGATTCATTTTTCTGTGGGCATACTGTGCAAATCTAACAAATAGTAACTATAACAGGATCAATGAAAGATCCCGTAGAGTACAGAAGACAACAAACTCTGCAAATGCCAATATAAACAAATAGCAATAAATAATGAGAACATGAAATAACAAGATAAAAAGTTCTTAAAGTGAGATCATTGGTTATGGGAATATCTCAGTTAATATGCAAGTGAGTATACTTAACCCGTTTGTTCAACAGGCTGATAGTTGAGGGGTAGTAACTGTTCTCAAATCTGGTGGTGCGAGTCTTGAGGCTCTTGTACCTTCTACCTGATGGTAGCAGCAAGAAAAGACCATGGCCTGGGTGGTAAGGGTCTTGGCCGATCGATGCTGCGTTCCTATGACAACGTTTCATGTCGATGTGCTCAATGGTTGGAGGTCTTCACCTGTGTTGCCTGAAGACCAAAACATGGCAAGTGGGATAGAAAAGGGCATTGGATTCACAATGAGCTCCAATAAAGGATTGCAAATCTTAAACATTAACTGATTTCTTTCCACAGATGCTGCTTTACCAGCTGAGTGTTTGCAACTTGTGCTTAGTTTTTTTTTATTTCAGATTTCAAGCATTTACAGTTTTTTTTTCATTTCCCAGGGTTCACAACACTTGGATGCTTAAAATATTCTTACTTAGGTATTGAAATATCTTTAATAATTGTTTGACCATGCATTAGTGATTTCTGGCTTTTCATTCAGTACAAGCAGAATTGGATGTGCCCGGTTGTAGAGGAAGTTGGAAGGGAAAGAGGAATCCAAGCTATTTACATACTTCTTTTGTGCTGCAGTTCAGGAAAGCAAGAAGCAACACTGAACCATTGAACAAAAAATGTCGATTGTTTATTCTTTTCCACAGATGCTGTCTGGACTGCTGAGTTCCTCCTGTGTTTTGTGTGTGTGTGTGTGTGTGTGTGTGTTGCTGTGATCTTAAATGAAGCTAGTGAATATTGAACTAACAGCAGTGTCTGGTACATTAAGATTCAAGATTCAAAAAACTTTATTGTCATTCTAACCATACATCAGCTCTCCAGGGCAGAATGAGACAGCGTTTCTCAGGAGCAGTGCAATCATAACATAACAAATGCAACACTAAATAATAAACATAACAATAAATAGTAAAACACAACAGCCACGTCAGTTAAGATGTATCAGAAATCACTAACACATGGTCAAACAGTTATTAAAGATATTTCAATGCCTAAGAAAAAATATTTTTACCTATTTAAGTCATACCATCTTTTGAACAAAGTTTCTACATCTGAGTGCAGCATCTTCCTTGATGATGAGGCAGACATGGAAATTCTGAACCCTATTATCAAGCAGTTTCATTTATCCAACGGTTTTTGCCGTCTCCCACTCATGGATTTTTCTGACTCAATAATATTTGATATTACAAGAAAGACACTGGAAAAACATTCAAGGTATAGCTAAGTCTTTGCCGAAATGCAATTCAACAAACAGCACTGGCAGACAGTTCTACACCTGCCACTTTTTCCGTTAAAATCACTGGAGGAGAAATCTGTTTGCAGTGCAAATTACTGTTTATAAATTTAGATTTCACACTCTATTGAAAGAAAAATTATATTGCAATGCATAACATCTTTAGAAACTTGTTTGGATTTACTGTTTTTTTTCCATTTGGGAGGCTCGGGAAATACTTATAGGAAACGTATATCCAGCATTGAAAGAGTTAAGAAGAGAGCCAGGCAGTTAAGCCGAATGCCGAATACACAGTCAAGTAGGAAGTTGCAGTTCAGTGGCTGCATTGTGTTGCTTGGAATTATCAGAAAATTGCCTCAGGTTAGGGGTCAGCAAGAATGTCATTTGATTACATGAGACTGCTGGGTGTGATCCCACTGAGTGAGAGTTCATTCGGAGGCTTGGAGCAACTTGCTTTTGCTGGAGGTCAGAAATGAAAGCAAGGCTACAGAGACTGAACTTTCTTAAGTTGGATGTTGGAAATGTGAAAGAAATCAAGGTAATCAAACGTTGTTAACTTAGGTTTAGCTCTTACGGCTGAAATTGTATTCTTGATCATTGCAAAGCAGTAGAGTACCGAATCACTTTTATGAGATTTTTGCCCAATTCCCTCTGCAACCAGCAACGTGTCTTGCAATTGTGCATTGCATTGAAACAAAGGGAAGCCGGACCCTGTGCTTCACTAGTGAAGTTCCAGAAGTAAAATATAGTTTTCACCATAATTTTCGAATAGTTCAGCAAAATTTGTGCGAAGTTGTAACGACTGAGGAATTGTTGCTGACAGCAGAGGATGCTGTGGCCTTATATATTGTATATAGATACACATAGGATGCAATTGGTAAGATTGTAGAAAGATGGACGAATCTGTTGTTGCAACATTTGTTGACTATGTACATTCTGAGGTTAGTTGATACAATTTTATTACGTTATTTTACTTTTATTGGTTGTCACTAGATCTACAATTTGTGAGTTTATTGCAGAATATTTTGTGAGATATGTTTGGTTAACGTGTAAAGATATTATTGCCCAGGCTGATGTGCTCGTGCATGCATTTTAAAATTCACACTTAATGTGTATTTTGTTACCCAGGCAAGTTATAGATAGAATTGGTTTTCCATTCTATGCAGCAGATTGCTTGAATTATGGGTCGTTTACTGTTTAAATAGGGAACAAATATGTCACTGTTTCAGGCGGAACTCTTCTTAGAACACCTCTTCAATCACCTTCTGCACTTTAAATTTTGACCTGGTGATTTATTTTAAATCATTAGTTGTGGACTGCTGATTTAGTTGCCAAAACCCTATCCTTTGGAAATTGTCATATTCTCCCTATTTTTTGATTCTCATTTTACAAAATTTCTTAACCACCTTTTTGACAAAGACCACTAAGACCACAAAACAAAGGAGCAGAATTAGGCCATTCACTGCATCGAGTCCACTCCACCCTTTCATCATCCCGGATCCCACTCAACCCCATATACCTGCTCTCTCACCATATCCTTTGATGCCCTGACCAATCAGGAATCTGTCAACTTCTGCTTTGAATATACCCACTAACTTGGCCTCCATGGCAGTCTGTGGCAGAGTATTCCACAGATTCACCATTCTTTGGCTAAAAAAAAAACCTCCTTGCTTCTGTTCTGAAAGGTCTCCCCTCAATTTTGAGGCTGTGCCTTCTAGTTCTAGATAACTGACCAAAGGAAATATCCTCTCCACATCCACCTTATCTAGTCCTTCAAACATTCAGCTGGTTTCAGTGAGATCTCCAAGCATTCTTCTAAATTCCAGTGAATAAAGGCCCAAAGTTGTTAAACGGTCCTCATATGTTAACTCCTTCATTCCCGGAAATAGTCTTCATGAACCTCCTCTGGACCCTCTCCAATTGCAACACATCCTTTCTGAGACGAGGGGCCCAAAATTGATGACAATACTCCAAGTGCAACCTGACTAGTGTATTATAAAGCTTCAACATTTACCCTCTGACGATTCAGCATTATCTCCTTGTCGTTATATTCTATTCCCCTTGAAATAAATGCCAACATTGCATTTGCCTTCTTTACCACAGACTCAACCTGTGAATTAACCTGTGTCTTGCACCTCTGATGTCTGAACCTTTCATTTAGATAATCATCTGCACTTTTGTTTCTTTTTTAGACTGGGTGTTGAGCAACGAGGAAGGGTTAGTTAGCAATCTTGTCATGCAAGGCCCATTGGGTAAGAGTGACCATAATATGGTGGAATTCTTCATTAGGACGGAGAGTGATATTGTTAATTCAGTAACAAAGGGTTAGTCCTGACGAAGGGTCTCGGCCTGTTAGTTCTGATGAAGGGTCTCGGCCTGAAACGTCGACTGTACCTCTTCCTAGAGATGCTGCCTGGCCTGCTGCGTTCACCAGCAACTTTGATATGTGTTTTCTGAACTTAAAGAAGGGTAACTTTGAAGATATGAGACGTGAATTAGCTAAGATAGACTGGCAAATGATACTTAAAGGGTTGACGGTGGATATGCAATGGCAAGCATTTAAAGATCGCATGGATGAACTACAACAATTGTTCATCCCAGTTTGGCAAAAGAATAAACCAGGGAAGGTAGTGCACCCGTGGCTGACTAGGGAAATTAGGGATAGTATCAATTCCAAAGAAGAAGCATACAAATTAGCCAGAAAAAGTGGCTCACCTGAGGACTGGGAGAAATTCAGAGTTCAGCAGAGGAGGACAAAGGGCTTAATTAGGAAGGGGAAAAAAGATTATGAGAGAAAGCTGGCAGGGAATATAAAAACTGATTGTAAAACTTCTTTAGATATGTGAAAAGAAAAAGATTGGTTAAGACAAATGTAAGTCCCTTACAGAGAGAAACAGGTGAATTGATCATGGGGAACAAGGACATGGCAGACCAATTGAATAACTACTTTGATTCTGTCTTCACTAAGGAGGACATAAATAATCTTCCGGAAATAGTAGGGGACCAAGGGTCTAGTGAGATGGAGGAACTGAGGGAAATACATGTTAGTAGGGAAGTGGTGTTAGGTAAATTGAAGGGATTAAAGGCAGATAAATCCCCAGGGCCAGATGGTCTGCATCCCAGAGTGCTTAACGAAGTGGCCCAAGAAATAGTGGATGCATTAGTGATAATTTTTCAAAACTCTTTAGATTCTGGACTAGTTTCTGAGGATTGGAGGGTGGCTAATGTAACCCCGCTTTTTAAAAAAGGAGGGAGCGAGAAACTGGGGAATTATAGACCGGTAAGCCTGACATCGGTGGTGGGGAAAATACTAGAGTCAGTTATCAAAGATGTGATAACAACACATTTGGAAAGCGGTGAAATCATCGGACAAAGTCAGCATGGATTTGTGAAAGGAAAATCATGTCTGACGAATCTCATAGAATTTTTTGAGGATGTAACTGGTAGAGTGGATAGGGGAGAACCAGTGGATGTGGTATATTTGGATTTTTAAAAGGCTTTTGACAAAGTCCCACACAGGAGATTAGCGTGCAAACTTAAAGCACGTGGTATTGGGGGTATGGTATTGATGTGGATAGAGAATTGGTTGGCAGACAGGAAGCAAAGAGTGGGAATAAACGGGACCTTTTCAGAATGGCAGGCAGTGATTAGTGGGGTACCGCAAGGCTCAGTGCTGGGACCCCAATTGTTTACAATATATATTAATGACTTAGACAAGGGAATTAAATGCAGCATCTCCATGTTTGCGGATGACACGAAGCTGGGCGGCAGTGTTAGCTGTGAGGAGGATGTTAAGAGGATGCAGGGTGACTTGGATAGGTTAGGTGAGTGGGCAAATTCATGGCAGATGCAATTTAATGTGGATAAATGTGAAGTTATCCACTTTGGTGGCAAGAACAGGAAAACAGATTATTATCTGACTGGTGGCCGATTAGGAAAAGGGGAGGTGCAACGAGACCTGGGTGTCATTGTACACCAGTCATTGAAAGTGGGCATGCAGGTACAGCAGGCGGTGAAAAAGGCAAATGGTATGCTGGCATTCATAGCAAGAGGATTCGAGTACAGGAGAAGGGAGGTACTACTGCAGTTGTACAAGGCCTTGGTGAGACCACACCTGTAGTATTGTGTGCAATTCTGGTCCCCTAATCTGAGGAAAGACATTCTTGCCATAGAGGGAGTACAAAGAAGGTTCAGCAGATTGATTCCTGGGATGGCAGGACTTTCGTATGAAGAAAGACTGGATCGACTAGGCTTATACTTGCTGGAATTTAGAAGATTGAGGGGGGATCTGATTGAAACGTACAAAGTTCTAAAGGGATTGGACAGGCTAGATGCAGGAAGATTGTTCCCGATGTTGGGGAAGTCCAGAACGAGGGGTCACAGTTTGAGGATAAAGGGGAGGGCTTTTAGGACCAAGATGAGGATAAACTTCTTCACACAGAGAGTGGTGAATCTGTGGAATTCTCTGCCACAGGAAACAGTTGAGGCCAGTTCATTAGCTATATGTAAGAGGGAGTTAGATATGGCCCTTGTGGCTAAAGGGATTGGGGGTATGGGGAGAAGGCAGGTATAGGGCTCTGAGTTGGATGATCAGCCATGATCGTACTGAATGGCGGTGCAGGCTTGAAGGGCTGAATGGCCTACTCCTGCACCTATTTTCTATGTTTCTATGTTAACAAAATGCATTATCATACATTTCTCAACACTGTATTCCATCTGCCACTTTTTTGCCCATTCTTCCAATTTTTTTAAGTCCTGCTGCAATCCACCTATCTTCATATCATCCGCAAACTTTGCCACAAAGCCATCAGTTCCACTATCTAAATCATTGACAAACAATGTGAAAAGTGGTGGTCCCAATGCTGACCCCTGAGGAACACCATGATTCACTGGCAGAGAACTAGAAAAGGCCCCCTTTATTCCCACTCGCTGCCTCCTGTCTGTCAGCCATTCGTCTGTCCATGCCAGTATCTTTCTTGTAACACAATGGGATTTTATCATGCTAAGACCTCAAACGCCTTCTGAAAATCTAAGTAAATGACATCCACTCCCTCTGATTTGTCCATCCTACTTGTTACTTTCTCGAAGAACTTCTAACAGATTTTTCAGTCAAGATTTCCCTTTATAGAAACCATGCTGACTTTGACTTATTTTATCATTAGTCTCCAAGTACCCTGAAACCTTGTCCTTAATAATAAAAACCACCTCATAGGCACTCAGCAAATTCCCTCTCTTGCGATCCAATGCCAGCCTGATTTTCCCAATCCCCTTGCATATTGAAGTCCTCCATTACAATTGTGACATTACCCTTATTACATGCCCTTTCCAGTTTCCTTTGCAATTTCAACCCCATTGTCTGACCCTATGTCCCACCTTTCTAAAGATGTAATTCCATCGCTTGCCAACAGAGCCACACCACTGCTTATGCCTTCCTGCCTGTCCTTTCGAAACAAAGTAAAGCTTTTGATGTTAAACTCCAACTGTGACCTTCTTTCAGCCATGAGTCAGTGATGCCCACAACATCATACCGACCAATCTCGAATTGTGCCATGAGTTTGTCCACCTTATTCCAAATACTATGTGCCATTTAAATATAGCGCCTTCAGTCCTGCATTCTTTGGCCTTTTTGAATTTTGCCTCTGTGGTACAATTTAACTCTCTACTCTGTCTGCATTTGTACCCAATCACTCGCGTCACATCCATCATCTACTTGTAAACCTGCTGGCTCATCTTCAGCTCTATTATACTGGTTCCCATCCCCCTGCCATATTAGCTTAAACCACTCCCAACAGCTCTAGTAAATCTGCCCGCAAAAATACTGGTCCTCTGATTCAAGTGCAACCTGTCCTTTTGTACAGGTCACGCCTGCCCCAGAAGACATCTCAATTATCCAGAAATCTGAATCCCTGCCCCCTGCTCCAATTCTTCAGTCACGCATTAATCTGTCACCTCATTCTATTCCTAACCTCACTGTCGCGTGGCACAGACAATAATCCCGAGATTACTACCCTGAGGTCCTGCTTCTCAGCTTCCTTCCTAACTCCCATTTTTCTGTTTTCTCCTTATGTCGTTGGTACCAGAATGTACCATGGCTTCTGGTTGCGCACCCTCCCTTTTCAAGATATTGTGGATGCTTTCAGAAACATCATGGAACCTGGCACCAGAGAGGCAAACTGCCATCTGTGATTCCTTTTCATGTCCACAGAATCACCTGTTCCCCTAACTATAGAATCCCCTATAACTGCTTCCATCTTTTTCAGTTTCCTGCCCTTCTGAGCTACAGGGCCAGACTCTGTGCCAGGGACACGGCTACTGTTGCTTCCCCCAGGTAGGTCGTCCCCCCTCCAAAGAGTACTCAAAATGGAGTACCTATTGTTGAGGGTGTTGGCCACTGGGTGCTCTCCACTATCTGAAGTTCTCCCTTCTCTCTCCTGACAGTCTCCTGTAGCCTTGGGTGACTTCCTCCCTTTAGCTCCTGTCTCTCACCACTTCAGTTTTCCTAACAAAGGTTTTGTTGTTTAGTTGTAACATTTCCTTAGTGGCTTGGAATCATTTGATTTGCATTTGATGGTTCTTGGCTATTTTGGTTTGGTATAGGTATGAGTTAAATGTAAGTGAAGGAGGATTTGGATTAATTGCTTCATTCTATATACTATTTACTTGGCCTCCTGTTGTCATATTTTCAATTCTTATTTGATTTCCAGCATGTGCATTTTACTGCTGTTTCTCATGTGCTCTGTGCTTGACCATATATCTCTCCCTGGACAGTCTCTGATTGTATGGGTTAGGATATGGCTGTAAGTCTCTTTCATTGATCGGATGAGTCGACTGGTAATTTATGAAGTAGTCATTCCTAATAATACTGGAAGCAATCTGGTTACTTTTCTGCTGATATCAATGAATATGATCAGGTACAATCGATTGGGAGCTAATGTCCCCTTCTCGTTTAACTTAACTGCCTTTTTTCAGTTGTTTGCAGGAAGAATGTACGAGTATTTGTGTGTTCATGCGTCATAAAATTATGTGATGTTGCTGTTATGGCGAATAGCCCATTCAAACTACAGTCTGTGTATTCTTTGGCTCAAGCAGCCCAGACAGTTGTTTCGTGTATACAGCACAAAATGCCGGAGGAACTCTGCAGGTCAGGCAGCATCTATGGAAGAGAGTACAGTCTCAGCCTGAAACGTCGACTACTCTTTTCCATAGATGCTCCCTGGGCTGCTGAGTTCCTCCAGCATTTTATGTTGCGTAGCTTGGATTTCCAGCATCATCTGCAGATTTTCTCTTGTGTGTTCCAAGTGTATCTCAGTTTCCTGTTCATTGGTGTCACCTGTTTGAATCTGCTGCACAAGCAGGTTCTCAGAGATATGGGACAGAACATGTATGTGCATATACCTTTTGGAAAAAAAGTTTAAAACAAAAACTTCACACATCTTAAAAGATTCTTTTTTCCAGGCAGTTAATCTGATCATTCTAGTTATGCCCCTTCCCCCACCTATTGTCTCGGTCACTGCACCGCTCTGTAAAGACTTAAAACCACTTGTGATAATGCTGTTTACATTTTAACTACAAATTAGAATTTATGCACATTTTATTCCATATCCATACTTCAAGACATTTTTTTTGTATATTTCTTTATGATTGTTGAATTTTTTTTTTGGTTGGATGTCATGCCAACAAGCCACAGAACATTCCTAATACATGTAAATTTATATGGTGATTAAAGTTGATCCTTGAATTGTTATCCCATTTCTTTGACTTGCAAACAAAAGTACTAATTTCAGTTTGTGCAGTATTTACAAGCTGGACAGTTCACAATTCTGTGTACAGATTTGTATTAAATCAGTTGCTTACAAGAAAGAGCTCCTGGATCTGTATATTTCCGAATCTTTGAGTTGTGAAGATGGCTGTGTTGCAGGTAACTCTGTTCAAGCCCTTCACTTCACAGCTCTGTCCTGCAGACTGGAAGATGCCAGATTCAATACCTGCCTTGTCATACATTGATAGAGTGGCACACACAAAAGCAGGCCCTTCGGCATATGGAGTCTATTCTTTTTGCCACCCATGTATAATAATCCCTTTTTTTAAATTCTCGCACTTTTTGACCATTAACCCCAGATTCCACCCACCTCTGGTTTACGATTGGCTAAATGCACCCAAAAATTAGCCTACCAACCCACACACTTCTTTGGTATGTGTATCCAGGTGAGATTTCAGATTGACTTCTGGGTGCCTAGGTTCTTTAGACGAGTCCTTACTGATTTCTTCAATCAACAGCAACACACATAAAAGTTGCTGGTAAACGCAGCAGGCCAGGCAGCATCTCTAGGAAGAGGTACGGTCGACGATTCGGGCTGAGACCCTTCGTCAGGACTAACTGAAAGAAGAGCTAGTAAGAGATTTGAAAGTGGGATGGGGAGGGGGAGATGGGACGTGGAATTAAAATGTTGGCGAGACCCGACACAGACTGGGAGATCATTTCGTTGAACACCTACGCTCTGTCCGCCAGGGAAAGCAGGATCTCCCAGTGACCACACATTTTAATTCCACATCCCATTCCCATTCTGATATGTCTATCCACGGCCTCCTCGACTGTAAAGATGAAGCCACACTCAGGTTGGAGGAACAACACCTTATATTCCGTCTGGGTAGCCTCCAACCTGATGACATGAACATTGACTTCTCAAACTTCCGCTAATGCCCCACCTCCCCCTCGTACCCCATCCGTTATTTATTTATATACACACATTCTTTTTCTCTCTCTCCTTTTTCTCCCTCTGTCCCTCTGACTATACCCCTTGCTAATCCTCTGGGTTCCCCCCCCCCCTTTTCCTTCTCCCCGGGCCTCCTGTCCCGTGATCCTCTCGTATCCCTTTTGCCAATCAACTGCCCAGCTCTTGGCTCCATCCCTCCCCTCCTGTCTTCTCCTATCATTTTGGATCTCCCCCTCCCCATCCCACTTTCAAATCTCTTACTAGCTCTTCTTTCAGTTAGTCCTAACGAAGGGTCTCGGCCCAAAACGTCGACTGTACCTCTTCCTAGAGATGCTGCCTGGCCTGCTGCGTTCACCAGCAACTTTGATGTGTGTTGTTTGAAATTCCAGCATCTGCAGATTTCCTAGTGTTAGCGTCTTCAATCAGTAGTCTGGGTCCCAAGAACAATAAAGAAACATTTCCCTGATATTCTGTTGCTCCATGCAGCTCACTAGGAAACTCAGAAAGCTTTTGCACATTATTTATGTCAGCGATAATATTTAGATACAGTCTGTTAACGTAATTGGGATCCAAATGATCTCATCAGACCTCATTTAAATGGTATTTTCCCATCCCCAAACACTCCAAGGCTGCAGTAAACAACATTATTTAATGTGGCTTCTGGTGTGAAGGCAATGTGAATATAGTAGGTAATATTTGGCCATCTTTTTATCCAGGATCCTCTGCTGCTACAGTTGGGGGACACCTGAGACCAAGATTAAATGTAAAAGATGTAGGATGAGGTAAAGCAATGTGTGGGAAAGTCAGGAAATTTGACAAACTTTATTTCCTCCACTGCAGTGTTGCTGGTCATTGTTTTAATATTGTTCTTGCCCTGAAGTTCTTTTTCCAGCCCTCTACATTTGTAGTCTCCTATTTTCTTTTAACATGAAGTGCTCCCACTGTATTGACTGCAAGTTGTCATAGACTTTTTGTTGCTCTGGATGGAGGCAAAAATGCAAAGTGGATGAAGAGTTTACTTCATTGATAGGCAACAGAAATTCTCTGAGGTCATTGGATTTTGTAGTAAAGATTTCTTTACATTGGGGAAACATACTGTGAAAACCAGCAGTTAAGTATAAAGAAATGGTGATTTAAGGCTGTTGAAGAATATTTTTATCACTAAATAATGGATAGTGCTACCAGATTTTCAGTGCACTACATTGAAATGTAATCAATTAGAGAGACAGCAGGTTGAATTCCAGTTGATATTTGGTACCTAAAGTTAAAAAACTGTGGATGGGATATGAATAATCTAAATTTAATATCACAGTGTTAGACTGATTAGTCATGAGCTTAAAAATGCTGGAAATTAGAAACTAAAACAAAGTTCTGGAAATATTCAGCAGGAGAAAAAGAGCATCTGCGAGGAAACAACGAGGAAGCACAGTTAACGTTCCCACAGACCCTTCAGGTGAAAAAATTAACTTGTTTCTTTTTCCCTAAATACTGGACTAAATACTGAGTGTTCTGAGCATGACAGTGGATTGTGTGTGGCTTCCAGGTACAGTGGAAACTACAAAGTTTGGAACTGCATACAATAAGGGCAACTTGATTATTAAAAGGGATTAGTATGTACCTATAGACTGAGCAAATCAAATCATTGGTGTTAATGTGGAGGGTGAATTCAGACAGTGCAAAAGGATGGTTTTCCAGTATGTTGAAAAACTAGTGGAGCTGGAACAAAGCCAGCGGAGGTTTGAGATGCTCCCTGTCCCGCTGTGTGTCTGTGGAGTTAAATTGTCAGGTAGATGACTTTTCATCATAGGAAAGTGAGCAAACAAGCATTAGGTTGTCAAGAGGGGAAGTGAACAGAGAAAAGTAAAGGAATCCCTCTGATCTGCTGGAGACCAGCATTGTCTAGGTGACATGCCTGCTCTTGCCACTATTAGCTGATCGATCTGGAGGAGTGTAAATGGAGTGAAATGAATGAGGGAGATAGAGGAAAATGGGAGGAGGAGGAATATGCTGAACACACTGTTGCTGAGAAAATAAGAATACTGATAAGGCTCACAGATCAGGTGGCTCTCCAGCTGTCTGTGTGTGTGTGTGTGTGTGTGTGTGTGTGTGTGTGTGTGTGTGTGTGTGTGTCTATTACTTCAGATTTCCATTATCTGCTTGGCTTGGTATAATAGTAGAGAAGAAAGGGATGATTGATTTTATTTTTAAGGAGCTATTTAAAGTGAAATATGATGGATTTTTTGTAAGTTTGAGTTCATATATAAAGCAAGGTCTTGATTATTAAGCAAACTATGACAATAGGAGGCAAAATTGGCTCAAGTAGATTGGGCAACTACACTGAAAGATTGAACAGTAGCCAACATTTCCAGAATTAATACAAAGTTTACAGTAAATGTCTATTCCTTTTTATGGTAAGAAGCTCAACAGGAAATGTGGGCTAACAAGATATATTAGATCGAAGTAAGTAGATGGCTTGCCAAAGTAGATGTTGCCAGAAAAGACCAGTAAGCCAGAGGATTTGGGGGAAAAAAATAAGCTTTGGTAATGGAGAATTGTGACATTTACAGGCGTCCCCCACTTTTCGAACGTTCGCTTTATGAAACCTCACTGTTACGAAAGACCTACATCAGTACCCTGTTTTCACTTTCAGAAGGGGTTTTCACTGTTACAAAAAAAAATTCAGCGCGCGATAAAAGGCAGCACGCGCCCCGAACTGCCACTCTCCCCTGGATTTGGAACTGCTTTGCTTTAACACGTGCGTGTGAGCAGCTGTTTGCAAGATGAGTTTTAAGGTATCGGAAAAGCCTGAAAGAGTTCGTAAGGATGTTACACTTACGGTAGAACTAGACATAATTAAGCGTTTTGATCGTGGTGAATGAAGTAAGGACAAAGTGAGTTTGGCTTGTGGAAGCTGACGAACATGATGTTGAAGAGGTTTTGGCATCCCATCACCAAGAACTGACAGATGAAGAACTGATGCAATTGGAAGAAAAAAGGATAACAATCAAAACTGAATGAGTAATGATAAAGTACAACTTTAATTTTGAAAGGGTACGTCGGTTTAGGAGATATTTGCAGGATGGTTTGAGTCCTTATTAAAGAACTGTGTGATAGAAAAATGTGCGAGGCTCGACAGTCAAGCAAACCTTCCACATCAGCCACAGCAGACGACGAACCTCGACCTTCGACATTGAGGCGGGCAGAGATAGAAGAAGATGAGCTGCCTGCTCTAATGGAAATAGATGATGACCAGATGACACCCCAGTGTCCCACCACCCCAACCCCCAGGCCATGGACAGATACCGATTCGCGGAGAATGCAACGGTAGCCGGGAGGCACACAGCACATCTTTAAGACAAAAGCCGAAATAAACATGCTAATTAATTAGGTGCCGCCGACACGTAATTGTCGGCCCAGATCAGAGACGACGCAATCGGAAATCGGCACTGATCTGGACCGACAATTATGTGTCGGGCGGCACCTAATTAATTAGCTTGTTTATTTCGGCTTTTTTCTTAAAGATGTGCTGTGTACCTCCCGGCTACTGCTGCACCCCTGCATGCTTCGCGGCAATGTATTGCTCGGCAGCCTGGAGGGTGGGGGCCACTGCACCACCCAACCTGCGACCACTCAGTCTAACACACCATCATCAGTGTTCTCGGCAAGCTATCTTTCCGATTCCCATAAGTGATACTACACTGTACATACATTATTTCTACTTTATATAGGCTGTGTATTTTTACGTGTTATTTGGTATGATTTGGCAGCTTCATAGCTTAAAGGTCACTGGAGAGAGTGTTCTTGCCAACAGCGCTTGCGTGAGATTTTCTGCTGACGGCGCTTGCGTGAGATTTTCGCTGTGGAGAACAGTTCAGTAATGATTGTGGAAAAGTATTTCTACTTTATATAGGCTGTGTATTTATCATATCATTCCTGCTTTTACTATATGTTATTTTAGTTTTTATGTGTTATTTAACATGATTTGGTAGGTTATTTTTGGGTCTACGAACGCTCACAAAATTTTCCCATATAAATAATTGGTAATTGCTTCTTCGCTTTACGACATTTCGGCTTACTAACCGTTTCATAGGAACACTCTACCTTCGGATGGCGGGGGAAACCTGTATAAGGAAAACTTTGTTAAAACAAACTGTAAATAGTTTTATGGATATGAGAAATGGAAAAAATGAGTGAAATTTGCTATTTTTCTCTTTTAGATTGAAGGGGAAATTATACTGGAGAAAAAGGTAGTGACAGAGAAATTAAACATATTTTGCCTCTGTATTCATAGAAGAAAATGCAATTAAAAAATTCTTAACATTGCTGGGTCCAATAGATCTGGAGCGATTGAGGTGGTGAAAGAAATTAGTACAGGTTGAGTATCCCATATCCAAAAATCCAAAATCTGAAAACCTCCAAAATCAAAAAGTTTTTGAGCACTTGTGTGACGTCACAAATGGAAATTCCAGAAAGCATTGGTAAGGTTTCCAGGCGATGCACAGATCTCTCCTATGTAATGAACAGAAGTTTACAAGAAAATAGAAAAACATTGCATGAAGTGAAAAATGAAGATTTTGAATGTGTATTGAAAGAGTGGATTCGTCAGCATCATAGTAAACACAAGACGCTTAATGGTATGCTGATTATGAAACAAACAAGGATCTATCACACGAACTCAATTGAAGGTAATTGTGAATATTCTGCAGGCTGGTTGCAGAAATTGAAGAAAAGGCATGGCATTACATTTTTAAAGAATTTAAAACTTAAAGATGAATTGTCCGCTGATCGCAAAGCAGCAGAGAAATTTGATGAGTTTGCAAAGTTGCCATCAATGAAAATCTTGACACCAGAACAAATCTACAATGCTGATTGGCCTTTATACCTTACGTAAAAACTTTTTTTTGAAAGTAAATTACAAATACAGTGTAACCCACACAAAATGCTGGAGGAACACAGCAGATCAGGCAGCATCTATGGAAATGAATGAACAGTTGATGCTTCAGACTGCAGCCCTTCTTCAAGACATGAAAGGAAGTGGGAAGATGACAGAATAAAAAGGTGGGAGGGTAGGGGACTGTAACCTTTTAATCAAAACACAGCATCATATGTGAATACTGAAAGGCTACTGTTGTTTATTGTAGTTGAACAGCTGATTCAGGTATTCTCCTGATGCTGCACTGCTGCTTTTGTTACCCTGCACACATTATATTTTTGTTATATTAATGGTATGGAATGATGAGCAAGTGTAAAACAAACACTGCTTACCGGCAGCACAAAAATTCAGAGTAGGAAATGATGATGATCCCAAGCTATCTCATTATATATTCCAAGATCTGAAACACTACAGCCCCAGGCTTTTCAGATAAGGGGCTCACAACCTGTAGTAGAAAATTTTGGAATAATTAATGGATCTGAAAGCCAATAAATCCACAGTTTTGAAAGAAATGGCTTTGCAGATAAAGCATGTAATAGTTGTCATCTTTCCAAATGTAAATTCTTTAACTAATTCCAGATTCCTTCTCACAGATTGGAAGGTCACAAATATAACCCCACAAAATAAGAAAGCTGTGAGGAAAAGTGGAACTACAGATCTGCCACTGATTGAAGGGAAAACACTAGAAGTAATGATAAATCAAGATAGTAGATCACTTTGAAAATAACATGGCAGACATCTCAACCTGCAAAAACTCATTTCAGGGAGGTAGCCCCATCAATTTGCAGGAGACTCCCAGAACTTCTGGGAGAGGTGGGATATCTGCAATAGAGTAGCTCCTTAGCAGCTGGCCAGCTAGTTTAAATAACGTTAGCTATGCTAATGAACGAATGACACCTGTTAAACTCACCTCAACATGTCTTTTACAGTCTTAACCGACCATGGGCAATAGCAAAGTCACTGTTGCAAACAGTGCAGCGAGCAAGACTGTCATTATTTTTGACCCCGATTAGGCAGGGTTACACTTCAGTGTAGTCTGGGGTGATGTACGTTTTATATTTTTTTCGGAACGCTCTGCCATGGCACGCTCTCTCGCTCTTTCTCGCACTCTCTCTCTTGCTCGCTCTCTCACGCTCTTGCTGTTACATCCTTGCTCTCTCGCTCTCGTCGCTCTTGCTCTCTCACTCTCTCGTGGTCACTCTCGCGGTCACTCTTGCGCACTCTCTCTCTCGCTGTCAAAAAAATTTGGTTTCCGGGGGTATTGTATATAATTTGCGGGCATCAGGGAGCCACTATTAATATGCGGGAGACTCCCGGAACTTCTGGGAGAGGTGGGATGTCTGACATGGTAGGAAAAAGTTAACAGAGCTTTGTGAAGAAGGAATTTTGTCTGATGAATCTGAGGACATATCTAGTAGAATAAGTATCGACAAACCAATGGATGTGGTGGATTTTACTTTCAGAAGGCCAAACAAAGTTTACAGCACATGGGATTGAATGGACAGAAAGTAGAGAATAGAACTACAGGCCACATTTGGATTGGGAGGCTGTGACCAGAAGTGTGTAACAAGAACCCCAACTCTTCTCTGTTCAGATCAGTGAATTAAAAAAAAATTTGTTTGAATGTGGAAGTGCAGTTTGCAATAAGGATACAAATAGGCTTCTGGGAGGCCTAGACAGGCTAAGTGAGTGGGTGAAGACACAGCAGATGGTGAGGTAAAATGTAAGGGCCCAGTTTTGGTAACAGAGTATTTTTTCTTAAATTATGAGTGATTGAAAGGTGTTGGAATTCAGAAGAACATGGGTGCCTTTGCATGTAAAATCACTAATTTAATGAGCAGAGCCAAATGATATGTTGAACTTTATTTGTTTTATTCTTGTACTCCAGTACTCTTATAATGAAGGTGCCTTACTGTAATCATGTAGGGTCCTGTAGAGGCTGTACCTAACATATTGGACGAGGGTCAAGTCTTTTTCTACTCAAGAAGGTTTATTCTTGTGATGGAGTGAATCCAATAACAGTTCACCAGATTGATTCCAATGATAGGAGGTACAAAGAAAGATTAACCAAACAGCAACTGTACTTAAGAAGAATGAGAGCTGATCTTATTAAACCATTCAAAATTACTGTGCTGCATGAAAGAGTAGATGTAGAAATGATGTTTTCCCTGTCTGAATTACATAGCATCTGAAATCACAGTATAAAACTTAAGGACCAGCCATTCAGGACGTAGATGAGAAGATATTCCTTTACCCAGTTAACAGTGATCTTGGGCATTCCATACCCAAGAGGATTGAGGAGGCTCAGTCTTGGAACTGAATTGATTTTTTTATATGTTAAGGGAATCAAGCGATTATGGGCTTAGTCAGTCTTCTGCACTCTTTATCTGTTGGAAAAAGGCTTACTGCTCTGCACAAACAGGCAAACTAATGGTGTTTTGTACAGTGAGTCATTTGCCTTTTGAGATCTTGTTAGCAAAGTAAGTTCATCCATGAGTGAATCTCCTGCTGGCCTCCCAAGTAATCCTATCTCCTTTTTGTTTTGTCTTTTTTTATCCTTTTTTTTTGTCTTTTTCTTGCAAATTGTTATTTTTAACTAATCTGGTAGATGTGATGGAAGAAAGTGTTTTATGCATAGTACTTGAGCAGGTCTCTCAGCCCACAATGTTTGTGCCGACCACGAAGCTGATTTAAGCTAATTATATCTGCCGATAACTGGTCTCTATCCTGAATGTTGCCCTAAATCCTTCCTTAAATGTTGGTATTGAATCTGTTTTCACTGCCTCCCCTGGCAGGACATTCCAGGAACCTACCACCCTCTGTGTATGTTTAAAAATAACATGATTTGTCTCCCAAATCCCCTAAGCCTTCCCCCTCTCATTATAAAGCTATACTCTCTAGTATTTGACATTACTGCCTGGGAAGATGGTTTTGACTCTATCAATTTTATTCCTATTCAGTGGATTCCAGTTAATCGGGGCAGCCGCTTATTTGGGACAACTCTTAAAAAGCAGCAATTAATCAAGATAATAGACAGGGTTCCCTTTGTTTACCTGGGGGACGATGCCATTTTATTGGGATAGGACTCTGTTGCTAAACAGTTTCTAACTAACATCAGTCACGTATACTTGTGTGACCATTACATTAAAAACTGTGCTTAGAGCAAACAGTTTTTAAATAGTATCAGGTGCATATGTTTGTATTCTAAAAACTTTTTTTTCTCGCCAAGTCAGTGACAAAAAAGTAGTAAGATAATTCAGAACTGTTTTGCTCACTGAGGTTTTAAGCATTCAGGCTTGGAGATGCCAGAAATAGCCAGGAGTGTAAATGAAATGATTTCACTAGTTGGTCAAGTTAGGAACTACAAAGAATTTAAGGTATCCATATCATCTTGAAAGTTACAATGAAAATGAAGATTTAGAGGATGCAATTGTTGACAGCATTGGATGAAGGCTCTTGGGTGTCTGTGCTGATTTTGTTCATTTATAGTCACTCAAAAGAACATGGTAGTGTACGCTGGATGAATTCTTCCATTTATATCTATTAGGAACTAGTACACAGATTTATAGTACTGTAGTATTGATGGTGTTTCAATTTATTCTGTATTTAATTACATAACCTGATACTCAGTTAAACTAGTTTTTTTTATATACCTTTTCAACATTTTCCATGAAATTGGCTAATTGGGGCAGTCACTTAATAGGGCCAAAATGTAGTGGTCCTGGTGTGTCCCAATTAACTGGAATCCAACCAATATACTTCTCATGGGTCACCACATAGCTTCCAGTGTTCTATCATCTAGTGCAGGAGCTCCCATCCTTTTTATGCCATGGACCCCTATCATTAACCGAGGGGTCCATGGACCCTAGGTTGGGAACCCCTGATCTAGTGATTTCCAAAGTGGACAATATTGTTCCCCTCCCCCCCCAGGATAATGAACGTTTCTAAGGAATTGATAAGGATAAAGGGGCTAGAGGTGCACTTGATAGCAAGGGGGGCATCTGAACAATTGCAGACTTAATTTAAGAAGTGAATTACTTTTTATAATCAGTTGATCCTCAGTGCCTCAAAATTGATTTTAATGATCACCTCATCTCTTGCTAACCCACCATTCTCATAGACTTGAAGCGCGTTATAGATGCTGAAAGGCGATGTGACACCTCTGTATTTGGCATATCATGGGAAATCTGGACTGAAGAAATCGTGTTATTTCTGGGCCCGACCCACATATTATTGGCATTCACTACTATAGCTAGTAAGATTCCCATACACTTATCAAACGGTGACACAGTTCCTGTGAATTAGAGTGGGGTAAAGTTCAGAATCTGCTGTTTTGAATGGATTTAACTGCATTTCTCTTGCCCATTGTCCAGCTGATATATCGTTGCCCCACTTTAATGTTCAGGCAGAGAGTCAGGTTTTGCCAGAGCTATGATGATGTCATAGCTTTTCCCTTGATTGATCACAGCGCTTGAGGTTGGATTTAAACAACAGGCAATTTTCTATCGTCGTTAATCCATTAAGAAAATGGCAGAAGCAAACCAAATGGAAAAAATGTAAACATTCTAGTGTGGAAGTATCTGAAATATCAATTTTAAACCAGCACAAAGTGACCAACAGCAGCCAATATTCCTGATGTGTGAAAACATTTTTTTCCCGAATGAGGCAGTTACACCTTCCAGGCTCCTTGAACATTTTAAGAGAATGCACTGTGATAAAGCAAGCAAGAATTTGAATTATGTTCAATCACTTCGTGAACGCTTTCAGAAACAGAAAACACTTCAAAGCATATTTGTCAGAATTTCCCAACAAAACAGTTATGGTTTGCATGTTATATAACAATTTATCACTCACTGCTAAATCTGCAAAGCCCCATATAGAGAAGAAGTGATTCTGCCAGCATTAGACGAGCTTCCCAGTACAGTTTTGCATTAGTCACCAGACCAAGTAACTGAATGAATTCCACTCCAGTCAAGATGGCACCAGCGAGCAACGATTCCTCAAGCGACATCTTTCAGATAGCAAATCTCTCTAATTATTTCACTTCTTCTACATCTTCGGCTTGTTCTTTTTGTCTTGTTTGTGTTTTGGAAACTGTTGGATCCTGTGACGTACAGTTTGGAACTCAGTCAGGTGATCCAGCCCTCTGCTGTGTCCAGAGAGCTGCCTCGTGTAGATCAGAGACGAGGGGCCGAAAGGGACCGAGAACACAAGCTGACTCGTGGAAAAGACCAGAGACAAGGCGCTGGGTCAACAATGCTCCATCTTGAAGAGAGGGAGATTGAAGCATCGGGGTGAATGCGGAGGGAGTCACCTATGGCTCCCAATGGAGGCTACTGGGGCGATGACGGTCAGTAGCTGGTTCAGCGAGTTCGGTCACTCTCTACGGAAGGACAGATGTCATACGGCCGCTCTCCTCGTATGCAAATGAAAAGATGTTTCAGATATTCTGAGATTTATGTATTTTTTTTGTGTGTAAGAGGAGGGCACAGGGGTTTTGATGCTGCTGTCACTGTTCTTTTCTGGGAGTAACAGGGTCCGGGATTGTAATTGTCACTTTTTTCTGCGAATGAGGGGGGTTGGGGATTGTTGCTTTTTTTCGTGTGAGTGAGGGAGACTCGATGGACTGAGTGGCCTAATTCTGCTCCAATGTCTTATGGGATTGTTATTGTCGCTGTTTTTTTACTGTGGGGGAAGGAGTGGACGATTTCATGCTATTGTCACTTTTTTTTCTGCGTGGAGGGGTGGGGCATTTTGGGGTCTGTGAGTTTTGTTTCGTTTCTTTTTTGTGCTGGGTGGGGGATGGAGTTGATGTGTGTGTGCGTGAACTCTCGTGATCTTTCTGAATTTTATGGCCATCTAGAGAAGACAAATATCAGAGTTGTACATGCATACTTTAACAATAAAATGAACTTCTAAACCTTTGAACTCAGTGACAGCTCCATCCAATGCTGACAAGGTTAAATGTCAGAGAACCTGGAAAACACATTGTGCAACATACTTAGAACAGCAGAATTTGCGCTGCAGTTGGATGAGTCAACTTTGGCAGGCAATGAGTCTTTGCTTCTTTGTTATGTTTGCTTCATAAAAGATGAAGACATGGTTCAAGAGTAGTTATTTGCAAGGGGACTAGATACAGATGCAAAGGGGGAACCATTATTTCAGGTTGTTGAGCTATTTTTAGCGAAGGGCATTCCACTCACCTACATTCTTGCTTGTGCAACACCTTTCTCATCACCTGGTCTCACTTATCTCACGCCTGCTTGTACTCCTTCCCCAGCCCACCTTCTTATTATGCCTCCTGCTCCCTCCCTTCTGTTCCAGTCCTGATGGAGGGCCTTGGCTTGAAACATCAACTGTTTGTTCCTCTCTATAGATGCTGCTTGACTTGTTGAGTTTCTCTAGCATTTTGCGTGTGATGCTCAGACTTTGATCCAAGGATCATCCTGCTGAACATCTTCCGTGCCTTCTCAGAATCTTTCTCATCTTTTCTGCCATGTGGCTTGTAGAATTACGCACAATGCTCCAGATGTGGCCTTTTATACTGCAGTAATGTGACTTCACAACCTTTATACTCAAAACTCTGACTGATTTAGGCATATATGCCATACGGCCTCTTTATCACTTTATGCTTTTGAGGAGCTGTTCACCTGTACCCCAAGAATCCTCTGTACGTCAATGCTTCTAAGTATCCTGCCATGTACAATATACTTGTGTCTTGCGTTCTAGCCCCCCCACCCAAATTGCAACACCTCCCAACTGTCCAGCTTGAACTTCCATTGCCATTTCCCTGCACGCATTGCCAACTGATCTGCATCTTGATGTATCCTTGGACAAGCCTCCTCTTACTTCTGCCAAACTTTCATGTTCACTTTAATTTCATGTCTTAGAAAATAAAAAATGAAGAGGCTGTGTGCAATAACTTGAATGAAAGATTGCTTGGAGGATCAATTGGCACCTATTATCTGAGTGTGGGGCAGGGGATGAGGAGATTACATTTCTTTCATATTCATAGACTTCCAATTATATTGGTTTGGGAGATAATCATGTCTGTTTAATTTATTAACCTGGTTTGCATAGAAAGAGATGGAGGCAGGGAATTTTTTTAACTGCTCTGGAGTTCATTTAGACTCTTAAGTGGATTGCTTTGGCCATCAATTGCCATCTGTTATTTTTGTTAATCCAGTTAACCAGCTCCATGGAGAGAACCGAGAAGGCTTTGCTCCTGTGGCTGTCTTTCTGTAAAGCACAGGCCTGCAGGAGGGAGAGGGTGCCCTTCCTGAGCATAGTGGGTGAATATGGGTGTGTGCCCCTAATTGCACGTTAATTATATATTGTTGTACAGTACTGTTCTTGTGGGGGTTTTCACTTACCCATGACATGTGCCTGTGTTTGTTATCAAGTGGAAAGTTGAGTAGGGCTGAAATTAACTGGTGTGTAGCAGGTTCAGCCATTCCATGATGCATCTGGCTGGACCACGGCAAACAATCTTGTCTCTGTGTCCTCTTTTCTGGCATCCCACTGGATAACAAAACTGAAAACTGCTTTAACTACTCTTGCATCTGACAAGAAGGAAGAAGGGGCTTCTTGCTCAAAATTTTGCTGCCTGAGAATAGGTCAGTCAGTATAACAGGTCTTTATTGGTGTGCTTTGAATGGCTACCTTCCCTCTTTCATTCCACCAGTACAACTTGGCATTCCATTAAATTCTGCTTCTATTTCCGCCCCAGCTGTGTTTTCAAAACTGCTGCAAATCTCATTGTCTCTTCTCCCTGGTTATGATTGATACCTTGTTTGCAGCAACCCATTTTCATATCCATGTCTGTTTCCTTCACAACTCGAGAGCTGAATCTCTCTGAGCACATTTGTGCTCCCTCTTTTTAAAATAAAACACTGAACTGAGCAAAGGTAGCCATCCAGTGCAAAGAGCATTGTTTCACTGTGGTCACTTTTCTTGGCATTCTCAATACACCACCATCCTTTAATTTTTAAAGAAATTATTATTATTGGCGATGCTAACCTCGCCCAAAGTAATTCGTTCATTGTGCATCTGACTGGAACTGCCCTTCCCTTTTCTTCCTGCTACCTCTGTTCCTTTACTACATGTTGGCTTCTCCAGTTGCATCTCTGAAGGTAATCAGATTTGATCAGGTTACCTCTGCTTCCCCACACCCATACTGCTGACCCCATACAGCCCACTCTCATCAAGGCGCTTATTCAACAGCCTGGTCCAGATGAGCCACAGTTAAACATTGGGAGATTAGACTGCTGCTTCTTGCACCTGCCACAGCCTCCAGATTAAAGATATTGACTTGCTTGTCTATATGTCACGTGTACATCAAAACGTACAGTGAAATATGTCATTTGTGTCAACGACCAGCACAGTCCAGGCGTTTTGTGCCGGGCAGCCCCGACTTGTTGGCATGCTTCCAGCTTCAAAATGGCATCTCTACAGCTCACTAAGCCTAACTGTACATCTTTGGAACGAGGAAAGAAACCAGGGCATCCAGAGGAGGCCCACGTGGTCTGGGGAGAATGTACAATCTCCTTACAAACAGCAGTGGGAATTGAGCACTGATTGCTGGCACTGTAAAGCGTTGCACTAACCGCTGTCCTCCCATCCTGCCCCACTTCTTCATCAGAGGTTCCAATCCTCTTGTGGGTTACTGTCCACTCTGTACCTGATTCATTCAAAAGCCAGTCTGAACTCCGTTTACATCTCTACTTCAATCCAACCGCTCCTCCAACCTGCAACCATAACTTTATCACTCCCAGACTCAGCTGTAATCTGACTGAACTCCCAGTCTTCATTCACCATAAACTTTAGTCCATCTAAACCTTGCTTTTTAGACAGTTCCATGTCATTTCTTTCCCAGCTGTCACCACTGTGTTTTCTGCTTCCCAGTCTAAAATTGCATGAGGTAAAATTTCCTCATCCTTTATTTCAACCTCCTACACCCCTGTGGTCCATTAAGAGCTCTGCATTCCACTAACTCCCATTTCCTGTGTATCTAGCATTCCACTGTTGTATCCCAGATCTCCCCTAAAACCTTTCCAACTCCTTCCACTTTTCACTTGGATACCCCTACCTTGGTTGTTGATCTTTCTCAGTATAGTCCTCTGGATAAATTTGATTTATCCTTGAAAGATAAGTGACACTATAGAGACATGCATATTGCTTATTTCTAGTGAGTCGCAATATTGAAACAGCAAAGAGGCAATTATCCTAGACCACGATAATCATTCAGTGTAGGTGTACACCTTTATCATATGTTAATTATGTAATTACATGATTATTATGGTGGTTCCCTCCTTGCACACAGCATTCATTCTGCACATTTGACAGAGCTTAGACAGCCATTCGGGTGCCATTTATCTTGTGACATAATGGTTCTGAGCATTTCCTTCTCCACCCCAATTTTCTTTCTGAAACCTTCTGTCGTGTATTGTAGAATAGAATGTGACTCATTGGTGGGTGAGGGATTGTAAAGCTCCTGACAAATAGACTGCAGTTGAGATCATTTTGTAGTTGAAGGGTATAAATACAGAACTCTTCCCCTTTAACAGGGAGGCCAGCTACTTAATGCAGCTGAGGTAATGGGTAGAAATATTTGAGGGGAAGAAGGACAGTCCCGTGTGTCTACAGTGTACAGGAAGCAGAAACTTCTATCTTACTTAGGGTAGTGCCCAGTTGAACATTTCTAACTCATGACTCTTAGGACCATGGGCTGCAAAATGGATTTTTTTTTTGCCAAAATGTTTGTTGGATTAATTAAAAATTAGGAAGTAGCTGTGATTGAAAATGTACTTTTTGCTAATAATAACCCTGCCATAAAGCTGGTGATGATCTATAAACCTGGTTCAAGATTGGTCTCTGAGTGAAAAAAAAAGTTTCTACCATGTATTGTGGAAATACAGTAACAATTTTCTTTGTCAGAATAATGCTCGTGGAAAAAGCTTCTCAAACATTAACCGAGATCCAATGGAAAGTTCCTGCCTTTTCCCACCCTATTTTGAAGCAACCATCCAAAAATTTATTTTTAGTTCAATGATTGTACTGAGATATTTATCAGGAAAACTTATCAAAATAGCTCAGTTGGCATAGCCTTATTGAAAACAGATTCATTTTGCAGTCTTTCATTTCCAATTTTAGCTGGAGAGTTGTTAGAACATGATGCAAGAATTCCACAGATTCTCAAATCGCTGGCTGAAGAAATTTAAAATTCAGGAAGCTCAAAGTTCCAAATTAATTTATAATAAAATACATATATGTTGCCATATGCTCTCTTGAGATTCATTTTCTTACAGGCATTTACAGGAAAAGATAAAAACAATGGAATTCACGAGAAACTAGATATAAACAAAGACTGCCAAACAGCAATGTGCAAAGGAAGACAAATTGTGCAAATGAAAATAATACTGACAATATGAGGCGTAAAGACTCCCTGAAAGTGAGACTGTAGTTTGTGGTATTAGTCCAGAGTACTGATGAATGATGTTATCCACACTGGTTCAGGAGCCTGATGGTTGTAGGGTGATACCTGTTCTTGAAGCTAGTGGTGTGGGACCTAATACTTCTGTACCTCCTACCAGATGGTAGCAGTGAAAACGCAACAACTTTTGGTGGAGGTCTTTGATGATGGATTCTGCTTTCTTGTACCTATGCTCCATGTAAATGCACACAGTTGTGGGAAGACCTTTGCTTGTGATGGACTGGCTGCATCCACCACTTTCTGTAGCCTTTTAGTTCCTTCCTGGGCATTGCTGTTTCCTTACCAGACAATGACGTAACTCGTTAGGATAATCTTCATTGTGCATCTATAAAGGTTTGTCAAAGGTTTTGGTGACGTGCGAAATCTGTGCACATTTTTACAAATTCAGGTTCAATTCCTGCTGCTGTTTGCTGGGAGTTTATATATTCTCCCCTTGACCTCGTGGATCTCTTCCAGGTGCTCTGGTTTTCTCCCACATTCCAAGGATGTGCCGGTTAGTAGGTTGATCACATGGGTGTAATTGAGCAGTGCAGACTCATTGGGCTGGATGGGCCTGTCACTTTGCTGCATTTCTAAGCCAAAAGACAAATTAAAGTAGAAGCAAACATGAGGAAATCTGCAGATGCTGGAAATCCAAAGAAACACACACAAGATGCTGGAGGAGCTCAGCAGACCGAGATCCTTTATCAGGACGGAGTCCCTCAGTGATTCCCTGGTCCATTTGTTCCTCTGTACTAATCTGCCTCTTGGCACAAGTGACAGAAATGCTACACCTGCCCATTCACCTCCTCACTCACCTCCATTCAGAGCTCCATACTGTCATTCCAGGTGAGGCAGCACGTCACCTGTAAATCTGTTGGGGGATGTTTACTGTGTCTGGTGCTCGTGTTCTGGCCTCCTCTACATTGGTCAGTCCCTACGTAAATCAGGGTACCATTTTGTCAAACGCCTCTGCTCGATCTGCAAAAAGCAGAATTTCCCAGTGGCCAACCATTTTAATTCCTGTCCCTATCCCCGTTCTGACATGTTGGTTCAAGGCCTCCTTTTCTGCCATGATGAGGCCACCCTCAGGATGGAGGAGCAACACCTCATATTCTGACTGGGTAGCCTCCAACAGAGTGCCATGAATATCGATTTCTCCAACTTCTGATAATTTTTCTCCCTCCCCCTTCCCTCTTCTTCAGATCCCCACTCTTTCCTCTTAAGTCTTCTGTCTGTCATCTCTCCTTGGTGACCCATTTCTTTCCCTTTCTCCCATTGTCCATTCTCTTCTTTCAGATTCCTTCTACACCAGTCCTTTACCTTTTCCACCTATTACCACCCAGCTTCTTATTTCATTCCCCCCGCCCCTTCACCACCTGACTTCACCTATCACTTCTAGCTTGCTCTCCTTCCCCACCTCCCACCTTTTTAATCTGCCATCTTCTCCCTTCCTTTCCACTTCTGATGAAGGGCCTGGGACTGAAACAGGACTGTTTATTTATTTCTATGGATGCTGCCTGGCCTGCTGAGTTCCTCCAGTATTTTGTCTGTAGGTCTGGATTTCCGGCGTCTGTAGAACCTCGTGTTCATTGTTTATTTCCCTTATTAGTTCTGCACCCTTATACTTCAATTCCAGTGGTTAGGATTTATCACTTTTCATTGGCTCTGACCCAAGTCTACAGGCAGCATTGCCTCATTGTTCTACTCCCAAAGAGAAAATGCCTCTGATGTCATTCCTTTGCATTTTTCCCCCTGAATCAGGCCATATCAAATCAGTTACTTCCAGTCAATTCAGACACTCAAATCAGGTTATTTCAATTCATGGACTCGGGCTATTTTTATAAACCTGTGTTGATTCTTTTACGTTATCAAAGGGTATCAAACAAATAATCGGTTATTTCTTTGATGTTTGATGTTGCGGTGTTTGCCGAGCTTGGCAATTAGCTTGCGGATGTTTTATCACCAGTTGAGGTGACATCATCAGTGTGCAGTTGTTGGAGTTTCTCTCTGTGAGTGCTCACGTTTACGTAGGCCCCTGTTCGCTTGTCTCAGTCCTGATTGGCTAGCCCTTTAGATGACCTTTGAATTCTATTGGCTCGCATTCCTTTGGTTCTTAGGGGTTCTCAGACAGTGTCTATTTCGGTATCTTTGTTTACAAAGTTATCAGAAGAGAACCACACTTCTTTAAAGTTCTCATGCCTGCTTCGTGTTTGCCTGCATCAGACCTCCGCGGTGTCCCAGATAAAGTGGTGTCCCTCTCGGTCTTCATGTACTGAGATCAGTGACAGAGGATCATGTCTCTGTACTGCCAGTTTATGTTCCCGTAAGTAAGTTGAGAGTTTACATCCTGTCTGACAAATGTAGTTCTTGTTGCAGTCTCTACAGATGATTCTGTGCACCATCAAATGTCTCAACCCAAACTACCAATATTCACCACCATCTGAAACTTATTTATAAATGATCTCTGATTTAGCAGAATATAGATAAGGCCTTTGTTTTATCCACATTTGATCACTTCAGTCCAGAAGGCATTACTTCAGAAAACCATTTCATAAAATGGTGATCACATGAATACTCTCTTGAAAATCAGACAAGAAGGCTCTACAATGGTAGTCAAAACTGCTCCACACATCCTACCTGGCATAAAAGTCATATATACAGAAAGATGCTGGAAAGAAGTTATCAGTATCATGAAGGATTCCACCCACCCTTCTCATGGACTGGTTGTCCCACTCCCGTCAAAGAGGAGGGTATGTAACATCCATGCCAGGACCACCAGGCTCAAAGACTGTAACCTTCCCCAAACAGTAAGGCTGATCAACACCACCTACAAACCCACCCCAGCAGCAGTGCATTATTATTTCCAATCAGAGTCACCTTGTGTATACACACTCCTGTATCTAGCATCACTATTTTTACTGCAAAAAATCTACTGCAATCTTTTTTTCTCTGTATTTAACTATCTTATGTGTTGTAACTGTGAACAAAGTCAGCAGAGACACGCAGCTGGTAGATACAAGTCATAAAAGTCCTTATTTGTGACACACACAAGCTGGCAACCTTTGGAATCGTACGAGAGAGACTCTCTGACCCAACATTACAACACATTTTTATCTGTTAAAGAACAAAGATAACAGGACAA
This sequence comes from Mobula hypostoma, assembly GCF_963921235.1. Lineage (NCBI taxonomy): Eukaryota > Metazoa > Chordata > Chondrichthyes > Myliobatiformes > Myliobatidae > Mobula > Mobula hypostoma. The sequence continues at coordinate 71,179,173 of NC_086099.1, read as the reverse complement.
TTTCCATAGTTACAATGCCCTTGTAATGCTTCCTTTGAGTTTTATGCAATTTTTCATTATGTCTCGATCTTCCCACCAACACACCCATAATAAGTGCTAATTACTCTTTTCTCTGAGGCTACGTCCACACTACGCCAGATAATTTTGAAAACGAAGCTTTTTCTCTTCGTTTTGACCCTCTGTCCACACTAAAAAGGCGTTTTCATCCCCCGAAAACGGAGATTTTCAGAAACTGTCTCCAGAGTGAATAAATCTGAAGACGCCTAATATCCGCTGCAGTGTGTATGGGGTAACCAGAGCTTTTCAAAACTGCTGTCATGACGTGCTGGAACAGATGGCGACAGCGCGGCATTTCATTGTTTTCTTCTTATTCTTCTTATTATTATTACTACCTTATTGTCGCCAAACAATTGATACTACAGCGATATTTGATCCTGTGCTTCGCAGAACTTAACAATTTCAGAACAGACGGCAACGAGACTGAAGCCAGAAGAGTTAGAAATGTACTCAGCAAATACTTTGATCCATAGTTTACTGAATAAGTAAGTATTCTCACTTTGTCATTTTCTGTCCTTGCCTGTATGAAGGTGGTTTACCTATTTATGCAAGTACTTCTCTGACAATAGGTGTGTAACAGCCTAATGTAACATTGTATGGAAATACAAGATAACACTGATGCAGACATGTTTTATACATTTAACAAGATGCTTTATTAATGCAACAGAGTTAGCCAGTTTTTCAATGTTTGTCGTCAGCCGGATGATACTGTCTGTGAACTCCCTGTCGGTTACCTCCATATGCTCCAGTATTTTTTTGAAGTTTTAAGTCCTCCTGTGCGAGAGCCAAGAGCAATTCCTTTTTAAGTTTTTCTACTCTGTAATTGGACAAACGCGCACTAAGTAGACCGTTTCCTCTTCGCTTGTTTTCTGTGTGTCCTGCGCATGCCCGGTAGGAAGAAATTCGCCCAAATATCTGTCTAATGTGGACAGAGATATTTTGAAAAACGCTTCGTGTGGACGCCTGTCGTTTTTACTCGAAACCAGTGTTTTCAAAATTATCCGGCGTAGTGTGGACGTAGCCCGAGTCATCTTCATGCAGTTGGATGTTGATTGCATTCATGCATACGCAGACATCTCAAGTCAATTTGATGTTTCCTGTTCCAAGCTGCATTTGAAATGTAATCTACAATCCTTATTCTGATTTGGAGGTTGGTTGCTGTATGCCATAACTCCAGAATACACCCTAACAATGTATTTATTGTTTTTTAAAATTGTGTTTTTTATTTTATTGTGCTTTTTTGTGCTGTTTCAGATTTGGAGTAACAATTATTTTGTTTTCCTTTACACTTGTGTACTGGAAATGACATTAACCAATCTTCAATCTTGAAAACAACAGGCTGTGCTTCTTTCACCGCATGACAAAGCTTTCAGCTTCTACGTATACTGACTTTAATTCAATCCTCTTACACTATTTGCTGATCGGGACAAATTATTTTGTTCCTTAAACCAATAATTACATTGTGAAAACCTGAAAATGGCTTTGGTCTAACCACCTGTCTCACTTCCTTCCCATCAGAACTTTATCTCATCCCTGCCACAAGAGAAATCAACAAAATACACATAAGTACAAAAAGATTCCCTTTAAATACAAATTCCAAGTCATAATAAATTTATTAATGAAGTACGTATATAGTAAATATCATTTGATACAACTTGCATCAAAGCCAAGTGAACAGTACATTTTCAAAAATGTAAATTAACAATTGCTTCATGGATATCAGATTCTGCATGGTGTCAACGGATACCACATTAATGCTGCAAACAAAAATGTAGTCATAGCATCATCAAACACTAGATCTGAGGGAAAACCTCAGTGTTTGAATTGAAATGTATAAAATTATGTGGGTTGGGATGGGGGCAATTAATACCTGCATCAATAGAGCTTGACTTCCCATTTTTCTGACCAGGACTGCTCTGTTGTTTAGTGAGAACCCTTGTAGCCTGCTAGCCAGGAGATGCTGAAAAGCTTGAGCAAAACATACAAATACTGTAGGAGCTCGGTAGGTCAGGCAACATTTATGGAGGAAATAAACAGTCGATGTTTCAGACCAAGTCCCTTCATGAGGAAGAGATACATGGCCCCCGGTCACTGCAGCAGTCCATCGCAATCATCACAGCTGCAATCCTGAAATATCGAATTCCTCTCAGGTTCCCAGAGCTGCTAAACATCTACTTTACTCCAATCACAAATATTTACCCTATAATTTTGCTCTTTACTCACATTTTGGAAAGTAAGGAAGGCTATTTACCTACTCATTACGTAAGGCAGAACATCATTCAATATTGTATTTTATTCAACATTATAAAATCTTGAAATCTAGTACAGAGAGCCTGTAATTCTATTACATTGCATGGTTTCTTTTCTGCCCATAAGCATCTGTTTAATGTCAAGGATTATCAAAATTCATATCTTAGATACTTCCCTGATGTAAGTCCCTCGAGCTCTGGTCTTCCCATGGCTCGTGTTGTTCCAAAACCCATCATGCACCTGTGAAAATTGGATCTCTTGCTTCTAGCTGCTCCTTATCTTCCTGTTCTTATGCCTACTGGGGTCAATAAAAATTCTCCTCCCATCACAATTAGGTTACCAAGTTACTGATCCTGGTACCTCAATGCAAAAGACTCCATTCCTTCTAATACAATCCCAGAGCTACCAAGCTCTAGACAACAGGAATATCAACTATTGATTGGTTAGATCCAGTGAGAGGGAAAAGAAGGGCGAAGGAGGTAACTGAAAAGATAGGACATTGACAAAGATGGTGGACTGAAAGAGGCAGTTAGGGAAGGGGTGGTAGGGAGGGAAATTGAGGGAGAGACTCGAGGGAGATTGACAGTGACAGAGAGAAATGGAGGAAATGTTGGCAAGATTATGTGGAGTCAGAATATTGCTGTATGTACTGAGTTTGTGCAAATGTACGATATGTGTCTTGATGTGTGTGTGTGCGCACTGTGTTCATGCAGTGGAGCCTACTTTAATGGTTTGGACCTTCTTGACATTGGCCCAAGAACTCACTCTGCCTGATCCGTGTGGTAGTTAATGTACAAAGACCAGCCACCTTAAAAGGAAAGGTGCATGAGCATGTTACACCACACAGATCTGAAGCAAGTGATCCTTAACTGTGAGGGGCAGGCATCATCTTGCCTCCACTGCTCTTTCACCTAACTGCAGTCTTCAAGGAGTGGTACCTCAGAAATGCGACATCCATTATTACGGACCCCTGTCACCCAGGGCATGCCCTCTTATTGTTACCGTCAGCAAAGAGGTACAGAAACCTGAAGGCTCACGCTTAATGATTCAGGAACAGCTTCTTCCACTCTGCCACATGATTCCTAAAAGGACATTGAACCCAAGAACACTACCTCACTTTTTAAAGAATATGTATTATTTCTGTTTTTGTACTATACTAATCTATTTAATATATATATATATATATACACTTTAATTGATTTGTTTGATAACTCTGATTCTGATTCCCCAGTGGGATGCCATTCTGCTGAGCAAGAAGAGAATTCATTGCACAAATATGTAGTAATAATCAAGGTCACAGGCTTGCAATGTCTATGGAAGCAGATTCAGTCTGAACTGAATATACTGGGAATATAATGTTCCCAGAATACTATGTAATAAAACATTCTTTGACTAAATTATAACAGATTGATCGCCTTGATAATTAGGCAATACATATGTTGACAATGAAACAATGTATCTTCTGATTCTACCCCCCCTCCCCCCCAGAAAAGTGATCATTTCTAGGGCATTCCCATCTCTTACCCACGGCAAGAGATAGAGGTACTTTCCTGGATATCACAAGTTACTGATCAATTTTCTTAAGTGAATGTTGCTAGACTGAACAGCTGAGGTTAACCCACCGAGACTAATCCTGGATTTAACCAAAAATCATATTTTTTCTGTGAGTCACAGACTAGTAATAAGAATCACAGACCTTGTCCTAGTATTGGGTACTAGAATCCTGAACCCTTCCCAATTTCTGAAAAGTCCTCCTCCGTACAACAACATGAGCCTTCCACTCGACCACCCCAATATATCCTTTACCAGTGTAAAACTTAAATTATCCTAGACACACATTGAAATGCCAGATTAGCAGTTTGTCCAGGCTTATTGGATGTTACTTACAAAAAATTAATAACCCAACATATTTTTAATTCACTTTTTTAAGATATTACAGAGTGTTATCTCAGTGGACCAGGTAAACATAAAACAAATGTAAGAAACAGGACCCAATTCAATTGGAAGAGAGATGAATAACACACGCAAAATGCTGGTGGAATGCAGCAGGCCAGGCAGCATCTCTAGGAAGAGGTACAGTCGACGTTTCGGGCCGAGACCCTTCATCAGGACGAACTGAAAGAAGAGATAGTAAGAGATTTGAGAGGGGGAGGGGGAGATACGAAATGATAGGAGAAGACAGGAGGGGTAGGGATAGAGCTAAGAGCTGGGAAATTGATTGGCAAAAGGGATACAAGGCTGGAGAAGGGAGAGGATCATGGGACGGGAGGCATAGGGAGAAAGAAAGGGGGAGGGAGGGGAGCACCAGAGAAAGATGGAGAGCAGACAAGGAGTTATTGTGAGAGGGACAGAGAGAGAAAAAGGCGGGGGGGGGGGGGAATAAATAAATAAATAAGGGATGAGGTATGAAGGGGAGGAGGGGCATTAACGGAAGTTAGAGAAGTCAAGGTTCATGCTATCAGGTTGGAGGCTACCCAGACGGAATATAAGGTGCTGTTCCTCCAACCTGAGTGTGGCTTCATCTTGACAGTAGAGGAGACCATGGATAGACATATCAGAATAGGATTGGGACGTGGAATTAAAATGTGTGGCCACCGGGATATCCTGCTTTCTCTGGCTGAAACAATTGGTGTTAGGTGTGCCTGGCAGGAACGCGACCATCTCTCGGTGTGACTGTTGAAACTTGGAAATGCAGTGGTGGACCTCATAACTAACCCCAACCTTGTTTAATGGCCCTCATTTTCCATGGCATGGACATGTAAAAAATGAAACCAGAAAAAGCTGGAAATGCTCACCAGATCAGACAGCGTTGTGGAAAGAAAATACCATTAACATCTGAGAACTCTTTATTAAGATTGAAAAAGACAGAACACAAACAACAGGAATTCCGCAGATGCTGGAAATTCAAGCAACACACATCAAAGTTGCTGGTGAACGCAGCAGGCCAGGCAGCATCTCTAGGAAGAGGTACAGTCGACGTTTCAGGCCGAGATCCTTCGTCAACACAAATTAGCTTTCAATAGCAGGCAATGCATGGAAGAAGATAAAGGGAATATAACTGATTTGTTACCTATTCAAAGTAAATTTATTATCAAAATATACGTATGTCACCATATACAACCCTGAGATTCGTTTTCTTTCAGGCTTACTCAACAATTCCAATAACCATAATAGAATCAATGAAAGACGGCGCCAACAGGGCGTTTAACCAGTGTGCGAAAGACAACAAACTGTGCAAATACAAAAGAAAAGAAATAATAATAAAAATAATTAAAAAAAAGAAATAATAATAAGTAAGGAATAAATATCGAGAAGCTGAGATGAAAAGTCCTTGAAAGTGAGTCCATAGGATGTGGGAACTGTTAAATGATGGAACAAGTGAAGCTGAGTGAAGTTATCGCTGGTGGTTCAATAGCCTGGTGGTTGAAGGATCCTGAACCTTGTGATAGGAGTCCAGAGACTTGAGTCCTGAGTATCTTCTTCCTCATTAAGGTAATGACTGAAAAATGTTGGACTGCAATGCAAGAGGTTTTGTAAGAAAGTTATACTACCATTACACAAGGCCTTGTTGAGGTCACATCTGAAGTATAGGGTACAATGTGGACTCCTACGTTAAGAAAGGCATATCTTGTCATAGTGGAAAGTCTGGACTGTAATATAAGGAGAAATTGGGTTGACTTTGTATGCACTGGAGTTCAAGGGGAGGAAGGTTAATGGCAAGATTTTTGGCAGTCAGGAGGAACAGACGATTGTTGATGTCAGAGTCCATTGATCCCTCACAAGTTGATAGGATGACTAAGAATGTGGATGGTGAGCTGGCCTTCATTAGTAAGGAGGTTAAGGTCAAGCGCCTCAACTTGCAGCTCTATAAAATCACACTTGGAGTGTTGTATTCAGTTCTGATCACCTCATTACAGGAAGGATGTAGAAACTTTAAAGTGGGTAAAGAGGAGATTTACCAGAATGCTGACTGGACTAGAAAAACATTTTATGAGGAAAGGTTTTGTGACCTGGGACTTTTCTCTTTGGAGTGAAAAAGTTTGAGAGGCAGCTTGATAGGAGTATATAAGATTATGAGAGGCATAGCTAGTGTGGACATCCAGCATCTTTTTTTTTCCAAAAGGGCAATGGTGAATACCAGATGATATCCATTTGAGGAGAGCAAATATTTAGGGGAGATGTCAGGTAGGTTTTTCTGCGTAGAGAGTAGTAGGCCTTGGAATGTACTGCTAGGGGTGTTGGTAGAGATTGATTCACCAGGGGCATTTAAGAGACTATTCGATAAGCACATGGATGTCAGAACAACAGTGGGTTTTGGGCTGAGTTGAAGAGAAGGGCTAGATTGATGATGGAGTAGGATTATTCAGATTTGCACAACATTGTAGAATGATGGGCCCATATACTGTGCTGAACTGTTCTATGTTCTGTCTCATCGAAACATACAAAGTCCTGCCAGGGCTCAACAGGTTGCACATAAGGAGAATGTTCCTCCCTGGTTGGTTGGTCCTGGTCTATGTTTAGGAGTCACAAACTTTGAGTGATGGGTAAGGCACTTAGAGCTTGGGTGATAGAAATTTCTTGACATGGGAGCTAATGAATCTGTGGAATTCTTCATTATAAAAGGGAGTGGAGGCAAAGTTGCTGATTATAATTAAGAAATGCGTAGATTTCTAGAAACCGGTGCCAACCAGTTTGGGAAGGGTGTAGGTATTTGGCATTGAGATGAAGAATCAGCATGATTGTATGGAATGGTAGAACAGACTCGAAAGACCAAATGACCTATGTCTACTTTTCAATGTTTCTTTACCATATAGATCAAGATCTTTTATGTCCTTAAATTCTAGTACTTTTGAGTCTGAGATACAAAGTGTACTCTGAGGTAATAAACTTGAACTCCGAAAAGATGTGTATTGTCAGTATTTTTACTTTAATGTGGGTGCAGGGCTTCCTCAAATTCCATTGTCATACTTTGTGTTTCTCTAGCACATTTTGTCACTATAAAGGTTTTTCTGTGGCAGATCTGAAGATTTAATTACTCTTTCTTGGGACCTGCAGATATTTTGGATATTGATTTATCAGATGTATGACTAGCAACACAATCTAAAAGTGCAGCATGATCCACTAGCAGACCTCTGAATTGCACCTACTGTTGTATATTTACAAAAGACTGCCAAGTAAGACGTTCCACATTTCTCAGGCTTCCTGACTAATAAGCAGAGTGCTTCTCTGTTCGATGTGGGCGGGAGTATTCTCTAACAGCCTAAACACAGTCTCTTTACAGAGTACAGTTTCAAAGGCTGCTGAAACTGATTGTGAAAGGCACGGGTGGGGAAATGGGATGATGACCTCATGCTTGAGGAAAGCTGGGATCTGTACAAACTGCTCCTTGAGTTGCAGCATTTTGTGTTTGATTTAAGTTTGAGAGGAAAGCCAGCTTCTCACGTCTGCTCCGTCCAATATAACTAACGATCTATGCTGCTTCACTTTATGAGTCGGGTAGCTCTAAACTTGTGGAATGTCACCATTGTTCAGCTGGGTGGCTAAGGTAAGAAATAACCATATAAAGCTTTGTAGTGAGGCAAACTCGTTCATTGTTTAACTTGCAATGACTACACTGGGCTGATGTGTATTTCAGCTTCTTAACCTTTTTAAAGACTGTTTCTATTTATACATTTTGTTTTCTGAGGCCTGCACTTTTCCCCAGAGTTTGCCTTGACTTAGAATTGTCTGAATTTGAATCTCAAGAGATACAGTAAGAGTTGTACGATGTATAAGCCTGTGACAAAGGATGATAGGAACTTAGCAGTATTTAGATCTAATTAGCTTTGCATGTGTTAGTTTCTAACTTTTTTTCGTCTATGAGGTTAGTTTCTAACTTTTTTTTTGTGTATGACCAGAATGCTTAAGCTGGGTTTGAAGTTAAGATAAGATTTCATTTATTTTGACTTGATAAATTACCTTTATATTGGCTTTTCAGGTTATGCCTTTGAAATTGAATATGACTTTGGTTAAGAACCTCATTCAAGGCTTCTTTGAGTATTTACTGCACTGCCCTGGGTTCAGTCAGCTGCTGGTTTGGTGTATAACCTTCAGGGCATGCATGAATTGTCTATATTGGTGACCAGGAAAGATGTCATCAGCAACGTAGACCTGAATAAAGTTAAACACCTGAGATGCAAGGCTTTAATCTATGTGCCCCAAAATGCTTGCAAAAGAGGTGAAGTTTTTCAGTGTCCAATTCATGAAATCTTGTTATACCACCAGGAGAGCTCCCTAAGTGAGTAAAGCTATGCTGAGGTTGTTCAGTGGAGCGCAGAACATCTTGGCAGGGAGAGGAGGGACTGAGGATGGTGGTGTCAAGGTTAGAGAGGAAAGTTATGAAATCGGAAAAGGATTACTTAAGTCGGGGTGGCCAACCTTTTACATTCCATGCATCAATTTTTTCACGCATGAGTTCAGATGTGCCATACAACCCTTGCACCCCCATTCAATTCTTGTAAAAATATGTTAATATAGACATATTTAGCATTTTTACATTATATATTGATTTAATATAAAAACAAGATAAACGTTGCTTACCTTAATGAGACTTTTGAGTCTGTTTTGATTTCGCCAAGCTTTTAATGTTTGGAGTTAAATTAGTTACTGAGAGCAGCAGAGAATTCTTCAAATTTGAATTAGTCAGTCGCGACCTCGTTTTGCTTTTAATCAATTTCATAGCTGAAAATGCTTGTTCATATCCGTACGTCGTTCCGAAATGACAGATATAACTCTAGGCAAATTTTCTTAGTTCTGGAAAATGTTCACAGGGTAATGATCGCCAGAAATTAATCATGTCAGAAGTATTTGGGACTGAGGGAAGCTAATCAAATTTGATGCTCAATAATGAATTTGTTTTCAAGTCAATAAGTTCCATTTATATGTTACTAGGCATCTTCATGATTTTTTGTTCACTAAGTGAAAATGGGTTTATAAATGCAAGTATGCAGTCTTCTCCTTTAGCAAAATCATGAAAACGACTTTCAAATGACTCTTTCTTCCTTTTTCTTAATCACATATTCTTTCCGTAACTCAGACCCAAGCACTAGCTTCAGTTTTCCTTCTATTTCAGTCTGATGTTGTGTTTTATAGTGTCTATTAAGATTACGTCTTCTATTATGTGAGAAAGTGTTTTCACAAACGATGCACAACGGTTTTCCTGACGGACCCACTATAAATAAGAACTCATTTTCCCACTGTTCATTGAATTCACGCTTACTATCACTTTCTGCTTTGCTTTTGCACTGTGATGGGTAACTGAATGTAAAAACAAGGCTTAATTTTTGAAAAAGTACAAAACTGCAAATGTTCGCAAAGGACAAACAAAGCACAACTCCGTAGTGCACGAATGTCAATTGTAAACTGACTGGCAAAAACCAGCGACGCACCACCGGTGCAGACGCCTGGCGCCTCAGGATCAAACAAGTATCAAACATGTATTGAACAGTTATGGAACGACTGCAGAACAAAAGTCCTTCTTTCCTAGTATGACTCATTGAACATTTTTTAAAATTGAAGACAGATTAATGTGAAAGAAGATAACATTCGCCAAAAGAGGTGCACGAAATAATAAAATAGCTAAAAATAATTGCTAAGTTTTAGATTTATTCTCAGTAAAACCCATTTCTAGCTCTAAGCTACTTGAATTCTTGTTACAGATTTTTTTTCTACAAATAGGTTTTTGGTTAATACTTTTTGCATGACTAGGCTTACTTTTTTATTATTATCACTGGGGTGCAATGCGCCATAGTTTGCCCATCCCTGACTTAAATGATGACTAGAGTGGAGTACGTGGGGTGGGCAAAATGGTCCTCAAAAGGGAAACAATGCACAGTATCCCGAATGAGTTTAGTGGATTATCATTGGAATGCTTAAATGGGATTTAGATGGATTTCTAGGTGATTCTGAGATTCATTGGCGAATGCAATTACACAAAAATTGGTTTGACTAGAAAGCATGTTCTAATCCAGGTGTTCATGATATTGCATGTAGCTGTGCTGGATTGCATTCAAAATTTAAATCAGACAAGTGTGTGCAGAGATATAGTTGCTTCAGCACAAATTAAAAATCACTTTGTGATATTTACTGGCCAGATATAGTGTTATCCTGACTGCTTTTTTTTGTTACTGCATTTTTCGTATTGGCGTTCGTTAAACATCGCAAATTGCCCCTGAGAAGGTGAAAATGATCTATCTTTCTGGGGAAGGTACTCCCATACTCTGTTGGCTAGGGAGTTCCAGGACTTAGACCCAGTGATAATGAAGGAACAGTGATACCTGGGGGGGAGACTGCAGGAGCTGATATTTACAGGACTGTTACTCCTGTTCTCGGTGGAGGTATTCATGATGTCAGGATTACCTGGAGAGTAACTGCAGTGCAATTGTGGTTATTTATTTATTTAGCGATACAGCGTGGAGTAGGGCTTTATGGCCCTTCGAGCCACACCGCCCTGGCAACCCCCGACAACCCCAATTAAGGTTAACCTAATCATGGGACAATTTATGATGATCACTTACCTACCTGCTAACATCTTTGGAATTCTGGAAGAAACGGGAGCACCCAGGGAAAACCCACACATTCCACGCAGTACAGAGTCTTCTTACGGACAGAATTGCACTTCAAACTCTGCCCTGAACTGTAATAGTGTTTCACTGACTGCTGCTGGTTGAGGAATAATTATTTATGAAGGGCCAATCAAATGGACTGTATTGTCTTGGATAATATCAAGTATCTTGAGTTATTGTCTAGGCAAGTATAGGTTATTCCAACACACTCCTAATTTGTGCATTGTCATTTTTGCAAAGCTGTTGGGTTGTCAGGAACAATTTCAGTTGAGTGAGTTGCCCCAGAATGGACATGACAAGCCCTTCCACCAGAGGCATTACTCCTCCCTGGACACTCCAAGCACCTCGCCAAGTGGCTACACAAGATAGCAATTAACAATAACAGTAACATTAGCAATAACTCTTCAACTGTGGAAGAAAATGAGGCAACATGAGAACAAAATCAATATTTTAAAAAAATAATATTTTGGATGTGTGCTACAGGACTTCCCACAGGATGTTAAATTGATTAAAAAGTAGAATATTGCCAGCATTTGGGAGCATTGTATGAACTAAGATGGTATAAACTATATTAATGCTGATAATATACAGTCTCTTGCGATTGAGGATGAGTTACTTCCTGATTTTTTTTCCTCTCTCTCTATCTGCTTTCATCAACCTCCTTAATGAGGGAGCCACAGACTTGACAGGAGGTGCTTGAAAGGCTGGGGTTGTCCATTCGTCGTATACTCCTTTCACATCTTGTGCAGAATGTCTGTGCTCTCACCATGTGGATATGAGGTTTCAATCTTGAGCACTGCTTCACTTCGGGCAGCTGGTGTCCACTGATCGTTCAGTTCTTAAGGCTTTGAGGATGTCGTTGAATTTTTTTCCTCTGCCCTCCTGGTAATCTCTTCTCATGACATAACATGGAGTAGAGTGACTCCAGTGTTGGGCATACGATCACTGTGACCAGGCCGATTAAGACACAAGAAAGACTGCAAGTGCTGGTAATCTGGGGCAACACACAGGATGCTGGTGAAACGTGCATTTTGTATGTTGCTCAAGTATAACTAGGACCTCAATTTTGCACTTGGCAGAGAATGCTAAAATTGGTTCACTTGCTCTTCCACAAATTTGGAAAGGTTTGTGAAGATGATGTTGGTGATGCTGTTCCAGTGCCCTGAGGTTCTGCTCTTGGAAGCTCGCGGTGTTTCTTGTGTTTATATAAGTCTTTTGCTGGGCTTGGGTACTTGAATGGAATCAAGGGGAAGTGAGAAACGCTAAGAGTGAGTGAAACTCGGGATCCAGTTCTCCAGCAATAAACTGCTGCAGGAACTCGGCAAGCCAGGCAGCATCTATGAAAGGAAACAGACAGTTGACACTGATACTTCCTGACCCGCTGAGTCCCTCCTAGTTTGGTTTTTCGTCAGATACCAGCTGCAGGATTTTGAGGCCTTTTGGGCAAACCTCAGTAAATATACTGGCCCTCGGCAAGTGACTAGGAGCTATGGCATTTTAATTGGCTTCTGAAAATCCCGAGATAAAATTGGGGCAAGGGAGGGAAATTAAAAGCTAGTTCATGGTGGAGGAAGCAGGGATGAAGAATGAACAGCTATGGTGAAAGAGCTGAAGGAATTTGTGATTTGTCTATAGTACTGTACTCCTCAAGGTGTAATCCTTGACTTTCTGGCCAATAGACTGCAGTGAGTACAGATATGCAGGAACACCTCCACCATGATTATTCTCAATACTGGTGCTCCACAAGCTTGCACCCTCAATGCACTGCTCCTCTCCCTGTACATGACTGCATGGCCATATTCTGCTCTAGTACCATCTACAGGTTTGCAGATAATACGAAGGTAGTGGGCCATAATTCAAATAATGATGAGTCAGAGTGACGCGAGGCAAATTGGAGCAGATTCAAGTCTCTTCTCATATTGCTGATGTGTTTCATCACCAGTCTCTCAAAGCACTTAATCACAGTGGATGTAAGCACGACAGGACAATAGTCATTGAGGCAGGATATCATGTTCTTCTTAGGCACCGGTACCAGTGAAGCCTGCTTAAAGCAGGTAGGTATCTCAAACTGCTGAAGCTAGAGGTTAGAGATATCGGTGAACACTCCAGCCAGTGGATCAGCACATGGGTTTTGTACTTGGCCAGGTACCCCGTCTTGCCCGGATACTTTCTGTGGGTTCATCCTCCTGAAGGATGCTCTCGGAAACTGAAATCACAGGATCATCTGGATCTGTGGGAGTTTGTGAAGGTGCCTCCATGTTTTGGTGGTCAAAGCGAGCATAAAAGGCATTGAGCTCATCTGAGGGCGAAGCCCTGCTGTCTCCTATGTTGCTTTGTTTCACTTTGTAGGAGGTGATGGCATTCGGGCTTGGCTGCAGCTGTTGAACATCCTTCAGTGATACACGTTTGGTCCGGAATTGCCACTTCGCATATGAGATGGCTTTCCGGCGATCGTTCCTGGACCTCTTGTATTTTACTTAGTTATCAGACCTGAATGCCACTGATCTTCCCAACAAATTGCAGACAGAGTCATAGAAAAGTACAGCACAGAAACAGATCTTTTTGGTCCATCTCGTTCATGCCAAACCATTTATACTGCCTCCTCCCATTGACCTGCACTGGCACCATAGCCCTTCATACCATTACCATCCATGTACCTATCCAAACTTCTCTGAAACGTTGAAATCGAGCTCACGTGCGCCACTTGGGCTGGCAGCTCATTCCACATTCTCATGACTCTCTGAGTGAAGAAGTTTCCCTTCATGCTTCCCTTGAACTTTTCACCTTTCACCCTTAACCCATGACCTTTGGTTGTCGTCCCACCTAACCTCAGTGGAAAAAGCCAGCATGCATTTAGCCTGTCTGTACCACTCATAGTTGTGTATACTTCTGTCAAATCTCCCCTCAATTTCTACGTTCCAAGGAATAGTCCTAACCTATTCAACATAAGCTAACGATATCATGGTTCATCCAGGGCTTCTGGTTGGGGAAGGCTTTGAATGATTTTGTGGGAACACATTCATCTATAACTTTTTATAAAGGCTGTGACAACTGTGGTGTATTCATTCAGCTCCTCTGAGTCCTTGAACACAGCCCAGTCCACCGACTCGATGCAATCCTATAGCCGCTCCTCTGCCTCCAGTGACCACCTCTTTGTTGTCCTAATCTCTGGAGTCTTGCCCTTTAGCCTCAGCCTGAGTGCAGGTGGGGTGAGGACAACCAGGTGATCGGATTCGCTGAAATACAGTCTAAGCATGCAATGTTAGGCATTCCTAATCATAGTTTAGCATTAGATGTCCATTTATGTCTAGTCAATAAATTTTACTCAATTTCTCATGGGCCTTTTCAGCACGATGCAGCATTTCAGAATGTGTAATGAAGACTCAATGGAAATATACAAGGCTGGTACCAGAATTTTAAAAAGTCTAAGTGCCAACTCAGAGTGTGAGCAAGTTTCTTAGAACAAAAGTGCTGAATTGGTTTGTATGTCCTGTTTCTGACCTGTAAATTGGGGCAAGCAAACCCTGAAGCGACTAATTAATTTGTGGCAGTATTGAACTTTTGTACGTAGCGTGAATCAATCCAATATATGCAAAATATAAACATTTGAGGGAACGATCTACATTCAGTGAACGTGATTTCAAACCTTTTCTGGATGGAATTGAGCGAAGGAGATCTATGATTAGAGGATTTTGGAAGGCGAGCAAGGAAGGGTGAGGTGGATGGGTTCAAAGTAAATTTATTGTCAAAATACATATATGTCACCATATACAATCCTGAGATTTGTTTTCTTGCAGGCATACACAGTAAGTCCAAGAAAAATAACAGAATCATTGAAAGACCACACCCAACAGATCAGACAACCTATGTGCAAAAGAAAAAAACTGTGCAAATATAAAAGAAAAAAATATATAATAAATCAGCAATACGTATTGAAAATCTGACATGAAGTCTCCTTGAAATTGAGTCCGTAGATAATGTGAACAGTTCAGTGATGGGGCGAGTGAAATGATCCGCATGGGTTCAGGAGCCTGATGATTGAGGGGTAGTAACTGTTACTGAAACTGGTGGTCTTCTTCCTAAAGCCCCTGTTCTTCCTCCTGGTGGCGGCAGGGAGATGAGAACAAGGCCTGGATGGTGGTGGTGGGGTGGAGAGGGGGGGTGGTCCCTTGATGATAGATACTACTTTCCTGAGACAGCGTTCTATGTGGATGTGTTAATGGTGGGGAGGGCTTTACCTATGATGGACTGGACTGTATCCACTACTTATTAGAAAACATAAAAAACTTACAACACAATACAGGCCCCTCAGCCCACAATGCTGTGCCGAACATCTACTTACTTTAGAAATTACCTAGGGTTACCCATAGCCCTCTATTTTTCTAAGCTCCATGTACCTGTCTAGGAGTCTCTTAAAAGACCCTAGCGTATCCGCCTCTACCACCGTTGCTAGCAGCCCATTCCACGCACTCACTGCTCTCTGCGTTTTTAAAAATAAAACTTGCCCCTTACATCTCCTCTGTACCTATGTCCAAGCACCTTAAAACAATGTCCTCTCGTGTTCGCCAATTCAGCCCTGGGGAAAAAGCATCTGACTATCCACGCAACACACATCAAAGTTACTGCCAGGCAGCATCTCTAGGAAGAGGTACAGTCGACATTTCAGACCGAGACCCTTCGTCAGGATTAACTGAAGGAAGAGCTAGTAAGAGATTTGAGAGGGAGAGGGGAGATCCAAAATGATAGGAGGAGGGGGAGGGATGGAGCCAAGAGCTGGACAGGTGATTGGCAAAAGGGATATGAGAGGATCATGGGACAGGAGGCCCAGGGAGAAGGAGAAGCGGTGTGGGGGGGGGAACCCAGAGGATGGGCAAGGGGTATATTCAGAGGGACAGAGGGAGAAAAAGGAGAGAGAGAGATAAAGAATGTGTGTATATAAATAAATAACGGATGGGGTACGAGGGGGAGATGGGAGCATTAGCGGAAGTTGGAGGCTACCCAGACGGAATATAAGGTGTTGCTTCTCCAACCTGAGTGTGGCTTCATCTTTGCAGTAGAGGAGGCCATGGATAGACATATCAGAGTGGGAATGGGATGTGGAATTAAAATGTGTGGCCACTGGGAGATCCTGCTTTCTCTGGCGGAAAGAGCATAGGTGTTCAGCAAAACGATCTCCCAGTCTGCGTCGGGTCTCACCAATATATAGAAGGCCACGTCTAAGAAGATAGTTCTTTTCACATCCATGATAGAAGAAATACATTTAACTTTACCTTCTTGTGTTGCGCTAATTTGAGTCGGTCCAAGCTGTAGAATTTGTCCATATCTCACTTTATTTGAAGACATTTTACTTCAGATTTTCTCCATTGAGGTTTCTGTTACTAACTGAGCAACTTAATCATATTTTGCTGCATCGTAAAGTTTTATTTTGGTGTCAGTGGCTATGGGACTGTTCCTCACTTTTTAACACATGGATGATAGTGTGGGTTTCATTTCTCTGGGAATTGCTACGTCCTGTCATTTCACATAAATGAATGTTCAACCTTTGCTGTGTATTGAACTCTCATCTTCCAACGTATGAATGTTTTGTTCCTTTCTTTCCCATTTTTTTGCTCTTCCTTGGCATTTCCTTCATATACTTTCAATTTTGATATGCATATGATTTCCAAATGTATTGCGTTACTGTGTAATCTGCAGTCTGATCGGATTGCAGGGCACCTTTTCCCCTGTAAACATGGCTGCAGTTCCTGATTAGCCCCCATTTGAACTGACTTCTGTTTTCCTTTCTGCTTACTAATTATGATAATACTGCTTTTCCCAGAACAAGCATTTGAAATTTAGCCGGCAAATTTAACGAGACCTGTTTGAAGAAAACCCTGCCCAATTATCATCAACACGTAACCTGTTGTACCAGAGGTAGACCACTAGACCACTGCCACACTATGATAAGGAATGCCTGTCGTTCCTTCCTGAGGTTGCAAATCGGACCATTTGGCTGTACTCTTGCTGCCAGCATACACACAGAGCCTAAAAAGCAAGGCTCCAGAGATCAATACAAATAAGAGGTGGCCATGGGAGACAGAGGAACGATTGCAGGATTGCCTTGAGGACCCCATGAAATCGTTCAGGACTTTCCCCAATCAGAAGCCCTGGATGAACCATGAAATCCAGAATTTGCTGAGGGCCAGATCAGAGGTATTCAAGTCTGCAAATCAAGAATGCTACAGAAGGTGCAGGTATGATCTCCAGGAAGCCATCTCACGGGTGCAGTGGAGATTCCAGGTGACTGGGATCAACGAGGGATGCTTGACAGATGCAGCAGGGTTTGAATGCCATAACCTCCTACAAAGTTAAGCCTTGTGACATAGGGGACAGCAGAGCTTCACTTCCAGATGAGCTCGATGGCTTCCATGCTCACTTTACCACCAGAACAGGGATGAACCATCGCGCACCTCCGTGTGTCCCAGTGATCCTTTGGTCTCAGTGTCTGAGGATGACGCATGGGCTGCCTTCAGGAGAGTGAATCCAAGGAAAGCATCCGGTCTGGATTGGGTACCTGGCCGCGTACTGAAGACCGGAGCTGACCAACTGCCTGGTTATCTTTAACCTCTCGCTCTGGCAATGTGCTTCGAGCAGGCTTCAGTCACACCATTGAGAGGTATGATTCAATCATGTACAGGAAGTGCATGGTGACCTGCCTCAATGACTGTCACCCAGTTGTACCTCCATCCGCAGTGATGAAGTGTTTGAGAGGCTGGCTTTGAAGCATATCAGCTCCTGTGTGAGTAGCGACTTGGATCCGCTCTACTTTGCCTACTGAAGCAACAGGTCTAAGCAGATGCCACCTCATTGGCTCTTCCCACAACCCTGGAATATCTGGACAGCAAAGATGCATACGTTAGGATGCTCTTTATCGATTACAGCTCAGCATTTAGTACCATCATCCCTTCAAAACTAATCAGTAAATTCCAAGACCTGGGCCTCAATAACCCCTTGTGCAGTTGGATGCTGGATTTCTTCACTTGCAGACCCCAGTCGGTTTGGATTGGCGAAAACGTCTCCACAATCTCCATCAGCACAGGAGTCCCACAGGGATATGTGCTGATGATGCCCCTGCTCTCCTCACTTTACACCTATGGCTGTGTGGCTGAGTCGAGCCCACCCATATACAAGTTTGCTGATGACACCACAGTTGTGGGCTGTATCAAAGGTGGTGATGAATCAGCACACTGGAGGGAGATTGAAAATTTGGCTGAGTGGTGTAATAACAACAACCCCTCTCTCTATGTCAGCAAGATCAAGGAAGTGATTAATGCCTTCAGGAGGAGGAAACCAGAGGCCCATAAGCCAGTCCACATTGGAGTATCAGAGGTAGGGGGTGTCAGCAACTTTAAATTCCTCAGTGCTATTAATTCAAAGGATGTGGTCTGGGTCCGGTACGTTAAGTGCCATTATGAAGAAAGCACAGCAGCGCCACTACTTTGTTAGAAGTTTGTGAAGACTTGGCATGTCATCTAAAACACAGACAAACTTCTGTAGATGTGTGGTGGAGAGTACATTGACTGATTGCATTGCAGCCTGGTATGGAAACATGAATGCCCTTTGAATGGAAAAGCTTGCAAGAAGTAATGGGTATGGCCTAGTCCATCACGGGTAAAGCCCTCCCCTCCATTGAGCACATCTACATGGAGTGTTGTCACAGGAAACCAGCACGCATCATGATGGACCCCACCACATGCTCTCTTCTCACAGCTACCATCAGGAAGAAGGTACAAGGAGCCTCAGGCCCCACACAACCAGGTTCAGGAACAGTTATTATGCTCTTGAAACAGAGGGCATAATTTCACTTGCCCTGTCACGGAATGGTTCCCAAAACCTATGCACCCACTTTCAAGGACTCTTCATCTCAGGTCCTTGATATTTTTTGCATATTTATTCATTGTTATTATTTTTTTTCACAGCTCAAGCTAGTAAAACCCGAGGTACGGGCTTAGCCAAGTACACTCATTTCTCAATTGCTAGGAACTTCCAGACTATTCTAGTAGTGTTTAGTATTGTGGCTTTCTGTAGATTTACATAAATATTGCTGTGCAGGTCTAATTATATAATGCTATTGTGCAGTGACTTTGGGATGATACCAGTTGTAGATGTTACTATTGGGACAATGTACATCTGCTCAAGTTCATTAATTTTTTAATTTCGTCTTTTAATTCAGCATATTTCTATTGTTTTTCACTTAATGATTTCTGTATGTAGTGTGTGTGTTTGGAATGGCTATATCTATGAAGTATGTTGTTCTTGGTTGTTTTTCCTGTAATATTATCTCCAGACTGTTACTATGGTTTTTTCTTATCTGTAGTAATGGATCAATCATAATATAATTTGTAGGACTGATTCTAAAGTTGGACAGGATTGTAGTTATAGTAATGTATGGTTTCTTTTATGAGCTTGAATTTTAAAGCAAGGTTTTGGTGAATGATGTTTGCCACTTGATTGTATTTGTATAAGTAATCAGATTGAGCTGAACTGCTGCAGGATCCTGTAATGTCTTGGATTGTTTCTGGTTTCTCTTTGCACTTCTGCATTTATTGTCTTTTGGTCTTTTATTATGTATTTTCGAATTTTTTGCATTTCGTCACCTGGCCCTGTATTGCCACAAGGAATCCTTTCTTTCCTTCTGTACAAACGTTTGTATTTGCTGTTTGTTGACTTTTGCTTACTGGTTGTTTGTCCTGTGAGGTGTGGTCCTTCATTGATTCTACAGTATTTCTTGTAATGACTGCGAATGTCTGTAAGAAGATGACTGTCAGGTTTGTATACAGTGACATATACGTAGATTGTCACTTTTCTTTGAACTTTGATCAACCTGTCTAAAGTGTCTGGATATTGATGCGTCCAAAGTGAAATGGTTCCCAAGCCTTTCATCCATTTTCTTGAATTTGTATTTACAGTAGGAAATGGCTAACAGATTTGTGCGATGCCTGCCTCAGTCTTTGGAACTCTTACTTTATTTCCACTTAGCTGACATTTTTGATTACCTTGAGTAGTTTTGTCAGTACTTACCCTAGGACTTAACTTATTTCCCAGTTACTGAATGGATTTCATTCTTTCTTTTTTCTTCTCCAGTCCTGCTGAAGGGTCTTGGCCCGAAACGTTGACTGTGCTTTTTTCCGTAAATGCTGCCTGGCCTACTGAGTTCCTCCAGCATTTTGTGTGTGTTGCTTGAACTCTCAGCATCTGCAGATCTTCTCTATCTTTTCCTTCCCAGTTTCTCTGCATTCCTTTCTGAAAACTGTTCTTCCGCTTGTATTTCTGAGCAGCTCCATGATGCTTTCAGCCTCCCTGATCATTCATGGGTTGCAAGTGTACAGATGTCGCGGCCAGCTTTCACAAACATTGTTTCACAGGTTAGTAACGGTTTTCAAAGAGTCAAAAATTCAGCTCTGTTATTAGTGCAAAATAGAATAATGTGCACTAGAAGCTACTGCTCTGTAACATCTTGTTCCTAGAATGCCCTTTCACCTTATAGTTTCAGATTCAAATCTTCCATAGTGTTTGTTCAGTTATAGATCATGTGCTGCCAATAGATACAAAATGTGATTTCTGCAGAAAATCTAGTGTAAAAAGTAATGTGACTGCAGCGGTATGCAACACTATGTAAACTGGCTGTAACAATGGTGTATAGATCCCTCTTCAGAAGAATGAGAGGAGATCCTATAGAAATATATAAAATTATGAAAGGGGTAGATAAGATAGAGGCAGGAAAGTTGTTTCCACTGGTAGGTGAGACGAGAACTGGTAGAAAAAGCCTCAAGATTCTAGGGAAGTAGGTTTAGGACAGAGATGAGGAGAAATTGCTTTTCCCAGAGAGTGGTGAATCTGTGGAATTCTCTACCCAATGAAGCAGTGGAAGCTTTCTCAGTAAATATATTTAAGACAAGGTTGGATAGATTTTTGCGTAGTAGGGGAATTAAGGGTTATGGGGAAAAGGCAGGTAGATGGAGATGAGTCCATGGCCAGATCAGCCATGATCTTATTGAATAATGGAGCAGGCTCGACGGGCCAGATGGCCGACTCCTGCTCCCATTTCTTATGTTCTAATGTTACGTTCATTCTTACAATAATGTAACACCCAGCTTTTAATGCATTTTTTAAATCATCCATTTCCATGGGAACTTTGAAGGATAACTAGATGACCCCTGTATCCTGCACTTTGGAGGGGTGTGAGCTCACCATAACATCCTGAAACCACAGTATGGTTTCCAGACTGCATTCACCACTTCCTATTGAGCGTGACTCTTATCTGGGGTTGGATATTCATCAGGGATATTAGCTGAAATTCCTCTGAGGGCATTACAAAACTTAAATTCCAGGTGAGAAAATAAACCTGGAGTTAAAAAGCAAACATTAATAAAGGGGATCATAAAATTGCAAGTTTTTTTTAACATTACTGTTTCACAAACATCTTTCAAGGAAGGAATAAAATCTGCCTTCCATGCCCAATCTTGATTGCATGCAAGTTCTATTTTCACAGCAATGTGAGTGACTCTTTCCGCCATTTGAAATGGCCTAGCCAACCGTTTTGCTCAGTGGAAAATCAGGAGCAAGTCTTGGCCGTAGCATCCACTTCCCTTGAATGAATCAAACAAAGTACTTACTTAAGGGCAGAATCACTGGTCCATTTGAATGCTGAGGATGATACCCAAAGCACTTTCTTTCCAGAACGCAAAAGGAAAGCATTATGCAGCTGTACACTCTTGACAAAGCTGCACAAGGGCTGAGTGACTTAACAGAACATAAAATGCATTTCCCTTTCCCCTAGAGTGAGGGGTCATACTGCTACCTCTTGCTGTTTTCCCCAGTGTAAGGTCAAATGTTTAGGTCAGCACTTTGCAGCAAGTGAATTAGCTATCAAGAACTTGAGTGGTTATTGTGTGTGTGTCTGTACTAGCAAAATATTAAAATTTCAAGCTCCTCACAGATTTTATTGTGGAACCTTGACCTATATATTGGAGCATTATCTGAGGAAGTGCTACATAGTTGGAAGTGTGGTTTGTCTGATGAAACATTAAACTAAGGCCTCCTCGTTCTTATTGAAGTATGAGATCCCATGGGAATATTTTAAAATATTATTGTTCAAATCACAAAACAGATGATCTGACGGCCCATTCATTTAGCCTGCCTTGTGAGCAGGCCGTCACTGTAAAATGCTTCTGATGTCTCAAAGGCATGAATGGTACAGAGTGAATACAACTTCAATGTGACAAAACCAAAAAAAAATCTGCAAATGCTGGAAATCTGAGCAACACACACAAAATGCCAGAGGAACTCAGCAGGTCCTGCAGCGTCTATGAAAAAGAGTGAACAGTTGACATTTCTGGACAGATGTAACTGGTTTTGAGCTGCGGAATCCTTATTCCTGTGAGGAGTTAAAGAGCAAGTCCAATGGAGAAGAGAAATCTTCAGCCTACATTTGTATTTATTCATCTGTGGAAAAGGGTAAGCATTCGATATTTCGGGATGAGACAGAAGGGTCTCGGCCCGAAAGATCAACTGTTCACCCTCTTCTGTAAATGCTGCCTGGCCTGCTGAGTTCCTCCAGCATTTTGTGTGTGTTGCAGTGGTTTGTGGTATCTTATAGAATAGTACAGCACATTACAGGCCCTTCAGCCCACAATGATGTTTAGACGACAACATTTAAAGCAGTTTGATTGTGTGACATTAATAATAAAGTAGTCCTGATTTGATACTTGAGCCAACATTTTGCTGGCTGACAGACCAATGAAAATCCTGTTGCACAGCTAAATAGATGCTCAGAATTATAAGTTTCACCATGTTTCAGGGGGCTATTAATGTATGCGCATTGCTGTCCCACCCTCGCTTGTCAATTCTGCCCTCTAGCAGGATGGAATGATATTCCAGTGTCTGTGTGCAGCTGGTATGTGACTGGAGACAGCAAGTGGTGCTGGTTAATGCACAGGATCCCACTGCAGGAGAGGTGCCTTCATCCGGTGGCAGACCAGCTTTGGTAACGGCACCTGAGCTTTCACCACAAATGAAGATGTGATTGCACATCGATGAGGCTTGTTGATTAACGGCCCAACTTTCACATGCAGTGTGCTCACAATAAAAGCCATGAGATGTGGTAAAGTAGGCCAATAGTATTCTGAGATGTGGTTCAATGATAAGTGCTTGGCAGGCCTTGCCAGAGCCAAAGTCAGGGTAGGTTGTGACTGGTTATGTGCTGCAGAATCCTTCTTCCTCTGAGGAACTGAAGAGCAATGAAGAAGAAAAATCAACGACTACATTTGTGTTCATTCACATCAATAATTCCGATCCTAATTCCTATCACTGTCACTCTGACCTTCTACCTATTGCCAGCTATCAGTGTTTTAATAGTAAGGATATGCAAATGAAAGGAAAAGATCCATTTGGGATTCGAGTGATTTGTGTATAGAGGTAGGAAGTGTATATGGACTGCGGAATGAGGATGTAGCAAAACCTCAGTAAGAGGAAGGAAACACAGAGATCATCAATGGAATGAAAATTGAGAGAAAGTTTGCTTGTGCTCAAAAGTTATCAAGTCACTTGCATTAGATATGGTGTATCCTAGGTGACAGGAGAAAGTGGGAATACAGATTGCAAATATTTGCCATACTTGCCCAGTTTTATACAAGGAGGAGCCAGAAGATTGGAAAGTAGTAATCTCGTTATTCAACAGTGATTTCAAGAGTATATCCAAAGTTAGGCTGGTTATTTAACCCTCATTCACAGAGAAGAATTTGTGTCGTTAATGGATAGCCAAATTAGGTTTGTTTGAGTAATTAGGAATTTTTTGATGAGACAAGTAAGATGAAGGAAAAGTGGTAGTAGTTCTCTTACATTTTCAGAGGGTATTTGATTAAGTCTCGTACAAAGGGTTAGTTAGCAAAACCATCAACAGGAACCAAGGGGTCAATGGCAGCATGCAGCAAAACTGGCTTAGTTACAGAAAGTGAAAGAGTGTTGGTTTTTCAGTCAAAAGATTGGAAATTGTGTCTCCCCAGGGATCAGTGCTGAGACTGTTCTCTTCTGATGTGCATTAACATCTTGTATGTGGGTATGAAGGAGCAATTTGGTATATAATATAAACCGAATAAAAATGCATAACAATCCAGGCAGTATCGGTGGAGAGAGAAACCAAGTTAATCTTTTATCAGAACTCACTGCTAGTAAGGGTGGTGGAGTTGACTGGAGCTTTCAAAAGGGAATTAACCTGATCTATTGAGATGTGTTCTGGCACTGAGTAAACTCAGTGTAAATATCCAAAGTGACCTCATGGATGTCTGGCATAGTCTGGGAGATTTCAGTGTTTCCTCATAAAGCAGGAAACAAACAAGTCAGGATATGCCCTATTTCTAATCTGAGATGTAGTAACTAAATGTTACATTTAGAATTAATTACTCTTCACTACCAACTCTATGTGGAAAGCTGGAAATATCTGCTGCTTGTACCACATAAAGTAATCAGAATCAGGTTTAATATCACCAGCATATTTTGTGAAATTTAACTTTGCAGCAGCAGTACAATGAAATACGTGCTAACAGGAAAAAAGAAAAACTGAATTACATTAAGAATATTTACATTAAATAGTTTAAAAAGTAGTGCAAAATAAGATAGGAAATTTAAAAAAAAGTAGTAAGGTAGTGTTCATTGATTCAATGTCCATTCTGAAATCAGATGGCAGAGGGGAAGAAGCTGTTCCTGAATCATTGAGTGTGTGCCTTCAGGCTTCTGTACCTCCTCCCTGATGGTAACAATGAGAAGAGGGCATGTCCTGGGTCGTGGGGTCCTTAATCATGGGCTCCGCAGTTCTGAGGCATTGCTCCTTAAAGATGACCTGGATACTACGGAGGCTATTGCCCATGATGGAGATGGCTAATTTTACATCTCTCTGCAGTTTGCTTTGATCCTGTGCAGTAGCCCCCCTCCCCCATACCAGACAGTGATGCAGCCAGCTACAATGCCGCCAATGGGACATCTGTAGAAATGTGTGAGTGTTTTTGGTGACATACCAAATCTGCTCAAACTCCAAATGAAGTATACCCAATGTCTTACCTTCCTTATAGCTGCATTAATGTGTTGGGACCAGGTTAGGTCCTCAGAAATATTGACACCCAGAAACTTGAAATTGCTCACTCTCTCCACTTCTGATCCCTCTGAGGACTGGTGTGTGTTCTCTTGTCTTGTCTTTTCTGAAGTCCACAATCAGTTCTTTAGTCTTACTGATGTTGAGTGCGAGATTGTTTCTGTGACGCCACTCAGTCAGCGGGTATACCTCACTCCTGTACGCCCTCTCGTCACTGTCTGAGATCCTGCCGCCGATGTCAGCAAACTTATGGATGTCGTTTGAGCTTGGCCCTGCCACACAGCCATGGGTATAGAGAGAGAGTTAAGCAGTGGGTTAAGCGCACACCCCTGAGGTGTGCCAGTGTTAATTGACAGCGAGGTGAAGATGTTATATCTTCAAGTTGAGAGTCTGATTGCAGAGGGAGGTAAATCCTAAGGTCATTTGTTGAAGGGTTTAAAGTGGGAATGAGATGTGCAGGTCTTCTGCTTCGTTTTATGCATCCCAAATTAACACTGGTGATGTGAGGGGAGGACAGAGCCAACAAGAAGATATAGCCTGGCTAAAGTTCTGTAACTTCCCTCTGAATTTCTGGCTTTCTAAAGTACACCGGCATAAGTAAACTGTAAGAGTAAGAGCCAAATACAAGTAGAGTCTCTTGTATGAAATTACATAGGTTGTCCGGTAGTAAAATTATTCTGTTTATTTTTACTTTCAACACTCTCCAGGAGGTAGGTTGGATCCCCCTTGAGGGGTTTCCAATGTGTGACGCTTGGGCATATTGTTAGAAAGTTGCAAACTGGGATGGTAGCGAGTGAGAAGAGAAAGTACTTATTTTTGAACAATGCTTTATAAGATCACACCGATGGGGAATTAGCACCATGGTGAAGTTAGAAGTGCCACCGCCTCACATTGCAAGCAACCTGGGTTCAGACTTGGCCTTCAGTGCTGTCCATGTGGAGTTTCCAAATTCTCCCTGACTCTGCTATAGTTTCCTCAGATCTCTGACATGTAGGCTGGTAGGCCACTGGTATAATTGGCCACTGTAAATTATGCCCAGTGTGTAGGCAAGTGGTAAAGTGTGGGAAAATTTTTTAAAAATGAGATCGGCATAGTTCAGTGTAAGAAAATGCTTGATGGTCAGCACGGAGTCAGTGGGGCTGAAGCACCTGTTTCGACAGCCAGTGGTTTGCAACATCGGAACTGTCTCCCCTTCTGTTTTTTAAGCTACCTTATTCCGTTTGGTGATTTCAGCTTCATTAAATCAAGCTTGAGTAGAAAAGCATGCCCCTCGGCCCAACTCATCCGTGTTGACCCTGGTGACCACCAAGCTGGTCCCATTTGACTCATATGCCTTTAGACCCCATCCTGTACATGCACTTATACAAATGTATTTTAAATGTTATTTTTATACCTGCTTCAACTACTTCCAATGAAATAGGGAGGAGGAGAAGATGGCGGCGCGACGGCAGTGCGCGCGGCCTCTCCGATGAATGATATCTGTAATCTGTCAAGTAGGGGACCGTGCACAATTCTGATTTGATGGAGACAGATGTGAGAGTACGGAGGAACATCTGGAAAACTTCTGAAATGCCCGCTTCGCTGCCACTGCTACTGTGTGGTAACCGGAATCTCTGGAGCAGAAGGCCCCGAATCCTCGGCTTTGCTTGTTTCGGCGGCCGGGGCTAGGTCAAAGGCACTCGGGAGGCTGTATTGGAGGGGCTGGTCGGAGGCTCAAAGTTTTCGGATGGACGGACTCGGTGTCGGCTGCTTCCAAGGCATCGGCAGTTGTCGGTGCCTTGGAGGTTTATGGCAGGGAGTTTCTCCCTTCTACCGCCTGCTATCGGGGACTCGGGAGTCAATTGGGACTTGAGACTTTTTTTTACCATGCCCATAATCTGTTCTTTATTAAACTATGGTATTGTTTTGCACCGCTGTAACTATATGTTATAATTATGTGGTTTTGTCAGTGTTAGTCTTTGGTTTGTCCTGTTTTCTGTGATAGCACTCTGGAGGAACATTGTATCATTTCGAAATGCATGCATTTCTAAATGACAGTAAACAAGGACTGAGTGTTCTCATAATCTAACTCAAACAAAAACTGAAAATTCTCAAAAAAACACCACAGATCAGGCAACGTCAGTGGAGACAGACAGTTGGCTCTTCCACAGAAACAGGATGAGAGAAAAATACAATGTGTTTGCCGGAATAACTGTTTATCTTTAATCAAAAATGGAGAGAAATAAATAACTGCACTTAAGTTTCCAGCGAGCATGAAACGCCAGCTGTCATTGGTCAGTTTCTGTAATTGAGGTGGTGATCTCCATTTCATTAAAGAAGTGATTTAACTCCCTAAAATATTACCTGTTTGTTCAGATGACTGTCCATTGTGATGATAAGGCAGTCTCAACGTCAGCCATGGCTGGAGGTGGGTCTCTCACCTTGGAGTCGTGTAACATGGACTCCAGCCCCGCTTAACGTGAACTAGCCTGGCACATCCAGGCAGTACAGAGGGAACACCACATGGGCAGAATTGTCACTATCTGAATGAGATGTTACAGTGAAGCCACAGATGTACTGTATCTATAATTTTCTTTCATGGCAGTAGCTTAAGGATAAACGCTGGCTACGATTCTTAGTCAACCGGCCTGTTCTTTTGAATACAGTCACTGGGTATAAGTTACTCAGTTCAGAGATGCTGCTTTAACAACACATCCATTTCTCAGGACTGCATTGAATTACTAATCTAAATAGAGTGTGTGTGTGTGTGTGTTGTGAAGTTGAGACTAAATTTAGAACTTCTGATTGAATGACAAGGATGCTTTTATATTTTGCACTTGTATGGTAAGGTCGTTGTGTAGCTTCCAAATATTGAGTCAGAAATGAATCCCCTTGACTTATTATTTAAGACTGCACTCAACCTCAAGACTTGGCATTTCAGACCCTCATTAGAGATTTCCATTTTTTTGTTAAAACCCAACATATATAAATTTGATATATGACTTGCCAAATTGGACCGTAAGACAAAAAGACATAGGAGCAGAATTGGACCATTTGGCCTATCAAGTCTTTTCTGCCATTCCATTATGGCTGATTTATTATCTCTCTCAACCCCATTCGTCTGCCTTCTGAGAATAGCCATTGATGCCCAGACTAATCAAGAACCTATCAACCTCCACTTCAAATATACTCAATGACCTCCACAGCTATCCGTAGCAATGAATTTCACAGATTCTCCACCCTCTGACCAAAGAAATTCCTCCTCATTTCCATTTTAAATGAACATCCATCTATTCTGAGGCAGATTCCTCTGGTCTAGACTCACTCACTGTAGGAAACATCCTCTCCACATCTATTTTATCTAGGCCTTTCAGTATTTGATAGGTTTCGATGAGATCCCCCTCTCATTCTTCAAAACTCCAGCAAGTACATGCCCAAAGTCATCAAACACTTCTCAAATGTTAACCCTTTCGTTCCCGGAATCATTCTTGTGAACTTCCTCTGGGCCCTCCAAAGCCAGCACGTCTTTTCTTAGATAGGAGGCCCAAAGCTGCTCACAGTACTCCAAGTGTGGTCTGGTCAATGCCTTATAGAGCCTCAGCATGACATCCTTGCTTTATATTCTATTCCTCTTGAAATAAATGCCAACATTGCATTTGCCTTCCTTACCACAGACTCAACCTGCAAGTTAACCTTGAGTGAATCCTGCACAATGACTCCCAAGTCCCTATGCACATCTGATTTTAGAATTTTCTTCTCATCCATGCCTTCATTCCTTCTACCAAAGTGCATGTCCATACACTTCCCTACACTGTATTCCATCTGCCACTTCTTTGTCCATTTTCCCAATCTGTCTAAGTCCTTCTGTAACCTCCTGCTTCCTCAACACTTAACTGCCCCTCCCTTTGTATCATCTGCAAACTTGGCCACAAAGCCATCAATTCCATTATCCAAATCAGTAACATACAACGTGAAGAGAAGTGGTCCCAATACTGACTCTTGCAGAACACCACTAGTTACCAGCAGTCAATCAGAAAAGTTCCACTTTACCACAATTTTCAACGTATATTTATTAAACTATGTATACTTTGTACAACCTTGAGATCAATCTCCTTACAGTCAGCCACCAAACAAAGAAACCCAATAGAGGTCATTAAAAAAGATCACCAAACACCCAGTGTGCAGAAAGATAACAAATCATACAAAGAAATAACATTCAAAACAAGCTCACGAAAATGGGTCCGGAGCCACGAAGCCAGTCATCACTGCACTGATTCAGGAGCTCCTTAGTTGCAGGCTGTAGCCTCAGTTCAGTGCAGAGGCGAGTAAATCTTGTGGAGCAGTGAGCTTTCCCATCCTGCCCAGTCTTAAATCAACTAAAAAAGTGAGTTGTTCCATGTTCTCAGGCCTGGGCTCTGCCACCTCGATTTGGCCCATACCCAACCTTCCTATTTGCTCCGGCACTTAAGTCAGCCAGATAGTAGGCCATTCCTTGCTCCCAGACCCGCTAACTCTGCCTCACATCGCCACTGTAATGCCATTTTGAATTGCCGCCCTGTGCTCCAGCTATGGCTAAACATTAGTTCATTCCCTGTTATCAGGCCCGTGCTCCACTGCCCCAATTCAACCCATACCTGCCACAACGTAACCATCCTACACCTTCGATACTTCCGTTCACACTGCAAAAATGCCAGATCATACAGTTCAAAAGGGAAGTTTAAAGCCATCGATTACAGTAATTGGTTCCAAGCAAAAGTGTGATTAACAAGGTAGTTAATAGTTTTGATTTGCCAACAAATCATCACTGTGCTTTACCAGTGCCAATTTAAACCAGAAGTCACTCTCAATTTCCACTCTTTGCCTCCTGCCTTCTATCCATGCTAATACATCTCCTGTAATATCGTGGACTCTTACCTTGTTAAGCAGCCTCTTGTGTGGCAACTTGCCAGAATCATTCTGAAAATCCAAGTAAACCACATCCACTGACTCTCCTTTGTCTATCCTGCCTGTTATTTCCTTGTCAGCCATGGTTGCCTCATCCTTTTAAAATATTTCTTCATCTTTGGACGTATCTGTCCTGGGCCTTTTGAATTGTCTCCAGAAACTTCGGCCATGCTGTTCTGCCACCATCCCTGCTAGTGTCCTCTTCCAATCAACTTTGGCCCTGTAATTCTGATACCTTCTGACTTTATCTTCTCCCTCTCTAACTGTAGGGCGAATTTGATCATATTATGATCACTGCCTCTTAAGGGTTTTCTGCATTAAGCTCCCTAATCAAATCTGCTTCATTACACATCACCCAATCCAGAAATGCCTTTCATCCAGTGGGCTCAACCACAACCTGCTCTTAAAAACCCTCTCTTAGGCATTCTCTAAATTCCCTCTCTTGGGATTCAGCACCAGGCTGATTTTCCCAGTCAACCTGCATATTGAAATCCTCCATTACTATTGTAACTTTTCCCTTTTAACATGCCTTTTCTATCTCACATTGTAAATATATCCCACTTCTTGGCTGCTGTTCGGAGGACTGGATATAATTCCAATCAAGGTCTTTCTACCATTCAGTTACTTAACTCTTCCCATAAGATTTCTACGTCTTCTAATCCTCTTTCTGAGGATTTTTGTGCATCGTGTGCACGTTTGTGGTTGATCCTAAAAAGATTAAGGAAAGGCATTCTAAAAGCAATTGCAGTCCCCCCCCCCCCCCATGCTGTATTGAGACAATATGCAAGACAGTTTAAGATTTCACAAAAATGCAAGAAGTGTTCTAAAGAGGATTTTTTTTAGGAAAGCAAGTCCTTGTTTGTTCTTGCTCTGACAAAATGCTGAGTCAGTTTTCCTTTCTCCAGTTATTTTGCTCCAGTCTTTCAACTCCTGCGTTTAAAAATGCTGTGGTATTTCCAAGTTCAGCTGTTTTATGTTCTGTGGCTGAAAATCAAGAGGGAGTATTGCCTAATATGGGGTGCTCATTAAAAGCAGGGCAAGCAAGTTGTGCACAATGACATTTAAAAAAACAAATTCTGGACTAGCAATATTCCCGCTGCCTACACAACTTGTCTGCACTGGCCTAATATCGAATAATAATCAGCAATCATGATTGCTATGGGCAATAAAAATCAAGATCCACTGAATCTGAAGTCTACCTGTCAAAGTTTTACAATTCACTGAAGCACTCTGGATTGTTTTAAGCCAAGAATTGTGTTCCTTCACTATAGAGACAGAGTTATAGTTGGATCTAAGACTCCATGCCAACCAAGATTCCAAACTAGTCTCATTTGCTGTGGTTTGGCCCATATCCCTATTTAAAAATTCCTATCCAAGTACCTTTTGAAATAGATAATGTGCCTGCCTCAACCACTTCCTCTGTTAGCTGATTTTATATATGATGACCCATCTGGGTGAAAAATTAATTTTATTTTATTGTATTTATCATATTTTTCATTTTTCCCCCTTTGCCTGCCTCCATCTTTCATTCACTTACCACTTGAGTCCCAATTCCCCCGCCCCGCCTGTTGTCTTTCACTCTCCTCAATTTACCAGCTACCTCGGGCTCCCTTCTTATTCACCTCTCTCCCTTTCATACTAGAGATCTCCCTTTTCTACTGTCAGTTCCAATGCGGAATTTCAACCCAAAAGATCGACAATTCCTTTTCTCCTGCAGGTACCCTGAGTTCTTACAGTAGATTGTTTGTTTCCGCATCCCCTCATCTTGTTCATGTTTTACTACCCATGTCTCTTCATTCTGTATGACTTACTGCACGAGGTGGCACAAAGTTGGAATCTACAATGACTAGTAAGCCTTCTCTCATTGTAGTTACTTGTGCAGGTCACACTTTAACACAACTGTACAGAATTCTGTTTAAGTTTTATTTATAGAAAGTGTTGAGCATTAATCTCTCTACTTTAAGTTTTCATATATTAAAGTAGATCAGTTACAGTTATGGGCAGAGAAGTGGCAGATGGAGTTTAATCCAGCAAGTGTAAGGTGTAGCGCTTTGGAAGGTCAATTGAAAGGAGAAAGTATAGTATTAAGTTTCAGCGGGATCTTGGGGTTCAAGTTCATAGTTCACTGAAAATGGCCTCTTATGTGGAAAGCATTATGGATAATTGCCTTCATTGGTGGCGGTGTTGAGAATACATATAAGGAAATGGTGCTGCAGCTACAGTGGCATGCAAAAGTTTGGCCAGCCCTAGTCAAAATTTCTGTTACTGTGAATGGTTAAGTGAGTAGAAGATGAACTGATCTCCAAAAGGCCTAAAGTTAAAGATGAAACATTCTTTTCAACATTTTAAGCAAGATTAGTGTATTATTTTAGTCTTGTACAACTTTAGAGTGTGTTACGTACCCCGTAACTGGGTTGCCAAACCAGCAGAAATGGACCACTTAGTTGGAGTCTGGATTACTGGAACTAAGAAAGTTTTATTAAAGAAATAAGTAACACAGTACTCTAATCGTAAGGATATAAATGCAACAGGTTAGCAATGATAAAACACACATGTACACAGAGCTAGGATAATAGGAATCAATCAAGCTCTATCGCAGTCTAGGGGTAAAATAATCAGTCTCAAGTGACGCAGAGTTCAGTTCAGCTGAGTACAGTTCACAGTAATCGCTGTTGTGCCGTTGGAGAGAGAGAGAGAGCGAATGCAAATTTCGATTCACAGACCTTTGATGTTCCCTGCAGTTAGCTTTTGGGCTAGTCCTTTTTCTGTCTTCGGAGGTCACCGACTGTGACCCCTCCATTCCGGATATGATCGTTCTTCCGCGGTGAACCCGGCACCCAGGCAAGGGCGGACGCACACACCAGGTTCCCGCCGATCGTACCTTTTCACCCTGTGCGTCTATGGCCGGTCCTGCGACCAGAACTCCAAACTCCCACCAACTTGTGGGGGCACACCGCACTTTCAGGGTCTCGTGATCTCGTGGTGTCTGTCTTGCCCTAGCGAACCTGTTCCTTTTATCCCCCTGCTGGGGTACGCCTGTCCATCAAACTTCAAACAGTTCAGGTTCAAAGCAACCGGTCTGTCAATACTCGGAACTGTGTCTCTTTTCGTTAATCTCCCTCCTCTCTCATTAACATTTTGAACGCTTCTCCCTTTGTCTCTCTTATCTCTCTCATCAGCATCAATCTTCTGATAACTTGGTTTTTCGTCACAAGTGAAAAAAAGGAAAGGAGCACCATGCAAAAGTTTGGGCACCCCAAGAGATTTGAGCTCTCAGATAACTTTTATCAAGGTCTCAGAGTTTAATTAGTTTGTTAGGGCTATGGTTTATCACAGACATCGTTAGGAAAGGCCAGGTGATGCAAATTTCAAAGTTTTATAAATACCCTGACTCCTCAAACCTTGTCCCAACAATCAGCAGCCATGGGCTCCTCTAAGCAGCTGCTTAGCACTCTGAAAATTAAAATAAATGATGCCCACAAAGCAGGAGAAGGCTATGAGAAGATAGGAAAGCATTTTCAGGTAGCCATTTCCTCAGTTCGTAATGTAATGGAGAAATGGCAGTTAACAGGAATGGTGGAGGTCAAGTTGGGGTCTGGAAGACCAAGAAAACTTTCCGAGATAACTGCCCGTAGGATTGCTAGAAAGGCAAATAAAAACCCCCGTTTTAACTGCAAAAGACCTTCAGGAAGATTTAGCAGACTCTGGAATGGTGGTGCACTGTTCTACCGTGCAACAACACCTGCACAAATATGACCTTCATGGAGGAGTCATCAGAAAAAAACCTTTCCTGTGTCTTCACCACAAAATTCAGTGTCAGAAGTTTGCAAAGGAACATCTAAACAAGCCTGATGCATTTTGGAAACAAGTCCTGTGGACTGATGAAGTTCAAATAGAACTTTCTGGTTGCAATGAGCAGAAGTATGTTTGGAGAAAAAAGGGTGCAGAATTTCATGAAAAGAACCCCTCTCCAACTGTTAAGCACGGGGGTGGATCGATCATGGTTTGGGCTTCTGTTGCAGCCAGTGGTATGGGGCACATTTCACTGGTAGAGGGAAGAACGAATTCAATTAAATACCAGCAAATTCTGGAAGCAAATATCACACTGTCCGTAAAAAAAGCTCAAGATAAAAAGAGGATGGCTTCTACAACAGGATAATGATCCTAAACACACCTCAGAATCCACAATGGACTACCTCAAGAGGCGCAAGCTAAAGGTTTTGCCATGGCCCTCACAGTCCCTTGACCTAAACATCATCGAAAATCTGTGGATAGACCTTAAAAGAGCAGTGCATGCAAGACGGCCCAAGAATCTCATAGAACTAGAAGCCTTTTTGCAAGGAAGAATGGGCGAAAATTCCCCAAACAAGAATTGAAAGACTTAGCTGGCTACAGAAAGCGTTTCCAAGCTCTGATACTTGCTAAAGGGGGTGTTACCAGGTACTGACCATGCAAGGTGCCCAAACTTTTGCTGTGGGCCCTTTTCCATTTTTGTTATTTTGAAACTGTAAAAGATGGAAATAGAAAAAGTAATCTTGCTTAAAATATTAGAGAAATGTGTCATCTTTAACTTTTACCATTTGGAAATCAGGTCATGTTTTACTTGCTTAGCTATTCACAGTAACAGAAATTTTGACCAGGGGTGCCCAAACTTTTGCATGCCACTGTATATAAATCTTCCGTCAGACCATACTTGGAGTCTTGCATGCAGTTCAGTTTCCTCCATTATTAGAAGGATGTGGACACCGTGGAAAGGATGCAGAAGAGGTTTACCAGGATGCTGCCTGATTTAGAAGGTATGAAAGGAAAGGTTGGACAAACTTGCATTGTTCTCCCTGGAGCATCAGAGACTGAGGAGTGACCTGATAAAAGAGTTTAAAGCTGTGAGAGAGTCACAGATAGTCAGAATCTTTTCCCCGGTGCAGAGTTATCAAACACCAGAGGATGTGATCTTACAGTTGCGTGTGAGGTTGAATATGTAGGTAACATAATTGGGAAGTCTTTTTATGCAGAGTGATAGGTGCCTGGAATGGCTTACCTGGGGTAGTAGTGGAAGCAGGCAGTTTGGTCGAGTTTGAGGCTTTCAGATAGGCACGTGAATATGAAGGGGATGGAGGGACATGAATAATACACAGGAGGCAGTCATTTAAAATAAATTGGCATCAGGATTGGCACAACATTGTGAATTGAATGCCCTGCTGTTCTGTTTCATGTTCCACAGATAAGACAGTAGGTGCTTGAGGGAGAGGGCCGGTGGGTAATTTGAGGTGGCACATTCCTGTGGTTTTGTGTGCTCCTGATACAGATTCACTTCCAAATGCCATCCAAATGCTCTTTTTCTTTGTTGAGTGATCATGAGCCAGGGATTCCCACACTGATTACAGCTGTAAGCATTCTTTTTGGATGAGACATGTGTTTGCCCCGTTTCCCTTGGCTCCAGTTATATTAAGGCTTCTTAATGCATAGCTCGATCAAATGCAGAGGTCAGTTGATCTTACTTTTCCATTGGAACTCACTGGAGCCGAGTGAACTTGGCAGAGCCCATACAGCCTAGAGGTCAGCAGATTATTGATGAACAAGGTCCATTTGGGTAGCTATCTATCAATTGGCCAAGGCACAAGGCTGAAAGGTATCCTATGTTGTAGATTTTCTGAAAGTTAGTTATAAATTTGAAAATCCTCTGACAGGATGGAATAAGTGGATGATAATTTTTTAAATTAAGGAGAACTAGGAGGTATTAAGAATCAAGAGGAGTTAAAGCAGGAGAAATAGTCTGGCTCTTTCAGGAAGTCTAAACTAGATTTGATACTAAAGATTGACTCAGTGTTATAAATCTGCTGGAAAACTCGTTGGACAAAATAATGATGACAATGTGACAAAAGGCACTTAAAAGACAAAAAAAACATACATTTCTCTGCATAATTCCAAAAAGCATGTTGACCAATCCATTTAATCCAGAGAGAAGCGACTCTTTTCTTCCGTACATCTCTAGTTGTCTTATCACTTCTCAAGAAACTTGATTCCTGCTTTTTCCCTTCCCTCCAACAGACTTTCATTTGCACTGACACCTGTGGGGACTGTCTCAGTAAATCCATAATAGGGTAATAACCATAATAGAATCAATGAAAGACCACACAAACTTCGGATTTCAACAAGTGTGCATATGACAATAAACTGTGCAAATATAAAAAGAAAGAAATAATAATAAATAAATAAGCAATGACTATCGAGAACATGAGATGAAGAGTCCCTGAAAGTGAGTCCATAGTGTGGGAACATTTCAATGATGAGGCAAATAAAGTTGAGTGAAGTTATCCCCTTTGGTTCAAGAGCCTGATTGTTCAGGGGTCATAACTGTTCCTGAACCTGATGGTGTGAATCCTGAGGCTCCTGTATCACCTTCCTGGTAGCAGCAGCGAAAAGAGGGCATGTCCTGGAGAGGGGGTCCCTGATGATGGATGTTGCTTTCCTGCAGCAATGCTTCATGTAGATGTGCTCAATGACTGGTCGTATCCACAACTTATTGTTGGATTTTCCATTCAAGGGCATTGGTGTTTCCATACCAGGCCGTGATACAGCCAGTCAATATACTGTTCACCACACATCTATAGAAGTTTGTCAAAGTTTCAGATGTCATGCCAAATCTACGCTAACTCCTCAGGAAATAGAGTCACTGCTGTACTTTCTTCATAATTGCAGTTGTGTGCCGGACCCACAGCAGGTCCTCCAAGATAGTAACTTTGAGGAATTTAGAGTTGTTAAACCTCTCCACCTCTGATTCATTGAGGATTGGCTCATGGACCTCTGGTTCCCTCCTCCTGAAGTCAATAATCAGCTGCTTGTTCTTGCTGACATTGAGTATGAGGTTGTTGTTGTTGTGGCATCATTCAGACAGATTTTCAGTCTCCCTCCTGTATGCTGATTCATCACCTCTTTGATTTGGCCTATGGCAGTGGTGACATCAGCAAACTTGAATATGGCTTGGATCTGTGCTTAGCCACACAGTCATAATTGGAAGTGAGTAGAGCAGGGGTCCAAGTACACAGCCTTGGGGTGGAAGTCAGTTAGCCATTTTGTTCAAGTTTCTCATTTCCTTCTTGAGATGAATGTGCAGTGGTTTGGTTTCATAAACCACAGTCAAACTGAAACTGGTGTGTCACCACAGAACTGGTCAAGAATATCTCCTGTAGTTTCCCACACCCAAAATGATGTATTCTGACAAAGAGAAGCACATTAAGCTTTGAGTTTCATTTCTAATTATTTATTTGCAGATCATGTGCTTGGTCCCTTTGTCCTGTATTTAAAGAAGCAACTCTGATGCAAAACAGACTTAACAATGGGTCAGATGAAGCCCACAGCATCTGAGATGCCCCACTGGTCAGTTAGAACTTGGGTAACTTGACTCGGGCTCAAGCCTACTTCTTTAAACTAGGATTGTTTTCTAAAGTGAGAATGCCTCAAAGCTGATGGAGGTAGGAACATGTAAGAAGCATCTGGACAAGCAGTTGAATTGCATAATAGGTTACGGAATAAATGCTGGTAAATGGGATTAGTGTGGATGGTTAGGAAACAGATGGTCGCCTGTTTCTCTGCTGTATCACCTTGACTGTATAACTATTTCCACTTTATGATGTGATGCAGCTGGTAGATGTCTGAACCCTTACTTATTTGCAATGTTTTTGGACCATTGCTAACGACATCACCTCTACTGTGTGCGCAAGGTCATTTGTGCAGTCATTCAGAAATGTGCTTCAGACTGCAGACAGCCCAAGTACACTGGTAGCTTGAGCTTGGCTGATTAAATTGTTCTGCTGTATGCCCCCTATTGAGATTGTTTATAGTTTATCAAGCACCCAAGTAATCAAATTCAACTCCCCCTCACACCCCTTCCCTATCACTAACAAACCTGATCTTGGTACCTATTGTATCTTTAGTCTTTATCAATAATGCACACTTTGATGCATGATCCTAGAGCATAAAGGTATGATATTAGAGGTTTCCAGAATCTACTGGCAAAGATTGTAACATCTGTGTGTTGATGGCTATTGTAGTAGAGTGATCATACTATTGGCTGAGCAGCCAAGAGATTGTAAATAAAAAAATTTATAACAAGACAATAGATTTTGTAATTTGGGAGTTAATACCGTAGCTGGTGGGATAGTTGGAGGGTCCTGGGAAGATCATGTCAACACTTAGATTTTATACTATTTGGTAATGAAGAATGATCTCGGTTTACTCACCATGCATATTGGGCATGTTAAATAATCCAGCAAATTTATAAAGCTCAAATGATTGCCTTGTGCTCTGCTGATAAAAATCAAATTGAAAGCTGAAAGTGTAACTAGTCAAGGAAAGGAGCAGTTGGGGAAAAATTGGAAGAGATCCACAAGGTAGAAATAAGAAGGGCTAGTAATGAATTTCATTGTATGCAATGGATGATGCCAGTCCCGATTGCATTATCATGGAAAAAGCTTGAGATATACTACGGAAGAATATCTCAGTGTAGCTAGAAACTATTTTCTCAAATTACCTAGTTTTATCTGGATAAAATGAGTGGACTTCAACTAAAACGTTGTAAAAAGTCAAATTTAAAACACGTAGGGGTTGAGCTATAAACCATGTATAGACAGATGGAAATAGATTAATTTGTAATCATGTTCGACATAGATATCATGGGCTGAAGAGTTGGTTCCAGTGCTGTGCTTTTGTGTTCTATGTTGAAAAGTGGTGAGTTTGATTAAGAGGGGCATCTTTGGGCAGATACTTGAGAGAACCTGCAGAGTCTGAGCTTGTTGCTGATGAGGGTTGAAATCTTGAGGGAATCTCCACAATGAAGAGGCAATAATGAGGAAGTATGAAACTGAAACAGTGAAAATTAAAGAGAATCTTTAGAAGGGTTTGACATTGGTTGATTTGCATCTTGCTATGATAACTTGGGAGTGTCTTGAGTTGTTAATAAATGCTGATTTTTTTTTTAAGTCCATTTCTCTTATTTCCTCTAGGTCCCAGAGATCATCAATACCATCCGTCAAGCTGGGAAGACAGCCTATCAGGAAGA
The DNA here is from genome assembly GCF_963921235.1 of Mobula hypostoma. Taxonomy (NCBI): domain Eukaryota; kingdom Metazoa; phylum Chordata; class Chondrichthyes; order Myliobatiformes; family Myliobatidae; genus Mobula; species Mobula hypostoma. Next base: position 71,140,157 of record NC_086099.1, on the reverse strand, counting down.
CACCCAAATCCGCATGCACGACGATGACTCATTTGCTCAGAAGTATGAAGTCTTGTTTGTTGGGAAAGTAACAGTGGCCCACAGGAAAGCTCCTCCAGCACTGATTGATGAATGTATCGATAAGTTCAACCATCTCCAGCAACGTCATGAGGGAAAGAAAGAAGCAGCCACAGAGAAAAAGCTGGAGAGACCACGGACAGATAGCTCATTGTCATTACGCTCCAAGCTTTCAATGCCATTATCACAGAAGAGAGTCAAATCTGCCCCTAGGCTGTCTATTCATCATGAACCTCAAGTTAAACCATCACAGAGTACTTTGGAGAAATGTAAATCATTGGATGTTGGCAGCAGTTTGAACTCAGATGGAGCAGAGAGTGGTAGCTCAGCTGAAGCCCTGAAACGTGCTGCCAGTGTGCCCAATTTTGTGCAGCCAACAAACACAAAGGCAAATAGGACAATGCTGTTCACGGTAATGTCTAATTGATCTCTGCAATTCACCTGTACTTGCTTTGTCTCAGTAAGTCCTTTAAATTAGGAATGTCGAAAGGGCACACTTTATTTGCAGCTGCAGAGTGGTCATGGTAACTGCAGCGAACAGAATGAACCAGACACGACCCTGCAGTTTTCCTGGTTTTCAACAGTACCTCAGATCATGCAAAATCCAAGGTTAAGGTTTTGTTTCATTACCTGTTCATTCAGTTTGCTGGTTCATTGCAACCCAGTTTCCCTACTGCAAGCAATGTAGTGGTTTTTCTGCCACTCTGCAAACTGTTAGAGATATCAGTCTCTGTGTGTTGAGAGTTTCAATTGCAACTGGATGGTGTATTGAAGACCGTACATAATTCACAAATCCCAAATCTCTGGGATTTGTCTGTGGAGCTTGCATTATTGTACGGATTACACATTATTTGGAATATCAGTAATTGTTTTTGGAGTGTGTATTTCCAGGTTCACTGCTTTTTCTTTAAATTAGTTTCAATGCTAAACCTATTTTGAATGACTAACAAATCAAATTGGCCAGTTATTGTTTACTTGGTGCAACTGCATTTGTTCAACTCGACTTTTTTAAATGAAGTTCTCGGTTATGCATGGAACAAAAGGGCCTCATATTTATGTTTGCAATTAAATTACATAAATCAGGAAAGCAATTTTATAATAAAGAGCTAATGTTCAGATTAATTTTATGGAAAAGATCATGGGTAAAGGAGATCATTCTGACCAGGAGTCAATTCTAAAAATCTAATACGGAAATAGATTGAGTGGAGCAGGAGACTTGCAATCAAATGACCATTGATGCAGAATAATCGAATATTGAGAATTAAGTAGTTAATCTGTATTCCTAACTTGATCACCATGGTGTGACAGGAAGGGTATGTGAGGAAAGATCAAGATGTGTAGCTGACCAAACGAAATTTGACCACAGACAGATAGAAAATTGATTATGATAAATGGAATGAGAGGATATTTAAAAAGTGAGAGGAGTAAAGAAACTAAAGATGAGTCACTTTAGCATCACCACAAGTTGTTGCTCAAGCACACTGTGGTGAAGCTTACATTTTGAAATTTCTGATTCTTCGGAAAGTTACAGTACTTTTACAGAACATGTTGACCAATCCTGTCATACATAATATGTGCGACATCTTGTTGGTCTCCCTTTTTAAATTTTGAGAGATTCTCCTTGTTCTTTTTGTTGTGTAGTGATTTGTGCAAAGAGATGGTTTACAGCTGAATGAAGTTTCAGCCTCTTTATTAAGTGGTCAGTGTGACAAATTAAATCCAAGCAGACCAACCAATCATTAGAGGACCGCAATCAGTGAGTCCAGTCTGATGTTCGGCAGTGCCCACATGTCCAGTTCCACGAAGTAGCTCTATAGAGTGCTTGAAAGTTATGGAAAATCTACTTTGGGTTAATTTTCTGCAGCTGTATGAGGAATCTGGGAAATTGAGTTGGAAAGATTCAAAGACTCAGTTCCTGTCATCAAAGAGTAATTTCTGATTGTTGAATCATATCCTGTCTCTCTGCCTCTCTTTCTGAAGCTGGTGCCTAATCAAGAATTCAAATAAGTCATTTCAACAACTTGGCTTTCAATTGAGAATTACTTGATATATCTGTACCTGACGGTTATCGTAATTTAGCAAAGAAAAAAATTGCCATCTTACTGACCTGTATTGAGACTTACAATGAATGTTAGCCTCTTTTGCCTAAAATGGTCATCTTGCTTGCATCATACATCGGGGTGCTCTCTACAGAGAGGTAACCGTAGCCTTTGGGCAGGAGCAAATGTCATCAGATGATGCCCAACCTTCATAGTGTTTCGAATCTTAACCACTACACGCTTCAGTTGGTGGGTCAGCAGTGGTGGTGACCGAGTCACTGCCCATCTGCTCCTGACCTCCAGCTCTACTCCTCTCACCTGCTCCATTTCCAGCAAGAGGCTCTTTCTGCTCCCTCCCCATCCTGCGAACTGCTTGGTTCTTGCTCTTTTCATCAAGGCCCAGTGCAGATAGCAACCTCCATGCCGTCCTTACTGGGAACCCTCTACAGCCGATCTCCATGGGGAATAGCCACATCTGCCATCCTTTGTCCCTGCACTCCTGGACTAAGGACTCGTACTTTAGGGCCTTCCTCTCATGAGCCTCCTCACATCCCATATCCTTCCTTCCACAGTACTGTCTTCTCTCAGCCCCCCTGTGTGCAGCTGTGTTGGTGTGGGGAGAGTGTCATACACGTACTGCAGGAGGAAAGAAATGCGGAAGGGCTCCAGTCTCCAAAGCTCTGTCCAAGTGACCTTGTGCTTGGGAAGATTCCATTTCATCCAGGCGCCCTGTGACCACTGCCTTCGATAACCTCCTTTCATCCTCGCAGTTCCACTCCTTTGCCTGGGCCATGTCACATCTGTCTCTTGCACTTGCATAAGCAATGGAGCAGCTTCATGAGTTTATGCATTGCAGGCTAGAACTGGGACAATACAGAACAAGAACAGGCCCTTCAGCCCTAAGTGTCTGCACCAAACACAATGCCCAATGAAACAAAACCTCTTCAGCTTGTACATGATCCATATCACTACATTCCCTGCACTGTCATGTGTCTAACAGTCCCTTAAACATCACTGTTTCCACCATTACCACTGGCACCCACCACTCTGTTTAAGAAAAAGTGTTTAAAAAGTGATTGTCTTTTGTGCAAACATTTTAAAATTTAGCTGAAGTTATTCATGTTCCAAACATGAATGCAATGGCCCTTTCCTTATATTTAGGCTAATGGCTGCACAATATGATGTTGCCGCCTTCATTTTAAGACCCACCCAAGTCTTTTACCAGATTGTGACTACTGTCAAATTCAGAAGATGAGCAGAGGGTCGCTACAGCAAGTTTTGCACTCCTCTTCAGTCCCAAGGATAGAGAGCGTCGAGTTAAAGCTGCCTAGCCCAGACCGAACAGTTAATTGTTTTTCATGTTGTTTAGGTTTGAGATTTGTTGATAGTGATAACTTGAATTCTGCATTCTAAAGAACAGTCACATTGACATTTGTTTGAACTGCAGTCAAATTGGCACTTGATGCATTTAGATAGATCAGATTATAACAACCTCAAATGTAACATATAGTACACTAAGCACAGGCTGTTCATTTGTCAGCAAATTTTTTAAAAAACAGATTATGTTTTTGTCAATTGTTTAGTGATTTTTGACCCTCAGAAGTCTCCAGAGCTTTGCGTCTGTGGTCTCCCCTTTCAGTGACCAGCACCTTACAATATTTGGGCATGTTGCTTCCTTCCTTTCTATTTTCTTCCTTCCGCCCATGGGAGTGTCAATTACATGGGTCAGTATTGCACAAATATTGGAAGTCACAATAGTTAAAAATAAATTGAAAACCATGACCCTGAATTGAAGAACACTCAGTACTTTAACAGTCCACTGGAAGGAACTGTGAAATTCCTCCTGGAGTTACTTTATTTTGTCTCTGAGCTTGCTGTTTACTGTAATCCTGGAATTTGCCTTGAAGCTTGTCGTTACAATGAGTACTCTCCTACATTGGCTACTCTCCTAGTTTCCACCAACAATAAACCCAAAATCATCTGAAATTCTGCTGCATGTATTCTAAGTCTTAACAAGAACCCTTCACTGTTTACCCTTTGTTCATTGTTGTATATTGGCTTCTGATTCAGAAAATCTTTATTCTAAAAATATCTTTGGTTTTTAAAACTTCCATGACTTTGTCCCTCCATTCAATAACTTCCTCTGTCACTCACTCCTCCAGTGTTTCTTTTGCTACATCACCTGCGTCCACACCATTAATTGCCAAGTCCTGTGATCAAGAATTAGTTCATTAAATCTCGTTATTTTAACCTCTTTCTTTCTTTAAGCGTCTTCTTCAAACCTGCCTTTCTGAGTACGCTTTGCCATGGTACTTTCCTGCATGTTTCATATTAAACAGTGTTTGTTAAACCTCCTATGAGGCACCTTGTGATAAGGTTCTGCACCTAGTTTGCATTTATTGGATGTTAAATGAGCCCAGAAGATTGACTGAACTACAAAAGACTTCTTTTCTTTGGCATCTGCTAAAGAACGTAGAGTTGGACCCTTATGGCGGAGAGAGCTAAATAATAAACAGGTAGCCATTTTTACAGTCAGTGTAGAGGCTGGTGTTGAGCACAGGAAGTTTGTTTACATAACTTTCCCCACAGGTCGCACATTCTCCTGTTGCTGTGAGTGTTCCCAGCAGCAGCCAGGAAATCTGCCCTCAGTTTGTAGATGCTGCTGGTCTGCATTCCCACAGTGGGTGAAGGAGCTGCCCCGTATCCTATAGAGTGTCAGAACGTTCAATCCAGGTAGATTATTCGACAGTAAATGGCATCATTGGTATCCTCAATCTATCCTGGGCAGATGTGTTGAGTATATTCGTACAGGTAAATATGAAGTGTGTTGATATCCTTTGACACTTCACATTACACTGAAGAATATGTAAGAAATGGGAACAGGAGTAGGCCCATCACACCAGTCAGTCAGTAAGGTTAGATAGATAGATACCTTATTGATCCCAAAGGAAATTACAGTGTTAGATTATGAGGACACTCAGTCCTCGTTTATTGTCATTTAATAATACATGCATTAAGAAATGATACAATGTTCCTCCAGTATGATATCACAGAAACACAAGACAGACCAAGACTAAAACTGACAAAAACCACATAATTATAACATATTGTTACAACGGTGCAAAGCAATACCATAATTTGATGAAGAGCAGACCATGGGCATGGTGAAAAAAAGAAGTCTCAAAGTCCCGATAGCCCCATCATCTCACGCAGACGGTAGAAGGAAGAAAAACTCTCCCTGCCATGAACCTCCAGCGCCGCAAACTTGCCGATGCAGTACCCTGGAAGCACCCGACCGCAGCGGACTCTGAGTCCGTCCGAAAACTTCGAGCCTCCGACACTGAGCTCCGAGCACTATCTCTGCCGAGTGCTTCGACTCTGGCCCCGGCCGCCAAGCAACAGGCAAAGCCGAGGATTTGGGGCCTTCCCCTCCGGAGATTCTCAATCGCACAGTAGCAGCAGCAGTGAAACAGGCATTTCAGAAGTTTCACCAGATGTTCCTTTGTGCTTCTCACGTCCGTCTCCATCAAATCAGGATTATGCACGGCATCCTACTTGACAAATAACAGATACCATTCACCGGAGAGGCCGCTGCACATTGCGTCGCGCCGCCATCTTCTCTCTCTTCTCGTAGTAGTATTACAAGTTCACAGATATAAATATTAGAAGAGAAGTAAGAAGAATAAATAAAAAATAAGTTACCACAAACAGTCTAACAGGAGGGGGTCATTACTTCCCCGGCTATAGGTTGACTCATTATTGAGCCTAATGGCGGAGAATAAGAATGACCTCATATAGCGCTCTTTGGAGCAGCACAGTTGTCTTAGTCTATTACTAAAAGTACTCCTCTGTTCCACCAAGGCGGCATGCAGAAGGTGAGAAACGTTGTTGAGAATTGCCAGGATTTTCCGTAGGGTCCTTTGTTCTACCACAGCCTCCAGTGTGTCCAGTTTGACTGTAATAACGGAGCCAGCCTTTCTAATCAGTTTATTAACCCTGTTGGCATTACTCGTGTTGATGCCATTGCCCCAGTACATGACTGTATTGAAGATTGTACTGACGACAACATACTGGTAGAACATGTGAAGGAGAGGCCTGCATTCTCCAAAGGATCTCAGTCTCCTCAGGAAGTAGAGGCGACTCTGGCCTTTCTTGTACACAGCCTCCGTGTTGGCGCTCCACTCAAGTCTGTCATCCAGGTGCATCCCCAGGTACTTGTAGGTCCTCACCACATCCGCATCCTCACCATCAATAGTAACAGGGAGCAGTGCAGGCTTACTCCTCCTAAAGTCCATCACCATCTCCTGTGTCTGACTGATGTTGAGCTGCAGATGATTCAGCTTGCATCATTCGACAAAGTCCTCCACCAGGGCCCTGTATTCATCCTTCTGTCCTCCCTTTATACAGCTATCTACTGCTGAGTCATCAGAGAATTTCTGCAGATGGTATGACTCAGAGTTGTATCTAAAGTCCAAGGTATACAAGGTAAACAGGAAGGGAGCCAATACAGTCTGCTGTGGGGCTCCAGTGCTGCTTATAGCCATGTCTGACACACAGCTCTAAAGCTGCACAAACTGTGGTCTGCCAGTCAGGTAGTCCATTATCCAGGATACAATGGAGATCCAACCTGTATTGAATGGAGCTTTTCCCCCAGCAATGAGCTTACAGCTAATCCTGTCTTCAACCACAACTTTGCTGTCTAATGTCTGTTGCACCCCCATGGTCCGAATGTGTATCCCTGTATCATAGCAGTTCAGGCGGGCATCACTGAATCATGGTTGAAAGAAGGTCATAGTTGGGAGCTTTACATCCAAGGATACACCTTGTATCGAAAGGACAGGCTGGTAGGCAGAGAGGGTGGGGTGGATCTGTCGGTAAAGTGAAATCAAATCCTTAGAAGGAGATGACATAGTATCAGAAGATATAGAATCCTGGTGTGTAGAGTTAAGAAACTGCAAGGGTAAAAAGACCCTGATGGGAGTTGTACTGTATGCAGGTCTCCAAACAATAGCCCGAATATGGGATATAAATTTCAATGGGAAGTAAAAAAGGTATGTAATAAGGGCAATGCTACATTAGTTATGAGGGATTTCAATATGCAGGCAGATTGGGAAAATCAGATTAGTGCGAGAACTGAAGAGAGGGAATTTGTCAAATGCCTACAAAATGGCTTTTTAGAGCAGCTTGTGGTTGACTCCTCTAGGGGAAAGGCAGTTCTGAGTTGAAATCTATAGAATTGCAACCCTGCCGTTGTAAATAGGGCATTGAAACTGTAAGTGAGAAGGTTATATTGAAGTATAATGAAAAACACTTCAAACTCTCAACTGAAGCACTGGAGCTAATTTTGGGTACTGCACTACAGGAATACATGCCAAGAGACTGGAGAAGGTGCAGAGTGGGTTTGTATACATGTCAATGACGTTGTGGGGGTTGAGAATCTGGGATGGTGATTCTTTGAGTTTAATGGTATATTTAATAAGAGTTTCAAATCACAGAATAAAATAAGGAAGCACTTCCTCCATTGGTAGGGCAATAATATTGGTAAAGAAACCATAAAAAAAAATTTCCAGTGATTGGTTAGGCAGCAAATTGGTTTGATCTGGAGAACACCAAATGAGCATTTTATGGAAGCAGATTCACTGGCAAAAATTAAGAGCTTTGGATGAATTTTAGGGGAAAAAAAGTTGTGGAGCAATCAGGAATTTAAAAATAATAACTTTTGAGTTAGCTGAAGCATTTTTGCATGCTATTTTTTATTTCATATGTGGAACATTGGTCACCCATTTTCTTCCATATTCCCCTTTCATGGTGGGAGATGTTTTCTGATCAGTTATTGAGACTATCCCATCAACGTGAAAGGAAAATTAAAATTCTGTTTTTAGTTCCTTCCACAGAGCAGATTAAGTGAGGGTTGAAAGTGAATTATTGTACATTAACAGTGTTAAATAATTTGTTGTCCACTGAGGAAAGAATTAAATGAACTCCTGATATAAGCAGTAACAAATGGAGTGAACTTTAAGAGAAGAAATTTGTGGAGGAACAAGTAATTAAAAAAAAAATAACTTTTGAGTTATGCACAGTTTTTAGGGTGAACAGAGGCACTTCCTTTTATCGGAGATGCTTAACTCAATTTTTAAAATCCCTTAATGGATGAAAGACTAAGCTATTATTTCTATTCTTAAAACAGTCTCAATGAGTAAATGCCTGTCTGTTTAAGAACAAACTAAAGATTGCAAATTCAAGTCAGCGGCTACTGACCTTTTGATATAGCCTCTACGCTGCTGTCCTCGAAACAAATGCAGACCAAGAGCGTTGATAGGACCAGACATAATATACTGTGTACTCATACAGCTAAGAAGGTGAACTGGAATACTGACAATGTAGAAGCTTGTTATTTTTCATAGAAATTAAGTTGAATCAATTGAAATAACTACTAACTGCAAAACCTGTTGGGTAAGTTAGAAGTGACATCACAAGTATACGACATGCATTACAAATCAACAAGTTTAATGCCAGTACTCATTCCAGATGAAGATATAGATTACATGACTTTCTAATGCTTTTGGTTTTCACTATTTATATTTTAAATAAATGTCTGTTGTTGTTGCGATGTGACTTAGTAGTTTCCTTGTCTTCATAGCCAATAAAAATGTATTTTCTCATTTAGATTGGCCAGTCAGAAGTTTACCTCATAAGTCCTGACACAAAGAAAGTAACGATTGAGAAAAGCTTCAAGGAAATCTCTTTCTGTTCTCAGGTTGGTCTTAAACATGATTATATTTCTGTCTGTCATTTCCAGGTAACTTCTTCAGTCTTTTAAAAATTTAGAGTTAGAATTCATTGAAGATATCCTAGTCTATTGACTAAGCTGTAAATTATGATTGTGGAGGAACAGTTGGAAAACAAGTTTGTACTCTAGATTCTTGCCTTGGGGGTGGGGGTGGAGAAGAGTATTTCAAACCTGTGAAACAAATTGTTGTTGGCAGATTTACTGTTGCTGTGTTCTCCTGCAAGGCAGGCTTATCTTCTGCTAAGGAGCAGGTAGTGAGGAAGACTTCCCAATTTGGATTCTGAGGGAGCAGCTGAGTAACTTCACTCAGTTTTTCAAAGTTCAGAGTAAGCTTATTATCAAAGTGCATGCGTATATGTCACTATATAACCCTGAGATCTGATTTCTTTTGGAGGTACTCAGTAAATCCAAGAACCATAAAAGAATCGATGAACCGCATTCAACAGGGCAGACAAATAACCAAAGTACAAAAGGCAACAAGCTCTGCAAACACAAAAATAAATTATAATAATAAAGTAAATAAGCAATAAATATTGAGAACATGAGATAGTGAGTCATTAGGTTGTGGGAACATTTCAGTGATGGCGCAAGTGAAGTTCAGTGAACAATCTTCCTGATGGCAGCAGGAAGATTGTACAGGAACCTCAGGATTCACACCACCAGGTTCAGGAACAGTTACTACCTATCAACCATCAAGCTCTTGAAACAAAGGGGATAACTTCACTCAATTTCACTTGCGCCATCATTGAAAAGACAATTGAATCTTCCATTCTCATCTCTGCCACTTCCTGATTGATGTCCAGAATGGCTGGACCTGTACCTCTTGTATTGGGATATTCCCTTATGAACAACTATTGGTATGGAGCCAAGGCTTTCGCAGGACCATCCAGGGTGCTGTGTGTTCTGTACAGACCTTGACAAAATGTTCAGTGGTGCCATCTAGCAAAGATGGATCTTGTGCCATGTAGGTTGCTAGCAATATTATTAGTAGTCCTTGCCATTTTTTATTTGAAATGATCAATAGAACTAGGTGTGACTTGCATCATCTTACAGTAATAACTATGTAAGTGTTTTATTTTGCCATAAATTCAGAAACAGACTTGTACAAATGCTTGCATGAAAATATAGTTGTGGTACTCTGTTCCAAGCCCATCAAAGATTAATGCACTTCAGAAATAGGCCATATAGATATTTGTACTGGAACTTTATTTTTCCACATGAGCATCCCAATTCAACAACATACTCTGTTCACCATGTTCCCAGTACCCTTACTTGTTCTATAGTGAGTAAAACTTCAGTTGTTTTGTACACTTTATTAAAACTTATGCAAAATATATGCTATGCACTGAATAAGTCATTCTTGTATTATGCATTTCAAAATAATTTTATAAACTATGAAATGATTTTTCCTCCTCATTCTATAAATAGGGAATTAGGTATGTGGATCACTTTGGATTCATCTGCAGGGAGAACTCAGACAGTGGAGGCTGCCATTTTGTCTGCTACGTGTTTCAGTGTACTAATGAGGCCTTGGTGAGTAGATGCCCATATTCTAGTGCAAATGCAGGATTTAATGGCAGGGTGAAATCAATAAATAAATTTCATTAGTGAGTTGCATTGCACCTTTTTGGGTTTTGTGTATTTCTAATTTTATTCTGGAATAAAAGATCCTACTGGGAAAGATGTGTTCATTGAAGTTTGCTTGAGCTACTGGGTTAGCTTTGCTCTACAAATGACCAGAGAGATGATTGGAGCTGGAAAGAGAACCTTCCTTCAGTATCCAACAAATCCTTTGCCATTCTTTGTTTTTATTTATATGCAGAATTTAACGATAGTTTTAGAATTAAGATATCAATATAATGTGGGAAACCTCTTTAAACTATCATTAAATTAAGTTATACTGGAAAGCCTTAAAATAACATTTCATTTGTATTTTTCTCATGCTAGCCTTCATTAATGTCAAGGGGGGGCCAAAGCAGTTTTTGATATTTAAAATTCTACCACACAAGATGAAAAGAAACAGAATACCAAGTAAATGCATAGTTAGACATCTGAAGGCATCATTACTAAAGTACCACGACAACGTATTCTCTGAGGACTGTTACTTTGGGTGCAGAAAAGTCTAAGAGAAAGTCGGAGCTTGCAGATCAAAATGCAAATACTGTGAATGCAGAGGCAGCCAAGGACATGATAATGATAACTTGTTATTGTACACCTTCCACACAATAATCAGTGACATATGCGACTCCCAAGAGTGATTTTAAAGGTTTATGATTCACTTATTTTATGGCATGAGACATTGGTACTGGAACCTCTGAGAAATGAGGTAATGTTTTTTATTGTTGAATCAGCTGTCATCAGAAGGTGGAACTTGCTTGACAGAAATGCCAAAGTCTAATTGGTAGTTGCCTAACTCAATGATATTGAAGTTGCAGATGATTCATAACAAATTAGTCCCTTATCTATTTTGTGAAGCAAGAAACCCTTGTATTGTGAATGCTTTGAGAGCCAGAGGTACAAAGTCACTTGTTCTTCCCAGCTAAACTGGATTAAACTAAATCACTCAGTCCATATCTCAAACTGCATCTTTTTTCCCTGATGGTAATCTCTCTAATTGAATTAAATGAATCATTTTGGCAGCACCCATTATACGCTGGAGCTTCCTGTTATGTGCTCTGTGTCTGAGATCCAAGCCCAATTTACAGTGAACTAATAATGAAGCTTTCAGAGCTTTCTGTTATATTGGCGGGCGGGGTGGAATTTAAGGAGTAACTGCTTGTACCCATGGCCACTTATCTGGATTCTTTGGATTGCAGCAGGACATGCAAAATAAAACCTGTTGCCTGTGGTGTTGGCATTTCCATAATATGTACCTGGATGCCTCTGCATTCAAGTGTTTTGACCTGCTTGCTCTGACTTACTCTTGCTCTTTTCTGCACCTAAACTATCAGTCCTCAGTGTATTGGCTGTCATGATACCCTGTCTTCAGATATTTATATATGTATTTTCTTGATAGTCCATTTCTTTTCATCTTGTGGCAGAATTTACAATATCTTCTCCAGATTGTGGAGGAAATCTACTCTGAACTATTTTCTGCATTCAGCATTCCTTCCCTCTCCTCCTCTGGTCTTCCTGTGCGTGAAACAATAGACAGGAATCACACCACCAGAGACGCTGAATGGATGGTAAATTGTTGACTTTGGATCAAGCTCAAGAAAGGTGAAGGCAGAGCTTTACTTTAGTTTGATTGAAATACTGCCCTCTCCAAGCACTCTGCATACCTAACCTCTGGGTGGCATTTTATACTATTGGTGATCAAGAATCTGCATACCCTGGTGCAGAGAGGAGATTTCCAAAGACTTATGAGCTACTAAGAAAAAAATGCCTCATCTCTGTCTTAAATGAGACAATTCTTTATAAAACTGACCATCGCCCTCCCTCTATTTCAATTCTAAATTATCTCAAAAGCGATATTGTTTTTTCTGCATCCACTTTGCCAAGAACCTTTAGCTATTGACTCTTGCAAGATCATAAATGTTTGGAGGAAAATTGCACGGGGCAAGGGTGAACTAGTTGGTATAACCAATTAGGGCAAGGGTGAACTAGTTGATATAGCTAGTTCGGGCAAGAGTGAACTAATTGGTATAACTATTTGAGACAGGCACAGGCAAAATATCTGAAAAATTGGTGCTATTGCCCATTTTTGTGCCTTGAGTTATTGGAGGGCTTTGTGCGCTGGGTCATGAAATTTTCTCAAAGCTGGGTGATGTTTCTCAAAATGCAGGGTAAATTAAGGGTTATGTGGATTGGGTGATGGCACTGAGCTTAAAAGATGACCAAGACTTGCAGAAATAGCAGAGCAGGTTTGAATGGTCTGTTTGACCAACTGCAACTCTTGCCTCTTATTATCATTTTAAGACATGTATTTTGAATTACTTGTGATAATTTGGCTTTAGGTGGAATACCAAGAAGGGGCACTACATTACAAAGGGAAAAAATGCTTGCATTAATATTGTGTCTTCTTTAGTGTTTCTAAGTGTTTTGAGGAATTGCAAACTTATGAAATACAGTGATGAGTAAATAAACCTTAAAAATGTGGCTTGAATTTGGAGTTTGACACAGGAACGCCTTTGTGGTTGGCTGGGGGAGGGAGGGATGGTTCTATCTGCAGTTCAGATTTTATGAACTTGGAATTCTGAGTATGCAGGTCAAGACCCTGGTTCCCAATGTGTGGCGCCGACACTATACTGAGGAAGTGGGAAAAGCTGGGAAGTTTCCCACTTTCTCGGGATGATGTCCACCTTCTCCACATTTTAACTGGTTGCGGACCTTTCCATCTTGCATCTCTTTTCACATCTTTCCACAGTCTTGGGACCTGATTGTGGAGGACAAATCATGCCTGTGTTTATATATCTTTGTGGCTTATGTGTTTTTGAAATTTTGTGGCATGTAATGACAGAGTGAGGCAAATGTGTTATATTCCTCAGGCTTTAAACAAGCTATACATTGAGCTCTGATGTGAATCCACATCCCTATTCAAACACTATTCAAAAGAAATAGTGTGTGCTGAAGAGGTTCCAGAGCTCTCTGTAATATGTAAACAGCATCTCCTTATCCCACATCCAGATGAGTGGGGATACTCTCGAGCATATACACTTATGATTTTTTTTTCCCTTTCCAAACAGGTCGATGAAATTATGTTGACGTTGAAGCAAGCATTCACTGCAGCTGCTGTGCATCAGAACATGAAGATCCAAACTCAGTTGTGTGAAGGATGCCCATTGAACTCTCTCCACAAATTATGTGAAACGATAGAAGGTAGAGTCCTTTTTGTATACATTTCTTAAAAGCGAGACACCTAATTTTCTGATTTCCAATTTTTCCACTCTGCTGAGGCCAGTGGCTCCCTCTGTCGTATGCTTGGGTGTTCATACATAGTCCGATATATAGCATTATGTTTAAGATGGTAGTACCAAGAGATATACACTGTTGAAGAATTTCACAGATTTATTGTATTTTACTGTAAGAGAATTTTATCGCCAGTTTACTATGAGAGATGTTGCTCTGTTGGGGAACAGAAATACAGACAGAGACTCTGGTGTAAGGTTACCCTTTAACACGTGACCATGGGGAGCCTTTACCTTCCGACTCCGCTAATGCAGGTTACATCTTAAACTTCTACAGTAAACTTTAGGCAATAACCAACAGCTAAACATACTTGGTCAGCACTTTCAAGAAGCATTTGTTAGTTATCACAAGACTACCAATGTTCCTGCGCAATACATAAAATTAGAATTACACGTATACAGTCAGTTCCTCTGTTAGCCAGACAGTCTTGGACAAAGGTTAACAATACCTCATCACTGGCATGACCTATTGCTGGCTATTGTTAGCTAGCTCAAGCAAGGCAGTGTCTGCATCTTATCCTGTCACCCTCATGACACAAGTCTTGAACAATACTTCGCTATTCGAGCTTGACAACAAAATTTAATTCAAAATTGAATTTTCCTCTTAATTTTCTTCCACACGCACTGTCAATTAAGTTCCTCAGGGCAGTTTGGGAGTCTAATTTCATGTAAATTAAACAAATTTGATATTTTCTTTATCTGTTCATGATGTTCATGAAACTACAGGGTTGTTATTTAAAACAAAGTCCAGTAGAATATACCATTTGTACCTGGTCTGTAGTGTATACTGATCTACACCCATCAAAGGGTTGAGTCTTGGACTATTAGCTTGTGAAGCCATTTTAAAGGACAGTTAGGGTTGGATATTAACCCCCAGTCATGCCAACCAGGTCCACATCCTGGGAATGAATTTTAAATGGAGAAATTGGGAGCACCAGGGCAAAAAAAGTGGAGAAGTAGGAGAGGATGGACGCTTCACATTATGCAAGATAAAATTTAAATATAGACTCTTGTACATCTGGATATTCCACTCTGCACAGTAGTACTGCTGCATCAATTTTTCTGTGGATTTTTTCCCTGGAAATATTTATGAGAGTATCTTCTCATTCTATATTTGTATAGGAACAATATTTGGTATTTTTAAATTCAAGTAGGTATTTCGAAATGGTCCCCAAATTTGGAAAGGAGTATAAATGAATACCCATTCTTCAAGGTTGTTTCTCTGCTTCTGTCAGCCCTAGCGAAGAACATCTTTTCACCTGATATGTTAATGCCAACACTACACTAGAATCAAATTGGACAGTTTTCAGCCATGTTGGAACAAGTCTACACAAGTATTTCTGACAGTTCTAAATTTTGGCTGTCCTCCGAGAAGGAACAAATATTTATCGTTTTGAAGTGTGATGTAGAATGTTTCGGTGATTCTAAAAGGGAAAAGGGGAACTTCGATGGGTTTGAAGAAATTGGCATGCTCGCTTTATGCTACAACTTCATGCCGATGAATAGCTTGTTGTGCGGATCACATTGGTTAAGAAGTCTGTGGTGTAAATATGATGCTGAGAAAGTTGTGTCAGCTGTGTAAGCACACTGTCCACCTCTGTCATCTGCACAAGAGAAAAAAGATTAGGATGTGCTCGCCCTATTTCCTGGTATGGAAGCACCTGTGTCCCTGTACAGAAAAGCCTATGAAAAGTAGTGGATGCGGCCCAGTCCATCACGGGTAAAGGCCTCCCCACCACTGAGCACATCGACACGGAGTGCTGTCGCAGGAAAGCAGCATCCCTCAGCAGGGACCTCCGCCACCCAGGTCATGTTCCCTTCTCGCCACTGCCATCAAATCGAAGGTACAAGAGGCTTGGGACGTGTACCACCAGGTTCAGGGACAGTTATTACCCCTCAACCATCAGGCTATTGAACTAGAGGCCCACTCACCCCATCCCTGATCTTTTCCCACTGACCTAGTCTCACTTTCAAAGATTCTTCATCCCATTTTCTCGAAATTTATTGCTTATTTATTATTATTATTTGCATATTTTTCTTTCTTTTTGTATCACACAGTTTGATGATTTTTTTTTTGCACATTAGCTGTTGTCTGTTCTGGTCGGGTGGTCTTTCATTGATTCTATTGTGTTCCTTGTACTTACTGTGATGACCAGCAAGAAAAGGAATCTCAGGGTTGTATATGGTGAACTTTGAACTTTATGGGTTTGGGTTGTTCCAAAGTGCTTAGCAGTCAATTAGATACTTCTGATGCAATGTTATTGCTATGTTGAAGTGTGGTGGAAAGTTTGTGCAGCAGTTTTCACAAATAACAAAAATGATCAGTTATTCTGCATCAATAATTTTGAAGGAAGATTATTGGCTGAAGCTCCTACTTTGCTCTTTACAATGCTCTCATGCAGTGTATTGATTTGCTCAGGATACTGGTGTGTCTCTCCCTCTTGTTCACACTTTCACACAGTACTGTTCTGTCCTGTAGATGCAGTATCTTCGTTAGAGTCTGATAATGTAGTTCCGTTGCTAGCATGTAACCATTAACTTCTAAATAACATTTTAACATAGAAAACATAGAAAATAGGTGCAGGAGTAGGCCATTCGGCCCTTCGAGCCTGCACCGCCATTTATTATGATCATGGCTGATCATCCAACTCAGAACCCCGCCCCAGCCTTCCCTCCATACCCCCTGACCCCCATAGCCACAAGGGCCATATCTAACTCCCTCTTAAATATAGCCAATGAACTGGCCTCAACAGTTTCCTGTGGCAGAGAATTCCACAGATTCACCACTCTCTGTGTGAAGAAGTTTTTCCTAATCTCGGTCCTAAAAGGCTTCCCCTCTATCCTCAAACTGTGACCCCTCGTTCTGGACTTCCCCAACATCGGGAACAATCTTCCTGCATCTAGCCTGTCCAATCCCTTTAGGATCTTATACGTTTCAATCAGATCCCCCCTCAATCTTCTAAATTCCAACGAGTACAAGCCCAATTCATCCAGTCTTTCTTCATATGAAAGTCCTGCCATCCCAGGAATCAATCTGGTGAACCTTCTTTGTACTCCCTCTATGGCAAAGATTTTGCTGTGAGTTATCTAGTGGGTGAGTAGCTAATGATCTGAGCTGCCTGCTCGCTGAACACCATTTACCGGGCAGTAGCTCCTCTGTCCCATTTTCACATTCTGGCATCTGTATTTTTCTGAGCACCTCCAAATCCAAATCCTCAAAAGCAAAGCCATTGTCAAATTAGCACTCTTCCCCCCCCCCAGCAACCATGTACAATCTTTATACCTTTCTCTTGAATACCCATCATTAAAAGTGGCCTACCTTCTATCGTGGACTTGTACACAGAAAGGGGCCGGAAAAAGGCTAGTCGCTTCATGAAGGATCCCACCCACTCTGTTTGTCCCATTCCCATCAGGGAGGAGGCTATGTAGCATCCACACCAGGACCATCAGACTCAAACACAGTTACTTTGCCAGCAGTAAGATTGATCAACACCTCCACCCTCTAACCTACCCCTCCACACCCCCCACCACCTCGGTTTATCATTTCCTGTCAGTTACCTTATGTACCCACACTCCTAGGTTTAGTATCTCTTTGTGGGCATGCAATAAATTTATATATACAGTGGCATGCAAAAGTTTGGGCACCCCTGGTCAAAATTTCTGTTACTGTGAATAGTTAAGTGAATAGAAGATGAACTGATGTCCAAAAGTCATAAAATTAAAGATGACACATTCTTTTCAACATTTTAAGCAAGATTAGTGTATTATTTTTGTTTTGTACAATTTTAGAGTGGAAAAAACAGGAAAGGAGCACCATGCAAAAGTTTGAGATTAGAGCTCTCAGATAACTTTTACCAATTTCTCAGACCTTAAATAGTTTGTTAGGGCTATGGCTTGTTCACAACCATTGTTAGGAAAGGCCAGGTGATGCAAATTTCAAAGTTTTATAAATACCCTGACTCCTCAAACTTTGTCCCGACAATCTGCAGCCATGGGCTCCTCTAAGCAGCTGCCTAGCACTCTGAAAATTAAAATAAATGATGCCCACAAAGCAGGAGAAGCTATAAGAAGATAGCAAAGTGTTTTCAGGTAGCCGTTTCTTCAGTTCGTAATGTAATTAAGAAATGGTAGTTAACAGCAACGGTGGAGGTCAAGTTGAGGTCTGTAAGAGCAAGAAAACTTTCCGAGAGAACTGCTCGTAGGATTGCTAGAAAGGCAAATCAAAACCCCTGTTTGACTGCAAAACAGCTTCAGGAAGATTTAGCAGACTCTGGAGTGGTGGTGCACTGTTCTACTGTGCAGTGACACCTGCACAAATATGACCTTCATGGAAGAGTCATCAGAAGAAAACCTTTCCTGCATCCACAGCACAAAATTCAGCGTCAAAAGTTTGCAAAGGAACATCTAAGCAAGCCTGATGCATTTTGGAAACAAGTCCTGTGGACTAATGAAGTTAAAATAGAACTTTTTGGTCGCAATGAGCAAAGGTATGTTTGGAGAAAAAAGGGTGCAGAATTTCATGAAAAGAACACCTCTCCAACTGTTAAGCACTGGGGTGGATCAATCATGCTTTGGGCTTCTGTTGCAGCCAGTGGTATGGGGCACATTTCACTGGTAGAGGGAAGAATGAATTCAATTAAATACCAGCAAATTCTGGAAGCAAATATCCCACCTTCTGTAAAAAAGCTGAAGGTGATGACTTCTACAACAGGATAATGATCCTAAACACACCTCAAAATCCACAATGGACTAACTCAAGAGGCACAAGCTGAAGGTTTTGCCATGGCATTCACAGTCCCCCGACCTAAACATCATCGAAAATCTGTGGATAGACCTCAAAAGAGCAGTGCATGCAAGACAGCCCAAGAATCTCACAGAACTAGAAGTCTTTTGCAAGGAAGAATGGGCGAAAATCCCCCAAACAAGAATTGAAAGAGTCTTGGCTAGCTACAGAAAGCATTTTCAAGCTGTGATACTTGCCAAAGGGGGTGTTACTAAGTACTGCCATGCAGGGTACCCAAACTTTTGCTTCGGGCCCTTTTCCTTTTATGTTATTTTGAAACTGTAAAAGATGGAAATAAAAAAAATAATCTTGGTTAAAATATTAAAGAAATGTGTCATCTTGTACTCGCTTAGCTATTCACAGTAACAGAAATTTTGATCAGGGGTGCCCAAACTTTTGCATGCCACTGTATATACATATATCTTTTGTATCTAGTATCTTGAGTAAGTTGTTGTTTTATTATGTTCTTTATGTTGTTGTATTTTTGGGCTGCATCTGATCCGGAGTAACAATTATTTCGTTCTGCTTTACACTTGTGTACTGGAAATGACACTAAATAATCTTGAATCTTGAAACATAGTGAGAACTGAAGTGTGGATATTTGTGTCTTGTGGCTGGGCTCAAACTAGATGCACCAATGCTTCCTGCTTTTTTGAGTAGAAGTTGAGTTCAAAGAATACATTTGTCCTGAAAAGAAACACTTAACACAGTCAAGAAATCCTTTCCCTGCATTGAAACAAAGAAGTTCCTAACCATGAATTAAGCTATTAGATTGCACTGCAATGGTTTTTAATCCGTTTTGCTTCTTGTCCCAGACCTACACCCTTCAAAAGCAAAAGTGGAAATTCAGAAACATTTGTCCACATTCAATAACAAAGAACAAGCTTCGATTTTTGAGGGAGTTCAGGTAATTTAAAACTCTGATTATTTTTAAAAAATGTGTAATGGAAACAAGGCATTTTTGTGTTAAATTATTTTTGTTTGTAATGGTAATATTTCTATGAGTGTAACTCCTGTTTTCCATTTTCCAGGTTAGCAATACTTCATGTGAATAATTTGTGCTTTAGATTATGATTCATAAACTGTATTATAAATATTTCAAAGTATTTTTAGATGCAATTTTAGTAACTTTGATCTCATTAGCTATTAGCACAATACTATTCTGAGTTTTTCCGGAGGATAATGGTTAAGATCCATCAGTAATACCGAGAAAATGTTGGAGGAGGAGGAATGTTCATGTCAGTGTGTGGTTTAAGTAATGCTGCCTGACCGGTTCCCAATACTGGTAATTTTAAGATTTTTTTTATTTCTATCCTAAATTTGCCAGCTTTTACCAATTGTAGGCTCTTGAAAGCAAGTTCTGCCCACTTGCTAGCTTTACATTTGCTTTTTGACACTTCTAGTTGAGGAATGGAAACTGGACTGCATAAAATTAATTTGCATCAGTCACCCAGGTAGACATTGATTCTTTGATATACTCTTCAGCAAGCCTGCAGAACTGAAAGAAACAGGCAACATTGCTGATGCAGGCATTGAGTTAACATGACAAGTACAGCAGTTTAAGAGGGATTTTTGTTATTCTCTCAGTGGTGGAGAAAGAAACACTCATTGTGTTTCAAAATTAACTGGGTGACGGTTTGAGGGGCCTTACAGAAAGAGAGTGACAAAAGATGATTAATCACACATTTTGTCCTGCTTGGACAAAGTGGGTCAAATGTCCTTTCTGTGTCCTTCAAAGTGATTGCCATCCTTTTTTTAATAAAAACTCTCAAATTGCTTTTCTAATATTCTTCAAAGGAGGTTAGCCATTATTTCAATCCATCGAAGTAGGCACTAAAGTTCAATGCAATTACAGTAAAAACTTGATCTCATTCTTTACATGAAGTTTGGTGGCAGGTTACAATAATAATTCCCTTTATTTTCTTGCTTCTTTGATTTTTTTTTAAGTTAAATTGTAGGTAAGTTCTGGGTTGCTGACCTAAGCTTGACATTTCAAATGTGTGGCTACAGTCTTTTGCTTTAATCTCACAAGTGAAGTAATTTTTCCAGGTCTGCGTTGGCCTCTGGCTTGTCGCTTGGCAATTTTCTTAGATGGTGCTTATTTGAAAGTTTCTTATTGAAAACTCTGGATCGTTTTTAGAGAATGAAACCAAGAAATGAACTGGAGGAAAACGAGCTTGTTGTTTCGATGCTGCGGCAGATCTATGAAGAGAAACAGAAACAGCACGTCCATAACGGAGATGCAAAGCAGGTTTGTGGCCCCAGTGGCCTTGAGCAGCCATGGTCTCCATGGTATTTTTCATGTGAACGTTTGCGAAGAAGAAGCATTTCAGGATGTATATTGTATACATTTCTCTCTCATTAAATTGAACCTTTGAATATGGTCTGATACAGCCAAGTTACAAGTTTATCAAAAAAAATCACATGAAGTTTAATTATCATTCAGACCATACATGGATATGGTCGGAGGAGACAGCGTTCCTCTGTGGCCCAGGTGCATAGCATAGCGAGAAGGAGGGGGGGAAACATACACACATCGTTATGTAAGAAAATACACATATAGTCCAAGTTCCTGAGCAACGCACATATTGATGGAATGAATTGCTCCTGGCAATCTAGCCTGTCCTTCCACCAGTCGAACACTGGAGGGCAGCACTGATGGGAGAGGCCAGACTCAACTGAGCACAGACTACCAACTTCAACTGCTCAACTAAGGGACTTGATCTGAGAATCATTGCTTTGGATTTTATTTTTTTGTTGTAATTTACCAAAGAAAAAGAGAACAAGCTGATTCACATTGCTTAGGGGGATGTTGCATATGGATTAAAATGTCTGGTCTTCACTATCTTGCATTTATGTTCAGATCTTGCAGAGCTGCCCTCAGCAGTCCAATGCCAGTGAGCAACAATCTCTCTCTGCCCGCTTCCGGCTGGACAACCTGAAAATCAAAGCAAAAAAGTCACTTGCGGAATCACTAGAGAACATTCTTTCCATGGTGAGCATTGTTTTAATCAATTTACTTACTACAACACAGAAGGAAATAATTTCTTCCACTGGGCCAATCTACCCCCAACAGTATCTTTACCTTTTCCTCTTATGTCTGTGAGCATGCTGTAATTTTTACTTAAAAATTACACGCCAAGTCTTGAATTTAAGTTTCGGATAACATTTATGGAAGCATTTCATTAAGGCATTTTCAAATATGGAGAAACATTTTGATTTGTCATAGTTCTAGAGTACCATTGCACAATTCATTTACTATTCGGCATCACAAGGCAGCCCCATCCATAGTCCACTTCAAGCATGAAACATTCTCAGTGGGATAAACTTGAAACTAGCCAACCTATGTAAATTCAACATTTCCTAATTGGAATATATAGCCTCTTATCCTAAACTCACAGTTGGAATCTGCCTTTTTCACAGCTTGCATCGGAGGAGATAAACTAAGAATGGCGAAGGCAGGCCAATAGATATCCTTTAGACACAGGAGCAGAATTAGGCCATTCAGCCCATCAAGTCTGCTCCGCCATTCCATCATGGTTGATTTATTATCTCTCTCAACCCCGTTCTCCAGCCTTCTCTCCATGATCATTGACATTCGTACTAATCAAAAACCTATTAATCTCTGCTTTAAACCTACACAAAGACCTTCACAGCTTTCAGTGGCAATGAATTCCACAGATTCACCACTCTCTGGCTAAAGAAATGCCTCCCCCTCTCTGCTAAAGGGACTTCCTTCTGTTCTGAGGCTGTGCCCTTTGGTCCTAGATTACCCCACACTATAGGAAACATCCTCTCTATCGAGGCCTTTCAATATTCAATAGGGTTCAGTGATATTCCACCCCGCCCTCAATCTTCTAAACTCCAGTGAATACAGGCCCAAATGCTCCTTAACCCAAACAACAGGAATTCTGCAGATGCTGGAAATTCAAGCAACATACATCAAAGTTGCTGGTGAACGCACCAGGCCAAGCAGCATCTATAGGAAGAGGCGCAGTCGACGTTTCAGGCCGAGACCCTTCGTCAGGACTCAACCCTTTACCCTTTCATTTCTGAAAATATCTTACTAACGTTCATATCAACTATATGGGCTTTAGTAAGGCATTTTACAAGATCCCACGTGGTCGTCTGGTCCAGAAAGCAGAGCATGTTTGTCTTCACTCACATGGGGTCTAAAGTGAGTTGGCTGTTTATTTTCAGAGTTGGATTGGTGTCAGGATGCAGAGGATGGTGGTAGAAGAATGCTTTTCTGATTGGAATTCTGTGACCAGTGATGTGCCACAGGAATCTGTGCTGGGATCCTGGTTTGTGATAACACCAACCTGGATTTGAATGATGTGGAGGTGACTGATGTGTTTTCAGATGACCTGGAAGTTGTTTTTGCAGGTATTAAAAGAGGCTGCCACAGGATATAGATCAGATAGAACACTGGATGGAGTGCTGACAGATCGAATTTAATCCCACAGTTGTGAGCCGATGTATTTTGGGAAGGCAAATGGGGTAGGAAGTGTATAGTAAAATGTTAATGGCCAGAAGGACCCGAGGCTGCAAGATCATAGCTTCCTGAATGTATCAACAGAAATAGACATGATCATGCCATTTTTGTTTTTGTAGTTTGAGGCATAGAATATAAAATTTGGGATGTTATACTGCAACTTTACAAAGCACTTCTTAGGTGACTTTTGAGTATCATGTACAGTTCTGGTTGCCACACTATTGGAAGAACATAGTTGTGCTATAGAATGCAGAGGCAATTCACCAGGACATTCCCCGACTGGGGCACTCTGGTCATGGAGGAGCATTGCACAGACTGTTCTTGTTCTCCTTAAAGGAGACTATGGGGTGACCTCTTTGGACTATATGAAATTATGATAGGCATAGATAGCTCAGTATTATTTTTCCTAGGTAGGGGTATCAAATACAAGAAGCATAGATTTTTTTTATCAAAGGAAACTGAATCTTGCCCATTAAATCACACAGACAAAGAAGAGATTGTGAGTCCTAATTCTTGCTACTCATCTTCCCACGGTGCTGCCACTGGCCAGATTTAAATTAACAGACCATATTTAACAACCAGTGATTCAGTTTTGTTGCACTCTGAGTCAAACAATCCCAAACAGATCTCTCCTTCGCAAAGGTTTTAGTGGTGCTTATGCCACCGAAACTGCTTTTTTGAAATACCTGGTCAATGGTGCCACCTGCAGGAATTACTGTGGAATTACTCCACAGTAGTTTTATGGAGCAGTGGGCACGTGTCGTGAAATTTATTGACCTGTAACAAAGCATAACGTATTCATGGGGAGACTCTCGCAATGATAACAATAAATTTTGTCGGGCAGTTTTTAAGAAAGAAATATTTGAGCAAAATTCAAGACTTGTTTCACTTGGATGAGAAAATATACCAAATTTCTTTAGACTTTTTAAGAGAATAACTATCCACCAATAGTCATTCACATAATCAAAAGGAAGTTTATGAGCTGTTGACATCTCTGAGGGGCTAATCAATGATGAGGAGTGGCGCTTCATGACAGGTAGCTGTATGTCAGATTCTCAAAAGATGGAAAATTTTATCCAGCGATTGATGGAAAACCAAGAACAGTACAGTGTAGCCAAGGAGCTGTTGAAAACATGAAATTATCAGAATTGGGCAGAAACAGAAATTATAAAAGATAATTGCTAGTGCTAGAAATCTGAAACAGAAACAGAAAATGCTGGGGACACGCAGCAGCTCAGGCACCATCTGAGGAAAGTGTCCCAAAGAAGGAGGACAAGAGGCTAAAACTATGGTGGAGATGCCAGCTGACGTGTCGCTAATCCTGAAGAACAAGGACGCTACAGCATTCCAGGAGGTGGCAAGATAACAGCAATCTGTTAGGACCAGCTGTGGAAGGAAGATCCATTCCCCATTTATCTAGAAGACTATAGTCTAATATACAGCTCTAGTGATGCAGCTGTTGTTTTGGATTGGTTGCTTTTTCTCAGTCATTACAGAGGAGACGCAGCCTTGGTAATATTGGTTAAAAGCATTATGAAGCATTGTAGCACTTGCTTAATATTTTGCTATGGTGCTGCAAATAAAAGTTCCCATTTCTTATGGTTTTAAGTTTCTGGCATCCATCAGTGTGAATCAGTGAAGATAGACAATTTGCTGATATTAAGTCCTGTTACGTACCCCGTAACTGGGTTGCCAAACCAGCAGAAATGGACCACTTAGTTGGAGTCTGGATTACTGGAACTAAGAAAGTTTTATTAAAGAAATAAGTAACACAGTACTCTAATCGTAAGGATATAAATGCAACAGGTTAGCAATGGTAAAACACACATGTACACAGAACTAGGATAATAGGAACCAATCAAGCTCTATCGCAGTCTAGGGGTAAAATGATCAGTCTCAAGTGATGCAGAGTTCAGTTCAGCTGAGTACAGTTCGCAGCAATCGCTGTTGTGCCGTTGGAGAGAGAGAGAGAGAGAGCGAATATGCAAATTTCTGATTCATACAGACCTTTGATGTTCCTCGCAGTTAGCTTTCGGGCGAGCCCTTTTACTGTCTTCTGAGGTCACTGACTGTGACCCCTCCATTCCGGATACGATCGTTCTTCTGCGGTGAACCTGGCACCCAGGCAAGGGTGGACACACACACCAGGTTCCCGCCGATCGTACCTTTTCACCCTGTGCGTCTATGGTCGGCCCCGCGACCAAACCTCCAAACTCCCACCAACTTGTGGGGGCACACCGCACTTCCAGGGTCTCGTTATCTCGTGATCTCGTGGTGTCTGTCTTGCCTTAGCGAACCTGTTCCTTTTATCCCCCTGCTGGGGTATCGCCTGTCCATCAAACTTCAAACAGTTCAGGTTCAAAGCAACCTGTCTGTCAATACTCGGAACTGTGTCTCTTTTCGTTAATCTCTCTGCTCTCTCATTAACATTTTGAACGTTTCTCTATTTGTCTCTCTTATCTCTCTCATCAGCATCTATCTTCTGGTAACTTGGTTTTTTTCATCACAATCCTAACAATGGTTTTTTGGATCTAGCCTGAAAGCCTTGGCCGTTTTTATGTCGGATGTGTAATAAAGGATTTCAGTGTTAACATCTACTTTGTGGCCCCTTTTCTGCTGCTGAGCAGTCTTTTGCTTCTGTTCAATGACAACTTAGATTGGATGTACAGCATTAAGTGTTTAATAAAGGATTCTTAATATATGTGCTCTCCCAAGACTGTACATGGGTCATCGGTGAGTCGCAAGTGCTAAAAGCATGATTTTCCGTGTTTTTGTAAGCTCCAAGTCTGATGCAAATTTATCTAGATTTTTGTGGTGAAGTTGAATTGATGATGTAATTGTTATTTTTTTGTGACAGGGAGGGTCTCGCCTCAAAAGCCAAGCAAATGCTGGAAGTACAGTGACAGAACAAATACCTGTATCTCTGAGTCTATCAAGCTTGTCCAAGGTGAGTTATGTGTATCGTAAGTTATTCCACAGTGAGTTCAGGGTACTTGGCTATTCACTCAGTGATAGAGGTCCGGAAGGCCTTACAGACGTCTGTTATACAGTTTATGCAGTAGCTTTCCACAGTGGGTGGACCATAGCTTTAGTTCTAAATGAAGCTTGTCACAAAACTGTTGAAGGTGCTTACAAAGCTGTACTTCCTTAAGAAAGTATGGCTCATTGTTGCCTTACTGGATGGCACTCTGCTTGCATGAATTATCCACAAAGGCTTCTTCTGCCACAGGAGTAGCTCTGTGGCCCCGTGGATTTAGCACTTACACCCTCCCTCACTCCATTTTTATTTCCGTCCGCACATTGACGGCCCATCTAAAGATATCTCTCCTTGCACCCCTCACAATCCCTACACACCCTCTGATTTGCCATAGACCTTGTCTGACATCCGATGACTCCCAGCTCTGTGCGTGTGGCCTGTCTCAGCTCACTTACTGCAGAAGCTACTTCCCCCTCTTGCCTGTCAACCATGCTGGTGACCTCAGGGCTGCCTTTCTGTTTACAGCCAGCCCTGAAACTGAACTCTCGAGCCTCTAAGTCTTCCACCCGCTTTCTGACTCACACATTCCCTCTCGTGCTGCTTTGCATTGTGTTGGCCCTGGTCTGGCAATACTTTGTTTTTGAATCCCTCCATGGCCTTGTTCTTCTCTGCAGCTCCTTTCAGCCTTGTACTCCTCCAGGATAATTGCTAATACTCCAATCTTGTGCAACCATCTCCGGTTTTAATTGGTCTGCTGCTGGTGGCAGCCTCTTTAGCTCCAGAGACTTGACTATTAGGATGCTACACTCACTCACTTTTCTGAAGTCGATTATTCAAATCTACCTCTTTATCAGCCCACCAC
Organism: Mobula hypostoma; assembly: GCF_963921235.1. Classification (NCBI taxonomy): domain Eukaryota; kingdom Metazoa; phylum Chordata; class Chondrichthyes; order Myliobatiformes; family Myliobatidae; genus Mobula; species Mobula hypostoma. The sequence continues at coordinate 71,113,247 of NC_086099.1, read as the reverse complement.
AAGACACCATTTGATGTACTTCAGTGCCTGGTATTGCTCGTTTCACATGCTTTCAACTACATTGAAGGTGCTTCGCACATGCAAGTTGTTGTAATCCGTTTTAGCAGTCAGCATTATATTTCGTAAATGAATGTGGCAACAGATCATTAAAGCAAGCCCACACGTTTTGTACCCAGAACCATAAAACATCTACAGGTGCGATGAACCATTCAGTTTGCCCGTTTGAACATTAAATCTTATTTCTCTTTCTTTTCTGCAGTAACTAGCAGCAACAATTCTGTTCCCTTTCTGATATATTGCCCTGTCTAATATTGAACCTGGAAATGTATACAATTTGAAAACATGTTCCACTCTCCCCTCCTACCCCTCCTCACAGTCCCCCACACTGCTCTCATGACTATACCCCTTCCCCACACGAAACCACCATGGTGGGCTTCACAGCTGAACAGGTGAGAAGACAGTTGAAATGTCTCAACCCAAGCAAGGCTGCAGGCCCGGATGGTGTCAGTACCAGGGTGCTCAAAGCCTGTGCCCCTCAGCTATGTGGAGTACTTCGCCATGTATTCAACCTGAGCCTGAGGCTCCGGAGGGTTCCTGTACTGTGGAAGACGTCCTAACTCGTCCCTGTGCCGAAGACGCTGCGCCCCAGCGGCCTCAATGACTACAGACCGGTGGCATTGACCTCCCACATCATGAAGACCCTGGAGAGACTTGTTCTGGAGCTGCTCCAGCCTATGGTCAGGCCACACTTAGATCCCCTCCAATTCTCCTACCAGCTCTGACTAGGAGTTGAGGATGCCATCGCCCTCCTGCTGAATCGTGTCTACGCCCACCTGGACAAGCCAGCGAGCACTGTGAGGGTCATGTTTTTTGACTTCTCCAGTGCATTCAACACCATCCGCCCTGCTCTGCTGGGGGAGAAGCTGACAGTGATGCAGGTGGATGCTTCCCTGGTGTCATGGATTCTTGATTACCTGACTGGCAGACCACAGTACGTGTGCTTGCAACACTGTGTGTCCGACAGAGTGATCAGCAGCACTGGGGCTCCACAGGGGACTGTCCTGTCTCCCTTTCTCTTCACCATTTACATCTCGGACTTCAACTACTGCACAGAATCCTGTCATCTTCGGAAGCTTTCTGATGACTCTGCCATAGTTGGATGCATCAGCAAGGGAGATGAGGCTGAGTACAGGGCTACGGTAGGAAACTTTGTCACATGGTGTGAGCAGAATTATCTGCAGCTTAATGTGAAAAAGGCTAAGGAGCTGGTGGTAGACCTGAGGAGAGCTAAGGTACCGGTGACCACTGTTTCCATCCAGGGGGTGAGTGTGGACATGGTGGAGGATTACAAATACCTGGGGATACGAATTGACAATAAACTGGACTGGTCAAAGAACACTGAGGCTGTCTACAAGAAGGGTCAGAGCCGTCTCTATTTCCTGAGGAGACTGAGGTCCTTTAACATCTGTCGGACGATGCTGAGGATGTTCTACGAGTCTGTGGTGGCCAGTGCTATCATGTTTGCTGTTGTGTGCTGGGGCAGCAGGCTGACGGTAGCAGACACCAACAGAATCAATAAACTCACTCGTAAGGCCAGTGATGTTGTGGGGATGGAACTGGACTCTCTCACGGTGGTGTCTGAAAAGAGGATGCTGTCCAAGTTGCATGCCACCTTGGACAATGTCTCCCATCCACTACATAATGTACTGGGTGGGCACAGGAGTACATTCAGCCAGAGACTCATTCCACCGAGATGCAACACTGAGCGTCATAGGAAGTCATTCCTGCCTGTGGCCATCAAACTTTACAACTCCTCCACTGGAAGGTCAGACACCCTGAGCCAATAGGCTGGTCCTGGTCTGATTTCCTGGCATAATTTACATATTACTATTGATTATTTATGGTTTTATATTGCTATATTTATACTCTATTCTTGGTTGGTGCAACTGTAACGAAAACTAATTGCCTTTGGGATCAATAAAGTATACTATGACTAACTAGAATCTCCTTCAATAGCTTTCTTCACATTGATCTAGCGCTAAACCTGTGTTGCACTGTTTCATAATGTAAAACAAAGATAAGTTTGGAGACCTCAAATCTGGTTCATAATTCATGTTCTTCACATTGGAGTTGTTGCACTGGGCTGTGAGTACTGTACACTGAGTGATTCTCTTAACAGAACGCCAGAACAAAGTGGGTTTGTTGCTTGAGAAGGATGTGCAACCTGGAGCCTTTAGAAGCTGTATTCATTGGGTATACAAGGAGGTAGTGGGAACAGTACGCTTTTAGTATTTATTCATTTATTGAGATGCAGCGCGGAATCGGCCCTTCTGGCCCTTCGAGCCGTGCTATCCTGCAACCCCCAATGTAACCCTAACTCAATCACAGGACTATTTGCATGGCCAATTAACCCATGTCTTTGGACTGTGGGAGGGGACACACATACACACACACACAAACTCCTTACAGACAGCACGGGAACATCATCTCATTTAAATGACCACGGTGAGGGGGAAAGAAGGAATGTTAGAAGAAGAAACAGGCATGATTCCTTTTTTTAAAAATTGGTATCATTCTGGGGAAAATTTGGATTGATGGGTGCAGAGAAGTTTGTAAAATACTGCCCCCCATTAATGAGCTGGTGCTGGTTGCCCGCCATCTTGTGGTAGCAATGTGTAATTGCAGAAGTGACTGTGTTACCGCTCATGAGGACAGCAACGAGGGGCCTCCATTTCTGGCAATGTTCAGGGCTTCCTTCATCCTGTCAGTAGCTCAGTTTTCACTACTGTCAGTCGTGCCAGTCCTGGGTGGAGACTCAGGAACACTGTCGCACTCAGATGTAGAAGGATTTTTCATTGCTGTTTCCATCACAATTTTGTTTTGCCAGTTAGGGTCATTAACCCTGATAATGAACTCCCAAACCTGGAGGATTTAGTGTTAAACTGATGTCTAAATAAAGCAAAGGCATGCCTTTCAATAGCAGCTCTAATACATTGCAATATAGATCTGTTCTTGGATACTTACTACTATAAACACCCATTCTGTCCTAAAGGCAAGACCTTCTGTCACAGTGGTGCTGGTAATTTTAAGTGATGAAAGTAAGGGAGTGGGAATGCCCAGGAAATCTGGCAAGTCAGTATGTTTGGATTAGGTTATAATATTGAGCTGTCAGTCTCACGCCTGTGAATCTGTGTATGTGTGTGAGGGAATCTTTAGCTTGCCTTTATTTGGAAGAATCCTGCTTATTATTGTCAGCCACTATATGGAGCATCAAAGTAAAACCTACTATCAAAATATATATGTGTTACCATATACTGCCTTGAGATTCATTTTCTTGCAGACATTACAGGAAAATAAAGAAATGCAATTGAATTTATGAAAAACTATACATGAACAATGTGCTAAAGAAGACAAATTATGCAAATAAACAAAAAAAAAATTAAGAATGTAATTTGTGAAGAGTTCCTTGAATGTGAGCCTGTAGTTTGTAGAATCAATTCAGAGTTGTGAGTGTAGTTATGCATGCTGGATCAGGAGCCTGATAGTAACGGAGTTGTAACTATTCCTGAACCTGCTGGGGTGAGACCCAAGACCTCTCCACCTCCTGCCCAATGGAAGTAGTGAGAAGAGAAACTGACCAGGTGATGGGTGTCCTTGATGATGCATATTGCTTTCTTGTGGTAGCGCTCTATGTAACTATGCTCAATGGTGAGAAGGGCATTGATGAATTAGGTTCTACCACCAATTTCGGTAGACTTTTCCAATGCTGGACATTGGTGCTTCCAGACTTGGCTGTGATCCAACTGGTTAGGATACTCTCCACTGTACATCTACCAATTTTCTTAATTAATTTAATTTCACTCTGCCTGACCCCAAAAATGCAAGGTTATTTTTAACTTAAAAAAGACCTTTTTAATCTTTAAAATGTGTGAATCAAGAGGGTATTTTATTAGGTATTCACCAGTTATAGGAACTTACCCATTTTCAGCTGGAGTTGCAGCTGCATTTGGTACAGAAGGGTTGTAGAGAAGGGAAGAGAAAAATCATGAAAATCACCAAGAAAAGAAAAATGCACAAATGCAGGTTTTACAGTTAAAGACGAATAAGACACAGAGAGCTGTCTGATTAATTGCATGTATTTGCTGTTGTTTCCTGACAGGATGACTCTTTGGATGAAAGTGAGGACCAGGAGATGCCTACTAGTCCTATAAAGTCTCATGGTTCCACAGGGGATCTGCTGCAAGACTCGGAAAACGACACTGAAGAAAGTCAACCAGCATTTCGAAGACGAGCCAATACCTTTAGTTACATGCCCTCCAGCGCTGAGCAGCCACAAGAGATCATCGCCGAGACTCCATCCTTTCCCAAACCAAAGCTGATGAGGTATCACTCAGTGAGCACAGACACGCCACACAAACAAAAGTAAGATATTTGATACTTTACAGACTACACCCCATTAGAGTTATTCAAATCTTGCCTGGAACAAATACTTTCTTATAGAAGTCTCTTAGTTCTCCTCTTTTACTTAAAGTGTGTGTTGAATGATATACTGGCCTTACTATAAAACTGATCAATCAGAATTATGGAGTCTTTTTGACAGTGTTTCTGTTTCCACTTGTAAAGCTCCGTGCTTCTACTTGGAGCCTCTCCCTTGGAGCTGGAGATTAGTTGTTCAGTCCCTGGTCTCTGAAGGACTGGCCCACTCACTCTGTGATAGTCGTGCCTCCCCATTCTCTGACGTCTCATTCACTTCAAGACAGCGTACATGCTCCTCAACCCTCAAGCCCTTTGTCGTCTCCGTCAGCAAGCTTCCTGTCGCTATGGCTGAACACCAAGCCTCTGCTCTTGTCTCATCCAAATAGGGTAAATGTAAGGCAGTTTGTTTTGTTCTTCCTGAGTGCACCCTTTGTTATCTCCATTGTCTAAAACACCGAGTCCATATCTTGTATTTGATCATCCTCACCTCCATCCTCCAGAATTATCCCCGTGTGTCTCATCCACCAAAAACCTGCATACACCTCCATGTCACTGTTGTGTGCAGAGCTTCAGCTGCCTGGCTGCACGTTTTAGTCCTCCTGTGCAAAATCACTCCAGGTTTCTTGCTTTTCTCTTGTTTACGCTTTCAAAAATCTACCTTTTAGCCAAATGCTCCTCTCTCAGTTTATTGCATCATTTGCTGCATGGATTTTTTTTTGCACTGTTGGTGAGGAAATAATGATATGGAATGAAATTTCATGTCATAGTCTTTACCGATGTATGGAACTCTTCACACATGACGTGGACGAGACTGAATATCATTATCAGGGAATAGAATACTGTTTGATGGATGTGAACGTTTCCATTCCATAAAAATAGCTTAAAGGATTCATTTTGGATGCCGAGAAGTGAAATGCTCTCCTAAGTCATTTAGAAGTGAATTGACCTTCACAGATAGTGAAATGCTCATCTGTAATGAAGCATTCTCATTGAGACAAGGGAGGAGAACTCTTCTGGCAGTGCAGTGTTGCTTCTGTCTGTAGCTGGTTGTGCAATCATCTGTGATCTAGGCTTTCTTTCCCTCTTGTTACACTGTCTCCTGTGATTGAAAATGGGTGGGTTTGGAGAGGAGTCCACTTCAAAAGGAAGTGTTTGTGGACTGATTCCAGTTTTGCCGTCATTAGTCTATTCAAAGCCAATGCAGCTCTAGTTTCCCATTCACATTGCCATAATCTTTCTGGAAGAATATTCAGGCTCTACGAAAGGGCCTGGGCTGGAGATGGCACTGTGCGTATCCTGTAACGGCTGCAGTGCATGCAAAGGATCCTGAGCCTTTCTGAGCAATAAGTGAATGTTCTGATCCCAAGGATCATCATGTCCTTTATCCTCTGAATTGTAGGCTGAGGTTTCTCCTGGGGAACTTCAACCTGCTGCAGGATGAGCATCACCAAATGCCAGTGCAGACCATTTGAACTAATGTGTCTTCTCCTTTAAGGTGGGACCTCTTGCACTTTGTAACGACCAATGTCAATCAATGCTCCTTAATTACAATCTCCTCTGATATTGGCTGCTTGTCTTTGTCTCTCCTGTTCGCTGCCTATGTAGCCTGAACCCATCAAATGGTAACACTGGCAGCAAATGGGCTCACCTCAGATTGCACAGGTCTGTAGATCCACTGTGGGCTTCAACCTCCACTCCAAACTTTTTTAAGTATTTGAAGACGAGTTCCAGTGGAAGGGATGGAGGGCTGATGTTGAAAAGAAGGTGAGATGATTTTTTTTATGGCTGTAGAGGTGTTTCTGGATGGTGTTTTGCCTGCTGGATTGTGTTTTTGGTATTGCTTATAGCATGATGGCATATGCTGGTTAATTATCACAGGAGCCAAGCAATCAGTCAAATGCTAGGCATGCTGGAGCACGCTGGGCAGTTGCACACCAAGCATTTAAAGCATTTGCTTCTCCAAAAGGTAAATGCAGCTTTTGAGGTTACTGAATATAAACAACAGGGTTATTTTACCACCTGTACATAAAACGCATAAAAACTCCTGCGGAATGTTGTTTATTTCCAAAAAGGCTGATCTTCGTTTCTTCCCCCTGGCTTTATCCCCTTTGTTGTATGTGTCGTCATTCCTGTTGCAAACCAGTTTGAGTGAAAATGGCATTTGGTATATCAGATGGTTTGAATAAAACTGCTTGGATGAGGTGTGCCACCTGCGACAATTAATAAACCAGTGATAATCTTTCCAAGTCGGAATGGGGTGTGATTTAGAGAGGTGTCTGCTGCTGTTGGTGTTCTCATGTGCCTTTTGCCCTTGTCTTCATTGGTGATTAAGGCTGTGGATTTCAGAGGATGTAAAAGAGTAGACTAGACATGCAACGGCTCTGCAGTTTTGGAATGGTACACAACTGCAGCCATTTTGTCACGATGGTGAAGAAGGGTGCTTAATGAGATGCTAAACGCACCAGATGTTTTGTTCTGGTAGTACTGAGTTTTCGGTTGGACTCTGATTTTGAAATCAGCCCGAGCTGTTGAAGATGCACTGTCTCCTGTTCTGTTTGTTGGCTCTGAACATCCTGATTCTAAGGACTTTGGGCACTCTCAGTCTGGTCTTCATGTCTAAGCAAAGGTTAATAATGGAGAAGTAGCCACAACTAGGCAGGAACTGATTGGTCTAAGTGACCAGTTCAGTCAGACCCAGTGGCTGATCGATACTGAAGGTGAAATATTTGCCATCCTTCAATAAATATAAACTTAAGGTTGAAGCAGATTTTAAATCAGAACTGTGTCTTACCTGGGATTCTTGTAGGTACAAAAGACTGCAGATGCTAAAATCAGGAGCAACGTATAATTTGCTGGAGAAACTCATAGTCCTGGTACAGAGCTTAGACTTGAACTATTCCCCCCACAACCTGCCGAGTCAGCCAGCTGATTGCTGGTTGCTGCAATTTCTTGTGCTTGATACCATCAGTGATGTAAAGTACCAGCTCTACCCTAAACAAAAAAAAAGCCTCTAAGAAATAACAAAATAAGAGATTTCTTCCCAGGTTCCTTAATTTTTTCAGTTGGTCTATGTTTCGTGGTGTCTCTTGGCAAAGTTGCTGAAATCAAGTTTACAGACTGCAGCCAAATATGGATCCCATCAGTTTTCCTTCTGCCTCTTACTGCCCCTTCAGTAGGTCAGATTCAAAATGGTGAGATTGCTTTCTTTTGAAAATGAATGTTTTCCGCAGCAAATTTGATTGAACTGTGTGCCACTTCCAGTTATCAGTGCTCTGAACCAGCATGGATGAAACCTGACTCATTTAAGAAGTAGCTCAGATCTCTAGCTGAGGAATTGGTGCAAGATGTAGAGTTTCAGAATTCTGGATCATTGGGATCTCTTTGGGGAAGGTATGACCTGTACAAAAAGGATGGGTTACACTTAAACACAAGGGGACCAATATCCTTGTGGGCAGGTTTGCTAGAGGTGTTGGGGAGGGTTTATACTTTTTGGCAGGGGAATGGGAACTGGAATGATAGGGCTCAGTACTGGGCAGATGGTAGACAAGTAGATGCAGTGTGTAGTGAGACTGAGAAAGGACAGGCAGACTCTAAGGCAAGATTGCTGTCGGTGGCATGTTTAATTGTAACATGGGAGCAAAATCAAAAAGGGTGATGAATACAGGTCTGAGGGTGTTACATTTGAATGCACACAGTATACAGAATAAGGTAGATGACCTCGTAGCACAGTTAGAAGTTGGTGGGTATGAAGTTATGGGCATCACAGAGTTGTGACTGAAAGAATATCATAGTTGAGAGTTTAAAATCCAAGGATGCACCTTGTATTGACATGATGGGCAGGTAGGTAAAAGGAGCCAGGGTGGCTCTGTTGGCAAAAAGGAAATCAAATCCTTAGAGGTGACACAGTATCAGACAATGTGGACCCTTTGTGGGTAGAGTTAAGAAATTGCAAGGGTAAAAAGACTCTGATGGGAGCTATATACAGGCTTGCAAATAGTAGCCAGGATGTGGAGTACAAATTACCACAAGAGATGGAGAAAAATGTAAAAAGGGCAATGTTAGGATAATCCGGGGGTTGGTGGGGGGGGGGAGGTTTAATATGTAGGCAGATTAGAAAAATTAGGTTGGTGCTGGATCCCAAGAGATTGAATTTGTAGAATGCCTACAAGATGGTTTTTTAGAGTTGCTTGTAGCTTGGGCCCACTAGGCAAAGGCAATCCTGGATTGGGTGTTGTGAACCAGATTAGATTAGGGAGTTTAAGGTCAAGGAACCCTTAGGAGAAAGTAATCATAATATAATAGAATTTACCCTGAAGTCTGAGTGGGAGGGGATGGTCAGATGTATCAGTATTACAGCAGAGTAAAGGGAATTACAGAGGCATGACAGAGGAGCTGGCCAAAGCTGATTGGAAGTGGGCAGTATCAGGGATGATGGCAGAGAGCAATGCCTGGAGTTTCTGGGAGAAATTTGGAAGGTGCAGAATAAGAGGGGACGAGGCAACCCATGGCTGACAAGGGAAGTCAAAGACAGAATAAAAGCAAAAGAGAGGGCATATAATATTGCAAACATTAGTGCGGAGTTTGAGGATTGGGAAGCTTTGAAAAACCAACAGAAGGCAACTAAAAAGCATTAAAGAGAGTAAAGATGAAATATCAAGGTAAGCTAGCCAATGATATAAAAGAGGATACCCAAAGTCTTTTCCAAGATGCATAAAGAGCAAAAGGGACATGAGAGTGGATATTGGACTGCTGGAAAATTATACCAGAGAGATAGTAATGAACTTAATAAATATTTTGCTTCAGTCTTCACTGTGAAAGACATCAGCAGTATGCCAGGAATTCGAGAGTGTCAAGGGGGGCGGGAGTGAGTGTAGTTGCTTTTACTAAACCAAAGGTAAATGGAAAGCTGAAATGTCTCACGGTAGATAAGTCCCCTGGACCAGATGGACTACATTTGATAATTTTGTGGCCAAGGTTGCAGATGATCCAAAGTTAGGTGGAGGGGCAGGTAGTGTTGAGGAAGCAGGGAGTCTGCAGAAGGACTTGGACACATTGGGAGGATGGACAAAGAAGTGGCAGATGGAATAGTCAATGTAGGGATGTGTTTGGCTATGCAGTTTGGTAGAAGGAATAAAGGCATAGACTATTTTCTTAAATGGGGAGAAAATTCAAAAATCAGTGGTGCATATGGACTTGTGAGGCCTCGTGCAGGTTTCCCCAAAGGTTAATTTGCAGGTTGAATCAGTAGTGAGGAAGGTAAATGCAATGTTAACATTCATTTCAACACTAGAATATAAAAGCAAGGATGTAAGGCTGAGACTTTATAAGGCAATGGTCAGACTGCACTTGGAATATTGTGAGCAGGTTTGGTGTCCTTTATCTAAGAAAAGCTGTGCTGGCATAGGAGAGGATCCAGAGGAGATTCATGGGAATGGTTCCAGGAATGAAAGGATTAATGCATCAGCATTTGATGGCTCCAGGCCTTTACCTGCTGGAGGTTAGAAGAATGGGGATGGGTGGGAGGATTTTATTGAAATCTGTTGAATATTGAAAGGCCTTGATAGAGTGGATGTTGAGAGGATGTTTCCTGTAGTGATAGAGTCTAGGACTAGAGGGCATAGCCTCAGAATAGAGAGATGTCCATTTAGAATAGAGATGAGGAATTTCTTTGCCAGAGGTTAGTGAATCTGTGGAATTCATTGCCACAGAAGGCTTTGGATGCCAAGTCCTTGGGTGTATTAAAAGAGGAGTTTAATGGGTTCTTGATTAGTCAGGGCGTCAAAGGTTATGGGCTGAAGGCAAGAGAATGGGGTTGGGAGAGATGATAAGTCAGCCATGATGGAATGGTGCAGCAGACTGGCTGGGGCAAATGGACTAAATCTGCTCCTATGTCTTATGGTTTTACGGTCCTCCCTAAAGTAGGAGCACAAACCATTTGTTGAAGGCCTTTGGAGGCATTTCTGTGGATCAAATTCGAGGTATTTCATTGGAAAAATACACCACTTTTATGTGCATTCCTTTCAAGTATAATTGAAATTTCGGAAGAATCTAATTGTAGATTTGGAAACTGTTTATTCTGTTTGAGTACCGTTTTGAGTAATTTACTGTTCCAAAAACCATTGTTCCATCTCTGTCTCTGTCTTTCATTATCTTGCATGTTCTTGACTGTCAATGACTTTTCCTTGCATAAACCTGAACTGTGTGTACTTTTTGAGCATTTCAAGAAGATACTTGCTTTTCGTTATTTTAAGCTTTAAGGAAAACTGCTCATCTCTTGAGATTATTAGGATATATGCATTTAAATTGTTTATGTTTAAGTCAGGAAAATTAACTTTCTGGAAACTTTCAAAGTGTCCTGAGCTCAGAGAAGCTGTTTATATTTAAATATTTATTTTAAAAATATGACACGGCTCAAAAATTCACAGCAGAATGCTTTGCACTATAGATAGTAAATGCATTTCTCTGAGATCTCTGCTATTGCTCCCATTTACCTTCACAAAGTAGGGAGGAACGACTAAACTGTAATGTCATTGGCAAAGAGCCACTACATAAGGGAGATATCTAGGAACCTTCAATTGATACAGGTCCAAATCTGGCAATGATAAAGAATAGACATAGGCATTTGAATCCATTACATTTTGCTTTCCCTCCTAGAAATGAGTTGAGGCTACCCTGGGGTGTTGTTTGGTTGAAAAAGCAGCTGTGAAGAAAAACAATCAGTTTTAGGCTTCAGTTGCTCATCAGACCCTATTCCAGCTGTTGACCAGAAAGGCATATTTGGGCTAACCATAGCGGGTACTTGGTACACTCGATAGAGAGCATTTATGATAGGAAGTTGATAAGGTGATGGGAAGTGAGCAGAGGCTAAACATCTATATTCAGTGGACACCAGCGTTTGACAGAACCTCTAAATGATTCCATCTGGCTGCTCCATCTAGTCTTGCACCCCTGCCACATAAATTACTTTTCCCAGAATTATTTCTGGCACTTGTTCTTACAAATATCTTCAGTGTTGTGTAATTTATTTGTTGGCTTCTGTTCAGTTAGTCCCCAATGATCCAGCTGATGTAGACAGACTGCTTTCTAAATGATGTCAATTTGTGGGCTCCTAGAACTGCAGTACATAAGGTAAGGTTAGATTGTTCGCTTTGAATATTTTGAACTCAGAGTGGGAGAGGACCCTTTGGGGAATCTGGAAGTCTAGACTTAGGGTTTCTCAGGTGGAATAGAAAAACCCAGTTCTCATTTTGAGTTGTACAGTTTCTGTAATCTGAATGCCCCATGAGATGTAAAGTCATCCTGAGAATCTCAAGAAGCTCTAACAGTAGGCTTCAATAATGCTTCTAATCCTGACTAAACTTTCTGTATGATACTTTGTTAAGGAATGTCTCTGTAAATCTAATGCTGAAGCTTTTGGAAACTTTCAAAACTGTTCTCTAGTAAATCTTATCTTGTTTTTGAAACTGCGATCAGTGCTTCTCAACTTAACTGTCTACGATCAAGGCTTCCTTCTTCAACTTCTACACCAAACTTTCTGAAATTTCTGGTTCCTGTAGCTCAAAACCACAGCAGCAAAAGGTAGGAATAAAGTGTTGATTAGTGTCTCTTGATTTTGAAGGTTAATTTATGATATTTTTAACTGTGTGTATGTGTGTGTGTGTGTGTGTATAGTTTGTACTTTGCACTTTTTTTTGGACTCTGCATTAGCACTTGAGTAATTTTCTGTTCACAATCTCCAGGGCTTTTATTCCTCATCTCTGGTTCTCTCTGTTGGCTCCTGAAGCATCTTGTTACCTGCTCTGGTTCAGTACAACTGAGAGGAGCCAACACCACAGTGAACAAAAACCGGGCTGACACGAAGCCTGCCCCTGCACATCGATGCATTCTGGGCTTCTGTACTCCATATGGAAATGCTGATTACTCTGGCATATCTGTGACTATCAATGGAATGGAGAGATGTGGAATTAGTGCTAGGAAGGTGGCGCTAGAGTAAAGGTCAGCCAACGGCTTATTGAGTGGTAGGCATGAGGGACCAAATAGCCAACTTCAGCTTTTACCTATGTGTTCATAATATGGCTTCTCAGCACTACACATGCTATAGCTAGTGTATTTTAGCATTGCCCCATTCATTAGTATAGGATTACTGATCTTAACTAAAAAAAATGTGTAGGTAATTTATTTAACTATTTTTTATGTTTGTAATTAATTAACATGTTTTTGAATTTGATTTTTATTTATTTCTTAATTTTTTATTTAAACCAGCTTAATTCAAAAGTTTCAAAGGTATATTTAATGTCAGAGAAATGTATACAATATACATCCTGAAATACTTTTCCTTAGCAACCATCCACGAAAACAGAGAAGTGTCCCAAAGAATAAATGACAGGTAAATGTTAGAACCCCAAAGCCCCTCCCACGTGTAAGCAGCAGCAAAGCAACAATCCCCTCTCCCCCACCAGCAACAAAAGCATCGGCACCCCCCACCGAGCACTCAAGCGTGCAGCAAAGCAACAGCAAAAACACTGAGTTGCAGTACCCCAAAGACTAATCATTCATCCCGTATTCGGCTTTCTCTCTCCCTAATAAGGGAAAAAGAGATGTCTCCATTTCACAGCGAGAGGGGAATCCATAACAACTCGCTAATTTACAATGTTAAAAGTCTGTTGCGTCACTTTTTCCGTGCTCAAAGAACTCTGGTCTCTGGGCACACAGCCAGCAGCCAGCTCACTGCTTTCAATCTTCCGTCTCCCAGGACACACCAGATTCCTGCAGAGACATCAACCTTCGGTCTGCCCGTCTCCAGAACCATGAGATCCCAGAACTCTAAAGGCGAGCTAATCTCTTCGGCCACATCCTTGGCATATCGAATAACGGCCAGTCATGAAACCCTGAGAGCGGGTCCCCTTCCTGCAAATAACCGAAGCCAGCGTGTAATTCCAGGTCAGGGTCTTCAAAAGAACTTCCAACACCACAACAATATCTGACAATAGATGTGTAACAGCCTAATGTAACATTGTGTGGAAATACAAAATAACACTGATATAGACATGTTTTATACATTTATCAAGGTGCTTTATTAATGTATTGCTTGTGCAAACATTCAATAGATGCAATTTTCACTTCTGCCCAGTAACTCGTTTTATTGCACATGTTAAATACAGCAAAATAATACAGAAAGACATGGCAAAAGTAAAGGCAAGCAAATGAGGTAACAGCAAATTTCACTTTTGCCCAGTAACAGGCCTTATTGTGTTTAGTTGTAGGTGTCAGCCCTTTCATCGGTGAAGAGACTATGGCTATAGGAAATGTTTCTGGACAAATGCGCACCAAGTCTTTCGTTTGGCAATTTCCTTTTTATGATTTTCTAGTCTGTAACCGGACAAACGCGCACCAAGTACATAACATTTCCTCTTTCCTTGTTTTCTGTGTGTCCTGCGCATCCCCAATAGGAGGAGATTCGCCCAAATATCTGTTTTAATGTGGACGGAGGTATTTCAAAAACGTCTGGTGTGGACACTTGTTGTTTTTACATGAAACCTGCATTTTCAAAATGATCTAGTGTGGACGTAGCCTCAGATGAGTGGTGAAACGTCTTTGAGAGAACGCAGCAAGTCCAGCGGCCTAGAACAGCATTTTCCCCTCTGCCATCAGATCTCTGAATGGACAATGAACTTCCTCAGTACTTTTTTCTTTTTTGCACTAATTTAATTTAACTTTGTGTAAACGTAAATTAATTTACAGTTTTTATTACTATGCTTTGCCATGTACTGCTGCAACAAAACAACAATTTTCATGCTGTATGTTGTGAAACTCAACCTGATTCTGATTCTTTTCTATAAACCCTTCCTTCAGGTTTGAGTGTGAAGCATTTATGATGTCTGCTGTCAAGTTTTTAAAAAAACCTGTTTCGGAGCCTCTACTTAGAAAGTGATCCTTTACACCTCATGATTTGTATCTTCCTCCATGATAGGGAAAGGAGCAATATTTGGAATTCAGAAGGGAGAAGCTGAGCAGATAGTTTACACTTGGCTTCAATATTGCCTTCGGTGCTTTATACAGTCTCCACTTTGTATTGTGACTTTAGGCTGGAAAAGTATGACTTTCAGTCCAATTAACCGATTGACAGTCACCTGGGAAGTTTGCAGCAACTGAATTTTAAAAAATATGCTGACTACTTATGGATGATATTGGTTTATTTTTGCCATGTGTACCAAGGTACAGTGAAAAGCTTGCTTGCATGCTGTTCATATAGATCAAATCATTACACAATGCATTGAGGTAGAAAAAGGTAAAACAATAGCAGTCTAGTGGAGAACTGATGGACAATGGGCACAGGTTTGGAAGTATTTAATACCTTCAGTGGTATCATTTCACCATTAGGGGGCTCCACTGTACAGCTTTGGGAGTAGCATATAGATTCAGTAGAATAAAATGTCAACAAACTGCTTGGCTGGAATAGTCAGCGGACCAACAGCAGAAGGTTAAAGTTTAATTAGGGAAGGAAGAGTTAAGCTGAAGATACGAATGTAGCTGCCAATCGAGGCAATCCTTTATTTATAAGTGTAGCAGTAGAGACAATTCCAATGACAACTAAGTAAAGCTGCTGGAGCAATGCAGAAACACAATTCACAGAGTGGTATCTGACCCCAGTACTATAATGATGAGGACAATGCACTGTATTGCCATGGGATGTTGAAAAGCCAGAAAGCCAACTATTTTAAAAAGCACTATGATATGAAAGTTGTTGAATGACCTATAAATTTGATGAAAGGGTGAAGATCTTACAAACCATCTGTATGAATGTAAATGTATACGAGGGGATCTTGAGGTCAGTGAGATATCATGAAACTCAAGCAGTCCCAGGTCAGTGATAACAGAATGGTCAAATTTAACATGATCTGGTATCTGATTGAAGTAATGACTGGGATCCAAGCTTTAAAATGTCAAGTTCAAAGGGAGGTTATTAAATAAATAGTTTGGAGGAAGATGTTTATCAACGTTACAAGAAACATTACGAAAAACAGCTTTAAAAAATGTTTCTGAGATATAATTTGGTAACGCTAATGGCCCTAAGTAAGGTAAGAAACAGCAATGGCAATGATTTTGATTATTTTAGAAACAATAATACTCTTGTGCTGCACACGTATGGGGCACTGATGAGACTGCCCACTGATTTGGTCTCCACATTTAAAGATCTACTTGTATGGGAGGTAGTGCAAAGGAGATTTGCTAGGGTTGGTTCCTGAAGCGAAGAGGCTGACATATGAAGAAGGTTTGAGCAGCTTGGGTCTATACTCAAAATGGTCTCGAAGCAGTTGATCTTATTGAAGAACTTCTCAGCATCCACACTGTCAATTCCCCGAAGGTGAGAAAGTTTTGCCCTGTTATAGAGATACCTAAATATAGGTGGCTTAGATTCAGAAAAAAGGGATCAAACATTTCAGTCAGAGATGGAGGAGTAATTTCGTCTGAGGATTATGAACCTCTGGAATCCTCTTCCCACAGATAGTATTGGATGTATTCATTGCAGAGGTTAACAGATATTTACACTACTTAGGAGTTGGGGAGCAGAAGAGTGGTTTGAGACCCGGACTGGATCAGCTATGACCTAGGGGTTAGGCGGCCTACTATCTCTGGTTACTTATGTTCCGTGTCCTTAAGGATGGGAATGGGGGTATGGCTTTTGATGTCAAGAATGTTTTGAAAGCAATGTTTGTTGATAATGAACTCTCTCTATGGCTGTTGAAGTAGCGTACAGAAGTGTCGACTGTCCATTTCCCTGCACAGATACTGGCTGGTTCGCTGGGATCCTCCAGCCTCTCGTTTGTTGCTCCAGGTTCCGGCACTTACAGTCTCTGTCAGCACTGATGCCAATTTTGCTGAGTTTGGATTCACACTATGCAGTGCAATTGATTTAGCAAGGAAAAAAAGAAAATGCTGAAAATCTGAAATAAAAACAAGAAAACTGGTGATTCCCAGCAGATCACAAGGAATCTGTGGCGATGGATACTGAGATAGTGTTTTCAGTCAAAGACATTTTCATCAGAGCAGCGTGCCTGCAGATGGTTTGACTATGAAACCATTTTAACGATCACTTTATTACCAAGGGTTTTCTGTCATCCTCTGAAATTTTATTTTAAGCTATATACTAACCAGCTTCTAATTGGAGATGCTTAAACAATACAGCCATGTTGCCAGCATTTTATAGTTAATGGTTTCATTTCTTTTGTGGGCTTTCCAATAGTCTGACATACAGAAAGTAGAATGTTCAACTTATTTTTCCCTTCATCTTTGATTTCTGGAACACAACTTTTGAAAACCCTGTAAGGCAAATACCTTCCTGAGAGAGAACCCTTCGTTGGAAATGTTCTTCTGGCTTCCTTGTTTTTATTTGGAAATGATACAATAATTACAAATTCTGTTAAAATCATGCCGTGTGCTCTTGCTTGGATTTTTATTCAAGTTTTCGCCTGTGCTGGTCCCTAACTCCAAAGTTGTATGTTGGTGGACTTTGATTTGTATGTTTCTTATTTATATATTCTACTGTAAACTGTTCCTTCCTACACTTGGGCATGATGAAGCAGTGTTTTGATAACTCTGCTGGCTCCATGGGACTGAGGATATTCTCAGTACAGAACAATACTTGAATAAAAACCCAAACAAAGGAGCCAACAATAGTTATCAGGACTCTTATTTCATCATGCCCAAGTGCAGGAAGGGATAATTTATAGCCGAATGCCCAAATAATAACATGTATAACAAAGTCCACCTCAGTACTCCTTGACCTCGCCGGTAAGGCTGACATATTTTGTGCATTCCTGTTTACCGTTGGCCTGAAGAGGCAAATTCAGCCACACTGCTAGATCCGCAGTCTCACGGAAGATTTGATCCCTGAAGGACATTGGGTATTAATGCACCAAGTTTTTTTTTTATTGGGGCAATCTAGTAGTTTGATTATCAATTCTGCAGAAACTGGCTTTTCATTCCAAGCTTACTTAATTAGTTAAGTTGCTCAGCATTTGCGGTAGGATTGAAACTCGTATACCTGGATCAATAGTCCAGGTCTCTAATTATTAATCTAGCTATTTGATTATGATTATTAATCTGCATTGATAAGGTTCAGGTGAATGAAATAAAATATGACATTTGAGAGACTATTCTTTAACCTTTTATATAGATTTATCTGAAGCAAATCGTTTCTTGGAATTCTTTAACTGATTACATCATCTGTTATTTGTTATCCGAAAGCAAGATATTGCAATGATAGAAATGTTTCAATGATGCATTTAAATTTTATGAGTTGATTCTATTCCTGAGTAGTAATTCTGGCTACCTTAACTGCTCCTGTGTTTTTTGAATTGAATCTTTTATTCCTCCTTTCTCCACGTCACTTTCCATTCTTGAGTATTGTTAATTGATTGATTTGGGATCTCCTGCTGGAGGTTAGTGAGTTAATCCATGTTGCAGATGGATTACTGAACAGAGTTGAATATTTTCCTACCACAGTGATTATGACTCCAGGCCGAGCCCATGCAGAGATTCCAACAGTAGTGGGAGCTTGGTCCGTACACGCCGACAGTCCTGGCGACAACAGATCTTTCTCCGAGTGGCCTCCCCACAAAAAGGATGTGAACCCCCATGCAGGCATGATGGCAAAATGCAAGGTTAGTATTGATGATATAGATGTTAGCAATCTTCGTAACCTGATGCTTGATGATATTCTTACACCTGTTAAGAGGTAAAATGTTACTGATGCTGGAAATCTGATAAAGAAAAAGAAGAAAACACTGGGCATATTCAGGCAGCATCTGTGGAGAGAGAAGCAGAATTAATATTTTTAGATCACGATCTTTCATTAGAATTTGAAAACAAAACTGTTTTAGGTTGCAGAAGAGGGATAGAGGTGGAAAGAGAAAGGAGATCATAGTCATAGACATAGTCATACTTTATTAATCCCGGGGGAAATTGGTTTTCGTTACAGTTGCTCCATAAATAATAAATAGTAATAGAACCATAAATAGTTAAATAGTAATATGTAAATTATGTCAGTAAATTATGAAATAAGTCCAGGACCAGCCTATTGGCTCAGGGTGTCTGACCCTCCAAGGGAGGAGTTGTAAAGTTTGATGGCCACAGGCAGGAATGACTTCCTATGATGCTCAGTGCTGCATCTCAGTGGAATGAGTCTCTGGCTGAATGTACTCCTGTGCCCACCCAGTACATTATGTAGTGGATGGGAGACATTGGCCAAGATGGCATGCAACTTAGACAGCATCCTCTTTTCAGACACCACCGTGAGAGAGTCCAGTTCCATCCCCACAACATCACTGGCCTTATGAATGAGTTTGTTGATTCTGTTGGTGCCTGCTACCCTCAGCCTGCTGCCCCAGCACACAACAGCAAACATGATAGCACTGGCCACCACAGACTCGTAGAACATCCTCAGCGTCGTCCGGCAGATGTTAAAGAACCTCAGTCTCCTCAGGAAATAGAGACGGCTCTGACCCTTCTTGTAGACAGCCTCAGTGTTCTTTGACCAGTCCAGTTTATTGTCAATTCGTATCCCCAGGTATTTGTAATCCTCCACCATGTCCACACTCACCCCCTGGATGGAAACAGGGGTCACCGGTGCCTTAGCTCTCCTCAGGTCTACCACCACCTCCTTAGTCTTTTTCACATTAAGCTGCAGATAATTCTGCTCACACCATGTGACAAAATTTCTTACTGTAGCCCTGTACTCAGCCTCATCTCCCTTGCTGATGCATCCAACTATGGCAGAGTCATCCGAAAACTTCTGAAGATAACAAGACTCTGTGCAGTAGTTGAAGTCCGGGGTGTAAATGGTGAAGAGAAAGCGAGACAAGACAGTCCCCTGTGGAGCCCCAGTGTGGCTGATCACTCTGTCGGACACACAGTGTTGCAAGCACACGTACTGTGGTCTGCCAGTCAGGTAATCAAGAATCCATGATACCAGGGAAGCATCCACCTGCATTGCT
Organism: Mobula hypostoma; assembly: GCF_963921235.1. Lineage (NCBI taxonomy): Eukaryota > Metazoa > Chordata > Chondrichthyes > Myliobatiformes > Myliobatidae > Mobula > Mobula hypostoma. The sequence continues at coordinate 71,093,775 of NC_086099.1, read as the reverse complement.
GTCAGCTTCTCCCCCAGCAGAGCAAGGCGGATGGTGTTGAACGCATTGGAGAAGTCAAAAAACATGACCCTCGCCATGCTTGCTGGCTTGTCAAGGTGGGCGTAGACACAGTTCAGCAGGTAGACGATGGCATCCTCAACTCCTAGTCGGGGCTGGTAGGCGAACTGGAGTGGGTCTAAGTGTGTCCTGACCATAGGCCGGAGCAGCTCCAGAACAAGTCTCTCCAGGGTCTTCACGATGTGGGAGGTCAATGCCACCGGTCTGTAGTCATTGAGGCCGCTGGGGCGTGGCGTCTTCGGCACAGGGACAAGGCAGGACATCTTCTACAGTACGGGAACCTTCCGGAGCCTCAGGCTCAGGTTGAATACATCGTCTCTGCCGTTGGAGATGAACTGACACAATGGTTGCTAATCAAAGGTTAATTGTTGTAATTTGCCAAGAAAGGAATAAATGATAATGATAATAAATTATAATGATAATAAATCTATCAGTCCATAAGTTACAGGAGCAAAATGAGACCATGTGACAGATCAGGTCTGCTCCATCATTCTATCATGCCTGATTTATTATTCCTCTCAACCTCATTCTCCTGCCTTTTCCCTGTAACCATTGATACCCTGACTAATGAAGAACCTATCAACCTCCACGTTAAATATACTCAATGGCATGACCCCCGCAGTCTTCTGTGGCAACTAATTCCACAGATTCACTACCTGTTAGCTTAACTTCTTCATCTATGTTCTAAATGGACACACCTCTATTCTGGGGCTGTGACCTGAGGTCCTAGTCTCAGCCACTAGAGGAAATATCCTTCCCACATCCACTCCATCTAGGCCCTTCAATATTTGATGGGCTTCAATGAGACCACCCTCCCCTCCACATTCTTCTAGAATCTAGTAAGTACAGGCCCAGAGCCATCAAACGCCCCTCATACATTTGCCTTCCTGACCACCAACTTAGCCTTCAAGTTGATCTGTGCAAGGACTCCCATATCCCTTTGCACTTTTGAATTTTCTCCCTATTTAGAAAATAATCGACACCTTTATTCCTTCTACCAGAGTGCATGGTATACAGTTCGCTACACCATATTCCATCTGCCACTTCTTTGCCCATTCTCACAATCTGTCGAAGTCTCTACTTCCTCAACACTACCTGCCCCTTCACTTATCTTTGTATTGTCTGTAAAGTTAACCACAATGCCATAAATTCCATGATCCAAATCATCGACATATAAAATGAAAAAAAGCAGTCTCGATACTGACCCCTGTAGAAAACCACTAGACACCGGCTGCCAACCAGAAAAGGCCACCTTTATTCACACTATTTGCCTTCTGTCAGTTAGTTAATCTTCTGTCCATGTAGAATATTTCCTGCAACACCACACGCTCTTAACTTGTTAAGCAGCCCCATGTGGCACCTTATCAAAGGCTTTCTGGGAATCCAAGTAAACAACATGTACTGACACAAACACGAGAAAATCTGCCGATGCTGGAAATTCCAGCAACACACACAAAATGCTGGTGGAACGCAGCAGGCCAGGCAGCATCTATAGGAAGAAGTACAGTCGACGTTTCAGGCCAAGACCCTTTGTCAGGCCTGAAACGTTGACCCTGACAAAGGGTGTCAGCCCGAAACGTTGACTGTGCTTCTTCCAATAGATGCTGCCTGGCCTGCTGCGTTCCACCAGCATTTTGTGAGTGTTGCTTCAACATATACTGACTCTCCTTTGTCTATCCTGCCTGCTTGTGATTTCCTCAAAGAATTTCAAGATTTGTCAGGCTAGATTTCCCCTTAAGGAAACCATGCTGATTTTGGCCTATTTTATTATGTGCCCCCTGGTACCCAAAACCTCATTCTTAATAATCGATTCCACATTTCCCAACCACTGAAATCAGGTGAATTGGCCTATAATGTCCTTTTTCTGCCTCTTTCCCTTAAACAGTGAAGTGACATTTACAATTTTACAGTCCTCTGGAACCATTCCAGAATCTAGTGATTCTTGAAAGATCATTACTAATGTCTCCACAATCTCCTGAGCTACCTCTTTCAGAACCCTGGGGTGTAGTTCATCTGGTCCAGCTGACTCACTTCTGCCCCCGACATACTTGAATAACCAGAATACTGCTAGTGTCTTCCACAGTGAAGACTGATGTGAAATACATATTCAGTTTGTCTGCCAATTCTTTGTCCCCCATTACTACCTCTCTAGTATCATTTTCTAGCAGTCCAATGTCCACTCTTATCCTTATTTTCGTCTTTATATATCTGAAAAATCTTTTGACATCTTCTGTTATATTATTGACAAACTTGCCTTTATATTTCATCTTTTCTCTCTTTATGGCTTTTCCAGTTGCTTGCTGTTGGTTTTTTAAAAGTTTCCCAATCCTCTGACTTCCCACTAATCTTTTGCTTTTATGCTGTCTTTGACTTACCTTGTCAGCCATAGTTGCCTCATCCTCCCACTAGAATACTACTTCATCTCTGGGATGTATCTATCCTGTGCCTTATGAAACTCCAGTCAGTGCTGTTCTGCCATCATCCCTGCTAGTGTCCCCTTTCAATCAGCTTTGGCCAGCTCTTCTCTCATGTCTCTGTAATTTCCTTTTCTCCACTGGAATACTGATACCTCTGACTTTATCTTGTGCTTCTCAAGCTGCAAGGTGAATTCTAACATATTATGATCTCTGTCTCCTCAGGATGCATTTACCTTAAGCTCCGTTATCAAATCTGATACATTATGCAGCATCCAACCCTAAATTGCCTTTCCCCAGTGGGCTCAAACACAAGCTGCTCTAAAAAGCCATCTCACTGGCATTCTACAAATTTCCTCTCTTGGAATCCAGCACTAACCTGACTTTCCGAATGTACCTGCATATTGAAATCTCCCATGACCGTCTTAAGATTGCCCTTTTTACATGCCTTTTCCATCTCCCATTGTAATTTGTATCTCACTTCCTGGCTACTATACAGAGGCTTGTATATAACTCTCATTAGGGTCTTTTTACCCTTGCATTTTATTAACTCTGTCCACTAGAATTCTACATCTTTGGATCCAATGTCACCTCTTTCTAAGGATTTCATTTCATTTTTTACCAAAAGAGTCACCTTACTCCCTCTGCCTACCTGCATGTCGTTTCAATACAATATGTGTCCTTGGATGTTAGCTCCCGTATAGTTGTGGAGGGAGTGACCCAACAGGAAAGGGTGGGGTTGTGGAAGAAAGAGAAGATGTGGTTGGCAGTGACATCACACTGAAGGTGCTGCAAACTGTGGATGATCCATTGAATGCTGCGAAGGCAGGTGGGGTCTTGGGGAACCATGTTCTTGTTTTGTTTGGGAAGAGAAGGGATGAATGTGGATGTGCAATAAATGGGGCATCTGTCGTTGAGTCCTGTCAACTATGCCTGAGAAAACCGTGGTTAACAGAAATAGAAGACACCTCAAAATACAACACGTAAAATACTAGAGGAACTCAGCGGGTTCTCCAGCACTTTGTGTGTGTGTGTGTGTGTGTGTATTGCTCTGGATTTCCAGCATCTGCAGAATCTCTTGTGTTTGAACACCTGAGGATTCCGGCTGTGGAAAATGTTGTCATTAGAACAGAATAGGCCTTGCTTGATAAACTGGGAGAATGGAAGCCGGATAGTAAGAACTGTGCTCACTTGAGGTGGAGATGTCACAAAGGGGCAGAAAAGAAAGGACTCTGAACATTTGCCAGTCACTTTAATTTTTCATCCCCACCGCTCTCAGTCCAACATCTGTCTTTTGGTCTTATAATACAAGATCAGGAAATATCACCTCTATTTCATGCCAATTATGATGAACAATTATTCACTTGTAATGTTAATTCCATTTTCCTCTCTCCATCAATGCATTATATTTTCAGCAACGTAGTCACCTTATTTCTCATACAGGCAGTATTATGTTATGTCCTCGTTTCCTTCCATTTGCACTTCTTCCCGACAGACCAGCTGCAATAATGTACCTTCACCGCCTGCTGCTGTCACCTCTCATGTTATTTGGTCTGTCTTGCCCTCCACTTTATCTTACACACCGCCCTTATTTTCTCCACCCTCCCACCTCATGTTTGAATTGTAATTTTGCCCAGTTCTAATGAAACACAATTACCTCAGTGTCAGTCAATAAGGAGAGAGAAAGTGTTCAGTCTCTGCAGTAGTTAATTACGTCAATAAAGGTGGAAAGGTGTAGGTATTATCACACTCAAAGGGGGCTCATTATCTCATCCACTTCCTTCTCAGAAACTTGAGCAAGGTGCAGCACCCTGTGGCATTGCAGCTGCTCAGTAACTTGCCCCAGAATGAACCTAAATTTCAATGTCTTTTTTTCCCTTAAACCATCCTGAGGCCAGTGCGGTTCGGGGCTCCAGACAAGGATTTATTCGGCTATGTAGCCACAGCCACTTGTCTTTCTTTGTAGACCTCTTCTGTACAGCAAGGCTTGCACCAAGCGTTCAGCAGGATATCTTGTGTCAGTGTTGCCTCTAATTGTCACATGTACAGTGAAACAGCAAGATGAACTTCTGTTTGCATCCCCTCCAGACAGATCATGGCAAACACAGCCACACTGAGACAAATGGAACACAGAATGTGGTGTTCCTGTTAGAAAAAGAGTGCAGGTAAATAAGTACAATGGCATAATCAGGTAGATTGGGAGATCAATTCTGCTTTCAGTAACTTTATCTTTTCAGTCAAGCTGCTGTTTTAGAGACAGAGTTGCCTTTATTAGCTGTACTGTGTAACTCTATATTTGTGTATTTGTACTACCAATACTGTGCACCATCTGCAGAAGCCAAGTTCAACAATAATTTAGTTCATGCATTTTGCATTGTTGGGGTAAGTATTAAAGCTGAATTGAGTTCCATCTGACAAGCTAAATTAGCAATCCTGTTAGTGATTTGTGGACCTGTGGACCATGTACACTGATTTTCTTTAATCCATTAAGAGAGAATGGGCTGCCTTCTGGTTAGAGAGGAGATCAGCACCTACTAGACCAGCTAGTCTGTAGTATACATTTAGGTTGACAAGTTGTTGTTGCTAAAAAGAGTCAGTGAAGCATTGTCTAGATTTTTATCTGCCCTCGCCATCAGCCCCCCACCCCTAGTTTACTTATTGTGCCATCCCGTCATTTGACGCTTGCTGGAGGTCGTGTGGCTTGAGGAGGGGTGTTGCTGCTGGTTTCATGATGCAGTAGCAACTGTACTAGTAGAGTTTGGGCCTGGTTATTAGTTTTGTTTTTTGAACCAAGCTGTTTTATTTGTGTTAACCAGCATGTGGAGGTAGTACCTAATTCAGAGCAGTGAGATTTATTAAATAGTGCTAATTGGAAAGAAGCCCGATTGTTGCTCAGCAAGCTAGTTCTATCTGCCTGCATTTGGCCCACAGCCTTCTCAACTCGTCATCCATGTTTTAAATATTCCCAATGTGTCTGTCTGAATCCTACACTTTTAACTAGTTTCCATTTACTTATGCATAGTATATGTCAATTTCTTTTTCTTAACCGGAGCCTCAATATCTTTTGTCAACTAGGGACCCCTAAACCTGTCGGCCTGGTTCTTCACCTTAACAGGAACACGCAGACCTTAATCTCTTGCCATAAAACTTTTAAAGGCCTCCCACTTGCAAGACACTCCTTTCCTTGCAAACAATCTTTTTGGATGATCCCGCCTAGTGGCTGCAAAATTTGCTCTGCTAGTTTAACTGTTTTAACCTGTGAGCCATTTGTATACTTCTCCATAACTATTTTAAAACTAACAGAATAATGGTCCCGGGACTCAAAGTGCTCACCAACAGACTCTTTCACCATTTGCCTGATCTCATTCCCCAGGAGAAGGTTCAGTGTTGCACCCTGTCTTGTAGATCCCTCTAGATATTGATCAAGGATGTTTTCTTGGACTTATTTCACAACTTGTACTCTGTCCAAGCCTTTCACAATATGGTTGGCCCAGTCACCTCTAGGGGAGGTTAAAATATTATACTAATACTACCCTGTTATGTTGACAACTAGCTGCAATCTCTACATGTCTTCTGTTCCTATTCCCAATGACTATTCAGCAGGGGGCTCATCAAACAATGCCATCACAATCTGGCCATTCTCTTGGAGTTCTCTCATTAACAAAACATTTTTTTCCACAGAACTGCTGCTCCCTGAATGTTTTTTGTTTATCGCACCATCTTGTCACTCTGGAGACTGTTATGTATGAAAAGCCCAGGAAATCAGTTTCTGAGATAATCAAACCACCCTTTCTCTTGCCAGCAATCATTCCACAGTCAAAGTCACCTCGTCATTTCTTCCCCATTCTGATGTTTACCCTGAGCAAGAACTGAACCTCTTAACCACGGCTGCATCTTTTTATGCATTAAGTTGCTGCCACATGATTGGCTGATTAGATATTTGCATGAATGGACAGGTATACCTAATAAAGTGGCCATTAAGTGTACATGACCTCACTGGATGATTCTCCTAAGAATATCCTTTCTAAGGAGCATTGACATGTTCTAACCTAACATGTCATTGTGATCTGGTGTGGGTTGGGCAACTTTCCTGGAACTTGGGTTTGGCTTTATGATGACAGCACAATGTTACTGCACAAGCTACTGATTGCAATATTATATGTTAAATGTGAAGATGAAAGCCAAACAAATCCTGAATCTACTGCATGTGTTGGCATTATATAATTGAGTAACTAAATAGAAACAGGATGGAGTTGTGAAGATTTTTAAATATGTCCATTGACTTGACCTTCATCGCAGTCTGTGGCAGAACATTCCACAGATTCACCACTCTTTGACTAAGAAGATTCCTCCTTGCTTCAGTTCTAAAGGGTCGCCCCTCAATTTTGAGGCTGTGCCTTCTAGTTCTGGATACCCCATCAGAGGAAATATTCTCTCCAAATCTACCTTATCTAGTCCTTTCAATACTCATTAGGTTTCAATGAGATCCCCATGCATTCTTCTAAATTCCAGTGAGTACAGGCCCAAAGCTGCCAAACGCTCCTTGTATCTTAACCCCTTTATTCCTGGAATCATCCTTATGAACGTACTCTAGACTCTCTCCAATGGCAGTACATCCTCTCTGAGATATGGGGACCAAAACTGTTGACGATACTCCAAGTGCAGCTTGATTAGTGTCTTATAAATTTTCTATATTATCTCCTTGTTTTTATATTCTATTCCCCTTGAAATAAATGCTAACATTGCATTTGCCACCTTCACCACAGTCCCAACCTATAAATTAACTTGCTTGGGAGTCTTGTATGAGGACTCCCAAGTCCCTTTGAACCTTTGATGTTTGAATTTTCTCTCCATTTAGGTAATAGTCTGCACTATTTTTTATTTTTACCAAAATGCATTATCATACATTTCTCAACACTGTATTCCATCTGCCACATCTTTGCCCATTCTTACAATTTGTTTAATTCCTGCTGTAATCGCATTGTTTCCTCAGCACTACCTACTTCTCCACCTTTCTTCCTATCATCTGCGAACTTTGCTGCAAAACCATCAACTCCACTATCTAAATCATTGACAAACAAATGTGAAAAGTTACGGTCCCAATACTGACCTGTGAGGAATAACCACTAGTCACTGGCAGCCAACTAGAAAAGGCCCCTATTACTCCCACTCGCTACCTCCTGCTGTCAGCCATTCCTCTATCCATGCCAGTGTAAGGGGGTAACACCATAGGATTTTATCTTGTTTCACATGTCACTGGAATTGTAAATTTACAATAAGAAAAAGACAATTGAAAGAAATGACAGTTTTTGTGTAGAAGTTAACATTCCTCAGAAGTCCAATTTTTAACTGAAGATTTGATGACGAACTCTGCCACCTTTGAGATTCTTATTCTCCAGTCTTATTCAATGGCCTCCTTCTCCAGGCAGTCCCAAAAGCCATTGGCCCGGCACAGCGGTCTTGTGCCGTCAAATTCAATCCTGTGGTGATTGCGAACGCAAGGTTCTGCCGCTGCTGATTTCTCCGGGTAACCTCCTACCCTCCTTGATGCGGCTTTCCACTGTGTGCCCGGAAACAACAGTTTCAACAAAGACGAAGGTCTCATTCTAAGTAAGAACATGAAAACGATTTTAAACAAGGTGGAATAGCAGAAACCTAATGGGTTGAGGACTATCCAATTTAGGAAGGACAGGAGGCAGGAGTTGAGTTTATATACAAACTGAACTAGACGTGTCTAGGCATCATCCCAGATGAAGATGGTGGAGCTTGTCTCAAAATGGCGGTTAAAATCAACACCTGGACCCAGCTGGAAACCCGAGGAGAGTTTATGTGTCATATACACCGGGGAAGCACTAGATCCATTACCCAGCTCTGTTTCTCCAAAGTGATTTGAGCGCTCTGACTTGATACAGTTTGAACAGTGTCTTCTCCAGAAGTGCAGGGAAATTGTAGCAGGCCATGCTCCAACTCAGAACCTCATAATCCTTCAAGCAGCATCATGGTATCCTTCACATCTGTCAGAGGATGGCACTACAGTTGAACAGCTCAATTGAAGGCAGCATCTCTGTCAGCAGAGGATTCCCTCCCTGCTCCACCAGAGTGTTTGCTCAAGCTTTTGAGCTTAAATCTCTGGAGTCAGACTTGAATATGTGAACCTCTGGCCCAGAGGTGTAAATGATATCCAAAGTGGTGGAAATGTGGTTATTAATATTTAAGTTGGCTGCCCTATAATATGTAATATTAGTAGTTTTCTGGAGAATAATCAATAGAAATAAAATTTGATAACCTATAAAAGGTACAAGGAGAAACCAGGTACTCATGAAGCAATATTTGTAAAGAAAGGATAGTCCTTGCCAAAGCACAGTGTGTTATTGTTTTGGTTACTGGTCTATGTAACATATGCTCTATAATGCTGTTTTATTGTTTGATTTTGGTACCAAACTGCAGAAAGTAAGCTGAAGATTTATAAATGGATTTGCTTGAGAACTTTTAAAAAAAATAACTACAACCTTAAGGACAAGCTCTGGAATGTTGTGCCGAGAAAGCTTAAATGTAATAACATGTGACTCCTTGGAAAAAAAAAAGGACCTTACCCTGTTTACTTGCATTCAGTTTAGATTGCACTGTGGTTTACAGGGTGCACTCCACCCCATTGCTGGATGTAAATTATAATATGCCTGCTTCTGTTTTTCTATGTGTGTTTCCCTCCATCTTACAAATCTACCTACTTCTTCCGACCATGCAGTTATCTTTGGGCTGGTTACAGTCTGCTTGCGTCAACATAGTTTAGCTTATAGTTTTCCTTCTTACAAGGGTGTTCAGGATAAAGAAGACTTTAGCTTGAATCAATGTAACTTATTGTAGCAGTGGTCTTTGGTGATCTGTAGTTAGTTTTAACGCTAAGTGAGAATACTTCATGACCAGAAAAGCGATCAAAGAAATAATGACAATTGATGGGAAATTGGGCCCTTGTGTCTTGGATGCTAAGGTGTCAAAACATCAAATATAGAATGTTTTAGTTCAGTTATGAGAGAGAATGCATCTCTCAATTGCATAACCATAGCCATACAACTGGTCCATACAGATTAAAATTCCCATCTGAGCTATTCCTATTTGTCCTTCAGTTCACTTCTTTGATGGTGTTGTATCACCTATAAACTCAGACAATAAATTGGGTTAAGACATGAGATTGTTGTAAGTGTTTTTACATTAAGGCTTCATTTAGCTATAGGTTATGCAAGAGCAACCCTTAGTATGCAGCTTCAGATTCAAACTTCAGGGAGTGAGTGCTAACTTGGAATGGATTTTGTAGTCCAATTACTGGCATACTTTTAAAAATATAACAATATTAAGAATTAGTCTTAAAGTAGTGTATAAATTGGGGACTTTGAAGATTGATTTGGGTTTCTTTTTTGAGACTAAATTGACTTTGAAACACAAAGAAATTTAAAGTGGATGGAAGAAGGCAAAGAAAGCCTGGCTGGTATGCTTCTGCAAGGTGTTGTTTTGGATACTTCTGTACTGGATTCCAGTTACGGTTTTTTTTTGTTGTTTTTGAGCGGTTTGATCGGGGAGGTTGATATGGACCGGGGCACTTCAGTGAAGAATGGCTGTACGTGCAGCCTGCAGTGGGCTAGTGGCACGATGCTGAACGTAACTAAACTGAATTCTCCTGGACTCCTTGTTTGATGTTTGATACTCGATGTGTTGTTCGCTTGCATTTTGCCGTTTGTGCAATTTGTTCTTTTTCACACTTTGTTTAATGTTTTCTTGAACAGGTTCCATGGTGTTTCTTTGTTTTGTGGCTGGCTGTGGGAATGAATCTCAGAGTTATATTCTGTGTATATACTTTGATAATAATTGCACTTTGAATAGTATTCTTATGAATAATCATCAGTTATACTGACTAAATAGAATACCAAGCTTGTTTATCAGTGTGAATTCAGAAATGCTATTTTAAGTGGCACAATTTTCTATTTGACTGTGGTATCAAAGCATGTGATTCAAAGCCTTTCTCTATATTTTTGTTATAATTCACAATTGATTTTTTTTTTTGCAGCTTAATTGCTTTAGGAATAAAATTTTGAAGTATTTGCCACTGTGTGACACAACTTTCCCTTGAATGTCAGAGAATTTGTGGGTGCGAACCTACCCACCTCCCCCATAAAGTTAAATAATTGTACACTTCTTTTCTTTGCAAATTTTTCATTTTTCATATTTTCATCCAGTTAGATATGACTCAACCTGTAAAATCTGACTTTTCCCTCTGTCATTCCAGCAAGAATGGGGCAATGCAGCATGAAACCACATTAGATCCATGGAAAAAGATTACTCACTGAATGCAGAAACTGTTGAACAAGATCAAATGAATTATTCTCCACAGTGTGAAAGTAACAATGATAATTTTCTAAAATGGGGCGGTGTGCGGGCAACTTGCAGATAGTGTCATAAAGTCATAAAGCAAAACAGCATAGATACAGGCGCTTTAGCTCAATGAGTCCCAGATATGTTGACTCCACTTCAAGCTCTGTCCTTCTAGATGGTAGAGGTCATAGTATTGGAGTTACTGAGCGAGTAGTACCACTGCCTTTTTGTAAATGATGCACACTACAGCCGGGAAGAATGAATGCTTCAGGAGATGAATGGAAGATCTGTCCATTTTCTCAAGTATTAACAGAACTGCACTCATCCAGACAAGTTAACGATATCCCAACGAACTGTTGAAATGGGTCTTGTTTAGCTGTTTTACTTTGTTTTTGCCTCACTTTTGTTGCTTCATTTCATTTAAATACAATTTAAAGAGTAAGCCTGAATTTAACAAACTTGTTGACCATTGCATGAACAGCAGTGAACACTGGATTTTTTTAAAACGAAGGAAGAAAGGAAATACTGAAGAATGTCAAATAAGAATTTAAAAAGGACCTGTTTAAGGATGTGTTTATTTTTTGTGCTTTTTATTAATCCTCTAATCTTTTGTGCCCCACCCCACTCCACTAAAACCAAAGGAAATGGTACCATGTCCTCATGATTCACCATCATGGTTAAGTGGTGTTTCAATATAAAAATGAAATGACATACAATTAATTATATTTAAATATAATTCTAGTGGGTACTTTGTAACATGTGGCCCACTTAGGGAGTTTTTGTTCACTTTGGTTCGACGTTACAGTGAAAAATCCATTTGATATAATTGTTCTACTTCAATCTATAATTTATACAGTCAGGATAGTCAAACAACTTTAGAGTTGTCCAGAGGAGAAGGTTATGCAATTAGATAAAATTTGGGTATGTCTAATGACTCCTTGTTTTGCAAAAGCATGTGATGTGATACAGCAAGATCTGAAATTGCCTCTGTTTTCCATCCTTTTGAATAGCTGTCTTTCTTGTGAGCGATAAGCCTATTCTTGCACTGAGCTGTGGTTCAAGGGTGTGCAAGGTATTCAAAAGGGCTCTACTTTTTGTAGGTGTTAGCTCCTTCTCCTGCTACTTAGTTTGACAGAACCTCCCAGTTAAGTGTGAAATTATTTTGTTTTAAAGTGGTGTTAGCTGAATTGTTTTTGAGTGCCTAATATTTTATCTGCATTTCATTTAACCATGCTCTACAAGTGTGAAACATTTCTGTATAGTGTTGTACGTGGAAAACATAGCAATCATGACCTATTTAAAAAAAACTTCTTGAAATGTGAATTAAAGTGTCAGGTTTGTTTTATTGTGTGTTTCTGATCATATAAAATATGATTTATATACAATTTGTAACTGATATATTTATCTACTTATATAGTAACAGTCACAAATATGAATATATTTTTTCATTTTATTCTCCCATCAACATTGCTGAAAGAAAATACTGTCATTATTACCTTGTTTTTTGTGGGAGGCTGCAAACTGGCCACTGACTTCTACTGTACCACAACAACAATACTTCTGAAGTACGGTGTTGATTGTAAAAGGCTTTGGGGTGGCGTGAGATTGTGTAAAGCAATGTAGAAATACAAGTCTTTTCTCCTTTGAAGAATCCAAATGTTCACAGAAGCTGCAAATCTGAAGCAAAAACAAAGTGCTGGAAACATTCAGCAGTTTAGACAGTATTTGTGAAAAGTGAAGCAGATTTAACAACTGAGGTTGAATATCCTTCTGCTTTTCTGTTTGACCTCTTGAGTGTTTCCAATATATTTTGATATTTATCTTTGTTTACCATTGAAGCAAATAATTTGTGACTTCTATGCAGTCCATTAACATTTTTTTTTTACATTTAGGATTTAAATAATCTTTAACTGACTTTTGTTTTCCAGTATTAAGGACAGTTTTCAAATTAAAGGCCAGTTTATTCCTCAGTACTTTCCAGATAAATTTAGAGTTTCATAGATACAGATAAACTATATTGAAATGTTAATTGTATGACATCTGCACTTGCCGGGTTGTTGATTTCTCCTTTATTTAGATTTTGCCTGCCCAACCAGTTCTATACCTCATAATCCCAATTAATATAATCAAAGCTTATAATTTATATTTACATTTTTCTGTAGCGTGTCTGCATTCCATGCATTTTGAGGTAGGGAATGTTTACTAAGATGATGTTTGCTAGGATGGGTGGATCCACTTGTGTTGACACATAAACACATGAAATGTATAATTATATACTGAAAATAATTGGAAAAGTTTTAGTTCTGCTTCTTAGAAAAGGCATTGCATGCTCATTTGACATTTAACGTCTCTTTATTCTTGAGGGTTGCTGTCAGCCAGGGTTGACCATAGGTAGTGCATCTTAGCTGTCCAGATATGCAAGCCTGGGCAGTATGATATGGAGAGCAAGCTGTTGCCCATGTAGCAAGCTCCACGCACTGATAAACCCAAGGGAACAGCAGAGACCAATACAGTTTGGTACCAGCAGCATTGCAGGAGTTGCCGGTCAACATTGAACTCAATGTACAACTGCCTTTGGGACTCCAACTCCAGATTTTCCCTCGGGGGTTTACTCCTGAACCCTTCCCCATGAGTGGGTAAAGCCACAAGGTAGTGGAGGTTTGAGATCGGAGCCTTCCTTCCCGTCGATGGCCTACCAACCTTGGCTGGCGAGCCTCATCTGCCCGAAGTGACTGGTTTTAAGGTGCAAATAAACCGTTTGCCCCGTCTCCTGTCAGTAGAAATGGCTCTGCCGGGCTTAGTGGAATGGGATTTTGTATCCCGTTCCTTTTTCAAGCTGCCTTCTTCACTTATTCTGCTGCCTTCAAATATTTCTGTAAATAAATTTGCCCCTTCTCCTGTTAGTAGTAATGGTTCCGCCGGCCTTAGTAGCTAAGCTACACATGAAGGCCAGGAGCTGGACTTGGTTGTCAGAGGCTATTTGAGGCGCATGTTATTGGAAGCAATTAATAGGTAATAGGAACTTGTTATTATAGTGCATTGGAGGGCATCTCTGATGTTAAATGAACAAGGTAAAATGTTGTGAAAAGGAAGATTCAGACATGGAAAGCACAGGTGGAGACATGTGATTCAATGATATCACCATTCGCCCGTGAATTCCAAATTGCAACTGTGTGTTTATTTTATGAAGTTACCAGGAAAATTTTGTTTATAAATGACTCAAGTTTGAGCCCAATGTTTACTTGCACTTCTGTCATGACTCTTATTTTCTTATTGAAATCCATAATGGCTTTGAACACCTCTCTCACATAAAAAAATTGAAGATCAGTTCATTTATTCTGACAATTGAAAATATCTTAATTTCAGTACCGTTCTAGTGAGTCCCTTCTGTTTTCTTCAAGACCTAGGTGTACTTCTCAAATGTCAAGCCTAGTAATGGACAGTGCTACAGCTTAACCCAATGTTCTATAAATATTAACCATAATTTCCTTACTTTTGTACCCAATCCCTTTTTCAAGCTGCCTTCTTCACTTACCCTGCTGCCTTCAAATATTTCTGTAAGTAAATTTCTGTTTTTCATCCTCTTTAAAATTGTATCATTTCATTTGTATTGCCTTTTGTCCTTCCTCTGAAAGCTCCGCCATATGTATCTCTGAACAAAGTCTGTATATTCTCCCCATGGAATGAATGGGTTTCTTCTGGATGCTCCACAGTCCAAAGACATATTGGTTAATTGTTCATTGTAAATTGTCCTGTGATTAGGCTCAGGTTAAATTAATGGGTTGCTTTAGGGCCAGAAGGGCCTATTCCACATTTTATCTCCAAATATGTATATAAAACAATCACTCACCTCAACACTGAACTGATTCCACAACCTATGGACACACTTTCAAGGACTGTACAGCTTATCTTCTCAATATTATTTTTTGTTTATTTTTACTGTATTTGTACAGTTTGTTGTCTTTTGCAATGTCGTTGTCAGTCAGTCTTTGTAGTTTTCATGGATTCTGATGTCGTTCTTTGTGTTACTGCGAATGCCTGCAAGAAAATAAACCTTAGGATAGTATATTGTAAATCAATTTTCTGATATTTAAAAACACTGAAGTAAATAATTGAAATGTATTAACATTTTCAATAAGCTTCACTACCTATTAAAACATCTTGCGGTATTGTCAAATCAATAGAGTTTTGAATCCCCATACAAATGAGAAGCCTCAGACCCTACACTGGTATGGGAACTGAGTGGTAGTTTCCCAATGTCTACATCAGTGATCTCTATGTAGAATGCATCAGAACAGTTTATGCAGTAACTTTGCAAACTGAGATTTACAACTTCTATGGGATTAGGTAGAATGCCCCCGGTTTGGAACCACAAGCCATAAACAGCGGGAATCTCCACCAAGTTCAGCTGAGCTGATTCTGGATTGGAGTTGCGCCTGATACTGCAGCCTGTAGATGGCAGTGTTGTGAACCTTGAAGAAGTGAAGGCCCAGCATCCCACACAAGTTCAGTGCTGAGTAAATTGTCAGTCGGTGCCTTTTGGCTTCACGTCCAGTTTTAAATGAGCAAGCAAGTGTCTGGTCCCATGTGCAGGCCTTCAGGCAGGTTGTGTAATAAGCCTGGTAGTGATTTCTGTATCATAGTACAATATGTTGAAATATTCTGATTGGGTAATGATATAAGAGAACGGAAGTCCAATGATTACAAATAATGTGTGACATTCAGAGGAAAGCATAAGGTTACAATATTTTGAATACAATATGAAGCTGGAAGTTGAAAATAAGCACATTTGAATTTGTAATGTTATGCTTTCCACTAAATGTTAAGCATTATTTATTATCATTGCACTGTCACAGCCATAAATCTGCCTTATTACTGATCGGACTGACTTGGAAGAAAGCAAATACTATTAGTTCTTGGCATGAATTTAAGTAGAAAACAAATTAATGGCAGCTCTTTATGGAATTTTTAAAGTAGAAATACTCTTCTGAAGTCCTGATTGTACCAGTAATACCAAATTTGCCATTGAAAGAAATATACATTTTTTTTAGAAAAGTTGTTGTAATATCTACTGCTTTGCCTACAAGCTACAACATGGAAAATATTCATTTAAAACAGTTTGATTAGTAGTTCTCTGTGAAAGAGCAACTATCATGGCAAGTTCTTCTGGCACTAGAAAAGCTATGCAGCAGAAAATTTGGAAGTTAAAAATCCCGGGTATTTCTTAAAGGAAGGCTCAGATGTGTGGTTTCTGGTTGAGGATTTTAGCAAGAACTAATTCACATACCAAAACACCTTTTTTTTTGTTGAGTTTCAATTTCTGTGTGTTCTTTATTAAAATTTCCTAAAGTTCAGCTTCTGATATCCATTCTATTTGTAACAGTAGTGCAGCCACTTTTAAGTAATTCCAACAATACACCAATGTTCTGCGTGGTACTGTTCACTCTTAACTCTCCTCAGTTCAGAGCCAATTAGTCATAAAGAAAAAATATCAGGATTGCCGGTGTGAAGAAGTAAATCAATTATTCTAATTTTTGTATCTTGCCGTGTCGACACCTTTCATGGGATGTATGTATAATCATCAGGATTACAAACCCTATCTCTAAATAACCTACCTGTACCCTACATTTAAGATTTTCCTCAAAGCCTACCTCCTTAGGCAAGCTTTGGATCGTCTAATCTTGTATGTGAGTATAAAGCACAGAAGCAATTGCAGCCCAGCACAACCTTTTTGCTCATCGACATTGCATTAGATCTGTATCCTATGTCTTGCTTGTTTAAGAGCCTATCGAAATGTCTTTTGAGTTGTGATTGTATCTTATTCCACCACCAACTCTGGTAGCAAGTTCCACATATCAGATTTCTTCCTCTCACCTTTAACTTATGTCATCTTGCATTTTGATATCCTATCAGTGGGGAAGAAGATTCTGACTATTGATGCAATCCATGCCTCTTATAATTTTATATTAGTTCAGCCTCCTTCAATGAACAGGGAAAAAAAGCCAGCCTATTCAACCTCTTCCCATACCTAGGGAACATCTGTACTCTCTCCAGCACAACCATAGCCTTCCTATAGAGTACAGAAATACACACAGTCTCCAAGTGTGACTTAACCAGTGTTGTGTAAAGTTAATGTCCTAAAACTTTATATTCTGTGTTCCCGACCATGAAAGTAAGCTTGTCACATGTCACCTTCACCCCATCCATCTGTTTTGCCATTTTCAGGGAACAGTTGACTTGAACCTCAACAGTCCTCAGTTCACTAACATTCCAGAGTGCCCTGCCTTTCACTGCCTATGTCCTACCCAAATCTGTGTTCCCAAAATTTAACAGCTTGCCTTTTTGGGATTGTATTTCATCTTCCTGTCCTTAATCCAGCATTCCATCTGCCTGTCCTTAATCCAGCATTCCATCTGATCCCGATCCTGATCTATTCTCAGATAACCCTCCTTAAAGGCTCCAGAGAAGTCTGTCCATAACATCAGTCGTCATAGCGTCCATAAACACATCAATGTTACTTCCTACATTGATATCCAAGTATCGTAAACAGTAAGTGTCCAAGCACTGATCCCTGCAGTACACCACTGATCACAGAATGGTAATCAGAAAAGCCTTTTTCCACCACCACCACTCTGTCTCCCATCACCAAGGCAGCTTTAGATCCGATTAGCCAACTCGTGCTCCCATGTATTCTGACTTCAAGACCAGCCTATCTTGTGGAACATTGTCAAATACCTTACTATACTATACTTACTATAGACAAGGTCTATCACCCTGCCAACATTAATGGTATTTATCTCCTACTTTGGGGTGATTTCTGTGTATATCTGATTTCCATTCATGTGAAGTTCCCTGAGGTGCTCTTCATGGTATAAATTCCACATAAATGTAAGCTGATGTTGCTTTAGCTTATTTATCAAAACATAAAATTAATTCATAATTTGATTTCTGTGCAGAGCAAATAAGATTGAGGATCTTCATATTGGCAAAACATGCTAGAACCTTCCAAATCTTTGAAGGTGGCAGGACAAGTAGATAGGTAGTTAAAATGGTCTGTGGGATCCTTGGCTTGTTATAATGGCAAACAATGCAAAAGGATTTGAGTGAGTAATGCTAAACTTCAAATTATCGGGTTGGTATGATCTCTTTTGTCTAATTCTGAGAGATAAACTTTCAGAAGATTGTCAACCCTTTGGCAAAGGCACAGAAGATGTTTACTCAAATGGTGAGAAACGTTGGAAAGAGCCGAGAGTCTGTCATTTCTCCCAAAACAAAAAGATATTCTCCTGAGTTTAGAGGCATTTAATGAAAATGCTGTGAATTAATTAAGAGTTACTGCCTCTAACATTGGATATGTTGGTAAACAGACTGAAACCTAGATGATGATTTTTTTTGTTTCAGTGGGTGTTCATGATCTCCCCAAGTGGACAGTGCAAGTAGAGTTTGTAGTAACTTTCAAAGGGAAAAGAGCGTCAGAAAAAGAAATAGGTTCAGGCTGTTACTCCCTCGGCCCATCCTGCCACTCCAGGAGATCATAGCTGAGGCAACCTTGGTCTTAGCACCACTTTCCTATTCAGTCCCCACTCTCTTGTGGCTCAAGTATCTATATTTGATGATCCCTTTACAGCTGTCTGAGATGGAGAATTCCATCGAGATATCACTATGAGGTGGTATTCCTCTTCATGTCTGTCTCAAATAGGAAACTCCATTTCCTGAAGAACTGTTCCCTAATTCTAAATAACCCTGCCAGAGGAACACTGCCAATCCCCTTCAGAATTACATGTTTGAACAAGATCATCTCCTAATCTTCTAATCTTCCATAATTTTGAAAAAGGAACAGATTCATTTTCTCCAGGATGGAAATGAGGCTAATTGTAGAATTGTGCTAGAGTTCAAGTGTCCTGCTTGTTTGCTGTATGATTCCTTCATCCTAGTTGTCATGTACTGATTTAACCTGCATGATAGAATTGTGGAATGGCTACAGTGTAGGACCCCTTTGGCGAATTGGGTCCATGCCAGTTTTTTGTAAAGCTATCTGATCAGATTCATTCCCTTTTGCATTTCCCATTACCTTTTGTCCTGCACAGCTTTTTCTACACCTCCAGAGCCATAGGATTGTGCTTTGATTTGGGCCCTTGATCTCGGCAGCTGTCCACTTCTTGCCTTTGTGGCTGGCCTCGGTAGCAAGTCTAGCACTTATCTGGTATTGTGGCTGAGTTCACCTCTGCCAATGTTAATGTGCCCTTGTTTTGGGTGTGGTTCTTCTAACAGCATAGGCCTTGCTATGTTTTATCCTCCAAGATATGCTGAGATTCATATTGATTTGACTGCTACCTTACCTACTTATGGACAGATAGTGAACCAAACCTTAGATCTTTCACTCTATGCATGGAGATACATTTTATCCAATAGATAACTTGTGCATCTGCTGTACTTTTTATTTTGCGGGGGGGGGGGGGAACAAGTCTGTAGCTTCTTGTTTTTAGTCTTTTAAATGGATATTTAATACTTCAGGAAAGGATGCAAGTCTCATCATAACCTAATCAGTAAGTCAATCTAATTCAAGTTACCATTTCTTTGGACTTCAAAAGACTTACTTGTGTTTCAGAAATCGTCTCATATACCCATTCTCCAAATTTCCACCTTAAATGCACTCAGTATTAGAAGGGATATGGTTCCATTGGAGATTGGTAGACTCTGCTTGGAATTAGGGCAGAGGTTTGTCTTCAGTGTTAAACGTAGGTGGAATGTAGCAGCGGCTGTGTATTGGACTCCATTATGGAAATCCTGACTTCGTTTAGTAGGACTGAATTACAGAAACACATTTTTCACACCTACTTCTGTGTTTTATATTTGATAGAAGTGAAAATGGATGAATATCTACAATATTTCATGCTTGGGTGTCCTATGGCAAATTATTACACTCCAATTTTAAGATTCCCTAGCTCAGTACTTGAATTTTTCATGTTCTAAGAAAGTGTAGTTCATAGAACAGGACAGTTTATCATACAGAAAAGGGATCTTTTGGACACAGTGTCCATCCTTGCTGACTGAGATGCTTACCATCCTAATCTCATTTGCCGCTATTTGGCATATATCCTTCTATGCAACTACCTGTCCAAATACATTTTAAATGTTGCAATTGGATATGTCTCCACCTCCTCCTGTAGCAGCTCATTTCAGGTACCACCCTTGATGTTGAAAAACTTACCCTTCAGATCTCTTTTCAATTTCTGCCCTACCTTAAACCTGGACCCTCTAGTTCTAGACTGCCCTGCCTGGAGGAAATGATTCAGAACATCTGTCTCAGCTGTGTGTGCCTCATATTTTCATAAGCCTCTAAGGTCACTCCTCAACCTTGTTTGTTGTGGTGAGAATGAAGCCAGCTGTCCAATCTTTCTTTGTAAGTACAGCCAAAGCAGCATACTGGTATATCTCTTCTGCACTCTCCCTATCATTGTCATATTTCATCTATTGAGTCATTGGGAAATTGTGCTAAATTTTCATTACTGTCCACGTGCACAAGAGTTTCAGTGGAATGACGTTATCTGAATTATTTCCTCCACAGACCATCCCAATGGAGGGGATGTTTCTTCAAGGGCATCTATGGCGACATCATGCAATGACGGTTACCTGGGGGCAGTTGCAGAGGAAAAAAAACGTCCATCTGGAGAGCTCCGAGATTTATGGAGGAAGGCGATTCTCCAGCAGATACTGCTACTGAGAATGGAGAAAGAAAACCAGAAACTACAGGGTAGGTAGAGATTTGCCAGGGATACTTAAATAGTATCAACGAGATCCTTGTTTCGGCTACCTAGAACACCACCACAGAAAACTTCCAGCCACCAATTAGAATTCCAGGTTTAGATGGATTTTCAGTTGATTTCTCCTTTCTCCCACTTCCTGGAGGTACCTCCTATACCTAACGAAGTGGCCACTGAGTGTGTGTTCATGGTCTTCTGCTGCTGTAGCCCATCCACTTCAAGGTTTGATGTCTTGTGCATTCAGAGGTGCTCTTCTGCACACCACTGTTGAAATGCATAATTATTTCAATTGCTTTCACCTTTCTGTCAGCTTGAACCAGCCTGGTCTTTCTCTTCTGACCTCTCTCATTAACAAAGCATTTTCCCCCAAAGAACTGCCATTTCCTGGATGTTTTTTTGTTTTTTTTTTACACCATTCTCTGCAAACTCTGGAGAATATAGTACATTGAAATTCCAGGGGATCAGTGGTTTCTGAGATAGACAAAGCAACACCAACAATCATTCCATGGTCAAAGTCACTTAGATCACGTTTCTTCCCCATTCTGATGTTAGTTCTGAACATCAACAGAATCTCTTGATCATGTCTGCATGCTGTTGTTCATTGAGTTGCTGCCACATCATTGGTTGTTTAGATATTTGCATTAACGAACAGCTTTACCTAATAAAGTGGTAACTGCATGTATATAACGTTATGCCCCAATTATTCAGCAAAGGACAGGCCCAGAAAGTAACATGCCATCCATGAAGTGCAAATTCCAACCTTTCCATTTACCATGACCCATTCTCCAGCAGAGGAAAACAGTGAGGATTGTATTTAATCCTGAAATACCATTGATCATGTACTGTGCCTGGCACTGCCCGGTATGCTGGGGGCTACTAATGCCGCATTAAAGTTCAAGCTCCTCCCTTGACAAAGCTGCCACTTCCTCACTGAGGCTTAGACTCAGGATACTGAAGAAACCCTCTAAGGAAGATTTGCTTTTCCAAGTGCAACCAGAGCACGACTAATGCTTCCAACTTGTTGCTGAGTTCAATCTCTGAGCCTACTTCAGAGACTGCTTCAGAAAATCTAATCTTTAGCACATGCGTTGGCTATGCCACCTCTGGTTGTTATTGCCTCCATCACTCTCTCTGGGTTACCTTGAGAAGTAGCCTCTGCAATCCAGGAGAAGTTGTTCTTGTGACGTTCTTAACTACTCTTGAAACACAGGGTAATGCTGAAAGTTTTCTTTCTTCTACCTTGCAGCTTCCGAAAGTGACCTGCAGAATAAGCGGCTGAAACTAGATTATGAGGAAATCACATTGTGCCTGAAAGAAGTGACTCAAGTTTGGGAGAAAATGCTCAATGTACCTGCCAGGTCAACAGTTAAATTTGACATGGAGAATATTCACATGGCCATGGGTCAAGGTGAGTGGTTGTTAAGCACTGTGAAGCATTTTAGTCAGGGACATCTTAAACTCACTGATTTTAATCTGGAGCTGATTCTTGTTGGAATTAAGTAATATTGAAATTCAGTTACAATTCAAAATAGAATCACATGCACACAAAGTGTACCAAACACTTTTGCAGACTACATCATTATGTCATTATCTCTAGTGAAGTTTGTGCCCTGAACCACGTCATGAGATCCACAATCTGTCAAGGGCTGATCACAGCCATTCAGTTCTGGCCACCTAATAAAATACAAGAGGACCAGGTACGACCCCCACCACCCAGGCCATGTTCTAGTTTCACAGCTGCCATTAGGAAGAAGAACAATGAAATCTTTCTTGGCTCTCTTTATTCCTGCTCACTGCTGGAGACCACCTCTGTTGGCAGGTTGTGTTCAGGTAGTATGGTAGTTAAATTGCTGGACAAGTAATCCTCAGGTTAGGACTAATGTGTTCAAATAGCAGCATGATAATCTAGGCAACTTTTCTTCTATTAATTAAAGGAGTTCGTAAATTATATTAAACTTACTATCAGTAATAGTGACCCCCAAACTACTAGATTATTAGCAGAACCATATGATTTTAGGTAGCACAGTCGCATAGCAGTTAGCATAGTCCTGTTATAGGGCCAGCAACGTGGGTTCCATTCCTTTGCTGTCTGTAAGGAGTTTGTATGTTCTCCCCATGACCACATAGGTTTCCTCCGAGTGCTCTGGTTTCCTCCCACATTCCAAAGACGTAAAGGTAATTTGATCACTGGTGCAACTGGGGCAGCACAGGCTCACTGGGTCAGAAGGGAATGTTACTCTGGTAAATCTAAATTTTCACAACAAAATCACTGGTGTCCTTCAAGGAAGGAGGTGAAAGTTGTTCTTTGCTGGTTTGATCCATGTGCACTAAACTGTTGTCTGAAATGTTCTGCTAAGGCACTTAGTTCAAGGGATACTGGGGCCTGGCTATAAATGCTGATCATACTGGTAGCCACGTCCCGGGAATCGGAAAAGTGGATACTGTAGAGAACGGGTTTAGTTACATGAGTAGTGCTTTCTATTAGCTTTTCGACAAAGTGAACTGTATCCTAGTAGCAAATAAAAAGTGCACCTGATGAGAACCAGTAAGAAAAAATCCTCATGAGAACAACTGAAAGCAATTCTGATTTACCATTCTTTTATTGTTAAATATTTATAGATTGAGTATAATTGCTCCAGTGTTGGTATAGAATGGTGAACATTCCTGCAGCTTTGACCGCTTGTCCATCTTTATGCTGTGCTGTAGTTTGCCAGCCTCTCCTCCTAGTTAAAAGAGGTCACCCGATTCCTCAAGCACACTTGCCATTCGGTGCAATCAATAGACAATAGGTGCAGGAGTAGGCCATTCGGCCCTTCGAGCCAGCACCGCCATTCACTGTGATCATGGCTGATCATCCACAATCAGTATCCAGTTCCTGCCTTATCCCCATAACCTTTGATTCCGCTATCTTTAAGAACTCTATCCATCTCTTTCTTGAAAGCATCCAGAGACTTGGCCTCCACAGCCTTCTGGGGCAGAGCATTCCATATATCCACCACTCTCTGGGTGAAAAAGTTTTTCCTCAACTCTGTTCTAAATGGCCTACCTCTAATTCTTAAACTGTGGCCTCTGGTTCTGGACTCACCCATCAGCGGGAACATGCTTCCTGCCTGCAGCGTGTCCAATCCCTTAATAATCTTATATGTTTCAATTAGATCCCCTCTCAACCTTCTAAATTCCAGAGTATACAAGCCCAGTTGCTCCAATCTTTCGACATATGACAGTCCCGCCATCCCGGGAATTAACCTTGTGAACCTACGCTGCACTCCCTCAATAGCAAGAATGTCCTTCCTCAAATTTGGAGACCAAAACTGCACACAGTACTCCAGGTGTGGTCTCACCAGGGCCCTGTACAGCTGCAGAAGGACCTCTATGCTCTTATACTCAATTCCCCTTGTTATGAAGGCCAGCATGCCATTAGCTTTTTTCACTGCCTGCTGTACTTGCATGCTTACTTTCAGTGACTGATGCACAAGAACACTTAAATCTCGTTGTGCTTCCCCTTTTTACTAATTTGACTCCATTTAGATAATAATCTGCCTTCCCGTTCTTACCACCAAAGTGGATAACCTCACAGTTATCCACATTAAACTGCATCTGCCATGCATCTGCCCACTCACTGCCCGTGGGTAATCTTCCCCAGGTCTCAATTCTTCATCTGTGACAGTTTTTAACGGTGTTCCATAGAGACAAGTCCTATTTTAATAGTTCATTGAAGTTGTAGGAGGTGTGCACACATTGAAGTAAACAATGTGAGGGGATGCTTCAACTTTTACAACATCATCTTCAGGAGTTGGTAATTATTGTAACTTATGATTCCAGTAGCAATGACAATCCAAATAGTCAGCTTTCTACAGGTATTGTGAAACGGACTGAAGATTCAGTAATATCTGAAGCTGACATCCCTGCACTTCCAGTTGACATGGTTGAGCAAAGACCAGAGTCTTTAAACGATGCCCAATACTCGGACTAGAATAAGGTTTTGCATCTCCAGCTGTGTTTGGTCAGAACAATGTTCTTGCATCAGAGGTTATGCCCAGGTCATTTGAAAGAACAATAAAAAATACTTCGTAGGTTGGGCAGTATCTGTGGAGAGAGAAGCATTTAAGACCTAGGCACAGAATTAGGCCATTCAGTCCATCAAGCCTGCACTGCCATTCCATCATGGCTGATTTATTATCCCTCTCAAGCCCATTCTCCTGCCTTCTCCGAGTAACATTTGACACCCTGACTAATCAGGAACCAATCAAACTTTGCCTTAAATATACTCAGTGACTTGGCTTCCATAGCCATCTGAGGGAATGAATTCTGGCTGAAGAAATTCACCCTCATTTTTATTCTAAATGGGGGCTGTGCTCTTATGTCCCAGACTCCCCCATCTAGGAAACGTACATTCCACATCCACTGTATTAAGGACTTCCGATATTTGATGGGTTACAATGAGATCATCCCCTCTTTCTTCTAAACTTCAGTGAGTATGGGCCCAGAGCCATCAAATGCTCTTCATACATTAACCCTTTCAATCCTAGGATCATTCTCATGAACTTCCTCTGGACCCTCTCCAGTGCCAGCACATATTTTCTTTGAGAAGGGGCCCAAAGCTGCTCACAATACTCCAAGTGCAGTCTGATAATTGCTTTATAAAGCCTCAGCACTACATCCTTGCTTTTATATTCTAGTCCTCTTGAAATGAATGTAAATATTGCATTTGTCTTCCTTACCATCAACTCAACCTGCAACGCAACCTGCACAAGAACTTCCAAGTCCAGTTGCACCCCTGATTTTTGAAATTTCTCCCCATTTAGAAAATAGTCTATGCCTTTACTCCTTCTAACAAAGTGCATAGCCATACACTTCCCTGCACTCTATTTCACCTGGCATTTCTTTGCCCATTCTCCCAATCTGTCTAAGTCCTTCTGCAGAATCTCTGCTTCCTCAGCACTACTTGCCCCTCCACCTATCTTTGCATCGTCTGGAAACTTGGCCACAAAACAATCAATTCCACCATCCAAATCATTGACCTATAACATGAAAAGAAGCAGTTCCAACACTGACCCCTGCTGAACTCCACTAGTTATTGGCAGCCAACCAGAAAAGGTCACCATAATTCCCCCTCTTTGCCTACTGCCTGTCAGCTGATCTTCTATCCTTGCTAGTATCTTTCTTGTAATGCCATGGGCGTTTTAACCAGCCTCATTTGTGGCACCTTGCCAAATGCCTTCTGAAAATCCAAGTAAGCAACACCCACTGACACACTTCTGTTTATCCTGCCTGATGTTTTCTCAAAGAATTCCAACAGATTTGTCAAGTAAGATTTCCACTTAAGGAAACCATGCTAACTTTTGGCCTATTTTATTCTGTTCCTTTGAGTACACAAAACCTCATCATTACTAATGGATTCCAACATCTTCCCATCCACTGCATTCAGGCTAACTGGCCCATAATTTTCTTTCTTCTGGCTCCCTCACTTCTTAAAGTGTAGAGAGAAATTTGCAATTTACCATTCATTGGAACCATTTCAGAATCTAATGATACTTTAAAGATCTTTGCCATTGCCTCATATCTTTTCAGTTGCCTCTTTGAGAGCACTGCGATGTTGTCCATCTGGTCCAGCTGACTCTTCCACCTTCAGACTCTTCATTTTTCCAAGCACTTTCTCCTTAGATTCCTACTAGGTTTCCTCAGACTGATGTTCAAGAGTTCGAACTTCTCTCTCTGCAGAAGCTGTCTAAGCTGCTGTGTATTTCCTGCATTTTCTGTTTCCATGTTTCTAGCACCTCGTCTGTTGTGTTAAAGTCACGAATGGTACTGTGACTGATAACTCAGCAAAAAACGTAAATTATTACTTCATCTCAATCTCAATAACATTCGACTATGTATATGAGGTGTGAACCCAGTAACTATCTGCAATAATCAGTGTGGTTTCTGCTTATCTGCAGTATCTTAAAAATGTTGTTTTGTGTAACAATCTGCATTTGAAGATTTGACGAGTTTCTTAAAGAAAAGGGGAATGTGATATAGAATAGCTTGAGCGACAAATTCCAAGGTTAATAGCACAGGCAGCTGAATGCATTTTAAATTACACTAGAGTGATTTTAAAGTCTGGAACACGCTTAAGACGAGCTGGATGTCAAAGAGAAGTTGGAGGGTTTTAAGACTGGAAGAAGTTGGAGATGGAGAACAATGGGAGCATGAAGGGCTGTGTGACTTTTTCTTTATTATTCAAATTCCTTTGTTGGATTGTGATTTCATTATTTTCATGTGAAAGGGAGAGAACAGAACTGTACTAGTACTTCCTTATTGGATGGTACATTGGCACCCTGTGTATCCACCTGTGACAATAACATATTGTGGGAAAGTTGAACACAAAGGAATAGTTTTGAGATGCAAATTTTATGATTAAGTTTCATTAAAGTGATCACAAATCTGAATATTAGATTGCAAAGTCACATGTTCCAGTAGTCAAGAGTTCAATATGTTGTGAAAACTGTCTCTATGCCAGCCATTCTTTCCTTCAGTGAATGGCAAATGGTTCTGAGAACTTTGAATGTTTCCTAGTTTTTTGGGGAGTAAAGCTGGTTTATCGCTTCCAAACATGGTAGTGGTGAACTACGGTGCTGGATACTGGTTCCATGATATTAGACCGCAAATCTGGCGGTCTATACCATTTTATACCAGAATGTGCAGCTTAACAAAAAGTGCAACGTAAAGACAAAAAAAAATTGACTGCCTGAGCTGCTGAGTTTTTCCAGCATTTGCTGTTTCTGCTATAAATTTGTTTTGATAGTTAACCTGAATATTACCACTGGAAGAAATTAAGTTTTGCTGATCACAAGACATTCTACAATTATGCAAAGAACAAGGAGATAAGACACGAGAGAATAGGACCAATCAAGTGTGACATTGGAAAAGTGTGTATGGAACCGGAGGAGGTAGCGGTGGTGCTTAATGAATACTTTTCTTCAGTATTCACTATGGAAAAGGATCTTGATGATTGTAGTGATGACTTACAGCAGATTGAAAAGCCTGAGCGCATAGACATTAAGAAAGAGGATGTGCTGGAGCTTCTGGAAAACATCAAGTTGGATAAGTCTCCAGGACTGGATGAAATGTACCCCAGGCTACTGTAGGAGGCAAGGGAGGAGATTATTGAGCCTCTGGCAATGATCTTTGCATCATTAATGGGGACGGGAGAGGTTCCAGAGGATTGAAGGGTTGCAGATGTTGTTCTCTTATTCAAGAAAGGGAGTAGAGGTAGCCCAGGAAATTATAGACCAACAAGTCTTACTTCAGAGGTTGGTAAGTTGATGGAAAAGACCCTGAGAGACAGAATTTATGTACATTTGGTGAGGCATAATATGATTAGGAATAGTCAGCATGGCTTGTCAAGGCAGATCTAGCCTTATGAGCCTGATTGGATTTTTTTGAGGATGTGACTAAACACATTGATGAAGGAAGAGCAGTAGATGTGGTGTATATGGATTTCAGCAAGCCATTTGATAAGGTACCCTATGCGCGGGTTATGAAAAAGTAAGGAGGCAGGGGATTCAAGGGGAGCTTGCTTTGTGGATCCAGAATTGGCTTGCTCACGGAAGGCAAAGACTGGTTGTAGGCGGGTCATATTCTGCATGGAGGTCAGTGACCAATGGTGTACCTCGGATCTGTTCTGGAATGCCTTCTCTTTGTGATTTTTATAAATGACCTGAATGAGGAAGTGGAGGGATGGGTTAGTAGATTTTCTGATGACACAAAGGTTGGGGGTGTTGTGGATAGTGTGGAGGGCTGTCAGGGGTTACAGCAGGACATTGATAGGATGCAAAACTGGGCAGAGAAGTGGCAGATGGAGTTCAACCCAGATAAGTGTGAGGTGGTTCATTTTGGTAGGTCAAAATATGATAGCAGAATATAGCATTAATGGTTAGACTCTTGGCAGTGTGGAGGATCAGAGGGATCTTGGGGTCCGAGTCCATAGGACACTCAAAGCTACTGCGCAGGTTGACTCTGTGGTTAAGAAGGCATACGGTGCATTGGCCTTCATCAACCGTGGGATTGAGTTCAAGAGCCGAGAGGTAATGTTACAGCTATATAGGACCCTGGTCAGACCCCACTTGGAGTACTGTGCTCAGTTCTGGTCGCCTCACTACAGGAAGGATGTGGAAACCATAGAAAGTGTGCAGTGGAGAGTTACACGGATGTTGCCTGGATTGGGGAGCATGCCTTATGAGAATAGGTTGAGTGAACTTGGCCTTTTCTCCTTGGAGCGATGGAGGATGAGAGGTGACCTGATAGAGGTGTATAAGGTGATGAGAGGCATTGATCGTGTGGATAGTAAGAGGCTTTTTCCCAGGGCTGAACTGGCTGACACAAGAGAGCACAGTTTTGTGGTGCTTGGAAGCAGGTACAGAGGAGATGTCAGGGGTAAGTTTTTTTTACACAGAAAGTGGTGAGTGCGTAGAATGGGCTGTTGACAATGGTGGTGGAGGTGGATACGATAGGGTCTTTTAAGAGACTCCTGGATAGGTACATGGAGCTTAGAAAAATAGAGGACAATGGTAACACTAGTAAGTAGGTACATGTACATGTTCGCACCACATTATGAGCTGAGGGGCCTGTCTTGTGCTGTAGGTTTTCTATGTTTCTACTTCTTAATTTTAGATATTTAGATGGAACCTAAATTGCATGTTGCAGGAAAAATTGAACATTTCTTTTTAACAGATTGCAAGGGTATCTGTTTCTGGGCTAAATAAGTTCTAGCAACTCAAGAAACAGTATGCTTGATCACAAATTGATTGGCATCCCACAAGGTCAGAAGCTTGCAACAAGCAAGATCATCACGATAAACTTTGATGCTACTGATGGATAGGACTCCTGTACACAATGGATGGAATGTGACATTTCTAGTTTTGGTATACACCTATGAACAGGTTTAAAAAGTAATGAACTTTAAGTCTGAGGCACCGCGTGTCAGCACCCAGGCAGTGTTTTGCAGTGTTGGGGACTGGGTTTCAATTCCCCACAGCAGTCTGTGAGGAGTTAGTCTGCTCACCCTGTGACCACGTTGATTTCCTCCAGGTGGGCTCTAGTTTCCTCCCACGTGCTGACAACTTAAAGATTAGTAAGGGCCAGTAAGTGTGGCCATGCTATATTGATGCTGGGAGCACAATGAGACTTGTGGGCTGCCCCCAGTACATTCGGACTGTGTTGGTTGCTGATGCAAACTGTATTTTTCGATGTACATGTGACAAATAAAGCTAATATTTCTAATTTCCCTCTTGATTGAAATTATAGTTTATAAATGGCCATTTGTGAACAACATGCAATTTTTTGTTTATCATAAGAATTCGCTCAGAATCATTCAGGTTTAATATCACTGACATGTACTGTGAGGTTTGTTGTTTTGCAGTGGCAGGACAGTGCAATACATTAAAAAAATTAAAATAAGAAACATATAATAAAAAATTAAATAAGTTGTACAAAAAGAAATCAAAAATAGTGAGGTAGTGTTCATGGGTTGATTCATTCAAAATAAGGTTCATAGCGCATAAATTAAGGAAATTGACAAATGTACTGGTTATTTGAGCTGGTAGTGGGATTAGATATTTGGTCGGTAAATGTACTAAAGAGAAAGTGAGAGGCTCTTGGTTTTGACGAGGTGAAGATCAGGAAATTGTTAATAGACTGAAGAGAGTGATCTTCTTCAAGTCCATGAGGTGTTCTGTAAAACACCCAGAGCTTGTGGAGCTGCTTTTTCTCCCCCACTCATTTAATGTCTGATGAAGTTAATCAGGCTCCTTAAATGTTGGAGCATTTGTAAATAAAATTTCCTGCCAGTCCATAATAGGCAAACCCAAACACCTATCATAATGGAGTGACAGAGACTTGAATGCTTGGAGTGGTGTTGCCCATTTCTGAGTCTTTTATTCTTTCCTCCCCTATTTTTAGAACCTCCTACATGATGTGAAGGAGATTAATATAACACTTATTTTAAAGTATTTTTTTTGTGTTCCATTGAAATAATTTCTGGGCTTGGTTTTCAAAAGGTCACCTCCTTAGGAATCTACAGGTTTACATTAATTGCAGTTTTAAGTATTCTGTGACACGAATTTAACTTGAAGCCTATTTCCATTCCTGTTTTGCTTTAAATCCCAATTTTTAATTTCTAAGGATGCTATTGAAAAATGACTCACCAGCATTTTGTTCTTTTCCTCTGAAATATATTGAATACATTCAGCTTTTTGCTGCTGACATTCATCTCATGCACTACCTGTAGCTGCTACTTGAATTTGTTTTAATTTGTGACACTAGAGTCCAGAAAATAATATGAGATGTAAGGTCTACAAATATTTGATTAGCAAAAGAACTTCTCAAAATAACTCTCGTTGTTAGGCCTTCTGTTTGGAAGCATTGTGTAATAATCTGTCCCACAGAATTTACTGTTTCCTAACTTTTCCAGCCTATACTCCTGCTCACCCCTCCCCAAACTGCCAATAGTTCAGTAAATGGGGTAGGCTGAAGGATATAGAATAGTTTCTTTCCTGCTCTGTTGCTTTTTTGTTTGACCCCATTTGTGCTGACATCTAGTCAACAAGTTCCATTTGTGTTTAGCATGGCGTAGATCTCACTTGCTTCAATAAGAAATTGATCCTAGAGTCAGTGTAAACTTGGCAAAACAAAAACACACACACAATTTACTCAAACATAGATTTTCAAGAAAGTCTTAAAGGAGCAGAAAAAAATGGAGAAGGTTCCATTTAGAGCCTCGGAAACCGAAGGCATGGTGGAACAATATTGAGGCCAAATATTTCTGAAGCCTGTGACCACAGGTGATTACTCACATACCTGAGAGACAGGAGAGCCATAGACGGAAGGGAAGTTGGACAATGTAGGGATTTGAAAGTAAGGATGAAAAATTGAATAAAATGGCTTTGCTGTACAGGACACCATTGTAGGTCAGTAAGTTCTGGGATCTGAAGAATCTGTTTTTCGCACAAAGGATGGTGGTCACATGGATGATAGAAAAATGGAAGGTTATGTAGGAGGAAAGGGTTGCATTGACCTTTGAGTAGGTTAAGAGGTCAGCACAACAATATGGGCTGAAGGACCTGTACTAAGCTGTATGTTCTATGTTTGAAATGGAATGAGCTGTTAGGGGAAGTGGTAGATGTCATTAATTACATTTAAAAGACATCTGGACAGGTACTTGGGTGGGAAATGAGTAATGGGTTGCATGCCTAATGCAGACAAATAGAGCAGGTAAGTATCGCAGTTATTTGAATGAGTTGGACTGAACGGCCTGTTCCTGTGACCATAAGCCATAGGAGAAGAATTAGGCTATTGATGCATCGAGTCTGCTCCGCCATTCCATCATGACTGATTGACTATCCCTCTCAACCCCAATCTCCTGCCTTCACCCTGTAACCTTTTATTTTCCTAACTAACCAAGAATCTATCAAGTCCACTTTAAATATTCTCAATGACTTGGCCTCCACAATTGTCCATGGCAGTAAATTCCACAGATTCACCACACTCAAGCTAAATAAATTTCTCCTCATTTCTGTTCTAAATGAACATCTTTGTATTTTGAGACTATACTGTCTGGTCATAGACTCCCCCACTATGGGAAATATCCTCTCCACTTCCACTCTATTTGGGCCTTTCAATATTAGTTATGATTCAGTGAGAGCACCCCCCCCCCCCCATTCTTCTAAACTCCAGCGAGTACAGGGCAGGCCCAGAGCCATCAGACGCTCCTTATACGTTAACTGTTTCAATCCTGGGATCATTCTCAGGAACCTCCCCTGGGCCCTCTCCAATACCAGCACATCCTTTCTTAGGTAAGGGGCCCAAAGCTGCTCACAATAGTCTGTGCTATTTGATCAATGCCTTATACAGCATCAGTATTACATCCTTGCTTTCATATTACTGTCCTCCCAAAATGTTTGCTAACATTGCATTTGCCTTCCTTACCACATGCTCAACCTGTAAGTTGACCTTTGGGGAATCTTGCACGGGGACTTCCAAGTCCATTTGCACCTCTAATTTCTGAATTTTGTCCTCATTTACAGAATAGTATATGCCTTTATTCCTCCTTCCAAAGTACATGACAAGTACATTTCCCTATACTACATTCCAACTGCTAATTCTTCACCCATACCTCCATGATTCAGAGGTCAAAAGAAATGAAAGAGAGTGTTGGCCATTTAGTCCTTATACTTGGCTGATCTATCTCAGTGCTACTTTCCTTTACCTGCCTGTATCCCTTGATTCTTTTAATAGCGAATAATCTATGACCTCTTTCTTGAGTGTACTTGGCAGCTGGGCTTCCACAGGCCTCTGGCAACAAATTCAAAAGATCCCTACCTTATAGAGGATGATGGGGGGGATAAATTTATCCCTGTGTCCTCTGAATGGTTGATCCCTCAGGTTGAGACTGTAACCCCTGAATCCAGACAACCAAACCAGGGAAAGCATATCCCCATATCTACTCCAAGTCCCAGAAGAATTATGCATGTTTCCAAGTGTCTCATGATGTCAGGAGAGTCGAGGACAAGCGCCACTTTCCAGGAATCATGCTGGTGAAATGAGTTAGGAGAAGAGTAACAGTGTTTTGACTAATCTTGAGGTTACTGAGAGTAAGAAGAGTATGCAGTGGGATAGGCAAATCCAGAATTGACAAAGACAGGTGAGCTGAAGCAGGGGTGAAGAATAGCTGTGTAATTGTGGCTGAGAGCAGAAATGGATCAGCTTTGATGAAATGGCAGAGCAGACTCGGTGGGTCAAATGGCCTAATTCTGCTACTGTGTCTTATGTCTTGAAATTAAAATAGTAATAAATTGTCTTATAAGTTTAACAAGATCATATTAAATAGTGTAGCAGTTTTGAAATGTAATGGGTCATATTTTTTGTATTTCTGTTGACACGAATGGGATGTGTAAGTAAGTTTGTGAACAGTCTGGATCAGTTTTGTCCACTTTTTGGAAGAGAGATGATGTCATTGGCTAGGAAGTAGAGGTTGTTCCTGGCACTGAAGATATGGTTTCTGCTTTCATTATGTTCAGTTTGAGGAAAGTTCTGTTCTTCTAATCTTAGACATTTAGCAGACAGTCTGACAAATTACAGATAATGCAGCGATCTCAGTCCAGAAAAAGGGGGTGAGGTGGGCTTTGGCCTTCAGTACGCATGTGGAAATAGGACAGAGAAAAAATCTGGGAACCGTCTGTCCTTGTCTATCACTGACTCCTGTGCGCCTACTTGTGACACAGTAATGTTTCCCAAAAGGTAATCGGTTTATTTAATGCCGCCTTTCCTTGCATTGTTACGTTGGTAGTTGTTCAATCGATCTAGTTCAGTCTAATTCACTTACTTTACCAACTAAACAGAAGTTTAGTTAATGAAATGGTTAATGAAACTGGATAAAATATAAAGCTCAAACAACAGGAATTCTGCAGATGCTGGAAATTCAAGCAACACACATCAAAGTTGCTGGTGAACGCAGCAGGCCAGGCAGCATCTATAGGAAGAAGCGCAGTCGACGTTTCAGGCCGAGACCCTTCGTCAGGACTCCATAAGTTTGAGGTGTGTCAAATTGTAACATCTGCTAATGTGTAAATTTTAATCATCATTACATGTCTTTCTGACATGTTGTTTCTATATTGGCCTTTCAGTGCTTCCAGTTCTTTGTATGTATGCAGTTGGCAGCAGTATTTCTTCAAACTAGGATGGATGTGGAATGTAATTATATTTTGTACATGGATGATGGAATGGCACTTAGCTTAGAATGGTGGGTTGAGTTGTTCTGCAATCTTGGCAATTTACTTACAAGTGAAATGCCAAGTTTGGAGAACAACTCAACCAAACCATCGTCCACCTGAGCTACCACATTCTCCAAATTATTTCCATTAAACTATAATGGCAGCTTTGCTTGGTAACTTGCATGT
This sequence comes from Mobula hypostoma, assembly GCF_963921235.1. Lineage (NCBI taxonomy): Eukaryota > Metazoa > Chordata > Chondrichthyes > Myliobatiformes > Myliobatidae > Mobula > Mobula hypostoma. The sequence continues at coordinate 71,059,239 of NC_086099.1, read as the reverse complement.
AACATAGAATACGAACTAACCCTGCTAGCCCCAATGACAAGCCAAGAATGATCCTAAACATAAACTTATGAACATATGGAATTGTTTCTTATTGTCACACGACAAAGAGCTTTAACCAGCAACCAGTTGGCATTTGGGATTGATTAGCAGGAACAAATTAAGGGAAGATGGAGCATCATCTGAGTGGACAGAGTCAGAGTAGTGATCTTGGGCTTTAGCTCTTCGAGGCTTCGGTGAAGAGAGGCTTCAGTCAGAAAAATCCTTCCCGTTTTTCCCTTCTCTTTATAACTGCTCAGATAGGACAGTAGAGATGCCAGGCAGGATGGTGGAATGCTTCTCTTGCGGGATGTGGGAAGGCGGGGAGACCTCCAGTGCCCCTGATGACTACAGCTGCGAGAAGTGCATCCAGCTGCAGCTTCTAACAATCCCTGGTAAGGAGTTGGAGCTGGGACTGAATGAACTCCAGATCATTAGGCTGAGGGGGTGACAGATAGGACATATAGAGGTAGATACACCCAAGGTGCAGGATACAGAAGATTTGATGACAGTCAGGGAGGGGAAAGGGGTTAAGGAGCCAGTGCAGAGTACCCCTGTGCCTGTCCCTCCTTAACACAGGTATATCACTTTGGATACTGTTGGGGGGGTGGAGGGTTGAGCTAACAGAGGAAAGTCACAGTGGTTGGGTCTCTGGTACTGAGTCTGCCTCTGTGACTCAGAAGAGAAGTAGGGAGAAGAGGCACGCCGTAGTGATAGGGGATTTGTTAGTTAGGGGAACGGACTAATGTGATATGTTGCCTCCTGGGTGCCAGGATCTGGGCTATCTCAGACCAAGTCCTCAGCATTCTCAAGTGGGAGGGTGAACAGCCAGAGGTCATGGTTCATGTAGCTACCAATGACATGGGTAGGACAAGTGATGATGCTCTGCATAGGGAGTTCAGGGAGTTAGGTGCTAAGTTAAAGTGCAGGACCTCCAGGGTTGTGATCTCAGGACTGCTAATCCTGCCACATGTGAGTGAGGCCAGAACTAGGAAGATTATACAGTTTAATGCATGGCTAAGGAGTTGTTGTAGGAGGGAGGGCGTAAGAATTTTGGATCATTGGGCTCTCCTCCAGGGAAGGTGGGACCTGTGCAGAAAGGACGATTTGCACCTGAACTGGAGTGGTCTAATATCCTAGCAGGAAGATTTGTTAATTCTGCACAACAGGGTTTTAACTAGAGTTGCAGGGGAATGGGAACCAGAGTGCCAGAACAGATAGTGGAGAGGTTGTGGAGGCAGATGTTGGTAAGACCTCAGACAAAGTTAGGAACCAAAAGGTTGAGCATGCTGTGACGGGTGTCCTGAGCTGTGTATATTTCAATGCAAGAAGTATGGTAGGAAAGGTGAATGATAGTGCTGAAGATGAGGTAGGTGGTTTACAAATAGAGGCAATGTGTGAGGAGGAGAGGCTGGTGATAGGGCAAAATTGCAGGTCAACAGGTGAGTTGCACCGTTAACGGCGGTCAAAATCAAAAGGAGTGAATACAGGACTGAAGGTGTTATACAGGTTTCCCCCACCATCCAAAGGTAGAGCGTTCCTATGAAACGGTTCATAAGCCGGAATGTCGTAAAGCGAAGAAGCAATTACCATTTATTTATATGGGAAAATTTTGTGAGCGTTTGCTGGCCCAAAAATAACCTACCAAATCATGCCAAATAGCACATAAAACCTAAAATAACAGTAACATATAGTAAAAGCAGGAATGATATGATAAATACACAGCCTATATAAAGTAGAAATACTTTTCCACAATCATTGCCTGAACTGTTCTCCGTAGCAAAAATCTCACGCAAGCGCTCTCCGCAGAAACACGGCGCAAGCGCTCTCCAGTAACCTTTAAGCTATGAAGCTGCCAAATCATACCAAATAACACGTAAAAATACACAGCCGATATAAAGTAGAAATAATGTATGTACAGTGTAATATCACTTACCAGAATCCGGAAGTCAGTTTGCCCAGCACACTGATGACGGTGCATTAGGCTGACTCGTCGGAGTTTGGGTGGTGCAGTGGCCCCCACCCTCCGGCAGCGAACCAATACCGATCCGCGAAGCATGCAGCGGTACAGCGGTAGCCGGGAGGCACACAGCACATCTTTAAGGAAAAAAATCACCTCTGATCTAGGCCGACATTTACGTGCCAGGCGGCACCTAATTAATTAGCATGTTTATTTCGGCTTTTTTCTTAAAGATGTGCTGAGTGCCTCCCGGCTACCACTGTATTCTCTGCGAATCGGAATCTGTCCATGGCCTGGGGTTGGGGTGGTGGGACACTGGAGTATCATCTCATCGTCGAATCAGGGCAGGCAGCTCATCTTCTCCTATCTCTGCCTGCCTCGATGTCGAAGGTCGAGGTTCGTCGTCTGCTGTGGCTGATGTTGGAAGGCTTGCTTGATGCTGAACCTCGTGCATTTTTCTGTCATACAGTTCTTTGTAAGCACTCAAACCATCTTGCAAGTATGTCCTAAAACTACGTACCCTTTCAAAATTAAAGTCGTACTTTATCATTACTCATTCGGTTTCGATTGTTATCCTTTCCTCTTCCAATTGCATCAGCTCTTCATCTATCAGTTCTTGGTCATGGGATGCCAAAACGTCTTCAACGTCATCTTCGTCAACTTCCACAAGCCAAATTCACGTTGTCCTTACTTCGTTCGCCATGATCAAAATGCTTAATTATGTCTAGTGTTACGCTAAGTGTAACACGCTTACGAGCTCTTTTAGGCTTTTCCAATACCTTAGAACTCACCTTGCAAATGGCTGCTCACAGGCACGTGTGTAAGCAATGCCGGCGAGAAAGCCGTTCCGAATCCGGGGCAGAGCGGCTGCTTGGGGCACGCGCTGATTTTTTTTCACGCGCTGATCTTTTATCGCACGCTGCTTTTCCCCACGCGCTGCCTTTCTTCATAACAGTGAAAACACCTTCTGTTAGCAAAAACAGGGAACTAATGTAGGTCTTTCATAACAGTGAGGTTTCGTAAAGCGAACATTCGAAAAACGGGGGACACCTGTATTTGAATGTGCGCAGTATACAGAATAAAGTAGATGAACTCATAGAACAGTTACAGATTGGTATGTATGTTATTGTAGGCATCACTGAATCATGGCTGAAAGAAGGTTATAGCTGGGAACTATGAACCGGAATTGATTAGGGAGCTTAAGGTAAAAGAGTCCCTAGGGGACAAGTGATCACAGTATGATCGAATTCGCCCTGAACTTTGAGAAGGAGAAGCTAAAGCTGGATGTATCAGTATTACAGTGGACTGAAGGAAATTACAGAGGCATGAGAGAGGAGTGGGCCAGAATTGATTGGAAAAGAACAATGTCAGGGATGACAGCAGAGCAACAATAGCTGGAAATTCTGGAAGAAATTCAGAAGACTAAGAATGTATGCATCCCAAGAGGAAGAAGTATTTTATAGGAAATTTGACACAACTGTTGCTAGCAAGAGAAGTCAAAGTCTGCATAAAAGCCAAAGAGGGCATATAATACAGCAAAAATTAGTGGGAAGTTAGAGGATTAGGAAGCTTTAAAAAGCCACCAGAAGGTCATTAATAAGGTAAAGATGGAATAGAAAAGTAAGCTAGCCAGTAATATTAATGAGGATACCAAAAGTTACTTCAAATACATGAAGTGTAAAAGAGAGACGTGAGTGGATATTGGACTGCTAGGAAACGATGCTGGAGAGGTAGCAATGGGGGACAAGGAAATGGCAGACAAACTGAATAAATACTTTGCATCAGTCTTCACTGTGGAGGACACCAGCAGTATAATGGAAGTTCCAAGTGTCGGGGTCATGAAATGTGTGAAGTCACCATTACTAGAGCATAGTTTCTTGGGAAACTGAGAGGTCTGAAGGTAGATAAGTCACCTGGACCTGATGGTGTACACCCTAGAGTTCTGAAGGAGGTGGCTGAGGAGATTGTGGAGGTATTAGAAATGATCTTTCAGGAATCACTTGTTTCTGGAATGGTTCCAGAAGAGTGGAAAATTGCAAATGCCACTCCACTCTTCAAGAAGGGAGAGAAGCAGAAGAAGAGAAACTATAGGCCAGTTAGTCTGACCTCAGTGGCTGGGAAGATTTTGGAGTCGATTATTAAGGATGGGGTCTAAGGGTACTGGGAGGCAGGTAATAAAATAGGCCGTAGTCAGCATGGTTTCCTTAAGGGAAAATCTTGCCTGACAAATCTGTAGAGTTCTTTGAAGAAATAGCGAGGAGGATAGACAAAGGAGAATCAGTTGATGTTGTGTACTTGGATTTTCAGAAGGCCTTTGACAAGTTGCCATACATGTGGCTGCTTTAACAAGCTATGAGCCCACGGTATTATAAGAAAGTTTCTAGCATGGATAAAGCAATGGCTGATTGGCAGGTAGCAAAGAGTAGGAATAAATGGAGACTTTTCTGGTTGGCTGCCAGTGACTAGTGGTGATTAACAGGGATTAATGTTGGGACCAATTCTTTTTACATTATATGTCAATGATTTGAAGAATGGAATTGATGGCTTTGTTGCAAAGCTTGCAGACATAGGAAGATGGGTGGAGGGGTAGGCAGCTTTGAGGGAGTAGAGAGGCTACAGAAGGACTAAGACAAATCAGAATCAGGTTTATTATCACCGGCATGTGACATGAAATTTGTTAACTTAGCAGCAGCAGTTCAATACAATACATAATATAGCAGAGACAGGAAAAAATAGTATTAATAAATAAAATAAAACATAATAATAAATAGTTATTAGGAGAAGGGACAAAGAAATGTCAGATGGAATCCAGTGTCAGGAAGTGTATGGTCATCCACTTTGGTAGAAGAAATGAAAGGTTTGACTATTTTCTAAATGAAGAAAAAATACAAAAAACTGAGGTGCAAAGGGACTTGGGAGTCCTTGTGCATGATTCCCTGAAGGTTAATTTGCAGGTTGAGTTAGTGTTAAGGAAGGCAAAAGCAATGTTAGCATTCATTTCAAGAGGACTAGAATATAAAAGCAAGGATGTAACATTGGGACTTCATAAAGCACTGGTGAGGCATCACTGGAGTATTATGAGCTGTTTTGGACCGCTTATCTTCAAATGGATGTGCTGAAACTGGAGAAGGTTTAAAGGAGGTTCACAAAAATGATTCCAGGATTGAATGTTTGTCATATGAAGAATGTCTGATGATTCTGGGCATGTATTCACTAGGATTCAGAAGAATAAGGGGCGACTTATCGAATGGTGAAAGGCCTTGAAGGAATGGATGTCGAGAGAATGTTCCCTATGATGGGAGCATCTAAGACCGGAGGACATGCCCTCAGAATAGAGGGGCCTCCTTTTAAAACAGAGATGAGAGGAATTTCTTTAGCCAGAGAGTGCTGAATCTGTGGAATTTTTGCCATTGGTAACTGTGAAGGCCAAGCCTTTATGTATATTTGAGGCAGAGGTTGATAGATCTTGATTGGTCAAAGCATGAAGGGATACGGGGAGGAGTCAGGAGGTTGGAGCTGAGAGGAAAATTGGATCAGACATAATGAAAAGGCAGAGCAGACTCAGTGGGCCAAATGGCCTAATTCTGCCCCATATATATTGGTCTTGAAATATAGTGAAATTACCTTTGTGGGATATACAAGGGGAAAGCAATACAGTGCAGAAATACTACAGTTCTGGAGAAAGTACAGTGCACATAAATGATAAGGGACAAGGGCCATGACAAAGTCAAGAGTTCATCTAACTTGCAAGAGGAACATTCAAGGGTCTTAGTACTTCGACCCAATTTGCAGATGGTGGGGGGGGGATGGGGAGAGGTTTGAAGACCTACAATACTGTTCAAAAGTCTTATATGTATACATATGTACATGTATAGTCTTTATTCATATATACTGAACAGCATATGTATAATTATATATATATATATATATATATAGAGAGAGAGAGAGAGTGCCCGCTAGGTTGCCTAAGACTTATGCACAGTACTGTATTTGTCAACGTGGAGCAGATAACGAGTTGTAAATCTGGCGGAAGCACAGGATGTTGGGAAATGCGAGGGTGGAGTGCTGCACAGGTGCAGACAAAGTCAGCCCCAAGACACCAGGCAATGTCAAATGACTCCTAACAACTGGTTTATTGATCACTACAGAATGTCTCTCTGGCACTCCCTCTCCTCTCTCCTTCCCCTTTCCAAACCATGGTACCCCCCTCAAAGTCCACGATAACGAGCCATATCAGAATCAGGATTATCACCATTCACAAATGTATTCAAATTATTTTTTTCTTGCTGTAGCAGTACAGTACAATACATAATATTTTTACAGTACTGTGCAAAGGTCTTAGGCACACAACTGTACCTATGTGCTTAAGACTTTTACATGGTACTGTAATTTTTTAACCAAACCTGTGGCCTTGTGCATCAGTGTTCCTTCCTTTGGCATGGTGTTAGTGATGTCTCATTACAGTTCATAATGTATCTTTTTAAAACAGTACCAATAGATGGGAGCTGATATATGACAATATTTAAGTTCCAATCTTTTCTTTGGAAATTCTAATCAAGCAGTAAGAAAGCATGATATTTGCCTATAAACCCATTTTTTATACTTCTATATAATATATATGGTTGTTGATGGTGGTGTGGATAGTTTAGAAGGTTGTCAAGGGTTACAATGGAACATTAATCAGATACAGAGCTGGGCAGAGACGTGGCAGATGGAGAAGTGCGAGGTGATTCACTTTGGAAGGTCAAATTTGAAGGCAGAATATAGAGTTAATGGCAGCATTCTTGGCAGTGTGGAGGAACAGAGGGATCTTCTGTGTCCATGTCCAGAAATCCCTCAAAGTTGCCATGCAAATTGATAGGATTGTTAAGAATGTGTTTGGTGTGTTGACCTTCATTCAGGGGTTTGAGATCTGGAGCTGTTAGATAATGTTTCACCTCTGTAAAACTTGGGTTAGATCATTCTTGGAATGTTGTGCTTAGTTCTGGTTGCATCCTTATAGGGAGGATGAGGAAACTTCAGAGAGGCTGCAAAGGGGATTTATCAGGATGCTTCCTGGACTGAAGAGCATGTCGTAAAGGAAAGATTGAGTCAGTTAGGGCTTTCCTCATTGGAGCAAAGGAGGATGAGACACGACGTGATTAGGTGTACACAATGATAAAAGGCATAGATCAAGTGGACAGCCAGAGTCTTTTTCCAAGTGGCTCGTAGGAGGGTCCATAATTTGAGGCTGATTGGAGGGAAGTATAGGGGGGGTGTCAGAGGTAAGGTTTTTACATGCAGAGTGGTGGATGTATGGAATACACAGCCAGAGGTGGTGTTAGAGAGGCAGATACAGTAAAACATTAAAGAGACTCTTGGAGAGACGTGGGTGACAGAAAAATGGAAGGCTATGTTTGTGGGGAGAGTTAGATTGATCTTAGAGTAAGTTAAAAGCTCAGCACAACATCATCCCAAAGGATCTGTACTGTGCTGTAATATTCACTTTGTTCTAAATACAAACCATTCCTTCATGTAACTCTCTCAGACTTAAGAAAGGTGTAGATATTTATAGTTATTCTTTAAAAACTGCACTTTTCTAAACTGTTCCTTATTGAGGATTGCAGGATGGATTTCTTTCTTCCAGCAAGAAGAGGCTTCAAATTCAAGCATGGTTTATTATTTTAGTGTTTAGTGCGGATTTAACATTCTAAACGTTATACTTGAATGCTGAGAAAGGTTCTTTTATAAAGATTCTTGAAAATCTGTCCACAGGAGTACCTCGATACCACCGAGGGGAAATATGGAAGCTTCTAGCAGAACAGCACCAACTGCGGTATCGGCTTCCTGTAAAGCAGCAGCCAAAGACTACTCCGTATGAAGAGCTATTGAAACAATTAACGTCTCAACAACATGCAATACTCATTGACCTTGGTAAGTGTCCACTTCATTCATTTCCGTCTCATCTCTCTTCTAGGTTTTCAGATGGGCTGACCTTACTGAGGTACACCCGGGTAAAGGCTAGATTGTGAGTCTGTTGATTATTCTGTGTGGACAGATTGAAAAGGAATAGGTATCATATGTAAAAGCTACAGAAGAGTAGGAATAGGGTAGATGTTAGCCAGTTCTCCTTTTCCTAGTGAGCCTCCTTGCCATCTTCTGTGTGCTGACCTCTCGAGAGAATGCATGAAACTCTGAACTGAGGGCAAAGGTCATACATATAAAAGGTAAGTGGATTAAGAATTAATCTGTACATTGTCTTTGAGATGCAGACTGGCTTTTGGATTACCGTAGGCAGTCAATTTTCTAATAACTTTCCTGTGGCCAAGTTATTTCTCTGTTCTGGGAGACCATTTGTTGCACTGGCATCTCGACAATAAGGCTGGCTTGATAGAATTGCTGGTGTTACCTTGTTCATTTTCAGTTGTTTGGTGATCTCCTAAATGGAAAGTACCTTGGGGCTTCATACCATCATTCCAGAGGCAGGTCAGATAGCTGATTCCCATTGGTTAACTGGCTCTAACTACCACATCACATCTCAGTCTGTTCAGCAGCCATTTTGCACTTTCATCTCCTTTTGAAGAGTTTACATTGTTTCACCTCTCTTTATTTGAATCTTTATTCTTTGTGGCCTGCCCATGCAGCCTAAAAATGTCTTTCTAAAGTTATCTTTGCTTCTTTCTTGCACAGCATTTGCAGTGAGCAATTCTTTGTTCTCTGTGGTTTAGCTCTCTTTCACAATTCCCTCATCAAAACCATTCCTCTCTATCTCTGGCCTCATCATTCCCATACTAGAAAGAGAGGCAGCTTTATATGGATGAGTGATAATATTGAGTCCTAAAGTTCAACCAAGACCTTAAGTCTTACGGGTATCTGAGCAACACACACAAAATGCTGGAAGAACTCACCATGCATCTGTGGGAAAAAATACAGTTGACATTTCGGGCTGCAACGTTTTGAATCTTGATCAATTTCTTCTGCTGTGCTAAAATGCTGAGTTTAGCAGAAAACCTCATGACCCTAGATAGTGAATACCCATACTGTTAGCTATCTTTCCAGATCTGCAGATCACATTCATTCTTTTTCTTATATGGCTGGCAAAACTATTTACTGATCTAGGACCATCTTGAATGATTGTGCAACGCTGAATTATTTTTTTTCTCTTCCTGGCATACCATCAAATTGAAGCCCCTCAGCCTCTGAGATTAACTCTCGCCCAAGCCCCAAACTAGCATTGATCACTAGTGTCTCCCATATCTCACTGTTTACTCTAAGCTCATGTTATCCATGGCACACTCCTCCTGCTCAGTCACTTCCTAGTAACCTTAGCTGATATTGTCAGAAATCTGTCCTGCGAATGTATTATTCTCTGTAAAACATGCCATTCCTACCCATCACCTCAAAATACAGTCCTTAACTTTTGCCTCCTGAGAAACTGATCCCTTTCTTTTCCAAGCATCCAAACACCATATTTCTATCACAAACAAGAGAAAATCTGCAGATGCTGGAAATCCAAGCAACGCACACAAAATGCTGGAGGAACTCAGCAGGCCAGACAGCATCTATGGAAAAAAATACAGTTAATGTTTCGGGCCGAAATCCTTCGGCAAGACCATATTTCTATGCTTTTTCTTTTTATCAATGCAAGTATTTCAAATTATTATGACAAATGTGAGAAAATTATTTTGTTCATCTTGGAAAGAGTAGTTTCTCTGGCATGGATAATTCACTCTCCACAACATTGAGCTGGTTCCACAACCTATGGACTCACTTTCAAGAACTATACATCTCATGTTCTCAATATTATTTATTTGTTATTGTTGGAATTTTTTGTATTTGCAATTTGTCTCCTTTTGCATATCATTTGTTTGTCAGTCTTTGTGTATAGTTTTTCATTAATTCTATTGTATATCTTGGTTCAGTTATGAATCCCTGCAAGAAAATGAATCTCCGGGTAGCATATGGTGACATATACGTACTGAAAATAAATTTACTTTGAGCTTTGAAACCAGCTTTTTACCAGGAACTTGGGGCCTTAAGTAATTAAGAAACATCATTATTTCTTAAATTTTCCTTTTAATCCTATGTCCTGCTCTCTACTCAGAAGTAAAAACACTTGTACAACACTGGTACATATGCTCTTCCCATTGAAATCCTCAAACTAAAATACATCATCAATGCCTCCATGTAAAACACCCAGGACATTTCAGTTTGCATTTTTATTGTGTATACAAGCATGCGCAGTTGACAACTCCCTTGTCCATTCGTCCCCCCCCCATCCCTCCCCACTGATCTCCCTCCTGGCACTTATCCGTGTAAGCGGAACAAGTGCTACACATGCCCTTACACTTCCTCCCTTACCACCATTCAGGGCCCCAAACAGTCCTTCCAGGTGAGGCATCACTTCACCTGTGAGTCGACTGGGGTGATATACTGCGTCCGGTGCTCCCGATGTGGCCTTTTATATATTGGTGAGACCCGACGCAGACTGGGAGACCGCTTTGCTGAACATCTACGCTCTGTCCGCCAGAGAAAGCAGGATCTCCCAGTGGCCACACATTTTAATTCCACATCCCATTCCCATTCTGACATGTCTATCCACGGCCTCCTCTACTGTAAAGATGAAGCCACACTCAGGTTGGAGGAACAATACCTTATATTCCGTCTGGGTAGCCTCCAACCTGATGGCATGAACATCGACTTCTCTAACTTCCGCTAAGGCCCCACCTCCCCCTTGTACCCCATCTGTTACTCATTTTTATGCACACATTCTTTCTCTCACTCTCCTTTTTCTCCCTCTGTCCCTCTGAATATACCTCTTGCCCATCCTCTGGGTCATCCTCCCCCCCCGTCTTTCTTCCCGGACCTCCTGTCCCATGATCCTCTCGTATCCCCTTTTGCCTATCACCTGTCCAGCTCTCGGCTCTATCCCTCCCCCTCCTGTCTTCTCCTATCATTTTGCATCTCCCCCTCCCCCTCCAACTTTCAAATCCCTTACTCACTCTTCCTTCAGTTAGTCCTGACGAAGGGTCTTGGCCTGAAACGTCGACTGCACCTCTTCCTGCAGATGCTGCTTGGCCTGCTGCGTTCACCAGCAACTTTGATGTATGTTGCTTGAATTTCCAGCATCTGCAGAATTCCTGTTGTTTGCAGTTGACAATATGATGTATTGTACTTTTAAAGCACCTGCAACATAGTAAAACATCCCAAGGCTATTTGTAAGAGGCATAATCAAGCAAAGTTTGACACCAGGCCTTTGTAGGAGACATTAGAGCAAGTGACCTGAAGGTTTGTAAGAAAAGGAGTGTCGTGAAGGAGAAAATTGAGTTGGAAAGGTGTAGATCACAAAGTCCTGAAAAGAAGGTCATGAATTTGGAGGAGATAAAGAATAGGGGCCTACCATCTCTCTTGTAACCATAGTGATTAAGTTGGAAAACTCAAGATTTTATTAGGATGTTATTAAATTTCACAGTTGAGAGAACAGAAGTTAAGACCAAGCAAAAACGTGGTTATGGTTTTCATTTCAAATTAGCATGTGGAATTCCTTCTTTGAATTCCAGTGCAAATATTTTGCACCATGTTTCATGTTTTGGGAGATTTCTCCGTCTCTAAAGTGCATGTATTAATATATTACATTGTTTCTGACTAAATCAGAACAGGATTTTTATAGGGAGGGGTGACAATAAGATGTATTGTTAAAAAAAACACAAACTTTTTTTTTAATCAGCCCAAGGGGAATATAGAAAAAAACTTTCAAATGAGTTTGAAGCTTTGGCACCAAAAATGTGTGGTGCTGTTGGATTCTTTTGTTCAATATTTTGCTGCAAAACTAGATGCAAGCTGGTGCGTTGTTGCTGATTTTTTGGCAATGTGTAGACAGTGCAGTAATGGAACAAGCTGCAACAGAGAAACACAGAAACTGAAACAAATATTGACTGATCAACCATGGATTTGCATATAAGAAGTTAAAAGAAGTCTTGCTTTCGAAAAACTGGATTTTCCACCCCCAAATGCGTTCATTTGCCAACTGTTTTAAATGCTAAAAGGGCAAAACAATGAGTTTTATGAATGCATGATTGGTGTCAAGAAAACTGATCAAACCTTGTGGGGTGTGACTTCAGCCCAGTGCCACATGAAAGTAGAATGTGGTTTTTGCTCATGGTTCACCCGCAGTGTGTCGCAGCTGTCGCGAGGAAGCATGGAGTGTACACCAGCTGCTTCCTCACAGGAAGGAAAAAAAGAAAGGGTGGGCCATAATGGGGCTTTGCTTATCTTGACAAAGTGTTTGATGAAGGACCCACCCAAAGCTGCTTGTTTTTCCCCCTCTTCAGCTGCTTATCGATGTACTTTTATCTTGAATGTTTTCTGTTAAGTTCAGAAAATAGTTTTGACCCCAAAGGCTTTGTAAGGTAGGCCAGTTGAACAGAAGCATGAATGGTCTCTGACAGATGGAGTGACAAAGCGGTCAGCAAGAGTTCCTGTTTTTTCAGATTTTGTATGTGTGTGTGTATGTATGTGTGTGTTGTCAAGATTTCACCTAACCAGGACAAATGCCTGTTAGATCCTAGCCATAGCGTAAAGTGTGCTGTGTGACAGCTACCTCTCTATACAAGTTGGAGGAGAGAGTAGGAGGAGTAGGACTTTCTACACTTGATCATTAGTCAGGATTTTGTGAACTTAAAACAGAGAATGTTGAAAACGCTTGGCATGTTACACAGCATACATGGGGGAAGTGACAGGTTTAACAGCCTTTCATCAGAATTAATGAAAGTTAGAAGACTGTAGAGTTCTAGTATCTGCAGATTTTAGCTTTAGGAGTTTATAGCGAAGGGGGTACATAGTCATTCACTGGATACGTCTCTTCATTCTGCCCCAGCAAAAAACTAGGTTTGGATTCTAAAGGTGAGGCAATAGAAATTACAAGTCCACTGTGTCCTGGCACAGATCCATTGGGAGTCAAACTGCAAATGCCTGCTCAGATTCACAAAGGCCAGCTGATCCAAGTAGCTGTTGCCTTGGCTCTTCACACTTTGGCAGGTACTAATGCCAGGATGCAAACTGTCCATTGATTTTGCTCCAAATAGAGCAAGCATTACTCAACCTCTCTGCTCCACATTTGCCCAGATGCAGCAAGCTTTGTTCAATATTTGCTGTGGAAGTGCTGTGATCAAATTTCCACACTAGTGAAATATGTAACTCCGTAATAGTCTGCCTCTGTTAAGTAGGGACAGAAGTCAGCTGACAATAGGTGGTCATCTCCTTCAATGCATTCTCAGTTAGTGCATTCTGCTGTGGAGTTTTGCTGCTTCCAACTTTCCTTGAGTTGACAAAGAGTGACCTGGGATGCTGTTCCAGCCCTGGCTGAACTGCTACAGTTCTGCCTGTCAATTTGCTCAGTTCTTGGCTTTTATTTTTACCAAAAGGATCAGACTGAATGGCATTAGAAAACTTATACTTTATACTTTATTGTCACCAAACAATTATTCTCTCCAGTAGAAGTCTTGCCCTTCAATGCTCATATTCAATGCTAAATATGATCATGTTCTGTTTCTCCATGACCCTGTGGAGCATTTAGTTATTGAAACAAGGTCATGTTATGAGTACAGAGAGAGAGGATTGTGCAGCTAGTCTGCAACTTGAGTAAACTAGCAGACTCGGCTGAGATTCATATCTGAGTATTTTATAACTATGTTTCAATGGAAATTATTTTTATTTAATGTTGGCAGTATAAAGTTTGCTTTAGATAACTGGCATATTATGCCTTACTTGGGTGTTCCAGAGTCTTGAGTTTGATCCTAACTGTGTAAAGATAAAGATCAGCTTTACTTGTCACATGTCCGATGAAACATCCAGTGAAATACGTCAACAACAGGAATTCTGCAGATGCTGGAAATTCAAGCAACACACATCAAAGTTGCTGGTGAACGCAGCAGGCCAAGCAGCATCTATAGGAAGAGTGAAATACGTCATTTGTGTCAATGACCAACACAGTCTAAAGATGTGCTGGCGGGGCAGCCCACAAGTGGCACTCTGCAACTGGCACCAACAAAGCATGCCCAAAACTGATTTACACATTCTAATGTGCAAGGAAACCATAACATGAGAGAAAATCTGCACGGGCAGAACGTACAAACTTTGTACAGACAGCAGCAGTAATTGAATCCTGACCACTAGCATTGTACTTGCCTCTCCATTACCCTTTACTGTCTGTATGGAGTTTGCATGCTCTGCCGATTCCTGGTGTGTTTCAACTCGTCAGCCATTTCCCTCCATACCCCAAAATTGTGCTAGTCAGTTAATTGACTACAATTAACCAATAATTACAATAGTTAATTGTAAATTAATGCTTAGTGTAGATGAGTAGCAAAAACGGTGGACATCTGATGAGAATAAAATGCAGAGCTACAGAGAAATATGGAGGGAGGAACAGTATTGTTGGGAGGCAGCATGAAACCAATAAAGGAAGGATTACCTAGTTGCAGTAAATGAGCATTCAAACCATTTATAATGTCTTTTGCTTTCAAGCCTCTCTTCCAAAATTGTAGCTTTTGAAGGGAAAAGAAAGCAACCAGATCAAGGTGCATAGTGAAAGCCATTTCAATCCTGGAGTAAAATTTTATTAATGCATATGTGCCTCTGAATTGCATGAAAGGAAATACAGTAAGCTTGGTTTAGGGTTGTCGTGGCCCCAGTGGGTTGCCGACCTAACGTGACAGAAATTTGGAGCCTGGTTGGATGACGTGGGAGAGTTGGCCAGATGCGAGGATGCAGGGGAAGATGTAAACAAGAGATTCTGCCGACGCTGGGTATGCAGAGCAACGCACGCACAGAATGCGGGAGGAGCTCAGCAGGTCAGGCAGCATCGATGGAGAGTTGACATTTCAGGCTGAGACCCTTCATCAGGACTGGAAAGAAAGGGGGTCGAAGCCAGAATAAAAGGGTGGAGAGAAGGGAAGTAGAAGCTAGCTGGCGATGGGTGAAGGTTTAATATCACAGGCATATATGGTGAAGTTTGTTGTCTGGTGGCAGCAGTACAATGCAATGCATATAATAATAATGCGATGCATCATAATAATAATAATGCGATGCATAATAATAATAATTAAATTACAAGAAGTATATATAAAAATAAGCAAGTAGTCCAAAATGAGGTAAAGTTCACGGGGAAATGTGGGGGGTGGTGAAGTGAGAAGCTGAGAAATGATAGATGGAAAGGGAAAAGGGCTGAAGAAGAAGGAATCTCATCGGAGAGGAGAATGGACCATGACAGAAAGGGACGGGGTGGCATCAGTGGGAGGTGATAGGCAGGTGAAGAAAAGAGATATGGTGGGAGCCAGAATGTGGAATGGAAAAAAACAGAGAAGGGGAAGGGGGAAGAAATTTCTGCAAGTAAGAGAGATCGAAGTTCATGCCGCCAGGTTGGAGGTTACTTAGGCAGCATATCAGGTCTTGCTTCTCCAACCTGAGGGACAGAGTAGGAAGTGTTGCTCCCCCGACCCAAATAGAATATGCGGTGTTGTTTCTCCAATCCCAAGGGAATTGAGTGCAGGTTAACACTGCAGGAGTAGAGAGGTGAATAGGCTAGAGAGCAGTGGAATAATTGGCAAGGTTTAGAGTGGACTCCAAAACCAAAGATGTGGACCGCAAACAAGATGTCAGTACTCTATAGGTAGATGTGCAAAAATGGTACCAAGACAGTCAGGGAGTCAGAGGATAGTGCTGTACATGTGTTACTGGACTAGAAATCAGAAGTCTGAACAAATGTTCCAGATAGTAAGTGTATTTCCAGCCTGGTGATTTGGGGATTAAGTAATCTGGAATAAAAAAATCTGTAAAGATATTACAATCTCATTGGGTTGTTATTAAAAAAAAACAGTCAGATTCTTTAATGCTACTTAGGGAAGGAAACCTTTCAGGCCTCACCATGAGATTAGTAGCCAACTCCAGAGCTGCATCAATGTAGACTCATTATTGCCTTCTGAAGTAACAAAGTGATCTGTTCATTTCAAGGGATCAGTAATAAATGTTGTCTTTGAGAATGAAAGGAGCAAAAGTCCCACCAGCAGGAAAGCAGAGGAGAGATATTAGAAAGTGTGCTATTGTTGAGCATGTTACCCACTGCAGGGGGAATCGAGGATCCAAGGATGCAGCTATAAGGGTTGCGTCTTAATTTCGTCTGTGGTGGTTTCAGTGTTAGTAGAAGGGCGAAGGGTCATGATTATAAGGAGATACAGAAGACTAAATTCAAGGACTAAATTCGAGGAAAAGGGTTTGAAGCTGAATCAACATTTAGGAAGGATTGAATGGTCATTGATTGGTTTTGAGGAAGAAGTTATGAATGTGATTTTGATGAGGGGTGGGGGCAGTCTTTGAGTAAGGCTTGTGCTGTAGTATATATTGCAGAGGGGGAGTTGCGATGGGCTGAAGAAGGTAGCTGTCTGTTGTGAGATTGGAGCAAGCACAGGGGTTAAATGGAAAAGAATCGAGAGATGGGATTTGTTTCGGGCATTTCTCGTCTCCTGAGCAAGAGGAAGGTTGGGGTAGTGGGCAGCTAAGTAGGTGGAATTTAACTAGGTGAGAACAAAATGCAGGAAGTTTTCACGTTTGATGCTTGAGATGCAGTGGGGGAGTATAGAGAAGGTGTGGTCTGTGTTTTAAGGAGGTGGCTGGTGTGTGTTGAAGAGGGATGGGTACGTTAGCAGGAGTTAGGAGTTGAGTGGCATTGCAGCAACAATGTTGCACACAAAGTCAGTGAAGACCAAAGATTGATTGTAGAGTTCAGAAACAGTAAGATGAGGGAACACACACCAGTCATCATAGAGGGGTCAGAGTGGAAAGAGCGAGCAATTTCAGGTTCCTGTGTCTCAACATCTCAGAGAACCTAACCTGGACCCAAAATATCAATGCACTTACAAAGAAGGCATGACTACGGCTATATTTCATTAGGACTTTGAGGAGATTTTGTATGTCACCAAAACACTCTCAAATTTCTACAGACGTATTGTGGAGAGCATTCTAACAGACAGCATCACTGTCTAGTATGGGCAGGGGTGGGCTACTGCACAGGTTTGAAATAAGCTGCACAGAGTTGTAAACTTGGTCAGCTGCATCATAGCCACTAGCCTCCATAGTATCCAGGATACCTTCAAGAAGCGATCAGGTAGCATCCATCATTAAGGGCCCCCATCACCCAAGACATGCCCTCTTCTCATTGCTACCATCAGGAAGGAGGTACAGAAGCCTGAGGGCACACACTTAGCAATTCAGGGACAAGTTCTTTCCTTCTGCCTTCAGATTCCTAAATGGACATTGAACGCAAGAACATGACCTCACTGCTTAAGGAATGGTAACCATCCATAGCATAAAAACGTTTGGGAACCCTGTTGTAGACAAAAGCCCAAGATTGTATTTGACGAAAGCTTGCTAAATTTGAAATGAGCCATTGATGAAACGTATGGTTGGGAGACTAGATGTTTTGAGGAGTGTAAAAACTACCCAAGCATTCATGGGATCATAGATTTGATTGGAGGGAAAGGTATGGCACTTGTTAAAATTACTGACTAAATAAATTAAGTCTTTCAGTGGAAGCGAACTGCGCTGTTTATTTTTGTATAGCGGTGTTATGTATCGTTTCTAGCATCTTTTTGTTTGTCATTATAGTTGTTAGGCAATCGAGGGTGTAGCCCTGAACCAAGGCTGTTTTTAAACTTGAGCCTGTGGTTTTATGCCCATAACAACTGGTTGTGCAAAGATTTGCATGTCATATGATTAATTACATTGATATTCAGGTCAAATTTTGACATAGTAAAGAGATTTGTTCCACAAAGTTTAAGCTCAGCAGTCCTGTTCTTATAGTTGTGGATAATTGAGAACTCAAATTCTGTTACTTTCACCTCCCAGCTCAGAAGCTGAATATCCAAAAAGATTCAAGTACAGAATTTCAACTGTGGACTTTCTCAATGTCAGAGCAGGTTTGGGGAGGTTTAGCAGAATTCCAACCCCCATGCACCACCCCCTCATCCCCTCCCCCCCAAAGTGTATTGGGCAATTTTAGCCTTTTATTACTTTTCTCCGAGGTTTCCATTTGACCCTGGAATGGAATTTCAAGCAACTGCTTATTTATTAAATTGCGATTTGAAATTCTGCCTTTGAGCGCTTTGGAACCACTGTGTGCATAATAAGCACCAATGCATTCTCTATGTTTGTCCTTTCAATGAACAATACTTCCTGTAGTAAAGATCGAAAATACAGTACCAGTCTTTGACCTCGAGTTATTAACTCTCTTCATTTCCAGTATTTTCTGTTTTGTTTTCAATTTCTAGCATCTGTAGATTTTTTGATTCTTATTCATTCTCTCCACACCTCTCAACAACAATGTAACAAGACTCCTGACCACTCAAGTTATTCTTCTTCCAGAGTGCATGAAAATGAGCTTGTGTGATTTCACTGCTGCCATCTGAACGTTGCCAGTATGGTTCCACCAATGATCTCTATTCCCACTTTTATCCTACCTCACTTTGTCTGTCTTGTCATATGTACTAGCTTTTGAAATTCCAGTACTTTAATAAGGTGCTACAAAAGAGCGTATTAATTAAAATTTGAGCTCGTAATATTGACTTCCAGTAAGATGGTGGCACACTTGGACACAGTTTCTGCAGGGCCAAACAATGGTGTCGTTGTCTATTTTTAATGATATTAACACCCTGCTGAACATTATGAACTTAAAGTACTGCAGGTCTACCCTTCGTCAAGTTGCTCGTTAGTGGAGAAACTGAAGGAGATGGATTTCATGCAGACCGTACCGTGCTGCTGGAGAGGTGGCGTAGTGGGTGCTCAAGGGCAGTGTTCAGTCTAACAGCAAGTGATGGTCTTGGTCACTTTTCTTATGATCGCAAGACCCTGTTGTATGTTGATATTATGGAATGCTGCAGGTCTAGTTACCCGGTGTATTGGCGGACGGTGGAGGAGCTGCAGGCCCTCGGCCATTGTGTGGACTAGACCTCAAGCTGTGGTTTCACCTGTTTGCAGCCAGCCAGGAGAGGGAGTCATGGGAATCAGTGTCAGAGCCATTGGAGCTATGCCAAGTGTTTGCTGGGCAGAGGACAGGCTGAGTTGTGTTCAGCTGTAGACTGCTGCATCGTTCATGGACTCAGGGACTTGGACTCTGTTCTTTTTATGTGTCACTGTGTTTTATTGCTGTCTTCATGTGTTGCATGTGCTTTGTGTTGTGCCGATGACAGGAGAGCCGTGTGGCCTCAGTTGTAGCAAGGACTGGGCCTTGGGCTGCAGTGTTGCCTGTTTGTAACCATCCAGGCAAGAGGAATTGGAGTCGGTGCTGCCGCACAGTGTTCCCTTGGCAGAAGACAAGCTGTATCGTGTTGGACTGCAGACTGCTGCAGCATTTATGAACCCAGGGACTTGGACATTCTTTTTTCTCCGTGTGACTGAATTTTACTGCTATCTTAGGTGCTATATGTACTTGTGCTGTGTATGACTGTAAGTACTGTGTTTTGCACCTTGGCCCCAGAGTGACATTGTTTTGTTTGGCTGTATTCATGGGTGTTCATGTATGGTTGAATGACAATTAAACTGGGACTTGAACTTAAAGGTAATATACTGGCATCAATTGGCAAATGGTTAGCAGGCATAACAGAGAGTAGGGATAATTGGTTGGGAGGCTGTTACAGGTATGCTGTTGTAGGGATTGATGCTAGGTCCTTAGCTGTTCACAGTTTATATCAATTATTTAGATTGGGTTTGCTGGGGAAACCAAGTGTTAAATAACCAGCTTTGCTGCTGATACAAAGCTAGATGGCAGTGTGAGGTGCGAGAAGAATGCACAGACTTGTGGAGAATATAGTTAGGCTATGAATGCACAGGGATCTATCAAAGGAAATGTATGTGGAAGAAGTGTGAGGCTTGTAGAGTAAAAAAAAAAAATGGGTGGAATATCTTTCTAAGTTCAGAAAGATTGAAAGGTGTGGGTGTTCAGTGATACCTGGTTATCTTGAATCACTGGACGTTAGCATACAGGTTCTGCAAGCAATCTGCTAACTTGGCCTTTATTGCAAGTGGGTTTTATTATAAAGGTTTAAAAAAAAGATTGTGTTGTAATTATATAATGTCCTAATGAGACTACATCTTGAATATTATATACAAGTCTCATCTCTCAACTTATAAGCAAGGTTAAGGTGGAGTTTGCACCTGTATAAGTAACAAACGATTCTTCATGTGCTAATCTGCTGTCCTCATTGAGCAAACTGGCCACCAGGCTTGATGAAAATGGAACGGTGTACTTGATGTAAGATTATGGCAGGACATAATTTCTATTGTCATCCTTATTTACTTTATGTGCTTTTGTTCTCCACTCTCACCCTGAATACCAGCGTGCCTCAAGGCTGTGTGCTGAGCCCTCTTCTGTACTCCCTTTTCAGCTATAATTGCGTTCCTGTACATGGTTCTAACTCCATACTCAGGTTTGCAGATGACACCACGGTGGCTGGTCTGATCAGAGGGGATGACAAGACGGCCTACAGGGATGAAGTCCAGCACCTGGCTGCGTGGTGTGTCGATAACAACCTGACCAAAACACCCAGAAGACCAAGGAGATTATTGTGAACTTCAGGCATGCTAGGAGCCACACTAATGTCCCCATCTACATCAGCAGAGCTGTAGTGGAGCCTGTATCAAGCTTCAACTTCCTTGCTGGCCACATTTCTGAGGATCTCACCTGGTCCCTGAACTCCTCCGTCCTGATCAAAAAGGCACAACAGTGCCTTTATTTCCTGCGGAGCAACAAGAAAGCTCATCTCTGTCCCAGGATACTGATGGACTTTTACCACTGTACCATTGAGAACATACTCAACAACTGCATCTCAGTGTGGTATGGCAATTGTCCCGTATCGGACCGCAAAGCACTCCAGCAGGTGGTGAAAACTGCCCAGCGGATTATCAGCACTCAATTGCCCACCATTGAGAACATCTACCATAGACGCTGCCTGGGCAGGGCGAAAAGCATTATCAAGGATGCATCTCACCCTAACCATGGACTTTTTACTCTCCTCCCGTCCGGTAGGCACTACAGGAACCTCCGCTCCCGCACCAGTAGGCACAGGAAGAGCTTCTTCCCTGAGGCTGTGACCCTGCTGAACCTCACATCACAGCGCTAAGCAGTATTGCACCCATATTGGACTGGCTCAGTATTTTTATATTTGTGTGCTGTAGCACTTTTTATTTGCAGTTATTTTGTAAATAATACTATTCTTTTGCACTTCTGGTCAGATGCTACTTGCATTTCATTGGCTTTGTATCTGTACTCGGCACAATGACAATAAAGTTGAATCTAATCTAATCTCATCTAATTTGTGTTCCACTTAGCAGAGCAGTGGTGACATGTGACATAATGGTGGATGTATGGTTGTACCTGGTATGTAGACAGGATGCATTTTCTGTAGTATGGTCACCGCTGTCGATGCCATTGTGGGTAACATACTTCAGCAGCAGGTAGATTGCTAACTACACTAGTTGAACACATATATTTAATTAATAATAGTTTAGGTTTGATTCGTGTATTTTATTCATTGATATTTTTTACTCCAGATCCCTGGTAAATGTTCTTGCATGTTCCAATGCTGTAAACTAACGTGTAAATAAACAGGGAGATCTTGTACTATTGTATTCCATTTGTGAGCCGAGACATATGCTGAATTTTAAAGTTAAGGTTTCCTCTTGTTGTAGGTTGCTACTCCAAAAGAGACCCTTGATAAATAATTCTTTATGACCCTCTTTTCACTTCATATTTTGTGGTTAAGGTGGAGTTCGCACCAGAATAAATAGACTTTTATATGTGCTCCCACCCTGTTACAGCCCAGTTTTTGTTAACACTTTCAATCTTACAGTTACTGGACTGTTGTTTTAACATATAAGCCTTTCTATTTCTGTCGTTCTCTAGCTAACTAATTTTTATGCGTGTAAAATTTGATAACACGCTACTTGAATTCTATAGAG
Organism: Mobula hypostoma; assembly: GCF_963921235.1. Lineage (NCBI taxonomy): Eukaryota > Metazoa > Chordata > Chondrichthyes > Myliobatiformes > Myliobatidae > Mobula > Mobula hypostoma. The sequence goes on along the minus strand of NC_086099.1, from coordinate 71,037,257 downwards.
ATCTTTAGAAAAAAATATTCTGTCATTTTGACCCTATTCCAGGATAATTTTGATAGTTTGATGCTGTTATCATTTTAAAGTTAGTTGTTTTACATTTTAAATGAGTGAATTCAAATTTGGCTGAAAAGTAGTCGAATTGATGCATATGTGTAGTAGATGATAATATTTTGTGAAAAGTGGAACAATTTATATTTGCATCAGCAGAAGTAACTTGCCATTTTTAAAATTTTCTAGTTATACTCATTAATGTTGTATATTTTCCACTCCTGTTTGTTGCCCTAAGTGGATGTTGGTGACTGTTTATAAAGGTCAGCTTGCATTTGATCTCAATGCAAGAAGATGTTGTGGCTGTCTGTGATCATCTTGCATCCAAAATTGCCTGAATTTTCTGAAACAAGCACAGGTTCAGATAACTTTAGCTGCAAGGCCTGGGTTGACCTGAGATCTGTTTGTGTTTGAAATACAATTTGGACTCTGTTACTATTCCACAGAACAAAAAGCAACATTCATTTTGCAACCTGGTTTGCTTAGAAATATAAAGCAATTTGTGTCTTTTTAAAATATTTTTTATTGAAATCTTTAGTGGGATTTTGGGGAACTACTGTACATTTTTATATGGAGCTTGTGTCTTTAAATTTCCATGTCTGTGCTTTAGACTTGAGCAAATCCGTATAGCTCTCAGTTTTAATCCTCAGATAACGCCTTGATAACATAGTGGTTTGCGCGATGCTATTGCAGCTCAGGGCATCAGAGTTCAATCCTGGGTGATGGGGGCTCATGAAAGGAGGAGGAGACAAACTGGAAGGTGATGGGTGAGACCAGCTAAGGGAGAAGGTGGAGGGGGCAATGAAGTGGAAGCTTGGGGGATGATAGGTAAAGGGCTGAAGAAGATGGGAGAGGAGAGTGGACCATGGAAGAAAGGGAAGGAAGAGAGACACCTGAGAGAAGTGATAGGCGGGTAAAGAGAAGAGAAGGAGTAAGAGAGGGCCCAGACTGGGGAATAGACAAATAAAGAAGGAGGGGGGAGAAATTACTGGAAATTAGAGAAATAGATGTTCATGTCCCCGCTGTTACAGATTTAGCTCAATCAGGTACAGTGATGTAGATGACCCAAAGTCATGACCTTTGTTTCATCAGTATAAAATTGTGGCTTCTTGTGGCAAGATGATATTTAACATGCAGTTGGTCAGTTTAATAACTGTTCTCCCCATTATAAAAAATGGTAAGACCCAGTCATCTGAAAAAATGTGGAAACTGGCCCAATTTATGGTGATGGTGTTGTTTTCTTAAGGCAAAGGAGAGTCTTTAAAATTTACAACATAAACGGAGATCATGCACCATCATTTTGTCTGTGCTGGATAAGCCCCGAATCTTTGCATTTTGTTTTACGCAGTACAGCATTTTACATTTATCTTGATGTGCAGCAAATTTGGAGCCATCGCTGGTAGGAGATGATGGGCTTTCTCCCTGAGGTACTTTGTGGAGGTTTTCTGTCCTGCATTTAGCTGTGGATTCTGGGATTATGACCCAATGATGATGTAAACACCGTGTTTTGGATTTGTAAATAGCTCGTGACTCATATTGAATGCCTCTCTTGTCTGCAGAAAAAGAAATAAATGTGATTTTGTATACTGTGAGAAAACATCACATGGACTGCAAGTACTGCAGAGTGGACACTGTCCCAGTTGATGGGTTCAGCACAAGCCTGTACATTTATCTAAGTTAATTTGAGTTTGAGTGTTGCTGTGGGTATTCCAATGCTTATGCCCTGTAGATGACAAGTGGGCTTAGAGAATTATAAGAAACCGACGAACTGGACAATTCACCCCTTGTGCTTGCCAGATTCTTTACTTTGGTGACATTTTCCCGGACTAACCCTTTTACTATCTGAAAAATGTATTGATCTATGTGCCTGTTGCTTGAAGAGAAGCTATGCAATTTACTCAGCAGGTGAGGTGAGAGTGTTTGGGACAATGTAGTGACTTCATTTTGATAGCAGGGCATGGAGCCCCAGAATGCAAAGATCCATCGTAGAGGAGGAGTGAAGCAGAGATCTATGTGGTCAAAAATATTAAAGATAGTAGAGATATTTTAGAAGAATGACACCCCATTATCTTAGTTGTAAAGGTGCTGTCTATGATTAGCATACTTTGGATGAGTTAACTCAAAATCAAACTTGGGAAAATTGTAAATGCAATAATAGATGGTATGAAAACAGAAAATAATGAAATCATTCAACAGGTCGAGCGCCAATGAATTGAGGGAAAGATCGTTGACAGTAAAATGTAAGCTCTGTTTCTCCTCCACAGATGCAGATGAGTATTTCCAACATGTTCTCTTCTTTCCAACAGGTTTTCAACATCTGTAGGGTTTTGTGTTGTTTTCAATGGTGTTATGTGCCAACCCCTAAACCTTGGCACCAAAAGGAATGTTTATAATCATTTATCAATGACTCATTTTATGTTTCTTCATTAGCTCAGTCTCTCTAGAATCCTGATTTTTTTTCCCTACAATGGTGAAAGGAGCAATGTCTCATGTTTATGTAAAGTATTAAACACTGTAAAATATCCCGAAGAATTATTTTTGGAAAATCTATTCTCTCTTTCAACAGGATTCAATTTGATCAAGTTGAATAAGGACCAATCTGGAGCTCTAAAGGGAAAGAGTTTTGCAGTGAAAACTGGTAGTGTGAAAGTTTACACAAGTAGTGGAAGACATGACATAACACACGTCAGCAGTTATCTAGATTTTTTCAGCTCTGGAGGCCTTTTAATAAAATGTAGAGAAGTAAGGAAGCTCTCTGCCTCTGGGCCGCGTACCTCTCCAGGCACCCATGGAGTGGGAGGAGGTGAAGAGTTAAGCCCCAGTGAACTGGCTCAGTCCATAGTGTTTTTGACCTTGTATGCATGGTCATGGTCAGTAAACCCATCGCCCAACCACATTTCCCACCACTGCTCTTTGTGTTCTCATTTGTGCAATTTGCCGTCATGGCTCTGTGAGCTCCAGTGATCGAGATTGGGACTGAACAATTAACAGCACACAAACCAAGCTTCAAACCCACCAACTTTGATAGGCTGAAGTTTAGATTGGCAGAGAATGAGAGTAAATTCTGACAAAACCAGTCCCCAAAAAGACACTTAGCTAGAGGCCATTCTGCCCATTGACTATGCTGCCTTTCAGGATATCTCCTAGTTATTTCACTTTAAACTATTCTCTTTGACATGCCCATCAACTGCACACCTGTTAAAGTACCAATGGGCTTGAGTGCAGGTCGGTGGGACTAGGTGAGAGTAAGAGTTCGGCACAGACTAGAAGGGCTGAGATGGCCTGTTTCCGTGCTGTAATTGTTATATGGTTATATGGAATCAAACAGCCACTAGCACTTTGATAATATTTGCATCATTCATCAATTCTCCTGACTTACATTCATGTTACTGCCTTTAACTACATAGTATTGTATTACACCATATTGGACTGTCTCAGTACTTTTATATTTGTATGCTGTAGCACTTTTTATTTGCATTTTTGTAAATAATACTATTCTTTTGCACTTCTGGTCAGATGCTAATTGCATTTCATTGGCTTTGTATCTGTACTCGGCAGAATGACAGTAAAGTTTAATCTAATCTAATAGTGACCTACACAAGTTGTGCTAAGTATTTGATCAGGTATACATCTTGTGATTACTACCACTCTCTTCACATACATGGTAAAATGTCATGAGATGTCCTTTGAAATACTAATAATAAGATTCTGGAAATAGTTCTAGCTAATGTGCTCCCAGTACCCTATGTTAGTGTATTCACACCATAGCCGAAATGTAGTGACTCACTACCCCATTAGCAAAATACATAACAATTAAAATTCTAGGCCTCCTCTGCTTAATTCTGTGAAATTCAAATCTTTTTTGAATATTTTATTTTTATGAATTTTCTTAGCATTGCTGTATTGGATTTGCTAATGGTAGGACAACCCATTTAATTAGGTAAAAATTTAAGCCTAATTGTTTGAGAAGCCATTCTAAAATAATAATGTATCAGTTTTCATTGTGAAGAGAAATGAATTTTTCTCTACCAAATGATGAGTTCTACCTCATTTTCTGTGGTTCAGTTTGTATATCGTATCTATAGTATTTCATATCAATGAACCAGCCAAATTAGTAACTAATCAATTTATCTAGTAGCCAACAAAGCAGCAGTTTAAAAATTATAGAGCTGTTTAGTCCCTTATGTGTCAGAAGGTAATAAGAGGTTTTTGGAAATTAACTGTAAATAGTTATTGTTTGATAACTTATTTTACAAGTGTTAATGGAAGACAATGCCTTGTCAGTTTCCAAATCAAGTTGCTTAAGTGGCCATCTGTGAACCAGGAGCCTGCGGTCAGGTTCAGTTCTCCATGCACATTGTGTGTTAGTTTTATTTCACATTTAAATTCTGTTTCTCAGATACTTTGGTTGTGATTTGAGAATTCCATCAGGGTGAACTTCTGTTACCTGAACTGCTGCACCTGCGGGGCGGGGTGGGGGGGGGATGGAGGGTGAGAGTAGCACTGTATTTAACAAGTATATTCGAAAACATTTGTAAATGGTTTTGAGAAAATGCCTGAAGTACTTGAGAACTTGGGAAATAAGTACGACTGAAAACAATCAGGATCAGGTTTACTATCACTGACGCCTTGAAATTTGTTGTTAATTGCGACAGCAGTACAATGCAAGATATAAAATTACTGCAACTTACAATAAAAATAAATGAACAGTGAGAAAAGGGAGCAAAATATGAGGTTGTGTTCAGAAATCTGATGGTAGAGAGGAAGAAGCTGCTCCTAAAATGTTGGAGTGTGGGGTCTTCAGGCTTTTGTACCTCCTCCCTTACGGTAATAATGAGAAAAGGGCATGTTCCAGGTGGTGAGTGCCGCTTTCCTGAGGCACCAATTCTTGAAGATGTCCTCAGTGATCGGGAGGGTTATGACCTTGAGAGAGCTGGCTGAGCGTATAATCCTCCGCAGCCTCTTTCAATTTTGTGCATTGGCACCTTCCTGCCAGGCTGTGATGCAACCAGTGAGAATGCTCATCACCATACATCTATAGACATTTTGCTCGAGTCTTTGATGATCAAACAGTTCCCAAATTCCCAATGAAATATGGCCATTGATGTGCCTCCTTCATGATTGCATCAATAGTTTCTGATCCTTAGTTTATTATTAACCAATAAGAGATGTGCAACATGTCTAATATCTTTTAATGTTTTCCATTATCGTTTGTCTTTTTGCATTATCCCTGTACAGTATACAGTATTTAATTATGCAGGATATTCGTAGTTGCTGAATGTAGTACTCAAATGGAACTTGGGGTTTTAGTACAGTTCTTGCTTTGATGTACTGAATGGTCTTGTTTTCCAGGGCGCACATTTCCAACACATCCCTATTTTACAACTCAGCTGGGTGCTGGACAACTCTCACTATACAATCTCTTGAAAGCCTATTCTCTTCTGGATCCAGAGGTGGGCTATTGCCAGGGGCTTAGTTTTGTGGCAGGAATCTTGCTGCTGCACATGAGTGAAGAAGATGCTTTTCAGATGCTGAAGTTTCTCATGTATGACATGGGCTTGAGAAGGCAGTATCGTCCCGACATGATTATTTTACAGGTAAAGATGTTACATGGTACTCATTTTTGAGTTTGATCTGAATTGATATCGTAGTCATTGGGGGATGGTTGTGTGCACGCCGTTATAGATGGCTGTACAGCTGCTTATTAATTTTAATAAGTTGAGTAAAATAGTCTTATTTTGTAATGTACTTCGTATTTTATCAATTCAGAAAGGTCATAGAAGATGAGAAAAGATATTGTACCAAAGTTGTCAAAGAGCATCATTTCGTGACTTTGGGCATTGTTTCTGCGCTGTCAGCGGGACAGGGAGTAGTGGAGTGGTGTAAGGGTAGAGAATGGGCATCGCTCAAATAGAGTTACAGAGATATTTTGGAAATTGCACTGTTTTCAATGAGTTGAAATGCGGTCTGCTCAAAAACTTGCTATTGCTGGCTGACAGGGTGCATCAGGTGGAGAAATGACAATGATTATTTATCCCGAGTTAAATTTGAGGCCAATTCTTCTGATGTTTGCACTCATTAAGGGATAAGTTCTGAGTAGTTGATTGGTGAATGCAATGCATGTGTTTATTGACTCAGAATAATGGGTTAGCCCTTTTAGTACTGAGGCTGGAAAAGATATCCTTATTCAGATTGTGAATTGTTTGAAATTTTCTACCGAAGAGATTAGCAAATGTTTAATTGATAGGTAAATTCAAGACTGGTAATTCTTGGGTACTAAGAGAAGTGATGGAAATCCAGCCGTCTGAGTGAGATGGCAAGTGAGGTTTAAGGGATCATCCTGTCTACTCCTGTTCACACAGGTTATGACAGAATTCCACTCCTGAAAACTGGAACCCAAACTGTTCACTGGACAGAACAGTGTGTGAGAGAGATCATGGAGACAGCCATGGTGGGACAGGAAACTAGCATAGTAAAAGCGGCTGCCAGCTTCAGTGAGTCTGTTTGGTGCACCCAGCTCTACTCAGCTCAGCCCAGCCCCCATTTGCTGTGGCTTAGTGGGGGGAGGTGAGGGCAGGAGAGATTGTGTAGAGGAGGCATGTGGAAATGCCCCATTCCCATTCCACAGCAACCTCCCAAACACTCAATCATATGTACGGAGTGTCACTGTTGGGTGCTTGTGACCTGGGGAGGATCTGTATGTATGGAATTTTGGCAGCACAAGTCTTGAACTTCTGCTGGTCTAGTTGCCCTCTGCCAAATCTCCTTTGAGAGCTCAGTGTAGAACTAAGAAAATACTGTTTAGAATTTCCTTAGAAGATCTGTCAGTGCTGTTGGAGCTTTGACTGGAAATCGGTGGAAGTTTGTTGCATTTCAGAGCCCTGCGTTTGCCATACCAATGAACACTAGTTCTGAAAGTTGCTTGATCTCCATTTAATTGAGTGTAATCATTCGATTAAAAGTTCTCCTTCTGGACCTACAGATACAGATGTACCAGCTTTCACGACTCCTCCATGACTATCATCGCGATCTTTACTGCCACTTTGAGGAGAATGAAATCAGCCCCAGTCTTTACGCTGCCCCATGGTTTCTCACTGTATTTGCCTCTCAGTTTCCTTTGGGATTTGTGGCTAGAGTATTTGGTGAGTATTTTTGTTAATTTAAAATCTTTAATATCGTAATACCACGCATGCTCTTTGTCCTGAGTTCTGAGATGCTAAGAATAGAAAGATAATGAATAGAAACTAATTATATTTTCCCAGGGTAGACCGATGCCATTAATAGTCTTGAGCAATAAACAGTCCAGCAATTTCAGTACTCTTGTTCACCATAATTACATAGATTAGTAAATCAGTAAACCTTCTTTCATTCATTACTTTCACTATTGCTAATGAAAGAAACCTCAAGTCAAATTCATTTAAAAAAGAACTGCCCCCCCCCAAAACCAATAATGTTTTTACTGCTATGTTGAAAATCTATTTTGCATTTCTTTTCCAGATATGATTTTCCTTCAAGGGTCAGAGGTCATCTTTAAAGTAGCTCTTAGCTTGCTGGGAAACCACAAGCCTCTAATACTTCAGCATGAGAGCCTGGAATCAATAGTTGACTTTATAAAATGCACACTCCCTAATCTTGGACTAGTGCAGATGGAAAAAACAATAAATCAGGTATTATGCTATAAATTCATTTATTGTATGGTATATTTTATTTTACTTTTCCTGGAGGGATGCTGTGGTATTTTAGAACATACATAGAACATAGAATAGTACAGCACAGTATAGGCCCTTCAGCCCACATTATTGTGCCGACTCTCAAACCCTGCCTGCCATGTAACCCCACCCCCCCCACATTAAATTCCTCCATATACAGTGTATTCCACACACCAACCACTCTCTGAGTGAAGAACCTTCCTCTAATATCCCCTTTGAACTTCCTTACCTTAAAGCCATGTCCTCTTGTATTGAGCAGTGGTGCCCTGGGGCACCACTTATTTTACTTAGAGATATAGCACAGAGTAGGTCTTTCCGGCCAGCCAGTAGCCTGATTTAACTCTCACCTAATCGTGTGATGCAACTTACAACGACCAGTTAACCTACTTAGTATGTCTTCAAACTGTGGGAGGAAAGCAGGGCACCCCGAAAAAGCCCACACATTCCACAGAATGGATGTACAAAGACTCCTTACACACGATGCCAGGATTGAACCCTGATCTCTGGACACCCTGAGCTGTATAGTGTTGTGGTAACTGCGCACTACCATAGCACCCAGCGGTATAATTCATTAATATCATAGAAACATAGGAAATAGGTGCAGGAGAAGGCCATTCGGCCCTTCGAGTCTGCACTGCCATTCAGTATGATCATGGCTGATCATCCAACTCAGAACCCCGCCCCAGCCTTCCCTTCATACCCCCTGACCCCCGTAGCCACGAGGGCCATATCTAACTCCCTCTTAAATATAGCCAATGAACTGGCCTCAACTGTTTCCTGTGGCAGAGAATTCCACAGATTCACCCCTCTCTGTGTGAAGAAGTTTTTCCTCATCTCGGTCCTAAAAGGCTTCCCCTTTATCCTCAAACTGTGACCCCTCGTTCTGGACTTTCCCAACATCGGGAACAATCTTCCTGTATCTAGCCTGTCCAATCCCTTTAGGATTTGATACGTTTCAATAAGATCCCCCCTCAATCTTCTAAATTCCAGCGATTATAAGCCTAGTCAATCCAGTCTTTCATTGTATGAAAGTCCTGCCGTCCCAGGAATCAATCTAGTGAACCTTCTTTGTACTCCTTCTATGGCAAGAATGTCTTTCCTCAGATTAGGGGACCAAAACTGCACACAATACTCCAGGTGTGGTCTCACCAAGGCCTTGTACAACTGCAGTAGTACCTCCCTGCTCCTGCACTCGAATCCTCTTGCTATAAATGCCAGCATACCATTCGCCTTTTTCAACGCCTGCTCTACCTGCATGCCCACTTTCAATGACTGATGTACAATGACACCCAGGTCTCGTTGCACCTCCCCTTTTCCTAATCGGCCACCATTCAGATAATAATCTGTTTTCCTGTTCTTGCCACCAAAGTGAATAACTTCACATTTATCCACATTAAATTGCATCTGCCATGAATTTGCCCACTCACCTAACCTATCCAAGCCACCCTGCATCCTCTTAGCATCCTCCTCACAGCTAACACTGCCACCCAGCTTCATGTCATCCGCAAACATGGAGATGCTGCATTTAATTCCCTTGTCTAAGTCATTAATATATATTGTAAACAACTGGGGTCTCAGCACTGAGCCTTGCGGTACCCCACTAGTCACTGCCTGCTATTCTGAAAAGGTCCCGTTTATTCCCACTCTTTGCTTCCTGTCTGCTAACCAAGTCTCTATCTACATCAATACCTTACCCCCAATACCGTGTGCTTTAAGTTTACACACTAATCTCCTTTGTGGGACCTTGTCAAAAGCCTTTTGAAAATCCAAGTACACCACATCCACTGGTTCTCCCCTATCCACTCTACTAGTTACATCCTCAAAAAACTCTATGAGATTCGTCAGACATGATTTTCCTTTCACAAATCCATGCTGACTTTGTACGATGATTTCACCGCTTTCCAAATGTGCTGTTATCACATCTTTGATAACTGACTCCAGCAGTTTCCCCACCACCGATGTCTGCCTACCAGTCTATAATTCCCCGGTTTCTCTCTCCTTTTTTAAAAAGCGGGGTTACATTAGCCACCCTCCAATCCTCAGGAACTATTCCAGAATCTAAAGAGTTTTGAAAAATTATCACTAATGCATCCACTATTTCTTGGGCTACTCCTTAAGCACTCTGGGATGCAGACCATCTGGCCCTGGGGATTTATTTGCCTTTAATCCCTTCAATTTACCTAACACCACTTCCCTACTAACATGTATTTCCCTCAGTTCCTCCATCTCACTCGACCCTTGGTCCCCTACTATTTCCGGAAGATTATTTATGTCCTCCTTAGTGAAGACAGAACCAAAAATTCAATTGGTCTGCCATGTCCTTGTTCCCCATGATCAATTCACCTGTTTCTGACTGTAAGGGACCTACATTTGTCTCAACCAATCTTTTTCTTTTCACATATCTATAAAAGCTTTTACAGTCAGTTTTTATGTTCCCTGCCAGCTTTCTCTCATAATCTTTTTTCCCTTTCTTAATTAAGCCCTTTGTCCTCCTCTGCTGGACTCTGAATTTCTCGCAGTCCTCAGGTGTGCCGCTTTTTCTGGCTAATTTGTATGCTTCTTCTTTGGAATTGATACTATCCCTAATGTACCTTGTCAGCCACGGGTGCACTACCTTCCCTGGTTTATTCTTTTGCCAAACTGGGATGAACAATTGTTGTAGTTCATCCATGCGATCTTCAAATGCTTGTCATTGCATATCCACCGTCAACTCTTTAAGTTCAGAACCATTGTTACTGAATTAACTATATCACTCTCCATCTTAATGAAGAATTCCACCATATTATGGTCACTCTTACCCAAGGGGCCTCGCACGACAAGATTGCTAACTAACCCTTCCTCATTGCTCAATACCCTGTCTAGAATGGCCTGCTCTCTAGTTGGTTTCTCGACATGTTGGTTCAGAAAACTATCCTGCATACATTCCAAGAAATCTTCTTCCTCAGCACCCTTACCAATTTGGTTCCCCCAATCTATATGTAGATTGAAGTCACCCATCATAACTGCTGTTCCTTTATTGCACCCATTTCTAATTTCCTGTTTAATGCAATCCCCAACCTCACTACTACTGTTAGGTAGCCTGTACACAACTCCCACCAGTGTTTTCTGCCTGAATGAAGAATATCAGTTGCCTGCAGATGTCTGCAAAATTAAATAGTGAAAGGTTGAAGGTTGGGAGTGTTCAGAATCGTCAATATGTCCTTAAGTCACTGAAAGCTAACATCCAGGTTGACCAAGCAATCAGGAAAGCAAGTGACATGTTAGCCTTCTTTACAAATGTTTTATGTACTGAGTCATTAATGTCTTACCATAATTACAGGGGGCCTTGATGAGGCCACACCTAGAACATTATGTGTAGGTCTGGACTCCCCACCCGAGGCATGATATACTGTGATAAAGGGATTTCAACGAAGCCTTCCAGACTGGTGCAATAGAGTGTGGTCAATTCACTTCAATTCTCCCTATTGCAATTAGTGAAGGGGGTTGTGCTGTAAACAGAATGGGGCCAAGATTCTTGAGTTTAGAAGAGTGAGGACATATCATTGAATGATACAGAATTCTTCTGTGGTTTGGTATAACAAATGCGGGGGCTGCCTCGGCTGAAGTTTCTTGATTTAAGGTTCATAATCCCAAAATAAGAGAATAATCATTCAGATTGAGATGAGAAAACATTTCCTCACACACTAGGTGATGAATATTAGAAATTGTCTCCACCAAAGCCATGAAGTTTGTGTCACTGACTATATTCAAAACAAAAATCAATAGCATTTTAATTATTTAAGGAATCATTGGATATGGTGTTATTGTAATAAAGTGAGGTGAAAGATCACTCGCAATTTCATTGAACAGCAGATTCAGGACGAGGATGGCCAACGTCTGCTTCTGTTTCTAATGTTCTTATTGTAAGAACAGCTTTCCTCAATAATACAGCTATTCAGTTTTAATTTATTCGCAGGATGTCTTTGGTCATATTCCCATCATACTTTGGTGTTGGGTTTAGAATTATTCTCCTCAAGTTTTCAAAAGAAAGAAATCATTCTTTTTAGTAAATCTAGAATGATTATATGCACTGTCATGTTTGTTGGAAGTACCCACATTGACTTGTGGTTATTGGCAAAGAAAAGAGGGTATAGGGAATCATGAGGTAAATCTCCCCAATCTGTTCCTCTACAGTTTTGTCTTTAGACTATACTGCTGGAGACTTAAAAAAGGAAAAGTAGTGCAGACGATTACATCACAGAAAGAAGTCAATTATCCATATCTGTGACAGAAAGGATGTCCCGCATTTATTTAGAATCTGCCCATGCCTTTATCACAGAGAGTTTAACCTAATAAAGTGCAACGAATATGCAAAATGGCAGAATAACCAATTGTTCATGGTTAATACCCTACAGACTGAAGATTGGGTGGGGGGGGGGAGGAAGCTTGAAGCTCAATTTCCTTTCGTTATCTTTTTGGATAAATGTCTTCTTAAACTTGTACATAATTTAGAACTTTTGTTTTATTTGCATTTTGTTCCCTTCATTGCAATGTTTTCTCTATCAGTACTGTTTATATACTATTTCAACACAGTTTTTAAAAAATTGGGTATTAACTGTATGAAATGAGAAAACCATGCATGGTTTTACTGATCACTAGGTTTTTGTGAGGTACCACAAAAAATGCTGGTGGATCTCACCAGGTCAGGCAGTGTCTATGGAGAAGAATAAACAATTGATGTTTCTGACCAAGACTGGAAAGGAAGGGGGGGGGGAAGGAGTAGATGCTGACAGTGATGGGTGAAGCCAGGAGAGGGGTTGGGATATTTGGTGATGGGGCACATCTTAAATAAATGCATGTTTTCAAGTATACATAGTGAATACTTTTTAATCTCATGAGGGAAATCAATGTTGGAAAAGTAATATAATGGCCCAAAAATTCCTACAACTAGCCAACTACAGCTGTTAATTAGATTAACCTTTGTTACCCTTTCATTGTCAGCCACTTTGCACTGAAAGCTTGTGAAAGCATGATGTGCAGACAATACTGAGTTTTCTGCAGAACGTCAGGGATTTAAATGAACAGCTGTGCCTCTGCTTTCTCAACCACACTTAAACTATTCTGAAATTAATGTTACATGATCTCAGCAAACTATTGTAAATTAGAAATGGCGACTTTAGTGTCACATCATGTACAGGGAGGGAAATGGTGTGAAAGAAAAAAATGGATAAAAAGAGAGACAAGGAGTCGGTGATGGGAAGGAAATGTCATGGAGTCATACAACACAGAAATATGGCTCTCAGCTCATTGAGTCCATGCCAGCTGTCAACCGACTATTTGCACTAATCCATCATGATCCCATTTTTTAAAATACTCCCCACATTCTCATTACCGGCCCACTGGATTCTTCCTACACACTAGGAGAAATGTACAGTTCCAATTAACCAACCATTCTGTACACATATTTGGGAAAACTTGGAAGAAATCGGTGCAGTCACAGGGAAAATGTACCAAGCTCCCCCTCCAGACAGCAGCAGAGTGGAGATCAAGGTTAAATCGGGATCTTTCACACTGTGAGGTAGCAACTCTTACTTTCTGTATAAATCTGAGACACCTATTTACCCTTGTGGAGTTGAGCCTCCACACTTATGCCAGAGGTTGATGGGCAGTAGTTTTTTTTATCATATTATTTAAATTTTGAGATGTGATTTAATGCCTGAAGTGGGTTTACCTGATGTCTGTGTGCAAGAGCAGAACTTTTATGGTCTGTCAGCATACAGCAGTGTACCAATGTTTTCTAACAACAGCTTCTTGATTCCTCATGTATCTGAAAGTGTTATTAGCCTCAACACTATTTATACTTTATTGTCGCCAAACAATTGGTACTAGAACGTGCAATCATCACAGCGATATTTGATTCTGTGCTTCCCACTCCCTGGATTACAAATATTAAATATTAAAAATAGTTAAAATTAGTAAATATTAAAAATTTAAATTATAAATCATAAATAGAAAATAGAAAAATGGGAAGTAAGGTAGTGCAAAAAAAAACCGAGAGGCAGGTCCGGATATTTGGAGGGTACGGCCCAGATCCGGGTCAGGATCCGTTCAGCAGTCTTATCATAGTTGGAAAAAAGCTGTTTCCAAATCTGGCCATACGAGTCTTCAAGCTCCTGAGCCTTCTCCCGGAGGGAAGAGGGACAAAAAGTGTGTTGGCTGGGTGGGTCGAGTCCTTGATTATCCTGGCAGCACTGCTCCGACAGCGTGCGGTGTAAAGTGAGTCCACGGACGGAAGATTGGTTTGTGTGATGTGCTGCACCTTGTTCACGATCTTCTGCAGCTTCTTTCAGTCTTGGACAGGACAACTTCCATACCAAGTTGTGATGCACCCTCGAAGAATGCTTTCTAGGGTGCATCTATAAAAATTAGTGAGGGTTTTAGGGGACAGGCCAAATTTCTTTAGTTTTCTCAGGAAGTAAAGGCGCTGGTGGGCCTTCTTGGCAGTGAACTCTGCTTGGTTGGACCAAGTCAGGTCATTTGTGATATTGACCCTGAGGAACTTAAAGCTTTTGACCTGTTCCACTTGTGCACCACAGATGTAAATTGGGTCGTGCGGTCCGCTACTCCTTCTGAAGTCAACAACCAATTCCTTCGTCTTGCTGACGTTGAGGGATAGGTTATTGTCTTCACACCATGCCACCGGGTTCTTAATTTCCTCTCTGTACTCAAACTCATCATTATCCGAGATACGGTATACAATTGTTGTATCGTCAGCAAATTTATATATTGAGTTTGATGGAAACTTGGCTACACAATCATGGGTGTACAGTGAACACAGCAGGGGGCTGAGTACACAGCCTTGTGGGGCACTGGTGCTCAGAGTGATTGTCGAGGAGAGCTTGTCCCCTATTTTTACAGCCTGGGTCCTGTCTGTGAGGAAGTTGAAGATCCAGGTTCCGGAGCTTTGGAATCAGTTTATTTGGAATGATGGATTAAAGGCAGAGCTGTAGTCAATGAAAAGGAGCCTTATGTATGCATCTTTATTCTCCAGGTGTTCTAAGGAGGAATGTAGGGCCAGAGAGATGGCATCTGCAGTTGACCTGTTGCTCCGGTAGGCGAATTGCAAAGTGTCGAGGTTGACCGGTAGGATGTGGTTGATGTGTGCCATAACCAATCTCTCAAAGCACTTCATAGCAATTGATATCAGAGCCACAGGTCGATAGTCATTCAGGCATGCCACCTTGCTCTTCTTTGGCACTGGGATTATTGTTGCCTTCTTAAAACACGAGGGGATCTTAGACTGAAGCAAGGAGCAGTTGAAGATGTCAGCAAACACTCCAGCTAGCTCGCTTGCACAGGCCCGGAGAACCCGTCCTGGGGCACCATCTGAGCCCATCGCCTTCCTTGGATTTATCTTCAGGAAGGCCCTTCTAACGTCCTCCTCGGTGACGACGAATCTCGATGCCGCCAGGTCCGGTTCATCCGGAGGGAGCGGGACGCTCCTCTTCTGTTTGAATCTTGCGTAGAATACATTAAGTTTGTCAGGAAGAGAAGCGCTACAGTTACAGCAGTTTGCTGTTCTCGGTGTCGGATGTGGGAGGCCCTGGAGTCTCCAAGCCTCCCGGACGTCTACATCTGCGCCAAGTGCATCGAGATGCAGCTCCTAAGGGACCGCGTTACGGAACTGGAGCTGCAGCTCGATGACCTTCGTCTGGTCAGGGAGAGCGAGGAGGTGATAGAGAGGAGTGGAAGGCAGGTGGTCACGCCGGGGCCACGGGAGGCAGACAAGTGGGTCACGGTTAGGAGGGGGAAGGGGAAAAGTCAGGTGATGGGGAGTACCCCGGTGGCTGTGCCCCTTAACAACAGGTACTCCTGTTTGAGTACTGTTGGAGGGGACAGCTTACCCGGGGGAAGCGACAGTGGCCCTGCCTCCGGCACAGAGTCTGGCCCTGTAGCTCAGAAGGGTAGGGCAAGGAAGAGGAGGGCAGTTGTGATAGGGGACTCGATAGTAAGGGGGTCAGATAGGCGATTCTGTGGACGCAGTCCAGAGACCCGGATGGTAGTTTGCCTCCCTGGTGCCAGGGTCCGGGATATTTCTGATCGTGTCCAAGATATCCTGAAGTGGGAGGGTGAGGAGCCAGAGGTCGTGGTACATATAGGTACCAATGACATAGGTAGGAAAAGGGATGAGGTCCTGAAAGGAGAATATAGGGAGCTAGGAAGGGAGTTGAGAAAAAGGACCGCAAAGGTAGTAATCTCGGGATTACTGCCTGTGCCACGCGACAGTGAGAGTAGGAATGCGATGAGGTGGAGGATAAATGCGTGGCTGAGGGATTGGAGCAGGGGGCAGGGATTCAAGTTTTTGGATCATTGGGACCTCTTTTGGTGCAGGCGTGACCTGTACAAAAAGGACGGGTTACACTTGAATCCTAGGGGGACCAATATCCTGGCAGGGAGATTAGCGGGGGCTACTGAGGTGACTTTAAACTAGAATGGTTGGGGGGTGGGAATCAAATTAAAGAGGCTAGGTGTGAGGAGGTTAGTTCACAACAGAGGGATGGGAACCAGTGCAGAGAGACAGAGAGGTGTAAAGTGAGCGTAGAAGCAAAAAGTACAAAGGAGAAAAGTAAAAGTGGCAGGCTGACAAATCCAAGGCAAGCATTAAAAAGGGCCACTTTTCAACATAATTGTACAAGGGCTAAGAGAGTTGTAAAAGAGCGCCTGAAGGCTTTATGTGTCAATGCAAGGAGCATTCGTAATAAGGTGGATGAATTGAAAGTGCAGATTGTTATTAATGATTATGATATAGTTGGGATCACAGAGACATGGCTCCAGGGTAACCAGGGATGGGAGCTCAACGTTCAGGGATATTCAATATTCAGGAGGGATAGACATGAAGGAAGGGGAGGTGGGGTGGCGTTGCTGGTTAAAAAAGAGATTAACGCAATAGAAAGGAAGGACATAAGCCGGGAAGATGTGGAATCGATATGGGTAGAGCTGCGTAACACTAAGGGGCAGAAGACGCTGGTGGGAGTTGTGTACAGGCCACCTAACAGTAGTAGTGAGGTCGGAGATGGTATTAAACAGGAAATTAGAAATGTGTGCAATAAAACAGCAGTTATAATGGGTGAGTTCAATCTACATGTAGACTGGGTGAACCAAATTGGTAAAGGTGCTGAGGAAGAGGATTTCTTGGAATGTATGCGGGATGGTTTTTTGAACCAACATGTCGAGGAACCAACTAGAGAGCAGGCTATTCTGGACTGGGTTTTGAGCAATGAGGAAGGGTTAATTAGCGATCTTGTCGTGAGAGGCCCCTTGGGTAAGAGTGACCATAATATGGTGGAATTCTTCATTAACATGGAGAGTGACATAGTTAATTCAGAAACAAAGGTTCTGAACTTAAAGAGGGGTAACTTTGAAGGTATGAGACGTGAATTAGCTAAGATAGACTGGCAAATGACACTTAAAGGATTGACGGTGGATATGCAATGGCAAGCATTTAAAGGTTGCATGGATGAACTACAACAATTGTTCATCCCAGTTTGGCAAAAGAATAAATCAAGGAAGGTAGTGCACCCGTGGCTGACAAGAGAAATTAGGGATAGTATCAATTCCAAAGAAGTAGCATACAAATTAGTCAGAGAAAGTGGCTCACCTGAGGACTGGGAGAAATTCAGAGTTCAGCAGAGGAGGACAAAGGGCTTAATTAGGAAGGGGAAAAAAGATTATGAGAGAAAACTGGCAGAGAACATAAAAACGGACTGTAAAAGCTTTTATAGATATGTAAAAAGGAAAAGACTGATAAAGACAAATGTAGGTCCCCTGCAGACAGAAACAGGTGAATTGATTATGGGGAGCAAGGACATGGCAGACCAATTGAATAATTACTTTGGTTCTGTCTTCACTAAGGAGGACATAAATAATCTTCCAGAAATAGTAAGGGACAGAGGGTCCAGTGAGATGGAGGAACTGAGTGAAATACATGTTAGTAGGGAAGTGGTGTTAGGTAAATTGAAGGGATTGAAGGCAGATAAATCCCCAGGGCCAGATGGTCTGCATCCTAGAGTGCTTAAGGAGGTAGCCCAAGAAATAGTGGATGCATTAGTGATAATTTTTCAAAACTCGTTAGATTCTGGACTAGTTCCTGTGGATTGGAGGGTGGCTAATGTAACCCCACTTTTTAAAAAAGGAGGAAGAGAGAAACCGGGGAATTATAGGCCGGTTAGCCTAACGTCGGTGGTGGGGAAACTGCTGGAGTCAGTTATCAAGGATGTGATAACAGCACATTTGGAAAGCGGTGAAATGATCGGACAAAGTCAGCATGGATTTGTGAAAGGAAAATCATGTCTGACGAATCTCATAGAATTTTTTGAGGATGTAACTAGTAGAGTGGATAGGGGAGAACCAGTGGATGTGGTATATTTGGATTTTCAAAAGGCTTTTGACAAGGTCCCACACAGGAGATTAGTGTGCAAACTTAAAGCACACGGCATTGGGGGTAAGGTATTGGTGTGGGTGGAGAATTGGTTAGCAGACAGGAAGCAAAGAGTGGGAATAAACGGGACCTTTTCAGAATGGCAGGCGGTGACTAGTGGGGTACCGCAAGGCTCAGTGCTGGGACCCCAGTTGTTTACAATATATATTAATGACTTGGATGAGGGAATTAAATGCAGCATCTCCAAGTTTGCGGATGACACGAAGCTGGGTGGCAGTGTTAGCAGTGAGGAGGATGCTAAGAGGATGCAGGGTGACTTGGATAGGTTGGGTGAGTGGGCAAACTCATGGCAGATGCAATTTAATGTGGATAAATGTGAAGTTATCCACTTTGGTGGCAAAAATAGGAAAACAGATTATTATCTGAATGGTGGCCGATTAGAAAAAGGGGAGGTGCAACGAGACCTGGGTGTCATTATACACCAGTCATTGAAAGTGGGCATGCAGGTACAGCAGGCGGTGAAAAAGGCGAACGGTATGCTGGCATTTATAGCGAGAGGATTCGAGTACAGGAGCAGGGAGGTACTACTGCAGTTGTACAAGGCCTTGGTGAGACCACACCTGGAGTATTGTGTGCAGTTTTGGTCCCCTAATCTGAGGGAAGACATCTTTGCCATAGAGGGAGTACAAAGAAGGTTCACCAGATTGATTCCTGGGATGGCAGGTCTTTCATATGAAGAAAGACTGGATGAACTGGGCTTGTACTCGTTGGAATTTAGAAGATTGAGGGGGGATCTGATTGAAACGTATAAGATCCTAAAGGGATTGGACAGGCTAGATGCGGGAAGATTGTTCCCGATGTTGGGGAGGTCCAGAACGAGGGGTCACAGTTTGCGGATAGAGGGGAAGCCTTTTAGGACCGAGATTAGGAAAAACTTCTTCACACAGAGAGTGGTGAATCTGTGGAATTCTCTGCCACAGCAAACTGTTGAGGCCAGTTCATTGGCTATGTTTAAGAGGGAGTTAGATATGGCCCTTGTGGCTACAGGGGTCAGTGGGTATGGAGGGAAGGCTGGGTTCTGAGTTGGATGATCAGCCATGATCATAATAAATGGCAGTGCAGGCTCGAAGGGCCGAATGGCCTACTCCTGCACCTATTTTCTATGTTTCTATGTTATTGATATTCCCAGCCTTTTCTTTGCGCCCGGTGATCTCATTTAGACCCTGCCATAGTCTACTGGCATCCCTTTGGTTAGCCTGGGCTTCCAACTTGGCTCGATATTGACTCTTAGCGCCCTTAATGGCTTTCCGGAGTTCACGCCTGGATTCCGTGTAGCGACTGGTATCCCTGGACCTAAAAGCCACAGCTCTAGCCTTTAAAAGGGACTTGACCTCATAATTCGTCCAAGGTTTCCGGTTAGGGAATACCCGGATCGTCTTGCAAGACACACGGTCCTCCGTGCATTTCCAAATAAAGTCCGTGACAGCTGAGGCATACTCATCGAGGTTAGCTGCCAAGTCCTTGAATACTAACCAGTCCACCGATTCAAAGCAGTCACGGAGGACCTCATCTGTTTCCTCCGTCCAACGCGACACTACTTTTGACACCGTGACCTCCTGCTTCAGTTTCTGTTTGTAAGCCAGGAGGAGGAGTACGGCCTGATGGTCCTATTTTCCGAATTATTTGTAAACCATTCTGTCCTTCATTCATTAAACTTAGCATAAGTTTCTATCCACTGTAGTCCAGTGTTGTCTAAATTCAAATCTCTACCATTGTATTATTTTCATTGATTATATCAATCACAAACAGGGGAAAATCTGCAGATGCTGGAAATCCAAGCAACACGCACAAAATTCTGGCAGAACTCAGCAGGCCAGGCAGCATCTGTGGGGAAAAAAAGAGTACAGTGGACGTTTCAGGCCAAGACCCTTCATCAGGACTGGGAAAAAAGATGAGTCAGTTAGAAGGTGAGGGGAGGGGGGAAGAAACACAAGGTGATGGTGAAACCTGGAGGAGGGGAAGGGCGAAGTAAAGAGCTGGGAAGTTGATTGGTGAAAAAGATTCAGGGCTGGAAAAGGGGGAACCTGTTAGGAGAGGACAGAAGGCCATGAGAAAGAAGAAGTGGGGGGAGCAGCAGAGGGAGATGATAGGCAGATAAGGAGATAAGGTGGGAGAGGGAAAAGGGAATCAGGATTGGTGGGGGGTGGTGTAGATAGCCAGAAGTTCAATAAATCACTGATCTCCCTCCTGGCACTTACCCTTGCAAGCGGAACAAGTGCTACACCTGCCCCTTCACATTCTCCCTCACTACCATTCAGGGCCCCAAACAGTCCTTCCAGGTGAGGTGACAGTTCACCTGTGAGTCTGTTGTGGTCATCTACTGTATTCAGTGCCGCCAGTGTGGCCTCCTGTATATCGGTGAGACCCAACATACAAACGTTTGTAGATTGGGAGAACGCTTCGCTGAGCAGCTACACTCTCTCTGCCAGAAAAAGCGGGATCTCCGAGTGGACACACATTTTAATTCCACTTCCCATTCCCATTCTGACATGTTAGTCCATAGCCTCCTCTACTGTTGTGCTGAGACTACACTCAGGTTGGAAGAGCAATACCTTGTATTCCGTCTGGGTAGCCTCCAACCTGATGGCATGACCATCGATTTCTCTAGCTTCCAGTAATGCCCCCTCCCCACCATTCCCCATCCCCTTTTTCCTCTCTCACCTTATCTCCTTACCCACCCATCGTCTCCCTCTGGTGCTTCTCCCCCTTTTCTGTCTCCCGTGGCCTTCTGTCCTCTCCTATCAGATTCCCTCTTCTCCAGCCCTTTATCTCTTTCACCAATCAACTTCCCAACTCTTTACTTCAATCCCCTCCCGGGCCAGTTTCACCTATCACCTTTTGTTTCTTCCTCCTCTTTCCCCCATCTTCCAACACTGACTCTTCATTTTTGTTTCAGCAGTCCTGATGAAGGGTCTCGACCAGAAACGTCGACTGCTCTCTTTTCCAGAGATGCTGCCTGACCTGCCAAGTCCCTCCATCATTGTGTGTTTCTATTATATCTATCAACTTTTTTTTGCATATTACAGATTCAATGATCTTTCATCAGAACGTTCACCATTACGAGAATTCAGGTGAAAGGCTGTCAACCTGAAAAGTTTAACTGTTTCCTCCTCCTCCACTCTTTCTCAGTTCTGATGAAGAGTCTTGGGCCTGGACTATTAACTGTTTCCACAGAGTACTTTCCACAGAGTCCTCGGAGTACTTCCATTACATTTTCCGTAGTTTATTTCAGATTTCCAACATCTAGCTTTTTAAAATGTCCAGAACTGTTCCTACAAGAGGTATTTATGTCAACAGATGCAATAGTTGACCAAGAAATAAAATGTGTACTAGACGTGCAGCTAAGCAGGCAAGTTAATTAAAGATAAATGTGAAGGAATTTTGTAGGTTGTGTTAAAAGTACCACTGTTGATGTGTGCAGGTTTTCGAGATGGACCTGTCCAAGCAACTGCAGGCCTACGAAGTTGAGTATCATGTTCTTCAGGATGAGCTGATAGATTCTTCTCCCACAATGACTGAAAATGAGCGATTAGAAAAATTGGAAAAGAGCAACAATAGCTTGCGCAAGCAGAACAGTGATCTGCTGGAGGAGCTTGAGGTATGAAAAGTGAATTTTGATCAGATTAATTATAAAATACAGCTCTAACATTGTTAATAACTAGTGGCAATCTATTGAGGTTATCTTTCAAGCCTGCACTACAACCACGAGACTGCAGCAAGAACAAACAACTGCTGGAGGTAGTCAGCAGGTCAAGCAGCATCTGTTGGGGCAGAGGGGCGGCCAATGTTTTGGGTTGTGACCCTGTATCAGGACCAGGGGGAATATCAGTTTCCTGTTTTAGCTGGGCCATGTAGAAAAGGTACAAACTGGGGAAGGAGATAAATTGGAAAATACTTCAGTGAGCTGACAAGTTGACTTTTATGTTATTTTTAAATCAAGGTCCATTGGCTCTTAACTTCTGTTACAAGTGCATCATTCTAACTAATTATTAGTCATTTTTTACCCTGGTTAACTAAGCAATGGTTACCACTCAGTGATCTTGCAATGCATCAATTAAGTTGTAATCCTTCACAATATTGTAGTCGTGTCTATATTTCAAAAACGTTCTTTCGGATCTGATATGCATTGGAACACACTGAGAATGTAGAAAGCACTTTATAAACACAACTCTCTTTTGTTTCTTTGTAAAGGTTGCTCATACTAAGATTGAAAGCCTGGAAGCTACAGTCAACACTTTGCTCTCTAATGAAGGAAAGTTAAAGCAAGCTATTCATAGACTTGAGTTGGAGAGAGCTGCACTCCTGGCTACGGTGGAAGAATTTCAGAAGCAGGTTCCCAGCACAGAGCACGTTAAAAACAACTCTCTCTGAAGCAGAAGAAAAGGATTATAAAACCTGATGCACTTTAAATGATGGGTATGAAGCAAGAGAAGACATTTTGATTAGTGGGATTCTCTGTTTCCATCGCACCACAGAGCAAAATATCAATATGCGATCCATTCAAAGGCACAGCAGTAACATCTTGTTTAACAATATAGGCATAGTACTGATCACTGGATTATTACCTGCTGTCAAAGCAGATCAATAGAAAACTCATTTCTCTGAAAATTGTGTGGGTTTATTTATATCTAATGCTTGTACCTGTTTTGTCTTTATGTTTTGGACACTTCTTAACCAGGACACAATACTTGAAGGATTCTTCATAATACTTTGTTTGTAGTGATAACCAAAAGTGAGCCATGTGCTTTCAGTGTCATTATGACACTTGCATTCGGAGGGTTACATCGGAGGTGGTCACTTCATTTCGAAGTTTGTGGGTATGTTGTAAGAAAACTACACTAACGTTCCTCTTGCCATTAATTGGAATTTTTAGTTTTCTTAATTCACCTCACTTCATCCCTAACCAAGATTAGTATTATCTTGTTTTTTTTAAAAAAGTACACCTTACAAAATGAAATTATATGTAAAGACAAAATTACAAAAGCTGAGAAAGAAAATTGCAAGTCAAATCAAGCGGTGTCTTTTGAAAAGCCTTACAACACCCACGGTGGGAGATTATGTAATGTGGCTTATCTGTGTTTTACAAGTTTTAATATATCAGCTTCCTTTGAGTAGAAAATGGTTGGTAAATAGGAATCATTTTTTTTCAAAGTTTCATGGAAAATAATGTACCACAGCCAAAATATTTATGATTGATTTCACATTTCATTTCATCTAGCCCGTCATATACATCAATATTTTTGGGTGGTTTCACAATACTTGGTGTTTAAGTACAAAACATGGACTTACATATCACCAAATAAAACTGAAAGTTTGATCAGTGCTAAGACCATCCAATGAATTAACATGGTATCCATCTGTTGATATATTTTAAGAATTGGAAACCAACACTTCATTAGTTCAACTCATTGCTCTTATTATCTACTTGCCTGCATATTTGGATGTGAACACTTTTTGGGCCAATCCTTTTCAGTGAAACTGGTTTGTGCTAGGTTAAATAGATCTAGATGGGCTGGATCTGACTTACATGCTCTTTTACACTCGTGCTGGAGTTTGGTATCATAAAATAGGTCACTTTTTCCTCTACTGAGCATTTTTAAAACATTTTAGGAACTGAAAAGAAGCTAAGTAAAAGGTTAATAGTCTTGCAATCATGCAATTCAGAGAGAATTGCTTTTAAAAAAATTATATATAATATTGTTCCAGGCCTGATCTGCATGGTCTGTTTCTCAACTGAATTGATCTAAAATGGGCTATATAACATTAGGATGGAAGAGATATCCAGTGATTATAAAAAATGATGCACTATTCTATCATCATCTCAATCCAGTCCATAAAAGGAAGGGACTATGTAGATGTTGGACAGTATTCCAAATTTGTGATTGTGATATATTCAAGCACCAGTATAATTAACTATGCTTTTCTTGTCCATGTGCCTTTTCACGCAATTCTGATACCTCAGTAGTTGTATTACACAATGAGTGAGCTAAGCTACGTGTTTCCAGGAAACGGTCATATTAAATGGGTTGCCATGATTTTTGAACTACTTGTTTTGCATTTGTTGGATTTCTTTATTCACTAATTCATAAATCAGAGCCATTGCTGATGTTGTTTAGTCCTTTTCCTTTTGTACTGGTAATGTGCCATGAATTGTGCCTAGTAGAGAGCAGGTTGAGATTTGAGATGCAACAGTATCAAATAGTTCAAAAGTGAAGTTCAGTGTGACTTTGCATTTATCTTTCCCACTACTGGTAGCCCAATGGTTAACTTTAATGTTGTTCTGTGTAGGGAAAAGTTCAAAAAATTTCCACACAGTTTAAAGAAAGTTTTAGAATTACCAAATCTGAGTTTAACTATTTCAATGTTTACACTCCTCAAAATTTCAATCAATTGTTTCTTTTTCTTTTCATCCCAACATTTTAAAATACATTTCTTGTGACCATTGTGTATCCGATGCTATGTGCCTGTGATGCTGCTGAGTAAGTTTCCGAATGCACCTGTACATACATGTACTTGTGCATAAGACAATAAACTCAACTTTGATTCTGATAACTTGGTATATAGGTGCTTGAAAGTGAATTATGGCTCCTGTTTTTCCTATATCTGCAGAAAAAAGATATTATCTCTGCAGTCTGTGTCAAAAGCATCCCTGTGCATTACTTCAAAAGCTCAGGGTAAGGCGTAAAGAAGATACATTAATGCAGTCCCTGTAGAGAGGCAAATTAGATTAAAATCTTCATTAGGATGTGCAAAAATTATTTTTGTTTTGTCTTTGTCCCTACTGAACACTAGATTGAATAGAAATAAAATTAGTTTACACCTGCAGCCCAAAAACACGTTGTAATTGATGAGAATCTCGTGCAATTGGAAGAGAAAATGGAGCACAAAGTAAACTGGGTTACTGATTTTCTTTTTGCTCATTTGACAGTTGCAGAGTTTTTACACCGCCGAAATGGGTCATTCAGGCACACGGTTCTTGCCAATGTGTATATTGTAGATGGACTTCAACATTTCCCTTTCATGCTCCTCATACTGGCATGGGAATGTAACGAACTTTTACAGCGACTGCTTTTTTTTTTATAAAGCACTGTCTACTTTCGGGGAACTTCCCTTAGGTAGGGGATTTACGCTGTAGTTTCACAAAACTTACTTTTTTACTCAGCATTTTACTAGTGTAAATCATTAAGAATGGACTTCATGGGAGGTTGGAGGGGGTTCCTTCAATTATAAGAGATTGAATCAAAGTGAATATTTAAAAAATATGTGCAAATACGTTTATATCTCTTTCTTAGGACCAGCTCCCTAACTGTCCCATTTATTACAATAGCCAGAAATATTTTAAGCACTCCCTTTTGATTTTTGTAAAATCACTTCTGATTCACTGAATAACCGCACAGAAATTTTCCCATACAGAGTAATTTACTCTCTGTTGTGTCAGAGGGCATAATATTGTGAACTGCAACATTGAATTAACTATATATTTACTGGAATGCTTTTGGTACTCACAATGTCTTGTAAAGATGGCAAATAGCTGAATTTGAACCAGAAATTCCGTTGAGAATGTAGAATGTACAGTGTCAATGCAAAAGCACGCTTCATTTGTTGAAGCTGCGTGATACAGATTATTTATCTAGTCAAATATTGTACTAAAAGTCTTCAATATTTAATGGCATGCAGGTCAAATTTATGGGACTCCCAATCAATAAATGGAGTTCTATATCTTAAAGTTCTAAAACAAGTTCCAGTCCAGATGAAGGGTCTCAGTCAAAAATACCATCTGTACATTTCCCTCCACAGTTGCTGTCCAACCTGCCGAGTTCCTCCAGCAGTTTCTTTGCTTCAAATTGAGCATCTGCTGTCTTTTGTGTCTCCAATTTCTAAACATTTGTTTATTTTTTTCATCACAGTAACAATGTAAAATAGCAAACTCTAAAGGTTTTTTTTAAAGCAGGTCTAGACTATTGAGAATGATCTCAAAACATGGATTTTTTGCAAAGATTGTACTTTATTTGTATCCTACCTTGCACCATCACTGAGAGCCATGCATCAAAGTCAGGTGACGATATTCTTTTCTGTGAATCTGTTAGGGTGTTTGTAATCGTAGTGTGTAGTCACTTGTGCACTATTGAACCTCATGGAAGCCACATTCAGAATTGCTGCTCTTTAGGAGATTGGGGTCTCCCATCTTGGTGTCTTGGTGTCACCCATCTTGTCGAGTCACTGCCCAGAAGGCAATGGCAAACCACTTCTGTAGAAATATTTGCCAAGGCTGATCATGGCCTTGGAAAGACCTTGTCCACCTACATCACATGACACTGCACATAATGAACGTACCACAAGTGAGGGGAAAGAATGGTTAGTACAGCAAATGGGGTCCCAATCAAGCAGGCTGCTTCTATCCCACTGTTAACAGATTATTGAACAACTCTTTACTTTGATAAGATGGTCTCTTGACCTCACAATCTACTTAGTTGTGACCTTGTACCAATTTGTTATCCTGCACTGCACTTTCTCTGTATTGTACCACATTATTCTGCACAGTTATTGCTTTCAAAGTATACTTATTATCAAAATATGTATACCAAATACAACCTTGAGATTCGTCTTCTTGCAAGCAGCCACAAAGCAAAGAAAGACAATATAATCCACCAAAAAAAACTGTAAAGCACCCAATATGAAAAACAATGAACAAGCTGTGCGAAACAATTATTTTAAAAAGTAAAATGACATACAAAACATGAGCGGCAGAGTCCCCCAAAAGTGAGTCCACAGCCATGGAGTCAGTTCAATGCTGCAGGTTGGTCCAGAAGCCTGATGGCTGCAGGCTGCAGCCACGGAGCCAGTTCGGCCCTGAGGCGAGTGCTGATGGCTGCTGGCCACAGCCACAGAGCCAGTTCGGCCCTGAGGCGAGTGCTGACGGCTGCAGGCTGCAGCCAAAGAGCCGGTTTGGCCCTGAGGCGAGTGCTGACGGCTGCAGGCTGCAGCCACAGAGCCGGTTTGGCCCTGAGGCGAGTGCTGATGGCTGCTGGCAGCAGCCACGGAGCCGGTTTGGCCCTGAGGCGAGTGCTGATGGTTGCTGGCAGCAGCCACAGAGCCGGTTCGGCCCTGAGGCGAGTGCTGATGGCTGCAGGCAGCAGCCACGGAGCCGGTTTGGCCCTGAGGCGAGTGCTGATGACTGCTGGCCGCAGCCACAGAGCCGGTTCGGCCCTGAGGCGAGTGCTGATAGCTGCTGGCAGCAGCCACAGAGCCGGTTCGGCCCTGAGGCGAGTGCTGACGGCTGCTGGCCACAGCCACAGAGCCGGTTCGGCCCGAGGCGAGTGCTGATGGCTGCTGGCAGCAGCCACGGAGCCAGTTCGGCCCTGAGGCGAGTGCTGACGGCTGCTGGCCACAGCCACAGAGCCGGTTCAGCCCTGAGGCGAGTGCTGACGGCTGCAAGCTGCAGCCACGGAGCCAGTTCGGCCCTGAGGCGAGTGCTGATGGCTGCTGGCAGCAGCCACAGAGCCGGTTCGGCCCAGAGGTGAGTGCTGACAGCTGCAGGCTGCAGCCACGGAGCCAGTTCAGCCCTGAGGCGAGGGCTGATGGCTGCTGGCAGCAGCCACAGAGCCGGTTCGGCCCAGAGGCGAGTGCTGACAGCTGCAGGCTGCAGCCACGGAGCCAGTTCAGCCCTGAGGCGAGGGCTGATGGCTGCTGGCAGCAGCCACAGAGCCGGTTCGGCCCAGAGGCGAGTGCTGATGGCTGCAGGCCACAACCACGGAGCCAGTTTGGCTCTGAGGCAAGTGCTGGTCGCAGCCATGGAGCCAGTTCAGCCCTGAGGCGAGTGTTCATGGATGCAGGCCGCAGCTGCAGAGTCAGCGCTTGAGTGAGTAAAGCATTACGAAGTTGAGCTGGAAACTGGTTCGCCCTTCGGCCTCAGCTATGATTCCTGGTCTTTTTGATCTGGCTTGATGCTTAAAATGCCTGAACATGAGTTTGTTTTCCACTCTCAAGCCCGGACCCCACCACCTTGTACCACCTAGATGCATTTTCAAGGAATTGATCTGTATGGATGGTGTGCAAGATAAGTTTTTCACTGTACTTCAGAGAAAAATATGTAACAATAATAGACCAATTTAACCTGTTTAATTGTCCACCAGCATTCAGGACTTTAGCTGCAGCAGATCTATTGGACCCTCTGTTGCTGAATGCCCATGCCCATTCTCATTCTCCCATGCTGTATGCCAGTTAACACCTCCGTTTCAGGAAGACATCTTGGTAATGTTCTTACCTGGTAAGGCCAACATTATTTGACCATCTCTCATTGCCTTTCCCCTAAATTGTTTCTAGATCCTTTTGTTTTAAATGTATCTATTCACAGAATATAGAACAGTTCAGCACAGGAGGAGTCCATTTGGTCCATGATATTTGCATTAAACACAAGGCTGAGTGAAGCTAAATCTCTTCTTCCTGTACATGATCCATATGCCTCTATTTTCTGCAAATTAAGACCCATTTTAATTGCCTGACCTAGGTCATCCCCAATTGATCCCTGTGCTGGACATTTCAAAAGCCACGAACATAGAATAGAATAGTACAGCACAGTACAGGCCCTCTGGCCCACAATGTTGTGCTGACCCTTAAACCCTGCCTCTCATATAAGCCCCCACCTTAAATTCCTCCATATACCTGTCTAGTAGTCTCTTA
This sequence comes from Mobula hypostoma, assembly GCF_963921235.1. Taxonomy (NCBI): domain Eukaryota; kingdom Metazoa; phylum Chordata; class Chondrichthyes; order Myliobatiformes; family Myliobatidae; genus Mobula; species Mobula hypostoma. The sequence continues at coordinate 71,008,346 of NC_086099.1, read as the reverse complement.
AATTTCACTAGTGTATCTGCCTCCACCAGTGACTCAGGCAGTGCATTCCACGCACCAGCCACTCTCTGAGTAAAAAACCTTCCTCTAATATCCCCCTTGAACTTCCCACCCCTTACCTTAAAGCTATGTCCTCTTGTATTGAGCAGTGGTGCCCCGGGGAAGAGGCATTGGCTGTCCACTCTATCTATTCCTTTTAATATCTTGTATACCTCTATCGTGTCTCCTCTCATCCTCCTCTCCAAAGAGTAAAGCCCAAGCTCCCTTAATCTCTGATCATGAAGAGTCAAGAACATGGCTTTGGGTCTCCATATGAGCGGCCATTTTATTTGCTGTAGTATATCAGTGAACCAGCTTCATTTTAAGGATACTCCAAAAGTTTCATGGCTGCTATTAGTGATGCAAACTTTTTATTCCAGAATTTAAGTTCCTAAGCTGATAGGTGGTATTTGTAACCAATTTTTATCGATGCACCATAGAAAGTATCCTGTCTGGGGGCACTACAGCTTAGTCTGCCAACAGCTTTAGCTGTGACCGTAAAAACTGCAGAGGGTTGTGGATACAGCTCAGTATGTCATGGAAAACAGCCTCCCCTCCACAGTCACCATCTGCACTTCTTGCTGCCTCAGTAAAGGAGCCAACATAATCAAAAATCCCACCCAGCCCAACATTCTCTACTCTTCACTTGCCTTTGAGCCAGAAAATAGAGACACCTGAAATCATGTAAGACCATAAGACAAAGGAGCAGAAGTCGGCCATTCGGCCCATCGAGTCTGCTCCGCCATTTTATCATGAGCTGATCCATTCTCCCATTTAGTCTCACTCCCCCACCTTCTCACCATAACCTTTGATGCCCTGGCTACTGAGATACCTATCAATCTCTGCCTTAAATACACCCAATGACTTGGCCTCCACTGCTGCCCGTGGCAATAAATTCCATAGATTCACCACCCTCATGGCTAAAAAAAATTTCTTCGCATTTCTGTTCTGAATGGGTGCCTTTCAATCCTTAAGTCATGCCCTCTCGTACTAGACTCCCCCATCATGGAAAACAACTTTGCCACATCCACTCTGTCCATACCTTTCAACATTCGAAATGTATCTATGCGGTCTCCCTTCATTCTTCTAAACTCCAAAGAATACAGTCCAAGAGTGGACAAACGTTCCTCATATGTTAACCCTCTCATTCCCGGAATCATTCTAGTGAAATCTTCTCTACCTTCTCCAACGTCAGCACATCCTTTCTTAAATAAGGAGACCAAAACTGCCCACAGTACTCCAAGTGAGGTCTCACCAGCGCCTTATAGAGCCTCAACATCACATCCCTGCTGCTATTCTCCATTCCTCTAGAAACAATTGCCAACATTGCATTCGCCTTCTTCACCACCGACTCAACCTGGAGGTTAACCTTAAGGGTATCCTGTACGAGGACTCCCAAGTCCCATTGCATCTCAGAACTTTGAATTCTTTCCCCACTTAAATAATAATCTGCCCGTTTATTTCTTCTGCCAAAGTGCATAACCATACACTTTCCAACATTGTATTTCATTTGCCACTTCTTTGCCCATTCTCCCAATCTGTCCAAGTCTCTCTGCAGACTCTCTGTTTCCTCAGCACTACCGGCCCCTCCACCTATCTTCGTATCGTCAGCAAACTTAGCCACAAAGCCATCTATCCCATAATCCAAATCGTTGATGTACAATGTAAAAAGAAGCGGCCCCAACACGGACCTCTGTGGAACACCACTGGTAACCAGCAGCCAACCAGAATAGGATCCCTTTATTCCCACTCTCTGTTTCCTGCTAATCAGCCAATGCTCTATCCACATGTGTAACTTTCCCGTAATTCCATGGGCTCTTATCTTGTTAAGTAGCCTCATGTATGGCACCTTGTCAAAGGCCTCCTGAAAATCCAAATATACAACATCTACTGCATCTCCCTTGTCTAGCCTACTTGTAATTTCCTCAAAAAATTGTAATAGGTTTGTCAGGCAGGATTTTCCTTTAAGGAATCCATGCTGAGTTCTGCCTATCTTGTCATATGCCTCCAGGTACTCTGTAACCTCATCCTGACAATCGACTCCAGCAACTTCCCAACCACTGATGTCAAGCTAACAGTTCTATAATTTCCTTCTTGCTTCTTTGCCCCCTTCTTAAATAGCGGAGTAACATTTGCAATCTTCCAGTCCTCCGGAACCATGCCAGAATCTATCGACTTTTGAAAGATCATTGCTAATGCCTCCGCAATCTCCACAGCTACTTCCTTCAGAACATGAGGGTGCATTCCATGTGGTCCGGGAGATTTATCTACCTTTAGACTATTCAGCTTCCTGAGTACTTTCTCTGTGGTAATTGTGACTGTGCACACTTCTCTTCCCTGCCACCCTTGAGTGTCCGGTATACTGCTGATGTCTTCCTCAGTGAAGACTGATGCAAAATACTCATTTAGTTCCTCTGCCATCTCCTTATCTCCCATTACAATTTCTCCAGCATCATTTTCTATCGGTCCTATATCTACTCTCACCTGTCTTTTACTCTTTATATACTTGAAAAAGCTTTTAGGATCCTCTTTGATATTATTTGCTAGCTTCCTTTCATAGTTAATCTTTTCCCTCTTAATGACATTCTTAGTTTCCTTTTGTAAGCTTTTAAAAACTTCCCAATCCTCTGTCTTCCCACTAATTTTTGCTTCCTTGTGTGCCCTCTCCTTTTCTTTAACTTTGGCTTTGACTTCTCTTGTCAACCACAGTTGCATCCTTTTTCCATTCGAAAATTTCTTCTTTTTTGGAATATACCTGTCTTGCACCTTCCTCACTTCTCGCATAAACTCCAGCCACTGCTGCTCTGCCGTCCTTCCCGCCAGTGTCCCTTTCCAGTCAACTTTGGCCGGTTCCTCTCTCATGCTACTGTAATTTCCTTTACTCCACTGAAATACCGACACATCGGATTTCTGCTTCTCTTTTTCAAATTTCACAGTGAACTCAATCATGTTATGATCACTGCCTCCTAAGGGTTCCTTCACTTCAATCTCTCTAATCACCTCCAGTTCATTACACAATACCCAATCCAGTACAGCCGATCCCCTAGTGGGCTCAACAACAAGCTGTTCTAAAAAGCCATCTCGCAGACATTCTACAAATTCTCTCTCTTGAGATCCAGTGCTGACCTGATTTTCCCAATCCACTTGCATATTAAAATCCCCCACAATTATCATAACACTGCCCTTCTGACAAGCCTTTTCTATTTCCTGTTGTAATTTGTAGTCCACATCACTGCAGCTGTTTGGAGGCCTATAAATAACTGCCATCAGGGTCCTTTTACCCCTGCTATTTCTTAGCTCAATCCATAAAGATTCTGCATCTTCTGATCCTATATCACCTCATTCTAATGATTTAATATCATTTCTGACCAATAAAGCCACGCCTCCCCCTCTGCCTACCTTCCTATCTTTCCGATACATCATGTATCCTTGGACGTTCAGCTCCCAGAGACATGCATCTTTTAGCCACGTCTCAGTGATGGCCACAATATCATACCTGCTAATCTGTAGCTGTACGACAAGATCATCCACTTTATTCCTTAGGCTGCGTACATTTAAGTATAACACCTTAAGACCAGTATTTGGTACTTTTTGCTTTGATTTCACTGCAACTTTATTGCACTGCAACTCATCCCAATGGCTACAAATTTGCCCCATCACCTGCCTGTTTTTCCTGACATCTTTACTGCTCACTATCTTAGATTTATTTTTGATTTCCCCTTCCTCCGCTCTATCATTCCCATTCCCATCCCCCTGCCAAATTTGTTTAAACTCTCCCTAACAGCTCTATTAAACTTTCCTGCCAGAATATTGGTCCCCTTCGGGTTCAGGTGTAATCTGTCCATTTTGAACAGGTCATACTTCCCCCAGAAGATATCCCAATTATCCAAGAATCTGAAGCCCTGCCCCCTGCACCAGTCTCTCAGCCACGCATTCATCTGCCTGATCCTACTATTCTCTCCCTCGCTAGCACGTGGCACAGGTAGCAATCCCGAGATTACTACCCTGGAGGTCTTGCTTCTCAGCTTCCTTCCTAACTCCCAGAAATCTCTCTTCAGGACCTCCTCCCTTATCCTGTCTATGTCATTGGTACCAACATGTACCAAGACAACTGGCTGCTCGCCCTCTCCCTTCAGAATATTCTGGACCCGATCCGAGACATCCCATACCCTGGCACCTGGGAGCCAACACACCATGCGGGTATCTCTATCAGGCTCACAGAATCTCCTGTCTGTTCCCCTGACTATGGAATCCCCTATGGCTACTGCATTCCTCTTCTCCCTCCTTCCCTCCTGCACAACAGTGCCAGGCTCAGTCCCAGAGTCCTGGTCACCGTGGGCGTCCCCTGTCAGGTCATCCTCCTCAACAGCATCCAGAACAAGATATTTGTTGCTGAGGGGGACAGCCACAGGGGTGCTCTCCACTATCCGGGCATTTCCCTTCCCTCTCTTGACAGTGACCCAGTTTTCTGACCCCTGTAGCCCAGGGATGACTACCTCCCTGTAGCTCCTGTCTATCACCTCTTCACTTTCCCTAATAAGCAGTAGGTCATCAAGCTGCAGCTCCAGATCCCTAACACGGTCTCTGAGGAGCTGCATCTCGGTGCACCTGGTGCAGATGTGGCCATTAGTGAGGCTGGAGGTCTCCCAGGATTCCCACAACTGACACCCTGAACAAAGCACTTACCCTGCAGGCATGCTATCTAATTCTACAGGAATGAAACGGGAAAAATAAGTCTACTCACCCACTTACCTCGCCAAACAGATAAACTTTGTAAACCGTTAGCTGTGAGAGCCCTGCTGTTCCTGTCTGTCCGGGCCGATTCGCGAAGGTGATGGGGGGGGTGGGGAGAAAAAAAAAAGAGTTGGTGCCTCGCTCTCGCCTCTTCCCGTTTACCGCTGAAGCCCGTTGAAGCGAAAGCCCTACACTCTGCTACCACTCTCTCCGCTGCCCGCTGTATAGGGTGGTCTCCTCTTTAAACTCTCCACACTGTCCTGTTACGTTATGCGCCTGCGTGGTCTCGTCCTTCTTGCACTCGAAGTTTTTTTAAAAACTGCCTTCTTTCAGAATTCAGCTTCCACACCGCTCTGTAGTCCTGATCCAAATGATGCTCAAGGGCATCTTCAATCCTGTTGTGAAAAGACTACTGAATGGTCCCTTTTTCAAAATAGCTATTGGATTGCCTTTCATACAAATATCAAGAACCTCGTGAGGTTCGCCTCCCCTACTGTTCTCAGCAAGGCCCCCAAAATGTACTCAAACTCACATGCCTGCTTGAAATAAATTGTCTGACTGCTTTCTTCCAATTTCTTCTTCAATCCAGGTCCAATAGAATTAGAACAGTGCAACAGACAGGAAGAACACAAAGTGTTTTAAAACTATGAGACATTGGAGCCTGCCCTGCCATTCCATCATGGCTGATTTATTATCCCTCTTAACCCCATTCTCCTGCCTTCTCCACATAACCTTTGATGCCCTGATTAATCACGAAACAATCAACCTCTGCTTTAAATATACCCAATAACTTGGCCTCCACAGCAGTCTGTGGCAACAAAATCTGCCGATTCACTCCCCTCTGGCTTAGAAAATTCTTCCTCCTCTTTGTTATAAATGGATGTCAACATAAGAAATAGGAGCAGGAGTAAGCCATTTGGCCCATTGAGCCTGCCCCGCCATTCAATAAGATCATGGCTGATCTGTCCGTAAACTCAGCTCCATCTACCTGCCTTTTTCCCATAACCGTTAATTCCCTTACTATGGGAAAACCTATCTAACTGTATCTTAAATATATTTAGTGAGAAAGCCTCAACTGCTTCCCCGGGCAGAGAATTCCACAGATTCACCACTCTCTGGCGAAAAACAGTTTCTCCTCATCTTTGTCCTAAATCTTCTCCCTGAATGTTGAGGCAATGTCCCCCAGTTCTTGTCTTACCTACCAATGGAAACAACTTTCCCACTTCTATCTTATCTATCCCTTTCAAAATTTTGTATGTTTCTATAAGGTCCCCTCTCATTCTTCTGAATTCCAGAGAGTATAGTCCCAGGCGACTCAATCTCTCCTCATAGCTTAACCCCTTCATCCCTGGAATCAACCTCCTCTGCACTGCCTCCAAAGTCAGTATATCCTTCCTCAAGTACGGAGACCAGAAGTGCCCACAGGACTCCAGGTGCGGCCTCACCAGTACCCTGTATAGTTGCAGCATGACCTCCCTGCTCTTGAATTCAATCTCTCTAGAAATGAAGGCCAACATTCCATTTGCCTCCTGAATAACCTGTTGTACCTGCAAGCCAACTTTTTGCGATTCATTCACAAGCACTCCCAAGTCCCTCTGCACAACAGCATGCTGCAGCCTTTCACTGTTTAAATAATAGTCTGCTCTTCTATTACTCCTTCCAAAGTGGAGGTTGTGTCCTCTGGTCCTGGACTCACCCACTATGGGAAATGTCCTCTTCATGTCACTTGATCTAAGCCTTTCAATATTCAATAGGCTTCAATGAGATTCCCCCTCACTCTTCTAAACTCCAGCGAGTACAAGTCCAGAGCCATCAAATGCTCCTCATACATTAACCATTTCAATCCCGGCTCCAGCGAGTACAAGCCCAGAGCCATCAAATACTCCTCATACATTAACCGTTTCAGTCTCAAAATCTTTCTCCTAAATTTCCTCTGGACCTTCTCCAGTGCCCACACATCTTTTCTTAACTAAGGGGCTCAGAACTGCTCACAATACTCTCAAGTGTGGTCTGTCCTATGCCTTATAAAGCTTCAGCATTGCATCCTTGCTGTTTATATTCGAGTCCTCTCAAAATGAATACTAAAATTGCATTTGCCTTCCTTGCCATCAACTCCACGTGCACGTCAACCTTTAAGGAACCCTGCATAAGGACTTGCAATTCTTGATTTTTGAATTTGCTCTTCATTTAGAAAATAGTGCCTTTATTCCTTTTACCGAAGTGTGTGACCATACGTTTCCCTCCACTTTCTTCCACCTAGCACTTCTTTGCCCATTCCCCAATTTCTACAAGTCCTTCTGCAGACTCAGTACTTCCTCAGCATTACCTCCTTTCATATTATCCTCAAGCCTGGCTGGTAAGCCATCCAATCTGTCATCCATATCTTTGACATATAATGTGAAAAGAAGCAGTCCCAACACAGACTCTTGCAGAACGCCGCTAGTCACTAACAGCCAATCGAACACGCTCTCTTTATTCTGACTCTTTGCCCCCTGCTAGTCAGCCATTCTTCTATTCATACTAATATCTTTCCTGTAACGCCGTCTGCTCTCGTAAAGCAGCCTCATGTGTGGTACTTTGTCAAAGCCCTTCTGAAAATCCAAGTAAGTGACATCCATTGACTCTCCTTTGTCTATCCTGCTTGTTATTTCCTCAAGGAATTCCAAAAAATTTGTCAGGCAAGATATTCCCTGAAGGAAACTATGCTGACTTTGTCCTAATTTATCATGTGCCTCCTAGTACCCAGTATTCTCATCCTTAACAATGGATTCCAACATCTTTCCAACCACTGAAGTCAGGCTAATTGTTCTATAATTTCCTTTCTTCTAGCTCCTGTTATGTTTTGTAACTCTAGAAACAAATCAAAAGAAAAACACAGGAGACCAGATACGTGTTGACTTGTTTTTTCTTTTTAGTGAGGTGATCACAAATGATGTGGTGGCACAATTACATATGCCATTCACATACTTCTTACATATAAGCCACAATGAATTATGTAAACAAGGAATGCTTAATCAAACAGCATGCTTACAATATTACTGAAATATTGAAAACAAACTACACTCCTTCATGCTTAGCTATAAACTCCTCAGCCTTATCTCTTCAAAGGAACCCTGGAATATGAGCCCAAGTCTCACTAATGGCTGCAACATCATAATTCCAGCTGTTGCTTCATGCTGTGAGCTCATCTGCGTTTCCTACGATACTCCTTGCATTGAAATATAGGCAGCTCAGGACTCTAGTCACACCACGCTTAACCTTTTGATTCTTAACTTTGTCTGAGGTCTTGCCAATATCTCCCTCCACAATCTCTCCACTAACTGTTCTGGCACACTGGTTCCCATCCCCCTGCAACTCTAGTTTGAACCCCACTGTGCAGCATTAACAAACCTTCCCACTAGGGTATTTGTCCACCTCCAGTTCAGGTGCAATCTGTTCCTTCCGTACAGGTCCCACCTTTCCTGGAGGAGAGCCCAATGATCCAAAAATCTTATGCCTACAACAACTCCTTAGCCACAAGTTAATCTGTATAATCTTCCTAGTTCTGGCCTCACTAGCACACACCATGGGTAGCAACCTTGGAGGTCCTGCACTTTAACTTTCCACCCAACTCCCTGAACTCCTTATGTAGAACCTCTTCACTTGTCCTGCCCATGTCATTGGTACCTACATGAACCACAACCTCTGGCTGTTCACCCTTCCACTTAAGAATGTTGAGGACTCGATCCGTGATCCCGGACCCTGGTACCCAGGAGGCAAAATACCATCTGGAAATCTTATTCTCACCCACAGAATCTCCTGTCCATTCCCCTAAATAACAAATCCCCTATTACCACAATGTGCCTCTTCTCCCCGCTTCCATTCTGAGTCACAGAGGCAGACTCAGTGCCAGTGACCAGACCGCTGTGACTTTCCTCTGTTGGGTCAACTCCCCTTGACAGTATCTGAAGTGATATACCTGTTGTTGAGGGGTTTGGCCACAGGGGTACTCTGCACTGGCTCCTTAACCCCTTCCCCCTTCCTGACTGTCATCCTGTTTCCTGTGTCCTGCACCTTGGGTGTAACTACCTCTCTATATGTCCTATCTATCACCCACACAGCCTCCTGAATGATCCAGAATATATAAACACACACACACACACACACACACACACACACACACACACACACACTCATATACAGAATACTATAACTACAACTACTAAATAGACATTCACATCATAGTGAATTTTAGATTGTCCCATGCAAGACTGAACATTTACTCACTGCAGAGAATTTCTTCCTCTTGTGGGATAATGTCTTTCTTGACCAGGGGTGGGGGGGGGGCACTCTGCTTGGCAGGTGAGACTTGTAACTGTGAAACAATCTCAAGTTATAGGGTCTGCTCTGTGGTGGTTGTAGGAGTGGACTCTGGGACTGCAGGAAGTGTTGTGATAGCTCTGGACAGCTTCCTTTCCTAACAATTGACACTGCTCTCCTCAGCCGATCAGTCACCTCCAGATGGCATCAGACGCAATCTTCATTGTGTGGGAGAGTGGTCCGGTTCTGTGCTTAATCTTTCCGAGTACCCACTTTGGGCCCATCTCTGTAGTTGCCTGGCAGGACTGCTTGCCTAGGAGTGAAACATTGAACATCTTTATTTGAGCAGCCTTCAGCTTGTCCTGCACACTCCTGAGGTTGTGTTTGAAGAGTTCCAAGCATGAGTGCAAAGGGTGACCCAGGATCGGCACAGTGGGTGAGTTGTTGGTTGTGGACTGTGCTGCACTGTGATATGCAAAGAGAAATTGGTGAGCTGCTGATTCAATGACCGTACTAGGGTCTGGGATCTCGGATCAAGTCCTCAGCACTCTTAAGTGGGAGGGTGAACAGCCAGAGGCCATGGTCCATGTAGGTACCAATAACATGGGTAGGACAAGTGAAGAGGTTCTGAATAAGGAGTTCAGGGAGTTGAGTGGAAAGTTACTCACAGTGCGGTCTTTACACTCTGGACAGCCTTTTCTTCCAAGCCATTTGTATCTGGGTGGTACAATGCAGATGTAATATGTCTTGATTTATTTTCAGGAATGATTGAAACTGCTCCACAACAAACTGTGCTCCATTGTAACTCACTAAGTGTTCGGGAATACCAGTCCTTGAAAACAGACTTCTCAACTCTGTGTCAAGACGACGCCTGTGTACAATGCTCCTTCGGTAGATAGATCATGAAACCATATGTATGAAACCACTTCTTTTATGTATTTAATGTTCATTTTTTGTCTTGGATGTGATTCTGGAATGGTTGGAGCCCCTGTTACTTGCTGGTTAGAGATTGTTTGGGTGTTTCAACACTCTACAGTCTCTGAGAGGATTCCAGGAGGTAGAGGCTGCGTGAATGAACTTCATGGTGAGAAGTCTGTGGGATAGCTGTGGTGCGCAAGCTGATGTTCGACTCCACTTTGCTGATTAAAGCGATGAGAGGGATTGAAACATCGAGGCAAATGTGGAAGGTGAGCACTGGCTGCAGCTGCAGCCCTTTGATCGCTAGTGGGATCACACTGCTACTGAGAGGGGAGACAGCCTTTTGATTGCCGGTGAGATCGCACAGCTACGGAGAGGGAAAAGCCGGCTGCTGGGCCCAGAGAATGTTGCCCAGGTTTTCTGCATTTTGAATATGGACTTGGACTATAGACTTCTTTTCAGTCTTATAGTTTTTTATATTCTGTGTTTTTCACTTGAACTTTCTCGTTTTCTCATGGGAGGAGGATTTCGGGGTCAATATGTCTGTTCCGTTTCGATCATTTTTGTGCAGGGAGGAGGGATTTGGGGTTGATGACAGTGCTGCTGTTCTTTTCTTTCTTGGTTTCATGGCTATCTGGAGCAGAAGAATTTCGGGGTTGTATACTTTGATAATAAAACAAACCTTTGAACACAGCCACAGTGCGTGAGGCAGTAGCGGAGGCTATTGGAAACAATTCTGGCCACTTTGTAGCTGCATCTGCTTCTACCAAGAATTTGTGCCCATGAATAAGTCTGGCAAAATCCACATGAATGCTCTGTCAGGGCAATGCAGGCATTCCCAGGGATGGAAAACTGCTGTTGTTGGCATCTGCTGGATGAGCTGGCATCCCACATCGTGCATGGCAAGCTACTTGATTTGCTGATCTATCCCAGGCCACCAGAGAAAGCTTCAAGCCAATGCTTAATTTTGACCATGCCTAGATGTCCATCATGTAGCTCCTCCAACAGTTTAGCTCTCAGCTTGGATGGTACAACAACACAGAAGACAACCACTTCAAGGCCATTCATCCTGGCGCTGGTGAAAATTGGGAAACTGGAACTTCTGCTGTACATTCCAGCTATTTTGTGGTTGCCATGTAGACCAGAGACATTGTGGTTCTTTACTGTTTTCCCTTTGGATCACCTCTGTCATAAAAGAGAAACTTTTGATTTACATTAGGGAGAATACGTCAAGAGGAGTAAAGTCTTTTGTAAGTTTTTCAGATATTTGCTTTTGGAAGGGTTTACGGGGTAATACATCAGCATTTCTATGATTAGTTGTCCTCTTGAATTTGATCTTGTAATTATGTCTTCCAAGAAACAGAGCCCATCTCTGCACTTGTGCTGCTGCTGTTAGTGGAACACCCTTCAATGGACTGAAAATTAACAGCAGCGTTGATGATCAGTTAACAGGGTAACCTCTCTCCCATAAAGATACTGGTTGAAATGTTTTACACCCCAAACCAGACTCAAGACCTCTTTGTCAATCTGTGCAGAATTTTTTCTGCAGCAGTAAGATAACATGATGCAGAGGGTATGGGGTGTTTGCTTCCATCACTTACAACATGTGACATGACTGCATCTAATCTATACCATAAGACGAGGCAAGATAGGCCAGCTTCACTGGGCTCTGTATATCATAATGTGTGAGAGCAGTGCCTTTTGAAAACCCAACTCATTCTGTTTTGTCCATTGCCATTTCTTCCCAATCTGTAGTAATGAGTTCAGGCAGTAGAGCACAGTTGCCAGGTTTGGAAGGAACATGTTGCAGTAATTGACAAATCGTAAAAATGACCACAACTGTGGCCAATCCTTTGGTCTTGAGGTATCCACCACTGCTTGAATTTTCTCAACACAGTTGTGTAATCCTTGTGTGTCAATGGTGTGACCACAGTAAGAACATAAGAAATAGGAGCAGGAGTAGTTTATCTGGTCTGTTGAGCTTGCTCTGCCATTCAGTCTGGCCATGGTCTTATCTCCACCTACTGGTCTTTCCCCCATAACCCTTAATTCCCCTACTATGCAAAAAATCTATCCAACCTTGTCTTAAATGTATTTACTGAGGTATCTTCCACTGCTCGATTGGGCAGAGAATTCCACAGATTCACCACTCTCTGGGAAAAGCAGTTCCTCCTCATCTCGGTCCTAAATCTACTCCCCCGAATCCCCTAGTTCTAGTCTCACCTACCAGTGGAAACAACGTTCGTGCCTCTATCTTATTTATCCCTTTCATAATTTTATATGTTTCTATAAGATCTCCTCTCATTCTTCTGAATTCCAGCAAGTACAGTCCCAGTTGACTCAATCTCTCCTCATAGTCCAATCCCTTCATCTCTGGAATCAACCTGGTGAGCCTCCTCTGCACCGCCTCCAAAGCCAGTATATCCTTCCTCAAGTAAGGAGGCCAGAACTGCACACAGTACTCCAGATGCGGCCTCACCATTACCCTGTACAGTTGCAGCATAACCTCTCTGCTCATACATTCAATCCCTCTGGCAATGAAGGCCAACATTCCATTCACCTTCTGCTGTACCTGCAGACCAACCTTTTGTGATTCCTGCACAAGCACTCCCCAGTCCCTATGCACAGCAGCATGCTGCAATCTTTTTTACCATTTAAATAATAATCTGCTCTTCCATTTTTCCTTCCAAAGCGGATGACCTTGCATTCACCAACATTATACTCCATCTGCCAGACCATTGCCCATTCACTTAACTTACCTATGTCTCTCTGCAGACTCTCTGTATCTTCTGCACAATTTGTATAACTATTCAATTTAGTTCCATCAGCAAACTTAGATACACTAGAGTCGGTCCCCTCTTCCAGATTGTTATTGTATATCATGAACAGTTCTGGGCCCAGCGCCCATCCCTGCGGCACTCCGCTCACCACTGATTGCCAGCCAGAGTAACACCTTGTATCCCAACTCTCTGCTTTCTGTTGGTTAACCAATCCTCTATCTGTGCTAATACAGTACGTGATGCTTGGTTTAAAGAATTCACACTTGTCTTGGGCTCTGAGCAGATCGTTACAAATGTCATTCCCACAGAAGTTATCTTTTCTCGAGTATAATTTCTTAATTGGATATCTGCAGACCTCAGTTCAGTCTCTTTGCAGTGTCAATCAAACTAATTGCATGGTATGACTGAAACAGCTGAACCAGTGTCCAATCCTATTGTAATTATTTTAATTAATTTGCCATTCACTTTTGGTGTAAGAAATGTTGCTTGTCATCTGTTCATTTTCACATTGTAACTCTCAAGGTTACTCAGTCCTGTGTCACTCTCAATATTTCAGATCTCCCATCAACAGCATGCAGATTAGTGCACTTTATGAAGCTGCCACTTGTCTTTTTATATTTTTCTCTTCCCCATGCAGTCCATTTATTTTTGTCTGCTCGGTGTGCTACTTTATGGCATTTTCTGCAAATTTTGCCTTTCAACCTGCATTTGTCTAGTGTTTATGAGTCACCGCCACAACTCTAACACAATTTGTTCAGCCAGGCAGGTTTCTGTTTAGATGTTGTGATTTTGTTCATGTTCACTTTCATTCCTGACTGCTACTCAATTGCATCTGTCTGCTGTTTCCATTGATACAGCAATTTCAACTGCTCTTTTAAATGTGAGTTGTGCTTCAGTTAGGAGCTGTTTTTGAATGTTTTCTTCTAAGGTACCACAAACTAAATGATCTCTCAGTGCATCACTAAGCTCATCACTAAACCGACAATGCTTGGACAATTTCTTCAATTCAGCCATGTAAGCTGAAATGCCCCTTATATTGATACCACTTATGAAACCTAAAACTTTCTGCAATCAATGATATTTTCGGTTCTAAGTATTTCTGGATTACATTCATGATATCAGCAAAGTTTATTTTGGCTTATTTGCATGGAGCAGTTAAACTCCAAGCAAACTGTATGCTTTTCCACCCATTACACTCAGCAACACTGGTATACATTTTTCATCGGCTCTAACATTAGCCTAAAATACTGCTCAATTTGTTCAGTATACATCATCCAGTTATCTGTTCTGCAATTGATCTATCTTTCCAATGTAGCCAGTCATCTCTGCTTTTTAAAATTTATTATTTTTAACACCCGGTACTCACTGTTTATGAACCCATGGCTGTCCTCATTATCAATCACCCCTGCTCTGGACCACTTTCTGGAGGTGCAAGATGCCGACTTCTACAAAGAAGGGATCCATATGCTCCACGACTGCTGGACTAAGTCATGGAGCATATGGACTTACGTTGAAAAATAAATGTGCTAGGTTTTCTAAAACTGACTCCTTCTACCTTAGGCCACGAACTTATCAATCACCCCTAGTAAATTAATAAATTTCACGACACACGCTGGTGATAATAAATTTGATTCTGATTTTCAAAACGCAAAGTGGACTAAGACAGAGATTTTTATCTTTGGTGCGTATAGATGGAGCTGTCCCAACCTTTATTTAATTTCTGTGCGATCTGCAGGCAACTGATATTCTTAATTAATCATACTGTTGGGTGCCATGGTAGTGTCACGGCTAGTGTGACGCTATTACAGCTCGGGGCGTTGGGGCTCAGAGTTCAATCTGTGCATCGTCGGTAAGGAGTCTCTGTACATCCTCCCCGTGGAATGTATGAGTTTTCTCTGGGTCCCAAGGCACATATAGCAAGGGTGCCCAAGAAGTTTGCACAGTACTGTATATTGATTAAATTAGAAAGATGGTTGGGAAACAGAAATAAGAGTAATTAACTTTGTATTAGCTCAGTAGTATTAAGTGTCATTTGATAACTGGAAAGACATAATATACAGTACTGTGCAAAAGCCTTAGCTATATATATGTGCCTCAGACTTTTACACAGTACTATACTACCTCAAGACTCTTTTCCTGCAGGTATTTACAGGAAAATAAAGAAATACAATAGAATTTATGAAAAACTATACATGCTCAAAGACTGACAAAAAGCAAAGTGAAAAATAAATACAACAAACTGTGCAAACAACTAAATAATCTTTAGACCATGAGATGTAGAGTCCTTGAAAGTGAGCCTTGATGTTATGGAATCAGCTCAGAGTTGAGGTGAGTGAAATTATCCACGGTGGTTTAGGAGGCGGATGATTGCAGGGTAATAACTGTTCCTGAACCTGATAGTGTTGAACCAAATGTTCTTGTATCTCCTGCCTAATGGTACTAGCAAGAAGAGAGGATGGCATAGATGATGGATGCTTCTTCCTGGTGGCAGTGCTCTTTGTAAATATGCTCAATGATGGGGAAAGATATGATGGACTGTGTTGTATCCACCACTTTTTGTAGACTTTTCCATTCCTGGGCATTAGTGTTCCCATATCAAGCCGTGATGCAACCAGTTAGGATGCATCTTTAGAAGTTTTTGAACGTTTTTGTGACGTGCCAAATCTATGCAAACTTTTATGTAGAGGAGTTGTTGTACCTTTTTTGTGATGGCACTTACATGCTGGTCTCAGGACAGATCTTCTGATACGATAATGCCAAGAAATATTAAGTTACTGACCCTTTACACCTCCGATCACCTAATGAGGACCTGTAGTTTCTTCCATCTGTAGTTGATAATCTGCTCTTTGGTTTTGCTGACATTGAGTGGAAGGAAGTGAATCTCTTGGCTCATTCAGGACTTCTGAATGATTTTGTGGGTCCACGAGTGTAACTCTGTTACTGCTGCGGCATATTCCTTTGGGTCCTCTTTCCTTGAACATATCCCAGTCCACCGACTCAAAGCAATCCCACAGTCACTCCTCTGCATCCCATGACCCACCTCTTTGTTGTCCTGCCCTGTATGCAATTTCTACCTCAACATCTTTTAACTATGTCTACAAAAAGCACAGCAAATTAAAATGTTGCATCCATTATCAACACATTCATTTGTCACACTCACATTTGGGCTTCTAATCACATCTACCTAAAAGACTGGAGTCAAATAGACTGGAAAACATGTATCAAAGATCATGGAATGAAATTTGTCAAACTAAACATTGCTATTCTGTGCTACCATAAAATATTTGAGTACTTTTAGATTTAAAAAGGGTCCTTAAATTGTGAGAATTCTGGCATTCAATTAGGGTATACAATGGCCCAATGCTCTAGGCCAGGGATGGCTAACCTATAGTGCATGCATCAAAAGTGACGCATTGGATGATTAGAAGTGGCGCATTGCACCCCAGTGATAATAATAAAAAAGTAAGCTGACTCATGCAAAAAGTACAGGTTTCCCCCGCCATCTGCAGGTAGAGCATTCCTATGAAATGGTTCGTAAGCCGGAATGTCGTAAAGCGAAGAAGCAATTACCATTTATTAATATGGGAAAAATTTGTGAGCGTTCGCAGACCCAAAAAATAACCTACCAAGTCATGCCAAAGAATACATAAAACCTAAAATAACAGTAACATATAGTAAAAACAGGAATGATATGATAAATACACAGCCTATATAAAGTAGAAATACTTTTCTACAATCATTGCCGCACTGTTATCCGTAGCGAAAATCTCACGCAAGCGCTCTCGGCAGAAACATTCTCTCCAGTAACCTTTAAGCTATGAAACTGCCAAATCATATCAAATAAAACATAAAAGTACACAACCTATATAAAGTAAAAATAATGTGTGTACAGTGTAGTATCACTTACTGGAATCGAGAAGTCAGCGCTGAGCACACTGATGATGGTGAGTTAGGCTAAGTTGTCGAAGGTTGGTGTGGTGCAGTGGTCCCCAACCTCCAGGCTGCCGACCAATACCAATCCGCAAAGCATGCAGTGGTGCAGCGCTAACCGGGACACACCCAGCACATCTTTAAGAAAAAAGCAAAAATAAACAAGCTAATTAATTAAGTGCCACCCGGCACGTAAATGTTGGCCCAGAACAGAGGCGACGCAATTGGCAATTGCCTCTGATCTAGGCCAACATTTACGTGCCAGGCGGCGCCTAATTAATTAGCTTGTTTATTTCGGCTTTTTTTCTTAAAGATGTGCTGGGTGCGTCCTGGCTACCACTGCATTCTCTGTGGCAATGTATCAGTCAGCGGCCCGGAGGTTGAGGTGATGGGACACTGGGGTGTCATCTCATTTTCGTCTGTTTCCATCAGGACAGGCAAGTCATCTTCTTATATGTCTGCCTGCCTCAATGTCGAAGGTTGAGGTTTGTAGTCTGCTGTGACTGATGTGGAAGACTTGAAAAACAACAGTATGCTTGACTGCTTAGCTTCGCGCATTTTTCTATCATACAGTTCTTCGTAAGCACTCAAACCATCTTGCAAATATGCCCTAAACCGACGTGTCCTTTCAAAATGAAAGTCGTACTTTTCTGCAATCATTGCAGTGAAAATCTTACGCTGTTGCTTCACATTCAATTCCTGGATGATTTCACTTTCGGTCCGTTCGCTACTGCATTCGGTTTCGATTGTTATCCTTTCCTCTTCCAATTTCATCAGCTCTTCATCTATCAGTTCTCAGTCATGGGATGCCAAAACCTCTTCAACATCATCTTCGTCAACTTCCACAAGCCAAACTCACTTTGTCCTTACTTCGTTCACCACGATTGAAACGCTTAATTATATCCAGTTTTACGCTAAGTGTAACACCCTTATGAGCTCTTCTAGGCTTTTCCGATACCTTAGAACTCATCTTGCTGACGGCTGCTCACAGGCACGTGTTTAAGCAATGCCGGCTAGAATGCAGTTCCAGGGAAGGAGCTTGGCTGCCTTTTCTCGCATGCTGTTTTTTTCGCACGCTGCCTTTTTTCACACACTGCCTTTTTTCGTAACAGTGAAAACATGTTCTGTTAGAGAAAACAGGTAACTAATGTAGGTCTTTCGTAATAGCGAGGTTTCGTAAAGCGAACATTCGAAAAGCTGGGGACACCTGTATTAACCAAAAACCGATTTGTAGAAAAAAAAAATCTATAGCAGGAATTCAAGTAGCTTAGAGCTAGAAATGGGTTTTACTGGGAATAAATCTAAAACTTAGCAATTATTTTTAGCAATTTTATTATTTCGTGCGCATCTTTTGGCGAATGTTATCTTCTTTCATATTATCACCTACCACCCCACCAGCCTCCGGGTCCAACATATTATTCTCCGTAACTTCCGCCACCTCCAATGGGATCCCACCACTAAGCACATCTTTCCCTCCCCCCCTCTCTCTGCATTCCGCAGGGATCGCTCCCTACACAACTCCCTTGTCCATTCGTCCCCCCCATCCCTCCCCACTGATCTCCCTCCTGGCACTTATCCGTGTAAGCGGAACAAGTGCTACACATGCCCTTACACTTCCTCCCTTACCACCATTCAGGGCCCCAAACAGTCCTTCCAGGTGAGGCATCACTTCACCTGTGAGTCGACTGGGGTGATATACTGCGTCCGGTGCTCCCGATGTGACCTTTTATATATTGGTGAGACCCGACGCAGACTGGGAGACTGCTTTGCTGAACATCTACGCTCTGTCCGCCAGAGAAAGCAGAATCTCCCAGTGGCCACACATTTTAATTCCACATCCCATTCCCATTCTGACATGTCTATCCACGGCCTCCTCTACTGTAAAGATGAAGCCACACTCAGGTTGGAGGAACAACACCTTATATTCCGTCTGGGTAGCCTCCAACCTGATGGCATGAACATCGACTTCTCTAACTTCCACTAAGGCCCCACCTCCCCCTCGTACCCCATCTGTTACTCATTTTTATGCATACATTCTTTCTCTCACTCTCCTTTTTCTCCCTCTGTCCCTCTGAATATACCTCTTGCCCATCCTCTGGGTCACACCCCCCACCTCCTTGTCTTTCTTCCCGGACCTCCTGTCCCATGAACCTCTCGTATCCCCTTTTGCCTATCACCTGTCCAGCTCTCGGCTCTATCCTTCCCCCTCCTGTCTTCTCCTGTCATTTTGGATCTCCCCCTCCCCCTCCAACTTTCAAATCCCTTACTCACTCTTCCTTCAGTTAGTCCTGACGAAGGGTCTCGGCCTGAAATGTCGACTGCACCTCTTCCTATAGATGCTGCTTGGCCTGCTGCGTTCACCAGCAACTTTGATGTAGGTTCTTTCATATTAATCTGTTTTCAATTTTTTAAAAAAAGTTCAATGAGTCAAACTAGGAAAGAAGGACTTTTGTTCTGCAGTCGTTCCATAACTGTTCAATACATGTTTGATACTTGTTTGATCCTGAGGCGCCAGGCGTCTGCACCAGCGGTGCGTCGCAGGTTTTTGCCCGTCAGTTTACAATTGACACTCGTGCACTACGGAGTTGTGCTTGTTCGTCCTTTGTAAACATTTGCAGTTTTGTACTTTTTCTGAAAATTAAGCCTTGTTTTTACATTCAGTTACCCATCACAGTGCAAAAGCAAAGCAGAAAGTGATAGTAAGCGTGAATTCAATGAACAGTGGGAAAATGAGTTCTTATTTATAGTGGGTCCGTCAGGAAAACCGTTGTGCATCGTTTGTGAAAACACTTTCTCACATAATAGAAGACATAATCTTAATAGACACTAAAACACAACATCAGACTAAGATAGAAGGAAAACTGAAGCTAGTGCTTGGGTCTGATTTGCAGAAAGAATATGTGATTTTTAAAGAAAGGAAGAAATCAAAAGAAGACAAAATATATTTGTTAAAAGTCTTATTGAGGTAAGTAATGTTTATCTTGTTTTTATATTAAATCAATATATCATGTAAAAATGCTAAAAATGTCTATATTAACACATTTTTACAAGAATTAAACGGGGGTACAAGAGTGGTATGGCGCATCTGAACTCGTGTGTGAAAAAATTGACACATGGAATGTAAAAGGTTGGCCACCCCTGCTCTAGGCGATCAAGTGAGTACACATTTAAAAGATTGCTCAACATAAGAGAATAACCATTGTTCATTTGGAATAACGTAATTGCTGACACCGCTCATCAACAACTGTTTGCTTTGAATAAAGTAATCGCAGAAATGTTGCCCTGCCAAAAATTTGTGCACAGTAGATTTAATGCTTAAGGTAAAGTACAAAGGAGTTAATCCTTCCTTGATGGACATGCCTGCACAAATCTGGATTCATACTGACTTCAAAGGAGGATATGCCATCCCTTTGTATATGCATCTCAGCTAAACCTGAAGATGCTATGGGCAAAAACTGTTCTCCCAAGAACTAGCCCAGGAGAAGAAGCTGAAAAATAATTCTATGTAAGCTAAACAGGTCATTGCTTAAGTATACATAGCGCCATTTCCCAGTTGCTGCTTCTTTCTGAGGTGGAAAAAACAAATAAGCGAGGGTGTCACACAAAAAGCAGCAATAACTAGTATTCTTGTGGTGTCTAACATGCTAAAATGACCCAAGGTACTTTAAAAGGAAAACAGATGAATTGGTTAACAAAATCTGGCACTGGGCCACCTAAAATTATATAAGAAATAATTTGTTTAAGAGGAAAGAAGCATTGCAAAGGATAGAGGGATAGGGGAAGCTGAGAGAGCTACGTAGGGAATTATTGATCTTGAGACTAAAGCAGGGTAAAACTATGACCAACACTGCGGAATAATTAAACCAGGTGGTGTTAAGAAGCCTGGAGGAATGCAGGTCGCTCAGAAGTTTGTGGGGCTGAATGTTGAAATTAAAATAAGTTGTTTTGTCTTTGCATGGAATGAAGTATACGACGTACCCAATTACTTTCTGAAATTATTTGCCATATTCTAAGAATTGAATTCCATCTTATAAAATAATGAAACAAAATTATATTTCATCATTTGTTATCTCAGGTTCTTTTGAATTGATATAGTATAAAGAACTCAAAGGTGAAGTTCACATTTCCATTCACTTGAATGATGAAAAGTTGACCATGTTCACTGTGATGGATATTTGTTTCCTGGGACAGTGGGATTCTTGTCTTTTTTTTTGCAAAATTCTTTCTAATCGCAGCAGCTGCCATATGTAAGAGCAAACGGTTGTATGTAAACTTCCAACCATATGCTTTGTTTAGCTTCTGGTTGCAAACAGGAGCCAGTCTTCAGTTCTGAAGAAAGTAAATGGCAAGCAGTAATCAGTTTGAAGTTAAAACGAAGCACGGTCTACAGAGCAGTATTGCAAACAAGCTCTGCATAGAGCCATAGTCTTGCCGGCTCATAGATTCCTGGTTTATTGCTGCTCTAGAGATGCAGTATAAGATGATGGGTAATTTAATTTGGCTTGTTTCAAAACAGACAAGATGACTAAGCTGCTTAGTTTAAAGAAGCTTGGTATAGTATAAGATTTAATATATCAGTAACTGATCTATTTATGTTGGAAGTTTTTTGTAGTCGGATAAGTGCTTAACAGTGTTAAGTATAAGGTAGCTGAGAACTATGTCCCTAGAAAGCTTTTTGTGACCTTTTGTGTAAAAAGGGTATCTGAGGAGATATTGTATACTAGTGGCCACCCACGTGGCAGGAAAAGGGTATAAAAGTAGAGAGCAAATCAGGCTTATTAGGAAGGAAAGGGGGTAAGGAACATCAAGGAGCATGAAAGAAATGTGGGGTGAACTAGAATCCATTTCTCTGGCTTCAGTTTCTGTGACGGAAGATTTCATCATCTGCACTGTTGCTATGTCTTTTTAGTTAATAAGGAATTGTATCCATGTTTTGGAAGTGCTCTGTGTTTTAGAAATGCTTCGCAATTTGGAAATACTCAAGACAGAAATCCTCTAAGTTTTGAATGTGCTTTAAAAATGTTGTTTGGATTTAAATGTGTGTCACTGAAAGTAAAAGAACTGTGTTTGAACTAATTTGTTAGCAGGAGATATGTTCTCCTTGGTAGGGAGAAGGGACCCGACTGCTCAAATAGTGGGTATTGGCAGCTAAACTCACCATAGAGAATAAACAAGGAAGTAAACTAGTTTTTGAAGATTGGGTAGGTACAATATAATCTACCTTCAGAGAGAGTACTTGCAGCTATTTATATCCAGTAGGGCTGAAGGTCTTTGTTTGTGTTTAGAACTTCGCAATCTGCAGCCCAATATCATCACATCACAAGGCAATGTTTGGCTCTGGTGATGAGATCATCCTCCAGAATAGCTGAACCACCAGCCTAGCTCTTCCTTTGGAGCCATAGCACTGGCATCAACCTAACAGCATCAAAATACTCTGACCCAAGCACAAAGAGAAGAACCTAAGCTTCCTCTTGGTCATCAGTAAAATAGTGGGGAGCGTTGCCAACATTGCTTTTGCTGGAGCTGCTAGCCATTAGCTGGGGCGAATTTTAATTCTATTCGGCTCCAAATCTAATTACAGCATTGGTCCAACATAAAAAAGAGAAGCAAAATGAAAACCAAACCGCTGGAGGAGCTCAATGGATTAGGAAACTGCTGTCGAAGGAAAAGGACAGTTGATGTTTCCAGGTGTATTTCTATGAGCAAAAGAGTCTACAGCAAGTAACTATTCACATCACTAATAGGACTGCAGCCAGACACAATCGAATTGGAGAAAATCTCTTCACTGCAGTGGAGAGGAGATTTCCTCAGGAACCCAGAATTTTCTGCAACTGCTTCTATGTTATTCCTTCTGCCGGATGATCAGAAATGTGAATATTTTGGTACCCAGTCTTATTCACAGCTTCTCAGGTAATGACAGAGTCTGTGTTTCAAGTCCAGCGTGAGCCCCTAACTCCAGAGTTCCCTAAAAGTGGCAACACTATTTAATAAGTTGGCGAAGAAGGCACATGTTCTGCTTACTTTCATAGGTGATATGAATGCAAGCAGAAGGCAGATTTTCTGCTTCTATCCATTGGTCAGGATTTAGAATATACAAGTTGGCACATTACATTGCAACTTTACAAGAAGTTCACCAGAATGGTGCCTAGATTGGAGGCTTTAGTTATGAAATGGGATTGGATGGGCCATATTTATTTTCCCTTGATTGAAGGAGACCGGGGATATATGAAATAAGAGGCAAAGGTGGGCAAAGAGTTAGAATCGTTTTCCCATGGTATCAAAAACAAGAGGCCATAAGCTTAAGGTGAGAGGAAGAATTTTTGAGAGATGAGAGGAATTCTATATATGTTTATATATGTCACAGTGTTCTATATAACGGAGTGGTTGATATTGTATCTGGAACTTACTGCCATTATTGGTATTGGAGTAAGGTACGATCATTATACATGAGGTTATATAAAGAGGCACTTAGACAAGGGATAGAAGGGGACAGAACTAATGCAGGGAATTGGGATATGTGTATATAGGGAAAAGGTTTGGCATGTATGTGTTGGGCCAAAGGGCTAACTTTAGTGTTGTACAACCCTAGGATTCTAGTGGCATCAGAAAGCAGGAGAGAGATTTGGACGGATGGTGAAAGAATTCCATTGCATGAGGCTAAATGGTCAACATCGACAAGAGTGAAGAATGTAAAACAATCCAGAAGTGAAGGAGCAGAGTGTAGGAGGGAGTTGCAGTGCTCTGGGGAATCACAGTAATGAGAAAAATAAACTTTGAATCTGAAGTTTAAGCATGAAACTTAAAGGAACCAAGATCAATCTGGACCAAACTCACGTGCCCCCAAGACTATGTGCCACAGTGTCTTTGATGAACTGAAGCTTATTAAACGTGCAGCATGAGAGTTTTTGAATAATGTAAGCAGTCCTGCAAGTAATACAGACTAAAATTAATGTGGACCTTCACTGATCTGTTCATTTACAAGTTCTTATTACCATTCTCAGAGAGTTTCTTGTGAGAAGGACATTTTGAAAGATAGCTACACATCATAAAATCTGTGTTTAAGTTATTTACAGGGATGAATTTTACAAATTTAGGTTTACAAGGTTTCTCATCAGATATATGAAATAATAGAGGTTCCACAGTAAAATCTTGACTATTCCAATTGCTAGTATTTACAATTTTTTTAAAAAAGATGAATTGAATTGAATTAACTTTATTTCTTACATCGTTCACATACATGAGGAGTAAAAATCTTTACATTACATCTTTGTCTAAATGTGCAATGTGCAAAAGAGCTGCGCCTATTGTGGGGCTCGAACCCACGATCCCGAGAACAAGAGTCTCATGCTCTACCAACTGAGCTAGCCAGAATTAACAGCAAATGCTGCAGGTGCTGGAAACAAAGAAACGACTGTGATTTGTTTTCTATATTTCAGCATACATCAGCCCTGCAAACTAAAGTATATCCTGTTCACACCTCACTGCTGAAGTTCAGTTGTTACAAGTGAAAATGCCATGTACTGGATAGCAACCAAAGTTGAGCCAAACACAAATATGAATTTAATTATAACTGAAATGTTACCTAATATTATAGAACAGAAGTGCATGAGAGCAGGACCTTCAGCCCATGATGTGGTGCTAAGGTACCTGAAATAGTAATTAGTTGCTTAATTAAGCTAAATCCTTTTGTCCTCACAATATCCCTGTAACTCCATTTTCCTCACATTCATGTGCCTATCCAAGAACCACTTGAAGGCTACTGTACAACACAACCTAATAAGTGGACACTTGTTAATTGGTCCATCAGTTAATCGAAGCAGCCGCTTATTTAGGACAACAAAAACTAATCGAGAATATAGTTGCGATTCCATTTGTTTATTTGAGTCAGTACGCTGCTTAATGGGGCAGGAGACCGTTGTTGAACAGTTTCTAACTGGGACCAGTCGCATGAACTTGTGTGGCTGTTAGCCACTACAATGTGCTTAGAGAGAACCATTTTTAAATAGCATCAGTTGTGCATGTTTAAACTCAAAAAGCAGGGATTTTTGCCAATGATAACAAGAAATAAGCAGAAGGACAAGTTAGACATGTTTTGCTCACTGTGGTTTCAAGCATTCAGGCTTGGAGATGCCAGAAATGGGCAGAAATGAAAATAAAACTATTTCATTACTTCAGCAAATGAGGAATAATAAAGAATTCTGATACGTGCATTTAATGCCAGAGAAATGTATACAATATACATCCTGAAATGCTTTTTCTTTGCAAAGATCCATGAAAACAGAGGAGTGCCCCAAAGAATGAATGACAGTTAAATGTTAGAACCCCAGCTCCCCCCCCATGCACAAGCAGCAGCAAGGCAACAAATAACCCCCACCCTCACCAGCAAAAAAGCATCAGCGCCCTCCACCAAGTACTCAAGCGTGCAACAAAGCCTCAGTAAAGACACAGACTTGCAATACCCAAAGACTACTCGCTCACCCAGTATATCAACATACCACAGGTTCCCTCTCTCCCTACTAAGGGAAAAAGAGATGTCCCCACAGTAAGAGGGCAGACAGAGCAAACAACTTGCTGATTTACGATGTTAAAAGTTTATTGTGTTGCTTTTTCCGAGCTCTGGACCCAGAGAGTTGGCCCCAGGCTCAGCTCTGTGAACGCACAGCCCATGACAGCTAACTTGCTGCTCTCGATGTTCCGTGTTCTCCCACAATGCCTTAGTCAGGTGCACCGGCCTAGAATCAGCCCGTCTCCAGAACCACGAAAATCTGGCACCCTGAAGGTGCGCTATGCTTCCAGACCATGTCCTTGGGATATCAAAAAGCGGCTGTTTGTGAGGCATGGAGAGTGGGTCCTATTCCTACAAAGAACCAACTCCAGGTCAGGGCCTTCAGAAGAACATTGAAAAGGAAAGAAAGCGATATCAAAGATAGAAATAGAGCTGTTTCCAAATTTGAAGTATTGACAGTCATCTTGAATGTTGCAATAAAAATGAAGATTTGGAAAATGCAATCATTGAATGTATTGTATGAATACAGTCTGTTCTGCACAGAGTCAGTGCTAATTTTGTTCATTTACAGTCAATCAAAAGAACATGGCAGCGTGTTGGATGACAGTGACACTTGTGTGGGAATGTCTTTAAAATGGAAAAGCCATTGCACTGGGACAGTTCTACTCTCTTGACCTCAGAAATCCTGGTCCAGAGGTACAAGTGGTTGTCACAAATTGGTGTCTTCCTTGGCGGCAGTGGATAGTCATAACTTCTTCTGTATCCGATCATGTCCTTCACTCTCCCTGAAGCATTGCAGAACCACCTTCTTAGCTGTTGGGTCTCTCTGTTGCTCTCATCTGCCCAGTTTGCCAGAGCAGACTTTGCATGCTGGGACAGGTATGCCCTGATTTCACTGGGATTTTTAGGCCCACTGGCTACCCTCAGCTGTTGAAGCAGTGTACCAGGGTGTGGCCGCTGTCCCACCCAAACAACTACTTGGAGACACAGGTGAGAGCCGAATGTCCAGTGGAGACCAAAGGAGAATAGGCTGCCCCAAGGTGGACATGATAAGTCCCTGCACCAGAGGTAGTACCCCTCCCCGAAAACCCCAGACACAGTAGTGTACATTGGCTGAATTACTCCATCAATAACTATTAGGAACTAATACACGGTTTTACAGTATTGTAGTGGCATTGGTGGTGTTTTAATTTGTTCTTTATTTCATTTAAATACATAATTTACTATTGAGTTAAATGGTAGTTTGTCTTCATTATACCTTTTCAGCTATTTCCATGAAACTCCGACTAATTGGGGCAGCCATTCAATTGAGCCAAAGTGTAAAGGTCCCGATGTGTCCCAATTAACCGGAATCCAGTGTACTTGCTTCCCTTGAGCAACTATAAATTTCACATAAGACACTTCTGTAATGTTGAATCAGGTTCACGGGTCTGGCAAGTGAGACAAAAAATGCACTGACTTTGAATAGATATATTAATAATTTATTTATAAACAGAAAAAAATTGACCAAGCATTCATGTTTCCAAGTTACAGATACTATAAAGCTGAATATTCAACAAATATATGTACATTTGACATACTTAATTTAAAGCGTGCGTAGAGAATACCTTTTCAATCATCATCTGAATCCTTGCCTTAAAGGAAGAAGAGAGCAAGCCCCTTCCATGTGCTATTTTATATACCTAGTATATTTGAAACAGGACAGCAGGTAGTCATCCAATGGGAAAAGCAGCTGCAGCTTCTAAACTAACCAATCACAACGGAAGTGACTTTAGGCATGCCCCCACAGGACAACTTCATCTTTTGAGCAAGCTCTGACTGGGTAAGTGGAATTTTTCGATTAGAGACATGTCCTTACCCATTTCACCAATGATCCTTTTGCATTTCTTTTCTAGCACTGACGATCACATTGGTGTAGATCTAGACAGCCTCAGATTAGGGTATCACGTATCCTACTGAAGCACAGTATAGCAAACATGCATAAATGTATTTGAGTGGTCTGTCCATTCGAGTGGTCACTCATTACAAGGATGAATGCAAAGTCTTGTGACTTCATGCCCCTTGGGCTTGGCTCAGTCTCCCTGGAAGAATGTGCAGCGGGGCAGGTACTGCTGCTAATACATTGCATGTTTACTGCTGCTCCTAAAGCAGCACACTCAAACTGCTGGAGGAACGCAGCAGGTCAGGCAGCATCTATGGAAGTGAGCAAACAGTCTGTGTTTTGGGCCAAGACCCTTCTTCATGGCTGAGAAGGAAGGCGGAAGATGCCAGAGTAGAAAGGTGGGGATGGGGGGGAAGGGAAGGAGGCTGGCTGGAAGGTGGTAGGCGAAGCCGGTGTGTGGGAAAGGACAAGGGCTGGAGAGGAATGTATCCTGTGGTTTTCTGTACATGATGTGGCTTACTGCAGTCAGGATTTGACTGAGCAGAATTTGAACAGCTTGGCACAAACCGACATGAACCCTCATCCTTCCCTTCACTTGCTCTTGTCTATTTGTGATATGTGAGCCACCAGACGAAAACAGAGTTACTTACCTTACCAGTAGTTATCCAAGCTGCTGGGTGCTCTGAATGAGTCAAGATACAGAGCACTCTCAGAGTGAGTGGTCTCCTCTGAGGAATCAGTCTTATTCTCCAACACCATTTCCTATCTGGTATTTGGAGGTTAAAAGCATAACTTCAGGCAGTCAAAGTAACACCATCCTAGGTCATGATTGTGCACGTGATCATCTTTTACTCAGTGTTGAGATTGATCTACAAGAGTGATTGTTGTCTGCTGTAGGGATGAATGATATTTATTTAATTGTGGCAATATGCAGTCAGAAACTTCTCATTTGTCACAAAATAGCTACTTATCCGAATTTAAACATTGCAAAGTAGCTGTGAATGTCAACTCTAGTGAAGGTCGAAGTTTCTGTAGTCTGTTCTCTACAATGAAGGAAGGTAGGGACCTGTAAGTGAGAATCTGTGATCTGTAGAATACTGGGGATGTGCGTTAAGTAAAAGGAGTTTGTGTGTAATTGGAAGGGAAGTTGGTGTGGTGAGTGATGAGGTATGGGAAAGCAGAGTAACAGGACTTGAGTGAATAATGCAGGTGATAATAAGGAATAGGAACAGACATTCAATGCCTCCCTGCCTGTTCTTCCTTATTCCACAAAGTTTAAAACTCTGTTCATCCCAGCCATCAATCATACGCAATGGCGTAGAAGTTGGTTGTCTACCATTTAATGGTGTGAAAACAAATTGTAGGTCACACAGAAGCTGCCTTTGAAAGCCTCAAAGATCAAGATGATTAATCGCAGGTTCACAGAGCATGTAACTGCGAAAGTTTTGGTGCAGCTTTCACTGCAGAAAGTGGCTGGAGTTTAACCCTTCAGGTATGCTTCCAGCAGATGGCTCTTTGAAAGGACACACAGTATGAACAGCACTCTTATAGCTACAGGGGACTGCTGTTATCTAAAGTGTAGATGTTGTGACAGTTTTTAAAGTTGCCATAACCAGGGGTGATTATGAGAATAAGCTCCCACTATCTATTAAATACTCCCAAAGATGTGTCTCAAATAGCCTCTGACAACCAAGTCCATCACCTGGCCCTCACGTGTGGCTTAGCTACTAAGCCCAGTGGAACCGTTTCTACTGACAGGAGAAAGGGCAAAGGTGGGTTACTGGTGCCTTAAAACCAGTCACTTTACATAGATGGGACTCGTCAGCCGTGGAAGTGGGCAGTTTAGTATTTAACCGTGTCCTCTGGAGGCATGTAACAGGACAGAGAACCTTGGTCGCCTACAACCAAACCTACCAGTCAGGTGTGGCTGTGAGCACAGAAGAGGAATGCCCGCACCTTAGGAAACCTGGTGTGCAGTAAATAGTTCTATCTGTTCTTGTGGGCTCAGGAAATATAAATGAAGTCTTCTATTCTTGAGAAGAGTTTGGCTCACCTGCTTAACATAGCAGTGAGCAGCACACTGCGATCTGAGACAGAGAACACTAGCAGCAGCCTGGAATAATCCCAAGGCCAGAGCACAGAGACTGATCAGGACTTGGACCCCCAGGTAAAAAGCATTCTGGCTGCACATCTTGTAGGCGGCATTTAGGTCAGAAAGTACCTGGAAAGCAACAAAAAATTGGTTTCTGAGAAAATGGGCTTAGTACAGCCTGGGTGCTTTTTGAATATATGAGAACTATTGCTTTTGGGACCGGTGAAATTGAAAATCACACCAGAGGTGAACTGCATATGTTACATTGCTGTTGATATCATCTGAGGGAAATCTGCCTGTTAGGAAATTAAATACTGAGATGAATATGAATCCCATTCAGCAATCAGGAGTCAAATTTCCAGACGGATGCCAAGACCGCGCAGAGCTGGGTGCAATATTGTTTCATTCTGGGTTAAGACAATTTTCAACTTCACACCATTTGGAATTGTGGGAAGAAAAAATGGGTAGAGTGACCCGATGGATGGTAGTCAACCATTCAGAATGTTGGAGCAACCTGATGTTTATCTGGAATTTGAATTTATTTATCACGTATACGTGGAATGCGTCAATTGCATTAGATAGAAAGATAGATACTTTATTGATCTCAAAGGAACTTGCAGTGTCCCAGTACACAAGTGCACAAATATATAAATATTAGAAGAGAAGTAAGAAAGAATAAAAAAATAATTTACCTCGAACAGTCTAACAGGAGGGGTCATCACTTCCCCAGCTATAGGTTGACTCATTGTAGAGTCTAATAGCCGAGGGTAAGAATGACCTCATATGGCTCTCTTTCGAGCAGCACAGTTGTCTTAGTCTGTTACTAAAAGTGCTCCTCTCTTCAGCCAAAGTGGCAATCAGAGGGTGAGAGATACTGTCCAGAATTGCCAGGGTTTTCCAAAGGGTCCTTTGTTCTATCACACCTCCAGTGTGTCCAGTTTGACTCAGGTAACAGGGCCAGCCTTTCTAATCAGTTTTTTGAGCCTATTGGCATCAGCCATGTTGATGCCATTGCCCCAGCACACCACCATATAGAAGACTGTACTGGCGACAACAGACTGATAGAACAAGTGAAGGAGAGACCTGCATAGATCAAAGGACCTCAGTCTTCTCAGGAAGTAAAGGCACTTTGGCCCTTCTTGTACACAGCCCCTGTGTTGGTGCTCCGCTCAAGTCTGTCATCTAGGTGCATCCCCAGATACTTGTAAGTCCTCCCCACATCCGCGTCCTCACCATCAATAGTAACAGGGAGCTGTACAGGCTTGCTCTTCCTGAAGTCCATCACCATCTCCTTTGTCTTACAGATATTGAGCTGCAGATGTTTCAGCTTGCACCATTTGACAAAGTCCTCCACCACGGCCCTGCATTCGTCCTCCCGTCCTCCCTTTATATACCCGATTATTCCTGAGTTATCAGAGAATTTCTGCAGATGACGTGAGTCAGTGTTGTATCTAAAGTCCAAGGTATACTTGATAAACAGGAAGGGAGCACTGTGGGGCCCCAGTGCTGCTTATAGCCGTAGCTGACACACAGCTCTGAAGCTGCACAAACTGTGGTCTGCCAGTCAGATAGTCCAAGACACAATGGAAGTGCCAACCTGCATTGAACAGAGCTTCTCCCCCCGCAATGAGGGCTGTATGGTATTGAAGGCACTTGAGAGATCAAAAAAACATGATCGTCACAATGTTGCGCTGCTTATTGAAATGGGAGTCCGCTCTGTTCAGCAGGAAGATGACAGCATCGTTGACTTCAATGTGCTCCCAGGAGGCAAACTGCAGGGAATCGAGGACTGATCTGACCAGGGGTTGGAGATGAGCCTTCTTGGGTACTGTGACCACACTCGATGTTTTCCACACAATCGGGACCCAACACACCCCCCCCAAGGATGTGCTGAGAACAGCCTGCAATGCCACCACCCATTCCAGCGCCATCTTAGCACATCCACAATGTTCAACAGAACATAGACAAACACAAGCAGGAATGACAACAACAGAGCAAAACAAGACCACAACAGCCGATCAAGCTCCTTGCCCAACCTCCCACCTCTTCACACATACAACTCTCCACTCCCCGGTTGGGCCACATCCAGGCCTCCAGACCTTGGCCCCAGACTGCACTGAATTCCCCAAATGATGTTAACAGCAATGTAACAAATGCATTTAATCTCTCCTATGATGTTTCAGTCTCACTGGCCCCAAATCAAGAATTCTAATTTATTCAAAGAACAACTAGATTTTACTCAGCTCAGAAACTATTCCATTTACAATCTTTAACTGCACAATGCATTTTGGCTCTGCATTTGCTTTTCCTGGTTCATTTAGGTCATCCAACTGCTTTTGGAATTGATCGTATTTGCCTGACGTGCTGTTACTGTGTCGCCAGCCAGGTTTTCCAGGTTTTACTGCAGTCATCTTCATCTCATCACCAGGGACTAGCATCTCCCTAAGTGCCCATTCACTGGTCAAGCGGGTACAACTAAAATGTGTACAGCTTTCGCACATTCCGAGGCCACTGCAAATACATCAGCTTTTATGCTTTGTTAGAGTGATTTTTGGGTTTAGAACATATACACTTAGCAATTGACTATGGCTATCAGTCTTCACATCTGAATATGTATTGTGCATTTAATTTGGAGTGCAGCTCAGAACAATGGATTCCTAAAAGCTGGGAATCCCAGTCCAGCCAATGCTGATTAAAATTCATTTGGATGTCAGTGGTGTGGATGCGAACCAGGAGGTGTGAAGGTTGTATGTGGTTTCAAAGAAGGCATTGTGAATACATTGTAAATATGGAATTGTCCTTTGATGTTTGGCGCATAAAATATCGAGCCCCACGTTGGACCAGTGAGACCTTTCGACCGAAAGCGTGTCCATATGATGCCTGCTGTACTTTGTTTTGTCAAATAAAGAAGCTGCTTGATAACTGCCAGTACTTTTCTCCTGTGACTTCATTCATGCAACAACATGCTTCAAGTGGTACTTCAAGACCTGAATTCATAATGATGATTCTTGTGGATCATCATCAAGGCTGTTGATGCTAATTGGCTGTGTACTCTGAACAGGCTTGGTAATGCCATAGCCAGGCTTAAAATAAAATGTTCGATAACAGGTTAATTGCACGTGCTTCCAGGATTCCTGAAGTCTGTGGGAAGCCTCAATGTGTTGCATCAGCTACTGCTATGCAGCAATAATGTGGTCTCAAGAAAATATTGTGGAAATAATTGCGGAAAAGGAAACTGTTATTTATCAGCGGTAATTTCAAGGAAGCTACAATGGCAGGAAAAATAATTCACATTCAAGGTTAAGGGAAAAGCATGAGCAATATAATCATTTACAGCACAGAGTGCCAAACAACGAAACCTGAGGAAATAATATGGTGCATAGCGGCAATATTAGAAATCAGTTGCCAACTACTTTAATAAAAGTGCAATGCACAAAACCAGAA
Source organism: Mobula hypostoma (assembly GCF_963921235.1). Taxonomy (NCBI): domain Eukaryota; kingdom Metazoa; phylum Chordata; class Chondrichthyes; order Myliobatiformes; family Myliobatidae; genus Mobula; species Mobula hypostoma. The sequence goes on along the minus strand of NC_086099.1, from coordinate 70,975,725 downwards.
AAATCAATTACAGAATAGGCTCAAACTTACGTTTTATAACAGCGTATTTACACAGAACTCTTAACATGGGAATGCCTTATAGATTTAATGCTGAACCATAAATGCAGATATTGGTGCAGATCACCAAGAGCTTAGTCAGAGATAAGATGATGGGGCATTTTAAATGTTTATTAATAGCCACACTAATCGAGTAAATAAATGTGATATTTATCTATTGTACATCTTTAATTTGTTAAATAAAATTGGTGCCAATAAACTGAAATAAAATTGGAAAACACTATAAAAAAAGCTCTGTAAGCCAGTTAGTATGTGTAATAGTTAAGCTAATATTTAAAGTGTAGTTCTTCATCATCAAGATCCCCACCACCTAAGTCATGCTCTCTTCTCGCTGCTGCCACCAGGAAGAAGGTACAGGAGCCTCAGAACTCGCAACAACAGGTTCAGGAACAGTTATTATCCCTCAGCCATCAGGCTTGTGGGATAACTTCACTCACCCCATTACTCAACTATTCCCACATCCCACTTTCAAGTACTTTTCTTCTCATGTTCTCCATATTTATTGCTTATTTATTTATTTTTTATTATTACTATTATTTATTTTTGTATTTGCACAATTTGTCTTTTACACATTTGTTGCTTGTTCATCATGTTGGGTGTAGTCTTTCATTGATTCTGTTATGCTCTTTGAACTTACTGTGTATATCCACAAGAAAATTAATCCCAGGGTTGTATATGGCAACATAGATGTACTTTGATAATAAAATTTACTTTGAACTTTGAACTTTTCTATTCTATGGAATTGCTTTAAACTGCTAGATATGGCTCATGATTTTCTAGTAGAAATGTACCAATGGGAGGAGGTAAAGATGGTGCCTGAAGTTCTTGCAGACCTGGGTGACTTCCAGTTTTTCCAGTTTAATTTCTTTTCTTCTCGTGTCTCTTTTTTTCCCTCTTCAAGGTGACTGGGGTCATGTCAGAGTCCATGATCTACAGCTACACTCAAACAAGGGTTCTTCACGGGGGCAGGTTCCACTCTCGGAACTCGCCAAGCTGTCTGGCATTTCAGTATCTCCAGGTGTGGCCTGGAAGATGTGCACCTTCAGAGTGCGGCCCTGTGAAAGGCATGGTTCTTCGCAGATGTCACCGACTGAAGCGTCACGAATGATTGAAACATCAAGAAAGTCAGATCGTGTACATTATTGTTGAAGAAGGCCCCTGCACTTGAGTGATCTCTGTCTCTATTGCGAGTGAGAGTCTACTGATCCTCGTGTCGGGAGAACTCGAATAAGTGGCGCTGCTGATCATAACATCAAAACAGCGAGCTGTTAGACCCCTTGTGATATCTTTCTCTCCTTGCTAGTGAGTGAGAGTGAGAGCCTGTCTGAGATGTCAAAGTGTTGGGACAGACAGTAGTTTATGATGGACAGTCGCTCATGGTCTCTGGGGGCTTTACTATTGCTTGCCGGAACAAGTGGAGTGCGGGTGAGGGCGGAGGGTTGATGTTTTTGCTGCTGCTTGTGCGTGGGAGGGTGGAGGGGGTGCTTTGGGGTTCTAACGTTTTCTGTCATTCATTCTTTGGGGCTTTTCTTCTGTGTTTTGAGGATGCCTGCGAAGTGTGAGGGGTTCAGGTAGTATATTGCATACATTCTCTGATATTAAATTGAACCATTGAAGTTTAACATTTAAAGAAATTCCGCTATGGTTAATTAGCAATTTCATTCCACCTAATCTGCTGTAAAATGTTAGAAATAAAATAAACATCTCAAACAGCAAACAACTGGGGTAATCTATAAATAGATATATCAGAGGCAGAAACCAAGGTCCCGGCTGATATACTAAGCAGACCCAATTTGTCCCAGTGGTACACTCCATCAGCACAGCTGCCACTAGGTTATCCAAGCTCCAGCGCACGGTCTTGTTTCATTTACAAAGCTGTCTCAGGACTACTGGGAAATAATCCTGTCAAAAAGTAATCATTCATTCTAGCTGCGCCTAGGACAATCTGCTCTTGACACAACAGTCCAAAAGAGATTTTTGTTCACAGAATGAAACAGCACTCTGGAGAGAATATTTAGGTAGACAGATGTTCACCAGATTTCCATCTGCATTGTTTCATTTCAGAGTTTTTGTGATATTTCTTTAAAAAAAACACTAACAAAAATGCAACAAAAATCCAAGGCGGGAGAAGAATGTAAATTTATAAGGCTGGATATAGTGAGAATGTTACTCCCAGTCAGGGTTGAAATAGCCTTTCAATTAATCCTGGTATCCACGTTGCTGAACATGATTGAGAGGGAGTTTACAGCCCCAACTCATATACAACTATCCTCCATTCACATAAGTCTTTTATTTCTCCAGCTTTTTTGCCTGGAAAGAGGTTTGCCTTCTGACACAATTTCTGTTTCCTTTGCACTTTTCTTACAGTACCTATTGCCCATTTAGTATTTGGAGAAGCTTTGAAGTTCCTCCATCTCTCTATGTCCTTGGCCACTCAGATGTAGAAGGAGTATTCATTGCTGTGTCTGTTAATAGTTTTATTTTACCATTCAGGGTCGTTCAGTGTGACTTGTTTTTGTGTGATGTAGAGTAAACTGTTGGCTATGAAGTTGCCCTACTGCAACTCAGTAACTGAAGCAGTGTCATTAATAAATACTCTGAATTAATAACACAGCATTTATAACGGCCTCCTCCTGAAACTGGTTCTCTTTGCAGAAGTAACAACTCACCCAATGGTGCCACATGCAAACGAGTTAGGACTGATGGAATCAGCTGTTCTGAAATTCAATGAATTCTATCCCTCTATCCAGCTTTTATAAAATTGTTCATTAATCTAAGCACGGGGCTTACCATGGCAAAGGTCTCTCAGAGGGCAAAGGCTTAAGGTGAGAGGTTGATTTAGAATACATTTGATGGGGAGTATTTTCCCCCTCCCAGTTGGAGACTGAAGTGCACTGCCTAAAGAAGAGAAGGAGCAGTTACTCTCATGATATTTATGAAAAATCCAGACAAATTATTGGTATTGTCACTGGTACTGAGATACTGAAATGCATTAGTTTTGCATGCCATCAAAGTGTATCATGCTGTATGTAATTACATCAATGTAGTAAAGAGAAAAACAGCTTGATACTGTCCTGAGGAACCTACCTCTGTATCACTGCGTGACCAGCGACTATAGTAATCTCATTTTGAATAACTCACAGAAGCAACTTTAAATCCTGGAAACGTTTACTTTAAATATTTCGCAAAGAAAGAACCAGTGCAACTCTGTCCAACAGTCTTCTGCTGGGATCCAAACTTGTGTTAATGGATTAATAGTCATCCACTAAAGGATATGCACTTCAGATGAGAAGGAGAAGATTTAATGCACATTCTCAGGACAAATATTTTTAATATATAAAAAACACAGCTAAGGGCTGTGAAAGGGCTGCAAGGAGTAGTAGTGGAAGCAGATATGATAGTGGCATTTAATGAACTTTTGGATCGACACATGAGTATGCAGTGAATGGAGGGTTATGAATCATGCACACTCAAAAGAGGATTAGTTTAATTTGTCTGGCATATACACTGTGGGTCAGAGTGAACTGTTCGTGTGTGCACAGAACAATGTCCTATAGCCATTATAATGCCATGGACCACAGTAGTCATGGAAGTAATTTTAACCCCTGTACATCACTAGTTTTTGCAGTAGTTTACATCGCTAGCTTTTACAGCAGTTCAGAAATTAAATTCTAAGTATTTCTGGTCTGCTGGAATTCTGGCATTAACCTGTTTACCTCTGGAGTCAAAACATATCTCCTGCAATCAGGAGAACCCCTCAGCAGAAGCAAGTTGTCAATGTAAATAGGTAACTTGCTCTTTGAGAATAATCTAAGCAGTCATTTTGAAACTTAATTCTGAGCACACTCAACTTCCAAGCTTTTGTGGACTCACCAGTGAAACCATGGTGTCCCATTTTAAAAACAGCATAAATCCTTTCCTGTTACATTCCAATCTCTTGTAAAAAGGCCTTAAAATATTTGTTTTCCTATCTACTTACTTTGCCAACAAGTTAGTTTTTAGTAATTCACACACAGATCCTTTCAAATAACTACCATTCTTTCGTATTTTTAAGAATTATTCAGCATTTCAGTTTTTTTTCAATATTCACTATTTCTCACTTTCCTATATTAAACACAGTCTGTCTCTTTCTTTGCCTTTACAATCATTTTGCCTTCTTCCCACAGTTTTCTTTTCAAGAGCAATGTACAAAACACTGGAGGAATTCAACAGGTCAGACAGCATCCATGGAGGGAAAGGGACACTGGCGGGAAGGACGGCAGAGCAGCAGTGGCTGGAGTTTATGCGAGAAGTGAGGAAGGTGCAAGAGAGGTATATTCCAAAAAAGAAGAAATTTTCGAATGGTAAAAGGATGCAACCGTGGTTGACGAGAGAAGTCAAAGCCAAAGTTAAAGCGAAGGAGAGGGCATGCAAGGAAGCAAAAATTAGTGGGAAGACAGAAGATTGGGATTTTTTAAAACCTTACAAAAGGAAACTAAGAAGGTCATTAAGAGGGAAAAGATTAACTATGAAAGGAAGCTAGCAGATAATATCCAAGAGGATACTAAAAGCTTTTTTCAAGTATATAAAGAGTAAAAGACAGGTGAGAGTAGATATAGGACCGATAGAAAATGTTGCTGGAGAAATTGTAATGGGAGATAGGGAGATGGCCAAGGAACTGAACGAGTATTTTGCATCAGTCTTCACTGAGGAAGACATCAGCAGTATAGAAACATAGAAACATGGAAAATAGGTGCAGGAGTAGGCCATTCGGCCCTTCGAGCCTGCACCGCCATTTATTATGATCATGGCTGATCATCCAACTCAGAACCCCGCCCCAGCCTTCCCTCCATAGCCCCTGACCCCCATAGCCACAAGGGCCATATCTACCTCCCTCTTAAATATAGCCAATCAACTGGCCTCAACTGTTTCCTGTAGCAGAGAATTCCACAGATTCACCACTCTCTGTGTGAAGAAGTTTTTCCTAATCTCGGTCCTAAAAGGCTTCCCCTCTATCCTCAAACTGTGGCCCCTCGTTCTGGACTTCCCCAACATCGGGAACAATCTTCCTGCATCTAGCCTGTCCAATCCCTTTAGGATCTTATACGTTTCAATCAGATCCCCCCTCAATCTTCTAAATTCCAACGAGTACAAGCCCAGTTCATCCAGTCTTTCTTCATATGAAAGTCCTGCCATCGCAGGAATCAATCTGGTGAACCTTCTTTGTACTCCCTCTATGGCAAAGATGTCTTTCCTCAGATTAGGGGACCAAAACTGCACACAATACTCCACGTGTGGTCTCACCAAGGCCTTGTACAACTGCAGTAGTACCACCCTGCTCCTGTACTCGAATCCTCTCGCTATAAATAGCATACCATTCGCCTTTTTCACCGCCTGCTGTACCTGCATGCCCACTTTCAATGACTGGTGTATAATGACACCCAGGTCTCGTTTCACCTCCCCTTTTCCTAATCGGCCACCATTCAGATAATAATCTGTTCTCCTATTTTTGCTACCAAAGTGGATAACTTCACATTTATCCACATTAAATTGCATCTGCCATGAATTTGCCCACTCACCCAACATATCCAAGTCACCCTGCATCCTCTTAGCATCCTCCTCACTGCTAACACTGCCACCCAGCTTCGTGTCATCCGCAAACTTGGAGATGCTGCATTTAATTCCCTTGTCTAAGTCATTAATATATATTGTAAACAACTGGGGTCCCAGCACTGAGCCTTGCGGTACCCCACTAGTCACCGCCTGCCATTCTGAAAAGGTCCCGTTTATTCCCACTCTTTGCTTCCTGTCTGCTAACCAATTCTCCACCCACACCAATACCTTACCCCCAATACCATGTGCTTTAAGTTTGCACACTAATCTCCTGTGTGGGACCTTGTCAAAAGCCTTTTGAAAATCCAAATATACCACATCCACTGGTTCTCCCCTATCCACTCTACTAGTTACATCCTCAAAAAATTCTATGAGATTCGTCAGACATGATTTTCCTTTCACAAATCCATGCTGACTTTGTCCGATCATTTCACCACTTTCCAAATGTGCTGTTATCACATCCTTGATAACTGACTCCAGCAGTTTCCCCACCACCGACATTAGGCTAACTGGCCTATAATTCCCTGGTTTCTCTCTCCCTCCTTTTTAAAAAGTGGGGTTACATTAGCCACTCTCCAATCCTCAGGAACTAGTCCAGAATCTAACGAGTTTTGAAAAATTATCACTAATGCTTCCACTATTTCTTGGGCTACTTCCTTAAGCACTCTAGGATGCAGACCATCTGGCCCTGGGGATTTATCTGCCTTCAATCCCTTCAATTTACCTAACACCACTTCCCTACTAACATGTATTTCGCTCAGTTCCTCCATCTCACTGGACCCTCTGTCCCTTACTATTTCTGGAAGATTATTTATGTCCTCTTTAGTGAAGACAGAACCAAAGTAATTATTCAATTGGTTTGCCATGTCCTTGTTCCCCATAATCAATTCACCTGTTTCTGTCTGCAGGGCACCTACATTTGTCTTTACCAGTCTTTTCCTTTTTACATATCTATAAAAGCTTTTACAGTCCGTTTTTATGTTTCCTGCCAGTTTTCATTCATAATCTTTTTTCCCCTTCCTAATTAAGCCCTTTGTCCTCCTCTGCTGAACTCTGAATTTCTCCCAGTCCTCAGGTGAGCCACTTTCGCTGGCTAATTTGTATGTTTCTTCTTTGGAATTGATACTATCCCTAATTTCTCTTGTCAGCCACGGGTGCACTACCTTCCTTGATTTATTCTTTTGCCAAACTGGGATGAACAATTGTTGTAGTTTATCCATGCAACCTTTAAATGCTTGCCATTGCATATCCACCGTCAATATTTGCCAGTCTATCTTAGCTAATTCACGTCTCATACCTTCAAAGTTATCTCTCTTTAAGTGCAGAACTTTTGTTTCTGAATTAACTATGTCACTCTCCATCTTAATGAAGAATTCCACCATATTATGGTCACTCTTACCCAAGGGGCCTCTCACGACAAGATCGCTAATTAACCCTTCCTCATTGCTCAAAACCCAGTCCAGAATAGCCTGCTCTCTAGTCGGTTCCTCGACATGTTGGTTCAAAAAACCATCCCGCATACATTCCAAGAAATCCTCTTCCTCAGCACCTTTACCAATTTGGTTCACCCAGTCTACATGTAGATTGAAGTCACCCATTATAACTGCTGTTCCTTTATTGCACACATTTCTAATTTCCTGTTTAATACCATCTCCGACCTCACTACTACTGTTAGGTGGCCTGTACACAACTCCCACCAGCGTCTTCTGCCCCTTAGTGTTACGCAGCTCTACCCATATCGATTCCACATCTTCCCGGCTTATGTCCTTCCTTTCTATTGCGTTAATCTCTTCTTTAACCAGCAACCCCACCCCACCTTCCTTCATGTCTATCCCTCCTGAATATTGAATATCCCTGAACGTTGAGCTCCCATCCCTGGTCACCCTGGTCATACCAGACACTCAAGGGTGGCGGGGAAGAGAAGTGTGCACAGTCACAATTACCACAGAGAAAGTACTCAGGAAGCTGAATAGTCTAAAGGTAGATAAATCTCCCAGACCAGATGGAATGCACCCTCATGTTCTGAAGGAAGTAGCTGTGGAGAATGCGAAGGCATTAGCGATGATCTTTCAAAAGTCGATAGATTCTGGCATGGTTCCGGAGGACTGGAAGATTGCAAATGTCACTCCGCTATTTAAGAAAGGGGCAAGGAAGCAAAAAGGAAATTATAGACCTGTTAGCTTGACATCAGTGGTTGGGAAGTTGTTGGAGTCAATTGTCAAGGATGAGGTTACAGAGTACCTGGAGGCATATGACAAAATAGGCAGAACTCAGCATGGATTCCTTAAAGGAAAATCCTGCCTGACAAACCTATTACAATTTTTTGAGGAAATTACAAGTAGGCTAGATAAGGGAGATGCAGTGGATGTTGTATATTTGGATTTTCAGAAGGTCTTTGACAAGGTGCCACACATGAGGCTACTTAACAAGATAAGAGCCCATGGAATTACGGGAAAGTTACATACTTGGATAGAGCATTGGCTGTTTGGCAGGAAACAGAGAGTGGGAATAAAGGGATCCTATTCTGGTTGGCTGCTGGTTACCAGTGGTGTTCCCCAGGGGTCCGTGTTGGGGCCGCTTCTTTTTACATTGTACATCAATGATTTGGATTATGGAATAGATGGCTTTGTGGCTAAGTTTGCTGATGATATGAAGACAAGTGGAGGGGCTGGTAGTGCTGAGGAAACAGAGAGTCTTCAGAGAGACTTGGATAGATTGGAAGAATGGGCAAAGAAGTGGCAAATGAAATACAATGTTGGGAAGTGTATGGTTATGCACTTTGGCAGAAGAAATAAACGGGCAGACTATTATTTAAATGGGGAAAGAATTCAAAGTTCAGAGATGCAACGGGACTTGGGAGTCCTCGTACAGGATACCCTCAAGGTTAACCTCCAGGTTGAGTCAGTGGTGAAGAAGGCGAATGCAATGTTGGCATTCATTTCTAGAGGAATAGAGTATAGGAGCAGGGATGTGATGCTGAGGCTCTGTAAGGCGCTGGTGAGACCTCACTTGGAGTACTGTGGGCAGTTTTGGTCTCCTTATTTAAGAAAGGATGTGCTGACGTTGGAGAGGGGTACAGAGAAGATTCACTAGAATGATTCCGGGAATGAGAGGGTTAACATATGAGGAACGTTTGTCCACTCTTGGACTGTATTCCTTGGAGTTTAGAAGAATGAGGGGAGACCTCACAGAAACATTTCGAATGTTGAAAGGCATGGACAGAGTGGATGTGGCAAAGTTGTTTCCCATGATGGGGGAGCCTAGTACAAGAGGGCATGACTTAAGGATTGAAAGGCGCCCATTCAGAACAGAAATGCAAAGAATTTTTTTAGCCAGAGGGTGGTGAATCTATGGAAATTGTTGCCACGGGCAGCAGTGGAGGCCAAGTCATTGGGTGTATTTAAGGCAGAGATTGATAGGTATCTGAGTAGCCAGGGCATCAAAGGTTATGGTGAGAAGGCGGGGGAGTGGGACTAAATGGGAGAATGGATCAGCTCATGATAAAATGGCAGAGCAGACTAGTTGGGCTGAATGGCCGACTTCTGCTCCTTTGTCTTATGGTCTTATGGTCTTGTCTTTTGGAACCGGACAGTCAATGTTTAGTGTCTAAACCCTTTTCAATGTACTGCTGAATCACCAACAATTCAGGGAGTGATAGAAAACAGGCTCTTCTGCCCATCTAGTCCATGCCAAACATACTGCAGTCAGACCTCTCATATAAGACATTGACCAGATTGTAAATAGCAGAAGCCCAGACATTGACCATGTAAAATTTCAGTGGTTAAACTCTGCTGTCCTCAAGGTGACTCGTTTGTCCCTACATTTATTAATTAACTCTCAGTTTCAGGTTTCTTTATCAATGGCTTCAATCAGCATGAGAGGTCATTTGCTGGTGATGCAGTGCAAGGTTTAAGAAGGTCTTGGGTGTTTTCAGCTCTAAGTGAGTTTCTAATAAGTTGAATTTTTTTTGCTGTTACTACATAGTGTACTGAATATGGATCTGGAGGTAGTGGTATGTTCTTTGTGTGTGATGTGGGAACAGTGGGTAGGGGATGGGAACCAGAGTGATAGGGGTGAGAATGGGTATACAAATAAATGTAGTGTGTAGTGCGACTGTGAGAAAGGACAGGCACATGATAGGGCAAACTTGAAGTCAGTGAGATCAGTTAAAGTGTTACAGAGAGCCAAAGTTAAAAAGGGTGACAAGTATAGGACTAAAGGCTTGCAGTATATGAAAAAGATAGATCAAAGTTCAAAGTAAAATTTATTGTCAATGTACATACCACATATAACTCTGAAATTTTTTTTCTGCAGGCATACTTAGTAAATCTATAGATCAGTAACTAAACCGTAAACATCAGGAAATGTTAACTGTAAACAAACTGCAAATGCAGATATAAATAAATAGCAAAAAATAAGGAGCATGAAATAGCAATATAACAGAGTCCTTAAATGAGTGCAGCTATCTGTTTGTTCAAGAGCCTGCGAGGGGTACTGGCTGTTCTTGAACCTGGTGGTGCAAGTCCTGAGGCACCTGTACCATCTACCTGATGGGTGCAATGAGAAGAGCATGGCCTGGGTGGTGAGGATCTTTGATGATGAATGCTGCTTTTCTATGGCAAAGCTTCATGTAGGTGTGCTCATTGGTTGGGAGTGTTTTACCCGTGATGTAGTGGGCCGAATCCACTACCTTTTGTAGGATTTTCCACTCAAAGGCATTGGTGTTCCGATACCAGGCCATAATGCAGCCAGTCAGCACACTTTCCACCACACATCTATAGAAGTTTGCTGAGGTTTTCGATGACATGTCAAACCTCCGCAGACTTCTGAGTAAGTAGAGGCGCTGTTGTGCTTTCTTCACAATAATATTTATATGATGGATCCAGGGCAGGTCCTCTGAGATAGTGAAACTCAGGAATTTAAAATTACTGACCCTCTCCACCTCTGATCCTCTGATTATCACTGGCTCAGGGATTTCTGGTTTCTCTCTCCAGGTCTCCAATCATTTCTTTGGTCTTATTGACATTGAGTGAGAGGCTATTGTTATTACACCACTCAGCCAAGTTTTCATTCTCCCTCCTGTGTGCTGATTCATCACCACCTTTGATACCGCTGACAACAGTGGTGTCATCAGCAAACTTGTATATGGTGTTGGAGCTGTTCTTAGCCACACAGTCTTAAATGTAAAGTGAGTAGAGCAGGGGGTTAAGTACAAATCCCTGCAATGCTCCTGTGCTGATGGAAATTGTGGAGGAACTATTTTTGCCAATCCCAGCTGACTGGGGTCTACGAGTGACGATATCCAGGATCCAAATTGCACAAGGAGGTATTGAGGCCCATGTCTTGGAGTTTACTGATTAGTTTTGAGAGCACGATGGTGTTAAATGCTGAGCTGTAATTAATAATGAACATTCTGATGTCCAGATGTTCCAGGGTTGTGTGAAGAGCCAATGAGATGGCATCTGCTGTAGACCTGCTGATTTGGTAGGCGAATTGGAGCAGATCCAAGTCACCATTCAGACAGTAGCTGATATGCTTCAACACCAGCCTCTCAAAACACTTCATCACTGTGGATGTAAGTGTCACTGAGTGATAGTCATTCAGGCAGGTTTCCACGCTCTTTTTGGGCAACAGTATGACTGAAGCTGCTTGAAGCAGAAGGGTACCACGCAGTGCCAGAGCAAGAGGTTGAAGATATCAATGAATACACCACCCAGTTGGTCGCCACAGATCTTCATTGCTTGGCCAGATACTCCATCCATGTCAGATACTTTCCTTGGATTCACTCTCTTGAAGGCAGTCTGACTGTCATCTTCAGATATTAAGACCAAAGGATCATCGGGAAATATGGGGGATGTGCAATAGTTCCTCCCTGTCTGGTGGTCAAAATGAGCATAGAAGCCATTGAACTCATCCGGAAGTGAAGCTCTACTGTCCCCTATGCCACAAGATTTAACTTTATTGGAGGTTATACCATTCGAACCCTGTTGAGCATCTCTCATTGATTCCAGTCTAGTGCAGCCTCCACTTCGCCCGAGAGATGACTTTCCGGAGATCATACCCACACCTCTTGCAGCGTTCTTGATCTTTAGACTTGAAAAGCTCTGGTTTGGCTCTCAGCAAATTCAAGATTTCATGGTTCATCCAGGGCTTCTGATTGGAGTAAATGCTGAACGATTTTGTGGGGCACACTCATCTACAGCTGTTTTAATAAAGTCTGTTATGATCGTGGTGTAATCGTTCAGGTTCTCAGATGAATTCAGTCCACTGACTCAAGGTAATCCCGTAACTCTTCCTCAGCTTCCTACATCCACCTCTTGCTGCCTTGATCTCAGGAGCCTTGGTCTTTAGGCTCTGTCTGTATGCAGGTAGCAGGAGTACAGCCAAATGCTCTGACTACCAAAATGAGGTCTCAGGAAGGAATGACAGTCAATCCTTATCGTAGTGTAGCAGTGGTCTAGTGTGTTGGGACCTCTGGTGCAACAGGTTATGTGCTGGTGACGTGCAACAGGTTATGTGCTGGTGACGTGCAACAGGTTATGTGCTGCTGATGACCTTGTAGCACAATTAGAGATTGGCAGAGATGATGCTGTGGGCATATCTGATTTGTGGCTGGAAGAAGATCATAGTTGGGAGCTTAACACTCCAAGGATAGACTTTGTATCAAAAGGATAGGCAGATAAGGGTGGGGTGGCTGTGTTGGTAAAAAATGTAATCAAACCCTTAGAAAGAGATAAGATATGATTGGAAGATATAGAATGCTTGTGAATAGAGTTGAGAAACTGCAGGGATAAAAAGACCCTGATGAAAGTCATATACAGGCATCCAAATAATAGCCAGGATATGGGCTATAAATTACAATGGGAGATAGAAAAGACATGTAAAATGTGCTATGTTGTGATCATCATGGGGGATTTCTATATACAGGTACATTGGGAAAAGTAGGTTGGTGCTGGATCCCAAGAGAGGACATTTTTTAGAGCAGCTTGTGGTTGAGCCCACTAGGGGATAGGCGATTCTAGACTGGGTGTTATGTACTGACCAAATTTGATCAGTGAGTTTAAGGTAAAAGGATGTTTAGGAGGCAGTGATCATAATATGATATAATTCACCCTGCAGTTTGAGAGAGAGAAGCTAAAATCTGAAGTATCATTATTATAGTGGAGTAAAGTGAAGGTAGGACCGATTAGAGATAAAGGTGGGAAGATGTGCCTGGAGGCTGTGGAAGTGAGCGAGGTCCTCAATGAATACTTCTCTTTGGTATTCACCAATGAGAGGGAACTTGATGATGGTGAGGACAATATGAGTGAGGTTGATGTTCTGGAGCATGTTGATATTAAGGGAGAGGAGGTGCTGGAGTTATTATATACATTAGGATGGATAAGTCCCCAGGGCCTGACAGAATATTCCCCAGGCTGCTCCAAGAGGTGAGGGAAGAGATTACTGAGCCTCTGGCTAGGATCTTTATGTCCTCGTTGTCCACAGGAATCGTACCGGAGGATTGGAGAGAGGCGAATGTTGTCCCCTTGTTCAAAAAAGGTAGTAGGGATAGTCCAGGTAATTATAGACCAGTGAGCCTTACGTCTGTGGTGGGAAAGCTGTTGGAAAAGATTCTTAAAAATAGAATCTCTGGGCATTTAGGGAATCATGGTCTGATCAGGGACAGTCAGCATGGCTTTGTGAAGGGCAGATCATGTCTAACAAGCCTTATAGAGTTCTTTGAGGAGGTGACCAGGCATATAGATGAGGGTAGTGCAGTGGATGTGATCTATATGGATTTTACTAAGACATTTGACAAGGTTCCACACAGTAGGCTTATTCAGAAAGTCAGAAGGCATGGGATCCAGGGAAGTTTGGCCAGCTGGATTCAGAATTGGCTTGCCTGCAGAAGGCAGAGGGTCGTAGTGGAGGGAGTACATTCAGATTGGAGGATTGTGACTCGTGGTGCCCCACAAGGATCTGTTCTGGGACCTCTACTTTTCGTGATTTTTATTAACGACCTGGATGTGGGGGTAGAAGGGTGGGTTGGAAGTTTGCAGATGACACAAATGTTGGTGGTGTTGTAGATAGTGTAGAGGATTGTCAAAGATTGCAGAGAGACATTGATAGGATGCAGAAAGTGGGCTGAGAAGTGACAGATGGAGTTCAACCTGGAGAAGTGTGAGGTGGTACACTTTGGAAGGACAAACTCCAAGGCAGAGTACAAAGTAAATGGCAGGATACTTGGTAGTGTGGAGGAGCAGAAGGATCTGGTGGTACATGTCCACAGATCCCTGAAAGTTGCCTCACAGGTGGATAGGGTAGTTAAGAAAGCTTATGGGGTGTTAGCTTTCATAAGTCGAAGGATAGAGTTTAAGAGTCGCAATGTAATGATGCAGCTCTATAAAACTCTGGTTAGGCCACACTTGGAGTACAGTGTCCAGTTCTGGTCGCCTCACTATAAGAAGGATGTGGAAGCATTGGAAAGGGTACAGAGGAGATTTACCAGGGTGCTGCCTAGTTTAGAGAGTACGCATTATGATCAGAGATTAATGGAGCTAGGGCTTTACTCTTTGGAGAGAAGGAGGATGAGAGGAGACATGATAGAGGTGTACAAGATAATAAGAGGAATAGATAGAGTGGATAACCAGTGCCTCTTCCCCAGGGCACCACTGCTCAATACAAGAGGACATGGCTTTAAGGTAAGGGGTGGGAAGCTCAAGGGGGATATTAGAGGAAGGTTTTTACTCAGAGAGTGGTTGGTGCGTGGAATGCACTGCCTGAGTCAGTGGTGGAGGCAGATACACTAGTGAAGTTTAGGAGACTACTAGACAGGTATACGAAGGAATTTAAGGTGGGAGCTTATATGGCAGGCAGGGTTTGAGGGTTGGCACAAAATTGTGGGCCGAAGGGCCTGTACTATGCTGTACTATTCTATGTTCTATGTTCTATATAAAGGGAATTATAGAGGCATGAGAGAGGAGCTGGCCAAAATTGATAGCAAGGGGACACTGGCAGGGATGATGGCAGAACAGCACTGGTTGTTCAATGGGGGCAATTCAGAAGTGCAGGAACTATGCATCCAAAGATAAAGAAGTACTCTAAAGGAAGGTTGAGACAACTGCAGCTGACAAGGGAAGTCAAAGACAGCATAAAAGCAACGGCGAGGACATATAACATAGCAAAAATTTTTGGGAAAGTAGAGGATTAGGAAGCTTTTAAAAACCAAAAGAAGGCAACTAATAAAGCCATACAAAGAGAAAGGATGAAATATGAAGGTAAGCTAGCCCATGTTAGAAAAGAGGATACAAAAAGTTTTTTTTCAGATATATGAGGCTTAAAAGAGAGATGAGTGCGGATATTGGACCACTGGAAAATGACACTGGAGAGGTAGTAATAGGGACAAAGAAATGGCAGAGAAACCTAATAAGTATTTTGTGTCAGTATTTCCTGTGGAAGGCATTAGCATAATGCCAGAAATGTGAGGGAGTCAGGGCGAAGAAGGTCCATGGGAAGCTGAAAGGTCTGAAGGCAGGTAAGTCACCTGGACAAGAGGGACCACACAATAGGATTCTAAAAGAGGTGGCTGAAGAGATTGTGGAGGCATTAATTGTGATCTTTCAAGAATCACTGGATTCTGAAATGGTTCCTGAGGATTGGGAAATTGCTGATGTCACTTCATTCTTTCAGAAGGGAGGGAGGCAGAAGAAAGGAAATTATAGGCCAGTTCACCTGACTTCAGCGGTTGGAAAGATATTGGAGTCAATTATTAAGGATGAGGTTTCAGCATACTTCGAAACATATGATAAAATAGGCCAAAGTCAGCATGGTTTTCTAAAAGAGGAAATTT
Source organism: Mobula hypostoma (assembly GCF_963921235.1). Classification (NCBI taxonomy): domain Eukaryota; kingdom Metazoa; phylum Chordata; class Chondrichthyes; order Myliobatiformes; family Myliobatidae; genus Mobula; species Mobula hypostoma. The sequence continues at coordinate 70,960,247 of NC_086099.1, read as the reverse complement.
TACCTGACAAATATATTGGAATTCTTTGAGGAAACAGCAGGCAGGATAGACTAAGGAGAGTCAGTGGATGTAATTTATTTGGATTTTCAATAGGCATTTGACAAGGTGCCGTGCATGAGGCTGCTTAACAAGATAACAGCCCATGGTATTACAGCAAAGATACTGGCATAGATGGAAGGTCGGTTGACTGACATGAGGCAAAGGGTGGGAATAAAGGGGCCTTTGCTGGTTGGTTGTCAGTGACTAGTGGTGTGCTCAGGGGTTGGTGTGAGAACAACTTTTTTTCATGCTAAATGTTAATGATTTGGACGAAGGCTCTGATGGCTTTGTGGCCATATTTGCAGATTACAAAGATAGGTGGAGGGACAGATAACGATGAGGAAGCAGTGTGTCTGCAGAAGGCGTAGACAAGTTGGGTGGATGGGCAAAGAAGTGGTAGAAGGAATATAATGCACTTTGGCAGAAGTAATAAAGGCATGGACTATTCTCGAAATGGGGAGAAAATTCAAAATTCAGAGATGCAAAGAGACTTGGCAGTCCTTCTGCAGGATTCTTTAAAGGTTGACTTGCAGGTTGAGTCAGTGGTAAGGAAGGAAAATGCAATGCTAGCATTCATTTTGCAAGGACTAGAATACAAAAGTAAGTATGTTATGCTAAGACTTTATAAGGCATAGGTCAGACCGCACTTGGAATATTGTGAGCAGTTTTGGGAGCCTTATCTAAGAAAAGATATGCTGGCATTGGAGAGGGTGCAGTGGATATTCATGAGAATTACCCCAGGAATGAAGGGAATAACATACAAGGAGCATTTGGTGGCTCTGGACCTGTACTCACTGGAGGTTAGAAAAATGGAGAGTGGCGTGGATTTCATTGAAACCTACTGAATTTTGAAAGACCTAGATAGAGTAGATGTGGTGAGGATGTTTCCAATAGTAGGGAGGTCTAGGACTAAACGGTACAGCCTCATAATTGAGGGATGTCCATTTGGAACAGAGATGAGAAAACCTTTTTTTTAGCCAGAGAGTGGTAAGTCTGTGGAGTTCATTGCCACAGGAGACTGTGCAGACCTAGTCATTGAGTATACTTAAGGCAGAGGTTAATAGATTGTTGGTTAGTCAGGGTGTCAAAGGTTATGGGGAAAAAGCAGGAGAGTGAGAGATAATAAATCAACCATGATGGAATGGCGGAGCAGACTAGATGGGCCGGATGCCCTCATTCTGCTTCTATTGTACTATAGTGTTCCTTATAGATTTCTGATGGTCCATCTACTGGAAATAACCACCTTTACAACACTACCATGGACTTTTCTCACATTAAAGCCGGCTACAAGAACTTTACTCGTTCAGTAATAGCAGGATTGTGGCTCTTCCAACACAGCACCTACAGGTTTCTTACTTGTATCAATCACAGCCACAGATGCTTAACCCAATCTATACCATGACCACGCTTAAAACAAAACAAAGTAACACTCCTTCCTCTAATGCATTTGCAGTGTCAGAATTTAAGATTTTCCAGCTCAGTAACCTCGAGCCAAGTTCTTGAGCTGCATCCATGGGCAGTGTAATTGGTTGGGATAATGCTGTTCTATACCAATTCCAACATGCCGTACATGATCTGCATCTCCTGCACAGATATTTCTATGTAACATCTTTGATATATTAAATCAATTAACGTCTTAGTCCACTTGTCAATTAATTTATATATTGATTTTATTTTAAATAAGTTAGTTTTAATTTAACATAATTATAGATTCCTAATAATTACAATAGTGAGCAGCATGGAATTGAAGGAGGAAAATACAAAATACAAATACAAGGAGGAAATCAGTTATTAGATTTTGCATGATGAAAAGGAATAACTGTGACCCATTCCAGAGTATTTCACAGACAGTGAACTGCCTTTGATGCATCATAATTATTTTCTTTGTGAACAAAGCAATTAAAAATTGATAGCCAACTATTAACCAGAAACATTTCATAATGTGCTGTTTACAGTTGGGAGTGGTATATAAGAGTTCATCCATTCAAAGTCTGAAGTCCAATTTGTTATTCGTCTACTGATCTCATTTTCATTAAGTTGCTTCCAATGAGTTATTTGCTTTAGAATTAATTCTTTGTATGTACAATTCTCATGAGCACCACTTATCTCTCTGGATTCCATGGTGCAAACTAATCTCAGGAATAAAAGATATTTCAAACAACATTTCAACCAACTATGTGGTTGATGGAAAATAGCAGCTAGACACGAGAGGAACATTTACAACAAAACTAACACTACAAGAATTTTGTTTTATGTTTCTGCCAAAACTTTGCATTTAACTTGAGAAAACACAGAGCCGTTGGTGGGCTCTAATGTACTTCGATGGTTATTTAAAAATCTTCACAAGATACCAGAGTAAATATTTTCCCATGTTGGTTTTCCTATTGCTTTGTCCTGTTCTGAGTTGTAGGCGCTTAATATAAGACACTGAATTCATAATATGCCTAAACAATCTTCTCACCAGTAGTGATATAGCCCTCTGCAACCAAGGAATGTAAGGTTGGCCAAATAAATAAGGAATATTAAAAAGATAAAATAGAAGAAAACAAAGCAAAGGCAACAGGAGGAAAGGTGTTAGGTAATAATTCTTTCTTGGTTAGCTACCCTAAACACAAACTATCCCACATTTCTGAAGAAGAGAACAATGTAAAGGCACTACCATTTTCTGCATCTAGCTCAAGGACATGAGAAAGATAACAATATTCTTCCTGCAGCTTTCATGCTTTTCCACTTCTCTGCATTCTTTCATGGATGATTATTTCCTTATCATGTTAAAGCTCAGCAGTTCTGGAATATCAGATTAGAAACAAATTATAACACTTCTGACTGTCCTTGTGCGTCTTGAAGCTTTAATGGATCTATCTGCTGAACTCCAACTAATCGCATCTGATCTAAAACAAGCCAACGCAGTAGTCTCTAATATGTTTCATGATTCTGTGTTTATGTCATAAGACATAGAGCAGAATTGGGCCATCAGATTTGTGCTGTTCTCTCGTTGACTCATGGCTGTTTAGTATTCAAAGTTTCTGGTTTACATAACTTGGGTAGTGAATCGTAATCAGCATTATTTGAGCAGTAACTATTTGGCTTACGGGATAATACATCCCTGTCATCACTGATACATCAAATCATTTGCTTTAAACATTGTGCCAGTCAGCTTCCTTCATTCAGCGAACCAGCCATCCATGATCTGGAGTAATGTCACACCAACACCTTAATATAAACACATTAAAAAAAATTCTTCCCAAATAAACATGCAAAAATCACAAAACATTTCCTGGTAGATAGAATGATACATCTTGCGATGTACTCAGACACATCATCAGTGATATAACCCAGGGTCACAATGTTTTTGGGTCTTTCAACATCAGACACCCTCGCCTGAGCGACCCAGCCGAGGTTGATCAGGCCCCGACTTGTGTCTAAGTAGCAATCTGCCATGAGTCACTTCTCCTGATCCACAGCTATCTTGAGGCTTGCTCTGCTGCCTCTGTGGTGCTCGTGATGGCTTTCCTCTTCTGGGCTCCTGAGATGCCCATTCCGGCTGTAGGCCTGGCAGAGAGATTGCCCGGCAAACCCTCTGCAACCCACCTCTATGGGCATACAATGCACCAGCCTGCCCTTGCTGCAACACTCCACCATCAAGCCTTAGTACTTCGTATTTTTCCTTTTATAAACCTCCTCCATCTGGTCTTCTCAGGGAACAGTCAGATCCAACACATTAGACGACAACAAGAAGCCTTTCAGGTAAATAAATGCTGTATTTTCAATATAACAACCAATAATTAGTGCAAGTTCTTCTTGAGCAACACACACACAAAATACTGGAGGAACTCAGCAGGTCAGGCCACATCTATGGAAATGAATGAACAGTTGATGTTTCAGGCCGAGACCCTCCTTCACCACCCAAAAGTGAGGGAGAAAATGTTAGAATAAAAATGTGGGGGGAGGGGAAGGAAGATAGGTGAAGCCAGGTGGGTGGAAAAGGTAAAGGGCTGGAGAAGAAAGAATCTGATAGAAGAGGAGAGTGGACTGCAGGAGAAAGGGAAGCAGGGGACCCGGGGGAGGTGATTGGCAGGTGAGAAGAGGTAAGAGACTGGAGTGGGGAATAGAAAAAGAGGGGAGGGGGAGGGAAAATTTTTTTAACAGAAGGACAAATTGATATTTGAGTTGGAGGCTATCCAGACAGAATATAAGGTGTTGCCCCTTAACCCTGAGAGTGGCCTCATGTTGTCACAAGAGGACATGTTGGAATGGGAAATGAAATTGGAATTAAAATATTTGGCCACTGGGAAGCTCTGCTTTTGGCAGATGGAGTGGAGGTGCTTGACGAAGTGGTCCCCTAAAGTTATTCTTGAATCTTGATTAACTTATATTAAAAATCTAAAGCTACATTTATTTATGCAGTTACTGTATTACTTTTCAAAACATTGAACTCTGAAGCTTTGTTCCTGCTTTATTTGTAATAATCCCTGAGAATTAAGAATCCTGAATTGCCATGATTTATTTTAGAAATCTGATTGGTCAGTAGCAATGATGACCTGTGATTCTGATTCAGTGCTAAACGCCTTAAAGAGGAAAGGAATTTAGTAAATTCCATTTCTATTTTGGAAGTGCTGCTTTTGCCACATTATCATTTGTCACTGCTGTCCTGGGCTCATTGCCTGTTTCCTGAATTTGGCACCCCGGGAAGAAATTTTGTATCGGACTTTCAAGTACCTGCCAAAACCAATATTTTTATCTGTAGGAAGAACATACCATATAGATGTTATAGCTATTTTCCATCCCTCATGCCATATCTGAGCTTAGTCATAATAATGATCCTTTAAAGGAGGCCAAGAGGATTGACAGGCAGTTCTTGGAGGCATAACTTTCAACTAAAAATGAAATCCAGACTTGAAGAGGTTCTTTGTAACTGTTTAAAATATTGCAACATGTTTTCTCTGGAACATTTTACATCTGGAGAAAACTATGCAAATTGTCATCATTTTGTACAAACCTTCAGCCTCGTACCTCCACCTGTTGTCCTCTGACACTGTCCACATGTTCCTTATCGTTCACTTAACCTTACCAGCGTTGTTCCAGTCCTCGGTGATTGGCCATATCCTCCAGAATCCTATATAATCTTGGATTCTGCTGCTCATGTAACACTACATAATAGTTATAGGAGTGCCGATAATAATAAAACCGGGGATAATTTACAAAGCCAATAAAATTAATAATTATTAACTGTTATTTATAAATTTTAAGCAATTAATCTACGACCCTGTACGCCTGGCAGATTAATTGTTTAAATTCAATTAATAATAGAATAAGGATTAAGGATTATCATCTTCAGTTCTTTTACATGGTTTAATTTCTTTCTCAATCAGCCCTCTACTCACCCCACTTAAACCGTCTCTTCATGGGTCAAGATTTATTCTTTAAGATCTCTGTGAAACACAGAAACACTTCTGCATTATAAAATTGCCAAAGCTGCAATTCTTCTTTACAGCACCAGGTTGTACTGGATCCAAAACCGTCCACCTCATCACCTCCAACAACCTCCCAAACTACTTGGAGACTTCACCTTCACGCCCCACCCGTTCACATTCACGAGGTCAAAGTATGGGACTGATGTAGCTGAGTCTCTACACACTGAAAGGTGTGGTGAGATTCAGTCAATAACTAGGTCTCTTTCAGCATTGTCCTGAGGCCCTGCCCTGGGACAGCCTGATATCTTTTGATGGAAGGTGACGCTGGAGCTCAGCTTTGTCTCCTGTCAAAACCTACAAGTGAATAATACAATTTTTAAACGTGTTTAGCATTCAGTCATTTAAAAATGATTACAGTTAATATCTATACAGTGTTTATTTGAATGCAGCAGGTCCATGTAAGCTCTGCACTCATGTTGATTCAAGTGGTTGAACACTTGTAATTCTGAACATATAGTCCAATATAATCAGGTGGAGGACATGGATCTTGTACCTTATATGACATGGATCATGGATCCTGTAAAGAAAACGCAGTATTGGTGATTCTAATAATGTAGTGTTTGCATTTATTTTTCACAGACGGTTAAAGAACAGATGTTGACCCATGAAGGATAGGATTGGGATGGGTGATTAAAGGGCTGAAGGCATGGTTTTTGAGAAAGAAATTAAGTTGGTAAGTTAATTAGTTGGTTAAGGATTAATTATTATTAATAGTTAATTCAGAAACAAAGGTTCTGAACTTAAAGAGGGGTAACTTTGAAGGTATGAGACGTGAATTAGCTAAGATAGACTGGCAAATGACACTTAAAGGATTGATGGTGGATATGCAATGGCAAGCATTTGAAGGTTGCATGGATGAGCTACAACAATTGTTCATCCCAGTTTGGCAAAAGAATAAATCAAGGAAGGTAGTGCACCCGTGGCTGACAAGAGAAATTAGGGATAGTATCAATTCCAAAGAAGTAGCATACAAATTAGCCAGAGAAAGTGGCTCACCTGAGGACTGGGAGAAATTCAGAGTTCAGCAGAGGAGGACAAAGGGCTTAATTAGGAAGGGGAAAAAAGATGATGAGAGAAAACTGGCAGGGAACATAAAAACGGACTGTAAAAGCTTTTATAGATATGTAAAAAGGAAAAGACTGGTAAAGACAAATGTAGGTCCCCTGCAGACAGAAACAGGTGAATTGATTATGGGGAGCAAGGACATGGCAGACCAATTGAATAATTACTTTGGTTCTGTCTTCACTAAGGAGGACATAAATAATCTTCCAGAAATAGTAAGGGACAGAGGGTCCAGTGAGATGGAGGAACTGAGTGAAATACATGTTAGTAGGGAAGTGGTGTTAGGTAAATTGAAGGGATTGAAGGCAGATAAATCCCCAGGGCCAGATGGTCTGCATCCTAGAGTGCTTAAGGAAGTAGCCCAAGAAATAGTGGATGCATTAGTGATAATTTTCAAAACTCGTTAGATTCTGGACTAGTTCCTGAGGATTGGAGGGTGGCTAATGTAACCCCACTTTTTAAAAAAGGAGGGAGAGGGAAACCGGGGAATTATAGGCCGGTTAGCCTAACGTCGGTGGTGGGGAAACTGCTGGAGTCAGTTATCAAGGATGCGATAACAGCACATTTGGAAAGCGGTGAAATCATCGGACAAAGTCAGCATGGATTTGTGAAAGGAAAATCATGTCTGACGAATCTCATAGAATTTTTTGAGGATGTAACTAGTAGAGTGGATAGGGGAGAACCAGTGGATGTGGTATATTTGGATTTTCAAAAGGCTTTTGACAAGGTCCCACACAGGAGATTAGTGTGCAAACTTAAAGCACACGGCATTGGGGGTAAGGTATTGGTGTGGGTGGAGAATTGGTTAGCAGACAGGAAGCAAAGAGTGGGAATAAACGGGACCTTTTCAGAATGGCAGGCGGTGACTAGTGGGGTACCGTAAGGCTCAGTGCTGGGACCCCAGTTGTTTACAATATATATTAATGACTTGGATGAGGGAATTAAATGCAGCATCTCCAAGTTTGCGGATGACACGAAGCTGGGTGGCAGTGTTAGCAGTGAGGAGGATGCTAAGAGGATGCAGGGTGACTTGGATAGGTTGGGTGAGTGGGCAAATTCATGGCAGATGCAATTTAATGTGGATAAATGTGAAGTTATCCACTTTGGTGGCAAAAATAGGAAAACAGCTTATTATCTGAATGGTGGCCGATTAGGAAAAGGGGAGGTGAAACGAGACCTGGGTGTCATTATACACCAGTCATTGAAAGTGGGCATGCAGGTACAGCAGGCGGTGAAAAAGGCGAACGGTATGCTGGCATTTATAGCGAGAGGATTCGAGTACAGGAGCAGGGAGGTACTACTGCAGTTGTACAAGGCCTTGGTGAGACCACACCTGGAGTATTGTGTGCAGTTTTGGTCCCCTAATCTGAGGAAAGACATCTTTGCCATAGAGGGAGTACAAAGAAGGTTCACCAGATTGATTCCTGGGATGGCAGGTCTTTCATATGAAGAAAGACTGGATGAACTGGGCTTGTACTCGTTGGAATTTAGAAGATTGAGGGGGGATCTGATTGAAACGTATAAGATCCTAAAGGGATTGGACAGGCTAGATGCGGGAAGATTGTTCCCGATGTTGGGGAGGTCCAGAACGAGGGGTCACAGTTTGAGGATAGAGGGGAAGCCTTTTAGGATCGAGATTAGGAAAAACTTCTTCACACAGAGAGTGGTGAATCTGTGGAATTCTCTGCCACAGCAAACTGTTGAGGCCAGTTCATTGGCTATGTTTAAGAGGGAGTTAGATATGGCCCTTGTGGCTACAGGGGTCAGGGGGTATGGAGGGAAGGCTGGGGCGGGGTTCTGAGTTGGATGATCAGCCATGATCATAATAAATGGCGGTGCAGGCTCGAAGGGCCGAATGGCCTACTCCTGCACCTATTTTCTATGTTTCTATGTTTCTATAATTATTAATTGACCAATGTAAAATGACCCTAGTTTTTATTGTAATTAATATTAATAATTATTATCACTCTATCTAGCTCATCCTCAAGTCTGCCAGTTGTTTTTACCTACTTAGGCTGACTGCAGGTGGAAACATCAATGGTGATGCTTATGATAACTCACCCTGATGCATGCCAGCTTATCTTGGAAGCAGAAAATCACTGCGTGACACTAAAAACACCTCCAATACCACCCAAGTTCCTATCCTGGAGCCCATCCAGTGTTAAGAGTAAATTATCAGGCAATATGGCAGAAAATCACACCTGATTTGTTTAAAAGATTTGGCTGCATATTAGAATTTGAATGTGTTTGCTTTAAATCATCAGCATAAATCACCACTTGCATGAAAACTTGGTTTGCATAACAGGTTTGAGGAAATAATTAATAATGGGAATATTTGTCACTGTCACTGATTTTGGAAAATTTTAGGTGTTGTCGCTACCAGCCTCTTCTTGCTTTGAGTGTTGCTGGCACATTCAGCTTTCTGCCTGTCACCTGCCAGACTCATCAGAATGGTCCTTACTGAAAACGGTGAGACTCTCTGCCAAAGATATGAGCGCTTCTTATTGTGTGACTTCAACTTCTGGGCATGTGCAGAAAAGAAACACTTAGTTCTTTCATATAATAAAGCTCTAATCCCTTTCCCTTGAATTGCATGCAAAGTTAAATTCCTGACCATGTTCCGGGTACTCCCACTTGCAGCTGTGCTACCACTGATCAGAGGGCAGAGTACACTGTGAGAGAAAGCTTGCTGGATCGTCAACACTAATCCCTTCTGAGCCATCCAAGTAGCTGTTGAGGCATTCACAGTAAACGATCTCCAGAGCGTACAAATATCACACACAAGATGTTGGAGGAGCACAGCAAGCTGGGCAACATCTATGGAAAAGAGTACCATTAATGTTTTGGGCCAAGACCCTTCAACAGGACCAGAGAAAAAAAGATGAGGAGTAGAGTTAAAAGGTGAGGGGGGGGGGGGAGGGAGAGACACAAGGTGATTGGTGAAACCAGAAGGGGGAGGGATGAAGTAAAGAGGTGGGGAGTTGACTACTGAAAGAGATACAGAGCTGGAGAAGGGGGAATCTAATAGGAGAGGACAGAAGGCCTCTTTCAGGAAGAAAGAAAGGGGGGAGGAGCACCATGGGGAGGCAATGGGCAGGTAAGGAGATAAGGTGAGAGACTCTTCTTGAGGACTGGCAATCCCTGCACAATAGAGCAACGTGGAACGAGATGGTATATTCGTGTGAGAGCTGTCAGGATAACCGGCTGTGTGGCGTACCCACTTTGTACACCAGCAGGGAGGGTATCCACCTACAGAAAATGCATCTCACGCAGAGGTTTGAATTCTTTCAATGAGGTGCCACTCATCAGGAATGCAAAGGCAAAAACATCATTATCAGAAGAGCACAGCTGGTCAAACAGCATAAGAGAAAGCAGACAACATTTCAGATCAGGGAGCCTTCCACAGAGTTGGGGTAAGAGAAGAGGGGCCTCACTTTTGGAGTATCAGTGGCGAGAGGAGTTAGGTGCTATAGAATGTCATAGGTCAAGACAGATCAGTGATAAGGAATATGATGAGTGCTGACAGTAGCAAAGAAATGGAGTGAAAAACGAACATAAGCACAACAATGGGAATGATGAGAGAGCAGTTCACCTGAAGTTCATTCCAGCTATTTACAATGGGCCTCACTTTGGCAGTGGAGGAGAATGGAGACAGGCAGATAACAATGGGCTCCTTAAGGTTGTCACAGCTGTGAGAGTAGTGGGGATAAACTCCCACTACCTATTAAATATTCCCAATGGCATGTATCTCAAGTAGCCTCTGACAACCAAGTCCAGCTTCGGGCCTTCATGTGTGGTTTAGCTACTAAGCCCAGCGCAACAGCTTCTTCTGACAGGAGATGGAGAAAAGCCAAGTTACTGGTGCCTTAAAACCAGTCGCTTTGGGCAGGTGGGCCCATCAGGTGTAGTTGGCAGCTCATCTGGGAGAAGTGAAAAACCTGATCTCAAACCTCCACTGCCTTTTGTCTACATATACTGCCTTGTGGCTATACCCACTCATGGGGGAGGTTTTGGGGGGTAAACCCCGAGGAAAACTCCGGAACTGGAGTCCCTAAGGCGGTGCACTTTAAGTTCAATGCTGACTGGCAGCTCCTGCGACACTGCTGGTGCCGAACTGTATGGGTCTCTGCCGTTCCTTTAGATTCATCAGCTTCATGGAGAGGGGTAGTGTGCTGCGTGGGTAACAGCACGCTCTCCATATTGTACTGCCCTGGCTTGTGAACTGGCTCACATATCACATGGACAGCTGGGATGCAATATTCATGGTCGACCCTGACCCATGGAGGCCCTCAAGATAGTGAAAGCAAGACAGGGACTGAAAATTAAGGAAGCTCAGGATCAACCCTGTAGGCTGAGTGGACATCCACCGTGGAGTGATGTGTTCACGTTGTGGATCAGAGATGATGTTGCAAGCCACGAGAGTCATTGGAACAGAATTTCATTTATTCATGCTTTATATTCAGTGCAGTTGGATATCACCACAGTATGAGAGGAATTCCATGTACCTGGCCTTTTCTACCTGGTTATTGTCATATTATATGGGTGTTAAAATTTGGAGAGTGGAGAATGGAGAGGAACACATGGTTTGCATTTGGAATTTTATTTCCTAGACTATATAGAAATTGATATTCTCTCTGGGAATTCCTTATAAGCCCTGCAGACAATATCGGCCTCTGCTCATTTGGGAGATGAGAGTGTACGTGCTGAGAAGGGACATTCTCATGTAGCTGCTGTTCTTCTCCTGCTGCTCCCCACTCCTCCTCAAAACGTTAAGGTTCCCAGCCAACTTGCTCTTCCTCCTCCTGCAGCCGATGCTGTTTTCAAATAAGCAGTTTATGTGGCACATAATGATGGAGCCTACAAACGTGCTCGATTATTTCCTGCCAGATGGCCTTGAACTGATGTGGGCAACAGAATCTTTGTTTGGCAGACTTATGTTGTCTTCCAATACAGTCATGGTATTTGTATGGTTCATACTGTGTTGGCCAACTTCTCAATTTTCTGCAGAATAATTGAGCAGCATTTGCACTAAACACATGTAACATGCTGTAAGGGTTCACTGCTAATGTATTGGGCTCCCTGTAATGTTTCACTGCCGATGTAATGGTTTCTCTGTAGCGCAGTGTTTGGGTTATGACTAGAGATAACAGGGGCTTTGGAATATGTGCCATCCAGTGAGAGGTATGTTGATCTTGTGCGTCTGAAAGAAGGGATTTCACAGTCTTTTGTTGGGGAGAGATGAAGAGAGAAGACACGAGTGGAGAGAGTTGGTAGTCCACGGGACAGAGTGGACTGAGGAGTGAGGGTCCGAGGGTTGACTCTGCTCAGATGAGGTTGACAGGGAACAAATGGGCGGAACCGTGAGCTGCAACATGGCACATCAGACTGTGTCATGAGAATAGGCCCTTTTCCTTTTTTGTTTCTTTACTAACCATATAGTCAAATTAAGAATTATAAAGCTCAATCGTTTAATCGCATATTGTGTACTGTTTGTTATTTCGGGGTACTGATTTCTAGGGGAACACATCACGCAGCATCCACGCAAACAAGATTTCTTAAGTTTGGCTGGGCCAGGGGCTGTCTTCCCCTAGATTAAGCTGCTAGCTGAACCTAGGTTTGCACACAATGATACTTCAGTTATCCAAAAATCACTGTCACCTAATTTCTAGATGAAAGAATGAAACAGTATAAAGATGGCCATTCAGCCTTTTGTGTTCATGCTGGCTTTTTTACAAGAGCTGTTTCATTAACTCCATTCCCTTTCTAGTATCGCAGACCACACACTTGATATCCATTTTCTTATATTTAAAAAGTTGACTCATGGAAGTTATTATTGGTGCATTCTCTGGTTGTTTGTTACTAATCACAGCAAAATTAGAGGGAATCCCGTGTGATGACACAGTCTCTTGATATAAACACAAGAGATTCTGAAGATGCTGGAAATGCAGAGTAATAAAAAACAATTCTGGTGGAACTCAATAGGCCAGGCAGCACCGATATTTCAGCCTGAGACCCTTCATCAGGACTGAAAAGGAAGCAGGAAGAATCCAGTGTAAGAGGGTCGGGGAGGGAAGGAAGCACAAACTAGAAGGTTGGAGGTGAAACCAGGTGAGTGGCAAGTAGATGGATGATGGAGTGTGGGGGGGGGATGAAGTGAGAAGCTAGGGGATGATAAGTAGAAAAGATAAATGGCTGAAGAAGGAGGTATCGGATAAGAGAAGAGATTGAACCATGGGAGAAAGTGAAGGAGGAGGGACAGATGGAGGTGATAGGCAAGTGAGAAAAAGTAAGAGGGGTACCAGAATGGGAAATGGTAATAGAGAGGGGGGGAAGGGGAGAGAAGTTACTGGAAGTTACAGAAATTAATGTTCATGCCCTCAGGTTGGAGGCTTACCAGACAGAATATGAGGTGTTTCTCCTCCAAACTGAGAGTGGCCTCATTGTGGCAATGGAGGTCATGGAATAGGAATGGGACTTGGAATTAAAATGGTTGGCCTACGGGAAATCCTGTTTGTGCGGACGGAGCGAACACGCTCGATAAAATGTTCCCCGAATCTACAATGGGTCTTGGCGATGTACAAGAGGTCACACCAGGAGCACTGGATACAGTCTCTTGATACTTTGCTCCTCAAATAGTCCAAGAGAAGCTGCCTCAGCCCTGCAGTCAGTGGTTCATAGCATTGCAATGTCATTTGATCCACCCTGAGGGAAGTGTAATCTGAAATTTACTGCTGCTCCATCTCATCCTACAGTTTCTGCTAGTAAATGGAATTAGTGCAGATTGGTAATTGGTCGTCATAGGCATGATGGGCTGAAGATTTTGCTTCTCTTCTCTATGACACTGTGATTCTATCTTTCTTCCAGTTTCACTGACAGGTTTTCACATCTGTATGTCATCCCTGTTAAAATCATCATGAAGGACAAATTGCATTTTTATATCATGATTTTTGAAATTAGAATTGTTGCCAGTCTGCCTGTGGTATGTTCCTCACCACAGGAATTTCCAAGGAGGTAAAAGTGCTGATGGATAGGACCGTGGAAGGGTGGGGCGCGTCCACTTCTCTCCCACCTTGTTTTCACTGCTGATCTCCATTTGAATCTCCATTGTGAATCAGTATTCAAACTGTTGACGATCAAGCCCAGTTTTAATATTGCTTGCCCATTTAACAAAAATTATAAATTATGGAGAAATATTCTTAAAATATATTAAAATGGTAATGGAACAAGAGGTTTTCTGTCACTTTAGATACATGCTAACTCTCTACAAGAGCATAGCAGTGAACTCTACTCATAGACCTTTCCCCATAGATTTGTAATGTCAATTCCCTTATAAAAGCCCTAACTGAACCTGGTTCTGGATCCTGTCAGGAACAGGGTCTGAAATTGGCTGGAGCACAGACCAAGAGCAAAATTCCAAGATCTACCCTCAGTGGCCACTTTATTAGGAACACTTATACATTTGCTCAGTAATACAAATATCTAATCAGCCAATCATGTGGCCGCAACTTAACGAATAAAAGCATGCCGATATGGTCAAGAGGTTCAATTGTTGTTCATACCAGACATCAGAATGGAAAAGAAATGTGATCGAACTGACTTTGACCATGGAATGCTAGTTGGTGCCAGATGGGGCGCTTTGAGCAGCTCAGAAACTGACGATCTTCTGGGATTTTCACACACACCAGTCTCTAGAGTTTACAGAGAATGGTGTGAAAAACAGAAAACAAACCAGTGAACAGCAGTTTTGTAGGCAAAAACACCTTGTTGATGAGAGAGGTCAGAGGAGAATGGCCAGACTGGTTCAAGCTGACAGGAAGACGACAGTAACTCAAATAACCATGTTGTAACAGTGGTGTGGAGAAACGCATCTCTGAGCACACAACACATCAGACCTTGAAGTGGATGAGCTACTGCAGCAGAAGAACATGAACATACACTCAGAAAGCTCTTTATTAGCTACATGAAGTGCCTTGTAAGATGGCCAGTCAGTGTCTGTCCATTCTTTAAACCTGAATAAAATTCTCAAAAGCAAGAATTTCACCAGTCTTCAGCCTGTCTCAGCTAGCTATCCTACATAATTCTGGATGGAAATATTGAATTTCTCTAGAACATTTAACTTCATGGGTGTCAAAGTCCCAGTGACAAGACTTTGGAGATCAATATCACAGCTGTTGGCACTCCAGTTCATTTTGTACCAACACTTTCCTTTGTACCCACGAGAAAAAAACTGCCAGGCTTTGATTTGTGAGCAGCTGCTTATGTTACATTAGCTTTAACTCTCCCTAAAGGCCCAAGATATGGAAAAAGACACACCATCATTCACAATGCAAAACAAAACTTACACTTCTTTTCAAAAAAAAGGGTGTGATGTTTAATTATACCTTTAATTAGGTCAAATTCTGAGTTGGATGATCAGCCATGATCATAATAAATGGCGGTTCAGGCTTGAAGGGCCGAATGGCCTACTCCTGCACCTATTTTCTATGTTTCTATGTTTCTAAATGATGCATATCAAATTCAAGGCTTTTGAATGCATTCCCAGAGAATAGTCTGAGAGATTTAAAAAAGCTTTTGAATATTTTAGAAATTTGTACCTGGTTCACTCATTCGTAAGAACTGTGTAGCTTAATTAAGTGGTGGAACAATTTCAACATACAAACTGTAGAGTTCAGAATTCCAGCTGACTTGCTGGAATAATGTGGCTGTCATCGTTCCAAGAGCCATGAGCTGGTATTTCTGTTGGCATGAGACATCCTGGGCTGACAGGTTCAGAAATATATCACCCTTTTTTTTTTCCTGGCCCAGTATTAGAATACTTTTGCCATTACCTCTGAATCTGATTCAGAGTCATTCCTAAATTTAGATTTTGCCTGTCATGTCTTAACAGACATATCAAGAAAAGTGTATTTGAAAATGGACTCTTAATGCTAAGTACTCCTTATAGGGATAGATAGTGGTCATCGTTCAATCACACCATCCAGACTTGCCCTTTCTAAGACTGTGGTGGAATAAACAAGCTGACTCTCCAACTCCTGGAGGCAGCCATGAGAACAAGTGGCCTCTGAATGACAAATGGCCTCAGAAGCCCTGCCTCTCCTATAATGCTCCCCATTGTCATAGGGTGTTAAATAATGTTCAAGTATTTGTGGTAATCATAGAGATTGAAAAGTTATTCAAATAAAAACAAAATAGTTCATAAAATATTTTCAAAACATTTAGGTATCTCAAATAACCATGAGTGCTGGAAGGAGATAGAGAGCTTAGTAACATGGTGTCATGACAACAACATCCCTTCAATGGCAACAAAACAGAAAAGCTGGTTATTGACTTCACAAAGAGGTTGGTGCACGTGCTCCTGTGTATATCAATGATGTTGGAGGTAAGAGCTTCAAGTTCCTAGGAGTGAGCATCACCAATAGCTTTTCCTGAACCAACCACATAGAAGTCACAGCCAAGAAGGCTCACCAATGCCTTTACCTCCTCAGGAAGCTGAAGAAGGTTGACATATCGCCATTAACCCTCATCAATAGTACTGATGCACCATGGAAGACATCTTGTCTGGATGCATAGTGGCTTGGTCTGGCCACAAGCAACTGCAGGGAACTGTGGACACAGCTCAGCACATCACAGAAACCAGCCTTTCCTCCATTTGACTCTGTCTATACTTCTTGCCACTTCAAAGTTCAAAGTAAATTTACTATCAAAGTGCGTATACTGTATGTCACACCCTGAGATTTATTTTAATGTGGGTATACTTGATAAATCCATAATAGAATCAGTGGAAGACAGCACCAACTCAGGCGTTCAACCAAGTGTGCAAAAGACATATGCTGTACAAATACAAAAAGAAATAATAATAATAAATAAAGCGATAAATATCAAGAACTTGAAATGAAAAGACCTTGAAAGTGAATCCACAGGTTATGAGCAACACACATAAAAATTGCTGGTGAATGCAGCAGGCCAGGCATCATCTATAGGAAGAGGTACAGTGTTGTTTCAGGCCGAGACCCTTCGTCAGGACTAACAGAAAGAAGAGGTAGTAAGAGATTTGAAAGTGGGAGGGGGAGGGGGAGATCTGAAATGATAGGAGAAGACAGGAGGGGGAGGAATGGTGCTGGACAGGTGATAGGCAAAAGGGATATGAGAGGATCATGGGATGGGAGGCCTAGGGCAAAAGAAAGGGGGAGGGGGGAAGCCCAGAGGATGGGCAAGGAGTATAGTGAGAGGGACAGAGGAAGAAAAAGGAGAGAGAGAGAGAGAGAGAGAGAGAGAGAGAGAGAGAGAGAGAGAGAGAATAAATAAATAAATAAACAAATAAATGACAGATGGAGTACAAAGGGGAGGTGGGGCATTAACAGAAGTTAGAGAAGTCAATGTGCATGCCATCAGGTTGGAGGCTACCCAGACGGAATAGAAGGTGTTGTTCCTCCAACCTGAGTGTGGCTTCATATTTATAGTAGAGGAGGCCGTGGACAGACATATCAGAATGGGAATGAGATGTGGAATTAAAATGTGTGGCCACTGGGAGATCCTGCTTTCTCTGGCGGTCAGAGCGTAGATGTTCAGCGAAGTGGTCTCCCAGCCTGCGTTGGGTCTCGCCAATATATAGAAGGCTGCGTCAGGAGCACCGGACGCAGTATATCACCCCAGTTGACTCACAGGTGAAGTGACACCTCACCTGGAAGGACTGTCTGGGGCCCTGAATGGTAGTGAGGGAGGAAGTGAAAGGGCATGTGTAGCACTTGTTCTGCTTACAAGAATAAGTGCCAGGAGGGAGATCAGTGGGGAGGGATGGGGGGGACGAATGGATAAGGGAGTCGCGTAGGGAGCGATCCTGCGGAAAGCGGGGGGGGGAGGGAAAGATGTGCTTAGTGGTGGGATCCTGTTGGAGGTGGCGGAAGTTACGGAGAATTATATGTTGGACCCGGAGGCTGGTAGGGTGGTAGGTGAGGACAAGGGGAACCCTATTCCTAGTGGGGTGGCAGGAGAATGGGGTGAGAGCAGATGTGTGTGAAATGGGAGAGATGGGTTTGAGAGCAGAGTTGATGGTGGAGGAAGGGAAGCCCCTTTCTTTAAAAAAAGGAGGACATCTTCTTCGTCCTGGAATGAAAAGCCTCATCCTGAGAGCAGATGCGGCAGAGATGGAGAAATTGTGAGAAGGGGATGGCATTTTTGCAAGAGACAGGGTGAGAACAGGAATCATCCAGGTAGCCGTCAGAGTCCATAGGCTTATAGTAGACATCAGTAGATAAGCTGTCTCCAGAGATAGAGACAGAAAGATCAAGATAGGGGAGGGAGGTGTCGGAAATGGACCAGGTAAACTTGAGGGCAGGGTGAAAGTTGGAGGCAAAGTTAATGAAGTCAATGAGCTCAGCATGCGTGCAGGAAGCAGCGCCAATGCAGTCGTCGATGTAGCAAAGGAGAAGTTGGGGACAGATACCAGTATAGGCTTGGAATATGGTTATGAGAACATTTCAATGATGCAGTGAGTGAAGCTAAGAGAAATTATCTCCAGCAGAGCAGTAAATTTATTCAGTAAAACAGTCAGCATAATCAAAAATCCCCCCCTTCCTTTCCAGTCCTGATGAAGAGTCTTGGACCAAAATATCGACTGTTTGCTCTTTCCCATAGATGCTGCCTGGCCTGATTTCCTCCAGCATTTTCTGTGTGTTGCTTTACATTACCAGCATCTGAAGATTTTCTCCTGTTTGAGCATAATCAAAAACCTCATTTACCCTGGAATTTCTCTCTTCTCCCTCTTCCATCACACAGAAGATACAAATCCTTGAAAATTTGTACAACCGTGCTCAAGGACACTTTCTACTCTGCTGCTAAGTGGTTGCTTAGAACGATAAGATGGACTCTCGACCTTGCAGTCTATCTCGTTATGACCATGCACCTTGTTGCTTACCTACACTGTACTGTCTCCACAGCTACTGCACTTCATTCTGCATTCTTTTATTGTTTTATCTTGTTCTACCTCAATCACTGTGTGATGATTTGATCTGTATGAATAGTATGCAAAACAATCTTTTCACTGTATTCCAGGAAATGTAACAAAAATAAACAATTCCAGTTAACCAATTTCAATAGGTAAAGCACATTAAGATGTCAATAAATCATTAAAACCATTAAAATAATATAATTTGAACATTCACTTCATTTAATTTTTCCCCCCACAGATTTTCAACTGTAGCTGGGGCAGAGTCCATAATGCATCATTCCCATTTCTTCAGTTCCTTATTTAACCTCCTCCGTGAAGAATCCCATATTCAAGTGGAATCTTGTCAACTGGTCTTAGGCTTTTATTAAATATGTTAAAAGATACATAAAACCTGCTTTCAAAACAGCAATTTGCCAGCCAGTTGTAAATCCATTTGACTTCACAGAAAGCCAGGTAAAAACCAGTCAGCCTAACAGTTGATTCAATAGTCAAACCCACTTTATTCTTCAATATACCTGAGAAAGCTGATGAGAGAATTACTGGCACTTATTTAAAAATATTGAATTTAGATGTCGCAATTTAACAACACTTTAAGAACATTGGAGGGCGGAGCATAGTCACGATGGCACTAAAAGCAACTCCTTTGCTTGAATCTTCAGAAACAGCTCTATTTCTATCTTTGATATCTCTTTTTTTCCCTTTCAAGGTTCTTTTGAAGATCCTGACCTGGAGTTACATTCTGGCTTTGGTTCTCGCAGGAATGAGATTCGTTCTCAGGACCTCACAACCGGCCGCTTTTTGATATCCCAAGGACACGGCCCGAAAGACTAGTGTGCCTTCAGGGTGCCAGATTTTTTGTGGCTCTGGAGATGGGCTGATTCAAGGTGACACGGGAGAACATGGAAGATCAGAAGCAACGAGCTAGCTGTCGTGGGCTGAGAGTCCAGAGAACTGAGTTCTTTGGGCACAGAGCTCAGAAAAAGTGAAAAAACAGAATTTTAACACCATAAATCAACAAGTTATTTATTATGAGTCCTCTCTCACTGTGAAACAGGGACACCTCTTTTTCCCTTACTAGGGAGAGAGAGAGAGAGCGCCTGTGGTATGTTGACTTACTGGGTGAAAGAGTAGTCTTTGGGATACTGCGAAGTCTGTGTCCTTATTGATGCTTTGCTGCACGCTTGAGTGCTCGATGGAAGGTGTCAATGCTTTTTTGCTGGTGGGGGGTGGAATCGTCGCCTTGCTGCTGCTTGTGTGTTGGAGGGAGGGGAGCTGGGGGGGCTTCGGGGTTCTGACATTTTACTGTCATTCATTCTTTGGGGCACTCTTCTGTTTTCATGGATGTTTGCAAAGAAAAAGAATTTAAGGATGTATATTGTATACGTTTCTCTGACATTAAATGTATCTATTGAACCTACTGAAATATCTCTCTTTGCTTTTCTTTATCCACCTGAATTCTTTCAACCACAATCATTGAGGCATGACACAATGTCTCAATTGAAGGGAAGTCTTTTTTTAGTTCCGCATCTGTACCTTCTAAGCCAAACATTTTATGTCCTTCATGTTCTATATTAACCCAATCTTTTTTTTTACATTGCTTCCGAAATATTTTCATCTTTTCAACCTTTCTAAGACTTTTGCAACTTTCCTAAGGTGTGCTGGCCAAAATTGCACACAATGCTCTAGCTGAAGCCTGACAAATGAGCAAGGCTTTTGCACAATCCCTATATTCTATCCACTGACATACTGACTTACAGTGCCGGCAATCTCTGATTGGAGTTCAATTCCCACCACTGCCCGTGAGGAGTTTGTATGTTCTCTACGTGACCCTGGGGGTTTTCTCCAGCTGCTTCAGTTTCATCCCACATTCCAAAGATGTGCAATTACGGTCAGTAAGTTGTGGGTATGTTACCTTGATGCTGGAATCGTGGTGACACTTGCACGTTGGCCAGCACAATCCCTGCTGATTTGACTTGATGAAAACAGCACATTTCATTATATGCTTCAATGTGTCAATGTACTTCTGACAAATAAAACTAATCAAATTATTTTTCCACATTAGTTCAACTACGGAATGTCACATAACACTCACCATCCAGAGGATGTTCTCTTAAGACCATAAGACAATAAATCACTGGTGCAGAATTGGACTATTTGGCCCATCGAGTCTGCTTTGCCATTTAATCTTGGCTGATTTATTTTCCCATTCAAATCCATTCTCCTGTCTTCTCCCCTTAATCTTTGCAGCTATTACTAATTAAGTACCTGTCAACTTCCACTTTAAATATATCCAACTTGGCCTCCACAGCCATCTGTGGTAATGAATTCCACAGATTCATCAACTCTGGTTTAAGAAATTCCTCCTCATCTCTGCTCTAAAGGGATATCTTTCTATTCCAAGGCTATGTGTCTGATCTTAGACTCTCCCACGATTGAGAACATCCTCTTCACCTCCATTCTATCTAAACTTTTCAATATTAAGTAAATTTTAATGAGATAAACCCTCATTCTTCTGAACTCCAGTGAGTCTCAGCCCAGAACCACCAAACACTCCTGATAGTCTAATCCTTTCATTCCTGGAATCATTCGTGTAAACCTCTCATAGATCCTCTCTAATTCTAGCAAATCCTTTCCTAGTTAAGGAACCCAGAACTATTCACAATGCTCCAAGTCTGAACAATGTTTTATAAAGCCTCAGCATTACATCCTTGCTTTTATATTTTAGTCTTTTTGAAATGAAAGCAAACGTACCACTTGACTTCCTCACTACCACCACAACTTGCAAGTTAATCGTTGGGGAATCCTGCACCAGGACCCCCAAGTTCCTTTGTGCTTCTGATTTCTGAATTCATTCCCCTTTTCAATAATAGCCCATGACTTTATTCCTTCTACCAAAGTACATGACCATACACTTCCCTACACTATATTCCATCTGCCATTTCTTTGCCTGTTTTCCTAATCTATCCAAGTTCTTTTGCAAACTCCCTGCTTCCTCAACACACGAACTCCTCCACCTATCTGTGAATTGTCAACTTGGGCACCAAGCCACCAATTCTGTCATCCAGATCATTAACACTGACCCCTACAGAACAGCGTTCTGTCACCAGAATCCAACCTGAAAGGGGCCCCTTTATTCCCACTCTTTGCCTTCTGCCACTCAGCCAATCTTCTATTCATGCTAATATCTTTCCATGGGCTTCAGTTCAAGAAAGCCTTTTTATAATTGATTTCTGTAGACTCTTAAATGTTCAAAGGTTAATAAGGTTCCAGTGTTGATTGTACAACATATTATGGGCTGGACTGGAGATTGAGATGAAATGGATCAGGTCAAAGTGGGGGGAGAGGCTTCTATTGGTCCTATTTACTCTGGAATTCAATAGTGCTGACCTGCATAGTTAAATCCCGTAACACAGCCAAAATAATTTAAGCCTGCTGTTATTTGGAGTGAACTAGCCTCTCACAACATACAATGCTGATGATCTTACTCTCACCAGAGAGCACGATGAAAGTTCAGTGAGTGTGTTTATTTTCACTGGGTGCAGGAAATTGGAGATCTCTTCAGTAACCCTGAGTGTCAACTATTTAGCACATTCAACCAAGATAAACAGAACTTAATTCAGATCTTAAATTCCTTGGCATCACAGAAATCCTTGCAGAGCATTATTAAATGAAAGGTAACATTCTATTTCCGTAATGTTCTGGCACTCATATATGAGGAAAGAATACAAAATGAAAAGCCAGTTAAAATATAGGAATGTAAAGAAGTTGATTTCAAAGGTCTGAGAGAAATGCATGGGAATGGTAAAATGTAAGTCAGAATGGACAAAAAAGATGTGGAATTGGATCAAAAGAATTGAGGCAGATCAAGACTGCACTTTTTATATCTCCATTGATTTTTATTTCACATGGTAGGCTTATTCAGAAAGTCAGAAGGCATGGGATCCAGGGAAGTTTGGCCAGGTGGATTCAGAATTGTCTTGCCTGCAGAAGGCAGAGGGTCGTGGTGGAGGGAGTACATTCAGATTGGAGGATTGTGACTAGTGGTGTCCCACAAGGATCTGTTCTGGGACCTCTACTTTTTGTGATTTTTATTAACGACCTGGATGTGGGGGTAGAAGGGTGGCTTGGCAAGTTTGCAGATGACACAAAGGTTGCTGGTGTTGTAGATAGTGTAGGGGATTGTCAAAGATTGCAGAGAGACATTGATAGGATGCAGAAGTGGGCTGAGAAGTGGCAGATGGAGTTCAACCTGGAGAAGTGTGAAGTGGTACACTTTGGAAGGACAAACTCCAAGGCAGAGTACAAAGTAAATGGCAGAATACTTGGTAGTGTGGAGGAGCAGAAGGATCTGGGGGTACATGTCCACAGATCCCTGAAAGTTGCCTCACAGGTAGATATGGTAGTTAAGAAAGCTTATGGGGTGTTAGCTTTCATAAGTCGGGGGATAGAGTTTAAGAGTCATGATGTAATGATGCAGCTCTATAAAACTCTGGTTAGGCCACACTTGGAGTATTGTGTCCAGTTCTGGTTGCCTCACTTTAGGAAGGATGTGGAAGCATTGGAAAGGGTACAGAGGAGATTTACCAGGATGCTGCCTGGTTTAGAGAGTATGCATTATGATCAGAGATTAAAGGAGCTAGGGCTTTACTCTTTGGAGAGAAGGAGGATGAGAGGAGACATGATAGAGGTGTACAAGATAATAAGAGGAATAGAGAGAGTGGATAGCCAGCACCTCTTCCCCAGGGCACCACTGCTCAATACAAGATGACATGGCTTTAAGGTAAGGGGTGGGAAGTTCAAGGGGCATATTAGAGGAAGGTTTTTTACTTAGAGAGTGGTTGGTGCGTGGAATGCACTGCCTGAGTCAGTGGTGGAGGCAGATACACTACTGAAGTTTAAAGGACTACTAGACAGGTACATGGAGGAATTTAAGGTGGGGGCTTATATGGGAGGCAGGGTTTGAGGGTCGGCACAACATTGTGGGCCGAAGGGCCTGTACTGTGCTTAACTATTCTATGTTCTATTTAAAACTGGCCTAAATCTGTCATAAGTTTTATCGCAAGTCTACATAATAATAACATTCTTACTTATTTAGTCCTGGTGAAGGGTCTTGGCCCGAAACTTCGAATGTTTACTCTTTTCCATAGACGTTGCCTGGCCTGCTGAGTTCCTCCAGCATTTTGTGTATGTTGCTTCTCACTTCTATAAATTAAGCTGAAGGACAAATTAAAAATGTTACACGTTAACTGCCATTTACATGGTTCTCAAACGACCGCAAGGAAAGGAAGCTGTACATGATTGAAGGTGAAGCAAACTATCCTACAATCATAGAGAATGGTATTGGATTGCATAATTTATGAATAACAGATTAGAGTAATAGCAAATGAAGATCAATGATTTTCCATTCTATCCATTTAATTCTTAAGTACTGAAAGCAGAAATCTGGCTAAAATTAAGTCACTTAATGTGAATTATATTAGATTTGTCTTCTTTGTTTGACAGAATTATTTCTGTTTGCACAATCCATTAGCAAAATGAATGACAAATGTTAGCATCAATCTATAATTTAAAAATTGAGATTTTGTCTGAGATTGCCCACCTGGCCTTAAGATCCCGCTAGCACTTGGCATGTTTTGCACAGAGACTTTATTGGTGAAAATTGTGCTAGTATCTGCAGTTCTTCCATTGAGCTTGAATCTGAGACAAAATATCAGGAAAAAAACTATAATTAAAGTGCTATATACAGCAACTGACTCAGAAGAAGGAAAAATAGATGGAGAAAGAAAAAGAGACTCATGAAGCCCTCGAGATAGGATGTGAATGGAAGAGATGTTGGTGATCAGCACTAGATTGACTGGCCTAGTAACAGGTACAGTAAGTAGTATCAGAAATATTTACATTTTTCTACCAGGCTGGCCACCCTAAGTATAGATAGCTCAATCTGGTCAGGTGCTCACATTCTACTAATAGAAAGATGTAAAGCAGTGAAGCCCTGAAGAGCAACACATACAAAATGCAGAAGGAACTCAGCAGGTCAGGCAGCAGCTATGGAAAGGAATAAAGAGTTGTCATTTCAGGCTGAGACCTTTCATCAGGACTGGAAAGAAAGGGGGAAGAAGCCAGAATAAGGAAGTGGAAGAGAGAGGGGAGGGAGTCCAAGCTAGAAGGTGATAAGTGAAGCCAGATGAGTGGGAGACTAAGAAGGCAGGGGAAGGGAGATGAAGAGAAGCAGGGAGGTGCTATCTCCCTTCATACCCCCTCCACCACCCACCTACCTTCCCTTTACCTAGTATCATCTATCACCTTCTAGCTTGTACCCCACCTTCATATTCAGGCTTTTCCACCTTTCTTTCCAGTCCTAATGAAGGGCCTCAGCCCGAAATATCAACACTTCATTCCTTTCCATAGGTGGTGCCAGATCGGCTGAGTTGATGAAGTGTTTTGTGAGTGCTACTCTGGACTTCCAGAATCGTGTAGAATCTCTTGTGTTTATGATTTGGAACCTGAAAGAGACATTGTAGTCTATGTACAAACTTGACAAAAGTGCCATGAGTAAGAACTGCAACTAATCAAGACAACTGAAAGAACCAGACCTTTACATAAAGGAGACTGAAGTTATGCTATAGATACACAGAGCCTCGATGAGAAACTGAGTTGTTCTTGCTGTGACTCAGTAGGAAGGATCATAGAGCCTTGGAGGAAGTTTTACCAAAAAACCCAGATTTCAAGGAGTTAAGTTATTGTGAATAGAAATGAAAGAAACTATGGTGCTTTGGAGACACTTGAGCCTGCAGATGCTAGAATCTGGAGCAAAGAAACAAACTGCTGTAGGAGCTCAACAGATCAAGTAGGGGAAAGGAATCCTCGATATTTTTGGTTAAGATCTTACATAACAACTGAGAGGTGAAAGGGAAGACTAGTTTGATAAGTCTTGTAGCTTGGAAGATGAAGGGTGTTTTGGTGGAGGTTTTCATCATATTTGGAGAACTTACAGAGATAAATTGTTTCTGATGGTTTTGGAGTCTAAGACTAGGAGCTAGAATCTACATGGAGAAGATACTTGCAATGCAGATTTCTACCGTACAAAAACATCAACTATTTATTCTTCTCAATAGATGTTGCCTGACCTGTTGAGTTCCTCTAGCACCTAGTGTGTGCTGCTGAAAAAATTCCAGCATCTGCAGAATCTCTTGTGTTTATGATAATTAATAGTGTTAATTGTTGATTTTAAACTAGAGACTGATAGGCTTCTATTGTGCAAATAATCAAGATTTATGGGGAAGATGTGGGTAAGACACATATCAATCCTGATTCTCAAGTACATGTCCAGTGAAACTGTATGGTAGATTTAAAACTGTCATGGATGGAGGAATAATTCAGAAACATCGCTTGAGTAACCATAAGGACGAATCTCTGCAGTTCATTTGCAGGCACTGTGAAATGGTTATCAGAGATTTAAGTATTGTAGATTTTGTGATCTTTTGGATTTACTTTGGCAATATGCTAGAGTACTTACAACATAATTATTATTTCCCATCTGTGGGTATCCTGATCATTTGAAAGATATCCCACTATCATTACATAGATTTTCTAATTTAGAAATGTCAGTACAGTAATAAAATGAATCATGGACTTCTTTCAGCAGCATGATTACCAAAAGGAAAATCTTACTCAATTTGTAGTGATCAAATGCCTGCACACAATGGACAAGAGTCTATGCTATCTTAACTTGGTTATACTGTACATACTTTCTATCCAAGAATCAAGTGTAAAGATGTCAAATGCATGTAAGTGTCTAACAGAAATTATTGTGTAGAAGGAAGCAATAGTCTGTGACATACTCTTTCCTGTGCTCCAAAAAGCAACTGCAAAAAAACTTCACTCCTAATTTCCCTATTCAAGCTTATTTTAAATTGATAAATCCCCGTCAGTGGTTCCCCAGATGGAGAAATAACCTTTCCTTGATCACACTAATTTAAACAAATCTCAATTAAAGTTCTGTAGGACTGGTCACAGTATCGCAAAAGCCTTCTTGGGTCTTTAGTCATCTTTGGTCTCAAACGATTAATCATTTACGGCTTTTAGTAAAATAAATTTTGTCAACTGTGTTATACTGAAAATAACATAGAAGAAAGTCATTCAGTACATTAAGCCCATGCTAGCTCTCTAGGGATGATTCTCATTAGTCCTATTGTCTTTATTCTCTCCTTCAACTGATTTTCTCTCATTCATGCATTTTAACTGCCCTTTCCTTCCTTTTGCTACCAACCTCTGCTAGGGGAATTTGCAGAAGCCAAGTAACATACCAAGATATCTTTGATACTAATATTTCATTATGTACTTCAACACTTTAAAGGTTTTCTTGCCCCTTAAAAGAACCTGGTTCCTTGATAAATGTTCTCTGTAAATCCTTCCTGTGCACTGTAACAGCATAATTCATGTCAAAATATGCTTTTGCTTTGAAATATATTTCATCCTTTGTGTATAAAGTAATCAGATTGAAAGTCATGCAAACCTCTTTGGCTTTTCTCCATTTTGCTGGCAATGATAATCTTTTGAAATCCCTTTTTGGAGACCATGTAGACACGAGAGAGTGTGGGGTCTTTTCTGGTTTCCCTCTGGATCATCTCTGCCATAATAGGGACACTGTTGATTTGCATTCTGGAGAATTCATCAAAAGGAGTGTCCTTTTTAAAAAAAAATTCCAAGGGTAAATGGGACAATCTATCAGCATTTCCATGATTAGTCATCCTCTTGAATTCACTCGTGTAGTTGTGTCCTCTATGAAACAGAGCCCGTCTCTGCATTCTTGCTGCTGTTAGTGGAACATCCTTCTGTGGACCGAAAATAAAGACTAGTGTTTAGTGATCAGAAATGAGGGTAAAAGACACCTTTATGAGAATGAAGTGTATACTGACCAATACTAAACTAGGCATGACAACCCGCCTCAGAGTACTGAAATGTTACATTTATTCAGTTACATTATATGGCTCAGTGTTGGACAATATCTAGTCACATAAGGAAACAAATTGAAGCAGCAGAGATGTGGTTTTTGAGGAGGATGCAAAGAATATCATGGACAAAACGAATATCTAACGAGGATGTCATGAACAGAGCAAACACAAAAAGAGAAATGATGTATGAGATCATGAAAAGGCAATGTAACTTCATTGGACATGTGATTAGGAAAGAGGAGTTAGAATGCACGGTAATTATGGGAAAGATTGAAGGGAGGAAAGCAAGAGGAAGACAAAGACAAATGATGATGGAGACAGCAGCCATAGAACTGGAAATGAATACCAATGAGTTGATCCACTTGACCCGAAACAGGAGTTTGTGGGCCATGGCAGTCAAAGCTCAAACTGGGCACAGCACCTGATGATGATGAATGAGGGTAAAATCTCTCCCGTACAAATACTGGCTGAAATAGTTTACAACCAAATCATACTCAAGCCTCTCTATCAATCTCTGCGTAAAGAACACTTGAAGATGCAATGAAAGGAAACAAGTCTATGTTGGCCTAGAGCCTTCATCACGATGTCTATGGGTATCCACTTCAATCAGTCATAACATGTGACATGGCTGCACCAATACCATAAGGTGAGCTGCCACAAGCAAGCTTCACTGGATGATGTGAACATTGCTTGTGAGTACAGTGTCTGATGTCATCATTTCCTTTGCATTTTGGAAAGTCATCTCGCACTGCTTTTTCCATTGCCATTCCTTCCTGATCTACAGTAAAGAGTTACAGGAGTGGAGCATAGTAGCCAACTTTGGCAGGAACTGTTACAGGAATGAACAAGTTCTTAAAAGGACCACAATTGTGACACAGCCTTTGGTCTTGAGGCATCCAGCACTACTTGAATTTTCTCAGCACACTTGGGTAATTCTTGTGCATCAATGATGTGACCACAGTAAGTAATGCCTGGTTTAAAGAATTCACACCTGTTGCATTGTGCTCTCAGCCCCAAATCTTCAAATCTTTTTAACACCATCTTGACATTTTGAAAATGTTCCTTGTCATCCTCGCCGGTAGCAATGAGTGCCCGGGCAGTCCGACAGCACCTGGTCCATCGCTTTCTACCAGAGTGCAGGATCAGATGCAGATACTCCAAAAATAAGCATATTACAGTGAAAAAGCCCTTTGGAGTGCTTATGGCAAGAAATACTTCGGACAATTCTTCCATCTCCATCTATAGGTAGGCCTCAGCTAAGTTGATTTCACTGAAGTGTTTCCTTCCAGAAAGGTTTGTAAAGATGTCCTCTATCCTGAGCTGGAGGTCATAAAGTGTCATAGAAAACTATAGCACAGAAACAGCCTTGCCCATCTAGTCTGTGAAAATCATTAAAACTGCCTCATCTCAGCGACCTGCACCCTGGTAATAGCACTCCATAACCCTCCCATCCACGTACATATCCAAACTTCTTCTCCTGAAAGTTGAAATTGAAATCACATCCATAACTTGCACTGGCAGCTCATCTCACACTGTCACCACTCTCTGAGTGCAGAAGATTTCTCCCACATTCCCCTTAAACATTTCACCTTTCACCCTTAACCCATGACCTCTAGTTGTAGTCTCACACATCCTCAATGGAAAAAGCCTTTTGCATTTATTCTGTCTATACCCCTCATAATTTTGTATACCTCTATCAAATCTCCCCTCAATCTCTGACATTCTGGGGAATAAAGTTCTAAACTATTCAATTGTTCCTTATAACTCAGGACCTCCAATCCTGGCAATGTCCTTGCAAATTTTCTCTCTACTCTTTCAATCTTATTTACATCTTTCCTGTAGGTAGATGAACAAAGGTGCACACAATACAACAAATTAGGCCTCACCAATGTCTTACACAATTTCAGAATAGCATCCCAACTCCTGTACTCAGTACCTTTAAGTATGAAGTCCTATGAGCCAAAAACTTGCTTAACGACCCTATCTACTGGTAATACAACTTTCAGTGAATTATGGACCTGTATTTCCACATTCCTTTGTTCTCCACAATGCACAATGCTCTAACATTCATTGTGTGAGACCTACCCTGGCTGGTTCTCTCTAAGTCAACACCTCACACTTGTCTCTATTAAATTCCACCTGCCATTTTTCAGCCCATTTTTCTAGCAGGTCCAAATCCCTCTGCATGCTTTGGTATCATCCTCACTGTCAACTACATGCCTAATCTTGGTGTCATCCACAAATCTGATGATCCAGTTAACTGCTTTATATTCCAGATTATAGATTAGGATGACAAAACAACATCAGACCCAGCACCGATAACTATGACACTTCACTGGTCAAATTTTCTCAAGTGAGAGATGCAACCATCTACTACCACTGTTGGGCTTCTCCCACAAAACAAATGTGTAATCCAATTTACTACCTCATCTTGAATGCCAAGCGACTGAAACTTCTCAACCAACCTCCCTTGCGGAACATTGTCAGAGACCTTTCTAAAGTCCATGTAAACAATACCTACTGCCTTGTCTTCATCAACTTTCCTGGTAACATCCTTGAAAAACTATAAGATTGGTTACAAAAATAGAAACATAGAAAATAGGTGCAGGAGTAGGCCATTTGGCCCTCCGAGCCTGCACCACCATTCAGTATGATCATGGCTAATCCACCAACTCAAAACCCTATACCTGCCTTCTCTCCATACCCCCTGATCCCTTTAGCCACAAGGGCCATATCTAGCTCCCTCTTAAATATAGCCAATAAACTGGCGTCAGCTGTTTCCTGTGGCAGAGAATTCCACAGATTCACCACTCTCTGTGTGAAGAAATTTTTCCTCATCTCGGTCCTAAAAGGCTTCCCCTTTATCCTTAAACAGTGACCCCTTGTTCTGGACTTCCCCAACATCGGAAACAATCTTCCTGCATCTAGCCTGTCCGAACCCTTCAGAATTTTATACGTTTCAATAAGATCCCCCCCAATTTTCTAAATTCCAGCCAGTATAAGCCTAGTCGATCCAGTCTTTCTTCATATGAAAGTCCTGCCATCCCAGGAATCAATCTGGTGAACCTTCTTTGTACTCCCTCTATGGCAAGGATGTCTTTCCTCAGATTAGGGGACCAAAACTGCACAGAATACTCCAGGTGTGGTCTCACCAAGGCCTTGTACAAGTGCAGTAGAACATCCCTGCTCCTGTACTCGAATCCTCTTGCTATGAATGCCAGCATACCAATCACCTTTTTCACCGCCTGCTGTACCTGCATGCTCACTTTTAAGGACTGGTGTACAATGACACCCAGGTCTCGTTGCACCTCCCCTTTTCCTAATCGGCCACCATACAGATAATAATGTTTTCCTGTTCTTGCCACCAAAGTGGATAACCTCACATTTATCCACATTAAATTGCACCTGCCATGAATTTGCCCACTCACCTAATCTATCCAAGTCACCCTGCATCCTCTTAGCATCCTCCTCACTGCTAACACTGCCACCCAGCTTCGTGTCGTCCACAAACTTGGAGATGCTGCATTTAGTTCCCTCATCTAAGTCATTAATATATATTGTAAACAACTGGGGTTCCAGCACTGAGCCTTGCGGTACCCCACTAGTCACTGCCTGCCATTCTGAAAAGGTCCCGTTTATTCCCACTCTTTGCTTCCTGTCTGCCAGCCAATTCTCTATCCACATCAATACCATACCCCCAATACCGTGTGCTTTAAGTTTGCACACTAATCTCCTGTGTGGGACCTTGTCAAAAGCCTTTTGAAAATCCAAATATACCACATCCACTGGTTCTCCCCTATCCACTCTACTAGTTACATCCTCAAAAAATTCTATGAGATTCGTCAGACATGATTTCTCTTTCACAAATCCATGCTGACTTTGTCCGATGATTTCACCGCTTTCCAAATGTGCTGTTATCACATCTTTGATAACTGACTCTAGCATTTTCCCCACCACTGATGTTAGGCTAACCGGTCTTTAATTCCCTGGTTTCTCTCTCCCTCCTTTTTTAAAAAGTGGGGTTACATTAGCCACCCTCCAATCCTCAAAAACTATTCCAGAATCTAAAGAGTTTTGAAAAATTATCACGAATACGTCCACTATTTCTTGGGCTACTTCCTTATGCACTCTGGGATGCAGACCATCTGGCCCTGGGGATTTATCTGCCTTTAATCCCTTCAATTTACCTAACACCACTTCCCTACTAACATGTATTTCCCTCAGTTCCTCCATCTCACTAGACCCTCTGTCCCCTACTATTTCCGGAAGATTATTTATGTCCTAATTAGTGAAGACAGAACCAAAGTAGTTATTCAATTGGTCTGCCATGTCCTTGTTCCCCATGATCAATTCACCTGTTTCTGACTGTAAGGGACCTACATTTGTCTTAACCAATCTTTTTCTTTTCACATATCTATAAAAGCTTTTACAGTCAGTTTTTATGTTCCCTGCCAGCTTTCTCTCATAATCATTTTTCTCTTTCCTAATTAAGCCCTTTGTCCACCTCTGCTGGACTCTGAATTTCTCCCAGTCCTCAGGTGTGCTACTTTTTCAGGCTAATTTGTATGTTTCTTCTTTGGAATTGATACTATCCCTAATTTCCCTTGTCAGTCATGGGTGCTCTACCTTCCCTGGTTTATTCTTTTTCCAAACTGGGATGAACAATTGTTGTAGTTCATCAATGCGACCTTTAAATGCTTGCCATTGCATATCCACCGTCAACCCTTTAAGTATCATTTGCCAATCTACCTTAGCTAATTCACGTCTCATACCTTCAAAGTTAATCTTCTTTAAGTTCAGAACCTTTGCTTCTGAATTAACTATGTCACTCTCCATCTTAATGATGTCATGTCCGGTCCGTGAAGTCCGTATTCCGGTTCACGGACCAGTCCATCGACCCTTGATCCAGGTTTCCCTGTCTACCCTGTTTGTTATTGTGGAGCTCTAACTGAGGCAGCTGATGCTCGTGGGGGCTGGCTGCATAAATACCTGCAGAGACCAGGGTGTGGCTGCTGGATTGTTCTTATCCTTACTACTTGTATCCCTTCCTCTGCCTTCTGTTTCCTCGCCTGAAGCTCTGCCTTGTCTTGCCGGTAACTCTTGCCTCGCCTGAAGTTCTCGTCTCACCTTGCGTTGCCTGAAACCTTGCCTTGTCTTACTGATAACTCTCGTCTCGTCTCGCCTGCAGTCTTGTCCTGGAGCCACCCTGTACCTAGCTCCCTTCCTGTCCCTTGCCTCCATCGGGTAAGCCAGGCCGTCTCACCGTTACCTGCAGTTGGTTCTGTCCCTTCCTGTCCTATGCCTCCGTCGGTGGTGTACCGCGCCCTGCCCAGGTCATCCGCGCCCTGCCCCAGAGGAGTCTGCCGAGCCTCAAGCCTGAAGGTTGCAGCCTCGTGCCGAGCCTCAAGCCTGAAGGCTGCAGCCTCGTGCCGAGCCTCAAGCCTGAAGACTGCAGCCTCATGCCGAGCCGAGCCTCAAATCTCCTGCCTCAGGCCTCCAGTCTCGCCTCGCCTCAGGTCTTCTGCCTCCAGCCTCCAGCCTCGCCTCAAGTCTCCTGCCTCCAGCCTCCGGCCTCTCCTCAAGTATCCTGCCTCCAGCCTCCAGCCTTGCCTTGCCTCCTGCCTCCAGCTTCCAACCTCACCTCGCCTCAGGTCTCCTGCCTCCAGCCTCACCTTGCCTCAAGACTCCTGCCTCCAGCCTCCAGCCTCGCTTCGCCTCAAGTCTCCTGCTTCCAGCCTCACCTCACCTCAAGTCTCCTACCTCCTGCCAAGCCACACCTCAAGTCTTCTACCTCCTGCCAAGCCTCGCCTCGTCTCTAAGACTCCAGCCTTGTCCTGCCTGCAAGCCAAGCCTCGTCCTTGCCTAGTTCTGGGCTCCGAGGCAAGACCCAGGTACTGGGTCCTTGTCCAGTCTCTGGCTCGGAGTCCAAGTGCGGGCTCCTAGCTCTTTTGTCCAGCCCTGTTCCAGGTTCCTGGTTTTCCTGTCCATGTCCTTGCCATCGACCTGTATCCTAGTCCTGTCCCTAGTACTTCAGTGTCTGTGTCTTGCACTTGGGTCCGTTCCCAGCCACCTCCTTATGACAAATGAAGAATTCCACCATATTATGGTCTCTCTTACTCAAGGGACATGACCTACCTTGCACAAAGCCATCTTGACTAATACTAAACAATCCCTGTCTATCCAAATGCACATATATCCGGTCTCCCAGATTACCTTCCAATAACTTTCCCACTTCTGATGTCAGGCTCACCAGCCCAAAATTTCCTAGTATACTCTTAGAACTTTTCTTAGACAGTGTAACAACAATAGCTAACCTCACCTGTTGCTAAGGATGATATAAGAATACCTGCTAAGGTCCCTGCATTTGCAGGGTCAGAGGAAACAGCTTGTCATGCTCTAGGTATTTGTCCACACTGATTTGCCTTAAGATCATGAAATCCTCTTCCTCTGTAATCTGTATCGGATCCATGACCTCACTTCTGCTTTGTCTCACTTCCACACACTCAGTATCCGTGTCCTGAATAAATACAGATGCAAAAAGATCCATTTAAGATCTCTCCATCTCTTTTGGCTCCATGCATAGAATACCATTCTGATCTTCCAGAGGACCAATTTTGTTTTCTACAATCCTTTTGATCTTAACATATGCGTAGAAGCCCTTAGGAGTCTCCTTCACCTTGTCTGCTAGTGCAACCTCATACCTTCACTTAGCCCTTCTGATTTATTTCTTAAGTGCTTTCTTGCATTTCATAAACTCCATTAAGTATCTCATTTGTTCCTACTTGCCTACACCTGCTATGCACCTTTCCTAAACCTGTTATCCTTGCCCTCCATTCTGACAAGCACATACATGCTATGTACTCGCAGAATTTCACTTTTGAAGGTCTCCCACTCAGCAAGTACAATATTGCCAAAAATCAGCTTGTCCTAATCCACACTAGCTACATTGTTTCTGATACCATCAACACTGGCCTTTCTCCAATTTAGAATTTCAACCCACTGAAAGTATTTTTCCATATTTACTTTGCAAAGATCACTAGATGCAAAGTATTCCCCTACACATACTTCTGTCAGCTGCCCAGTCTAATTCCCTAATAGCAGATCAAACACTGCATACTCTCTTATTGGGACTGCTATGTGCTGTTTAAGGAAACATTCCTGAACACATTTGAGAAAAGCTATCCTATCTAGTCTTTTTACAGTGTGGGAATCCCAATCAATACGTGGAAAGTTAAAATCACCTCCTATCACAATCTCATGTTCCTCACAACAGTCTGCAATTTCTCTGCAAATCTGTTCCTATAAATCTCACGGACAGTTGGATTGTCTATAATATAGCCCCATTAATGAGCTCATTCCTTTCTTGATATTGATCTACTTTCTGAATTGGGTTGATGGTGACGTTAAAATCACCAGAGGTCATGGCAAATCCATTCTTCTTGACCACTGATACCACTGGCATTGCCAATGGGCTCCACTCAACCTTGGAAAGAATTCCTTCAGCCTTCATGTGATCTAGCTCACTGGCCACTTTATCATGGATGGTTTAAGGAACTGGAAGGACTTTGCAAAACTTAGCTGTGAAATTTCATTTTACCCTTGATATATTGTCATTTTCAATGTCACCCCTGAACACTGCTGTGGCATCATCAGTACATTCCTTAATTCACTTTCAGTTGACTCTATAACAGGGGATGTGGCATTCAAATAGTGGATGGATTTCCAATCCAGTTGCAATTGTCTCAACCACTCACATCCAGGCAATGCTGGCCCTTTGGTTTTAACCACATACACGCCCAAGGTTACTGACACACATGAATGATCTTTTTTCCAGTGTAAGATCTTAGTTGGCTATCTGCAGGCTTCAGTATAATATCTTTGAAAGGTCATTCAAACTCCATGTGTGGAATGACTGAAACAATTGGGCTAATGTCCAAATCCATTTTATTTAATTTGTTGTTCGCTTCTGGTGTACACCATATAGCTTGTCTTCATTAGTTTTCACATTGTTTTATGTTTGGGGATCACATACACATGGTTTTGTGTATGTGATCCCCAAACACAGCAGTTGCAATATTTTATTTGGCCTGGCCAGTTCCTGTTTAGACATTGCAATTTCATTCATGATTTCATTCCTCACTGCAACTCAGTTGAATCTCTGTCTGCTGTTTCCATTGATACAGCAATTTCAACTATTCTTTTAAATGTGAGTTGTGCCTCAGTTAGAAGCCATTTTTGAATGCTTTCTTATAAGATTCCACAAACTAAATGATCTCTCAGTGCATCATTAAGGCCATCACAGAAATGACAATGATCAGACAATCTCTTGAATTCATCCATGTACGCTGAAATAGACTCCTTTTTCTTTTAATTCCAGTTCTGGAACCTAAAGCGTTATGCAGTCAACAATAGTTTCAGTTCTAAATGTTCCTGCATTTCTTCTATGATAATAGCAAAGCTCATTTCAGCTAGTTTGGGTGGATCTGTTAAACTTCTAAACAAACTGTATGCTCTTCCACCTCGTGCACTCAGCGAAGCCGACACTCACTTGCATTGGCTATTTCACTTGCTTCAAAATACTGCTCAATTTGCTCCATATATAATATCCAGTTACCTGTCGTGTAATTGAATGGATTTACCTTTCGGATGTAACCAGGCATTTCTGCTCTTTTTTAAATTTCTGACTATTTTCACCCTGTAACCCATGAATTCATTTTCTGCCTTTTTTAAAACTCAAAAGTCTTGCTGCTCTTCAACAGGCAGGTAGTTGCCACTGGTTTGCTTAAAACTTCTTTGTCACCACTAATATATTTTGTAATCCCAAAGCATAAAACTAATTGAAAGAAAAAGATGGAGAAATCGGGAGATGTGTGTAAACTTCATTTTTACTTTTTAGCAAGATGCACACTTATGACATGATGGTGTGATGATGTATATCATTCACATACTTTTAAATATAATTCATATTGAATTATCTAAACAAACAAAGAATGCTTAATCAAACAATATTACTCAAGTATTACTGAAATATTAAACTGACAACAAACTTGTTCTTTCTGGTGCAGCTGGATGGATCCTATGCTTTGATTCAGGAACCAACACTTCAGCCATTGTGAGCAGCAGGAGGGCATTGGGCTGCTGTACACAAGATGGCTTTTTCATCATGTAAGTATTCCACGTCATTGCTGCCCTGTTTACTGAAGCAGTTTCAAAGACGGGCCATGCATTTAGCAAACCAAAGGCTTTGATAGTAGGATTTCAATGAAGTCCCACACGTGGGATGGTAAAAGAGATTGGTGCATTGTGGGCATGCTATATTGGTGCCAGAATGTATGGTGACACTAGAGAACTGCCCCCAGTACATGATTACGTTGTGCTGTTTCGTTAATGCAAACGACACATTTCAATGTACTGCATGTTTTGATGTACATTTAATAAACAAATAACTCTGATTCTGAGGAACATAGATTCATTATTCCAATTCAGATAAATATACCAGCATAGATTGAGAGATGGTTAAAGATACTTCTGGGTCTTTCTTGTAAATAGTGAAAAAAAAGGTAAATTGCCAATTGATGAGCTTTGACATGGGGGTACCAAAGGGTTTGACGCTAGTGTAGTTTTTCACTGTTGTGCCTGACTGACTATTCTTCCTCTACGTGACAACTTGGACGGTTATTCAACAACACGGGCAATTCTGTTCTCTCTGTCGATACTACCGCCTCATTAATGTGGTCAATCAATTCTTGATATTGATCTATTTCCTTTATTGGTTTGATGCTGACTTAAAATCACCATAGATCAGGCTGACACATTCTTCTTGACTGATGATACTACTCATGTTGCCCACAGGCTCCAGTCAACCCTGGAAAGAATTCCTTCGGCCTCCATGTGGTCTAGCTCACTGGCTGCTTTATCATGGGTCATATAAGGAAGCGGAAGGGCTTTGCAAATCTTAGGTGTGGCATTTTCATTGAACATTATTTTACCCTCGATATGTCTTCATTTTCAATGTCAATCCTGAACACTGTTGTGGCATTATTCAGTACCTTTCTTAACTCACTTTCAGTTGACTCTATGGCAGGGGATGTGGCACTCAAATAGTGGATGGATTTCCAATCCAGTGGTAATTGTCTCAACCACTCACATCCATGCAATGCTGGTTTTAACCACATACAAGCCTAAAGTAGCTTGTTGGAGTTGTATTTCACTGTTACAAATGTTGCTCCCACAAGAATGGCATTTTCTCCAGTGTCAGATCTTACTTAGATATCTACAGGCTTCCATATAATATCTTTGAAATGCCATTCAAACTCATTTTGTGGAATGAATGAAACAGTTGAGTGAATTTCCAATTCCATTTTATTTAATTATCCATTCACTTCTGGTGTACACCAGATTGTTTATCTCATGTTATTTTTCACATTGTAAATCTCAAGGCTAGGCAGCCTTGTGTTACTCTCATCATTATCAGACTTTTCATCAACAGCATGCATATTAATGCTCTTCTGGAAAACACAACTTGACTAATTAACTTTTTTTCTTCCCTGTACATTCCATTAATTTTGAATGCCTGACATGCTCTTTGTACGTGTCTTTCTTTCCTTCTTTTTCAATCTTTTTATTAGTTTCATAATGATAAACATAACATAGTATTGATACAAAGTTATTGAGATTACATTGTTGTAGTTAACATATTTAAATATAAACCCAGTTGACACACGGGTATTAAACCTTCCAATCGCACAGGATACAAATATAATATACAAAACAAAATGTCTTCCTTTGTTTCATTTTTTGCAAGCTTCACCTTTAAACCAGAATTGGTTTGGTGTCGATGATCCCCAAACACAACATTTGCACAATTTTATCTGGCCAGGCCAGTTTCTGTTTAGACATTGCAGCTTTATTCACGCTCATTTTCATTCCCGACAGCAACTTAATTGAATCTGTGGCTGCAGTTTCCAATGATGCAGCAATTTCAAGTGCCCTTTTAAAAGTGAGTCGTGCTTCAGTTAGAAGCCATTTTTGAACACTTTCTTGTAAGATTCCACAGACCATGTGATCTCTCAGTGCAGGCCATCACTGAAAGGACAATGTCAATTCAGCCATTATGCTGAAATAGACTCCCTTTCATACATAGAAACATAGAAAACATACTGCACAATACAGGTCCTTCGGCCCACAAACTTGTGCTGAACATGCCCCTACCTTAGAACTACCTAGGCTTTACCCATAGCCCTCTATTTTTCTAAGCTCCATGTAGCCATCCAGGAGTCTCTTAAAAGACCCTATTGTTTCCGCCTCCACCGCCGCCGCCGGCAGCCCATTCCACACACACACCACTCTTTGCGTAAGAAACTTACCCCTGACAACTGCTCTGTACCTACTTCCAAGCATCTTAAAACTATGCCCTCTCATGCTAGCCATTTCAGCCTTGGGGAAAAGCCTCTGACTATCCACACAATCAATGCCTCTCATTATCCTGTATACCTCTATCAAGTCACCTCTCATCCTCTGTCGCTCCAAGGAGAAAAGGCCAAGTTCACTCAACCTATTCTCATAAAGCATGCTCCCCATGCTTTCATTTTGAATCCGCTTATGAAACCTAAAACATTTTGCAATCAACAATGAATTCAGTTCTAAATGTTCCTGCATTTCTTTCATGATATCAGTTAAGTTCATTTCAGCTGGTTTGGTTGGATCTGTTAAACTTCTGAGTAAACTGTATGCTCTTCCATCTCATGCACTCAGCAAAGCTGACACTTGCCTTGCATTGGCTATTTCACTTGCTTCAAAATTCTACTTAATCTGCTCCATATATAATACCCAGTTATCTGTTGTGTAACCGAACACATTTACCTTTCTGATGTAACCAGACATTTCTGTTCTTTTTTAAACTTATGACTAATATCACCCGGTAACCCATGAATTCATCCATTTTCTGCCTTTTTTTAACTCGAAAGTCTTGCTGCTCTTCAACAGGTAGGTAGTCACATCAGGTTTGTTTAAAACTTCGTCGTCACCATTGTTATGTTTTGTAACTCCAAAGCATAAGGATAATTGAAAGAAAAACATGGCGAAACCAGGAGATGTGTATAAACTTCATTTTTACTTTTTAGCGAGATGCACACTTGTGACATAGTGGAGTGATGATGTATGCCATTCACATACTTTTACGTATAATCTATATTGAATTATTTAAACAAACAAAGAATGCCTAATCAAACAATATTACTCAAGTATTACTGAAATATTAAATTGACAACAAACTTGTCCTTTCTGGTGCAGCTGGATGGAATCCATGCTTTGATTCAGGAACCAATTCTTCAGCCATTGTGAGCAGGAGGAGGGCATTGGGCTGCTGTACACAAGATGGCTTTTTTATCATGTAAGTGCTCCAAGTTATTGCTGCCCTGTTTACTGAAGTAGGTTAGAAGTCTGACCATGTAATTAGCAAACCAAAGGCTCTGATAGTAGGATTTCAATAAAGTCCCACACATGGAATTGGTAAAAGAGATTGGTGCATTGTGGGCATGCTTTATTGGTGCCAGAATGTATGGTGACACTAGAGAACTGCTCCCAGTACATCGTTAGGTTGTGCTGTTTTCTTAATGCAAAGGACGTATTTCAATGTTCTACATGTTTTGATGTACATTTAATAAACAAATAACTCTGATTCTGAGGAACATAGATTCAGATTCCAATTCAGATAAATATACCAGCATAGATTGAGAGGTAGTTAAGATATTTCTGGGTCTTTCTTGTGAATAGTAAAAAAAAAGCTGATAAATTGCCAATTGATGAGCTTTGACATGGGGTACCAAAGGGTTTGACACTAGTGTAGTTTTTCACTGTTGTGCCTGACTGACCATTCTTCCTCTACATGACAACTTGGACAGTTATTCAACAACACGTGCAATTCTGTTCTCTCTGTCGATAATACCACCCCATTAGTGTGGTCACTCATTTCTTGATATTGATTTATTTCCTTTACAGGTTTGATGTTGAGCTTAAAATCGCCATAGATCAGGCAGACACATTCTTCTTGACTGCTGATACTACTCATGTTGCCCACGGGTCCCAGTTAACCCTGGAAAGAATTCCTTCGGCCTCCATGTGATCTACCTCACTGGCTACTCTATCATGGATAGTATAAGGAACAGGAAGGACTTTGAAAATCTTGGTTGTGGCATTTTCTTTTAACAATATTTTACCCTTCGTACGTTTTCATTTTTGATCTCATTCTTGAACACTGTTGTGACATCATTCAGTGCATTTCTTAATTCACTTCCAATTGACTCTATTGCAGGGGATGTGGCATTCAAATAGTGGATGGATTTCCATTCAAATTGTAATTGTCTCAACCAGTCACATCCATGCATTGCTGGCCCTCTAGTTTTAACCACGTACAAGCCCAAGATAGCTTGTTGGTTGTTGTATTTCACTATAATGAATGTTACTCCTGCAAGAATGATCTTTTCTCCAGTGTAAGTTCTTAGTTGGATATCTGCAGGCTTCATTATAGTATCTTTGAAATGCCATTCAAACTCATTTTGGGAATGACTGAAACAGTTGAGCTAATGTCCAGTTCCATTTTATTTAATTTGCCATTCACTTTTGGTATACACCAGAGTCTTTGTCTCCTGTTAGTTTTCACATTGTAAATCTTAGCAAAACTTGGCACTCACTTTGCATTGGCTATTTTGTTTGCTTCAAAATACTGTTCAATTTGCTCCGTTCATAATATTCAGTTATCCATTGTGTAATCGACTGCATTTACCTTTCCAATGTAGCCAGGCATTTCTGCTCTTTTTTTAAATTTCTGACTATTATCACCTGGTATCACATGAATTCATCCATTTTCTGTCTTTTTTAACTGAAAGGTCTTGTTGCTCTTCAACAGGTAGGTAATCTCCTCAGATTTGTTTAAAACTTCCTCATCACCACTGTTATATTTTGTAACTCCAAATCATAAAAATAATTGGAAGAAAAACATGGAGGGACTGGGAGATGGGTTAAAACTTAATTTTTATGACGTGGTGGCATGATGACGTAAGTTAGAAGATGGATCATGCACTTAGTAAACCAAAGTTTTCAATATTAGGATTTCAATAAAGTCCCGCACATGAAATTGGTAAAGAGTTTGGAGCCGTGTGGGCATGCTATATTGGTGCCAGAATGTATGGCAATGCCCCCAGTACATCGTTAGGTTGTGCTGGTTGTTAATGCAAATGATGCATTTCCACGTACTGCATGTTTTGATGTACATTTAATAAATAAAATAATCTGAATCTGTGGAACATAGAATGCTTCAGATTCAGATTCAGATAAATATACCAGCATAGATTGAGAGATGCTTAAAGATACTTCTGGGTCTCTCTTGTGAATAATAAAAAAAAGCTGGTAAGTTGCCAATTGATGAGCTTTGACATGGGGGTACTAAAGAGTTTGACGCTTGTGTAGTTTCCAGTGTTGTACCTGACTGACCATTCTTCCTTTACAACACAACATTGGATGGTTTCTCAATAGCAGGGACAATTCTGTTCTCACTTGGTATTCCCAACTTCACATTTCCCAGCAGGATAATTAAATAACAAAGGAAGAATGGATTGTCTCTCCAATCCCTGGAAAGTTGGATCATCCACTGCTGTCCAGCTGCGAAAACTGGCACAGGTGAGGTGGAATTTATTGGAGAGTACGGCAGGAAAAAACAAACTAGTGATTACAGGGATTTCTATACAAACTCACCAAAAGCCTTCTGTAGAACAAGTCTACTATCTTTACCTAGTTTGATTTGGCCTGTATGTGATTGATGTATAAAAGGCCCAACAAGCCTTCAGTTGTATCATTAATGATGTGTTGAACTCAGGAAGGAATAAAATTGGATGGAGCCTGACATTGGTCTCGATATGCATTCGGTCAGAGTAACATTGCTTCTAGTTGAAGATGGGAAGTCAGCTTCACATTTTTGTACTCAAGAGAGTCATACCTTACCCACTGTTTGCTTTCTGCTATCGCAATCATAGGGAAGTTCCTGTCTCATCAGTAGGACATATCCTGGGTAGTTACAGCCTGGCATCAGGTCAAACATGTGTAACATGCTGTAAGGTTTCACTGACAGTGTAATGGTTTCTCAGTAGCAGCAATGTTTGGGTTATGACTAGAGATAACGGGGTTTGGAATGCTGTTGTTCCTTCTTG
The DNA here is from genome assembly GCF_963921235.1 of Mobula hypostoma. Lineage (NCBI taxonomy): Eukaryota > Metazoa > Chordata > Chondrichthyes > Myliobatiformes > Myliobatidae > Mobula > Mobula hypostoma. The sequence goes on along the minus strand of NC_086099.1, from coordinate 70,917,568 downwards.
TGAGCTGGAAGAGAGATTTTCGCGGTCTTTTGCCAGGGAGAGATGAGGAGAGAAGACACGAATGGAGGGACTTGGTAGACCACCGGACAGGGTGGACAGGGTGTACTTGGAGCGAGGGTCCAAAGGGCAGCCAAGATCAGAGGAGGTCGATGGTGAACGATCGACTTATCAGTGAGCTCCAACATTGTGCAGCAGACTGTCTAATAGGATTGGGCCCTTTTTTTTCTTGTTTTCCGTTTCTTTACTAACCATATTGTCAGAGTAAGAATTATAAAGCTTAATCGTTTAATCGCATATTGTGTACTGTTTGTTATTTTGGGGTACTGATTTGTAACAGGGGACACATTGCACAGCATCCACCCAAACGAGATTTCTTAGTTTGGCCAGCCCGGGGGCTATCACCCCTTGTATTAAGCTGCTAGCCAAAGCGAGAGTCACAATTGTGGAGGCTACGTTCGTGATTGATTCTGTTGGATGCTGTGTGATTACCCAGAGCAATGAATCAGTGAGGCAGATATTTGTACTCCAGATAAATTGTTAATTCCACTGTTAAGCACTGTTGAAGTTGCGATTGTGGGCGGAAGTTTGATAAAATGGCTGACGCAGCTCTCGTTTTAATGCAGACCAGTGCTGAGGTAGCGGTAGCTGGGGGCAGAGATTTCAAAGACAGGGTTCTCTCATTTCTGAGGAGTGAGGGGAAAGGGTGGTCAGATTTGGAATGTCTAATTATTCCACGTTCCCCGGTGAAGAGTGAGAATTCTGAGGTAGTGTCCACCCTTACTTCTCTGGGGAATAAATGGAAAAATCTGATTCAAAGTCCTAGCTATGGCAGGCTCCACCTATTCTCTGGAATAACGCCCACCCCTGAAGGGGAGGAGGAGTATGAGACTTGGGCGGAGCTGACCTCTCAGTTGTTAGATGAGTGGCAGTGCTCTGATGATGAAAAGCGACAGAGATTGGTTGAAAGTTTGAATGGGTGGGTCGCTGACGTTGTCATAGCTGTCAGGTTGAAATCTTCCATAGCGACAGCTGTCAATTAACTGCAAGCACTGGACAATGCTTTTGGTCCAATTGGAAGCCCAGTGGAGCTCATGGTGGGGTTTCAGAACATGCATCAGGAGAAGGGGGTAGAAGCTAAAGAGAGGCAGCTAAATTGCTTGCAGCGCAGAGGGTGACTCAGGCAGCTGAGGTGGATCAGTTAAGAATGGACCAGATAGCCAAGGGCGCCCAGTCCCATGACCTGATTGCTTAGGGTCTCCAACAGTCTCGTAAGACGCGCGCCCTCCATCTTTTGTTGAGCTGATCAGAGAGGTACGGGAGGAGGAAAACACGGCGGCAGCGCGGGAGAACTCGGTCAGCAGGGTACAGTCCTTGGTAGTCGTCCCCTGTGGTGAAGTGACCGCAGGTAGCCTACCCTGGGCAGTGGTAGAGGAGACTGTGTCAGAGTTGAGAACAGAGATATGTCGGCTGTTATCAGCGGGTGTGACCCCGCCATATGATGGAGCTGATGAGGGGATGGATTCCCCAAGGGGACGAACAATGCGGAGGGCTGATGGCAGCAGGTGTCACACCAGAAGGAGAGTGAGCCCTCGGATACCTCAGCGGGAGAGTCGTTGGGAAAACTTAGAGGAGACGCAGTGAGGGAACGGCCTGGGGATCAACACCCCTCTTGTGAAGAGGCTCATGGGGGCCTGCAAGGAGAAGGCTGACGAGAGCTTTCTGGGAACATTGTCCGTGCACCCGGGGTTTCGAGCTGCTTTTGAGGAAGTGCGTGGCAGCATTGGGCTGGATACCGAATTTAAATGAGGGTCTGTGTGGTTCACCCAGTTGAAGCCAATGGTGGTACAGCCCAGGGAAGTAGTGAGAGTGATGGGGACCCCCAAATTTCCCGGAGTGCCTGAGGGTGAAGCCCTCTTAGTGGACGCTCTGGAAGACTAGAGGGGGAGTTGGGATTTCCTGCTGGGGTACTGGTGAGGCCGGAATTGCAGAAGCCCTCAGTTGTACAGGCAAACAGAATGGCAGTGATCATCAGGAACACTACGAAGAGGGAAGTCACCTTCAAGCGGGTATGCCCCTGGCGCATCTGTTCCCGGTGATGGTAATGTCTAGTGCCCCTGTGAGACATGCCGGGGAGAAACTATTGAAAAAGGGGGTAAAGTTGATCGCTGAGTCATTCAATTTCGGGGACTCCCCGGTTCCTGCGGGTTGGAAGAGGAGGCTGGTAGAGAAGATGTTGAAGTTGGAAGGTGTCTTTTCCACCGACGAGTTTGAAGCGTCACACGATCCAGGTGACTGAGGATACCCTGTTCAGAGAAAGGTCGTGGGCACTAGCCCCTGCAGAAGTGGAGGATGTTCGGCAGCATTTGTGTAAATTGAAGGAAGCTGGGATCATCACCGAGTCCTGAGGCCCCTAAGCGTCCCCAATAGTAGTGGCCTGAAAGATGAATGGGAAGTGGATGTGTGTGGACTATAGGACTCTTAACAGGTGCACCATCCTTGACCAGTATACTGTCCCAAGGATTGAAGACGCGCTGGCCTGCCTGAGTGGTGCAAAGTGGTTCAGTGTGTTGGATTTGAGGAGTGGATATTACCAGATCCCCATGAATGTGGCTGACAAAGAGGAAACAGCATTATTATGTCCCCTGGGATCTTTCCAGTTCGAAAGGATGCCCCAGGGCAGCTCGGGAGCTCCTGCAACCTTCCAGTGGGTCATGGAGAAGACGGTGGGGGATATGAAATTGCTTGAGGTATTAGTATATCTGGATGACTTCATAGTATTTGGATCCACCTTGGAAGATCATGAAGCGAGGCTACTGAAGGTGCTGGGCTGCCTGAAACCTGAAGGGTTAAAACTTTCCCTTGACAAGTGCCAGTTCTGCCAAATGTCTGTTAGCTATGTTGGGCACATAGTCTCGCAGTTTGGGGTTGCTACAGACCCAGCTAAGATTGAAACGGTTACCACTTGGCCAAGACCCCAGACTGTGAGTACTCTGCGTTCATTCCTTGGGTTCTGTAGGTACTAACGCAGGTTTGTAAAAGGCTATGTGAAAATGAGTCACCCTTTGAATCAGCTTCTGTGCGGTTACCCTTCCTTGGGGAAGAAAGGGAAGGGGGGAAAAGGACAGGAGGGTGGAGAGTATCTTAGCCCATTGAAGCCCTTTGGACTGAGGTGGGATGCAAAATGTGAAGAGCCCTTTCAGTCGCTGAACAAGCTGCTGACTCAGGCACTGGTGCTGGCTTTTGCGGACCCCCGATTACCATATGTACTGCACGCAGATGCCAGCTGAGAGGGCTTAGGGGGTGTCCTGTATCAGGATCAGGGCTCTGGGTTGAGGCCTGCTGCACTTGTCAGCCGGAGTCTGTCGCCCTCCGAGAAAAACTATCTCACACACAAGTTGGAATTTCTGACGTTGAAATGGGCGGTGGTGGATAAGCTGAGTGACTACCTCTACAGGTCCAAATTTGAGGTGAGGACAGACAACAACCCCCTAACTTATATCCTGACCTCGGCGAAACTGGATGCCACAGGCTATTGGTGGTTGGCGGCATTGTCTGCCTATGATTTCAGCCTGAAGTACCAGTCAGGAAGCTGGAACATTGATGCTGATGCTTTGTCCCAACGGGCACATGAGGGACTGGTCAGGGATGAGGAATGGGAGAACGTTCCTGCCCTGGGGGTGAAGGCCCTGTGTCAGTTTGCCATCACCGTGAAGGCAGAGCAAAAGGAGGGGCAGGAGCGAGCGGTGAAGCAATCGGGGGCATCTGCTGACGCCATCTCCCAAGTTTATTGTAACCTGACAGCTCTGAAGACAAATCAGTTGCTGGAATTGGTTTCTGAGGAAGTGACTGCTGCTCAGCGCGATGATCCAGGCATTGGTACCATTTGGGTGGCGGTTGAAAAGGGAGACATGGCTCAGGCAGAGAGAATGAAACACACGTCGGTGCCTCCACTACTATGAGAATAGCCGAGGTTGAAATTGAAGAAACAGATCTTATACCAGGTCACGTCACCCCCAGACCAACCCCAGCGTTGCCAGCTGGTTCTGCCTGAGATGTGTATGGGGATGGTGTTGAAATCACTTTATGACGATTCTGGACATTTGGGGGGTGGAAAAGACCTAAGAATTTCTCAGAGACTGGTTTTACTGGCCTCGAATGAAGTCGGAGGTTGAAGAATACTGCAAGTTGTGCATTCGCTGCATATGGTGGAAGACACTGCCTACGTGGGCAGCTCCTTTGTCCCACCTGCAGAGTGCAGGTCCTCTGGACCTGGTGTTTATGAGTTTCCTGTCTATAGAACCTGATGCCAGCAACACGGCGAATGTCTTAGTCATCACAGACCTCTGCACCATATATGCTCAGGCTTTTCCTACCAAGGACCATAGGGCGTCTACAGTGGCAAAGGTGTTATGGGAGAAGTATTTCATTTATTACGGCCTTCCCGGGTGAACATGTAGTGATCAGGGATGGGATTTCAAGAGCAGGCTCATCCATGAGTTACTGGGTGTGCTTGGAGTCGAGAAGTTGAGCACCACGCCCTATCACCTACAGGGTGATCTTCAGCCAGAGAGGCTTAATTGAACCTTACTAGACATGCTTGGAACCCTGGAGATCAGCAAGAAGAGCAGGTGGAGTCAACATGTTGGGCATCTGGTTCACAGTTATAATTGTACGTGAAATGAAGCTACTGGGTACTCTCCATATTACCTGATGTTTGGGTGCGAGGCAAGGTTGCCCATTGACCTTTGTTTTGGGACTGACAAGATGACTTACCAGCAAAGACTTATCTGAAGTACGTGTCTGACATGTGAAGAGAGTTGAAAAGGGCTTATGAATCAGCTGGGGTCGCGGCTGCCCAGCAGAATCAAGGGAATAAGAGAAGGTATGATAAAAAGGTGAGGTTCTCCCAACTCCCACCGGGAGACAGAGTCCTCATAAGGAATTTGGGGCTACCTGGAAAGCATAAGTTGGCTGACCGCTGGGTGGCTACGCCCTATGTGGTGGAGAGTCAGATGCCAAACCTACCAGTTTTCTGGGTGAAACCAGAGGATGGGAATGGGCCTGTCAAAGTTCTCCATCGGAACCACCTGTTGCCCCTGGGTCAAGAGGTGCAGGTAGACCCAGAGCCCAACTTGGAGCCTACACCTAGTAAGAGGACTCTGCGGAAACACGGGGCAACTGCAGGGCTCCCAACAGGTGAGATTAGGCCGGCCCCCACCCCTGAGAGGGATACTGATTCGGAGGATGAGGACCTGGATGCTGCCTGTATATGCTGCCTTTCACTAACTCCCCAGTGATTGAGGAAGAGACTCCCGGCCCTTCTCCCATTGAGACAGGTGAAGTTGGGGGTGGGGGGGAGGTCTATCTATGGGCAGCCTGGGTTGCAGCGGGACTCTGCAGGGGAGGAAGTGGGGTTTGATCACGGGACAAAGGGGTCCGAGTTGCAGGTGGGCACAAGTGATAGATCGGGGGAGGCCTCGCCAGGTAGACCAGAAATATCCCCAATGGTGTTAGAACCTGAAGTGTTAGATGATGGGGTGCGGAGATCTTAGAGAATTAGGAGACCACTGGGTAGGTTGGCCTAGGTAGCACCAGGGGAACAGAGTGTGACCCCTACTGTGCCGGGGAGCTATGTCACAGCCTTTTACACCTGGATTGAGCTTTGTGTTTTGCAGCAAGAGTTGGCGAATTATCTCAACGTCATGAAGACATGACTAAATTTGGTGGGGGTAGAGTGTAACATGCTGTAGGGTTTCACTGCTCTGTAACATGCTGTAAGGTTTCACTGATAATGTGATGGTTTCTCTGTAGCAGCAATGTTTGGGTTATGACTAGAGATAACGGGGTTAGGAATGCTGTTGTTCTTTCTTGTGAGCTGGAAGAGAGACTTTTGCCGTCTTTTGGCTGGGGAGAGATGAGGAGGGAAGACACAAATGGAGAGATTAGGTAGACCGCCGGACAGAGTGGACTTGGAGTGAGGGTCCGAAGGGCGGCGACGATCGGACGAGGTCGATGGTGGACAATCGACTTATCAGTGAGCTCCAACACTGCGCAACAGACTGTTTAATAGGATTGGGCCCTTTTTATTCTTTTTTTCCATTTCTTTACTAACCATATAGTCAAAGTAAGAATTATAAAGCTTAATCATTTAATCGCATATTGTGTACTGTTTGTTATTTTGGGGTACTGATTTGTAACAGGGGACACCTCGCGCAGCATCCACCCAAACGAGATTTCTTAAGTTTGGCTGGGCCGGGGGCTATCACCCCCTATATTAAGCCGCTAGCCGAAGCGAAAGTCACACATGGGAAACCTAACCTCCTCCTGATTACTATCAACTTTCCTCCTTCAGATCTTCCCATGTTGAACAGTGCTCAGTCAAAGCACTGGAAGTAAAAAAGACACAAGGAAAGTAACAAGAATGTGTACTTCATGAGAGATGTAGCAGCATCACCATTCTATTTCTTGCAATGGATTATTCCATTTCAAATAACAAAATCAGTAGGCAATGAGAAGAGCTTAACAATCTCACAGCCAACAGAACAGATCAAAGCCGAAATCGTAAGGAGATTGTCAGTTACAAGGGAAGGATTCAGAAGGTAGGGCTGAGGTATTTACAACCAGAGCTGAATAGATGATTCATTTTATGCTCCTCAAGATTCATAAGAATATTGCAAGTCAGCTCCTTGGGCCTAGTCTGCTATTTATCAAGGTCATGGCTGATGGTCTGCCTCAGTGGCATTTTTCAGCATTATCCCTTCATTTCATGATTCTCTTAACGCTTGAAACCTATGAACACATTGACTAAGCTTCCACATCCAACATAGTTGCAATGTTTGCACGCGCATTTCTGAGTTCAGTGCGCTGGAATGAACAATGATTAATGACCAGCAATGGCCAGTCACTAAAAAGAAGTCTGAAAATATGGTTCATACAAAGTAAGTAAAAATACATTTCAAAATTATTTCACACATTTCTCTTAAATCAAGTTGCTTTCTTGAGTTTTCAGTATACATGTCTTCACCTGCGCTGCAAATCTGCACACTTCAAATGCATCCTGCCTTTGGCAACAATATTTGCCTGTACTGTACTTTTTTTATTATGAAAGTATGTATGTGGTATATAACTCTGAGATGTATCTTCCCAAGGACAGCCATGAAAACAATGGAACCCATTAAAAAAAAACAAAACCTCCCCCGAACACGCAAATGGCAAAAAAAAAACAAACAACAAACACAGAATATGAAATAAAAATCAAAAGGGTCCAGGCACATTCAGTTCAGCTCGGTTCGAGTTTCATCTAGTGCCAGGTCATTCATTACCTGCAGACCACCCCGATCAAAATCAGCTAAGATAGCAACAACAAAGAAGGAGCAATCAGAAACCGGAAACATATCACAACATGAATTACAGAGTCCAATGTTGATTAAACCTTGTCCAAGACCCAGGACTCCAGTACCATCCTCCGACAGCATCGAGAGAGAGAGAGAGACTGTTTGAATGCAGGGAACTTGCTCTGGGAGGAGAGAGAGAGAGAGAGAGAGGGAGGGGGGAGAGGGAGGGGGGAGAGGGAGGGGTGGAGAGGGAGAGAGGGAGGGAGAGAGAGAGAGGGAGAGAGAGAGGGAGAGGGAGAGAGAGAGAGAGAGGGAGAGGGAGGGAGGGGGAGAGGGAGGGGAGAGGGAGAGAGGGAGGGAGAGAGAGAGAGGGAGAGAGAGAGGGAGAGGGAGAGAGAGAGAGAGAGGGAGAGGGAGGGAGGGAGAGGGAGGGAGAAGGGGGAGAGAGAGAGAGAGAGAGAGAGAGAGAGAGAGACCTTCCTCCAGTAGCAGCGAGTTAGAGGCTGGCAGATGGCGCAGAAAACCTGCTCACCTTCTGCACTCAGCTTAGTGATTTCAATCTTCCCTTAAGCTTTAATCAGCAGTATCGGTGAGAAATTGTGTCGATCAAGGGCACAATTGCCCGTTTCCAGTCTTCTTGGCCTCGAGGCTGCACATTTCACTGAACACCCTTGGAGATGGCAAAGCACCAGGTCACATCAAAATTTAAAAAGCATCAAAATGTAGATAACAGGCTTCAGCTATAGCAGAGCCACACTTGAAAGAAAAAAACAACAAAAGAAGTGAAAGAAGTAGCCCCCCCGTAACATGTCAGTCCATGGCTTCCTCTACAACCGCGATGAGGCCACACTCAGGTTGGTGGAGCAACACTTTATGTTCTGTCTTGGTAGCCTCCTACCTGAGAGTATGAACATCAATTTCTTGAGTTTCTGTTAATGCCCCCCCCCTTCACCATTTCCCTCTCTCACTTTACCTCCTTACCTGCCCATTACCTCCATCTGGTGCCCCTCCCCTTCCCTTCCATGCCCTTCTGTCCTCTCCTGTCAGATTCCCCCTTCTCAAGCCCTGTATCTCTTTCACCAATCAACTTCCCAGCACCCCCTCTCTCCTGGTTATACCTATCATCTCTTACCTTGTATTTCTTCTTCCCATCCCATACCTTCTAATCTGACTTCTGATCTTTTTTCTGCAGTCCTGATAAAGGGTCTCAGCCTGAAACATCGACTGTTAACTCTTTTCCATAAATGCTGCCTGGCCTGCTGAGTTCCTCCAGCATCTTGTGTGGGTTTATAAAAGATGTTAGTAGATAGACTGTCTCTAGAGATGGAGATGTCAGAAATGGCCCAAGTAAATTTTAGGGCAGGGTGGAAGTTGGAGGGAACGTTAATGAAGTCGACACGCTCAGCATGGGTGCAGGAAGCAGCACCATTGCAGTTGTTGATGTAGCGTAGGAAGAGTTGGCGAGCGATACCATGGACTGCTCCATGTAGCTGACAAAAAGCTACATTGCTGGGACCCATGCGAGTGCCCATGGCTACTCCTTTGGGAGGAGCCGAAGAAGAAATTATTGAGAGTGAGGACCAGTTGCACCAGATGGAGGAGAGTGGTGGTGGAGGGGAACTGGTTGGGTCTGGTGTCCTGAAAGAAGCGGAAAGCATTAAAACCTTCCTGATGAGGGGATAGAGGTGTGTAGGAACTGAACAATCACAGTGAAAATGAGGTAATAGGGCCAGGGAACTTGAAGTCATTGGAAAGATCAAGAACATGTAAAGTGCCACCGCTGTAGTAAGGAAAGGACTGAACTTGGGGGGATAAAACATTATCTGCAGGTTTGACGGTGAGGTTAGGATTAATGTGAAGAGCAGCGTAATCAGAAGGAGTGAGGTTAGAATTAAAATTAGTGTTAAAGTCAAAATGTTTGATGTCTCATCAGCAGCTAGCAATGAAAAGATCCAGAGCAGAAATTAAAGGAGCTCATGTTTGTTAAGGGTAAAAAGACCCTGATGGGAGTTATATACAGCCCTCTGAAGTATCCAGGATGTGGGATACGAAGTGCAACAGGAGATAGAAAAGGAATGTAAAAAGAACAGTGGTCCTGTAGCGGTGTGCTACACACAGCGCTAGAATAACGACTCGTAGTCGGTGAGTTGTAGTTGCGAAAAAAGAGGTTTATTCAAACTTCACGGCCTCCTTTAAATCCTTCCCGTTCCTGCCCTCCCCGGGCAGGACTGATGTGGGGAATGCATACTTGCAGACCCTTCCCGCACGTGGGCTTTTCCCCCGGTGGTGAAGATGGCCTGGCGCCCTTTTTGGGGCCGGCCTCTCTGCCGGCGCGCGCCGTTTTGAGCTGATTCGAGTGCGCTGCAAAGTGGGTCGCCACAGTACAATAATTGTGGGGGATTTCAATATGCAGGTACATTGGGAAAATCAGGTTGCAGCTGGATCCCAAGAGGAGGAATTTTAAGAATGCCTACGAGATTTTTTTTTACAGCAGCCTGTGGTTGAGCCAGATTTTATTAGGGAAGTTAAGGTAAAGGATCCCTCAGGACGCAGTGATATGTTAGAATTCAGCCTGCAGTTCGAGAAGCTAAAGTATGACATATCAAGCAACACATATAAAAGTTGCTGGTGAACGCAGCAGGCCAGGCAGCATCTCTAGGAAGAGGTGCAGTCGACGTTTCAGGCCGAGACCCTTCATCAGGACTAACTGAAGGAAGAGTGAGTAAGGGATTTGAAAGTTGGAGGGGGAGGGGGAGATCCAAAATGATAGGAGAAGACAGGAGGGGGAGGGATAGAGCCAAGAGCTGGACAGTTGATTGGCAAAAGGGATACGAGAGGATCATGGGACAGAAGGCCCAGGGAGAAAGAAAAGGGGGAGGGGGGAAAAAGCCCAGAGGATGGGCAAGGGATATACTGAGAGGGACAGAGGGAGAAAAAGGAGAGAGAGATAAAAAGAATGTGTGTATATAAATAAATAAATAACAGATGGGGTACGAGGGAGAGGTGGGGCATTAGCGGAAGTTTGAGAAGTCAATATTCATGCCATCAGGCTGGAGGCTACCCAGATGGAATATAATGTGTTGTTCCTCCAACCTGAGTGTGGCTTCATCTTTACAGTAGAGGAGGCCGTGGATAGACATATCAGAATAGGAATGGGATGTGGAATTAAAATGTGTGGCCACTGGGAGATCCTGCTTTCTCTGGCGGACAGAGCGTAGGTGTTCAGCGAAACGATCTCCCAGTCTGCGTCGGGTCTCGCCAATGTATAGAAGGCCACATCGGGAGCACTGGACGCAGTATATCACCCCAGCTGACTCACAGGTGAAGTGTCACCTCACCTGGAAGGACTGTCTGGGGCCCTGAATGGTCCCCAGAAGGAGATCTGAAGTGTCTCGGCCCGAAACGTCAACTGTACCTCTTCCTAGAGATGCTGCCTGGCCTGCTGCGTTCACCAGCAACTTTTATGTGTGTTGCTTGAAATTCCAGCATCTGCAGATTTCCTCGTGTACGATGTATCAATATTCTTCTTCTTTGGTTGTCCATCGAAATCCAGTGACGATGTCCACCCCTTTAACGGTGAGATCTTTGACTATACAGTCATATCCTGGACCCACAGGCACTATTGCAGGTGGGACATGTATATGTGGTAGTGGTGGTAGTGGTGGCACCCATGGCTGCATTTCTCCTGGCTCTCTTCTGATGTCTTCTGATTGTTCTTTCCATCTCTAGAATACGAACCCGTCCCTACACAGCTGTCGCCAAGTGGTACGGTCAGCAGCAACCTCCTCCAGGTCCTCGGGTCTGATCTTGCCCTTCCTTAAAGCATTCTTCATCTGATCCTTATAGCGTTTCTTCGGCCTTCCAGCTGAGCGTCGACCATGCTGTAGCTGGCCGTATAACACTCTGCGGGGTAGCCGACATGGGGGCATCCTCATCACATTCCCCAGCCACTGCAGCTGACGCTGGGTGATCATGGCCTCAATACTTCTGCAGCTGGTCGTTACAAGTATTTCAGTGTGAGGCACCCGCTCATGCCAGGTAATTCCCAGGATGACCTGGAGGCAGCTTATGTGGAAGCGCTCCAAGGACTTGATGTGATGGCTGTAGGTTACCCAAGCTTCACAGCTATAAAGGAGGGTGGTGACACAGACCACTTGGTATATGGCGACCTTTGTGGAGGGACGAAGGCTCCTGTTCTGAAAGACTCTACGCCAAAGTCTCACAAAGGCAGCTGATGCTTGTTTAATGCGGCTCTGGAAGTTGTTGTCAATGCTGCTATCATCAGAGAGAATGCTCCCCAGATATTTGAAAGATGGCATTACTGACAGCTTTTCATCACCAACAGTGAAGGCAGGTAGAGTGGGTGGGACACTGGTACTCCGTTGGCAAACCACTTCTGTCTTGGTGGTATTGACTGTCAGCCCCATCCTGCTGTACGCTCTCATCGCCACAGCAAGGACAGTCTGAAGATCCCCCAGAGTATGGGCTACAAGAGCACAGTTCTCTGCATACTGCAGCTCCAGGACCCGCTCCCTACGGAGCTGTAATCAGTATTACAGTGGAGTAAAGGGAATTACAGAGGCATAAAAGAGTAGCTGGCCAAAGTTGATTGGAAGGGGACACTAGCAAGGATGATGGCAAAATAGCAATGCTGGAGTTTTTGGGAGCAATTTAGAAAGCATAGGATACATCTCAAAGATGAAGATGGATTCTAAAGGGAGAATGATGCAATTGTGGCTGATGAGTGTAGTCAAAGACAGTTTGAAGGCAAAAGAGAGGGTATATAATAGAGAAAAATTTGGTGGGAATTTAGACAATTAGGAAGCTTTTAAAAAGCAACAGAAGAAAACTAGAAAGCCATAAAAGAGAAATGATGAAATATGTAGGTAAGCTGGCCAATAATGTAAAAGAGGATACCAAAAGTTTTTCAAATATATAAAGAATAAAAGAGAGGTGAGAGTGGATATCGGAATGCTGGCAAATTATGCTGAAGAAGTAGTAATGGAGGACATGCAAATGACGGACAAACTTAATATGTAATTTGTGTCAGTCTTCAATTGCAGAATGCCAGAAATTTCAGAGTGTCAAGGGGCAAAAATGAGAGTAATTGCTATTACTGTGGAGAAGATGCTTGGAAAACTGGATTATCCAAAGGTAAATAAATCACCTGGACCAGATGAACTACACCCATGGTTCTGAAAGAGATAGCTGAAGAGATTGTGCAAGCATTGTAATGATCTTTCAAGAATCACTAAGGTTCTGGAATGGTTCCAAAAAGACTAGAAAATTGCAAATATCACTCCAGTCTTTAAGGAGGAAGGGATGCAGAAGGAAGGTAATTTGGCAATCAAGATTAGATTAGATATCAGCTTTGCAGGAGAAGCAAGAGAGTGGTAACAGATAGTTGTCTCTCTGACTGGAGACCTGTGACTAGTGGACTGCTGCAGGGATTGGTGCTATGTCCATTGTTATTTGCCATCTATATCAATGATCTAGATGATAATATGGTGAGCTTGCGACCGACACCATGACTGGGGGTGTAGTGGGCCGGTCTAGGTTTAGGGTTAGTGGACAATGAAGAAGACTGTCAAAGCTTGCAGTGGGATCTAGACCAGCTGGAGAAATGGGCTGAAAAATGGCAGATGAAATTTAAATGACAAGTGTGAAATGTTGCACTTTGGGAGGACCAACCAGGGTAGGTCTTACACAGTGAGCAGTTGGGCACGAGGAGTCTGGTAGAACAAGGGGATCTGGGAATACAAGTCTATAATTCATTGAAAGTAGCATCACAGGTTGAGACAGTTGTAAATAAAGCTTTTTGGCACATTGGCCTTCAGAAATCAAAGTATTGACTAACAGGAATTGAGATGTTATGTTGAAGTTGTATAAGATATTGGTGAGCCCTAATTTGGAGTATTGTGTGCAGTTTTGGTCACCTACCTACAGAAAAGATGTGAATAAGGTTGAGTGAGCACAGGCAAAATTTATAAGGATGTTGCTGAGTCTGGAGGACCTGAGTTATAAGAAAAGATTGAATAAGTTAGGACTTTATTCCTTGGAACGTAGAAGATTGAGAGGACATTTGATTGAGGTATACACAATTATGAGGGGTACAGATAGGGTAAATGCAAGTAGGCTTCTCCCACTCTGGACTACAACCAGAGGCCATGGGTTAAGGGTGAAAGGTGAAAAGTTTAAGAGGAACATGAGGGGAAACTTCTTCACTCAGAGGGCTGTGAGAGTGTGGAATGAGCTACCAGGGCAAGTGATGCTTGCAAGTTCGATTTCAATGTTTAAGAGAAGTTTGGATAGGTACATGGATGGTAGGGGTATGGATGGCTATGGTCCTGGTGCAGGTTGATGGGTGTAGGCAGAATAAATGGTTCAGCACAGACCTGATGAGTCGAAGGGCCTGTTTCTCTGCTATATTGTTCTATGACTGTATGACTATGCATTCACAGGAAATAACCTGGTAAGTTTCCACATTGTTGTGTTGATGCCAGTGTTGTAACTGTACTAGAACAATTTGGAAACAGCACAGTTCTTCAGCACCACTGCTTGGATGTATTCTGGACTGAAAGCCTTGGCTATATCCACTGCTTTCAGTTGTCCCCTGATATCACATGAAGTGAACCGAATTGGTTAAAAGAAAGGTTTTTTTTTGATGGGAGGAACCTGTGGGGGAATGTTTCACTCACATGGCAACCCTGTGATCCTAAGGATGGGAACATTCTTAGATCCTTCTCCTCCTTTTAATTTTTAAGACTCATAGTCATATAGCATAGAAATAAGTCCTTCAACCCACCTCATTTGTGTTAACCATCAAACATTCACCTACACTTATGATAAATGTCCTCATGCATACCCATCAACTCACTATGCTTGCCCTTCCTGATACTCCACACCAAGGACAATTTTACAGCGGCCAGTTAACCTAACAACCTGCACGTCTTTGGCACATGTGGGGAGCAGGTGGGGAAACTAAAACAGACAATGGAAACTCACCCAGTCACAGGGAGAACTTCAAACTCGATGCATACAGCACCCAAGATCAGGATGTAATCTGAGTGTTGAAGCAGCAGTGCCAGCTGCAGTGCCACTGAGTTGGCCTGAGTTTAATTATCATTGCCCTTCACAATCAGATGTGACCAGACTACAGAGCTCTGATCTGATCTGTTGGTTGTGAGATTACCCGGCTGTCTGTTACAATCTGGTTTTCCTGTTGGCACACATTAGACTATTAGATCATAAGTTGTAGAAGCGGAATTATGCCATACGGCCATTCAAGTCTGCTCCACCGTTCCATCATGGCTGATTTATTATTCTTCTCAACCCAATTCCCTTGCTTTCTCCCCACACGTGTTGATGCCCATTCTAATCAAGAACCTGTCAACCTCCACTTTAAATATACTAATAACATAGCCTCCACAGCCATCCGTGACAATGAGTTCCACAGATTCACCACCCTCTGGCTCAAGGAATTCCTCCTCACCTCAGTCCTAAAGAGATGTCCTTGTATTCTGAGGCTGTGCCCGCTGGTCCTAGACTTCCCCACTTACTGTAAATATATAAAACTCACATCATGTAGTTCATTTTCGGCTTCGGGGGCGCCATAAACAAGGCAACTCATGAGCAGCTCCGATGGTGCCAACTGACTGGCAGGGGTGTTCAAAAACATTTTTTCTCCTTGCTACAGTTGGAAATTCCAACCTGCTTCAAAAGGGCAACAGTTATACCAGAGCAGGGTGAGATGCCTTAATGATTATCGTCCAGTAGCACTTGCATCTACAGTGATGAAGCGCTTTGAGAGGTTGATTATGGGGCTAAAATTAATTCCTGTCTCAGCACAGACCTGGACTCACTGCATCTACAGCAGACACTCTCTCATTGGCTCTTCATGCACCGTGGATCACTTTGTCAGGATGCTGTTTACTGACTTCAGCTCAGCATTGAA
The DNA here is from genome assembly GCF_963921235.1 of Mobula hypostoma. NCBI lineage: Eukaryota > Metazoa > Chordata > Chondrichthyes > Myliobatiformes > Myliobatidae > Mobula > Mobula hypostoma. The sequence goes on along the minus strand of NC_086099.1, from coordinate 70,902,280 downwards.
CACAATCATTCCTACAGTCTTGACCAGAACCTTGGCCTCTGTAGCTCCTTCTGCAACTGGATCCTCAACTTTCTAACTGGTAGACCACAATCTGTGCAGATCAGAAACAACATTTCCACCTCAGTAACAATCAATACTGGCATATCACAAAAGTGTATCCTTAGCCCAGGGCTCAACTCTCTCTACAGCCATGACTGTATGGTTAGGCATAGCTCAAATGCTATCTATACATTTGCTGATGATACAACCACTGTTGGCAGAATTTCAGATGGTGACGAGAGAGCATACAGGAGTAGATAGGTCAGCTAGTTGAAAGGTGTCATAGCATCAACCTTGCACTCAATGGCAGTAAAACCAAAGAACTGATTGTGGACTTCAGAAGGGGTAAGATGAGGAAGAGACAACAGTCCTCAAAGAAGGATCAGAAGTGGAAAGAGTGAGCTATTTCAAATTCCCGGGTGTCAATATCTCTGAAGATTTAATCTGGATCCCACATCTCAATGCAGCTACAAAGAAGGCATGACAGAAGCTATGTTTAATTAGGAGCTTGAGGAGAGTTGGTATGTCTCCAAAAACTCTCAAAAAATTCTACAGATGTACCATGGAGAGCATTCTAACTGGCAGCATCACTGTTTGGTATGGGGTGGAGGGGCTATTGCACATGATCGCAGTAAGCTGCAGAGAGTTGTAAACTTAATCAGCTCCATCGTGAGTACTAGCCTCCATATTATCCAGGACATCTTCAGCAAGCAATGGATTAAAAAGGAGGCATCCATCAGTGCCTAGACCAGTGGTAGATGGTTTTATTCTTCCATCATATCAGTCACTATTATTGAATAGATTGTGAGGCCATTTTACAATCTACCATAATTGTGGATCTAAAGTCACAAAGAGGAGAAGGAATGCAGATGTTGGACATTAATAGATCATTTGTGTTATGATAAAGTTAATCTTTAGTGGTCATGGTTACCAAAGACTAGTTTATGTTTTGTTTCAATTCAGATTGTAAACTAAATTCAAAATCTATAGAGCTCATTGGGAGAGGCGAATTCAGGACTTTGAATTGTTAGTCTAGGCTTTAGGATTACTTGCCTCATAACTGAGTCCCTGGCCACACCCCATTCTTGCTATTTCTTTTGTAATCCTACACTCCTTTGTTCTTTTTTGCCATTCTGTCTGTTATTATCCCAGTGGCATTTACCCTCCTTTATTTACCTCTCAAAATACACCTGAACCTGCAGTGTGATGAATTGGCCATTTGCAGAACCATTCTGTAAGTTTGTGACCATCATATCACTATATTAATGTTGTAACGGAGGATCCCTGATTGAACCCTGAAAATATCAAAAAATCCTAAACAGAACCTGAAGTGGACCTGAAGTGATCCAGTATAGAAACAGAATGGCGTCATGATTCTTGGTTGGTTAGGTAATCTCTCGAAAATGGTGTTATTGCCATGTTTCATCAGAACAGGAGAAAGTTGTGCAACTGATCGATCTTGCGCAAACATAGTTAGATAATCAGAACCAGAAATTCAGGATCTGTTTAATGTCAACAATTTTCCATATTTTCAAATTACTAAGAAAAACCCATATAAATAGAAATTGCCATTGACATCTTGCTATGTCAATATTGCAGAGCAGAAACAATCCTCATTGGCCTATAATTTCTTCTCTTATTCTTAGAGCCTTTCTTGAACAACAGAACATCAGCTATCCTCCAGTCCTCCGGCTCCTCACCCACGGTTAAGGATGTATTAAATACCTCTGTGAGGTCCACTGCATTTTCTACATTAGCCTCCTACAAGGTCCAGGTGTCATGGTCCGGTCCGTCGATTCCTCATTCCGGATTTTCCTGTTTTCCCTTGTTCCGTTGGGTGCCTTAATTGAGACACCTGATTCTCGTTGTGGGCATAAATACCTCTCAAACCAAGGATTTGCTGCTGGACTGTTCCCTTCCCCTTCCTTCTGAAGCCTCGCTTGCATCCCTGTCAAGTTCAACTGCTGGAAAGAGACCAGAGTCTTGCCATGCCAAGATGAGGAACTATTTATCGTTGAGCTTGGAACTATCTCCTTGTGTCCCTGTGTTTAGTGTATGTGTCAAAAAAGAGTCCTGGTCCTAGGTCCTGTTCCCAAGGAGGGGTCCCAGTTCTGTGTTGTGAGTTCGAAGTTCCAGGTGCTGTGTTCCAGTCCTGTCCAAGTCAAGGCTTTGTGTTCTCGTCCAGTCCAGGAGTCCCTCGGTAGTTTACCTCGGCAAGTATCCTTGGCAAGCATCCCGGCCCTGTGTCCTGGAAAGGTTCCCGGCCCTGCGTCCTAGAAAGGGTGTCGGCCCTGCACTCCAAGAAGGAGTCCCGGCTCCATACCCAAGAGCCTAACCAAGCCAAGTCCAAGAGCTGAGCCAAAACTAGTCCAAGAGCCTCGTCCTGCCCTGGAGTACCTCATCCAGTCCACGTCCAAAGCTCTGAGTTCCTGTGTTCCAAGACCAAGTCCAGGCGCCGTGTTCCAGCCCTGTCCAAATCTGCGCTTCGTGTCCTCATCTAGTTCCGGTGCCTCGCCCAGCCCGGTGCTGGAGATTCCTCATCCCGTGCTGGGGTACCTCATCCTGTCCTGTAGCCATGTCCTGTCCTTGCCAAGATCCTAGTCCTGAGTCTTCGCCTAGACCTGGTTCTGAGTGAAGACCCAGACTCTGGTTCCTGAGTTCTGAGTTCCTAGTCCAGGCTCCTTGTTCCTAGTTCCACATCTGGGTCCTGTGCTTCTAGCGCAGGCCCTGAATCCTAGTCTCATCCAGGGCCTGTGTCAATGTCCCGTGTTGTTTCTTCCTTTGCTTTCTTGACAAACCTAGTCCTGTTCCTAGTACTTCAGTGTCTGTGTCTTGCATTGGGTCTGCTCCCAACACCCCCTCATGACACCGAGGAAACACATTGTCAGGCCCTGGGGCATTTAATTCAAGACAGCAAGCACCTCCTCTTCTGATCGTATGATCAATGACCTCTCACTATTTTGGCCTCAGTTCTATAGAGTCTGTGTTCTTTTCCATTCAAATAATTGACTTTACAGATGCAGAAAATCCATTTAAGATCTCTCCCATCTTTTCATGCATAGAAGACAACACACCTTCAAGCAGACCAGTTTTGTCCTAGTACTGTATATCTGTAGACTCCCTTGGGATTCTCTTCCACCTTGTACATCAGAGCAACATCGTGGCTTCTTTTAGCCTTCCTGATCTCCATGTTAAGTGCTCTCTTACACTTCTTGTGCTCTTCAAGTGCAACATTTGTTCCTTGCTGCCTATGCTTGCTCTGTACCTTCTTCTTAAGCAGAGCCTTGCGTCATTATGGCAAACTTACTGAAAGGGATTCTGAGAGAAACGATCAAGCTACCTTTGAGAGACAAAAGCTGATCAAGGACGGTTAACATGGCTTTGTACCTAAGAATTCATGTCTCACAAATTTGATTGTGTTTTTTGAAGAGGCGACAAAGGGAATTGAAAAGGGTAGGAGAGCAGATTTTTTTTTTGTATGGAATTCAGCAAAGTCTTTGGAAGGTTGGTCCAGAAGGTTAGAGTACAAGTGATCCAGGGCGAGATAGCTAATTGCGTAGAAAATTATCTTGGTGGATAAAGGCAGAGGGTAGTAGTGAGGATTATATTTTGGATTGAAAGCATCTGACCAGTGGTATGCCACAAGCATTGTTGCTGGGTTCTTCCTTATTTGTCTGTCACATACAGTATGTTAATGATTTGATTGAGAAGAGAGTGGCATGTTTGTCATGTTTGCAGATGACACCCAAATTGATGGTATAGTGGATGGTGAAGAAGATTGTCTAAGGTTACAACAGGAACAACTGGGAAAGCAAGAAAAGGAAAGGCAGATGGAATTATATTAGCCATGGTGCATTTTGGGAATTTAAACCAAGGAAGGACATACACAACAAATGGCAGAGCCTTTGAAAGTGCTTTGAATAGTAAGGCTTAGAAGTAGAAGTATATAGAGCTCCCTGATAGTGTCAACACAGGTAGTTGTGTTGTTGAAGGAGATATATGGCATGCTCCTTCAATGGTGGTTGCATTGAGGACAAGAGCTGGGGATGTCATGTTCCAATTTTACAAAATGTTGGATAGGCTACACTGGGAGTACTGTGTGTTGTTCTGGTCATCACTTTACAGAAAAGACCTGATTAAGGTAGAGAGAGTCTCGAAAAGATTCACAAGGATGTTGCCTGATCTGTCGGTCTTGAGTTATAAGAAGAGATTGTGTCGCTGGACCTATTATACAGGTATAAGGTGAGGTGGCGGCGGGCAGAGGGGGCGAGGCCCGAGGCCTGGAGCTGGCCTGCCACTCGTTGCGACCGCCGCCGCCCACCCCTGCCGCCTGGTATGGTCGGGAGCAGCTGCAGGACCCGGCCAAGGTGGAGCAGCTAGTGGACGAAAACAAGTGAGGGGGTGGTGTCATTACTATACCACTAGGTGACCATCCCAACGGCGGAGCAGGCGGAAGAGGAGACATTTGGCGGATGAGGATGTCCAACAATGGGTAGGGAGGCTTGCGAGCACGCCGCAAGAACTGCCGTAGACCCACAACACTCAGGGCCTGCCTACCTAGCGTGTGAAGCCTGGATTCGGCGGACTGCGCGGAAGAAACCATCACTGGTTCAACGGGCAGAAAGGCAATTCTCAGCAATGCGTCATGGAGCGATAAGAGGGACAGTGAGACACACAGAACACTGCTGGCCATCCACTGCATCCTGACCTATCTCCAGCCGTCTCGACTATGTCTTGCCACTGGGTCCAGATAGGCCGGGACGAGAGAGTGAGGCTGACGACCTGCGCAACTCTCCCTCACTTTAATCCAAGTCAAGCGCAAGTCATGACTTCAAACCCAACGCAGAAGAAAGTGATGGTGCTCAACCTTGGCACATGGAACGTGAGAACTCTGCGAGAAAATGTCAAGGCAGACAGACCAGAGAGAAGAACTGCTCTGGTTGCAAAAGAGCTAGCTCGCTACAACGTGGACATAGCAGCTCTCAGCGAAACACGCCTAGCGGACAAGGTCCAGCTGACAGAACGTAGTGGTGGATACACGTTCTTCTGGAGCGGTCGCAGCAGCGCTGAACGACGAGAAGCAGGCGTGGGATTTGCCATCAATTCTAACCTCGCCCATAAACTCACCAAGCACCCAGAGAGCATCAACAACCGCCTGATGACACTTCAGCTCCCACTTGCAAACAAGAAGAGTGCTACGCTGATTAGTGCCTACGCTCCCACCATGACCAACCCAGATGACATTAAAGACAAGTTCTATGAAGAACTCGACGCCCTCATCTCAGCAATCTCACAGTCAGAGAAGCTCATCATTCTCGGGGGCTTCAATGCCAGAGTAGGGACAGACTACCAAACCTGGGAAGGGATCATTGGAAGACACGGCACTGGCAAGTGTAACAACAACGGCCTTCTGCTCCTCAAGACATGTGCCACACACGACCTTGTCATCACCAACACCCTGTTCCGCCTACCCACCCATAAGAAGACGTCATGGATGCACCCACGCTCGAAGCACTGGCATCTGATTGACTACATCATCACCAGGAAGAGGGACAGGATGGATGTCAGAGTGACGAGAGCCATGTGTGGTGCCGACTGCTGGACCGACCACCGCCTCATTGTGTCCAAGTTCAGGCTTTGCATTCTGCCCATGAGAAGGCCCCAATGGCAGAAGACTGCAAAGAGGCTGAATGTCTCCAAGCTGAAAAGCAGCAGGGTTGCAGAAGGATTCGTCAATGACCTTGAAGGCAGACTGCCAGACACACCACAGGAAGACAGGACTAGTGTTGAGGAACAGTGGACGGCCTTCAGAGACGCTGTCTACACTACCGCCCTTGAACATCTCGGACCAGCAACCCGAAGAAACCAAGACTGGTTCGATGAGAACGATGAAGAAATACAGGCACTACTAACGGAGAAACATCAACATTACAGAGTGCATCAGAACGACCCCACGTCGCTAGCCAAGAAAGATGCCTTTACCAACGCAAGAAGAAAGGTGCAGAAAAAACTTTTGCGAGATGCAGGACAGCTGGTTCAGCAAGAAGGCCGATGAAATCCAGGGCAATGCAGACAGCTACAACATAAAGCGCTTCTATGATGCGCTTAAGGCTGTATACGGACCCCAGTCCTCCGGCTCCTCACCCCTCCTCAACGCAGAGGAGCCGCAGCTGCTGACAGAGAAGAAGCAGATTCTGGATCGGTGGGCTGAGCACTTTAACAACGCCCTTAACCGCCCTGCCGACATCAACGACAAGGCCATTGCCCACCTGCCCCAGGTAGAGATCAACAAGAACCTCGACACCCTCCCCACAGTAGATGAAGTCAGGAAGGCAGTGAAGCAACTCTCCTGTGGCAAAGCGCCAGGACCCGATGCAATCCCTGCTGAGGTATACAAAGCAGGAGGCCCTGTCATGATGCAAAAGCTGACTGTTCTCTCCCAGTCCATGTGGAAAAAGGGACAGGTCCCGCAACAGCTCCACACCTACAAGAGGAAAGGCAAGCGCCAGTCTTGCGACAACCACCGAGGCATCTCCCTCTTGTCCATTGCGGGGAAGATTCTGGCCCGCGTCCTGCTCAACCGTCTTCTCCAACATCTTGAGCAAGGTCTGCTCCCAGAAAGCCAGTGCGGCTTCCGTGCTGAACGTGGGACCGCGGACATGATTTTTCCAGAAAAAATGCCAGGAGCAACACAGCGACCTCTTCGTGACCTTTGTCGATCTAACCAAGGCTTTCGATACGGTCAGCAGAGAAGGCTTGTGGAAGATCATGGAGAAGTTTGGCTGCCCCAGCAAGTTCATCAGAATCGTCCGGCAGTTCCACGACGGTATGATGGTGAAAGTTCTGGATGACGGTGACGAGTCGGAGGCCTTCCCAGTGACAAATGACGTCAAACAAGGCTGCGTTCTTGCCCCGACTCTGTTCAGTATGGTATTCTCTGCCATGCTTACAGATGCCTTCCGTAACTACGAAGAAGGAATCCACGTCAGGTACAGGACTGACGGCAGGTTGTTCAACCTTAGGCACCTGCAGGCAGTTACAAAGGTGCAAGAGACTGTCATCAACAACAACAACAATAAGAAGAGATTGGATAGAGCTGAAGAAAAGGAAGCTGAGAGGTAACATGACAGACGTGTATAAAATTATGAGAGCATAGAAAGTGTAGAGAAGCTAGTGCAACACACAAAATGCTGGAGGAACTCAGCAGGCCGGGCAGAATCTATGGGGAAAAAAAGGAAATAGGTGACGTTTCGGGTTCCTCCAGTGTGTTGTGAGCATTTTGGGTGTGTTGCTTTGATTTCCAGCAGCTGCAGATTTTCCCTTGTTTGTGATAGCCAGTGTTGATGTCTAAAACTGGAGAGTATAGGTTTAGGGTGGGAGGGAAGTAGTTTAAAGGGGATCTGAGAGGTAAATTTTTCACATAAATTACAGTTGGTATCTGGAATGAGATGCCAGAGGAGGTTGTGGAAGTTGGAACAGTGCTAACATTTGTTGGGCATCTGGACAGGTATTTGAATGAGCAAATGATACAGGGGGTAGGGAAATAGTTATTATTTATTTATATTTTGGGATCCAGCTTGGAACAAACCCTTCTGGCTCAATGAGATGCACCACCCAGCCACCCAGCTATTTAACCCCAGCCTAATTACAGCACAATTTACAATGACCAATTGACCTACTAACCGGCTTGTCTTTCAACTGTGGGAGGAAACCAGAGCACTCCTAGGAAACTTATGTGTTCATGGGAGAGTCATGTATACTTCTTACAGATGAGGTCAGAATTGAATTCCGAACTCCAATGCCCTGAGCCGCAATAGTATCGTGCTAACAGCTATGCTACCATAGCAACCCAACGAATGCAGGAAAGTGGGATCAGTAAGGACAAGGACGATGGTTGGCATAGAGATGGCAGGCCGTGAGATCTGTTTCTAAGCTGTACGACTTGATGAGTCAAAAACAAAAAGGATAATTACAAGTATACATTTATCGGGAAAGGTGGAGCAGGCTGTGGCTTTTTTCCTTTGGAAAGGGGGATGACATCATCAGAGCTTTAAAAATCATCAAAGTTTTGAAGAGGTTCAGAAAATACTTGTTTGCTGTGGAAAGCAAAACTTGGGACCACTAGAACAAATAGTCACCAAAGTCCCATATAGAATTCAAGAGAATCTACACAGAACAGTGAACTTGCAAATTTCAATACCAAGTGAGATAGCTAGTATTGATGTACTTAAGGATGCTACATAAACATATAAGGGAGTAATGAATAGCAATTAAAGGGTAAGAAATTACTTAACTGTCTTTTATTTGTATTAAGGCAACACCCTAATGCTGTATAGAGTAGAAATGTCACAGGTTCTTAGAACAGCGTTTGTGGGATTTCCTGAAATGCAAATCAGTCTCAGCATGCATTCCCTTTTTATGTTCTCCAACCTCTTGCCACTGTTTTGAAATCTCTGAAGCCACCTCTTAAAAGGATGTAGCACAATGCGAGTACAAGCCTCAAGCAACGGGTGACTGTTGCTTTTGATTAAGGGATTTGACAACAGGAAAAGAAGTGTAGGAGAGCACTCCCGGGGATGTTGGACAGGCTAGTAAAGAAAGCACTACAGAGATCATGTCTTCAGAATTAGAGTCACAATCAGAATCAGAATCTGGTTTAATATCACCGGCATATGTCATGAAATTTGTTGACTTCACAGCAGCAGTAAAATGAAATACATGATAAATAAATATACAGAAAAAAAATGAATTACAGTAAATACATATGTCTACTAAAGTTAAAATAAGTAATCCAGAAGTAACAGAAATAAAAGAGTAGTGAGCTGGTGTAAATGGGTTCAACGTCAATAGAAATCAGATGGAAGAGGGGAAGAAGCTGTTCCTGAATTGCTGAGTGAGTGCCTTCGGGCTTCTATACCTTAAACACAAAATAATCTGCAGATGCTGTTGTCAAAGGAACATTCACAATGCGCCAGAGGAACTCAGCAGGTCAGTCAGCATCAGTTGAAAAGATTAGTCAATGTTTCGGGCCGAAACCCTTCGTCAGGACTGAAGGAAGAACTTTGGGGAGGGTTTGAAGAATCTTCAAACCCTCCCCAAAGTTCTTCCTTCAGTCCTGACAAAGGGTTTCAGCCCGAAACGTCGACTAATCTTTTCAACTGATGCTGACTGACCTGCTGAGTTCCTCCAGCGCATTGTGAGGGCTTCTATACCTCCTTCCCAATGGTAACAGTGTGAAGAGGCCATATCCTGGGTGGTGGGGATCCTTAGTGATGGACGTTGCCCTTCCTAAGGCACCGCTCCTTGAAGATGTCTTGGATACAATGGAGACTAGTATCCATGATAGAGATGGCTAATTTTACAAGTTTCTGCAATTTATCTCAATCTTGAGCAGCAGCTGCCCACCCCCACCCCCACCCCATACCAGTCAGTGGCGGAACCAGTCAGAGTGCTCTAAACGGTACATTTGTAGAAGTTTTCAAGTGTTTTAGTTGACAAGCCAAATCTCATCAAACACCTAATGAAGTATAGCTGTTGTCTTGCCTTCTTATTAGCTGCATCAGTATGTTGTGCCCAGGTTAGGTCCTCAGAGGTATTGACAGCCAGGAACTTGAAATTACTCACTCTCTCCATTTCTGATCCCTCCACAAGGATTGGTTTGTGTTCCCTCATCTGACCTTTCCTGGTCCACAAACAGTTCTTTGGTCTTGCTGAGGTTGAGTGCAAGTTTATTGCTGTGACGCCACTCAACTAACTGGTATATCTTGCTCCTGTACACCGTTGTGTCAGCATCTGAAATTCTGCCAACAACGATTATATCATCCGCAAATTTATAGATGGTGTTTGAGCTATACCTAACCACACAGTCATGGGAGTAGAGAAGTGAAGAGAGCTAAGCACACATCCCTGTGGTGTGCCAGTATTAATTGCCACCCAGGAGGAGATGTTATTTCCAATCCATACAGATTATAATCTTCCGGTTAGGAAGTTGAGGATCCAGTTGTGGAGGGAGGTACAGAGGCCTTGGTTCTGTAGCTTTTCGAGCAGGACTATAGGAATGATGGTGTTAAATTCTGAGCTATAATCAACTGATAGCATCCCGATATAGGTCCAGGTGATGCAAGGCTGCGTGATTAGCCAATGAGATCACGTCTGCTGTAGTCCTATTGAAGTGACAGGCAAATTGCAGTGGATCCAGGTCCTTCCTGAGACAGCTGTTGATTCTAGCCATTACCAACCTCTCAAGGCATTTCATCACTGTAGATATGAGTGCTTCTGAACGATAGTCATTAAGGCAGCTCACACTGCTCTTCTTGGGCACTGGTGTGATTGTCATCCTTTTGAAGCAGGTGGGAACTTCCAACTGTAGCAGTGAGAGATTGAAAAGTCATTGAATATTTCTGCCGGATGGTTGGCACAGGTTTTCAGAGCCTTACCAGGTACTCTGTTGGGCCCTGCTGCCTTGCAAGTGTTCATCCTCTTGAAAGACAGCCTGGGGTAGGACTCTGATACAGAAATCACAGGGTATCCTGATGCTGCAGGGATCCTTATAGCTCTTGAAATAGCCCTCTGCAAGTCATACCTGGTTTTCTTATACAGAGCTGTTATCTGATTACAGTGGCCTCTAGATCTACACAAGCCACTCACCAAAGACTGCACATGTCTTTACAGACTACTGGAAGTTACTTGTAAATCTCTGTAAGGACATATGCCTTCTTATGGAGAGGTGGGGGGAGGCACGAGCCCGCAAACTGTTGACCAATGCCCTTGGTGACTGCGCTACTTTGGGCTGAATGAAATATGGATAAAATCTTTCTTCTTAACTATGGAGTTTGGGGGGGAAGAGCAAACTGTGAGATGTGGAAGAGATCATCAGCAGTAGTGTGGTACTTTCACATGGCATAAAAGCTGAGAGAGACCATGGGACCTCCGCTGGAAAAACAGACTGAGCTGGCAGGGGTCAGAGGGCACAGGGATCTACAGGACAAAGATTAAATAGCATTGTTTAAGGGAACATGTGGTCAATAAAAAAATGATTATTATGTGAGTAAGGTTAAATATCTCACTGTAGGTGCACTTTGTGAATTGCACTATTGCCATTGTCATTTGGGAGAACTTAACATACGTAGATGTTGGGGAGAAGAAAGATCATGCCACAGAATAAGGAGCTGAAATTTCATATAGTTCTAGAACTGTGCACAGGATCACTCTACTCCGGATTAAATCAAGTTTTAAATGCACTATGCTACATATTTCTTGGTATTGTGTGCAAATTCTAGACATATAGGAAGGATGGAAGAAGAATCACGAAGTGAGAGTAGCAATTTTGATCAGTCGTTCAGAATGGCTTGCTTTTCTACTCTTACATTATTCATTATACAGTAAAGCTCCATTGTTCTTGAGTTTGGCAGACACAAGAATATAAGGAACAGACGCAGGAGCAGGCCAATTGCATCTTGAACCTGTTCTACATTTATTCAGGACAGGGATGATCCAAGCTTCATCTCAGAATCACCTTCTTGTTCTCTTCAAAAAACCTCTTGATTCCCTCATGGCTTAAATCTCTAACTTGAATCCATCGAATTACTCCACCTGCACAGAAATCTGGGGTAGAGTTCAAAAGATTCACAATGCTCTGAGAAGAACAATTCCTCTGACATGTGTGACCCCTTGTTCAGAAAATATGCCAACTAGTTATTGATCCTACTAGATAAAAAATCCTCTCAGCATGCACTCTATCAGTCCCTCTCAGAATTATATATATTTTAACAAGATGACCTTTCATTCTTCTAAGCTTAAACTAGGCCCAGAGTATTCAACCTTTCTTCATACCTTGGAGACACAAGAGATTTCTGATGTTGGAATCTGGAGCAACCATCGCTGGAGGGGTTCAGTGGGCTGAGCCATCACCTCTGGGGGGAAAGGAATTGCTGCCATTTCGAGTTGAGACTCTCAATTGGGACTGAATGGAAGCCACTGATGCTTCTTGATCCACTGTGTTCCTCCAGTAGATTGTTTCTTCATACTTCAAACTATTTGTCTCACGAATGAACCTAATGAATCTTTGCTGCACTGCTTCTAGAGCAGGTCTATCCTTCCTGAACTATGATAGAGTACTTCATGTGTAGCCTCACCTGAACATTGTATGTACATCATACATCCCGATTTTCACTCTTCATGCCCCTGTAATGAATGAATAGTTTAGAATGGTTGAGGTGAACTTTAGAAAAATGCAAGCAGTGCCAAAAAGTTATGAAACCACAGGTTATCTAAAAAAATGGACAAACAACAAAAAATGAAGAAACGGGCAGGTGAAATGTGCACAGTCAATATGGGGAAAATATGAAAATTAGCAGTGAGTTTATCTGAGCCATTTTATTTGGGATTATAAGTGCTGCAACTTACCTCAGTGTCGTACACCATGTATGGGGATGTAGCTACTAAGCTTTGGAATTACACAACTCCTGCTGAACATGAGCAGTGAGGGTATTGAATGAGATGTGGCTGTCGTTGTAACAGTCCTAATTCATCCTCACACACATGCTGAAGTGAGCTACCATTGGGTGAACAGCTGCAATGACAAAGAACCAGTTCTTCCAAAAGTAGTGAGGAAAGAAAACTTTTACGAAAAGAAAATACATTTTTATCTAGCCATAAAATATTTGTGTATGAGTTCTACAGTTATTGTCTGTGCACTGGGTATTTCTGCTTGTTTCCCAAATTATGGACCATTAATTTTCTCTGGGAGATCTCTAAAACTCCCAGTCTAACTCCAGCCAACACAAACAAACAGGCACAAATAATCATTGACAGGACTTTTACTAATCTGCCTCTGCATCTCTGGCAGCAGATCAGGATAACTCCAGTGACCAGATGTACATCAGTGTATACACTGGGTAGATTTCACATACAAATGAAGAAAGATAATTGTCTGGTTTCAACATGTTGGCTCCAGAGGCAATCAATTGTCAAGACAGAAAAAATTAATTTATTCTTGTTTTGAAATCACACCTAGCAACTAGGCTTATTTAATAACAGTTACTGGAATCCTTCAGATGTTAATAATATAAATCTTTTATTTTACATTTTTTTGGCTTGAGCAGGAATGTGGAAGTCACCACTAACCTCTGAACATGAATTTCTAAAATCTGTAAAGCTTCTACTTAGATTCCTTTAAAGCTAAAAATTACTTTATTTCATTCTATATTCTAACTAATGATGTCATGTTTTTAACTTCAGAAACTAATCAAAAGAAAAACACAGGAGCTTGGGATAGCATGTCTACTTTGTTTTACTTTCCTTTTCTGCAGTGAGACACTCACATATACAGTATACTATGTAATACAACAACAACGGATACATAGCATAGTAAGTTATAAATTGTCCCATTCAGACCTAAAGATTTCATCGCTGCGGAGGATTTTTTTTTACACGTGCGGGATAATGTCTTTCATGACAAGGGGCAGGGGGTCACTCTGCTTGGCAGGTGAGACTTGTGGCTGTGAAATAATCTCAGGTTTTGGGTCCTCCATGGTGGTTGAAGGAGTTGACTCTGAGACTGCAAGAAGTGGCTTTGACAAAATTGGCTGGCTGACAGAAAAAAAAGAGTAGCGATTAACGGGTCCCTTTTGGAATGGCAGGCGGTGACCAGTGGGGTACCGCAGGGTTCAGTGCTGGGACCGCAGCTGTTTACAATATATATTAATGATTTAGATGAGGGAATTAAAAGTAACATTAGCAAATTTGCCGATGACACAAAGCTGGGTGGCAGTGTGAAATCTGAGGATGATGTTATGAGAGTGCAGGGTGACTTGGACAGGCTGGGTGAGTGGGCAGATGCATAGCAGATGCAGTTTAATGTGGATAGATGTGAGGTTATCCACTTTGGTGGTAAGAACAGGAAGGCAGATTATTATCTAAATGGAGTCAAATTAGGAAAAGGGGAAGTACAATGAGATCTAGGTGTTTGTGTACATCAGTCACTAAAAGCAAGTATGCAGGTACAGCAGGCAGTGAAGAAAGCTAATGGCATGCTGGCCTTCATAACAAGGGGAATTGAGTATAAGAGCAAAGAGGTCCTTCTGCAGCTGTACAGGGCCCTGGTGAGACCACACCTGGAGTACTGTGTGCAGTTTTGGTCTCTAAATTTGAGGAAGGGCATTCTTGCTATTGAGGGAGTGCAGCGTAGGTTCACAAGGTTAATTCCCAGGATGGCGGGACTGTCATATGTCGAAAGATTGGAGTGACTGGTCCTGTATACTCTGGAATTTAGAAGGCTGAGCGGGGATCTTATTGAAACATATAAGATTATTAAGGGATTGGACACACTGGAGGCAGGAATCATGTTCCCGCTGATGGGTGAATCCAGAACCAGAAGTCACAATTTAAGAATAAGGGGTAGGCCATTTAGAACGGAGTTGACGAAAAACTTTTCCACCCAGAGAGTGGTGGATATATGGAATGCTCTGCCCCAGAAGGCTGTGGAGGCCAAGTCTTTGGATGCTTTCAAGAAAAAGATGGATAGAGCTCTTAAAGATAGCAGAATCAAAGGTTATGGGGATAAGTCAGGAACTGGATACTGATTGTGGATGATCAGCCATGATCACAGTGAATGGCGGTGCTGGTTCAAAGGGCCGAATGGCCTACTCCTGTACCTATTGTCTATTACCAAGAAATTTGTGCCCCTGAATGGTCTGCCAAAAATCCACATGATCATCTGCTGGGGCAATGCAAGGCATTCTCAGGAATGGAGAGATGTTATTCTTAGCATCTTCTCAACGTGTTGACATTCTGAACAGTGCTACGCCACTAGACAAAGCTTTGAGCCAATGCTTTCATTTTGACCATACCTAGATGACCAACATACAGCTCCTCCAACATTTTAGCTCTCAGCTTCAATGATACAACAACTCACAATCCACGGACCTCGGAGCCAGGACTCGGAACTCGGACCTCGGAGCCAGGGCTTGATACTTGAAAAATCCAGAGCCAGGGACTCTTCTTATTCGTTGGACAGACTCAGACACAGGACATAAAACACTGAGCTGGGAATGCTCCTGAGACACAGGACAGAGTCGGGACTCTTCTTGACACAGGGTCAGGACCCTTCCAGGGTACGGGGCCGGGACCCCTTTTAGACGCAGGACATGGATACGGAGACCACACAATGATGGACAGTACTATAACTGGTCACAAGTACGCTCTAAGCAGCGGCAAGCTCTTGACTAACCCCGGCGGGTTAAATTTGACTGACCTGCTCTGGCAAAGGAAGGCGGCTTGCTGGCACTTGCTTTGGGAGGAGACTAGGCTTGCTCCGGCCAGATGATATTGGCTCGCACTACCTTCAGTGACTTCGTTAACGCTCTCACGCTGAACGGCTGAAAGCTGGAGACTTACAAACTGCCCGTTCAGCTGAGAGTAAGTTGCCTCTAATCACCAAGCCCGAGGGACAGGGGAAAACAGGGAACCTAAGGGAAACAGGGAGTCAACGGTCTGGATCGTAACACAAAGTAAATTTAAAGGGAACCCGATCCAGACCATGACACCACGTCCAAATCCCTCCATCTTCCTCATATTCATGTGCCTATCTAACCGTCTCTTAAAAGCTGCTGCTGCTGCCTGTAAGGGGTTTGAGTTTGTACGTTCTCCTCATGACCTCATGGGTTTCCATCCGGTGCTCACGTGTCTTCCCATGGTCCAAAGACGTACCAGTTAGCAGGTTATTGTAAATTGGCCCCTGAGGAGGCTAGAATTAAATTGGGGGATTGCTGGGCAGTGTGGTTTGAAGGGCCAGACAGGCTTATTCCGCACTTTATGTCAATGAATAAACAAGTAAATAAAAATAAATATTTGCCTCTACCACCTTACTCGGCAGCATATTCCAGGCATCCATCACGCTCTGAGTAAAAAGCTCACCCCTTATGTCCCCTTTGAACCTACCCCCTCTCACCTTCAATGCATGACCTCTGGTATTAGACATTTCTACCCTGGGAAAAAGATGCTCCCTCTCTACGCTATCTATATCTCTCATAATCTTATAAACCTCTATCAGATCTCCCCTTAGCCTCCACTGTTCCAAAGAAAACAGCCCAAATTTGTTCAGCCTCTCATAATAGCACCCACTCTCTAAACCAAGCAGCATCCTGATAAACCTCTCCTGCACTCTCTCCAAAACCTTAACATACTTCCTATAGTAAGGTGACTAGAACTGTATGCAATACACCAGATGTGGCCTAACCAGAGCTTTATAAAGTTACAACATAACCTCGTGACTGTTGAACTCAATCCCTTGACAAATAAAGTAAGCATTCCATAAGCCTTCCTAACCACCCTATCACCCTGTGCAGCCTCATTCAAGGAGCTATGAAATTGGAACCCAAGATCTCTCTGCTCAGCAACACTGCTAAGGTTTTTGCCCTTGACAGTATACTGTCTCCTTGCATTTGCCTTATGTCACATTTGCAATACGTCACATTTATCTGGGTTAAACTCCATCTGCCATTTCTCTGCTCAATATCTACAAATGAATTATATCATGTTGTATTCCTTGCCAGTCTTTTACACTTTCCGCAACTCCACCAATCTTGGTATCATCCGCCAACTTACGAACCCATCCACCTACATTTTCATTCAGGTCATTTATATACATCACAAACAGGAGAGTTCCCAGCACAGATCCCTGCAAAACTCCACTAATTACAGACCTCCAGCTCGAATAAGTCACCTTGACCACCGCCCTCTGCCTCCTATGTGCAAGCCAGTTCTGAATCCAAGCAGCCAATTCGTCGTGGACTCCACGCATTATATTCTTCTGGATTAGCCTCCTATGAAGGACTTTGACATACACGTTACTAAAATCCATGCAGACAACATCCACTGCTGCACTTTCATCAATCTCTCTCATCACCTTGCCAAAAACTAATTCAAGTTGTTAAGACATGACCTGCCCTGCATAAACCAACGCTGGGCTCTCCCTAATTAAGCCACGGGGTTCCAAATGCTCATATACCCTAACCCTTAAGAATTTTCTCTAGCAATTCCCCTACAACTGACGTCTAATTCAATGGTGTATAGTTCCATGATTTTCTCTTGTTCCCTTAAAAAGAGGTAAACATTAGCTACTCACCAGTCCCACGAGACCTCACCTATGCCTAGAGAGAGAACACAAATATACTGTTCAAGGCTCCAGCAATCTCGTCTCTTGGTTCCTTCAATAGCCTAGGGTAAATCCAATCTGGCCCTGGGGATTTATCCACCTTAATACTCATTAGGAGACCCAACACTTCCTCCTCCTTGACTTCTAATGCCCTAACATATTTATGCAAACAACACTGATCCCCTGGTCTTCCATGTCCTTTTTCTTGGTAAATACTGAAACAAAGTTCTCATTAAGTACCTCATTTATATTCTGCGCATCCAAGCAAATGTTCCCCTCTTTATCCTTGAGTGGTCCTACCCTTTCCGTAGTTATCCTTTTGCTTTTGATGTATGTATAGAACCCTTGGGATTCACCTTAAGCCTACTTTCCAAGGACTTTTCATGCCCCCTCTTGGCTTTCCTAATTCCCTTCTTTAGTCCTTTTCTGGCTTCTTTATAATTCTCATGTGCTCCATTTGATCCTAATTTCTGAAGCTTAACATACTTTTCCTTTTGCTTCTTGACTAAATTCATCATCTCACTTGATATCTAAGGTTCTCTTACCTTTCCATCCCCATCCTTCCTTCTAAAGGAACATTCCTCTCCTGTACTCTGTGCAATTGATCTTTAAAAACCCTCTACAAGTCTGATGTGGATTTGCCAAAAGAAAAGCATTCCCAATTAACTCTTCTTAGTTCCTGCCTAATACATTTGTAATTTGCCCTACTCCAATTTAAGACTCTCCTGCAACGAACATGCCTATCCTTATCTACAACTATCCTGAAAGTTAAGGAGCTGTAGTCATTGTTCCCTAACTGCTCACCCACTTGACCAGCCCATTACCCAACACCAGGTCCAGTGCTGTCCCAACTTTCACTGAACCATCTACATATTGATTTAAGAATTTCTCCTGGATACACTTAACTTCTGCCCCATCTAAACCCCTTACATAAAGAATGCCCCAATTTATAATGGGGAAGTGGAAATCCTCCATGGCAACAACCCTATTATTTTTACACTGAGTGCCTGGGCAGCCTTGCAGCACCTGGACCATAGCTTTCTGTCAGAGTGCAGGCGCAGATTCTACTCCAAAAAGAAGCCTATTATAGCAATAAAATCCTTTGTGAGTGTCTGTGGTGAAAATCACTTTGGACTCTTCTTCCATCTCCATCTGTAGGCAGGCCTCAGCTGAGTCTAGATTGCTGAAGAAAGGTTTGCAAAGACATCGCCTATCCTGCACAGACAGTATTAATCTACTTTCAGTACAGGGTTAATGGTGACATTAAAATCACCAGAGATCCTGACAGACCCATTCTCTTGGCTACTGGGTCCACTGGCGTTGCCCATGGACTCCACTCAACCTTGGAAAATATTCCTTCGGTCTCCATGCAATCTAGCTTAATGGGTATTTTATCACAGACATTATAAGGAGCCTTGTAAAACTTTGTAAAACTCGTGTATGGCATTTTCATTCAACACTATTTTACCCTTAAAATGCTTGAGTTTCCAATGATCTGGACACCACTCTAGCATCATCCAGTATCTTTCCTGATTTGCTTTCAGTTGACTCTATTTCAGGGGATGTGATATGGCAATCAAGTTGTAGTTGTCTTAGCCACCCACATCCCCACAACACAGGCCCTTCTGTTTTTACCATATACAAGCCCAATGTGGCTTGTTGGTTGTTGTATTTCTCTTTTATGAATGCCATTCCCACAGGATCATCTTTCCTCAGTATAACTTCTTAGTTGGATATCCGGAGGCTTCAGAACACTACCTTTGAAAGGTCATTCAAACTCATTTTGCAGAATGACTGAAACAGGAAAGCCAGTGTCCAATTCCATTTTAATTCATTTCCCATTCATTTCTGGTGTAAGCCATATTTGCTGGTCTCTTGTTAGTTTTCACTTGGCAAATCTCAAGGCTACTCAGTCCTGTGTCACTCTCATTATTACAAACAGCATGCATAATGGTGTTCTATTTGAAACAGTAACATGACCTCGTATCTTTTTCTCTTCTCTATGCAATCCATTTATTTTTGTCCACGCAGCATGCCCTTTGTATGTGTCCTACTTGGTTGCTTTTTCTGCAAGTTTTGCCTTTAAACCTACATTGGTCTTGTGTATGGGTATTCCTGCCACAATGGTAACACAAATTGTTTGACCAGGCAGATTTCTCTTTAGATATTTCAAGATTGTTCATGCTCACTTTCATTCTTGATTGCAACTCAATTGTGTCTCTAACTGCTGTATCCAGTGATTCAGCAATTTCAACTGTTCCTTTAAATGTAAGTCGTGCTTCAGTCAAGTGGTTAGGCTAGGCTGAAGATGTCAGGACCCAATCTCTGGTGAGTAAGGAAAGGCTGGCACCTTCCTGATTGGACCAGTCAACAACTATAGTGGTCCTCTCACTCTCCCTTGGGTCACATTGCCTATTTTGTCACACAACGTGTGAGTGTCCCAGTGAAGTCCCTTCCCTTATTTGGTGGGCTTGTAAGCTGCACCTCTTCACGTACATTCCAGGAAGCCAGTCACAAAATCAGGAATTGCCATTTCCAGGTGATGACCTCAGGGATATGGCTGAATTAGCTGTGGAATTTTAGAGCTCCTCCACAGGAGTAATAGATCTCAACTGGATTTATCTTGCAAACAGGAAGTTATCTTGCAGTTCTTGCAACAGTTTTCCTCCACTCTTTAAATCATTCCATGCATATCTCTGCTGTTTCAAACAGTTCCACAATGGTGAGATGATCGGTCTGCGCATCAGATGAAATCCCCACAAGGCCTGAGTCACTTAGAAGATCAGGGCTCAATAAGCAATGAACAGCTAAGCTCACTAGGATTGTCTGGACCAGACCAAGTATCCCATCTTTAAGGAATGTAGGAATCCAGTCTCCTCTGTACTTAATATTTCAGTAATAAATGAGTAATCTTGTGTATATATGTCTTGCTTGATTAAGCATTCATGTTTGTTTAAATAATTAATTTTGAGTTATATGTATAAATACATGTATTGCATACATCATCATACTACCATGTAATAGGTGTGCAACTCGTTTAAAGTAAACACGAAATTAAACTCACATTTCTGACTCCCGTGTCTTCCTCTAAATTAGTTTAGTGTTCTTAAGTTACAAAACATAACAGAGGTGATAAGGTCCTGTTGAAATCCAGCAAGACATTTGAACTAAAAAAAAGTGCAGCAAGAAATGGTGAGTAAAAAACACAGCCCAGCATGTGCAGATCGTGTCAAGTTAACAGAAAAGTTAACAAACGGAAGAATTCACAGTTCATAAAGAGTGAGTAGCAGGTGATAATAATCATTTTAAAAAAGCAGAAATGGTGGTCTACATCAGAGATATTGACACGTTTGATTATACCAAATATAACTGGAATATGTATACTGAGCTAATTGAACTGTAGTTTGAAACACATGAAATAGCCAATGAGAAATGAGTTCCAATTTTGCCCAGTGGATTGGGTTTAAAGGCACACAGTTTGCTTCAAGTTTAACTGCTCTGGTAGAAATGAGCCTTGCTGCTATTGTTAAAGTAGTGCAGGAACACTTAGAACAGAAATCATTGTTGATTGCAGAACTATTAGGTTTCATGAGCAGATTCAAAAGGAAGGGGAGTCCATGTCAGTATATGTGGCTGAATTGAAGAGATTGTCTGAGCATCGGCTTAATGATACACTGAGAGATCATTTAGTTTGTAGAATTTTGCAAGGAAGCCTACAAAAACTGACTCCCAAGTGAAGCACAACTTACATAGAAAAGCGCAGTTGAAATTGCTGTTTCAATAGAAATCGTAGAGACGCAATTGAGTTGCAGTCAGGAATAAAAGTAAGTGTGAACAAAATTGCAGCATCTAAATGGAGGCCTGCCTGGCTAAACAAATTGTGTGCAGTTGTGACAGGAGCTCACATACACCAGACCAATGTAGGTATAAAGGCAAAACTTGCAGAAAATGCAAAAAAGGACACATACAAAGAGCATGACGGACAGAAATAAAAAAATCGACTGGACAGGGAAGAGGAAAAGAGAAAAAGTCAAGGTGCAGTTTCAAATAGAGCACGAATCTGCATGTTGACGAAAAATCTGATAATGATGAGAGTGACACAGGACTCTGTAACTTTGAGGATTACAGTGTGAAAATTAACAATAGACAAACAATATGGCTTACACCAGAAGTAAATGGCAAATTAATTAAAATAGAATTGGACATTGGTTCGGTTGTTTCAGTCAATCCACAAAATGTGTTTGAACAGCATTTCAAAGATACTGAACTGAAGCCTATAGATAGCGAACTAATAACTTGTATTGGAGAAAGGATAACTCCTGTGGGAATGACATTTGTAACAGTGAAATACCAAGACACATTAGGCTTGTATGTAGTAAAAACAGGAGGGCCAGCATCGTGGGGGTGTAAGTAGCTGAGACAACTACAACTTGATTTGAGATCTATCCACCATTTGCATGCAAAATTCCCTGCAATGAAGCCAACGGAGATGGAGGCAGAGTTAAGATGCCACTAACCGGCGATGCCTTTGCTTGCATCTTTGGAAACAGCTCTATTTCCATCTTTAATACCTCTATTTTGCCCCTTCAAGGTTCTTTTGAAGACCTTGGCCTGGAGTTACACACTGACTTTGGTTCTTTACAGGAATTGGACCCATTCTCGGGGCTTCAGGACTAGTCATTGTTCGGCACACCAAGGGTACGGCCTGAGAGTCCGGCTCGTATTCAAAAGCCTAAGATCTGGGGGCTCTGGAGACGGGTGGGTCGAGGGTTGGTGTCATAGCAGGAGACCCGTCTGTCGTCGGGGGAGTTGGGATATCTGCTGTGGGCCCGAAGACCCAGGATCTTTGCGACCTTCAGGCACAGAGCTTGAAAAAAGCGCCACAACGGACTTTTAACATCATAAAACAGCGAGTTATTTGTTATGTCTCCCTGCTCACTGGGAAAATGGAGACACCTCTTTCGCCCTTATTAGGGAGAGAGAGAACCCGCAGCATATCGAATGCCGATGTGAAACGTGAAGTCTTTGGAGTAACTGCATGTCTGTGTCTTTGCTATCGCTTTGCTCACGCTTGAGTGTGATGCTTGCTTTTTTTGCTGCTGGGGGTGGGGTTATTGTTGCTCACTGCTGCTGATGTGCAGTGGGGGGAGATGGGGGGTACGTTGGCTGTCTTTCATTCTTTGGGGCACTTCTCTGTTTGCGCGGATGTTTGTGAAGAAGAAGCATTTCAGGATGTATATTGTATACATTTCTCTGACATTAAATTGCACCTTTGAACCTTTGAACTGAAAGCAAATTAAGAAAAGTTCTGGATGGTGCTACAACGGTCTCCATGAGCCATTACCCCACAGAGGACAAACAGGTGTTGGCACCAATCTCTGTACCTCTGGTTGGAAAGCACATTGAAGGATCATGCTGCTCAGAGGACTTGTTAAAGTCATAAAACAGTGGTCTGATGACAACAGTTTTCATAGACAACATTTCTAAGAAAGCTTCTGATATGTCAACCAAGTAATTACTTGCAGAATGTGGCTAGGTTTTACACTGGAAGAAAGTTTATGGAACTTCAGGAACGTTGCAAGGATTTGACTTTCCTGAGTATGAAGGACCAGAACCTACTCTGTGTGCATTAATATTATTGCATGAAATTCAAGTGGGAGACAAAAAGCTATTTGTGAAAGTAGATGCAAAGAACAAAGTCCTGCTGGATCAATGGAAGGCCAAAAAGAAAGGAGTCAATGGAGATACGAACACAGATGATTTGTCAGTTGACATTGTGGAAGAGGCAACTGTTGTGTTGTGCACAACTACATATCAATTAAATAAAAGCATGCACATGGGAGATAGCTTTAACTGGTATATTCACATTGCAGTGAGAGAGAGAGTGCAATACACATGTGTAAACAACAGTGCATGTACAGACAACAGATCAATACATAGTGCTAAGGGGGGGTATCATTGTTCTAAAAGAAATAGATCCATACATTACACTTCCTCCCCCTTTAATTTAGTGCATCATAAAACTGTATATGTACTTTTTCCAAAATTTTTATTAATTTATATATAAGAATACAGAGTATAGGAAAAAATATGTCAATATATTAAACTAAATCACATTTAAAGACTCCTTACCCTATATTCGTACAAATCAATTAGTTCGTAACATTGAAAAAAATAATTTCTTATATAAAAAATCTAACCCACTACTAAGACCGAAGCTGATTAATAGAAAAAAAAAGAAAAAAGATTGTTAGTCATCATCTGTGCTTTAACAGCAAATCAAAGGTTTTGAAAATAGTCCAGAAAGGGTCCCCACAATGTTTGAAAGTCCTGATTAGATTCACAGATTGAACATCGAATCTTCTCTAAGTTTAAACATGACATCACATCACATAGCCATTGGGCGTGAATAGGAGGGTTCACATCTTTTCATTTAAACAAGAGCGTCCTTCTGACAATAAGAGACATAAAAGCCAAAATGTGCAAATCAGATGGCTCCAAAATAATATCCTTTCCTCCAACAATACCAAATAAAGCAGTCAAAGGATTAGGCTTGAAATTTACTTCAAAAAGTATCAAAAAGGTTTGAAATACTTCTTTCCAATACTTTCCAAGACTCGGACATGTCCAAAGCATATGAATGAGTGAAGCTTCTCCATTATTACATTTATCACAATACAGAGATATATCTAAATAAAAACGAGACAACTTAACATTAGTCATATGGGCCTTATGGAAAAACTGTATGTGTTGCCTTTAAGGCATTTATTTGACTTTGTTGGATCTATGTTTTAAATGATTTGTTTGTAACTATTTTCTAATTAAAGTTAAGGTTGATAATTACATTACACTACAACAAACGTAAATTCATTGTCTATGGTATATCGCGGCATGCGATGACGTCACCTCCGGTTTCACCGCGTCTTGATTCGCGAAGGTGTAAGGGTGGGTGCCATGCATGCAGCATGATCATGAAGAGCTCTGTTTCTACCCACAAAGAAACATTATAGAAGTAACGCCGTAAGTTCATAAGAATGTATTTGAAGTTAAAATATTAACGTGGTTTCTGTTAAGGAAGCGGCGGTTGGGGTGGTGCGCGTGCCGGCTTTTCAATTTCAAACATAGGGTCGGCTCGAGCCCGATGGTGGTTTGACATGACCCGCTCGCCCGCTACTCATTGTTAATGTGGAAGAGTGAACAGTAAATGGTTAACCTTACTACGACTCCGTCTTCATTGGCTCCGGTTTAACTTGGTGCTTAGTCAGAGTTTCAACACACCGCACGAGAACACTACAGTGAAAAGGTGAAAGCATTAGATGTTTCGACAAGTGGTACGATGGCTTCGCGATCAAGCACCAAGTCGCTTGCACTCAGCGCCAAGAGCAGTAGGACATCGACAAATGTGGCTGCCCTCGCAAGTGCTAAAGCAGAAGTCGCCAAGGTGCGAGCGTCATACGCTAACCAAGAAGCAAAACTGAAAATGGAAAAACCTGCCAGAGAAGCGGAAAACCAGAAGGAAAAGGCAAGGATAGATACAGAGTTAGAAGTGCTGACACTACAACGAGAAGCTGATGCCGCCGCGGTGGAAGCACAAGTATTGGAAAACACTGAAGGAATGCATGCTCTAGACAAAACAGGAAAATCTATGTCTGAGAGGGCCAAATTGGAACGCACCAGCGAATATGTGCAATCTCAAATTGACCTGCAGATTCATTCTCCATCTCCATACTTGCCTGTTGGCTTCCCATCTCATGTGAAATCACAGGGGAGCTTCGATGCATCGCATCCACCTGGGGACGACAACTCACAATTGCACCCTTGCCCCAAACTCAAGTATGAAAGGGCTGACTACAAATACTTCTCGATACCACATTGCCAAGCACATCCCAGAACTGGATCCAGAAGCAGAAATACCCCTGCTACTCAGAAGAGACGTTCTTAGGGTGCACAAAGTCAGGCAGCAGGTCAATGGACCACACAATGCCCCCTTCACCCGACATCTGGATCTGGGCTGGGTGGTGATAGGAGAGGTGTGCCCTGGCAATGTACGCAAACCGACAGTTAACACGCTCAAGACTAACGTGCAAGAGAGTG
The DNA here is from genome assembly GCF_963921235.1 of Mobula hypostoma. Lineage (NCBI taxonomy): Eukaryota > Metazoa > Chordata > Chondrichthyes > Myliobatiformes > Myliobatidae > Mobula > Mobula hypostoma. The sequence goes on along the minus strand of NC_086099.1, from coordinate 70,876,992 downwards.
GCCACCATTCAATTTCTCAGCCCTCCACAAGTGTTACATGCATCACGAAAGCACAAAAAAGGCACGAGCATAGTAAAGTAACTGAGAAAACACTGGGACAGTCAGTCTTCGCTTAGACTAAGCACGATAATAAACTTGCTCCATCGGTGGAAGATGCCATCTTCTTAAAAATAATGGACACAAAAGTTGTTAGAGATGAAGTGAACAATTGGGTCACCCCACTACCGTTCAGAGAACCGTGCCAGCGCTTGCCAAACAACAAAGGGCAGGCAGTCAACCGGTTCACATCTTTACAACAGACCCTGAAAAGGAAACCTGAGACCAGTTACAGAGGTTGTTCTACTTCTACCTAAAGGCTGATCTAGGGACTAAAATTCTATACCATGTTTATTGTGACCTTACAAAGGTCAGGTGGGGAGTGTGTTGCCCTTAAGGCATTTTTTTGACTTTGTTGGGTCTGTAGCGGTGTGCTACACACAGCGCTAGAATAACCACACGGAGTCGGTGAGTTGGAGTTGCGATAAAAGAGATTTATTCAAACTTCGTGGCCTGCTTTAAAGCCTTCCCGTTCCCGCCCTCCCTGGGCGGGACTGCTGTGGGAAATGCATATTCCCAGACCCTTTCCGCGCGCGGGATTTTCCCCCTGCTGGTGAAGATGGCCTGGCGCCCTTTTTGAGGCTGGCCTCTCTGTCGTGCGCGCCGGTTCGTGTGTGCTCGAAAGTGGGTCGCCACAGGTCTACGTTTTAAATGATTTGTTTGTAACTATTTTCTAGTTAAAGTTAAGGTTGATAATTATGTTACAGTATAACAAACGTAAATTCGTTGTCTATGGTCAATGACGTCACCTCCGGTTTTGCCGCGTCTCGGTTCGAGAAGGTGTAAAGGTGGATGCCATGCGTGCAGCGTGATCGTGAAGAGCTCCGTTTCTACCCACAAAGAAACATTATAGCAGCGTCGCCGTAAGTTCATAAGGAAGTATTTGAAGTAAAAATATTAACTCGGTTTCTGTTAAGGAAACGACGGTTGGGGCGGTGCGCGTGTGCTGGCTTTTCAATTTCAAACGCGGGGTCGGCTCGAGCCCGGCGGCGGTTTGACGCGACTCCCCTCATCCGCTACTCAGGGCGGTTGCAGACACTCGCTAAAAGAAGAGAGCACGCGTGGTCTCCAGAATGAAACAGATGTTGTATATGTTTGTTTTTTTTTATCAACAGTTTTCACCATACGATGTTAATGTGGAAGAGTGAACAGTAAATGGTTAACCTCACTACGACTCTGTCTTCATTGGCTCTGGTTTAACTTGATGTTTAGTTAGAGTTTCAACACACTGCACCAGAACACTACAGTGTATATGTACAAAACATTCAATTTCCCTTTCATAAACCCGTATTCCAAATAAATGTGTTTTCACAATAACAGTCCATAAAAACTTCACAGTTCTAAAGGTTCAGTCTTTTGGGTGGTGCTCTGTTTCTTTCAGGATAGCGTGTCTGGACCTGTGGAGGGGCATCAGGTTTGGCAGGTGGCTTATCTAAGACAACATTCTCTAAGTGGACACCTGGTAGGATAGCTCCAAGAATTCGACCACTGATGTACACAATGGATATTGGAGATCAGATATGGAGATGTCATGTGGACCAGATACCTGATAAGCAACCAAAGAACATGCCTGAGTCAATTGCATCCAACAAGATGGACCCATTACAGTCACCAGACTTACCTCTCAGTGATGATTCACTGACAGCAATGTGACACTGATTAAAGCCATCTCCCGCATATGTGCTTTTATTTCATTGATATGTATCTGTGCACAGACACAACAAATTGGCAATACGTATGAACCTGAATGTCAGAAAATATCACAAACTGCACCAACAGTTATGGCACAATTATGGAACAAAACAGCACCAGAAAGCCATCACTGAAGCTAACAAAGAAATGAGTAACAGTGTTGAATTTAAAGTGAAAATAATGTGGTGTTGGCTTCAGTCGGGAAAGTTGATGAGTTTGATTGCGCTGATGAAGGCAGGAAGTCATATATTTGGAGGGTTGAACTGTATTGTAATGCAAGCAACGTGGAGGAATAAAAGCAAGCCCCTACACTTCTTAGCTTAATGGGCCCAAGATCGAACTGTCTCTTACGCAACCTAGTAACCCCTGAAAAACCAGCAAGCAAGTCATTCGATAAAATGTTTACAATTTTATAAAATCACTTGAGCCCTAAACTGCTGGTAATTGCTGAGAGATGTGGATTTTACAAAAGGAACCCGTCAAAAGATGAAAGCATTTCTGAATACATTGCAGAACTGTGTGAACACTCCCAGTACTGTGACTTCAGAAATGGACTTTCTAATGCACTAAGGGACAAGCTTGTATGTGGCATGCATAGTCAAAGCTCTAAAAAGAGGCTTTTATCTGCAAGAGACCTAACCTTAGAACAGGCATTGCCCATTGCAATATCATTAGAGACTGCAGCAAAGGATGCAGCAGAACTACAGAAAAGGAGGTTAGAATGTGAAATGCACAAAATGTCCCCGAATGGTGCAAAAAGCCAATCGACGTAGCAAATCCTTCCATGATGCAAATGACTGTTGGTTCAAAGAAAAAGTCTACAGCAGGTGTCACAGATGAGGTTACATAGTGAGAACGAGCAAGGCAGACAAAAAGCAAATTGAGTGAAAAGGCTTAAACACAAAACTAAGTAAGTGCATAAAGTTACTGAATATAAAACAGAATCAGACAACATAGAGTCTAACAAAAGTGCCTAGAACTGCATAGTATAACTGAGGCAGATCACAAAATCATCTGGATCACAATAGATGTGTCGAATGTAAAACTGAAAATGGATCTGGACACGGGGTCAGCTTTGTCTATAATTCCAGTAGCTAACTACAACAGACTGTTTTCTAAGATACCATTAGAGAAGACCTCAGTGACACTAAAGAACTACACTGCCAAAAATATGTCTCCCAAAGGCAAACTGAAGGTAAATGTGATGAATGGAGGCTATACACAGCAGTTAGAGCTTTACGTACTGAAAAGTGGAGGGCCAGCACTTCTCGGCTGTGAATGGTTGAGAAAAATCCAACAAGACTGGCACTCTATCTCTCAGTGTGACAACAAGAAGCAACTGTAGCCCAAATGGTAGCAGTAACCAAAGGATATCACAGCTGCTTAAAGCTAATCAGAAGGTGCTTGAGAAGGGAATGGATAAACAGATCAAAGACTTGACCAAAAGCTGTTCGGGATACCAAAAAGTTCAAAGTGCACCTCTACAGGCAGCTTTACACCTGTTGGAGTAGATGTCGTCATGGCAAAGAGTTCATATTGACTTTGCTGGGCCATTCATGGACTCCATGTTTCTGATTGCTGTGGATGCTCATTTGAAGTGGCTGGAGGTTATACCAATGAAGTCAACCACCTCTGCTGTCTCCACCCAGAGGTCTATCTTCACCAGACGTGGCTTAACAGAACAAATTGCAAGTGACAACAGACCATAATATACATCAGAAGAATTCTGACCGTTCATGAAGAAAAATGGCATCAGACATTTCAAGTCAGCCCCTCACCACCCAGCAATGAATGGGTTAGCTGAAAGGTTTATCTAAAACTTCAAGAACTCCATTAAAGCAATGGACAAGGAGGACATTTCTCTACAGCACAAGGTGGACAATTTTCTTTTTGTGTATTAGAACTCTGTTCTTCCAAAGACAAATCAAACACCTGCAATGCTATTCACGAACAGGAATCTGAGATCTCACACAGACCTCCTGAAACCAGATCTATAGAGGGGAAGTGTAGAATAAACAGTTCAGCCAGTTGCCAAGTGAAGCAGCAAGGAACTTTGAGATTGGACAGGAAGTCCTAGCTAGTGATTACCGAAAAGACAAGTGAACTTAGCTACAAGAACTGGACCACCAGTGTGCACAGTGGATGTTGAGATCAGACATGAAGACATCATAAGGACTAGATACTGAAGAACACACCTGAGTCGATTGCATTCCACAAGATGAACACAATACAGTCATCGGACTTACCTCTTAGTGATGATGTCACTGACATCAACACGACACCAGGTAAAGCCATTTCCTGTGAGCATTGTTTTATTTAATTGATAGGTAGTTGTGCACAGACATAACAGAAACCAAGAGGAGAGATCAAACCATAAAGAAAGCAATAGAAGGATTAATAAGAGAATACTCCAGTGAACTAAATGCATCTTCCCAAGATCAAGATGCACAAACTAGAAGAGAAAAGAAGAAGAAGAAGAAAGGTGGTCACCACTGTCAGAACCACTCTTTGCAGTCTCAGAGTGAAACCTTATAACTACCCCAGAGGAGGCACCAGAACCTTAGATTCTTTCAGAGCCACAGGACCCGTCCGCCAAGCACAGTGACCCCACCCCTGTCAGGAAAGACACTATCCTACAAGAGTAATAAAATCTCCACAACGATTAAATCTTTAGGCCTGAATGGGACAATTTATAATTTACTATGCTGTGGAGCTCTGTAAGTAGTAGTTGTATTATATGGCATACCATGTATACAGTTGAGATGCATTCTCTATCGAGTTAGAGCTTAAGCAGGGACGACTGTTGTGTATTTAATATTTCAGTAATATTTGAGTAAGATTGTATATGTATATATATTATTTGATTAAGCATTCTTTTTAATTTAGATAACTCACTACAGGTTTTATGTATAAATACATGAATTGCATATGTCATCACACTACCATGTGATAACTGCATCCCTTGCTTAAAGTAAACACAAAGTTAGACTCACATTTCAGACTCCCGCGTTTTCTTTTGAATTAGTTTAATGATTTGAAGTTACAAAACTTAACACAGTCCAGCCTAGAGCCAGTACAAGAAACACTGCACCTTCCAAAGGTAGGTTTACTCTATTTTGTTACTGGCCTGCAAGCAAGGAGTTGAATGGTACTGACTAACACAAAAGTGCCAAGGTTCTCCAAAGCTCCTGTGGAGTTCCTCCTATCTGTACCTGCTCAGCAGTGAAGGACCATTATCTCCTCCAGAGAAACCCAAGGCAAACATTGTAGCAAGTGATGAGAGTTGGAATGAAGCTGTTACAGCACTCATGAATGCAGCAGCAAACCTCACTGCCTGCATATGGATGCAGTGTAGGATTAAATATTTAATGTTTAAGCATCTCTGAGGAAGTAAGAGTTACTGCCAATGATACCTCCTGCGGTGATTCCTTTCAGACACATATCACTTCAGCTGCGTCCCTAATTAACAACAGACATAAAACTCGCCCTCTTTCATTTCAGTCACGCTGTGTTTAGCATCAGAAACATGACATGCAACATTGTGGTCACATGGTACAAAGCCAACCTAGTTCTTTCTGTAATTTGCTTCTGTAAGGGGTTTCTTCTTTTATGTTACTGCGCAGGCTAATCAAAATGGCTTCTTTGTTATGTTAACTGTGATGTAAGGAGTTCTCCCTGTCTCTCTGCTTGTTTGGGTTATATTGTTGATAAGAGGAGGTATGAACCAATTGGGATAGATGTTATTCTTGCTTGTGTGTCTGTAAGCTATTGTGTTGCGCGGGCTTTGGCGCAGAGGGTGCGATGGGGACAGAGAGAGGAGACGATGCTGTAAACTGGCCGACAGGACAGACCCCGAGCGGGAGTCTGAGGCCCAGGGTCTTTGGTGAGGAGAGGAGACAGAGACAGACTCGTGTGGAGCGTCTGGTCGACCACCATGGTTGGTCCCAGGCGGTGGGTCGAGGGGGTCGGAGGGGATCGATGGTGGAAAGAGAACTCCGTTACTTGAGCTCCAACTGTTGTGCACGAAGTGGTTGAAATTTGATAAGTTTGGCACCTTTTATTTTCCTTTTATATTTTATCTCCATTAATTACATAGTTCTAGTAATATCTATACAGTGTAATCATTTAATCGCATATGGTGTATTGTCTGTTATTTGGGCGGGGTGGGGTACATCACACAGCATCCACACAAACTTGATTACCCAGTTTGGCGGGGCTGAAGGCTGCTCCCCCTAGACGAAAGCGAATTGAGCGAGTCTGACGCTTACCAGAGGGTTACATTTGGAGGCTTTGTCTGAGATTTGATTCAGTGGGGTGCTGTGTGATTGTCCTGTCTAAATCGGTGCTGCTGTGTCTCTGTGGGATTGCGGTTAGTAATGTGTGTCTCTGTGGGATTGCTGGTTATTACTGCATGCGTGTTGGGTGGGGTGGCTGTTGGTACCCTGGAGGTCTTTGTTCGATTTCAGACTAGCGCTGACGAGTTGGTGGTGGGACTGCCAGTGTCTGTTGGTGCCCCCGGCGAGGCCAGGCCATAGGCTGTCCATACTGTTAGGAGAGAGAGGAAAGAGTAGCTGGATTCGGAGGGAGTGTCTGCGAATAAATGTTCCAGCTATGGCAGGCTCCGCCTGGCTTTTGGGATATTGTCCACCCCTAAAGGGGCGGAGGCATACGAGACGTGGGTGGAGCGGATCTCTCAGTCGTTAGATGAGTGGCAGTGCTCGGTTGAGGGAGAGCGACAGGGATTGGTTGAAAGTTTGCGTATGTGGGCTGCTGACAGTGTTAGAACCGTCAGGGTCAGTTACCCCATAGTAACAGCTGCCAGTTATCTGAAAGCGGGGAAAATGTGTCTGGTTCGACTGGAAGTAAAATGCAGCGCTTGGGGGGCTTTCCATACCTGTGTCAGGAGATTGGGGAAAAGCGTACAGTGTGTCTTCTCTGGCTAGGAGGGCAGCTAAATTGCTTGCAGTGCCAGGGGGATCATTTCAGGGGATCAGCCCCTTCCTCAGTTGTTCAGCTGATCAGAGAGGTGTCGGGGAACTTAGTGGAGGCCCAGTGGGGGAACGGCTTGGGGTCTCTGGGGAAGCACGTTCCCAGCAATGTACCAAAGAACTTCTGAAAGGAAAAGACCCTGTTCCTGAAGGCTTAGAGGGACCACGCCCCTGTGTGTCATTACAGATAGATGGAAGCTATGCTAAAGCCATCCTCGACACCGGGGCACAGGTCAAGTTTTTGTACAGTTCGTTTTACAACTGGTGTCTTAAGCATTTACCCTTGACAACATTAAGGGCACTAGAGATTTGGGGTACCAGTGCCAGTGATTATCCAGAAGACGATTATTGGTTAGTGAATCTGGAGTTCATGGGGGCATTGTCTGTGTACCCAGTGTTTCGAACTGCTTGTGAGAACGTGTGTAGCAGTCTTGGGCCGGTACCGAATTTAAACAAGAGCCGATTGTGGTACGGCCTGGGGGAAGTATCTGAGGGTGAGACCCTCTTAGTAGGCGCTCCAAACTACCACAAGGGAGGGGAGTTGACCGCTGAAGACACCTCAGTGAGAGAGAGGTCACGGCGACTGGACCCTGTAGCTGTGGAAGATGCAGGCAGCGTGTGTGTGGATTATAGGACTCTGAACAGGCGCACTTGCATTGACCAGAATACGGCCCTGAGGGCCGAAGACGCGATGGTCTGTTTGTGTGGTGCAACATGGTTTACTGTGCTGGATCTGAGGAGTGGATGTTGCCAGATCCCGATGAGTGAGGCCTACAAGGAGAAGACGGCCGTTATAGGTCCCCTGGGATTCTTCCAATCCGAAAAGATGCCACAGGGCATGTCCGGAGCCCCTGAAACCTTCCCGCGGGGCATGAGGAAGACCATGAGAGATGTGAAGATGTTTGGACTTTTGGTGTACGTGGATGATCGCCTAGTGTTTGGATTCATCTTGGGGGACTATGATGTGAGGCGAGTGCCGGAGCCCCGGACAACCATTGAAGACTTGGAGTTCACGCTCGTCAAAGTGGAGATGGAGAAACGGAATTCCGAGCGGAAACTGCGGTCATGTACTGATGAATTAATCCAGAGAGATGAAACAATGACCAACTTTCGAAAGGATCAGCAGAAACTCAAGAAATCGATCCAGAACAGATTGGAAGAAACTGGTGGTGTATTTGCATTCCAGATGGAGATGGACGTGAAGCGTGGGTCAGAACTGCTGAGACTGGGGTGAGAGTTGGAGGATTTAGAGAAGAAGCTGACTCTCGACTGCAGGAGTCTGCATAGGCAGCATAGGCAGCCCAGGCTAAGTGCTTCAGTTTGGAGAAAATCAAACAGCAGCTACTGATCAAGGAAATGAGGAAGAATACGGATTCGAAGGATGATGTGCTGGATGTGTGGTACGTGCTGCCTTTCGCTAACTTCCCCTTGATTGAGGAAGAGACTTTTGGCCTTTCTCCCACTGAGTCAGGTGTAGTGGGGAGGGCTAGCTGTGGGCAGCCTGGGTTACTGCAGGACCCTGAAGGAGAAGAAGCGGGGCGCCGGACACGGGACAGGGGGCTCCGAAGTGCAGTGGGGGCATGAGTGAGAGAGAGATTGAGAGAGGAGTTGGCAAGCAGACCCGAGGTATCCCCAGTAGTGTCCGAGCCTTCAGGGTTTAGGTGAAGGGGTACGGAGGTCTCGGAGGATTAGGAAACTCCCAGATAGGTTGGCCTATGTCGCGCCCGTGGAGCAGGGTGAAAGGTCTACTGTTTGGGGAGCCATGTGACTGTTTGTACGTGGATTGGGTTTTTGTGTCTGCAAGAAGGATGGACGAGTTATTTAGAAGTCATGAGGACATGACTTTTTTTGGTGGGGGGGAGAGTGTAAGGGGTTTCTTCTTTTATGTTACTGTGTAGGCTAATCAAAATGGCTTCTTTGTTATGTTAACTGCGACGTAAGGAGTTCTCTCTCTCTCTCTCTCTGCTTGTTTGGGTTATATTATTGATAAGAGAGAGAACGAATCAATTGGGATAGACGTTATTCTTTCTTGTGTGTCTGTAAGCTATTGTGTTGCGCGGGCTTGGCGCAGAAGGCGCGATGGGGACAGAAGAAGGAGACGCGATGCTGTAAGCTGGCCAACGGGATGAACCCCAAGCATGAGTCCGAGGCCCAGGGTCTTCGGCGAGGAGAGGAGATGAAGACAGACTCGTGTGGAGCATCTGGTCGACCACTGTGGTTGGTCCCGGGTGGCGGGTCGAGGTGGTCAGAGGGGATCGAATGGTGGAAAGAGGACCTCATTACTTGTCGTGCATGAAGTGGTTGAACTTTGATAAGTTTGGCGCCTTTTACTTTCCTTTTATAATTTATTTCTATTAATTACATAGTTCCAGTAAGATCTATAAAGTGTAATCATTTAATTGCATATGGTGTATTGTCTGTTATTTGGGCAGGGTGGGGTACATCACACAACATCCACCCAAACTTGATTACCCAGTTTGGCGGGGCTGAAGGCTGCTCTCCCTAGACGAAAGCCAGCTGAGCGAGTCTGAGGCTTACCAGGGGGCTACACTTCAATTCTTCTCCTCTCTGTGAGATGGACTGCATGGTACACGTCATACATACAGTACCACATAATATCAGGATGCCTTGGACAGCTGTGTACACGGTTGGCACACCCACAAACTAATTCTTGCTGCACTGCTTCCCAAAACCCAGAAAAAAATCATGAATACACACCTAATCCTTACGGCTATGGATCAGATCTAGAGATTCAAGGTACATCTCTTTCAAATTAATTACAGAAGAATGGGAACACTGAGTGCTATGACAGTTTCCCTTTATCCTGACTGTGAAAGCCCTTTTGGCAGTGGGATGTACTGGTGTGGCTTTGAACTGGTCCCAGTCATCCTCAATCTACCCAACCTACACTTATCATAGCAATTAATTGTTCTGAATAAAAGCTGGTTTGCAAGAAAAAAATCAGATTTTTCAGTTCAGATATGAATACAGTACAATGCAATATTTGTTCAAATCATGGTTGATATCCAGCGTTAAGAAAAAATAGCTCACTATATCTGTTGTTCCAGTTATCTTTCAAAGACGCATCACTTTTCCCATGCTATTTCACACCAGCTCCTCCCAAGTTACTTCAACCACAGCACTCCCTCAGCATGATACCATAAAAGTATCTAATGCTTAAATGTCATAGAGTCATAGAAAAGTACAGCACAGACACAGGTCTTGCCCATCTAGTCCATGCCGAACCATTTAAGCTGCCTTGACCTGCACCAGGACCATAGGCCTCCATACCCCTATTATCCATGTACTATCCAAACTTCTCTTAAATGTTGAAATTGAGCTCGCATGCACCACTTGTGCTGGCAGCTCATTCCACACTCTCACCACCTTCTGAGTGAAGAAGTTTCCCCACATATTCCCTTGAAACTTTTTACATTTCACCCTTAACCCATGACCTCTGGTTGTAGACCCACCCAACCTCATTGGAAAAAGCCTGCTTGCATTTATCCTATCTTAATATACCCTTCATAATTTTGTACATCTCTATCAAATGTCCTCTCAATCTTCTACATCCTAAAGAATACAGTCCTAACCTATTCAGCCTATCTTTATAACTCAAGTCCTCCAGATTTGGTAACGCCCTTGTAAATTTTCTCTCTATTCTGTCAACCTTATTTACATCTTTCCTGTAGGTAGGTGACCAAAATTGCACACAATCCTCCAAATTAGGCCTCACCAATGTCTTATACAACTACAACATAACATTGCATCTACTGTACTCAGTACTTTGATTTATGAAGGCCAGCATGTCAAAAGCTTTCTTTATGACCCTATCTACCTGAGATGCCACTTTCAATGAGTTATGGACCTGTATTCCCCAGATCCCTTTGTTCTACCACACTGCTCAGTGCTCTACCACTTGCTGTGTAAAACCTACCCTGGTTGTTCCCACCTAAGTGGAACATCTCACACTTGTCTGCATGAAATTTTATCTGCCATTTTCTAGCCCATTTTTCCATCTGGTCCAAATCTCTCTGCAAGCCATGATAGTCTTCCTCACTGTCCACTACATCCCCAATCTTGGTGTCATCTGCAAATTTGCTGATCCAGTTAACCACATCATTTTCCAGATCATTGATATAGACGACAAACAACAGACTCTACACTGATCCCCGGAGCATTCCGCTAGTCACAAGCCTCCAGTCAGAGATGCAACCTCCAATACCACTCTCTGACTTCTCTCACAAAGCCAATGTCTAATCCAATTCATTACTTCATTTTGAAAGGTGAGAGACTGAAACTTCTTGACCAACCTCCTATGCGGGACCTTGCCAAATGCCTTGCTGAAGTCCATGTAGACAATATCCACTGCCTTGCCTTCATCAACTGTCCAGGTAACATCCTCTGAAAACTCTGTAAGACTGGTTACACACCATTTACCATACATGAAGCCATGCTGACTATCCTTAATCAGTCCATGTCTATCCAAATACTCAGTATTTGGTTCCTTAGAATATCTTCCAATAGCTTTCTCTCTACTGATGTCAGGCTCACCAGCCAATAATTTCCTGGTTTATTATTAGAGCCTTTCTTAAAGAGTAGAACAACATTGTCTTTCCTCTAATCCTCTGGATGATTTAAATATAGATTCATAGAGAAATAATACACAGCTCAAGACACTGGTCGCATGATACTCAAACTTTTGATTCCTGACCTTGTCTGAGGTCTTACCAACATCCGCCTTCACTAACTGTTCTGGCACTCTGTTTCTGATCCCCCTGCAACTCTAGTTTACACCCCACTGTGCAGCACAAACCTTCCTGCTCGGATATTAGTCTCACTCCAGTTCAGGTGCAAACCGTCCCTTCTGTACAAGTCCCACCTGTCCTGGAAGAAAGCACATTGATCCAAAAATCTTATGTCCTCTCTCCTACACCAACTCCTTAGCCACCTATTAATCTGTATAATCTTCCTAGCACGTGGCACAGGTAGCAATCCTGACATCACAACCCTAGAGGTCCTGTCCTTTAATTTATCACCTAACTCCTGACCTCCCCATGCAGAGCATCATCACTCATCCTATCCATATCATTGGTACCTACATGGAGCACGACTTCTGGCTGTTCACACTCCCACTTAAGAATGCTGAGGACTCAATCTGAGATGTCCCAGGCCCTGGCACCCAGGAGGCAACATACCTATCCGGGAACCTCTTTCTCACCCACAGATCCTCCCGTCCATTCCCTAAGTAACAAATCCCCATCAAACCAGGCTCTTCTCCCCCTTCCCTTCTGAGTCACAGAGCCAGACTCAGTGCCCGATACCCAACCACTATGACGTTCCTCCCACCACAGCATCCAAAGTGATGTACCTGCTATTGAGGAGGTTGACCACAGGAGTACTTTACACTGGCTCCTTAACACCGTTCCCCTTCCTGACTGTCAGCCAGCTTTCTGTGTCCTGCTCCTTGAGTGTAACTACCTCTCTATAGTCCTATCGATTACCGCTTCAGTCTCCCGAATGATCCAGTTCCAGCTCCAAATCTTTAATGCAGATTATCAGAAACTGCAGTTGGATACACCTCTTGCAGTTGTGGTCATCAGCGACTCTGGGGGTTTTCCTGCCTTCCCACATCCCACAAGAGGAGCATTCCACGATTCTACCTGGCACCTCTACTGTCCTGGCTGAGCAGATATAAAGAACAGAAGAAAAAAAAGCTAAACCTAGAGCTTTTCTTTTCTTTGCTTTCTCTGACTGAAGCCCTAAAGAGCTAAAGCCTCAAGATCACCACTCTGACTTTGGCCACTCAGAAAACAGCCAATGCACCTTCCTTTAATTTGCTCTTGATAATCAATCTCACTGGTCACTACTCTGCCACAACCCACTGCTCCCTTTTCCTACTTCGGCAGTGGACCTGGGTGAAATCCCCTTCTCTCAAACTTCTGATATCCGGATTGGTCACTGGTCACATCTCTCCCTAGCAATTTCTGTACTTGCCTCCCACAGAGTCCAAAAGAACACTTTGTCAGGCCCTGAGGATTTATCCACTCTAATTTGCCTCAGGACAGCAAACACCTCCTCTTCCAAAATCTGTACAGGGTCCATGAAGTCGATGATATTTTGCCTCACTTCTATAGACTCTATGTCTGTCTCCTTTTCTTTTTATTAAGTGCAATCGTCAACAATAGCCAGATCAAAAATGCTGATCAAGTCAACTAGTTCCTAAAGAGAACTCTGATAGGCCAATCAGATGGTTGACTGCTGCTCAGTGAAAGAACACAAAAAAATCATATGTACAATTAAGAAACATTAAAAAATAGTAGGAATACTGGAGTCCTGATGATCATGATGAAGTCTGCTGGAGAGGGACATTTATACACATGCTGTCCTCCACAATTCAAGGAGATTGAAGGATAAGGTTGCAGGGTGACAAAATGTGGCAGGAGCACTTGGAACTAAAAGCTAATCCCTACCGGGAGAAAACAGCATCTGCTCTTTCCGCACTGTTCTCCAGCAGCTTAAGGACTAAATCCAGCCGGAGCATAACTCACAAGTGTTCTTGAAAGTCAGGTATTAACCCTACCTACCAACAACCAAGCATTGCCATCCTGGTCCCCTTCATGATAGCTTATGAAGAAGCATGAGACTTCCCTCCCAGAGATGATAGGTGTTTGTGCACTTGACTCTTGAAGGCTTGGACCCCATCGTCACAGATGTTTCCAACTACAGCATCTGGAAGGCTGTTCCAAATTCTGATAGCACAGTGAAGGAAGCTTCTATCCAGTGTGTAGGTTCTTGCATCAGGCATAGAAACAGCATGAGCAGGCATAGATAAACTCTAATCAAATCATCCCTCACTCTTCTAAACTTATATAGATACAAGCCTAGTCTATCTAATAACCTTTCCTCATAAAGCAAACTGCCCACTCCAGATATTAGTCTGGTTATTCTTTTTTGAACTGCTTCCAGAACATTAATGTCCTTCCTTAAGTAGACCAATATACTCTAAACTTTCAAAAAATCATGCTTATAACAATTTGAAGACACTATGCCCACTAAACACTTGGTACCTAGTATTCTAATTGTTGTCTTACAAAGCCCTTTTAAACCATAAGATAAGGGAAAAAAAATTGCCACACCTCTGCTCTGTGTGGGCATCTGTTTATTATTAAACAGTGATACCAAGTTCTTGAGTGTTTACAAAAGGAACCATCCATTCCACATTCCTCCTGCAGATGACTTTGTATGTTTTTGTTTATTAAGTGCCATCATGAACAATACCCAGATCAGAAATGCTGATCAAGTCAACTAGTTTCCAAAGAGAACTCTTGATAGGCCAATCAGATGGTTGACTGCTGCTCAGCGATAGAACACAAAAAAATCATATGTACAATTAAGAAACATTAAAAAATAGTAGAAACACTGGAGTCATGATGATCATGATGAAGTCTGCTGGAGAGAGACATTTATACACATGCTGTCCTCCATAATTCAAAGAGATTGAAGGATAAGGTTGCAGGGTGACAAAACGTGGCAGGAGCACTTGGAACTAAAAGCTAATCCCTACCGGGAGAAAACAGCACCTGTCCTTTCCGCACTGTTCTCCAGCAGTTTAAGGACTAAGTCCAGCCAGAACATAACTCACAAGTGTTCTTGAAAGTCAGGTATTAACCCTACCTACCAACAACCAAGCATTGCCATCCTGGTCCCCTTCATGATAGCTTATGAAGAAGCATGTGACTTCCCTCCCAGAGATGATAGGTGTTTGTGCACTTGACTCTTGAAGGCTTGGACCCCATCGTCTCAGATGTTTCTGGAAGGCTGTTCCAAATTCTGATAGCACAGTGAAGGAAGCTTCTATCCAGTGTGTAGGTTCTCGCTTCAGGCACAGAAACAGCATGAGCAGGTATAGATAAACTTGACCGTGTGGTGCGCTGGCTCTCATAAGATGAAGGTAGCATGGCGAGAAGGTCTGCAGGGCTGTGGCTGGTGTGCATTTTGTATAGCGCAGTAACTGCAGCAACCTGTCGTCTGTGGTGTAAGCTACTGATGGCTGGCTTCTCACAAGCTGTGGCTTCATCTGCACCTATAATCCTGAGAGCCTTTTTTTGAATGGAATCAAGCTGGCTGAGGACACTCTGTGAGGCATTCATCCATGATAAGCAGGCATACTCCATGATACTTCCTACCTGGGCTTTGTAAACCAGCGGTCCCCAACCACCGGGCCGCAAGGAAACAATATGATTTGGCGATATGAGTCAGCTGCACCTTTCCTCATTCCCTGTCAAGCCCACTGTTGAACCATTACGCATGCGAGGTCATTACCCGCGCGTCATCTGTGTCAGCGCAGGAAGGAGATCAACTCCTCGAGCTTGCAAATGACGGCGGATGGAAAAGTATGTTTGACATAACATCTCTGCCGGTATTCTGGATCAAAGTCAAGGCTAAATATCCTGAGATAGCCACGAAAGCACTGAAAACGTTGCTTCCATATCCAACATTTTTCTGCGAAGCGGAGTTTTCTGCAATGAATGCAACGAAAACTAAATTGTGGAATAGACTGGACATTAGGAACCCCCTTCAAGTATCACACATCAAATTTGCTGGTGAACGCAGCAGGCCAGGCAGCATCTCTAGGAAGAGGTACAGTCGACGTTTTGGGCCATGACCCTTCGTCAGGACCCTGAGTCCTGTACCTCTTCCTAGAGATGCTGCCTGGCCTACTGCGTTCACCAACAAATTTGATGTGTTGCTTGAATTTCCAGCATCTGCAGAATTCCTTCAAGTATCGCTGTCTCCCATCACCCATCGATAGGACTGCCTTGTTGCAGGAAAACAAGCCCAGGGCTCCCACTGATTCAGCGATATTGGTGTGTTGCAATAATTTTATATGTTCATACGGGGAAAATATGTGCTGTGTGTTTAATATTCAAATATTACTTAAAATGTTATGATGCTCTTGACTTACTTATATAACCATATAACAATTACAGCACGGAAACAGGCCATCTCTGCCCTTCTAGTCCGTGCTGAACGCTACTCTCACCTAGTCCCACCGACCTGCACTCAGCCCACAACCCTCCATTCCTTTCCTGTCCATGTACCTATCCAATTTTTCTTTAAATGATAATATCGAACCTGCTTCTACCACTTCTACTGGAAGTTCGTTCAACACTTACCTCAAGCTCCCCTGTCCTCCCCTGATAATTGACTTATCACTATATTCATGCGAGGAAAATATGCGCTGTGCGTTTAATATTAAATTCGTTAGAGAAACCCTTTTAGAAGCGAAATTGAGTGTATTAGCCACTTATCACCTATATTCCAGTCGTGATTAACACCCCACCACCCAAACGGAATGCCAAAAACGATTTGTAGGGGAAAAAAATCGGCAGGTACACGCATGCGCAGGTCACGCATGTGCACAGGTGCCCACGCAAGGCTTCATGGTCATTGTAGTCTTTTCTGGGTGAAGACAACATATTTGACTGCTACTCTTGTCCGTTGGCAACCCTACCCCCACCCCCGCCCCGGGTCGGCGGGTCCACAAGAATATTGCCAATATTAAACCGGTCCGCAGTGCAAAAAAGGTTGGGGACCCCTGTTGTAAACCATGGCTCTGCCCTCTTTGTCTAGTTTGGATACTACTTTCCGCAGAGCTCCAAGCCTTTGTCCAGCCTTGTTTGAAATAGTGGAAAGGTGTTAATCCCACACCAACTTACTGTCAATATTAATAACAAGGATTACTAGCTCCTTCTTTAAATCCAGCTTGCAGTTCCCAAAATACAGGTCGGAGTTAGATGGATTCCTTCTCCCAGACATCACAATTGCCTTGCACTTAGTAGGCTCAAAGGTGGCATTCCTGTCATCTGCCCAGGCTTTCATCCTGTCAAGATCCCTATTCAGACTTGCTGCCACTGTATTACTCTCTCCTGATCTAATTGATGCAAATAGTGTGGAGTCGTCAGCGTACAGGTATAGCTCGTTACTGCATACATCAACCAAGTCGTCAATAAAGATGGAAAACAGAAGTGGCCCAAGTATTGAACCCAGTGGTACAGATGCATTGATGGTTGAGGAATCAGAAGCCTGACCAGAGATAACAACTTTGCTGGTCCGTCCATGAAGGTAGCTCTGTAGCTATCTAAGCAGCTTTCCAGATATTCCTTTGGATCTCAGCTCAACACAGAGTCCATTATGCCAGACCTTCTCAAATGCTCCTTTGATATCCAGGGCTATGACACACACTTCTCCACCTTTGGCTAAGAAGGTGTTCCACATTTGAGATAAGGTGGTGAGGAGATCGGCTATACTGTGATCAGATCTAAATCCATACTGCCTACTTGAAATGAAGTTGTTACGGAGTAGGTAGTTCTGAACTTGTTTGTGGACTGCTGCTTCCATTACCTTGCTGATGACATTGAGTAAGGATATGGGGCGGTAATTTGTAGGATCAGCTCTGGAATCCCGCTTGTGTACTGGTGTTACTGATGCAATTTTCCATTGTTCTGGGAATACACCATTCGAGAAGCATAGCTGGAAGAGGCGGCAGACAGGACTTGCAAGTTCTGCACTGCATTCCTTTAAGACCCTAGCTGGAATCTGGTCAAGGCCAGATGCTTTATCAGACTGAAGCTGTCGCATAATTTTCCTGATGTCTTTAGGTTTGAAGATGATTTTGTTCAGCAAGGTGGTAGTAAGCTGCTTGACATCTGGTGGCTGGTCATTAGCACTTGTGAGCCAACATTTATCTGCAAAAGCCCGACAGAAAACATTGGCCTTATCCTTTGCTGTCGTATGTACAGACCCATTGTGCTCAGTGACAGGGATGTCAGAGTGGCCTGTTCTTCCAGAGGGAGTTCACAACATTCCAGCACTTCTTGAGTCATGTTTGAGTTTAATGTCATGGTTTCTTCTGGCCTGTCTCTCTGCTGGATTGTGTGACTGCCCAGCCTGTGCAATCTTCTCCTTATTATTTGCAGGGGTGTTGCACTTCTTTAGATGGTGGTAGAGACGACGTTTCTTCTTTACTGCTCGTCTGCACTTGTCATCAGACCATACTTTATTGCCAGTCTTCTTAGTAACAATTTTGCTGGGTATGTGAATGTCCATGGCCTCACATGTAACTTCTGTAAGCTTGGTGCAAGCCTTCTCAGGGTCCTTTTCTTTGAGAATGCTAGACCAGTCAGTTGATGAAAGATGACCACGCATATCCCAAAAGTTGGCTTTGTCGTAACACCAGACTTTCCTCTTGTATGGTTGGTCATGGTAAACTGGAACATCCAACTTCACGAGCACGGGGTTCTGGTCTGAAGAAGCCACTAGAGCCATTGTTGTTGCCTTCACAGGTAGGTCCATCATAACAAGGTCAAGGATATACTCCCCCCTTGTTGGGTCTGACACAATCTGCTGCAGACCAAGACTATCAGCTAGTTGTAGTGTGCGCCGGCCAGCATTGTCAGTTGTTCTGCTGCCCAGCCAGTCTTGGTGATGGAAGTTGAAGTCCCCTATAAGCATCACAGATTGTGCACTGAACTCTGTCAACTTGGGGAAGGTGTTACTGTCCAGGTATTCAAGGACGTCATTGTTGGCACTAGGAGGTCGGTAGACGGAACCAATTAATAGTTTCTGTGATTGAAGAGCCACGGTGAACCACATGAGTTCAAGGTCTTTTGGATCTCTCCTAGGGTTATGGTGTATCACAATACCCTCCAAACAGTAGACAGGAATGCCACCTCCTGATGTTCCCTCCCGATCTCTGCGGCAACACATTGAGTAACCAGGGATGGTAATGCCGTCCGCTCCACCTGGGACTGATGAGTCGAGGAATGTTTCAACAACAATAATGATGGAAGGTTTCTCTTCAGTGCACAGGTTGGCAAGGTCACCTATATTTGATTGGAGTCCACGTATGTTTACCTCCATGATTCGCAGTTCCTTATCACGTCGATGGGTAGGCATGGGTCGTTTCTGTTTAGATCCGTCCGTTCGAGACTTAGATTTATAACTCGTAGCAAGTACATAGAACGTGCACAAGGGTTGCTAGCCCCTGTACCCCAGAAGCACACCAGAGCGGTGCAGCAGAGGTATGTACTATGCATGACCTGATCTGAACGCATCATGTTGACTCATAACAGACCATGTTCAAGGTGGAACAGTTTAGTCAAGGATAAGGTGATCAGCACTGATGAACAAATTATACCTCCACTACCCCAAGTAACTACTCCTGAGTAAATAAAGATGCAAAAAAATTAATTTAAGAACTCCCTCATCTCTTTTCACTGCATGCATAGATTACCATTCTGATCTTCCAGAGGACCAATTTTGTCCCTTGCGATCCTTTTGCTCTTAATATATCTATAGATTCCCTAAGAAATCTCCTTCATTTTGTATGCTACGGCAACCTCATGCATTCTTTTAGCCTTCCTGATTTCTTTAAGTGCTCTCTTGCATTTCTTGTACTCCAAAAGCACCTTATTTGTTCCTATTTGCCTATATTTGTTATGCACTCCTTTTTTTTCTTAACCAGGGCCTCAATATCTCTTGAAAACCAAGGTTCCCTATACCTGTTATCTTTACCTTTTATTCTGACAGGTGCACACACAAGCTTTGTCCTTTCAGAAATTTCACTTTTGAAGGCCTCCCACTTACCAAGCAACACACATCAAAGTTGCTGGTGAACGCAGCAGGCCAGGCAGCATCTGTAGGAAGAGGTGCAGTCGACGTTTCAGGCCGAGACCCTTCGTCAGGACTAACTGAAGGAAGAGTGAGTAAGGGATTTGAAAGTAGGAGGGGGAGGGGGAGATCCAAAATGATAGGAGAAGACAGGAGGGGGAGGGATAGAGCCAAGAGCTGGACAGGTGATAGGCAAAAGGGGATACGAGAGGATCATGGGACAGAAAGTCCGGGAAGAAAGATGGGGGGGGGGACCCAGAGGACGGGCAAGAGGTATATTCAGAGGGACAGAGGGAGAAAAAGGAGAGTGAGAGGAAGAATGTGTGCATAGAAATAAGTAACAGATGGGGTACGAGGGGGAGGTGGGGCCTTAGCGGAAGTTAGAGAAGTCGATGTTCATGCCATCAGGTTGGAGGCTACCCAGACGGAATATAAGGTGTTGTTCCTCCAACCTGAGTGTGGCTTCATCTTTACAGTAGAGGAGGCCGTGGATAGACATGTCAGAATGGGAATGGGATGTGGAATTAAAATGTGTGGCCACTGGGAGATCCTGCTTTCTCTGGCGGACAAAGCGTAGATGTTCAGCAAAGCGGTCTCCCAGTCTGCGTCGGGTCTCGCCAATATATAAAAGGCCACATCGGGAGCACCGGACACAGTATATCACCCAGTCGACTCACAGGTGAAGTGTTGCCTCACCTGGAAGGACTGTTTGGGGCCCTAAATGGTGGTAAGGGAGGAAGTGTAAGGGCATGTACCTGTCCAGCTCTTGGCTCTATCCCTCCCCCTCCTGTCTTCTCCTATCATTTTGGATCTCCCCCTCCCCCTTCTACTTTCGAATCCCTTACTCACTCTTCCTTCAGTTAGTCCTGACGAAGGATCTCGGCCTGAAACGTTGACTGCACCTCTTCCTACAGATGCTGCCTGGCCTGCTGCGTTCACCAGCAACTTTGATGTGTGTTGCTTGAATTTCCAGCATCTGCAGAATTCCTGTTGTTCCCACTTACCAAGTACACTTTTGCCAGAAAACAGCCTGTCCTAATTCATACTGGCTAGATCCGTTCTGATATCATCAAAATTGGCCTTTTCCCAATTTAGAATCTCAACTCATGGACCAGACCCATCTTTTTGCATATTTACTTTGAAACTAATGGCACTGTAGTCACTGGATACAAAGTGTTCCCCAACACAAACTGCACTCTATTGCACACTCTCTTGTTGGGACTTGCACGTTCTGATTAAGGAAACTTTCCTGAACATATTTGACAAACTCTATTCCATCTAGTCCGTTTACAGTATGGGAGTCCTGGTCAATACGTGGAAAGTTAAAATTACCTATTCTAACAACCTTATGTTTCTTGCAACAGTCTGCAATCTCACTACAAATTTGTTCCTCTACATCCCACGGACTGTTAGGTAGCTAATAATATAGCCCCATTAGTGTGGTCAAATCTTTCTTTTTGCTTATTTTCACACATAAAGCCTCACTAGACAAATTGTTCAGTCTGTCCTGACTGAGTACTGCCATGACATTTTCCCTGACTAGCTCCTCTTTTAATCCCTCCTGCTCTGCCGCATCTAAAACAACGGGACCCCAGAATGTTGAGCTGCCCGTCCTGCCCCTCCTGCAATCAAGTCTCAATAATGGCTACAATATCATAATTCCATGCCCGAAGCCCATCTGCCTTTCCTATGATACTTCTTGCATTAAAACATACACGGCTCAGAAATTTAGTGGCAATGTGCTTAACCTTTTCTTTGGCAATTTTAATCACGTTTATACTGAGGATGAACAGGATTGCGTTGGAATACTGGTTTTACTATTAGCCCAGCTGTAGCGTACTGGTTATCATAACAATATTACAGTGCCAGCAGATCAGGTTCAATTCTCGCCACTGGCTGTAAGGAGCTTTTTACATTTTCCTGTGACTGCACAGGTTTCCTCCAGGTGCCCGGGTTTCCCCACACATTCCAAAGTCGTACAGGTTAGTGAGTTAACTTGTCTCATGGGTGTAACTGTGTGCCTCAGGCTCATTGGGCCAGAAGGGCCTTTTGCTGTGCTGTATCTCTAAATAAAAATGTTTTAAAAATCATCTCCATTGATTTCAATTAAAAAATAAGCATTTCACTCTATACCAAAAGTTGCTTTTGATAGATTAAGGTAAAATTCTTTAAAATATTTTGGTATGGGGATGGAACGTTTTATTTAAATGGAAAAAAAAGAGCTAGCTTAGTTTCTTTTGGAAGATATATATTTTTGGGCACAGTTTGAGCAACGAGAGATCTAAGATAAACACAGATTACTAAGGAGGAAGAGTTAACTTCAGATATGTGGTTCTCAAATATCTCCATCATGTAGAATTTTCCTTTTGCTAACTCCAGTTCTGTTGTAAGAGATTGATTGCTTCTGCAAACAAATCCAAAACCTAGAGACTCTGAGGATCATAAAAGGTGACCTTAGTTGTATTTTGTCTACCAATTTCTATGTCCTGTGGCGAAAGTAAAAGGCATAAAATAAACAAAACACAAGGTCTTACTAAATGTTAACAAGTAGGAGGATCTTGCACCAAGCATTCCTTCACCTTGCTGAATCATGGGAGCAAATGATTTGGTTGATTGACTTCCAAGGCACACAATCAATGGCCTTTGTGGATGATATCTTATGAGATCCTGTAACTGTGGCAACCTTTTATATTATACAAATAATATGATCATTCATTGTTTGGGTTTCTTTCTCTCTGTTTCGTGGATGTCTGCAAAAAGTAAAGGTTTCATGTTGTATATTGTATACATTCTCTGACATTAAATTGAACCCATTAAACCACTCAGCACATCAAATACAGAATGAGGGAACATGTTATTACATATCCACAATGTATTGCTAGATGTCTTTTTTTATCAATTTCCTTAAGGGGAAATCTTGCATGACAAATCCATTGGAATATTTGAGGAAGCAACAGGCAGGCCAGACAAAGGAGAGTCAGTGGACGTTGTTTACTTGGATTGTCAGAAGGCCTTTGACAAGGTGCCATACATTAAGCTGCTAAACAAGAGCCCATTGTATTAGAGGAAGGATACGAGAAAATTGGCTGACTGGCAGAAGGCAAAGGGTGGGGGAAAAGGGGCCTTTTCTGGCTGGCTGCTAGCATGTAGGTTTTTGCAAATGAAATGAAGTGAGACATCTTATGGTTAATGAAACCTGTAACACAGTTTATTGAACTCCAGAACTAGACACACAAAAGCGCGCTAAATCTCTTCATTACCTGGTTTTGTATTGTGTACATTTCCCCCAATTACATTGCTCTACTCAGCCCCACCCCGCCCCAGAATTCACTATATCCGGCACTGTGAGCTTGCTGGAACTTGGACAACCCGCCCAGCTTGGGTCCGCAGGTGCTTCTGCCTCGTCCAGAGGGGCGTTGACACGCTCATGATCATGTTGTGATGGCAGGGGCACGGCAGCGGAATATTCCAAATCTTCGTGGGCCATTTTAAGGCGATCTAGCGAAATATGTTCAGATTTACCCCTCTTATCTATGATATCTTTTCTCCCCGTCCCAAAATGCGGAATGGGCCATCACAAAGGTGCCTCAGGGGATGTTGGTGATCACCCTGGAAGACTCAAACAAGTGAGCCGGAGTGTAGGTCAACAGGGATCCAGGAGTGCTGTACACCGTGATGGGAGGTAGGAATAAGTGAAAAGGAATGGAGTTTACTGAGGAAGGGTGAAACAGTTTTGAGAGGCTGTCCAGGCAGTTGTGGCATCAGGAATAAAATCACCTGGCACTCGTAATGGATGTCCGTATACCAACTCAGCTGCGGATGACTGCAGGTCTCCTTTCGGAGCAGCTCTGGGCCACAGCAGGACCCATGGGACATGCTCATGCCAACACTCATCGGTCAGGGAAACGCTCACAGCAGCCTTTAAAGAGTGGTGAAACCGCTTGCAAAGGCCATTGGACCTTGGGTGATGCGCAACGGTGTGACGTAGCCTACTGCCGAGGTTCTGGGCCATCACATTTGAATTGGGCTCCGCAGTCAGAGGAAATATCAGATGGGGTGCCAAACCGGCAACCCAGGTGCTGATGAATGCCCGAGCAATGTCTGTGGCTGTCGTTGATGCTAGAGGGTCGACCTCTGGCCACCTAGTGGTATGGTCCACCACGCTAAGAAGGTGTGTGAATCTGCGGTAGGGGAGAAGCCTCACATTGACATGGTCAAGCCATCACTCAAGAACAGCAAAAAGTGCCAATGGTGCCTGAACATGACAGTTAATTTTTCCCCACTGGCTCTCCACATAAGCTGCAGTCCAATCACACACTTCCTTTCTGAGGCCATGCCAAGCAAACTTTAGTGCAACTAGTTTTTGTGGGGCCTTCTGGCCCAGATACTAGAGGCCATGTATGGAGACGAAAGCAGACTGTTTCTAGTTGAGGGAAACCATGGCCAAGAAAGTCAACGGTAGACAACCCAAACTGGCATTTAGCAGGGTTGGTAATCAACCCATGCTAGCTTAAGCGCTCGAAAAGTGTGCGGAGATGAGATACATGTTTGGATTTGGACGCATTGGTGACAAGTATGTCATCCAGATAAACAAAAAGTAGATCTATGTCCTCTAATAGTCCATCAGCCATTGGAAAGTCTATGCTTCATTTTTCAGTCCAAGCAGCATGCACAGAAACTCAAAAGGGCCAAACGGAGTTATCACAGCTGTTTTGAGAATGTCCTCTGAGCACACAGGCACCTGATGTTAGCCCCTAACATGATCAACTTTGGGAAAAAAAATAACTTTCCAACTAATCATGCTGAAAAGTCTTGGACATATGGGACCAGGTAATAATCAGGGGTGGTGGCCTCTTAAGGAGTTGGTAATCACCATGTGGGCGGCAACCACCATCGGACTTGGGGACAATATGGAGGGTTGAAGCTCAGGGGCTATTCGACGGGTATATAATTCCGAGTCTTTGCATGTTGGCAAACTCCGTCTTCATGTATGTCAGTTTTTCTGGATGCAATCTATGCACAGGGGCACGGACTGGCAAGCCAATTGTGGGAATGTAATGCTCGACCCCATGTTTTGCTACTGTGGTGGAGAATGTGGGCTTGGTGAGGTCTGGGAATCTGCCCAGCAGTCGAGTAAACTCACATGTGGCGGAGCATGAACTTGATAGAGTCATTGTGGGGAACTTACTTAAACAAAAAGCTTTGACATCCTTCCTATAATTGGGCAACCGGAACTATATGCAATACTCCAGATACAGCCTAAAGAGAGTTAGCTGGACTGATATGTTCTGAATTGTTTTAAAAGGACATAACGAGGAAATTTTCTATGTATTTAGATTGACGCTAATGTTGCAGGAATACTGCAACAGCTTGGATGGAAGTAAAACAAATTTTGGAGTGTGGGGCTTGGGTGTTCATAACCAGAGCTTAGATACTGTCTGATTACATAGCTTTAGCTGAGTCCTGTTCGCTCAGTCATTTTTTTGATATTATACAGGATAAATTTAAGCTAGTTGATGTGATGGTGGAGCTTAGCCATGAAGAAGCCAAACAAGTAACATGTGTAATGTGCTGGAGGAGCTCAGGAGGTCAGACAGCATCTCTGAATGAGAATAAACAGTCGATGTTTTGGGCCGAGACCCTTCAGCAGAATGCCACACTGCATCACAAAGCTACCGTAAGCAGCACAGGTCAGAGAGATGGTGCTTCACCGCTTCAGTGACCTAGCCTCCAGTTCTCTGTGTGGAGTTTGCATCTTCTCCTTGTGACTGTACGGGTTTCCTCCACGTGCTCCAGCTTCCTCCCACTTCCCAAAGACATGCAGAGCAGTAGGGGAATTTGGAACCATAAATTATCTCTAGTTTCTAGAGGGGTGATAAATCAGGAGGGCATTTATGGGAGTGAAGGGAAAGTAAAAATGAGATAGGTGTAAAGAGCATCAACTATGCTTGATGGTTGGTGCATACCTGGTGGACAAAAGTTCTTGTGCTGTATAAATCAGAAATAAGATAAATTCATAATTTAAAACCTGCTTTTTTAAAAAAAATCTGTCACTTAAAAAAGTCATCTACGTATCTGTTAATGAAATATGGAAAATAATTTGGAACAACTATAGAATGATTTTATTGGGAAAGGCTCAATTAAAGATGCTAATTATCACCTATGGCTAAAACATGATGTGAAAGCACAGAGGAACATCTGGAGAAATTTCTGAAATGCAAGTTCGCTGCTGTTGGTTACTGCGCGATTGAGAATCTTCCGGAGGGAAGGTCTCAAAATCCCCGGCTTTGCCTGCTGTTGGCGACCGAGATTGAGGTCAAATTGTTCGGATAGAGATGGTGCTCAGTACTTGGTGTCGGAGAGCTGATCGGAGGCTCGAAGTTTTCAGACGACTCAGAGTAGGACTGTGGTCAGGCATGGCAGGGAGAGTTTTTCTTCCTTCT
This sequence comes from Mobula hypostoma, assembly GCF_963921235.1. Lineage (NCBI taxonomy): Eukaryota > Metazoa > Chordata > Chondrichthyes > Myliobatiformes > Myliobatidae > Mobula > Mobula hypostoma. The sequence goes on along the minus strand of NC_086099.1, from coordinate 70,851,098 downwards.
CCTGTCTGCGTGAGATGTGGGACATTTGAGAGACTTAGAACTTTTTACTGTGCTCATGGACTGTTCTTCATCAACTTATGGTATTATTGCACTGTTGTAACTATATGTTATAATTATGTTGTTTTGTTAGTTTTTTCAGTCTTGGTCTGTCCTGTGTTTTGTGACATCACACCGGAGAAAATATTCTATCATTTCTTAATGCATGCATTACTAAATGACAATAAAAGAGGACTGCATGTCTTCATAATCTAATCTAATTCAAAATATGTTGCAAATGTTCTAGCTGATCTTCTATGTTTCAAAAACAGCCATTGAAGTCAGTGATCACACAGGAAATAAACTGGAGAGAGCAGTGGATACAGAGATGATTGCAGAGAAATAAATAATCTGTTAGAAAAACCCAGTAACATCTGAGGGAAAAAGGAATCGTCAATGTTTCATGGGTGAAACCCTGCAGCAGAACAGGGAGTGGAGAGGTAAGATGGCCAGTATAAAGAGGAGAAGGACAGTGGCAAGAAAGAATACTGAGATTGTTTGTAGACTGAAGAGGGGTGTAAGATAACAGGGAGGTAATGCCACGTAGGGGAGTTGAGCGAGGGTGGAGTTGAAAGACTGTGATAGGTGAATGATAGATGAGAGAGAGGAAAAGGGGAATAAAACAGATGGACCATTGTGGGGAGTGTGAAGATAGGACCACGCTCCATTTGCACACCCCAGACATGCCTCCTCAGTCCACCAATCATATTGGAATCCTTTATCGGAATGCCCTTCTTCTCTTTATACTGTCCTTTCCACACAATGTCCTGATGTTCACTGAAAATGGTGACAATTCTATTTCTCCCACAGATGCTGCATGATCCTCTGAATTCTTCCAGCAGTCTGTTGCTCCAGATTCCAGCATTTGTTGTCTCTTGTGTTTCCAGGGCATTTTACAGAGATTGGGGATAGTGAGGGGTGGTGATGCAGGCTCCAGCCGGACAGAGGATTATATGTATTGATTTTCAGAAGGAGATGAGAATTTGCAGTTGCCCAGGGAGAGCTGGGAAGATGATCAGAGTGATGAGTAGGATGACTTAATGTTTCAGCAGCAAGACTTGGGGCTGACCATTAATAAAGTTGAAGAAGATGCCTGGAGCAAGTTTGATGTCGTAGATTCCTTGGCAGCAACCTAGGATGACTGGAAATTGTTATTTAATTAACTAATTATCTGATTATTATTTTGTTATCTAATTAACTTGTTATCTTGTTACCAACCCAAATTTCAAACCTCCAGGCAAGATATACTATGGTGGTCTTGCAAGTCTTGTGTATTTAGTGAATGTCTCTGCACCATTCCCATTTGCCTCTCTGTATTAGTGATCACAGTTATAATTTCCACCAATAACCGTGTCCTATTTTGGCTTGAAATTGCCCATCCAAGGTTTGGACAGTCCTGTGGTCAATGAGTTATATTAACAACAAGTATCACTGATACTTTATCACTATTACTTATGAAATTCATAAGTCAGGTATTTTAAATCATTTCCATTTCAGCAATTTTGCAAGCAGACTTCACAAAATGATAAAAAAAAATCAAGATGCATTTCGAGCTATTCTGTTATGCTTCAACTCTCAGATAAGTGAAATTTCCAGCTACTACAAAACATTATGGAACATAATTACTTACCATATTTTCCAACAAAACACAACATTTTCCAGTAGGTACCATTTGGTTTTAATGGAATTTCTGTTTTCTGTTTTTAATTGACTCCATGTTATGATGATTAATCACTAAAAACAAGATCCACAAAGTGAGGAGTCTGCTCTTGGGCACTTCACTCTAATATTCATATATATGGACATAGACAATCAAGAACATCTGTAGCAAACTGATGATTTTCATTGTCTGTGATGAAGTGAAACATTCCAGAGAACTTTACGATGAGCATGAGTTGAATAAAGTATCAAGAGAAGTGTTGTTTTTATTTGTTCACAGCGTCTCTGGCAAAGGACTTACTGTACATCCCTAATTAGCCCTAAGTGAAAGGTTCTCAAGACCATTTCAAAAGACATTTATGAATTGATCACATTGGTGGATCTTCAATCATAGGTAGGATATGAGTCAAAGATTTCCTCCCCTGAAATGTATTTAAATTTGATTGCTGAGATTCAACTAATGTTCATGGACCTGGGGACCAAATTTCTGAGTATTCTTCCAATACCTTAACTATGTCATCACCTTACCTCAGGTGCATATATGCTAAAGAAAATGTAGGTTTAAAAAGTAGCATTTAAATTTAAAGGTAAATGCAATTACTTTAATGAGCTTGGATTCGGAGTTCAGTCATGGTGTCCAGTTTGCCTTGTCTTTTTATCATTATTCTATCTTGCCATTAACCTTGTACACTGCTTGCAAGTTCAACCTGTATCACTTCACACTTTTCTGGATTGAACTCCATCCGCCACTTCTCAGCCCAGCTCTCTCCATCCTGTCAATATCCCATTGTAACCTACTGCACATTTCCACTTCCTCAACTAAGTCATGTATGAAAATCACCAACAGCAGGGGTCTCGGAATGGATTGCCATAGTACACTACTTGTAAAAGAGCTATAGGCTGAATATGTTCCATCTACTAGCACCCACTGCCTTTTATGGGTGATCCAATTCCAAGTCTTTGCAGTCAAGGTTCCATGACCCCATGCTTCCTGACTTTCTGAATGACCCTACCATGGGGAACCTTGTTGAATGTCTTACTAAAGTCCATATATATCACATGTACCACTCTATATTCATTTTGTATTGTCACTTCCTCAAAATAGTCAATCAGGCTCATGAAGCATGATCTACTTCTCACAAAGCCATGCTGACTATCCCTAATCAGATTATGCTTCTCCAAATACTCATAAATCCTGTCTCTGAGAATCTTCTCCTATTGTTTGCCCACCACTGGTGTAAGACTTACTAGTTTATAATTCCTCTATTACCTTTCCTGAACAAATGTTAACATTTGTCAACCTCCAATCTTCTGGAACTCAAAGATCATCACCAACAGCACAGCAATCTCTTCCCTCACATTCTATAGGAAGCTGGGGTATATTCTATCTGGCCCCAAGGCTTTGGCTACCCTAATGTTTTTCAAATGTCCCAATACTTCCGCTTCCTTAATCTTGACATGTTGCAGCATATTAGCTTGTTCTATGCTGATCTTACATTTGTCAAAGTTCCCTTCACTGATGAATACTGAAGCAAAGTATTTATTAAGGACCTCCCCTACCTCCACTGACTCCAAGCACCATTCTTAAGCTCTTTCCTAGCTACCTTATAACTCTCTAGAACACTTGCTTCTGAAACCTTAACAATACTTTTTTCTTCCCTTTGACTAGATGTTCAAAACATCTTGTCAACCATGGTTCGTTCACCCTACCATCATTTCCTTGCCTCAATGGGATGCCTTGGGGTTTTCCTTAATCCTATTTGCCAAGGCCTTCTCATGTCCCATTATCGATCTCTTATCCTCTTTCCTGGCTAGCCTATAGCTCTCAACAGCCTTGTCTGATCTTTGCTTCCTAAATCTTAAGTATGCTTCCTTCTTTCTCATGACTAAATATCCAACCTCTCTTGTCAACCTACACTGCAGCCTGTGGACTCACTTTCAGGGATTCTGGCCTCATACTCTATATATTAATTGTTTACTTTGTTATTATTTGCACAGCTTGTCCTCTTTTGCAAATTGGATATTTGTCAATTTTGTTATGTGTGATTTTTCATGGATTCTATTGTATTTCTTTGTTTTCCTGTGAATGCCTACAAGAAATTAAATCTCAAGGTTGTATATGATGTATATATCTTGTTAATAAATTTACTTTGAACTTTCATCATTCTTTCCCTATCTCAGTGGGATAAATCTATCCACAACTCCATGCAAGTGCTCCCCAAATAACCTCCACATTTTCGTTGTACATTTCCCTGAGAATATCTGTTCCCATTTTATGTTCCCAAGTTCCAGCCTGATAGCATTATAATTAGCCCTCTACCAATTAAATATTTCCCAAACCATCGGCTCCTATCTTTTTCCTAGGTTATGAGAAATGTCAGAGACTAGTGGTCATTGTCTCTGAAATGTTCACCCATAAAGAGATCTGTCAGCTGACCAGGTTCTTTGCATAGTACCAGCTCCAGTATGGCCTCTTCTCCAGTTGCCCTGTCTATTTGTTCCACGGGTTCCCATGGGCGGTCTTGACACGAGTCTAGGCTCCTGAAAAAAGTAAGATGTTACATTTGTCAGGGTTCCCTTCACCAGTGAATACTGCAGCAAAGTGTTCATTAAGGACTACCCCCACCTCCTCTGACTCCAAGCGCCATTCTTAAGCTCCTTCCTGACTGTATTGTAACTCTCCAGAACACTTGCCTCCTAAACCTTTCACTGGGAGGCAGTGATCACAATATGATTGAGCTCATCTTGAAATTTGATAGGGAGAAATTAAGTCTGACATAGCAGTATTTCAGTGGAGTAAAGGAGATGACAGTGGTATGAGAGAGGAATTAGCCAAAATAAATTGGAGGGAGATGCTGGCAAGGATGACAGCAGAGCAGCAATGGCTTGAAATTCTGGGAAAAGTGAGAAAGGTGCAGGATAGATGTATTACAAAAACAAAGAAATACTCAAATGGTAAAATAGTACTACCATGGCTGACAAGGGAAATCAGAGCTAATGTAAAAGCAAAAGGGAGGACATACTGCAAAGCAAACATTAGTGGGAAGATAGGGGATTTGGAAGCTTTTAAAACCCTGCAGATAGCAACTGAAAGAATCATTGGGAGGGGGCTATAATTGTTTGTGAAAATACTCATAAACAGGAGTTGATATAAATGGATTCTGAGGTATTTTCAACAATTTCATTATGTGTCAGCTGTGGCTGAGTAGGCAGTGCCCTTCTCCCTGACTCAGAAACCTATGGTTTAGGTCCCTCACAAGCGACTGAAAGGCAAGGTGCATGCTGCTGATCCAGTGCAGTACATAGACAGTGCTGTCCCGCCGGACAGTCTCTCCTTTGAATAAAATATCAGAATTGGAATTTTGAAGAACTTAGGAGATACTTCTGATATCCTGGTCAATATCTATTATTTAATCAACACCACACCACTAAACTAGATTTACTGATTACCATTACATCACTGTTTGTTGGAGCTTGATACATGCAAATTGGACGCCACACTTCACACACAATAGTAATTACACTTACTAAGTAAGCATTTGATTGGATAAAATGTGATAAGGAAGAGCTGAGGTCAGCAATGGTGCTGTGGGACTGCGGATCATTTCATTTTAGTTTTTCACTCAAAATATTACAGATACGTATCTTCTTGATGATATTAGGTGTTATTTTACCTCCCTCCTCAACCTCCCATTGCAAAGCCAGGCAGGAATGTCTCAAATGAGAGGACTACGTAGGGGTCTTCACCGCAGTCCTGACACATTCTACCCCACTCTCAATTTCCCAGACCAAGCGCAAGCTGGACACGTGCTCCAGATTGGCAAAATCCTAAATGTTAAATTTGTGTCCTGATGACATAATCAGATTGTGTGTCTTGCTTTAGCTGAGGTCTCAGTCAACCAGCAAAGTTGTTGCAAGGTATGATATGACCTTGTAAAGATGGACAGAATGTGGGTGTGTTTCACTACAGCCCCTACCAATTTCTTTATCCCCGGATTTGCTTTGCAAGGGATCATTTCCCTGCATTACTGATATCTTCCTCACTTCCATGAACCTTAGTTCTTAACATGATTCCATCAGATGTGGACAGGTGTCAATACTGGAGTGCTGAACTCATGGAATTACAATCTCCAATACCTTGTCTTCTATGATGGTTTGTGTCCTGATTGGTTTAGCAAACTCCACTTGCATGTCCTGCCCATCCTACACATTAAACCACGGCCCTCTACCCGTCCTGACGAAGGGTCTCGGCCTGAAACATCGACTGTACCTCTTCCTAGAGATGCTGCCTGGCCTGCTGCGTTCACCAGCAACTTTGATGTGTGTTGCTTGAATTTCCAGCTTCTGCAGAATTCCTGTTGTTTGCTCTCTATTTTTGTTCTATTCATCCAGAAAACCAAATCCTTTCCAACACGGTACATCGATTTCTATGTATGAAAACAGATTTCTGTCTTAAATATTATTTGCCGCAGTCTCTTTCCTTGTGGACTTAGCTCATGCAGACAGAACATAGGACATAGAATATCGAACAGTACAGCACAGTACAGGCCCTTTGGCCTATGATGTTGTTACAACATTTTGGCCTACTCCAGGATCAATCTAACCCTTCCCTCCTACGCAGCCAATAACCCTCCATTTTCTTTTCATCTATGTGCCTATCAATGAATCGCTTAAATGACCCTAATGTATCCATCACCACCCTCAGCCGTGTGTTGTAGGCATCAACGACACTCTGTGTTAAAAAATCTACCTGACACCTCCTGTAACTTTCCTCAAATCACCTTAAAAGGATGTATTCAACATTGCTGCCCTGGTGAGAAAGGCACTGGCTGTTCCCTTTACCTCTCCCTCTTATCATCTTATAGTCATAGTCATAGTCAGAGTCATACTTTATTGATCCCGGGGGAAATTGGTTATACACCTCTATTGAATCATGTTTCATCCTCCTTCACTCCAAAGAGAAAAGCCCTGGCTTGTTCACCATTAGGGCATATTCTCAAATCCAGTCAAAAATCTGGTATATCTCTCAGCTCAACTCTCAAGCTTCCCAATCCTTCCTACAATGAGGCAAACAGCACTGAACACAATATTCCAAATGTAGTCTAAAAGAAGTGCAATACTACCCGTGGCTCTTGGGGTTCATTCACCCAACCACTGAAACCCAACACATCGTGTGCCTTCTTAACCAACCAGTCAAATTGCACAGCAACATTAAAGAAGATAAAGAATTGGACTCCAAGATCCCTCCACGCTGCTAAGAATCCTGAACACTGTAGGCAAGCTACCTGTAGACTGTCTTCAGGTTCGATCTTCCAAAGAAATGTTAGCAAACTTTGTTAAACTTTTCATAAGCTTTTGAGAGGAAAATATGCCAGGATCATTTGAATCATCACTGTTACTAAGTTGTTTATAATTATTTGGTAATGACAATACTAATAGTGCCAACATCTTCTGAAATTCCTGTACTTGTAAACTTTACAAAGACCGTGGGCTAGAAGGTGCAGCCAATAGCACGCTGCTCACTTTCACAAATAAACGTTTACTGAGTAGTCACTCTGCTGCTAATACTCACTCAGGAAGGCCCGCCAAAGGCAAGTGTTAAAGCAGCCACATAGGGATGAGTGGTGGATAGAACAAATGCTGCCTGCAAAATCTGTGACAAGTGGGTTAGCCCTGCAAACCTCATCACCCATTTCCCCTACCTCCAGCTTAGTCAGCAGTCAAATATATAAAAACTTTTGCTTCAAGAATTATTAAATATCAACTAAACCCAATAAACAGGCCCAATGCCTACAATTCTGAGAGCAGCTTGTCCTGGGCTTGGAGGGGTGTGTGTGTGTGTGTGTGTGTGTCTGTCTGGTTGGGAGAGTGGCGAAGGGGCTTATTATCTTGATTTGTTGCTGATGATATTGTTGCTGTTATTTGAGTTGTTCTGCTGAACATCATAGGCAAGTTACGTTGACACCAGAATGTGTGGCAACACCCGCGGACTGCCTCCTGCACATCCTTAGGTCATGTTAGTTGTTAACAAAAACAACACATTTCACTGTTTTTTTATCTTGTGGCAAATAAATGTATCCGTATTGAATAGATTTTTAAAAAACGTGCAAAAACAGAAATACCAGTATATTTAAGTAAAGTGAGGTAGTGTCCAAAGATTCAGTGTCCATTTAGGAATCAGATGGCAGAGGGGAAGAAACTGTTCATGAATCGTTAAGTGTGTGCCTTCAGGCTTCTGTATCTCCTGCCTGATGGTAACAGTGAGAAAAGGGCATGTCCTGGGTGCTGGAGATCCTTAATAATGGACGCTGACTTTCTGAGACACCGCTCCCTGAAGATGTCCTGGGTACTTTGTAGGCTAGTACCCAAGATGGAGCTGACTAGACTTACAACTTTCTGCAGCTTCTTTCGGTCCTGTGCAGTAGCCGCTCTACACCAAACAGTGATGCAGCCTGTCAGAATGCTCTCCATAGTACAACTACAGAAGTTTTTGACTGTATTTGTTGACATGCCAAATCTCTTCAAACTCCTAATGAAGTATAGCCGTTGTCCTGCCTTCTTTATAACTACATCGATATGTTGGGACCAGGTGAGATCCTCAGAGATCTTGACACCCAGGAACTTGAAACTGCTCACTCTCTCCACTTCTGATCCCTCTATGAGGATTGGTATGTGTTCCTTTACCTCACCCTTCCTAAAGTTCACAATCAGATGTTTTAATGCAATTCAAAATCATTACTTTAAAATCAATTAAAAACACGTAAACAATTAAAGGCAAGTAATCTCAATTAATTATAAATCCCATAAATTATGTCTTACCTACTCTTGTCATCATAGCCACTTCTTGCCAGATGAAATGAATGGGCTTGCTGTTTGTAAACCAGGCCTACTATGATAATTTGTTAATTAATTAACTTAGTTTATTGTCATATACACCATGATGTAGGATCATTGTGTGCTTTCACCAGCATAAGAAGTTAGTGCACTTTAACAGCGCACGAACTGTACCTTTCTTGAGGAATCCAATATTTAGTATAGCCAGGAAATCTTTGGCAATGAGTTTGTACTTTAAGTTCGGATTTCCATGTTCATGCAGAAATCCCAAACCTGGTGGCACTTCCATGGAGAAATGCTCACAGTCCCTCTCTCACTGAAATGGGTGAAATACTTGAAATGCCATACAGATGAATATTATCATTATTAGTTTAATGCTGATTAAAAGGGTTTAGAACCAATTTCTAAACCACTATAAGTTTTAGATTCTTTTGACAATTCCAATGTTAAATTACATATAATTACGCACATTTTACACTGCATTTTAATTATATAATCTGTTACCTGTCAAGAATTCCTTTATAGGTCGCCAGGAATTTCTCTAAATTTGTGTAAAAGGAATGTAATGTTAACTTGAAATCAAATCAAGTTAATGCTGTGGAGCACTTAACAGCAGCAAAACTTATTCACAACACGCTAGAGGAACTCAGCAGGTTGGGCAGCATCCGTGGAAGCAATCAGTCAACGTTTCGGGCCGGAACTCTTTGTCAGGACTGAAGAGGGAAGGGGCAGAGGCCCTATAAAGAAAGTGGGGGGCATCTGCAGATTATTTTGTGTTTAGCAAAACTTACTGTAGGTCAGACTATTGTTCATCGGTTACAGCTGGGCTGTCAATTCCAGCATGTAAAGCAATTTGGATCCACTCCATTTTGCCTAACATCACAACAGGTCCACAGCAGATGCCAATTCATTGACTTTTTACCCAGCCCTGGAACATCAGGAACAAAGGTGATGAACTGAGAGCTTGGATACATACATGGAATTATGATGTAGTGGCCATTACAGAGATTTGGCTGGCACCAGGGCAGGAATGGATTCTCAATATTCCTGGATTTCAGTGCTTTAAAAGGGATAGAGAAGGCGGAAAAAGGGGAGGAGGGGTGGTATTACTGGTCAGGGATACTATTACAGCTACAGAAAGGGTGGGTAATGTAGCAGGATCCTCTTTAGAGTCAGTATGGGTGGAAGTCAGGAACAGGAAGGGAGCAGTTACTCAATTGAGAGTACTCTATAGACCCCCTGGTAGCAGCAGAGATACAGAGGAGCAGATTAGGAGGTAGATTTTGGAAAGGTGCAAAAATAATAGGGTTGTTATCATGGGTGACTTTAACTTCCCTAATATTGATTGGCACCTGATTAGTTCAAAGGGTTTAGATGGGGCAGAGTTTGTTAAGTGTGTCCAGGACGTATTCCTGTCACAGTATGTGGACAGGCTGACTAGGGGGAGTGCCATACTAGATCTAGTACTAGGTAATGACTAGGTCAGGTCACAGATCTCTCAGTGGGTGAGCATCTGGGGGACAGTGACCACTGCTCCCTGGCCTTTAGCATTATAATGGAAAAGGATAGAATCAGAGAGGACAGAAAATTTTTTAATTGGGGAAGGGCAAATTATGAGGCTATAAGGCTAGAACTTGCGGGTGTGAATTGGGATGATGTTTTTGCAGGGAAATGTGCTATGGACATGTGGTCGATGTTTAGAGATCTCTTGCAGGATGTTAGGGATAAATTTGTCCCAGTGAGGAAGATAAAGAATGGTAGGGTGAAGGAATCATGGGTGACAAGTGAGGTGGAAAATCTAGTCAGGTGGAAGAAGGCAGCATACATGAGGTTTAGGAAGCAGGGATCAGATGGGTCTATTGAGGAATATAGGGGAGCAAGAAAGGAGATTAAGAAGGGGCTGAGAAGAGCAAGAAGGGGGCATGAGAAGGCCTTGGCAAGTAGGGTAAAGGAAAACCCCAAGGCATTCTTCAATTATGTGAAGAAAAAAAGGATGACAGGAGTGAAGGTAGGACCGATTAGAGATAAAGGTGGGAAGATGTGCCTGGAAGCTGTGGAAGTGAGCGAGGTCCTCAATGAATACTTCTCTTTGGTATTCACCAATGAGAGGGAACTTGATGACGGTGAGGACAATATGAGTGAGGTTGATGTTCTGGAGCATGTTGATATTAAGGGAGAGGAGGTGTTGAAGTTGTTAAAATACATTAGGACGGATAAGTCCCTGGGGCCTGACGGAATATTCCCCAGGCTGCTCCACGAGGCGAGGGAAGAGATTGCTGAGCCTCTGGCTAGGATCTTTATGTCCTCGTTGTCCATGGGAATGGTACCGGAGGATTAGAGGGAGGCGAATGTTGTCCCCTTGTTCAAAAAAGGTGGTAGGGATAGTCCGGGTAATTATAGACCAGTGAGCCTTACGTCTGTGGTGGGAAAGCTGTTGGAAAAGATTCTTAAAGATAGGATCTCTGGGCATTTAGTGAATCATGGTCTGATCAGGGACAGTCAGCATGGCTTTGTGAAGGGCAGATCGTGTCTAACAAAGTTCTTTGAGGAGGTGACCAGGCATATAGATGAGGGTAGTGCAGTGGATGTGATCTATATGGATTTTAGTAAGACATTTGACAAGGTTCCACACAGTAGGCTTATTCAGAAAGTCAGAAGGCATGGGATCCAGGGAAGTTTGGCCAGCTGGATTCAGAATTGGCTTGCCTGCAGAAGGCAGAGGGTCGTAGTGGAGGGAGTACATTCAGATTGGAGGATTGTGACTAGTGGTGTCCCACAAGGATCTGTTCTGGGACCTCTACATTTCGTGATTTTTATTAACGACCTGGATGTGGGGGTAGAAGGGTGGCTTGGCAAGTTTGCAGATGACACAAAGATTGGTGGTGTTGTAGATAGTGTAGAGGATTGTCAAAGATTGCAGAGAGACATTGATAGGATGCAGAAGTGGGCTGAGAAGTGGCAGATGGAGTTCAACCCGGAGAAGTGTGAGGTGGTACACCTTGGAAGGACAAACTCCAAGGCAGAGTACAAAGTAAATGGCTGGATACTTGGTAGTGTGGAGGAGCAGAGGGATTTGGGGGGTACATGTCCACAGATCCCTGAAAGTTGCCTCACAGGTGGATAGGGTAGTTAAGAAAGCTTATGGGGTGTTAGCTTTCATAAGTCGAAGGATAGAGTTTAAGAGTCGCGAGGTAATGATGCAGCTCTATAAAACTCTGGTTAGGCCACACTTGGAGTACTGTGTCCAGTTCTGGTCACCTCACTATAGGAAGGATGTGAAAGCATTGGAAAGGGTACAGAGGAGATTTACCAGGATGCTGCCTGGTTTAGAAAGTATGCATTATGATCAGAGATTAAGGGAGCTAGGGCTTTGCTCTTTGGAGAGGAGGAGGATGAGAGGAGACATGATAGAGGTGTACAAGATAATAAGAGGAACAGATAGAGTGGATAGCCAGTGCCTCTTCCCCAGGGCACCACTGCTCAATAGAAGAGGACATGGCTTTAAGGTAAGGGTTGGGAAGTTCAAAGGGGATATTAGGGGAAGGTTTTTTACTCAGAGAGTGGTAGGTGCGTGGAATGCACTGCCTGAGTCAGTGGTGGAGGCAGATACACTATTGAAGTTTAAGAGACTACTAGACAGGTATATGGAGGAATTTAAGGTGGGGGCTTATATGGGAGACAGGGTTTGAGGGTCGGCACAACATTGTGGGCCGAAGGGCCTGTACTGCGCTGTACTATTCTATGTTCTATGTTCTATATGTTCATCTGGACAGCAAAGGCACACACATCAGAATGCTTTCTATTGACTACAGCTCAGCAATCAACGCTATCATCCCTTCAAAGGTAATCAGTAAGCTTCAAGACCTTGACCTCAATACCTTCTTATGCAATTGAATCTTCAATTTCCTCTCTTGCAGGCGCCAGTCAGTTCGGATTAGCAACTTCTCTTCCACAATCTCCATCAGCAGAAGTGCACCACGAAGATGTGTGCTTAGCCCCCTGTGCTACTCATTTTACACTCATTACTGTGTAGCTAAGCACAGCTCCAATGCCATATTAAAGTTTGCCAATACCCTTGAATGGAATGTAGTGGATTCAGCCTAGTCCATCACGGTGAAGTCCTTCTCTCCATTAAGCACATCTACACAGACTGCTGTCGCAGGAAAGCAGCATCCATCATCAGAAGCTCCCACCATCCAGGTCATGTTCTCTTCTTGCTGCTACCATCAGGAAGGTGATACAGGAGCCTCACGACCCACACCACCAGGTTCAGAAACAGTTATTACCCCTCAACACTCAGGCTCTTGAACCAGAGCGACTAACTTCACTTGCCCCATCACTGAACTGTTCCCACAAACTATGGACTCACTTTCACATACTCTAAATCTCATGTTATTGATATTTATTGCTTTTTTTTTCCTTTTGTATTTGCTGTAGTTTGTTGTGAGTCATAGTCATAGTCATAGTCATAGTCATACTTTATTGATCCCGGGGGAAATTGGTTTTCGTTATAGTTGCACCATAAATAATAAATAGTAATAGAACCATAAATAGTTAAATAGTAATATGTAAATTATGCCAGTAAATTATGAAATAAGTCCAGGACCAGCCTATCGGCTCAGGGTGTCTGACCCTCCAGGGGAGGAGTTGTAAAGTTTGATGGCCACAGGCAGGAATGACTTCCTATGACGCTCTGTGCTGCATCTCGGTGGAATGAGTCTCTGGTTGAACGTACTCCTGTGCCCACCAGTACATTATGTAGTGGATGGGAGACATTGACCAAGATGGCATGCAACTTGGACAGCATTCTCTTTTCAGACACCACCGTCAGAGAGTCCAGTTCCATCCCTACAACATCACTGGCCTTACGAATGAGTTTGTTGATTCTGTTGGTGTCTGCTACCCTCAGCCTGCTGCCCCAGCACACAACAGCAAACATGATAGCACTGGCCACCACAGACTCGTAGAACATCCTCAGCATCGTCCGGCAGATGTTAAAGGACCTCAGTCTCCTCAGGAAATAGAGACGGTTCTGACCCTTCTTGTAGACAGCCTCAGTGTTCTTAGTCCAGTTTATTGTCAATTCGTATCCCCAGGTATTTGTAATCCTCCACCATGTCCACACTGACCCCCTGGATGGAAATAGGGGTCACCGGTACCTTAGCTGTCCTCAGGTCTACCACCAGCTCCTTAGTCTTTTGCACATTGGTTGTTTGTCCTGTTGGGTGCAGTCTTTCATTGATTCTATTATGGTTCTTGGATTTACTGAGTGTGCCCACAAGAAAACAAATCTCAGGGTTGTATATGGTGACATATATGTACTTTGCTAATAAATTTACTTTGAACTTCGAATATCATCAGTATTATAACCAGGCTTCAATACCTGGGACTCTGTACCTCACAAGTTATTAGAGGCTGCAGAGAGTTGTAGACTTATGCATCTTCATCACAGACACAACCTTCCCCACCATTGAGGGTACCTTCGAGAGGCAGTACCTCAAGAAGGTGGAATTTTTCATTAAGGACCCTCACCATGCTCCCTGCTCATTACTACCACCAGAAAGGAGGTACAAGAGCCTGAAGACCCAAACTCAATAATTCAGAAACAGTTTCTGTCGTTCCACCAACAGATGTCTGAACAGTCCATGAACTCCTGAACATAACCCATTTTTTGGCCAATTTATTTATTTTGTCATTTATAGCAATTTTATATCCATACACTGTAATACTGCTGCAAAGCAGCAAATTTCATGCCATATAAGACAGTGAGAATAAACTCGATTCCAATTCTGAAGACAGAACATTTTACCTCCATTTGTATTTAAGTAATTCTCTTATATAATGTCCTGTCAAATCTTTCCAGATGACATCACACTTTCACCATTAAGACCTCTTAGTCAGAAATTGGTTAACAAAATAATACCCATTTCAAAAATATTGTTTACAGGAAGGGACTTTCGATCTCGAAGTGGGAGATATGGCAAAGTGAGGAGATTTTGCAGAAAATTCCTGAGTGTTGGAAATGTAGTAAGCCTTCTTGTTTAACATGGTTTACTTACATAGAGCTTCAAATGATCACGGTCTGATTATAAGACAGCAGATGCTCTTTATTATCCAACAGTGGGGAATCCAGAGAGCTTATCTGGAATGAAAATATATTTACAATGGACTGGTAAAATACTCAGCCAGTTTACGGTCCAGGAAGTGATGACAATAAGCTACTCCATGTATCTGAGTGACCATGAGTGGTCACAAAATATTTTTGCTGACTTCCACCAGTGACATAGAATTTTACTCAGTGACCTCGTTTTTTTTTCCTTTATTTAATAAGTTTATTAAATCAAACAGATTAAAATCACTCATACATATTCATACATTTCAAATTCTACTAGAATGGTTCCAGTGAAAAGGGATTCAATTACATGGAGAAATTTGACAAGCTGGCATTGTTCTTCCTTAAAAGAGAGAAAGTTAAGGGAAGATTTAATTAACCCTGACCATATTGCTGTTAAAAAGTAGTGGAAGATGAGTCAAGAGGGAAAAGGATAAACACTTAAAGGGGGTTGACAAAGGGACTAAATAAAAATCCAGTTTAGAAGCAATAGCCTCTTTCAATTCTGTGTCATTTTATGATTCAAATCGAAGTGCCTTCTATGCTTAAAAATATGTTGATGGACCATTGTCCTTCTAATGCTGTGCTTGCTCAGGAAAGAAATCCTGCAATTCTTTTCTGGCCTTGTGACATATGACTCCAGGCCCAAATCAGAAGTGGTGACTCGAGTTGAGGACGTGTGTTAGAAAGCCAGTCAGTTTACAAAATTGCTGCCTTGTCCATATTATCAGAGCAGCCAAGGAAGGAAATAAATGCTGACGAATTCAATGATGCTCACAACCAAGAATATTAGAATATCAGTGGGTAATATTTACATAAGGATTCTGATTAGCATTTAGCTTAGACTGATAAGAACAGTATTAGCAAGTGGCACCCAAAGATTTTTAATAAGGTATTGGAATAAGAAGCAGAATTCAGAGATGTGAACCCCAGAGCCAATAAATGTATATTTTTCCCCCCAGAATGAAATAAACTCTAATGTATTATTTAAATAGAGGAATGCAACATAGGTAACTTTAACATAAGGTCAGGTCACAGATCTCTCAGTGGGTGAGCATCTGGGGGACAGTGACCACTGCTCCCTGGCCTTTAGCATTATCATGGAAAAGGATAGAATCAGACAGGACAGGAAAATTTTTAATTGGGGAAAGGCAAATTATGAGGCTATAAGGCTAGAACTTGTGGGTGTGAATTGGGATGATATTTTTGCAGGGAAATGTGCTATGGACATGTGGTCGATGTTTAGAGATCTCTTGCAGGAGTTAGGGATAAATTTGTCCCAGTGAGGAAGATAAAGAATGGTAGGGTGAAGGAACCATGGGTGACAAGTGAGGTGGAAAATCTAGTCAGGTGGAAGAAGGCAGCATACATGAGGTTTAGGAAGCGGGGATGAGATGGGTCTATTGAGGAATATAGGGAAACAAGAAAGAAGCTTGAGAAGGGGCTGAGAAGAGCAAGAAGGGGGCATGAGAAGGCCTTGGCAAGTAGGGTAAAGGAAAACCCCAAGGCATTCTTCAATTACATGAAGAAAAAAAGGATGACAGGAGTGAAGGTAG
The DNA here is from genome assembly GCF_963921235.1 of Mobula hypostoma. NCBI lineage: Eukaryota > Metazoa > Chordata > Chondrichthyes > Myliobatiformes > Myliobatidae > Mobula > Mobula hypostoma. The sequence goes on along the minus strand of NC_086099.1, from coordinate 70,834,901 downwards.
GACCGATTAGAGATAAAGGTGGGAAGATGTGCCTGGAGGCTGTGGAAGTGAGCGTGGTCCTCAATGAATATTTCTCTTTGGTATTCACCAATGAGAGGGAACTTGATGATGGTGAGGACAATATGAGTGAGGTTGATGTTCTGGAGCATGTTGATGTTAAGGGAGAGGAGGTGTTGAAGTTGTTAAAATACATTAGGATGGATAAGTCCCAGGGGCCTGATGGAATATTCCCCAGGCTGCTCCACGAGGCAAGGGAAGAGATTGCTGAGCCTCTGGCTAGGATCTTTATGTCCTCGTTGTCCATGGGAATGGTACCGGAGGATTGGAGGGAGGGGAATGTTGTCCCCTTGTTCAAAAAAGGTAGTAGGGATAGTCCAGGTAATTATAGACCAGTGAGCCTTACGTCTGTGGTGGGAAAGCTGTTGGAAAAGATTCTTAGAGATAAGATCTCTGGGCATTTAGAGAATCATGATCTGATCAGGGACAGTCAGCATGGCTTTGTGAAGGGCAGATCGTGTCTAACAAGCCTGATAGAGTTCTTTGAGGTGGTGACCAGGCATATAGATGAGGGTAGTGCAGTGGATGTGATGTATATGGATCTTAGTAAGACATTTGACAAGGTTCCACATGGTAGGCTTATTCAGAAAGTCAGAAGGCATGGGATCCAGGAAAGTTTGGCCAGCTGGATACAGAATTGGCTTGCCTGCAGAAGGCAGAGGGTCGTGGTGGAGGGAGTACATTCAGATTGGAGGATTGTAACTAGTGGTGTCCCACAAGGATCTGTTCTGGGACCTCTACTTTTCGTGATTTTTATTAACGACCTGGATGTGGGGGTAGAAGGGTGGCTTGGCAAGTTTGCAGACAACACAAATGTTGGTGGTGTTGTAGATAGTATAAAAGATTGTCAAAGATTGCAGAGAGACATTGATAGGATGCAGAAGTGGGCTGAGAAGTGGCAGATGGAGTTCAACCCGGAGAAGTGTGAGGTGGTACACTTTGGAAGGACAAACTCCAAGGCAGAGTACAAAGTAAATGGCAGGATACTTGGTAGTGTGGAGCAGCAGAGGGATCTGGGGGTACATGTCTACAGATTCCTGAAAGTTGCCTCACAGGTAGATAGGGTAGTTAAGAAAGCTTATGGGGTGTTAGCTTTCATAAGTCAAGGGATAGAATTTAAGAGTCGCGAAGTAATGATGCAGCTCTATAAAACTCTGGTTAGGCCACACTTGGAGTACTGTGTCCAGTTCTGGTCGCCTCACTATAGGAAGGATGTGGAAGCATTGGAAAGGGTACAGAGGAGATTTACCAGGATGCTGCCTGGTTTCGAGAGTATGCATTATGATCAGAGATTAAGGGAGCTAGGGCTTTACTCTTTGGAGAGGAGGAGGATGAGAGGAGACATGATAGAGGTGTACAAGATAATAAGAGGAATAGATAGAGTGGATAGCCAGCACCTCTTCCCCAGGCCACTACTGCTCGATACAAGAGGACATGGCTTTAAGGTAAGGGGTGGGAAGTTCAAGGGGGATATTAGAGGAAGGTTTTTTTTTTACTCAGAGAGTGGTATGTGCGTGGAATGCACTGCCTGAGTCAGTGGTGGGGGCAGATAAACTAGTGAAGATCAAGAGACTACTAGACAGGTATATGGAGGAATTTAACGTGGGGGCTTATATGGGAGGTAAAGTTTGAGGGTCAGTACAACCTTGTGGGCCAAAGGGCCTGTACTGTGCTGTACTTTTCTATGTTTTAACTCTATCTTGTGCATTCGTTGTAGTTTATTGTTGATGTCTGAATCGCAGGTTTCTGCAGTGCAAATTTTATAAATTGGAATGAGGAAATGCCTTAACTTCATCTCAGGTTGTTATGAATGAGAATTCACTGATAGCCTATTGTGAAACCCGGGGAAAGTTCAAGTAATCCTTAATATGTTGTGCCCTCAACTCAAGAGTGCTACTGCAAGTGGCCACTTTACCTAGACCATGGGGTGCTCAGGAGACAAATGAAGGGAAGAGGTAGAGGGAATGTTAAACCAGCATCCCAATGAATTATTCTTATGCGTATGCTTGAAATTTAAACATACAGCTCTGCTGCCACCATGCTAGAAATGTTGATTAAATATCGACTTAATATACACTTGATTATAACAAGCAGCCACAGGCAAATTCTTTCCTATTTATAAGCAATGATGGCCATTTTTCTACTTCTAGTATTTAGCCCTGATGTTAAAAGTAACCAATTCTCCAGCATCAATACCCCTCGAACAAATCTCACTGATGCAGCTCCTCCAACAACTCTGTTAATGGATGTTCTATTTATTAAGGAATTCTATTGTGGAGTCTTACAAGCTTCTTTCTCTGGGTTTATGCTGGGATAAATAATGGTTTCCGGCTTTACAATGCACCTCAGCATTCATGTATAATCAAGTGAAAACTAGCTCACGGTCCCAGTCCTGAATCATTATCCAAAACAAATCACATTGGATGTGGCTGCTGATTCAGGTGAGGTGATTGGAGGGGAGATTGGCACAACACTGATAGGACTCTTCAGCACAAAAACTAAAGTTCTTGACATAGTTGTCACTGAGTCATTTTCATGGTCTTTTACCAGCAGCTTTACCGGGCAGCAAGAATACTCACCAGTAGCTGCTGATCACTTGAAACATTTGCTATTTTGAGAAAGTCTGCACTCCTACCAGTGAGCAAAAAGGAAACAAAGAAATCAGCAAAACCCATGGACCCTGAGATACAGTAACAGTACTAAAATATAAATATTGCAGTAAAGTGTTACAATAACTGGAAAAAATTTACAGCGCTGAGAGAAAATATTCCATAAGACCACATCCATAAGACATAGGAGCAGAATAGGAGTCTGCTCCACCATTTCATCATGGCAGATCCATTTCCCTCTTATGCCCATTCTCCAGCTTTCTGCCCATAACCTTCAATGCTCTGGCTGATCTAGAAATGATCAAGCCCTGTCTCAATTACACCCAGTCACCTGGCCCCCACAGCCACCTGTGGCAAAAAAATCCAGATTTACTACCCTCTGGCTTAAGAAATTCTTCCTCATCTCTGTTCTAAATGGACATCCTTCTACTTTAACACTGTGCCCTCTGGTCCTAGACCCCCCCCCCCCCCACTACCAATCCTCTTCACATCCACTACCTGGGCCTTTCAACATTCAATAGGTTTTGAATGAGATATCCATCATTCTTCTAAATTCCAGTGAGTATAGGCCCAGAGCCTTCAATCATGTGATAGCCCTTTCATTTCCAGAATTATTCTTGTGAACCTCCTCTGAATCCTCCCCACTGTCAGCACATCCCTTCTTCAATAAGGAGCCCAAACCTGCTCACAATACTCCAAGTGAAGCCTCACCAGTGCCTTACACAGCTTCAGCAATACATCCTACCTTTTATATTCCAGTCCTCTTGAAATGAATCCTAGCATTGCATTCACCTTCCTCATCACTGATTCAACCTGCAAATTAACCTTCCAGGAATCCTGCACAAGGACTCCCAAACCCCTTTGCACCTCAGGTTTTTGAATTTTCTCTTCTAACAAAGTGCATGACCATACACTTCCCAACACTATTTTATCTATCACCTCTTTGCCCATTCTCCTAATCTGCCCCAGTCCTTCTGCAGCCTCTCTGCTTACTCAACACTTCCTGTCCCTCCACCTATCTTTGTATCATCCACAAACATGGCCACAAATCATCAATTCCATCATCCAAATCATTAACATATAACATAAAAAGTGGTTCCAACACAGACCGCTGTGGAACACCTTTAGTCACTGGTATCTGAAGAGGCTGCCTTTATTCCCACTCTTGTCTTCTGCCAATCTGCCAGTTCTCTATCTATGCTGGCATCTTACCTGTAATACCTTGGGCTTTTATCTTGCATTGCAGCCTCCTGTACAGCACCTTGTCAAAGGCCTTCTGAAAATCCAGGTAAACAACTACACTGACTTTCCTTTGTCTATCCTACCTGTCATTTCAGGAGCAGGAGCAGGAGCAAGGAAATGCATTTAGCATCTGACCAGAAATGCAAAGAATAGTGTTATCTACAAAATAATTGCGAATAAAAAGTAAGTGCTACAGCACACAAATATAAAAGTACTGAGACAGTACAATATGGGTGCAATACTGCTTAGCGCTGTGATGTGAGGTTCAGCAGGGTCACAGCCTCAGGGAAGAAGCTCTTCCTGTACCTGCTGGTGCAGGAGCGGAGGCTCCTGTAGTGCCTACCGGATGGGAGGAGAATGAAAAGTCCATGGTTAGGGTGAGATGCATTCTTGATAATGCTTTTCGCCCTGCCCAGGCAGCATTTATTGGTAGATGTTCTCAATGGTGGGCAATTGGGTACCGATAATCCACTGGGCAGTTTGTACCACACGCTGGAGTGCTTTGCGGTCCAATACAGGAAAATTGCCATACCACACTGAAATACAGTTAGTGAGTATGCTCTCAATGGTACAGTGGTAAAAGTCCATCAGTATCCTGGGACAGACATGAGCTTTCAGGAAATAACAGCACTGTTGTGTCTTTTTGACCAGGAAGGAGAAGTTCAGGGACCAGGTGAGATCCTCAGATATGTGGCCACCAAGGAATTTGAAGCTTGATACACGCTCCACTACAGCTCTGTTGATGTAGATGGGACGTGAGTGTGGCTCCTAGCATGCCTGAAGTCCACAATGATCTCCTTGGTCTTCTGGGTGTTAAAGGCCAGGTTATCGGCACACCACGTGGCCAGATGCTGGACCTCGTCCCTGTAGGCCGTCTCGTCATCCCCCTGATCAGGCCAACCACCGTGGTGTCGTCTGTGAACTTGATTATGGAGTTAGAACCATGTACAGGAATGCAGTCATAGGTGAAAAGGGAGTACAGAAGAGGGCTCAGCACACAGCCTTGAGGCACGCCGGTGTTCAGGGTGAGAGTGGAGGAGGAGAGGTTGTCTAAATTAACTGATTGGGGTCTGTTAGTCAGAAAGTCCAAGGTCCAATTGCAGAGGAATGAGCTGATACCAAGCTGGCAAAGTTTGGCGATCAGCTTGGGGGGATCGCAGTATTGAATGCCGAACTAAAGTCAATGAACAGCATTCTGACGCAAGAGTTGGGGCTGTCAGGTGGGTCAGGGCAGAGTGAGGTGCTGTGGAGATGGCGTCCTCTGTAGACCTGTTGGTGTGATAGGCAAATTGATGGGGGTCCAGAGTAGTGAGCAGACAGGATTTCGGATGTGATAGAACCAGTCTCTCAAAGCACTTTGCAATGATGGCGGTGAGTGCAACTGGGTGGAAGTCGTTCAGGCCCGTGGCAGTAGAATGCTTCGGCACTGGCACGATGGTGGCAGTGTGGTAGAGCGTGGCAGAGAATGGTGGCATTACCATCTGATGGGGGAAGACCAGTGACAAAATCTAGGGCAATATGGGACCAAGGTCTCTTGGGGATAGACAAGGGTTGTAACAGACTAGCGGGCAACTGATTAGAGTTCTTGCCTTGAGCACAGACCAAGCAGGCTGAGACGAAGTTGCAGATGTTATCTCCCATGGAGGGCCACCAGAACTGCTGACTGATGAAGGCCTGAGTACGTTTGGATCCAGGGTGACAGGATAACTGGGAAGAATGACCCCACTGCAATACCTGTGAGCAGACAGAGCTGGGAACGTAAACACAGTTAGTGGGGCATTGACTAGGGGCTACCTCGCTCAGCTTGCGCCATGGCTTCAATGTCCCATTGCACTGCACCCACAAGACTGTGAGCAGGAAGGATGACATCGGGTACCTCAGGGGTCTCAGAGGAAAGAAATCTTCGGGAAAGGGCATCAGGTTTTCTATTCTTGGAACCGGGGTGGAAGGACAGAGTAAAATTGAATCTTGAGAAAAACAGGGACCAACGATCTTGACGGAAGTTGGGACACTTGGCTGTACGGATTATATCCCAGATTCTTGTGATCAGTCCAGACTAAGAATGGCACCTTTGCTCACTCCAGCCAATGCCTCCACTCCTCCAGAGCTAGCTTCATAGCCAGCAGCTCCCGATTTCCGACATTGTAATTCCACCCTGTGGGAGTGAGGCGGTGAGAGAAGGCACAGGGGTGTACCTTCTCATCCTTGGCTGAGCACTGAGAGAGAACAGCTCCTACACCAATGTCAGATGCACCACCTCCACAATGAACTGCCGGTCAGTGTCGGGTTGAATCAGGAGGGGGGCAGAGGTGAAATGTTCCCTCAGGTCAGAGAATGCTTTTTCAGCAGCAGGGGACCAGGAGAATCTGACAGCTGATGAGGTAAGAGCAGTGAGGGGTGCAGCCAGTGTCCTGTAATTTCTGATGAAGCAGCGATAGAAGTTAGCGAAGCCCAAGAAGCGTTGCAACACCCGATGAGTCGAAGGTTGGGGCCATTCGACCACTGCCTTGACCTTCTGTTGGTCTGTCTGAATGGAACCACCTGAAATTACATACCCCAGGAAGGAGACAGTATTGCGATGAAACTCACATTTCTCAGCCTTCACAAAGAGCTGGTTCTCCAGATGGCGCTGGAGATCTCTGCGGACGTGACCTGTGTGCTCAGCAAGGGACTTAGAAAAAAACCAAAATGTCGTCGAGATACACAAAAACAAATTGGTTCAGCACGTCCCTGAGAACGTCATTTACCAGGGCTTGGAAGACAGCGGGGACATCGGCGAGACCGAGTAGCATGACCAGATACTCGTAATGGCCTGAGGTGGTGTTGAAGGCTGTCTTCCAATCGTCCCCTTCGCCGATGCAGACAAGGTGGTAGGCATCTTGGTGAAAACTGAGGCACCTTGCAGTAGTTCAAATGCTGAGGTCATGAGCGGAAGAGGGTAACGGTTCTTAACAGTGACTTCATTCAGTCCCTGGTAATCAACGCATGGATGTAAGGAGCCACCCTTCTTTCCAACAAAGAAAATACCGGCAGGGGAGGAAGAGGGCCAGATGATGCCTGCAGCCAGAGACTCTTGAATGTACTTACTCATGGCTTCTGTTTCAGGTATGGACAGGGAATACAGGCGGCCCCTTGGGGGAGATGTGTCACACAAGAAGTCAATGGCACAATCATATGAACAATGGGGCGGTAGGGAAGTGGCCCGAGACTTGCTGAACACAGCCTTGAGGTCCATGTATTCAGGAGGGATGGCACTAAGGTCCGTAAATTCCTCAGGGGGATCTGAGCTTGAAGACAAGGGGATCTGAGCATGGCAGAATTGGGCTCCAGAATGGGCAGAATGGGCTCCAGCCTACAATCTTGCGACTGAGCCAGTCAATGTGGGGGTTGTGTCTGACTAACCAGGGATGGCCCAGGACAATGGGAGCTTGAGGAGAGTCAATTAACATAAAGGGTTAACTGTTCATGTTGGTTGCTGGATAAACTGAGACTCACCGGGGCCGTGACATGAGTGATGTTAGCCAGTCTCTGACTGTTCAAGGCGTTGGCTATTAATGGTGACTGGAGAGCAGACGTGGGTTGCTCCCACTAGACAGCTAAGCCAGAATCGATAAAACACCCTTCCACACCAGAATCAACCAAAATGTAGACTGCTCGCCATTGGATGCCCCACTCCAGAGAAGCGGGTATGAGAGTGAGTGGTGTCAAGGAGGGCAGGACAGGGGTCACACTCACCAGTACTCCTCGTCCTACTGGTGAACGATGGCTTTTGTTGGGCAGGTGGAGATGAAGTGGCTTGTTGGCCACAGTACCGACAGGAGTGGGTGCTGATTCTCCTTTGTCCTTCAGTCGGCGTCAGGCGGGCACGGTCAACAAGCATAGCCTCGGGCTCTGGAACTGGAATTGTAGATGGAAGCAAATGGAAGGGCAAGGTAGACTGACGAGGAGCTTAGAACTCACCCAGTCCTTTAGGGACCCTCTGGAACCCCTTCCTCTGCAGCGCTGCTGAAGGTGAACATCAATACGGATGGCCAAATCCACCAGGGCTTCAAAGGTGGCAGGAAGGTCCTGGGTGACCAGCTCATCTTTGATCTCTTCAGAGGGGCCGTTCAGGAAGGTATCGTATTGTGCCTCCGAGTTCCAGCCGCTGGAGGTGGCTAGGGTCCGGAACTCTATGGCGTAATCTGACACAGACCTGCGCCCCTAGTGCATGTGCAGCATTTCACGGGAAGCCTGGAGGTACTGACAATTCACTTCTGCCCTTTGACAATCTTGAACTTCTGACATACTAGTAGTGCCAGAAGTGAACACCGATGCAAAATACTTAGTCAGTTCATCTGCTATTTCCTTGTCCCCAATACTATCTTTCCTGCATTATTTTCTGGTGGTCCAATATGAACACTCACTCTTTCTTTTACTCTTTATGTCTTAAAAAAACTTCTGCTTTCATTTTTGATACTATTGGGTAGCTTGCCTTCATATTTAATCTTTTCCTCTCTTATGGATTTTTTAGTTGTTTTCTGTTGATTTTTAAAATATGTCAGAAAGAGAACAAAAAGTAGACAAGGATGGAGCTTCTCGTAATGATGGGTGAATGCCTTTCAAATAATTTGTGTGATAATATTTGATTTCACTCATCCAATCTTCATTTACAAGGTGGTGGCAGATTCAGTACATGTTGGGAGCTTATATCTTCAAAGCATCAGACTGTTTATCATTCTGAAATGTCAGTTTAAGATAATGATGCTTAGTAAAGACCCATAATGAAGGTTCTCCCAGAACACTGAGAGAGCACTGGCAACAAATACATCAAGGAACAGCTTGGCACTTCCAACTCCAAGGTGCCTCAGGCTGGGAAAAATGTACTGGCCTTGCGACTAGCTTGCGTATTCTTGGATTTTTTTTTCAGTCCTATTCTACAGAGAGTCTTGAAGGAAATAATATCCCTGCACTGCCTGCTAACTATTTCTTAGTAATGGGTACATCTAATGCCAGCTTCTTCTGAAGAAAACCATTAACGCATTTGTAAATTCCTTCAAACTATCAACAAAATAGGTTAATGTCCATTTCATGCCACAGAAGTAACCTGAGCTTTATTAGGCACAAAATAAAGATGAGGGATGGTATAAGTATTATCCTGTATCTGTTCCAAATTCTAAAGAATTCTTTTGTTACTCTTGTATTCTTACGTAAATAGACTTCATAAAGATATTGATTACAGAATCTGTATAATCAAGTTATTGTTTAACAGCTGTAAATTTTGGACAATTAGATGACAGCTGATAACCTGAATTAGCTGGTAGGTATTGTTACGTACCCTGTAACTGGGTTGCCAAACCAGCAGAAATGGATCACTCAGTTGGAGTCTGGATTACTAGAACTAAGAAAGTTTTATTAAAGAAACAAGCAACACAGTACTCTAATCAAAAGGATAATAAATGCAACAGTTCAGCAATGATAAACACACATGTACACAGAATTAGGATAACAGGATCAATTAAGCTCTATCGTTGTCTAGGGGTAACTGACCAGTTTCAAAGTGACGCAAAGTTCAGTTCAATTGAGTTCAGTTCAGTTCACAGCAATCACTGCCATGGCGATGGACAGTGGGGGGAAGGAGAGAGAGAGCGAAAACGAATGAATATTCAAACAGCTTCCACACAGACCTTCAATATTCTTCACAGTCAGCTTTCGGGCGAGCCTGTTGTGATGTCTTCTGAGGTCCCCGACTGTGACCCTTCCGTTTCCAGATACGATCTTTCCTCAGCGGTGAACCCGGCACCCAGGCAAGGGCGGACACACACCAGGTTCCCGCCGATCGTATCTTTCCACCCTGTGCATCTCTGGCTTGGTCCCTCGACCAGCCCTTCAAAGACTCCCACCGACTTGTGGGAGGCGCACCGCTTCCAGGGTCTCGTTACCTCGTGGTGTCGTGTGTGTCCTGCCTTAGCGAACCTGTCCCTTTTTATCCCCCTGCTGGGGTATCGCCTGTCCATCACTTCAAACAGTTCAGGGTTCAAAGGGGAGCTGATCTTGACAGCTCTCCTTCTGTTAAACTCTCCCGTCCCTTCCTTAACATCTCCAAATGCTGCTCCATTGTTTTCCTTATCTCTCTTTCTCCTGAAGACAGGTGGCAGACCAATTGCTGATCCCACTGGTGTCAGCACAGGACAGCTAACATCTTAATCTATGTGTACTCTCGTCACAGTATGCTATTAATTAACCTGACAATAATATATTACTCAATGTTTAGCTGTTATACCACTAAAACGATTCCAAGATAGCTTCATAATCTGAGTTAGTCATTGCCTGGGTAAGTAGTCCATCATAACATGATTCGGACATTAAATATAGAGTTGTTCGAAGAGCAGTAAGTTGCTGTGGGTCTGGCTTAACATACAGGACTTTAGCAAAATCAAAATGGTGAATGACTTAGAGAGATTTTGGATTGTTCAACTTTCATTGGGAGCATTTCCTGAATGGATGATTGAAAGGTATTGCAATAGTGGGAAGTATTGCCAATAGTACTGCACTGGCATGGGAACAGAGCATGCCATTAAATGATAAATATTTCAGCTCCTTTGGATTTCCCTGTGACATAGTGAATCTAATCTACAAAGTGACCTGTCAGGGAGCATTTTAAGAGATGGGTGCTTTCCAGCATATATTTGGAGAGATTTTTCATTTGTCCATACCTCTTTACCACATTGGAAAAGCTTATTTGACCCACCAGGGCCATGGCAGCTCTCCTCCAATTATTAACTTGCAGCCTATTAACTCCCCTCCCATTCTCTTTCCCCTCCTGATTCTCCTACGACTCACCCACAGCATCACTCTGCAGCAATTAGACTTCCATTGGGATGTGGGAGCAACCCAGAGCTCCTGGGAAAATCCACACAGTCCCAGGGAGAACATGTGATCTCCACATGGACACACCTGGAGGATCACAATCAGAGTCACTGCTGCATCACTCTACCAACTCTGGTTTGACCGTCTCTTCCCAAGCATTCCTCAATGGTCAGTGATGCAAAACCACAGCACCTGACTATTACGTTAGTGTCGGACTGTTATTAGACAGCTGACTCAGCTAAAGATAGCTGCATCAGTCAATGTCCTACACAGGGATCCTGCAAAAATTAGAGGTGGATTTCTCCACACAGGGTATCAGTTTATACAGGCTCCATGACAAGCAGACCAGTGTGCTGAGGAGATACTAGCTCATAGCCAATAGCTTTCTTCAGACTTGTCCCTGGAGGTGTTTTTTTTTTATTAGTCTGGAGGCTTCCCTTTTGAGCTTGTCTTCTCTTGATCTTGCTTCAGACTTTTCTCAGGTGCAGTCTAAAAAAATTTAGAACACCAAGTTCCATTTTTGGCACTGTTGCTTATAAGGGTAGGGTCTGGTGATAATGATTTAACGGCAGCCCATAATGTACCCTGTGGTGATATCACGTGTCACGTGTAAGAACGTGATTGGACAGAGTTCTGAGCATGCGCAGAAATGAGAGAATGATCTAGAAAGCACGACTGTAGGAAATGCGGCTGCTGTTTGCTGTTGTAAATAAAAGTTCTTGTTCTTATTCTTCCAGAATATGGTTTGTTCTTAGTAACCCACGGTACGTATAAAGAACACAACATGGTGTCAGAAGTCGGTCTGGAAGAATAAGTTTCGCTAACACAGGAGAAGCGAAGATAATTGAAAAAAAAGACCACGAATTGTTTTGGGTGTGCTAACAGTTTTAAAAAATGGAAGCTTTGCAACCTCCATTGACACTTCAGCTGACTGGAAACATTGCTGAAAACTGGAAAAGATTTAAACAGCGTTTTGAAATTTATTTATCGGTGTTCGGAGCAGATAATAAAACAGAGAAAACAAAAGCTGCAATTCTACTCCACGTAATAGGTGATGACACAATTGAGGTTTATAACCATTTTACTTTTGAAAATGGAGAGAATTAAATTTCAAAGTGATAATGGACAAATTTGACGCATTTTGTATATCAAAGCGCAATGTGACGTATGAATGGTACAAATTTTTCAAATGTCGGCAGAGACCTAGTCAAACGATTGATCAATTTGTTACGGAGTTGAGACACCACAGTAAGACTTGCGAGTTTGCAGAGCTCACAGACTCTTTCATTAAAGACGGAATTGTTTGTGGCATTTTGGATAATGGTCTGAGAGAAAGACGGTTAAGAGAACAAGACATAGACCTGGAAAAAGCTTTGAGACTGTGCAAAGCTTCACAAACTGTGATGTCACAGGCAAAAGAGCTTTTAATTGAGAGCTGTGTAGATGCTGTAAAGCATGAACATATTAGAAAAAAATAATGAAGCGACCAACGAAACCGACAGAGAGCAAGATGTCATCTGAAAGAAAAAAACTTTGTGATCGCTGTGGGCGGCGGTACCAACCAAAAAAGTGTCCAACGTATCGGAAAAGGTGCAACGACTGCAGTAAGAGTAATCATTTTTCACACTGTTGCAGAAGTAGAAAGAAAATAAAACGAGTAAATGTAGTGCTTGAAAACGAATGTGAGGAGCTTTATATAGATGTGCTTTATGAAAACAAACAAAATAAGAATGACGGCAAGTGAATCAAAACAATATTCTATTTAAACTTGACACCTACGCTCTGTCCACCAGAAAAAGCAGGATCTCCCAGTGGCCACACATTTTAATTCCATGTCCCATTCCCATTCTGATATGCCTACCCACGGCCTCCTCTCCTGTAAAGATGAAGCCACACTCAGGTTGGAGGAACAACACCTTATATTCCGTCTGGGTAGCCTCCAACCTGATGACATGAACATCGACTTCTCTAACTTCGGCTAATGCCCCACCTCCCCCTCGTACCCTATCCGTTATTTATTTTTATACACACATTCTTTCTCTCACTCTCCTTTTTCTCCCTCTGTCCCTCTGACTATACTCCTTGCCCATCCTCTGGTTCCCCCCCCCCTGTCTTTCTCCCCGGACCTCCTGTCCCATGATCCTCTCGTATCCCCTTTTGCCTATCACCTGTCCAGCTCTTGGCTCCATCCCTCCCCCTCCTGTCTTCTCCTATCATTTTGGATCTCCCCCTCCCCCTCCCACTTTCAAATCTCTTACTAACTCTTCCTTCAGTTAGTCCTGACGAAGGGTCTCGACCTGAAACGTCGACTGTACCTCTTCCTAGAGATGCTGCTTGGCCTGCTGCGTTCACCAGCAACTTTGATGTGTGTTGCTTGAATTTCCAGCATCTGCAGAATTCCGGTTGTTTCTATTTAAACTTGATACTGGAGCACAAGTACACCCTATCCTCATTATATGCGTCTTCAGATAATACGGATTCACAGTTACGCGAGGAACCTATTTCTACCAGCTTCTCCTTATATGCGTCCAAAACTCTCAGTTATGCAAGGAGCACTGCTTTCCCACCAATACAAGTCACGTGCGCACGCCTCACAGTCTCACTCCCGCCAGTCTCGCATTGGTTTTGGCAAGGTGTGGATGTGCGATCTTGCAATCTTAAACTTTTGTTGTTTTTACCTATGGTGCAGTGGTTTTGTGCTTGAAATATTTAACTATGCCTCCTAAGCGTCCAATGTCAAGTCCTGGGCCATCAGCCAAGCGGCAGAGAACCGCTTTAACACTTGAAAAAAAGTAGGAAATTATAAACAGGGTGGGGTCAGGTGAAGGTAACACAGCTCTGGGACGCTACCCTGCGCGGTTGCGGGCTATGAGAGCTAAGTTAGGCATCACACCAAAGCTGGTGTTTAATGCAGACGAGACCGGGCTTTTTTGAATGCGTATGCCAAAACGCACTTACGTAAGTAAGGATGATAAAACTGCATTAGGTTTCAAGGCAGCAAAGGATAGGTTGACTCTGCTTATGTGTTCCAATGCTGAAGGAGACTATAAGATGAAGCCTCTCTTAGTTTACCATTCACTAAACCCCCGTGCTCTTAAGGGTTTGAGTAAGAATATGCTTCCTGTCCACTGGGCAGCTAATAAGAAAGCACAGGTCACTGGTCAAATCTTTGAAGATTTGTTTGCTAATCATTTTGCTGTTGTGGCTGAACGCTACTGCCGGGAACAGAATCTTGCCTTTAAAGTTCTTTTGTTGCTTGACAATGCGCCAGCCCATCCTAAACATTTGGACAGCATTCATCCGAACATAACAGTGTGTTTCCTGCCGCCTAACACAACATCGCTGATTCAACCACTCGACCAAGGTGTGATCCATATTCAAGGCGTAAGTATTTTTTTTTAACCACGAACTATCTCTCAGATGCTGCAAGCAACAGACGATTTTGAAAATCCCGGGAGTTTACCAACGGTGAGGGAATGGTGGAAGTCAGAACACTTGGCACAAATGGCGACAGACATGGACCCAAGTTTAGATCGGAGTCAGCATTTCAGTCATTCCCTGCTGTCAACCCTTCTTCCCTACAAGCAAATTTATGCTGAAAAACAAAATGCTGCCAAGCAAACAACCCTCACCACTTTCTTCAAAACGGTGTCATCTCCTGCTGCCGGCAGTACTGAGAGTTTTGTGAGACTTCCTTCACCCCTTGCTGTGCTTGATATGATCCTGTCAACCACAACCATTCACCTTATCCATGTAAAGCTGCCCGACACCACAACAACCACTCATCTCCCGGAGCGAACACACCTGCCTCTGTTGGTGAGTACTGTACACCCGAGGATGTTAACTTTCTATGATTTATTACATTGAATATTACCTTAAATTGATGAAATATAATACGAATGTTGCCTTGTGGTACTGCTTTTGTGTCGTATTGGTATGAAAATGTGAATAAATTACAGATAAGACATTTAGGAAGCCATCCAGAACACATCACACGTTATGTGTTTTCACATTATGCGCCAACTTCAAGGAAGTATCCCCCGCATACAATGAGGATAGGGTGTAAGTGTTCTTGCAGAATCTGAGTTTAATGCGTTAAAGCCAAGACCAAAGTTACATAAAACCGATATAAAAGTGACTGGATATTCAGGTGCAGACATTCCAGTTAAAGGAACATCTGTGGCAAAAGTATCTCATAAAGGGGGTTCCGGTGACATAGAAAACATGGAAAATAGGTGCAGGAGTAGGCCATTCGGCCCTTTGAGCCTGCACCACCATTCAGTATGATCATGGCTGATCATCCAACTCAGAACCCTGTACCAGCCTTCCCTCCATACCCCCTGATCCCTTTAGCCACAAGGGCCATGTCATCGTTCAGAATGGCAGCTTAAATCAACAGCTCCTCCGGGAAAAACTTATATTTTGCTCTGTTAATGCATCAAATCTAAGATTTTTCGAACATATCTGAATTGATAAGGGGGGCAAGAATGGGGAGAAAGAATGGAGATAAAAAAAAGCATCACTGCGGAGCCTGTGGAAGAGAGAGGTACAACGAGCGGCTCTCCTACACGTGCGCGTGATGGCGAGGCTGACGCTGGGCCTCGTTCAGGCGAAGCGGCAAATATGATGGAGATTCTGGAAGAGATAAGGGAAGTCCAAAAAGATATAAAACAACTCAATGATATAAAGTCAGAGCTCGCCAATGTCAATCAGGAAATAGCGATGGGAGAGACTCGAATTGAGAGGGTGGAAGACCGCGTGCAAAATGTGGAACAGATACGAAGTAAGACAATAAAAATAATAAATCAACAGGAGAGTAAATTGCTTGACCAGGAGGGAAGATCACAACGGAAAAATATCAGGATTTATAATGTTCCCGAAGGAGCGGAGGGATTGTCGATGATAGACTTTGTAGGCAAGCTGCTGCAGGAAGCGCTGGAGATTCCCCCGAATATGGAGATGGAAATAGAAAGGGCGCTCCGTTCTCTCGCCCAGCGGCCTGCCGGAGACAAACAAAGTAAACCACGATCCATTGTACTTAAATTTCTCCGATTCAAGAGCAAGGCGGAGATTCTACGAAGGGCCTGGGGTAAGAAGAGGGTTTTTTGGAACGGGAAGTTAATATACTTCGATCACGATCACCCCCTGCGGTCCTACAGAAACGGAGTATTCCAAAGCGAAACGAATATTAAAGAACGAAAAAATTGAATTTCAAACCCTGTACCCTGCTAAACTGAGGGTATTTTACCAAGAAGGGATATGACTGTACCAGACTGTGGAAGAGGCGACTATAGACGTGAACAACCGAGGACTGCCCATTAACATGGTCAAACCAAGGGAAAGTCTGGCTGAGCAGTTATCCCGATCTGCTTGGGAAATAGTAAGAAAACCGAGAAAGCAGGGGACGGGAACAGGATGAGAGAAGGATATTAGGAAGAGACTGTGTGTTCTCCAAAGACAACCCTCACCTCCACCAGAACAGCCATAAGGTTTGGCTGACTTTAAAAGTGCTGATAAACTAAATGGAAGCAAAAATAGATGGTGATATACCTCTCTCAAGAAATACATGTTATAATGTGGTTTTTATATTACTCAATTTTTAAAAAATTCATTTATTCATTCCTTTTTCCCCACCTAAATGAGAATATATACATGGGAGGAAATCACAGGGAAATCTGTGTAATGGACGTAGTTTTTTTTACTTACTTTTATAGGTACTGCAACGGGGGCCCTCAACCTGGAGGAGAAGATGGCAGCGCGCTGCGCGTGCGCAGCCCTCCGGTGAAAAATGATATTGTATCTGTTAAATAGGGGCCGTGGACAATTCTGATTTGATGGAGAATGGACGTGAAAGCACAGAGGAACATCTGGAGAAATTTCTGAAGCGCCCGTCTGCTGCTGTCGTTACTGTGTGGTCGGGAATCTTTCAGAGGGTAGGCCTCAAAATCCCTGGCCTTGCCTGTTTTTGGCGACCAAGAAGGAGGTCGAATCGTTCAGACAGAGATGGCGCTCAGTACTCGGTGTCGGAGAGCTGATCAGAGCTCGAAGTTTTCGGATGACTCAGAGTCGGACTGTGGTCGGCATGGCAGGGAGAGTTTTTCTTCCTTCTCCTGTCTGTGTGAGATGTGAGACATTCGAGAAACTTTGAACTTTACTGTGCTCACGGGGTTCTTCATCAAGTTATGGTATTGTTACACTGTTTGTAACTGTATGTTATAATTATGTGGTTTTGTCAGTTTTTCAGTCTTGGTTTGTCCTGTGTTTTGTGACATCACACCGGAGGAAATAATGTATCATTTCTTAATGCATGCATTACTAATTGACAATAAAAAAGGACTACGTGTCTTCATAATCATAATCATAAAACCCGTTGCGGTACCTATCCAAGTCACAGGGTGACTTGAGTAGGTAGGTGAGTGGGCAAATTCATGGCAGATGCAATTTAATGTGGATAAATGTGAAGTTATCCACTTTGGTAGCAAGAAAAGGAAAACAGATCATTATCTGAATGGTGGCCGATTAGGAAAAGGGGAGGTGCAACGAGACCTGGGTGTCATTGTACACCAGTCATTGAAAGTGGGCATACAGGTACAGCAGGCAGTGAAAAAGGCGAATGGTATGCTGGCATTCATAGCGAGAGGATTCGAGTGCAGGAGCAGGGAGGTACTACTGCGGTTGTACAAGGCCTTGGTGAGACCACACCTGGAGTATTGTGTGCAGTTTTGGTCCCCTAATCTGAAGAAAGACATCCTTGCCATAGAGGGAGTACAAAGAAGGTTCACCAGATTGATTCCTGGGATGGCAGGACTTTCATATGGTGAAAGACTGGATCAACTAGGCTTATACTCGCTGGAATTTAGAAGATTGAGGGGGGATCTTATTGAAACGTATAAAATTCTAAAGGGATTGGACAGGCTAGATGCAGGAAGATTGTTCCTGATGTTGGGGAAGTCCAGAACGAGGGGTCACAGTTTAAGGATAAAGGGGAAGCCTTTTAGGACCAAGATAAGGAAAAACTTCTTCACACAGAGAATGGTGAACCTGTGGAATTCTCTGCCACAGGAAACAGTTGAGGCCAGTTCACTGGCTATATTTAAGAGAGAGTTAGATATGGCCTTTGTGGCTAAAGGGATCAGGGGGTACAGAGAGAAGGCAGGTACAGGGTTCTGAGTTGGATGGTCAGCCATGATCATACTGAATGGCGGTGCAGGTTTGAAGGGCCGAATGGCCTACTCCTGCACCTATTTTCTATGTTTCTAACCCACAGGTAGGAGGGACTATCCCCCACAGCTAGACTTTTCTTTTAACTCAAGCCAGGGTCATCTAGAGACCCCAGCCTTCGAACCACACCTTCCTTACCTTTCTTTTCATTATTCACTTTTCTTGGTTCTTATTTGCTCAGGGGGTAGATCGATTAAGTTATATTCTGCAAATTTCAATGATATACTAACTTAGAGAGTAAGACCATGTAGTTTGGGTATATACCTCAAGAATGGTTGAAAAGAGATAAATATAAATATTTAATGAATGTACTGCTGATGACTGGTAAGAAGACCCTTACCAGGAAATGGTTATCTCAGGAGAGCCCAACTTTAAATGTATGGATGGAAATTACAATGGACATTTACAGAATGGAGAAGATAACAACATCTGTTAATCATAAGTTGGAATAATTTTATTCATACCGGAACATATGGTTTAACTACATAACATCTTATAGGCCTGATTTTATTCTCACAATCAGTTAATATGTTGTTTAAAAAAATCACTCCCTACTCTGTACATAGTTTTCTTCTTTCGATTGTTCTTTCTTTCCTCTTCTTTCTATAAGTGTATACTTCAGATAAATATTATGTGGAGATTTGTGACAAATATGATTCTTGATACATATGTACAGTATCTGAAATACATCTTATGGAAATGTTTGTTTGATGATGAAATTCAATAAAAAATAAATTACAAAAAAAAGTATCACATAAAAATATTGTGCACACTCTTTCATTTGTGGTTGTGCCAAAAAATGTACAGTCAATACTTGGTTTATCTGCCTGTGAGAGACTGAATTTGGTGAAAAAATTCTTAGTCCTGGATAGTGACACAGAGTCAGAATACAGTGACTTGATGAAAGAGTATGAGGACTTGTTCAAAGGGCTTGGTTGTCTTCCAGGAGAGCACACGATTAAAATTGAGAACACAGTGCCACCCGTTGTACATCCATGTAGAAAAGTGCTTTTTACATTACGTGATCAACTGAAAACCAAACTTGACAGAATGGAGTCATACAAAAAAATTGATGAACCAACTGAATGGGTCAATTCGCTTGTCATTGTTGATAAGAAAAATGGAAAACTGAGGATTTGCTTAGATCCAAGAGACTTGAATCAGGCCATTAAAAGAGACCATTTCAATTTGCCTACTCGGGAAGAAATTATGTCACAGTTTGCTAATGCAAAGTACTTTAGTAAACTAGATGCATCCTTTGGATTCTGGCAACTTAAACTAGATGAATCGAGTTCAAAGTTGTGTGCCTTTAACACTCCTTTTGCCAGATACCGTTTTCTTAGGCTTCCGTTCGGAATTGTGTCAGCTCCTGAGGTGTACTATAAAACCATTCACATGCTATATGAGCACATTGAGGGTGTAGATACTTCGATGGATGATATTATTGTTTGGGGATCATCTAAACAAGAGCATGATGCAGACTTAGACAAGTCTTAGAGGCAACATGCAAGGCAAACCTGAAGTCAAGTAAAGACAAATGTCAGCTAGGAGTGACTGTCCTTACAGTTGTGGGTGATATCATCAGCAAAGAGGGTACGCGTCCTGATCCATTGAAGGTTTCTGCTATTGAGAACATGCCAAGACTGCAGTGTAAAAAGGATGTTCAAAGGTTTATGGGAACGGTTAACTTTATGGGAAAATCCATACCCAATCTTTCGGAACAGCTTGCTCCACTGAGGCAGCTAACAGAAAAGAAAAATGAATGGAACTGGAATCATGAACAGGAAAAGGCATGGCAAAATCTCAAGAAAGTGCTCACCAAAGAACCTGTGTTGAAATTCTGTGATGCTAAGAGGCCCATCAAAATCTCATGTGATGCATCTCAAGCAGGTTTAGGGACAGTATTACTCCAGAAACATGATCAGGAGTGGCTACCACTGGCACATGCATCTCGTTCATTATCTGATCCAGAAACAAGGTATGCCCAAATTGAAAAAGAGTTGCTCAGCATTATGTTTGCTTGTAAGAGATTTCATCAGTTTGTGTCAGGGCAATCTATTGATGTTGAAACCGATCATAAGCCTCTGATTGCATTATTTCACAAACCTTTAAGCAACTGTCCTTTGCGAATTCAGCGAATGATGATCATGTGGGGCCCATAGTAATGTAGAGCATATTAATGGATACCTCCCTAATTTTCTTATATTATGTTCATATTATTTTTATTGCTTTGGTTTGTTATTTTGTTCATTCACAATTTGATTAATGTTCAGTTGCACCGGCAACGGTAATATTTTAGTAGGTTAATTGATGGTTACAAGGGGCAAAGCTTATACAGGCACTTGGGGCAGCTGAGGGGTCCTGGAGGAGTGCGCACGTGAGGGAGTAGCCAGAGACAGCCCCACAGCATGTATGGTGAGCCGATATGCTTGTGTTCCTGTATTTCCAGAAAGGAAAATAAAAACGTTATTTTAAACTTCTGCACACTTGGAAGTCCCTTTTGTGTCCAAGTGTGCAACAAATATTTGGTGCTGAAACCCGGCATAATTAACGTAGCACTCAGTGTGGCAACAATGAGGACACGGATCGCCTTTGATTGACAGCGGGAGCGCGCAGCTTCGGGGCACAGCTACATCACACATAATGGATCTGGAGGAGTTGGCAGAGACCCTGTCTCAGAGACTATGGCTTTTGCAACTGGATCAGCTCAGAGAGGTGTATGTGGAAGCTAAGATCCCATGTGAAAATGTTACCACAAGGCAAATGTTAATTAGTCTAATTACTGAATCTATGGACTGCAATTAATGATGAAGAGGAGGATGTTGTGAAGTGTTATCTAAGGACAATGATGGAATCAGTTGTGCAAATGAGAGGAAATACTGGAAACACTGGTAAAGGGGAAAAAAAGCAGACAACACAAGCACTATGGGATACCGGCTCACAGGTCAGTATTATTAATGAAAAGTGGAGAGAGTCCTGTTTTCCACACATCGGGGTACGGAACACGGATGAGCTCCTGGGTGAGAACGAGAAACTCGTGGGCAAAGCAGCAAACCAAACACCCATACCCTTTGCAGGATGGGTTGAGCTGAAGTTCAAGTTGGGATCAAATAGGGGCCCAACGCCAGAGCTGCTTGTGTCGGTGCTCGTCTCTAATGAGCTCGGAGTAGCAGAGCCACCGATCATCGGCTACAATGTCATCGAGCAGCTGCTGATGAATGGAATGGAGCAGCACCCAGACGTTACACCTGCTGTAGTAAGAGACGCTTTCTCCATTGACTGCTAAAAGGCAAATGGGTTGATCCACATAGTGCAGAGTGGTGACCAGAATGACAAGGAGGGCGTGGTGAGAGTTGGAAAACTAAAGACAGTGATCCCGGCAGGCCAGACCAGGGAGGTTAAGTGTAGCGTGAGGACAGGGCCCCTTTCCGCAAAACAGGAAGTTCTTTTTGAACCAGATGAGGTCCCAAAGTGGCCAGAGGGGTTGAACATTACTGACACCGTCATCGACCTGCAGAAGGGAAATTGGTCTAGGGTGGCTATCCCCGTCACTAATGACAGCAACCACGACGTTACTCTCACCCCTCGCACAGTGCTGGGATAGCTACAGCAAATCAAGGCTATTTACCCAGTAGATGTAAAGCCAGTCAATGCCAGTGTAAACACAGCCCGCGGTCCTGAGAATCACAAAGAGAAACACAGACAGCTGGACACATGCAAACATGAGTCACGGGACCCTCCAGTGTCTGTTGATCACCTGACTCCAGACCAGCAGGAACAGGTGAGACAGATGCTGCGAGAAGAGTGTGCTGCATTCTCAAAAGACGAGAGTGATGTGGGATGCATTCCATCTCTGCAGTTAAAAATCAGACTGAGTGACACAACTCCTGTAAGGCGCACCTACACTTCTGTACCCAAACCACTCCACAAGGAGGGGAAGGAGTATATGGAGGACCTACTGAATAGAGGATGGATTCAAAAATCCCGGTCCCCATGCTCATCACCAATAGTCTGCGTCCGTAAGAAGGATGGGAGTTTACGTCTGTGCGTGGATTACTGTGAGCTGAACCGAAAATCCATCCCTGACCGTCACCCCATCCCTCGAGTGCAAGATATGTTGAACAGCCTGAGTGGGAGTGTATGGTTCTCGGTACTGGATCAGGGCAAGGCCTACCATCAGGGTTTCCTTGAGGAGGGTAGCAGGCCACTTACAGCCTTTATAACACCTTGGGGCTTATACGAGTGGGTAAGGATCCCCTTCGGCCTGTCCTCGGCCCCAGCAGAGTTCCAGCACAGTATGGAGGAGTGCCTCATGGGTTTGAGAGATGAAACATGTCAGACGTATTTGGATGACAATCTTGTCCACAACCAGTCTTTTGAAGATCCCAGGAAGTAAGGTCCAAGGATCAAGTGCGAGTAGGAGCAGGGGGAAAACACAAAGAGTCAGACCAGCTACCCTCAAGCCAACTGATTACCTGGACCAAAAAACACCAGGAAGTGCTCTGCCAGCTGTTAGAGTACCTGCTGTGCCCACCACTCCTAGGTTACCCCGACTTTGAGAAGCCGTTTGTGTTGCATTGTGATGCCTCTCAGAAGGGGCTGGGTGCAGTACTGTACCAGCGACAACAAGGCAAGCTGGTCGTCATAGGTTATGGGTCGAGAACACTAACTGCATCAGAAAAGAATTACCACCTCCATTCTGGAAAGTTAGAGTTTTTGGCAATGAAGTGGGCCATTCGTGAAAGATTTCATGAGTATCTATATTATGCGCCCTCATTTACTGTCTACACCGATAATAATCCCTTAACCTATGTTTTGACCACAGCAAAGCTGAATGCCACAACACACCGGTGGATTGCGGAGTTAACTGACTTTAATTTCTCAATCAAGTATTGGCCTGGGAAAGTTCATGGAGATGTGGATGGCTTGTCACGGTTGCCACTTGATACGGAAAAGTACATCCGCACATGCTCACAGGAAATGGAGCCAGAGACCATAAAAACTGTCACACAGGCATTCCAACTCAAATCGCATGAACGTGAGCCCTGGTTGTGTCCAGCCACCGTTACTGCAGCATGTACTGATGTAGAGCATAAAAGACCAACTTCCACAGAGGCAGAAATCTCCACCGAGAACCTAAAGAAAGCACAAAAGGATGATCCAGTCATTGGCAAGGTGTGAGAGTATCATGACAGGACAGTGGCCTCATCAAAGGGGAAGAGACCGCCGTGATGACACCTCTGTTCTAGTAAGGGAGAGAAACAAGTTATATCTCAACAAAGAGGGCATCCTGTACAGAAAGTCAGCGGCTCAAGATCAACTAGTGTTACCTAAAACATTTCATCAGCTGATATACAAGGAGTTGCATGAGAAGATGGGACACCTCGGAGTGGAGCAGACACTCAGCCTGATCCGTGACCGATTCTCCTGGCCTCATATGCAGAGATGTGGACCATTACGTGACCAAGATGTGTAGCTGCCTGAAGCGGAAGTGCCCGAACAAGCCAACTAGAGCACCACTGGTTAATGTAGTAACCACATATCCTTTTGAGATGGTTTCAATAGATTA
This sequence comes from Mobula hypostoma, assembly GCF_963921235.1. Classification (NCBI taxonomy): domain Eukaryota; kingdom Metazoa; phylum Chordata; class Chondrichthyes; order Myliobatiformes; family Myliobatidae; genus Mobula; species Mobula hypostoma. Next base: position 70,811,354 of record NC_086099.1, on the reverse strand, counting down.
CCTGCATCTGGAAAGCTGTAAAGGAGGATATGAGTATATCCTGGTTGTCATCGATCACTTTACGCGCGTTACCCAAGCATACACATGTACCAACAAGTCAGCAAAAACTGCCGCTGAAAAGATCTTTGGAGACTTTGTGCTCAAATTTGGATTTCCGGCCAAGTTGCATCATGATCAGGGCAAGGAGTTTGAGAATAAGCCGTTTTCCAAGCTGGAAGAATACCGTGGCATCCAAGGCTCACGCACAACACCTTACCACCCGGCTGGAAACGGTCAGGTTGAGAGACTTAATCGAACACTCCTTTGTATGCTGAGAAACTTGACAGAGGAAGCCAAGTCAGATTGGAAGAGCTCCTTAGCCAAGGTCGTACATGCGTATAAGTGTACGCATAGTGAAATGACAGGATATGCCCCATACTACATCCTCTATGGTAGAAGCCCCCAGCTACCTGTGGACATTATGTTTGGCCTGACACCAAGTGACCAGAGCACTTCTCACAGCGAATATGCCAGTAAGTGGAGAAGGCGGATGCAAGAGGAGTACATGCTGCCATCACAGACAGCTCGGAGGGAGCAAAATAGAGCAAAGAAGCAGTATGACCAGAAGATTTATGGAGTGGGACTACAGCCAGGGTGTAGAGTATTAGTGCGGAACTTCAGGGACAGAGGAGGACCCGGGAAGCTCAGGACTTATTGGGAGAAGCAAGTCCACATCGTAACTGAGAAGAAGCACAAGGACAGTCCTGTCTATGTCGTACAACCTGAGAGAGGCCCAGGAAAGACAAGAGTCCTACACAGGAACCTGCTACTGCCCTGTGACTTTCTGCCCATGGAAGAAGATGAGCAGGGGAAAAAGAAAATGTGGAAGGAAAAGCCAAACACAGATAGGAAGAGTGAAAGGCAGGAAAGGCAGAAGGAGAGAGATCTGCACAGTAGTTCAGAGGATGAGAGTAACTGGAGATTCATCACCACACGACCAGCAGAGTCATTCGACCCGTTCAGAAGCCAGCTGAGAGTGGAAGCAGAGGAGTTCCAACCACAAGCAGCTGACAGAGAACTGGAGCAAGGCGGTAAGGAAGGTGAGTGTCCAGATGAGGATGAGGAAGGTAGGATGGAACCAGAGATGGAGAATGGAGAAACTGCAGGGGCCGAGCGAGAGGCCTCGTTTGATGAAGCAGACGAGATGAGCTCTGAGCAGACGTCGTCATCTGTTGAAGCAGACGAGAGGGATCTTGAGCAGCGGTCATCTCCCACAAGAAAGTATCCTTTCCGACAAAGAAACCCACCCAAGACACTCACATACAACACATTGGGTCAACTATCAGTCGAACACAGACCACTGATATATAGAAGGACATTGGAACATATGTGAGGCATACAGTAGGAAAGGTGGGTCTGTTTAATGGGTTATGAGGTAGATATAGGGTCAAAACCTTCAGTCCGAGACACATAGCCCGCACAAGTAGCGGAGTAACACTAAAGATATCAACTGGCCAGTGATGCCTGTTGCTAACACATGACATAAAGAGGGAGATGCATGTCATGTCAAAGACTGTTGCTGTACAGAGAGTATCCAGAAAGACTGACTACTTTATAATCTACCACTATAACTCACCAGTTGAAGACATGAGTACCCTGGGAAATCTATAATGTCGGGACGACATTCATTTTGAAGAGGAGGGTGTGGGACCCATAGTAATGTGGAGCATATTAATGGACACTGAATACCCCCCTAATTTTCTTATATTATGTTCATATTATTTTTATTGCTTTGGTTTGTTATTTTGTTCATTCACAATTTGATTAATGTTCAGTTGCACTAGCAGTGGTAATATTTTAGTAGGTTAATTGATGGTTACAAGAGGCAAAGCCTATACAGGCACTTGGGGCAGCTGAGGGGTCCTGGAGGGGCCGGGAGTGCGCACGTGATGGAGTAGACAGAGACGGCCCTGCAGCATGCATGGTAAGCCGATGCGCTTGTGTTCCTGTATTTCCAGAAAGGAAAATAAAGACGTTATTTTAAACTTCTGCACGCCTGGAAGTCCCTTTTGTGTCCAAGTGTGCAACAATCAAATTGCAAAGATATGCATTGAATGTGTGATACACACCTGGAAAATTCATGTACACGGCTGACACACTTTCCAGAGCTGTGGATCCAAAAACAAAAGACAGTCACAGGGATGCTGTTGATGTTCAGGCATTTGTTGACATGATCATAGAGACTGTACCTGTTGCTCCCAAAAAGTTGGAACTGCTGCATCTTGAGACAGAGGAGGACAAAGTTCTCAGTCAGGTAATACAAGTGGTGATGGATGGATGGCCAGATAATAAGCATGACTGTACCTCAGTAGTACAAGAATATTGGAACCACAGATCAGAACTGTCTGTTGTGGATGGGATATTGTACAAAGGCAGTAGAATTGTGATACCTAAAAGTCTCCAAAATGAAAAGCTTGGGAAAATTCATGAAGGCCACCTAGGTATTGAAAAGTGTAAGAGAAGGGTGTGGGATGTGATGTTTTGGCCCAGGATGAATCAAGAAATTGCGGAATTATGTCTTATTGTCAAATATGCTTTAAATACCAACCTAGCAACCCTAAGGAGCCACTGCATCCACATCCTAGTCCTCAGAGACCTTATCAGAAGGTAGGTGTTGATCTTTTTGTAACTGACAACAAGGATTATCTATTAATAACAGACTACCACTCATTGTATCCTGAAGTGTGTGGTTTGAGCAGAACAACAGCAGAGAACGTAATTACATGCATGAAATCAGTTCTTTTCCAGACATGGTGTACCTGATGAAGACAATGGTCCACGATTCAATGGTGAATGTACGAGACATTTTGCTCGTGAATGGGGCTTTGTTCATACAACATCTAGTCCATTTTTCCCTCAGTCCAATGAATTAGCTGAGAAGTCGGTAGGAATTGTCAAGAAACTGATGCACAAAGCAAAAGATAGTGGTGATTTTTACAAAGCTTTGTTAGCCTATTGTAGTACTCTACTTGAATGTGGATTTTCGCCTGCTCAGCTCTTGATGGGACACCATTTGAGATCCAATCTGCCAATAGATGAGAGCCTTCTGAGAACAGAGGGAGGTGAACAAGTGAAAAGATGGAAAGACGAACACAAAGCAAAGCAGAAAACATACTTTGACAGATGTTCTCATCCATTACCTGAACTGCACCAAGGAGATGAAGTGAGGATACAAGAGAAAAAGGAACACATGGACACAGAAAGCTACAGTGCTTGAAGAAGTACAACCCAGATCATACATGGTCCAAACAGAAGAAGGAGCAGTGTTAGGAAGAAATCGCAAAGACCACAAGAAAGAGCTAACTCAGAGTTTCAGTTAACTGATGCAGACCAGACAAAACATGAGAATAACAACAAAACACAAGAACTGTGTGAACCACTTAGAAGGCCTACTCGTGTTCGTAAACTCCCAGAGAGACATGTTAAATTATGCATTTGTTTTGATTAATGTTGCTAATTGTTTTTCTTTTTAAGGAAAGGAAGATGTGATGATATCACATGTCACGTGTAAGAACGTGATTGGACAGAGTTCTGAGCATGTGCAGCAATGAGAGAATGATCTAGGAAGCATGGCTGTAAGAAACGTGGTTGTTGTTTGCTGTTGTAAATAAAAGTTCTAGTTCTTATTCTTCCAGAATATGGTTTGTTCTTAGTAACCCACTGTATGTATAAGGAACACAACATACCCTAAAGTGAACTGTGGAGTTCTGGTAAGTTCTACTTATTGTAACAACTAGAGAACACAGAAGTTTTGAACAAGGTTCTTTATTCTAATCCTAGCAACAAGGAACTTGTGCTGTTCAAGGTGCTTTCATCATATCATGATGTCACTCTTCCCTCTGATTGTATAACTTACTTGCATAACACGCACATCTTTCAAAAGGACATTAACTGAAATCCATCTACACCAAACCTGTTTCATCTCAAGAGCAACAAGGCTTTCCTTAGTATCTTTAAAAATACTTGGAGGTTATCAGGAAAGCATACGCAAGTGTTTTTAAGCCTTACTTGAGTGTGCCAATTATAGCTTCTGGCTGAAAATCTGCTCCAGTTTACATCCTATATCTGAGGGAGGAGCTTTCCAAACTCTACTGGTGGTGTTGCACAAAAGATTGTTGGCCCCGCTTCACATCAAATACCTTGCAGTGACCTTCAGTGGGAGGTGAGGTAAAGTGAGGAGGTTGAGTGGAACATCAGTGTATACAGCATCTTAAAGGAGCCAGTTTCTACGAAGACAGGATAAACTGCTGAGTTGTCTACATTCTTGCATGATGTGCCAACTGGGGAAACAAATGGATCAATTCTCTTCAAAGTAGTTGGATACCTAAATAGTTAATGGTTAATACCAGCATCTCCAGCATTGATGACTACTGATTATTGAGGCATGAGGTTACTGACACATCCCTTTGCAATGTTGCTCTGGGACCCAGAATCACCTGGGTCTGTGCAATGCTGAGCCTCTTAGCTTCCCCAGTGACAATCTTGTGAACTGTAAACATTTAGCTGTACATCTGGCAGCTTCCTGACTACAGAGCTTGGTCAGCTAGGAATCAATTGGGTAATATTTGACTCTTAACACACCAGCAATAGATTACTTTAAGTGCTTGTTTGAAGTGAATCAATGAACAGGGTTTTGAATGAAGCAATTTATTTCCGCCAACTGACCAAAAGGCAAGGTTGTGTGATCAATATAACCCCTATCCTTCACATGCAACACCCTCCCACTTTCCTTTTGCTCAGTCTGGTACAAATCCAAGCTTGAAACCTCTCTCAATTTAAGTTTTGAGCCGACTGTTCCTAGAGCAAACAATGATGGCAACTGAAATGATGTGGATACTGAGATGAAAGGAATTTTCTGGACCAAATTGAAGTGGATGTGCAGAGAGACCAAAACTGAAAGTTCCATTTTCCCTCTGAGGTCTTTATAGTTTGTAAGCATTGCACCAATTCATTCAGCAGCAGGTGAATTAAAGCCATCAAAAAATGTACTCCATTTTTTTTTAAACATACATTGTATCTCTTCCCAGGAAAATATCTTCAGGGTTCCTGCACTGGAATTCTTATTCCTGCAGTACCATTGAAACTATGCTGACTTAGTTAATCGAGGAGCAGTGAATGGGTTCTACAGGTAGGGCTGGTGATCGGGATACATGAAAATGTGATAGCGGGGTGGTGAAACTCCAGCTAAACATTCTGAATTCAGGTAAATTAAAAATAAAACTCATTAAAACATCTTTGAGGCCAAGGAGAAGAATGCTGCACCTGAGTGACAGGGACAGGGCATTAACTGCCCTCTAGACAGCTAATCATTGACTTTACAGCTGCAAAAAATCATTTATGACTATTTGGGACTGAAATATTTTTTATGCCTCTTATAGACCTCTTCTAATTCCACATTTTATACCATTGAATGTACACTTTAACTACAAAATGAAATTTGTCCATCAGGTTAATTTTCCTCAATAGTTTTCAATGATTTTGCCTCTAGTTTGCTGATATTTATAGAATTAGATGCAGCTCCTGAGATTTCTACTGAATTGAGGGATCTTTATTCCCAGTTTATAATCCCCACAATTCCAATCCAGGTTCCACCCACTCTGATGATGAACAAAATAGAGCGTTGATTGTTTGCTTGTAGGAATTTTAAAATTCATTTAGCACGAGGTATTAAAACATTGCTTGGACTATGGAAGTGATTTCACACCCACATGCATATTACAAGTTTGAGGTGTATTGCATAAGACTGTTGTGGCAGATAAAGCTGTCTCCAAAACAAACACATACTTAATTGTGTTTGGAATGCACTGATAGGGCAAGAGAAATGTGCCCAGTCCTGCCTTTTGTCACTTTCAGTTGGTGGAGGCACTGATTTGCATGCATAAATTTGGTTTGTTGAAACTTAAGACTCTTTAAATGGAAAGAAGTATTTAAAATATTATGATCTATTGCATGGATTTGGGTAAAAATATTCCAAATTATTATCCCTTATGTCAACAGATTTAATCAGAATTAGTTGCATTACTGCTGTTAGTCTAATGCTAGATATCAATATAGTGATCTTTCAACAGGTATGTTCTGTTGAAGTCACTAGCTTTAAAACAGCAGGGGCATGCACATACACATGTCTTTTTGCTAGGGTTTTGTGCTGATTCCACATTCTTTCATATCTCGCACACCTGACTTGTTTTAAAAGGCTCTTAATAAGTTTTGAGGAGGATCAAAGAATTTGCAAGGATATGTAGATAAACAAGCAGCCAAAAAAAGTGACAAATAGAATATAAAGTGAACAATTATGAGGCTAATTTTCACTATTATCTAGTTGGTGAGCACGTGCACAGTTCACGCCATGCTTATCCATCCAACTGTAGTTGGAAAGTTGCCTGCAGTGCTTCTCCTTCCAAATCCCCTTAACTATTCTCAGTTCTCAGTTGTATTCCTCTCCCACCCCCCCATAGATGCTGTTTCAGCCACTGAGTTCCTTCATATTCCAGCACCTCCAGTCTCTTCATCTGCCCCTTCCTACTCCAACTCTTTCCTCCATCATAGCACAAGGATTTGTACTTGACCCAGTCTTATTTCTCTCCTCTAAATAGCCCTTTGCCAATATCAAAGAAATTGATCCATTTTTCCACAGACAACATCAGTTCTACATCACCACTGATACTTCTACTGATTCTTCCACATTATCACACTGCTGGTTGGGCTGACCTTAGCCCAAAATAATTACTTGGGAGACCAATGCCTTCTCCTTCAGTCCTACTAAAATTATTGAACCTTGTCGCTAATGGCATCATTTTCTAGGGCGACTGCTTCAGCACGAACAGAATGTTAGTAATCTTGGGTATTAATTGAAGTGCTTCTTCCCCCAAAGCGTTACTATTTAGCTTCACTTCTAACTCAGGCCAGCTGATAGATAGATAGATAGAACTTTGTCGATCCCAAAGGAAATTAGTGTCACAGTAGCATGACAAGTGCACAGATATAAATATTAGAAGAGAAGTAGAAAGAATAAAAAAAATAAACAGCCTAATAGGAGAGGGTCATCATTTCCCCAGCTATAGGTTGACTCATTATAGAGCCTAATGGCCAAGGGTAAGAATGACCTCATATAGCACTCTTTGGAGCAGCACAGTTGTCTTAGCCTATTACTAAAAGTGCTCCTCTTTTCAGTCAAGGTGGCATGCAGAGAGTAAGAAAATTATCCAAAATTGCCAGGATTTTGCATAGGGTCCTTTGTTCTATCACATCCTCCAATGTGTCCAATTTGACTCAGATAACAGGGCCAGCCTTTCTAATTGGTTTATTGAGCCCGTTGGCATCACCTGTGTTGATCACATTTCCCCAACCCACCACCACATAGAAGATTGTACTGGTGACAACAGACTGGTAGAACATGTGAAGGAAGGGCCTACATACTCCAAAGGACCTCAGTCTCTACAGGAAGTAAAGGCAACTCTGGCTCTTCTTGTACACAGCCTCTGTGTTGGTGCTCCACTCAAGTCTGTCATCCAGGTGCACCCCCAAGTATCTGTAGGTCCTCACCACATCCACATCCTCATCATCAATAGTAACAAGGAACAACGTAGGCTTAGTCTTCCTAAAGTCCATCAAAACCTACATCCATATCTGTATTCCCTCAGATATGATTTTTTTCTGACTGCTTTTCCTCATTTCACTCTCCAAGACCTTTCCTTAATTTCAATTTTTTTTTAAGATCTTGGCGCCTTATTAGAGACCCTCATTTGTTTACCCTAACCCCTCTTCCCCTACCTCCTCATGTCAGCAATTTCTCCAGTTCTGATAAAAAGTAAGAAGCCTGAAGCTGAAATATGGGTTAGTAGGTTAATTGGTTACATTGGCGTAAATAGGCAGCACAGGCTTAAAAGGTTACTCTGCTGTATCTCGAAATAAAAAAGTAAGTTTTATCTTTGTTCTGTGTACTTTAATCCCATATTAAATACCAGTTCCCAAGACAGTTCTTCAACTCTGCCATCATGAAAATCTCAATAACTGTAAGAAAAAATGGACGCAGCTCTTAGTTAACATATTCAGGGATTCCAAGTACGCAGTCATGAACTCTCCAACCGACTGCATTGACTGGAACTCCACAGCAGGAATTCCTGGCTGGGATTCTCATCAATGTGATATGAATGTGATTAGGAGTAGGGAATAGCCCATTGTCAGTTCTCCCAAGGTTTCCACATGAGGCATGAAAGATCCTTTCAGCCATGTACCAACAAGGAGTAGCATTCTTACCTCGGAGCCAGAAGAATGTGTGTTCAAGTCCTAGACCAGAGCCTTGAACACAGCCTGTTTCTTCAATGCTGAGTATGATGCATCGAGGCCTGGTTGGTGTCCCAGGTAGCAATGTTTTGAAGTTGAAGCAGGACATTATTATGCATGGCCTGGCTCTATTTACCCCTCAGTCAACATTACCAAGACTATGTAGTGTGATAGTTAGACAAGCAAGCAGGATACAGTTTCTAATCAAACATGCTTTAGTGACGGAGAACAATACCCTAACAACAGCAGTGTCTGACGTAATAACATACCAAACCTCAAACCAGATGGTGCACATCATTCTTAAAGATATATGCACACCCAGTATGTACCATGGTGTGGGACTGAAGTCACAGAACAGAAATTAAGAGCAGGAGTAGGCCACTCAGCTCTTAAAGCTTCTTCCACGAATTCAAAGCCATTTCTCCTACATCAGGCTCTGAGCCACACATTTAATTCCTTGATCTTATTAACCCTGTACCAATTTGCACCTGGCTCAGGTAACAATCCAGAGTTTATTAAGGGTTGGTTATGCATTTTAATTTCATTCCAAGATGGTCACACTCGCTCAGCAGAATCTCTTTAATTATTCTTCCTACATTGTTGATATCCACATGGACCATGGTAAATGGATCAATAGACAATAGGTGCAGCAGTAGGCCATTCGGCCCTTCGAGCCAGCACCGCCATTCACCGTGATCATGGCTGATCATCCACAATCAGTATCCAGTTCCTGCCTTATCCCCACAACCTTTGATTCCACTATCTTTAAGAGCTCTATCCATCTCGTTCTTGAAAGCATCCAGAGACTTGGCCTCCACTGTCTTCTGAGGCAGAGCATTCCACATATCCACCACTCTCTGGGTGAAAAAGCTTTTCCTCAACTCCATTCTAAATGGCCTACCCCTTATTCTTAAACTCTGACCTCTGGTTCTGGACTCACCCATCAGCAGGAACATACTTCCTGCCTCCAGCGTGTCCAATCCCTTAATAATCTTATATGTTTCAATAAGATCCCCTCTCGTCCTTCTAAATTCCAGTGTATACAAGCCCAGTCGCCCCAATATTTCAACATATCACAGTCCCGCCATCCCGGGAATTAACCTTGTGAACCTACGCTGTATCCCCTCGATAGCAAGAATGTCCTTCCTCAAATTTGGAGACCAAAACTGCACACAGTACTCCAGGTGTGGTCTCACCAGGGCCCTGTACAGCTGCAGAAGGACCTCTTTGCTCTTATACTCAATTCCCCTTGTTATGAAGGCCAGCATGCCATTAGCTTTCTTCACTGTCTGCTGTACTTGCATGCTTGCTTTCAGTGACTGATGTACAAGAACACCTAGATCTCGTTGTACTTCCCCTTTTCCTAACTTGACTCCATTTAGATAATAACCTGCCTTCCTGTTCTTACCAAAGTGGATAACCTCACATTTATCCACATTAAACTGCATCTGCCATGCATCTGCCCACTCACCCAGCCTGTCCAAGTCACCCTGCGTTCTCATAACATCCTCCTCACATTTCACACTGCCACCCAGCTTTGTGTCATCTGCAAATTTGCTAATGTTACTTTTAATCCCTTCATCTAAATCATTCATGTATATTGTAAACAGCTGCGGGCCCAGCACTGAACCCTGTGGTACCCCACTGGTCACCGCCTGCCATTCCGAAAGGGACCTGTTAATCGCTATTCTGTTTCCTGTCAGCCAGCCAATTTTCAACCCATGTCAGTACTCTGCCCCCAATACCATGTGCCCTAATTTTGCCCACTAATCTCCTATGTGGGACTTTATCAAAACCTTTCTGAAGGTCCAGGTACACTACATCCACTGGCGCTCCCTTGTCCATTTTCATAGTTACATCCTCAAAAAATTCCAGAAGATTAGTCAAGCACGATTTCCCCCTCATAAATCCATGCTGACTCGGACCTATCCTGTTACTGCCATCCAAATGTGTCGTAATTTCATCTTTTATAATTGACTCCAGCATCTTTCCCACCACTGACATCAGACTAACTGGTCTATAATTCCCTGTTTTCTCTCTCCCTCCTTTCTTGAAAAGTAGGACAACATTTGCCACCATCCAATCCACAGGAACTGATCCTGAATCCATAGAACATTGGAAAATGATTACCAATGCATCCACGATTTCTAAAGCCACCTCCTTAAGTACCCTGGGATGCAGACCATCCGGTCCCAGGGACTTATCAGCCTTCAGACCCAACAGTCTGTCCAACACGATTTCCTGCCTAATATAAATTTCCTTCAGTTCATCCATTACCCTAGGTCCTTTGGCCAATATTACATCTGGGAGATTGTCTGTGTCTTCCCTAGTGAAGACAGATCTAAAGTACCTGTTCAACTCATCTACCATTTCCTTGTTCCCCATAATAAATTCACCCTTTTCTGTCTTCAAGAGCCCTATTTTGGTCATAACTATTTTTTTTCTTTCCCCTCCCACTCCAAGTTTCTTTGCTGTTCAGAGGAGAAATCCCAAACCAGGGACCAGACAGACAACATAGCCTTCTGGACTTTCAATCCCTGCAACAGAGAATTGTGACTATGTCCCTGACTTTGCTATCCCCGATTACAACCACATTTCTCTTCTCTCCTGCCTCCGGAATGGCTTCCTGAGGTCGGTTGCTTATATTTTCTACAACCTCTATGCTTCCATCCATACAGGAAGCAAGAATCTCAAACCTGTTGGATGAGCTCAAGGTCTGAGATTTCTCCATCATTAACTCTTGGATTCCCCTACTGCCTCAATCGCAAACCAGTTAATCTACTGGGTGTGACTGTTTCCTGAAACACAGTGTCCAGGTAATCTCCTCATCCCTGATGTATTGCAGTAATTGAAATTCAAATTTCAAATCATCAACTTTGAGCCTGGGTTCTTCGATCAACTAACAATTACTTGTGATCACCAGAAACCATAGTGGGGTCCATCAGCTGCCACTTCGTACAGCTACAGCACATCACCTTATCTTGCATCCTACTTTATTTAATTGGTTGTAGTTTTGTGTGTTTTACTTAAAAAAGAACCTTATCAGTTCTTGTTTGGTACTCACTTGTGCCTCCACACCAAAGCCCCTGACTCATACTCTTATAATAGCCCACTCATACAATTTCCACTCCTAAGCAATCACTCTGCTTTACCCTAGCTTCCTTTTATTGGCTGGGTTGCACACTTAAAAAAAGGTGCTAGTTTCTCCCCTCTGCTGCTCTGGCTGCTGCAACTGGAGAAAAAATGGGTTCTAAACTACAGTGAAAAACATGTTCTGCAAGCCATCCAGCTTATTTTATTATAACAGTGCATTGCGATAGTACAAGGGAAAACAATAACAGAATAAAGTGTTACCATTACTCCAACCTGGGGTCCACAGACATCTCGGTTAACGATAGGGTCCATGGCATAAAAAAAGATGGCAAATTCCGCATCACATGGAACCTTTATCCAGCCAATTTACTTCTCATACCTTAATTGTTTCCTTCATTTAGATTTGGACCTGAGTTTTGGCTTGAAAGATTTTAGTTTTAGTCTTAGTCAGGAATTCAGTCCTGTTATGTTCGCGCTTAACCTAAAGAACCTTGCAAAAACAGGATCATTAACTCACTCTTTCTCAATGCATCATACAAAACTCAAGATAATCTTTTTTCTGGCTGGCTCTTCAACATACTGATCTAAAAACGTGATCCTGTACACACTCCAGGAATTTATCTTTGACAGTCACGCTCGTCATTTGGTTTGACCAGTTTAAGGTGCTTCTCTCTACCATCATCTGGAGGTCTACAGACAAACCCTACCAATGTTCTCTTCCCCTCAGTTCTTTCATTCACACCGATGCTACATCGTGCACGTGGCCAATTAGGAAGAACAGCTAGTTCCTTTCTCTGAAGAATAATTTGGGACTTTACAACAGTTCATAATCTTCAAAGCTGCTTCAGTGACTGATTTTTAATCTTATATAATTCTGGATCTCTGACAGAAGCTGGATGGTGGTGATTACAGCAAAAGTCTGGAGTGGTTTGTGAGTTTTTTTTTACATTGCAAATAATTATCACTGCTATGGAGTCAACAGGAGCCCACAGTGCTCAACCACTGTTCCACAGCAATGAACTCTCAAGCTCCAACCCATTGCCACACCACTCCCATTTCAGGGGTTTGTCTTCCGGCCACTTCTACTGTTACATTTAAAACAGCAAGCACTCTAGACAATATTCACCCACATGATATGACTAAGATCTAATTGTATATCGACTGAATTTTCTCGCTGGAATGTGTGCATAGGAATTATCACTCTATTCAGTCTGTCCAACTGTATTTGGGCCAAATTTTACCCTTTAGAGATCAGAAACACAAAACAATGAGGTAACATAATTGGTTAGGCAGCATCAATGGAAGGAAAAGGACATCAGAAAACCTGTATACCTTACACTCTGCCCACACTTCAACAGAGATAGCAAGTAATTGAGGGCCAAGTAATCAGTACGTTTTTGAGGCATTCCATTCGTTACATTGGTTCAACCTGAAAAAGATCTGAACATTCTGACTCTTTACCTTCTATGTGATTAACAAAGTATAATCCATGCTAACACTCTTCCCCCAATGCTATGAGCTGTAATCCTGTGCATCAGATTTTTATGCGGCTCTTTGTTAAATGCTTTCTGAAAATCCAAATACAGTACATCTACAGATTCCCCTATATTGACCCCGTTTGTTTTATACTTGAAGAATTCTAGCAAGTTTGTTAAATATAGTTTACCTTTTATAAAACCACATTCACTCTGCATGGTTTCCTTCAGTTTCTCTGAATAAGTTGATATGTCTTTCTTCATTATAGATTCCGCATCTTTCCGATGTAAGACACAAAGTCAACAAGCCATGGGTTCACTTAGTTTTGGCTTTATTCCTTCTTGACCAACAGCGTCATATTTGCAGTTTTCCAATACGCTGATACCATGCTGCAACTGGTGACATCTGAAAACCTTCAACCAATGAATATGCATCTATGCAGCCACTTCCTTTAATCCTCAAGTGTAGGCCATTTGATCCTGGCAATATGTCCCGTTTGTTTTTCTAATAGTTTTTCATCATCAAACTGACTGTAGAATTCTATCATATTGTGTTCACTACTGAAGAGCCAATCCTTAACCACAAGATGTTTCATTAATTCTACCTCATTATACTTATCAGATCTAGAATAGGCTGTTCATTGGTTGTTCTGCAATATTCTACACTAATCCTTGACACACTCCACAAACTCATTTTCTATGTTAACCCTTGCTTGCTTGATCTAATCAATTTCCAGATTATAATCACCCAGAATGACTGCTGCTCTCTTCTTCCATTGAACATCAAACCTAGACCAGGGGTGCCCAACCTTTTACGTTCCGTGAATCAATTTTTTTACACACGAGTTCTATATTAACATATTTTTACAAGAATTGTGCGGGTACAAGAGTTGTATGGCGCATCTGAACTCATGCGTGAAACAAATTGACACATGGAATGTAAAAGGTTGGCCACCCCCGACCTAGACCATAGAACAGTACAGCACAGTACTGACGTGTCAGCCTTCGATGTTGTGCTGAGCTTTTAGCCTATGCCAAGATCATTCTAAACCTTCCCTCCCATGTAGCCCTTCAGTTTTTTCTTCAACCATTGGCCCATCCAAGGTTCTCTTAAGTGCCCCTAATTATCTGCCTTTACCACCACACCCGGCAGTGCTTTCTATGCATATACCACTGTGTATGTGAAAAAACTACTGAAGACATTCACTCCAGTACCTCCCTCCAATCACCTCTCTCGTATTAGCCATTGCAGCCCTAGGAAAAAGATGCTCACTGTCCAGTCTACTGACACTCCTGATCATCTTACACACTTCTGTCAAATAACCTCGCATCTTCCATCGCCCGAAAGAGGAAAGCCCAACTCTGCTCAAACCTTCCTGATAAGAGATGTTCCCTAATCCAGGCAACATCCTGGTAAATATCCTCTTTAAAATTTCCACATCATTCCTGTAATGAGGTGGCCACAATGGAACAAAATTGTGATCTAACCAGAATCTTACACAGCTGCAACAACTCTTGAATTCTGTCCCCTGACTAATGAAAAGTAACCCACTTTACACCTTCTTAACTACTGTACCTGATCAACTTGCATGGCAATGTTAAGAGATCTATGGATAGCCATGGACCCACGATCCTTCTATTCCTCCACATTCCTGCCATTAACCTTGTAGTCTGTCTTGCAGTTCGACCTTCCAAAGTGTTTCACTTCACACTTTTCTGGATTGAAGTGGATCCCCCGCAGCAACAGGTATATCACTGTGGATACTCTCAGGGGGGATTGACCTAACAGAGGAGAGTCACAGAGGTCTGGTCTCTGGCGCTGAGTCTGCCTCTGAGACAGAAGGGAAGGAGTGAGAAGAGGCATGCCATAGTGACGGGGGATTTGTTAGTCAGGGGAACAGACGGAAGGTTCTGTGGGCGAGAGCGAGATTCCCGGATGATATGTTACCTCCCGGGTGCCAGGGTCCAGGATATCTCAAATCGAATCCTCAACATTCAACAAGTAGCAAGCTGAACAACCAGAAGTCATAGTCCATGTAGGTACTAGTGACAGGGGTAGGATGAGTGATGGGGTTCTGCATAAGGATTTCAGGGGCTTACGTGCTAAGTTAAAGGGCAGTACCTCCAGGGTTGTGATCTCAGGATTGCTACCTGTGCCATGTGCTACAGAGGCCTGAAGGTGGCTAAGGAGTTGGTGCAGGAGAGAGAGCATAAGATTTTTGAATCATTGGGCTTTCTTCCAGGGAAGGTGGGACCTATACAGAAAGGACAGCTTGCACCTGAACTGCAGGGAGACAAATATCCTTGCAAGAAGGTTTGTTACTGCTGCATGGTGGGGTTTAAACTAGAGTTGCAGGGGATGAGAACCAGAGTGTCAGAACAGTTAGTGGAGAGGTTGTGGTGGCAGTTGTTGGTAAGACCTCAGACAAAGTTAGGAATCAAAAGGCTGAGTATGGTGCGACTAGTGTCCTGAGCTGCCTATATTTCAATGCAAGAAGTACCGTAGGAAAGGCAGAAAATAGAGCCGAAGTTCAGGTAGCTGGTTTACAAACAGAGGCAATATGTCGTGAGGTGAGGCTGTTGATAGGGCAAAATTGCAGTCAACAAGATGAGTTGCAACATAAAAGGCAGAGACGTCAATATGCAGGTAGGTTGGAAAATCAAGTTGGTACTAGATTTCAGGAGGCAGAATTTCTAGGGTGCCTACAAGATGGCTTTTTAGAGCAGCTCGCGGTTGAGCCCACTTGAGGATCAGCTATTCTGGATTGGGTGTTGTACAATGAACCAGAATTGATTAGAGAGCTTAAGGTAAAAGAACCCTGAAGGGTAGTGATGATAATATGATCAAATTTGCCCTGAAATATGAGAAGGAGAAGCTAAAGTCAGATGTTTCAGTATTACAGTGGAGTAACAGGGATTACAGAAGCAGGACAGCGGAGTTGTCCAGAATTGATTGGGATGATGGCAGAGCAATGGCTGGAATCTCTGGAAGCAATTCGGAAGGTGCATGATATATACATCCCAAAGAGGTAGAAACATTCTAAAGGAAAGATGTCACAACCGTGGCTAAAAGAATAAGTCAAAGCCGACATAAAAGCCTAAGAGAGGACATATAATAGAGCAAAAATTAGTGGGAAGTTAGAGGACTGGGAAGCTTTCAAATACCAACAGCAGGCAACTAAGAAATTCATCAAAATGGGATACAAATGTAAACTAACAACAATATTAAAGCGAATACCAAAGTTTATTCAGATACATGAAGTGTAAAAGAGAAGGGAGAGAGGATATTGGACCACTAGAAAATGATGTTGGGGAGGGAGTAATTGGGGAAAAGGAAATGGTGGATGAACTGAAAAAGCATCTGCATCAGTCTTCACTGTGGAAGACACTGGCAGTATGAAGTAAGTTCCAGGTGTCAGGGGTCATGAAGTGTGTGAAGTTCCCATAACTAGAGAGAAAGTTCTTGGGAAACATGAAAAGTCTGAAGGTAGGTAAGTCACCTGGACCAGATGGTGTACACCCCAGAGTTCTGAAAGAGGTGGCTGAAGAGATCGTGGAGGCATTAGTATTGATCTTTCAAGAATCACTAGATTCTGGAATGGTTCCAGAAGACAGGAAAATTAAAAACGTCACTCCACTCTTCAAGAAGGGAAAGAGGCAGAAACAAGGAAATTATAGGCCAGCTTAGTCTGATCTCAGTGGTTGGAAAGAAGCTGGAGTCAATTATTAAGGATGAGATCTCAGGGTACTGAGGCACATCATAAAATAGGTCACAGTCAACATGACTTCCTCAAGGGAAAACCTTAGCTGACAAATCTGTTGGAATTCTTTAAAGAAATAACAATAAGACAGACAAAGAAGAAATTGGTTGATGTTGTGTACTTGGATTTTCAGAAGGTTTTGACAAAGTGCCACACATGAGGCTGCTTAACAAGCTACAAGCCCATATATTATAGGAAAAAGATCTAGCATGGATAAAGCAGTGACTGAATGACAGGAGGCAAAGAGAGGAAATAAAAGGAGCCTTTTCTGTCTGGCTGCTGGTGACTAGTGGTGTTCCATAGGGGTCAGTGTTGGGACCGATTCTTTTTATGTTATATGTCAATGATTTGGATGATGGAATTGATGGCTTTGATGAAAAGTTTGCAGATGATATGAAGATAAGTGGAGGGGCAGGTAGTTTTGAGGAAGTAGAGAAGCTACAGAAGAACCTAGACAGATTAGGAGAATGGGCAAAGAAATGGCAGATGGAATACAGTGTCAGGAAGTGTATGGTCGTGCACTTTAGTAGAAGAAATGAAAGCTTTGACTATTTTCTAAATGGAGAAAAAAATATGAAAAACTGAGGTGGAAAAGAACCTTGTGCAGGATTCCCTAAAGCTTAATTTGCAGGTTGAGTCTGTGGTGAGGAAGGCAAACGCAATGTTAGCATTCATTTCAAGAGGACTAGAATATAAAAGCAAGGATGTAAAGTTGAAACTTTCTCAAGCATTGGCGAGGCCTCACTTGGAGTATTCTGAGCAGGTTTGATTGAGCCCTTTATCTTTGAAAGGATGTGTTGAAACTGGAAAGGGTTCGAAGGAGATTCGCAAAAATGATTCCAGGATTAAATGGTTTGACATATGAAGAGTGTTTGATGGCTGTCAAACCTATTGAATGGTGAAAGACCTTGATAGAGTGGAGGTTGAGAAGATGTTTCCTGTGGTGGAAGAGTCTAAGATCAAAGGACACAGCCTCAGAATAAAGGGGAGTCCGTTTGGAGTGGAGATGATCAGAGATTTCTTCAGCCAGAGAGTGGTGAATCAGCAGAATCCTTTGCCACAGGCAGCTGTGGAGGCCAAATATTTATGTATACTTAAGGCAGAGGCTGATAGATTCTTGACTGATCAGGGCGTGAAGGGATATGGGAAGAAGGCAGGAGATTGGGGCTGAGAAGAAAATTGGATCAGCCATGATGAAATGGTGGAGCAGTCTCAATGGGCCAAATGGCTTAATTCTGCTGCCGAGTGGCATGGTGGCATGGTGGTTAGCACAATGCTTTACCATACCAGCGATCCAGGTTCATTTCCCACTGCTGCCTGTAAAGAGTTTATACATTCTCTCTGTGACCGCATGGGTTTCCTCTGGGGTGCTCCAGTTTCCTCCTACATTTCGAAGTCTCAAACTTCACCTTCCTTGTTCATCATTTTCACAGAATTTTTCATAAGCCTCAGTTTTATATGAAGAGGAGGCAAAAATATCTTAGTTGAGTCTACAAGTGGCTTATGTGCCACACCTTCCTGCCGTGGAATCAACTGCTTATGGAGTTTTGTGCCTGGTGACAGTAGATTCCATCCTTGCAGCCTTGAATCCAATAATTCTGCTTTTGCCTTTGACAAAACCAAGTGTCTGACCAGGTCATTTAACTCAGACTGAGTTATCAGATGAGGCTCACTCAACATAAAGGGGTAAAAATCTGTATCAGTATTAGAGTCATTTTCCATTCCTGGCTCGTGAATCATGGCATTTTCATTTGTCTCCTTTGGACTCCATATCTCTGGTGGCTTCGGTGTTGGAAGACTATCATCGTGCAGTACAGGTCTCATGGCTGAAGGGAGATTAGGGTATTCAATGGATTTCTTGTTTTTAGCTGAGAAACCAGACACACTGGTCATATAGAAGTAACAGTCTTTTACATGATCCTTCTGCTCTCGTCATATCATCGGAACAGCAAATGGCATTGACTTCCGAGTACCTCTGAGCCAAGCTCTAAGATCAACAGCGCATGTAGCACAACAAGTGTGAGGAGTCCAGGCTTTGTCTTGGTCGCCAATTTTACACCCAAAGTAGAGCTCATAGGCTTTCTTCATAAGAAATGTCATGCTCTATCTGAGATTTAAGCATATACTTGCCACAACTATAACAGAAAATATTGCGGCCGTTGCAACATTGGCGAGACATTTTGCTATTGCAAATACCCCTGAAAACACAATTATTTTATTATAATGAGTACACACAATATGCTATGCATGTAGAGCAAGTGCATCAATGTGATCACAAACCGATATACATGTAAACACAATGCACAGAATGGTGCTTGCATAATGCTTTTATAGCCTTTCAAAAACCCGTCCTGCCATGCAGCATCCACCCTGCCTAAATATGCCCAGGCAAGATAGAAAACTTTTCAGCTTACATTGTGGGCAACATTTTAATTGACTTGAATTATGAATTGAAATAACAAATATAGATGATTGCAAAAAAAATGGTACAGGAAAGGAAAATATCATGGTGATTTTCATGATCAACAGCCCAAAATCCATAAGATACACCCAAAAGTATTCAGGAAGCAAAACCATTGTCATCCAGTGTAATATTCCATATTTGTTATCTGAATTTCTTCATTTTTCTCTGTGATGTGAAACCATAAAAAACATAGAAAGTAGGAGCAGGGGTGAGCCATTTGTCCCTCAAATCCTGCTCTGCCTTTCAATATAATTTCTAACCCCCCTTGATGACTTTTGTGCCTAGGAATCCTCCATTTTACTTAAGTTTTACAGTAAATTGGCTTCACCACCTTCTGTGGTAGAGGAATCTGACTAAAGAAATTTTTCCTCATCACTAGCCTGAATGTCTTCCCCGTATTCTGATATTGTACTCCTCACTCTGGACCCAGCAGTCAGCAAAGGCAGCTGCTTATCTCATCCGTCCATTGTCCTGTCAATTCCTCAGTCTATCATAATGGGGGCATTGGTGGTGGACCCAAAGTCAAGGCAAAGACACTGATGTATTAGGAACAGAACTAGGCGAGACAAGGAAGCAAGGGGAGAGGGGAAGAAAGGATGCTGGAGGGGGGAGAGGGGGCAGAGGAGAGGGGGGAGAGGAGAGGGGGGAGAGGGAGGAGAGGGGGAGAGGGGAGGGAGGAGAGGGAGAGAGGGGGAGAGGGGGAGAGGGGGAGGAGGGGGAGGAGGGGGAGGAGAGAGAGGAGAGGGAGGAGGGGGAGGAGGGGGAGGAGGGGGAGGAGGGGGAGGAGAGGGGGAGAGGGGGAGAGGGAGGGGGAGAGGGGGAGAGGGAGGGGGAGAGGGAGGGGGAGAGGGAGGGGGAGAGGGAGGGGGAGAGGGGGAGAGAGGGTGGAGAGGGAGGAGAGGGAGGAGAGGGAGGAGAGAGGGGAGAGGGGGGAGAGGGGGGAAGACAGGAACAATCCAGCAGCCAGAGGCTGAATCCTGAAGGTATTTATGAAGCCAGCCCAAACGAGAATCAGAAGCCTCAACAGAAACTAGGGAAAACCAGAAAACCTGGAATAAGGAACCTGGACCGGACCGTGAACTGGAATGCAGATTTCCCAGAACGGACCATGACACAGTGCCTGTCCTGTAAATTGCCCAATTTATACTGGCAAGGGTGCAGTCAGCCCAACTGAAGAGTGCAGTTTTAAAGGAAGCATGTTCAATTTTAAATACATTTACTTAATAAAATAAATCATTTAATTAGTTCAATTCATATCTTTCACATAGTATGAAACAACCATTCTGTCTCAAAGAGAAAAATACAACTTCAGCTGAAGTAATAAATTGCCTCATAGATAATTCTAGTTTGATAAGGAAAGTTGTTAATTACATGTCTCGATATTCTCTGTCAATTATTCCAGCCGAAGACATTTACTGGGTTTGTCAAATACTTTTCTTAGCAAGTGTCTTGGACAATAATTAACCAGTTACTTAATTAAAAGGCTTTTTATTTTACACCGATAGGCTTCATAAACATATTCTATTTTTATCCTGACCCTGAACTGAGTTTCAAAGTCCATATCCTGTCTATTGTCAAGGCAGTCTGTTTTCACTTCACCCTTGTGCTTAATGCACCATAGAATCAGTGAAACCCTGGGCCAGATCAACAGCGTCCTCCAATCTGACCACTTCAGTTATCCCCACTTGAACTACAGACATTCAAAAACCCCACTGTTGTCATTCTAATCCTCAGAGAATGGAAATTCTCTGCTATCCTTGCTGCCCTCCAACAGCCCTCTTAACTCTGAGTCCTGAGCCCTCACCCGTACTCCCAACATATTCCTTAGCTTTGACACTCACTGTACTTGCAATTCGTTCAATCTCTGTATTTCAATTTACGACTTCTGAACTCATGTTCTTCACCACCAGTGACCTGGCATTCAGGCAGGTTTTCCCGACAACACATGCAAACTGCTCGAGGAACTCAGCAGGTCAGGCAGCATCTATGGAAATGAATAGACTGTCGACATTTTGTATCGGCACCCTTCTTCGGGACTGAGATGAAAGGGGAAAGATGCCAGAATAAAAAGGTGTGGGGAGGGGAAAGGAGGCTTGCTGGAAGGATAAGGTGAAGCCAGGTGGGTGGGAAAGGCCAAGGGTTGGCACAAGATGGTGGCAAAGACAAGTTCCAAGGAAGGATACGTGACTGTGGTAGCGGGTCATGGTCAAAGAGTCAGAGGGCAGCAGAGATCGCAGAGGGTTTCTCTGAACTCCTATCAAAGAGTAGATTTAATGGGTAGGCATCCCTTAAAGTGACTTCACTTTCAAAGCAAATCATAAACACAAGAAAGTCTACAAGTGCTGGAAATCCAAAGCACCACCCACAAAATGTTGGAAGATCTCAGCAAGTCAAGCAGCACCAATGGAAATTAATAGACACTAGATGTTTCAGGCCGAGGCCCTTCTTCAGGACTGAGATGGAAGGGAGAAGATGCTGTTTTGTTACTTCTGTTTAAGTCTACCATGGGTTAACAGTAAAGTATCATATTCTGGAAGAATTAGAGAACTTTTATTTACAGCAATAAACAAACACATCTTAACCAAGCCATGTGCTGGAATATTCTGACATCTCTGCACACGCTCAGTGCTCTATCCAATCACGTACTGGCACATCATTACACTTGATATCACCACATCTTCCTTTCCTTAAAAACGAAAATAATTAACAACATCAATCAAAGCAGATACATAATTTAACCACAAATAAATCTGCATCAGATAACTGAAACTCTGAAGCTGGCTTCTTCTTCTTTTCTTTGCGATTTCTTCTTAACACTGCTTCTCCCTCGGTTTGGACCATGTATGACCTGGGTTGTACTTCTTCAAGTACTGTAGCTTTCTTAATTCCTTCCATTTCCATTTGTGACTGAATCTCATATTCTTTCAGTGTCTCTTTCATTATCGCTTGCATCGAAGCAACTTCCTCCTGCCATTGCTTTTTCACATCATCAGTTGCCTCCTGTTTGGTCGTCTCAGACACTGCATATACTGCTTTTATATTCTCCATGTCGGCATTTGCCTCCATGAGTTGAACCTGCAGTCGAGTTACATCACCTTCTGCCGACTGTAGTGCAACATTCTGTTGCTTCAGCTCTGTGTCACTATCCAAGACAAAAATTCTTTTCACCAAATTCAGTCTCTCACAGGCAGATAAACCCAGAATTGACTGTACATTTTTTGGCACGACCACAAATGAAAGCATGTGCACCATATTTTTGTGTGATACTTTTGCCACACATGTTCCTTTAAATGGAACGTCTGTATCTGAATACCCAGTCACTTTTATATCTCTCTGATGTAACTTCGGTCTTGGCTTTAAAGAATTAAACTCAGATTTTGCAAGAACATTTACTTGTGCACCAGTATCCAATTTAAACAGAATATTGTTTTGGTTCACTTGCAACGGAATAGTCTGGTCATTCTTACTTCGTTTATTTTCACTAAGCACATCTATATAAAATTCCTCATGTTAATCTTCAAGCACAGCATTTACTTGTTTCATTTTATTTTCCTTCTTTCTGCTTTTACAACAGCGTGAAAAATGATTAATCTTACCACATTTGTAGCAAATTTTGCCAAATGTGCGACACTGATTTGGACGATGTTCCCGCGCACAGCAATCACATGACTTTTTTCTTTCAAATGCTGTCTTGCTCTCTGTCAGTTTTGTCGACATATTATTACATTTCTTGATATATTTGCGCTTTTTCACAGCGTTTACATTGCAGTTTTCAACAAAAAGCTCTTCAGCCTGTGACAGCAGAGTCTCAGAAGTTTTGCAGAGCACCAAAGCTTTTTCAAAATTTAAATCTCACTCTCTCAACAGCCTTTCTCTCAGAGCATTATCTTGAATGCCACAAACTATTCTATCTTTAATGAGAGAGTCCGTGAGCAATCCAAACTCGCATGTTCTACTATGCCTTCTTAACTCAGTAACATACTGATCAATTGTTTCAGCAGCTCTCTGCACACGTGAAGAATTTATATCGCTCATAAGTAATTATGCTTAGGTATACAAAAAACTTCAAATCTGTCCATTATCGACTTTAAATTGAAATTATCTCCATCTTCAAGGACAAAATTGTTATATACCTCTACTGTGACATTCCCAGTTAAATGGAGCAGAAGTGCAGCTTTGGTTTTTTATGATTTTTCTTCATAATCGATCACCAATAAATACAGTTCAAACTGTTGCTTGAACATCCTCCAATTGTCAGCTACATTCCCAGTCAGCTGGAGTTTTGGTGGAGGTTGTAAACCTTCCATTTTACCATTTACAGTTCAAACTTTCTTCTTTTTTTCTGATTATCTTCGATTCTCGATTCTCGACGCCCCCGTATTATTCTCCCAGAACCACTTCAGACACCATGTTTTGTTACTTCTGTTTAAACATACCGTGGGTTAATAGTAAAGAATCATATTCTGGAAGAATTAGAGAACTTTTATTTACAGTAATAAACAAACACGTCTTTACCAAGCCATGTGCTGGAACATTATGACATCTCTGTGCACGCTCAGTGCTCTGTCCAGTCACGTACTGGCACATCATTACATGTGATATCACCACAGTTGCCAGAATGAAAAGGTGGGGGGAGGGGTAGGAGGCTTGCTGGTGAAGCCAGATGGGTGGGAAAGGTCAAAGGCTGGCACAAGATGGCAGTGAACTGAAGCTCCCAGAAAGGATATGTGGCTGTGGTAGGGAGTTTGGGTGAGCACATGGTCGAAGATTCAGAGGGCAGCAGAGAATATTTTCCTTGACTTCCTTTATTAACTGTAGATGTTTTATCTCTCACATGGTTTCATTTTAATTTATTTATACCAAGCTACAGTCCTTCCTGCCCAATGAGTCGTGCTGCCCAGCAGCCCATGTATTTCAACACAGGACAACTTACAATGACCAATTCCCTGCTAACCAGGATGTCTTCGTTCTGTGGGAGGAAACTGGAGCACCAGAAGGAAATCCAGTGCAGTCACGGGGGCAATGTACAAACTCCTTACAGACAGCGTCGGAATTGAACTTCGAACACCTACACCCCAAGTTGTAATAGCGTCAAACTCCTGCTGTGCTACTGTGGCAACCCTCAACTGGGATAAAATTTTGCTTTGCATTATGAACTAGCTGCTTAGCTACCTGCAACTGCTCATCAACTGATCCATGCATCCCATTTCACTCTAGGCAATTCTATCTATTTAAGTAATTGCCCTTTTTAAGTTGAGGTTCCCAAGTTATAGACATGGGAGTGTTTGCCCAAAGTCTCTGTGCTTCGACCATACGAATGGACAAAAATAGGCAGAAGGACAAGCTGTGATGAATGTATTTAGATTCAGCCACAGGATATAGATAGATTGTGTGAATGGGAAAACACTTGACCAATGGAGTTCAATGTAGACCAGTGTGGGTCACTCCCTTTGGTAAGAAGATCAAAAGGCAGACTAATATCCAAGTGGTGAGAGAGCGAGTGCAAAGTGTTGTTGATGTTCTTGAGCAAAAAATAGCATGCATTTACACAGGGAATTAAAAAAGCCAATAGTATATTGGGCTTTAATGCAAACGGTTAGAGTTTAGAAATAGCTAAGCACTGTTAAAATTATGCAGAGGTTGGTGAAGCTCCACTGGAGTATCTTGCATATTTGTGGCCCTCTTAATGAAGAAAGGATATATCCATTGGAAGCAGTCCAGAATAGATCTATTAAGCTAATTCTTAGGATGAATGGCTAAAGAACTTAGATCTGTACTCATTGGAATTAGAAGAATTAGAAGAATGAGGAATGATCTTACTGAAACATAAAAGAAGCACAACAAGACAGATATTGAGCGTTTGTCCATCAGCTACAAGTTAAGAAGGAAGCCACCTACAAATAGTTGCACGGAAATCTCTTCTTACAGAAAGCAGTGAATCTCTGGAATTCTCTACTTTGGAGGGTTGTAGAGGCTAGATCATCAAATGTGTTCAAAGAGAGGCAAAGAAATTTTGAAAGATTGGATAATTGAGGGTGATTCGGAAGTGGCGTAGAAAAGTAGCTGGAGTCATAGAGTCATAGAGCACTATGGCACAGAAACAGGCCCTTCGGCCCATCAAGTCGATGCCGAACTGTTATTCTGTCTATTCCCATTAACCTACACCTGGACCATAGCCCATCCATGTGCTTATCCAAATTTTCTTAAGTACAGGATTCCCCCGCCATCCAAAGGTAGAGTGTTCCTATGAAACGGTTCGTAAGCCGAAATGTCGTAAAGTGAAGAAACAATTACCATTTATTTACATGGGAAAATTTTGTGAGTGTTCGCAGACCCAAAAATAACCTACCAAATCATGCCGAATAACACATAAAACCTAAAATAACAGTAACATATAGTAAAAGCAGGAATGATATGATAAATACACAGCCTGTATAAAGTAGAAATACTTTTCCACAATCATTGCCTGAACTATTCTCCGTAGCGAAAATCTCACGCAAGTGCCATCGGCAGAAAATCTCACATGGCATGAACATTGACTTCTCTAACTTCCGCTAGGCCCCACCTCCCCCTCGTACCCCATCTGTTACTTATTTTTATGCACACATTCTTTCTCTCACTCTCCTTTTTCTCCCTCTGTCCCTCTGAATATACCTCTTGCCCATCCTCTGGGTCCCCCCCCCCCGTCTTTCTTTCCGGACCTCCTGTCCCATGATCCTCTCGTATCCCTTTTGCCAATCACCTGTCCAGCTCTTGGCTCTATCCCTCCCCCTCCTGTCTTCTCCTATCATTTTGGATCTCCCCCTCCCTCTCCAACTTTCAAACCCCTTACTCACTCTTCCTTCAGTTAGTCCTGATGAAGGGTCTCGGCCTGAAATGTCGACTGCACCTCTTCCTACAGATGCTGCCTGGCCTGCTGCGTTCACCAGCAACTTTGATGTGTGTTGTATGTACAGTGTAGTATCACTTACGGGAATCGAGAAGGCAGCGCCGAGCACACTGATGATGGTGTGTAAGGCCGAGTTTTCAGAGTTTGGGTGGTGCAGAGGCCCCCACCCTCCAGGCCGCCGAGCGATACATTACTGCGAGGCACGCAGGGGTCCAACGGTAGCCGGGAGGCACACAGCACATCTTTAAGAAAAAAAGCCGAAATAAACATGCTAATTAATTAGGTGCCGCCCGACACGTAATTGTCGGCCCAGATCAGTGCCGATTTCCGATTGCGTTGTCTCTGATCTGGGCCGACAATTACGTGCCGGGCAGCACCTAATTAATTAGCATGTTAATTTCAGCTTTTTTCTTAAAGATGGGCTGTGTGCCTCCCGGCTACTGCTGCATTCTCCACGAATCAGTACAGTATCTGTCCGCGGCCTGGGGATTGGGTTGGTGGGACACTGGGCTGTCATCTTGTCGTCTGTTTCCATTAGGGCAGGCAGCTCATCTTCTCCTATGACTGCCCGCCTCAATATCGAAGGTCGAGGTTTGTCATCTGCTGTGGCTGATGTGGAAGGCAACCTCCCACAGATACGCAACAGCGAGCACCCTAACATGCTGCACGGTACAGAAACTGCACAGGAAGACTTTACAATGGGTAGTCAAGACTGCCCAAAGCAGCATCTGCCCCAGCCCACCGGCCATCAAGGTGCCCGATAAAGGACAGCAATATCATGAAAAATCCCACCCATCCTGCTCATGGACTGTTTGTCCCACTCCCATCAATGAGGAGGCTACGACGGGACCACCAGACCCAAGCAGTAAGGCTGAGCAACACCTCCAACCACTAACCCAACCCTCCACACCCATCACCACCACCACTTTAACATTTCCTGTATGAGTTACCTTATGTACAGACACAGCTGTACCTAACATCACTTAATGCATATACAAACTTTATATATATATATAAGCTTTCTCAAGTATTTTTATTTATTGTGTTTTTATATTATTGTGTGTGTGTGTGTGTGTGTGTGTGTGTGTGTGTCTGGGTGCATCAGATCCGCAGTAACAATTATTTCATTCTCATAGAGCATAGAACAGAACAGCACAGAAACATGCCCTTCTGCCCATAATCTTGTACCAAACCAATTAAATTATTAATCAAATGGCTAACTAAATGACTAAGCTCTTCTGCTTACACTAGACCTCCATCCTCCCATTTTTCTCACTTTCATGTGCCAATCTAAATGTCTCTTTAAAGTCCCTGATGCAACTTCCTCTTCCACCAGCTCAGGTAGCATATTCCAGGCACCCTTGACTCTCTGTGTAAAAAACCTGCCTCTCACAGCTCCGTTGAATTTACCCTCTCTCGCCTTAAATGCATGCCCTCTGGTATTAGAAATTCCAAACCCGAGAAAAAGGTACTGTCTGTCTACTTTATCTCTGCCTCTCATAATCTTATAAACCTCTATCAGATCTCCCCTCAGCCTCCACTGCTCCAGAGAAAATAACTCAAGTTCATTCTGGATGAGCCTCCCATGAGAGACCTTGTCAAATGCCTTACTAAAATTCACGTAGACAACACCCATACCTCCACCTTCATCAATCTTCCTTGTCAAAAAACTCAAGTTAGTAAGATATGACTTGCCCTGAACAAAGCTATGCTGGCTCTCCCTGATTAGGCCATGGTTTTCCAAATGCTGATAATTCTTATCCCTCAGAACTCTATCCTGCAGCTGCCCTACTACTGATGTGAGACTCACCAGTATATAATTTCCAAGATTATCTCTGGTTCCCTTCTTGAATAATGGAATAACATTACACTTGTGTGCTGGAAGTGACATGAATGAAACAATCTTGAAACTTGAATCTGTATTCCCAGATCTCGTTGTTCTACTGCACTCCTCTGAGCCATATGGTTCACTGTATAAGTCCTACCCTATTTTGTCCTCTCAAAGTGCAACACCTCACAGTTGTCTGCATTAAATTCAATCTGCCATGTTTCAGCCCATTTTTGTAGCTGCTTCAGATCCTACTCCAAGTTTTGATAGCCTTCCTCGCTGACCACAACGTCCCCAATCTTGGTGTCATCCGCAAGCATGCCAATCCAGTTTACGACGTTATCATTCAAATATGTAGATAATATCAATGGTAAACAACAGACCCAGCATATATCCCTGTGCACACCACTAGTCACAGACCTTTTATTTTCTAATACTCTAATTTCATGGCCTTCTCTGACATCATTCCACCCTGAATGGTGAGGGTAGCAGAAGAGAATACAGTACTGCATATGCACCTTTGATCATGTAGTCATGAAACAGATCAGAACCATTCTTTAAGTAACCGTTTGATGTTTTACACTGATGCAACTGCAAACACCCCAAGGCCAGCCCTTAAAGCATTAACGTGCTTTGTGTCCAAACTACACATGCATGGTATAGCACTCTCGGGATGAAGTTTCGAAGGAATTTTTCTTTCATTTATTATTCCACCAGTCATTTCAGTAACCAAAAGTGTGTAATTTAGAAGACAAACTGCAAGAGACATATCAGGTTCACTTCGACTATAAACACTGAGGGGCGGGACTGCAAATCGACAGCGAGCAATGGTCCTGCTAATACACGCCCAGTACTTGAGGTTGCCAGGTGTTGCTCAAGGTATAAAAAGACAACCCTTGCTGACAACTTAAGCTGAACGAGCACCTGCCAGCAGTGGTGCTATGCCCTTTTAATCACTCTGTGCACAGGCAAGTAAAATTTTACCTCCGGGTGATACTTTATTTTGCATTGTCATTTCTTTTCTGCTTAATTCTTCTGCAACTGTTTTGCTCCATGTGTAACAATCATCAGATTTTTAATAAGTTCAATATGTGGAAATATGAGCATAATGGAATATATTTTTTTCAAGACCACTGTTAAATTTACTTATTTATGGAATTCTAGAGAGATAGATAATCATTGTATGACTCAACTTTGGAAACACTAATTTTAAATTAGAAGCAGATTGCAGTAGATTCAATACTTGCACACATGGTACCAGTTCAGGTGAGGAGAATTGCATTGTAATTAAATTATGTTATAAAATAAAGTAAATGATTTGCAAGCAAGAAATATCACGTTAGATATTTTAAGGTTGCAATGGAGATTCTGCCAAAATTTTGAAGGCACAATATGGCAACTTGTGAAAGGTCTTTGACCTGTTTATTAATGTTATGTTTCTCTCTTCAAGCCCTGCCTGCTGGCTGACCATTTCTAACCAGCTGACTTTTTTTAGTTGTGGGACTGCATTTACTGAGAATCTTTGTCACCAGCCCCATTAGCTTATTGGGGCTTCACTTTATTTGAATGTTATTCGCATTTTGATAATAGGTATCTGTGCCAGCGTGGGCATATATGGGAAATATGCCAATGTTTCTCTTTTCCTGGAGGTGTCATTTTTCAAACAACATGTCACTGTAATGGCTCAAAGAGAAAAGAAGAGGTTTCTGCAGGGCTCTAGCCAATTGAGGCCCTGTGTAGGTCCTAGCTGTCGATGTGATACCCAAACCAGTTCACAAGCTAGGGCAGGACTATATGGAGAGCAAGATGTTGCCCATGCTGCAGCCACGGTAGCTCATGAATCCAAAGGAACAGCAGAGACCAATACAGTTTGCACCAGCAATGTTGCAGGAGTTATCAATCAGTGTTAAGTTCAACATACGACTGCCTTAGTGACTTCACCTCTAGATTTTTCCTCGGGGTTTACTTCTGAAGCCTTCCCTATGGGTGAGTATAGCCACAAGACAGTGGAAGTTTGAGCTGAGAGTTTTCCTTGTACAAATGAGCTCCCAGCCACAGTTGACAAGTCCCACCTGTCTGAAGCAACTGGCTTTCAGGCGACAGTAATCCACTTTTGTCCCTTCTGTCAGTAGAAATGGTTCCAGCAAGCTTAATAACTAAGTCACATGTGAAGGTCAAGAGCTCGACTTGGTTATCAGAGGCTATTTGAGATGAATGCCATTGGGAGTGTTTAATAGGTCGTGGGAGCTTATCCACACTACTTCCCCGGGTTATGACAAACATAAGGAGGCATCATGTAGACATATCAGGGATGCATATATGCCAACAGTTATTTATCTGACATGAACACCTGGCCAATATTTATTAATATAATATCATCATCTAGTCAGGTTAAGTCATCCTTATCTCATTATTCTTTGTGAGACTTTACTGTGTGTATTTTCTGCATTACAACAGTGACTGCACATTAACAGGTCCTCCACAGCTTCTGAACACCCAAATTAAATTGCCCATTAGGGGAACAACAATTCTAAATTGAGTGTTTTGATGAAGGAGTTAAGGTAAAGGAACCCTTAGGAGGCAGGAATCAATATATGATAGAATTCACCCTGCAGTAGAGAAGGAGAAGCTAAAATCAGATGTAACAGTATTACAGTGAAGTAAAGGGAATTACAGAGGTATGAGAGAACAGCTGACCAAAGTTGATTGGAAGGGGACACTAGCAGGGATGACGGCAGAACAGTAATGGCAGGAATTTCTGGGAGCAATTTGGAAGGAGCAGGAAAGATACATACAAAAAATGAAGAAATATTCTAAAGGGATGATAAGGCAACCTTGGCTGACAAATTAAATCAAAGACAGCAAGCGAGCAAAGGAGAGGACATACAATATAATAACAATTAGTGGGAAGATAGAGGATTGGGAAACTTTTAAAAACCAACAGAAAACAACTAAAAAAGCCATCAAGAGAGCAAAGATTAAATAAGACCATAAGATATAGAAGCAGAATTAGACCATTTGGCCCATTGAGTCTGCTCCACCATTTCATCATGGCTGATCCATTTCCCTCTCAGCCTCAGTCACCTGTCTTCTCCCCATATCCTTTTATGCCTTGACTAATCAAGAATCTATCAATTCCTGCCTTAAATATACCCATTGTCTCGGCCTCCACAACCACCTGTGGCAACAAATTCCACAGATCCACCATTTGATGGCTAAAGAACTTCCTCCTCATTTCCTCCCCTATTCTGAGGCTGTGTCCTCTGATCACAGGAAACATCCTCTCCACATCCACTCTATCAAGGCCTTTACACATTCATCTCGTTTCAATGAGATCCTCCCTCACTCTTCTGAATTGCAGTGAGTACAGGCCTAGAGCCATCAAACACTCCTAATATGATAAGCCTTTCAATCCCAGAATTATTTTCATGAATCTCCTTTGAACCCTCTCTTATGTCAGCATATTCTTTCTTAGGTAAGGGGCCCAAAACAGTTCACAATACTCCGTGAGGCCTCACAGTGCTTTATAAAGTCTTAACATTACATCCTTGCCTTTATATTCTAATCTTCTCAATATGAATGTTAACATTGCATTTGCCTTCCTCACCACAGACTCAACCTGCAAATTAACCTTTAGGGAATCCTGCATGAGGATGACAACAAGTCCCTTTGCACCTCATCTTTTTCCAAATTTCTCTCCATTTAGAAAATAGTCTATGCTTTTATTTCTTCAACCAAACTCTGGTCAAGAAGGTGCCAATGAACAACGCTACCTCAGGCGATATCATCCAGATAGTCCATGAAACTGTTTGTTTTAGTTCTTTTATGTCTTCCTTTTCTTTTCAATGTGGCTTTTGTACTGTTAGAGCCTGTGATCTACAGTTTAATGCTATTTTTTTGGGCTGATTGAGCATTCTGGTGCTTTGCTGTCTCTGAGGAGGTTCCAGGAGGTGAGCAGCCTCGAGGCCTGGAAGCTTAGAGATGGGGTGCCAGCTCATGATTGACTCCATTTCTCACTGTTGAAGAAGATTGAAACATCAAAGTGACCATGGGAGGTGACCGAGCGTTCAGTGTCGTCTACCAGATTCTCAGTCATTGCTGCTGGAGGAAAATGACTGCATGTGATGGTCTCTCTCGCTCTCCACCTCACTGCTCCCGAGGGAAAGCCCCTACATTTGATTGCTCTCTCTCTCTCCCTCTTGCTCACTGCTCCCGCTGGAAGGCCCTACATTTGAATAATCTTTTTCTCTCTCTCCTCCTTGATGCTGTCGGAAGTTGCTACTGAAGTTCTGGGTCTGTGGTTTAAGGATTGGATTGGACTCTTTCTATCTTGTGTTTTTATATTCTGTGTTTTCGCTCATTCTTTCTTGTTGCCATTAGTGCGGTTTCTTTGGGGTCTTTTTGCACTGGGTGTTGGTTAATGTTCCTGTTGCCGTTTGTGCGATTTGTTTTTGTTTTGCATGTGGGAGGGTGGACTTTTTGTTTGAATGGCTTCCATAGTTTTCATGGCTGTCTGGAGAAGATGAATCTCAGTTCTGTACAGTATACGTACTTTGAAATTTAACCAAAGTGCATGACCATACACTTCCCAAATCTGTATTTCATTTTCCACCTCTTTACCCATTCTCCTAATCTGTCTAAATCCTTCTGTAGCCTCTCTGCTTCCTCAACACTATCTGTTCCTCCACCTACCTTTGTAGCATCTGCATAGTTGGCCACAAAACCATCAATTCCATAATCCAAATCATTGACATATCGTAAAAAGCAGTCCCAAGACAGACCCCTGTGAAACATTAATCACTGTCAGCCAACTAGAAAGTCTCCCTTTGTTCCCACTCTTTGCTTCCTGCCAATCAGCCAATACTCTATCCATGCTAGCATCTTTCCTGTAATACCATGGACTCTTAACTTGTCAGGCAGCCTCAAGTGCGGCACCTTGTCAAAGAACTTCTGAAAATCCAAGTACACAACATCCACTAATTCTCCTTTGTTTATCCTGCTTGTCAATTTCCTCAAAGAATTCCAACAGAATTCTCAGGCAAGATTTTCCCTGAAGGAAACCATGCTGACTTCAGCTTATTTTATCATGTGCTTCCAAGAACTCTGAAACCACGTCCTTAACAATTGACTCCAATTTCTTCCCAACCACTGAGGTCAGATTAACTGGCTTATAATTTCTTTTCTTCTGCCTCACTCCCTTCTTGAAGAGTGGAGTGACATTTACAATTTTCCAGTCCTCCAGAACCATGCCCAGAATCTAGTGATTCTAGAAAGATCATTACTAATGCCTCCATGATCTCTTCAGCTACCTCCTTCAGAAATCTGGGGTATAGGCATCTGATCCAGGTGACAGATCTAGCATCAGACCTTTCAGTTTCACAAACACCTTCTCCCTAGTAGTGGCAACTTCACTCACCTCTGCTCCCTGACACTCTCGAACTTCCGGCATATTTCAAGAGTGAAGACTGAAGCAATATACTTATTCAGTTTGATTGCCATTTCCTTGTCCCTCATTACCAATTCATCCTGCATCATTTTCCAAGAGTCCGATATCTATTCTCACCTCTCTTTTATATGTTATATATCTGAAGAAACTTTTGGTATCCTCTTTGATATTATTTGAGAGCTTGCCTTTGTATTTCTTCTTTATGACTTTTTAAGTTGCCTTCTGTTAGTTTTTTTTATATAAGCTTCCCAATCCACAAAATTCCCACTAATTTTTGCTCTGTTACATACCCTCACTTTGGCTTTTATGTCAGCTTTGACTTCTCACAGCTATGTCATCCTGCCTTTAGAATACAACTTTTTTTATGATGTACCTTACCTGCACCTTCCAAATTGCTCCCAGAAACTCCAGCCATTGCTGCTCTGCTGTTATCCCTACCAGAGTTCCCTTCCAATTAACTTTGGACAGATCCTCTCTCATGCCTCTATAATTCCCTTTATTCCACTGTAATACTGTCAGGACACTAAAGCAGAGACCCAATCGCAGACCAAGTACTGTGCACACTGTGATATTTACTGAGTAGCAAACCCACAGGGGCAACAAAATCAGCACCAAAGTTCAGCAGGAGATCAAAAATTCCAGAGAAATCCAAAAACCAGAATCAGGAAACAGGCAGAGTCAATATTCAGACAGAGGTCAGATACAAATGCTGGAAAGGCTCAGGAAAACTCACTGGCACAATCTGGCAACAAACAGGTGAAAACACAGGACTGAAATACACTGAGCAATAAACAGAGAGGCAGATGATAGGTGGAGCACAATGAGACAGAAGTGGCAGCAAAACAGGTAATAATGAGAAACAGGTGAGAGACAGAGTACTCAGTAATACAGGGGCCGGAGTAGAGCAGGAGCGCGGACAGGATCACATGGGGCATGAAAACAAAGAAGAGCACATGGCAATACAAAACCACAGACTGACGGCTAGGGGGAAAACAAAAAAAAAGTCAAAGTTCAACTGGAGGTACTGACAAACACATCTGACTTTAGCTTCTCCTTCTCAAATTGGAAGATGCATTCTATCATATTACAATCACTGGCTGCTAGTGTTTCCTTTGCCTTACGCTCTCTAATCAATTCTGATTCATTGCAGTTGATCCCCTAGTGGGTTCATCCATGAGATGCTATAAAAAGCCATCTCATAGGCTTTCTATAAATTTCCCCTCTCAGAATCCAGCACCAAACTGATTATCCCAATCTACCTGCATATTGAAATCCCCCATGACTATCTGTAATAGTGCCCTTTTGGTATGCATTTTCTATCTCCTGATGTAATTTGTAGGCCATAACTTTCATCAAATATGCAGATAAGCTAGTCAATAATATAAAAGAGGATACAAAAAGTTCTGTCAGATATATAGAGTAAAAGAGGGATGAGAGTGGACCACTGGAAAATGATGCTGGAGAAGTAGTAATGGCAAACAAAAAATGGCAGACATACTTCAATTTTCACTGTGGAAGACTCTGGCAGAATTCCAGAAATGCAAGAGTGTCTGGGGGCAGAAATAATTGTTGTTGCTGGTATCAAGGAGAAGATGATTTGGAAGCTGAAAGTAGATAAGTCACCTAGACCAGATGGAGGGAGAAGAAATGAAATTATAAGCCATTTAGCTGACTCCAGTGGTTGGAAAGGTGTTGGATTTTATTATTAAGAATGAGGTTTTGTGGCACTTGGAGTCACATGATAAAATAGGCCAAAATCTTAAGGGGAAATCTTGCCTGTCAAATTTGCTGGAATTCTTAGAGGAAATAATAGGCAGGATAGACAAAGCAGAGTAAGTAGATGTTGTTTGTTAGGATTTTAAGAAGGTCTTTGACAAGATACCACACATGAGGTTGCTGAACAAGATAAGAGCCAATGGTATTACTGGAAAAATACTAGCATGGATACAAGATTGGCTGACTGGCAAGAGGCAAAGAGATGGAATAAGGGGGGGCCTTTCCTGTTTGACGGCCAGTGACCAGTGTGTTGTGCGGATCGGTGTTGGGACCACTTCTTTTCATGTTATATTCAATGATCCGAATGAAGGAATGATGGTTTTGTGGCCAGGTTTGTGGATGATACGAATATACTGTAGGTTGAGGGACAAGTAGTTTTGAAGAGGCAGGGAGTCTACAGAAGGACCTACTGTAGATTGGGGAAATGGGCAAAGAAGTGGCAGATGAAGATAGTGTAGTGAAGTGCATGGTCATGCACTTTGGCAGAGGGAATAAAGGCATAGACTATTTACTAAATGGGGAGAAAATTCAAAAATTAGAGTTGCAAAGCAAATTGGGAGTCCAAGTGCAGGATTCCCTAAAGGTTGACTTTGCAGGCTGAGTCAGTGGTAAGGAAGACAAATGCAATGTTAGCATTCATTTCAAGAGCTCTAGAATACAAGAGCAAGGATATAATGTTCAAAGTTCAAAGTACATTTATTATCAAAGTATATATACGCAGCCTTGAGATTTATCTCCTTACAGGCAGCCACAAAACAAAGAAACCCAATAGAACCCATTAAAACAAAAGAAGATCATTGAACACCTAATGTGCAGAGAAAAAAAAACAAATTGTGCAAAGGATAAAAATAAGTAAATAGCATTCAGAACTGAAGGTCATGAAAGTGAGTCCAGAGCCAGAAGTTACTGCAGCCAATTCAGAAGCCCAGTAATAGCAGGTAACAGCCTAGAGTCGAGTAAACCTCACGGAGCAGTGAGCTGAACTGGCTTGTCCTTTGCCTCTGGCCCCAACACCCTGATCTTTGCAATCTGGCCCAGACTTAAATCATCCAAAGCTTGGGTCGATCCTTGCTCCTGGACCTGGGCTCTGCTGCTTCGATACACTTTCAGACTAAGCCCCTCAGCTTCGATTCAGCCCATACCCGACTTTTCTGATGCGGTTCGGCACTTCGATCAATCAAACCTCAGTTCCGGACTCTGCCTCGACTCCACTCACCTCACCTCAGTTCTACCACATCAAGTTGCCTCCAAGTCTACTCCAGCAATGGTCATACACTGGTTCATTCCCCACTCACTGTCCTAAACCCCACCGCCACATTCAGCCCGTGCACGCTGCGCCACAACTGTCCTGCACCTTCGAGATTTCAGTTCACTCCACAAAAATGCCATGTTGTACATACAGTTCAAATACTCAACTCCAACAAGGAAGTTATAGGCTATTGTTTGCAGTGATTGCTTACCAGAAAAAGTGTAATTAATAAAGTATTTAGTTGTCTACTTTGTTTTATTTGCCACCAACAAGTAGTTGCTGAGCCTCACCAGTTCCACCTTAAACTGGAAGATAAAGCAGAGGCTTTACAAGGCATTGGTCAGACTGAACTTAGAGTATTGTGAAGAGTTTTGGGCCTCTTACTTAAGAAAATATGTGCTGGCATTGGAGTAGGTCCAGAGGAGGTTCATGAGAATGATCCATGGAATGAACGAGTTAACATACGAGGAGCTTTTGATGGCTCTGGGCTTGTACTCACGGGAGTTTAGAAGAATGAGGGAGAATCTTATTGAAACGTATCAAATATTCAAAGGCCTAGTTAGAGTGGATGTGGTGAGGATATTTCCTATAGTGGGGGAGTTTAGGACCAGAGGGCTCAGTCTCAGAATATAGGGGCATCCAATTCGAACAGAGGTGATAAAAAATTCTTTAGCCAGAAGGTGGTGAATCTGTGGAATTCATTCCCACAGATGACAGTGGATGCCACATCACTGAGTACATTTAAAGCAAAGGCGATAGGCTCTTGATTAATAAGGATGTCAAAGATTATGGGGAAAAAGGAGGAGAATGGGGTTGAGTGGGATAATAAATCAACCATGATGGAATGGTGGAGCAGACTTGATGGGCTGAATGGCCAATTTCAGCCCTTATATCTAATGGTCTATGTTCTAAATAAAAGCAAACATTTATAAAGCCCACTTTGCAACATTTTTTAAACATTTCATGGTCAATTCTGTAAGTGAGGGTGTTGCTGCAATGTAGGAAATGAATGAGCAAGTTAGTGACTTGCAAGCTCCCACAAGTCACACGTAATAATGACCAGACATCCGTTTCTAGAGATGCTGGTACAGAAATAAATATTGCCTGTGATTCAAAATAGTGGCTTCAGATCTCTGACATCCTCCCAAGAAGAAAACCTCAGCCTCATATGGCTACTCAATCAGTAAAGAGCATGTCATTGACCAAACAAAGACTGAAGTGTTGTAGATAGGCAACAGACAAGATCAATCAGAGCAAGGTGATGAGGGAGGGCAGTAATTTTTTCAACGATGCACATATGTATATACCAGTGCCTACACAAATCTACATGTTCACATACATGCAGGTACCTAACAAAGTACATGTGCATAGACATACAAACATTTACCTATATCTACAATGTACTATCATAGATGCAGCAACATAAACATCATCATCATCATCATCAGGTGCTGTGCCCAGTTTGAGCTTTGACTGCCATGGCCCACACACTCCTGTTTCGGGTCAAGTGGATCAATTCATTGCTACTCATTTCCAGTTCTCTGGCTGCTGTCTCCATCATCATTTGTCTTTGTCTTCCTCTTGCTTTCTTCCCTTCAATCTTTCCCATAATTACCATGCATTCTAACTCCTCTTTACTAATGACATGTCCAATGAAGTTACGTTGCCTTTTCATGATCTCATACATTATTTCTCTTTTTGTGTTTGCTCTGTTCATAACATCATTAGATATTCGTTTCGTCCATGATGTTCTTTGCATCCTCCTCAAAAACCACATCTCTGCTACTACAATTCGTTTCCTCATGTTACTAGATATTGTCCAGCATTCTGAGCCATACAACATAACTGGATAAATGTAACATTTCAGTACTCTGAGGCGGGTTGTCATGCCTAGTTTAGTATTGGTCAGTATACTCTTCATTCTTGCAAAGGTGTCTTTTGCCATCCCTATTCTTTTTTTGATGTCCAAGTCACACCTGCCGCTGATGTCACCCAGATTCCTAAGTAGCAAAAGTTCTGTACTTGTTTTATGTATTCCCCATTTATTCTCAGCCTGCAGATAAGATTCTCCTTCTTTTTGGATATCACCATACATTCTGTCCTTTTGCAATTGATAGATAGACCCATTTTTGCACTTTCTTCAACAACTATATCAAGTAAGTTTTGTCGTTCTTCCTCCGTACTTGCAATTAAAACAATGTCATCTGCATATCTGAAATTATTGATGTTTTCACCGCCAACTTTGATTCCCAAGGTGCCTCTTATTTTTTTGTAATATTGTTTCACTGTACACATTAAATAAATCAGGGGACAAAACACACCCTTGTCTGACGCCTCTCTTGATTTTCCTAAACTGACTCACTTCTCCATCTATTCTTACAGTGGCAGTTTGTTCCCAGTACCGATTTCTGATTAGGCAGACGTCTTTTGAATCTAGATCTAGAGTTTTCTGTAATATTTCAAATAACTTATTGTGCTTCACTTTATCAAATGCTTTTGTATAGTCGATAAAACAAACAAACAAATCTTTTTGCACTTGAATAGCTCATTCTGATAGCATCCTTAACATCAATATTACATTTAGAACCATAGAACCATAGAACCATAGAAACTACAGCACAGAAACAGGCCCTTTGGCCCTTCTTGGCTGTGCCGAACCATTTTCTGCCTAGTCCCACTGACCTGCACACGGACCATATCCCTCCATACACCTCCCATCCATGTATCTGTCCAATTTATTCTTAAATGTTAAAAAAGAACCCGCATTTACCACCTCGTCTGGCAGCTCATTCCATACTCCCATCACTCTCTGTGTGAAGAAGCCCCCCCCTAATGTTCCCTTTAAACTTCTCTCCCTTCACCCTTAACCCATGTCCTCTGGTTTTTTTCTCCCCTTGCCTCAGTGGAAAAAGCCTGCTTGCATTCACTCTATCTATACCCATCATAATTTTATATACCTCTATCAAATCTCCCCTCATTCTTCTACACTCCAGGGAATAAAGTCCTAACCTATTCAACCTTTCTCTGTAACTGAGATTCTCAAGTCCCGGCAACATCCTTGTAAACCTTCTCTGCACTCTTTCAACCTTATTTATATCCTTCCTGTAATTTGGTGACCAAAACTGAACACAATACTCCAGATTCGGCCTCACCAATGCCTTATACAACCTCATCATAACATTCCAGCTCTTATACTCAATACTACGATTAATAAAGGCCAATGTACTAAAAGCTCTCTTCACGACCCTATCTACCTGTGACGCCACTTTTAGGGAATTTTGTATCTGTATTCCCAGATCCCTCTGTTCCACTGCACTCCTCAGTGCCTTACCATTAACCCTGTATGTTCTACATTGGTTTGTCCTTCCAACGTGCAATACCTCACACTTGTCAGTATTAAACTCCATCTGCCATTTTTCAGCCCATTTTTCCAGCTGGTCCAAATCCCTCTGCAGGCTCTGAAAACCTTCCTCACTGTCTACTACACCTCCAATCTTTGTATCATCAGCAAACTTGCTGATCCAATTTACCACATTATCATCCAGATCATTGATATAGATGACAAATAACAATGGACCCAGCACTGATCCTGTGGCACACCACTAGTCACAGGCCTCCACTCAGAGAAGCAATTTTCTACCACCACTCTCTGGCTTCTTCCATCGAGCCAATGTCCAATCCAATTTACCACCTCTCCATGTATACCTAGCAACTGAATCTTCCTAACTAACCTCCCATGCGGGACCTTGTCAAAGGCCTTACTGAAGTCCATGTAGACAATATCCACTGCCTTCCCTTCATCCACTTTCCTGGTAACCTCCTCGAAAAACTCCAACAGATTGGTCAAACATGACCTACCACACACAAAGCCATGTTGACTCTCCCTAATAAGCCCCTGTCTATCCAAATGCTTGTAGATTCTGTCTCTCAGTACTCCCTCCAATAACTTACCTACTACTGACGTTAAACTCACCGGCCTATAATTTCCCGGATTACTTTTCGATCCTTTTTTTAAACAACGGAACTACATGAGCCACTCTCCAATCCTCCGGCACTTCACCCGTAGACAGCGACATTTTAAATATTTCTGCCAGGGCCCCCGCAATTTCAACACTAGTCTCCTTCAAGGTCCGAGGGAACACCCTGTCAGGTCCCGGGGATTTATCCACTTTAATTTTCCTCAAGACAGCAAGCACCTCCTCCTTTTCAATCTGTACAGTTGCCATGGTCTCACTACTTGATTCCCTCAATTCCATAGATTTCATGCCAGCTTCCTTAGTAAATACAGATGCAAAAAACCTATTTAAGATCTCCCTCATTTCCTTTGGTTCCGCACAAAGAGGATCACTCTGATCTTCAAGAGGACCAATTTTATCCCTTACAATCCTTTTGCTCTTAATATACTTGTAAAAGCTCTTTGGATTATCCTTCACTTTGACTGCCAAGGCAACCTCATGTCTTCTTTTTGCCCTCCTGATTTCTTTCTTAAGTATTTTCTTGCACTTCTTATACTCCTCAAGCTCCTGATTTACCCCGTTTCCTATACATTTCATACAACTCCCTCTTCTTCTTTATCAGAGTTAGAATATCCCTTGAGAACCAAGGTTCCTTATTCCTATTCAATTTGCCTTTAATCCTGACAGGAACATACAAACTCTGCACTCTCAAAATTTCCCCTTTGAAGGCTTCCCACCTACCAATCACATCTTTGCCAGAGAACAACCTGACCCAATCCACGCTTTTTAGATCCTTTCTCATTTCTTCAAATTTGGCCTTCTTCCAGTTCAGAACCTCAACCCTAGGACCAGATCTATCCTTGTCCATGATCAAATTGAAACTAATGGCGTTATGATCACTGGAACCAAAGTGCTCCCCTACACAGACTTCCGTCACTTGCCCTAATTCGTTTCCTAACAGGAGATCCAATATTGCATCCCCTCTAGTTGGTCCCTCTATATACTGATTTAGAAAACTTTCCTGAACACATTTTACAAACTCTAAACCATCTAGACCCCTAACAGTATGGGAGTCCCAATCAATGTATGGAAAATTAAAATCCCCTACCACCACAACTTTATGTTTCCTGCAGTTGTCTGCTATTTCTCTGCAGATTTGCTCTTCCAAGTCTCGTTGACTATTGGGTGGTCTGTAATACAATCCCACTAATGTGGCCATACTTTTCCTGTTTCTCAGCTCCACCCATAAGGACTCAGTAGACAAGCCCTCTAATCTGTCCTGCCTGAGCACTGCTGTAATATTTTCCCTAACAAGCAATGCTACTCCCCCACCTTTCATTCCTCTGCCTCGATCACATCTGAAACATCGGAACCCTGGAATATTAAGCTGCCAGTCCTGCCCCTCCTGTAGCCAAGTTTCACTAATTGCTACAACATCATAATTCCACGTGTCAATCCACGCCCTCAACTCATCCGCCTTCCCCGCAATACTCCTAGCATTGAAATATATACACCTCAGAAGATTTCTACCACCACTCACAACCTTTCTATCAGCGGATTTGCTTAAACTTTCAATATCATTTATTTTCACCCCAGCCACACTGTCAGCTCTGGCACTCTGGTTCCCATCCCCCTGCAAATCTAGTTTAAAGCCTCCCCAATAGCACTAACAAACCTCCCTGAAAGGATATTGGTCCCCCTGTGGTTCAAGTGTAACCCGTCTCTCTTTTACAGGTCCCACCTGCCCCAGAAGAGGTCCCAATGATCCTGAAGTCTGAAACCCTGCCCCCTACACCAGTTCCTCAGCCACTTGTTCCTCCTCCAGAGCATCCTATTCCTACCCTCACTGGCACCTAGCACAGGTAGCAATCCTGAGATTACCACCCTTGAGGTCCTGCTTTTCAATTTCCTACCAAGTTCTCTATACTCACTGTCCAGGACCTCTTCACCTTGTACCTTGTACTTTCTTGTACCTTCGTCTTTCACAAAACCACATTGTTCTTTACCTATTTCAGCTTGTATCTTACTTTTAGCTCTTTTCATCAAAATTCTTAGAAGTATCTTGGTGATATGACTCATTAAACTTATGGTTCCTATGTAATTCACATTCTATTGCTCCAGGTTTCTTAGGAAGAATGATGAATACTGATTTTTTCATCTCTTCTGGTATTATTCCAATCTCATAAATGTCATTGATTAAATCAGTAAGTTTTTCAATTCCATAATCTTCAAGGGGGATAATTTGTTCTATTACTAATTCATCAGGACCTGCTGCCTTTTCTTTCTTCATCTTATTTATTGCATTACGAACTTCAGATTTTAAAATAAACATAATAAAAACTCAAAATATAGAAGCCATACCGAGAAAGCAGAAATACAGTGTTTGATTAGCTTGAAGAGCAGACAGTGGGGAAGAGACTGCCAGGTGTGTGAGAGAGCATGAGAAACCACCTTTATTATGTAAAAACTTCTGAAAACAAGATAAGGAGAAAATATCATTCAACCTATTAATCTCCTGTCAAATCTCTGAACTATTGAACTTTTCTTAGACTAGGCATTGGTACATACTTATCCATGTTATAATATGTTTTATTATATTTGACCAGTGCAATTATTTGTAAAATTTAAAAGTGACTTCTAATAAAGTTACTTCATGTGCATTTTTCTTCTCAGTGGCAAACATATCTGTGTTAATGTTCCTCTTTGGAATATTGGTTAGAAAACCTTTCTCACCATTTTGAACCACTGTGGTCAGGGAAAATAGTTGTCCTTTGTAAAATTTGAAAAGCTTTTAAGAATTTTATCACAATAATTAGATTGGTTGGTTCGAAAGATTTGATATATGTTTCAGGTTAGTTATCTATCCAAAAGATGGAATAATCATGAACTTTTCACCTTTTCATTAGCGAAATAACAAATGCATATCCAAACATCTGGCCCAGAGCCAGAGCCACATGACTCAACCACTGCATGGGTTGTATACAATTGAAGTAATTTGGAATCGGGCACTCTGGATCTAAAGCTTTGTCTAATACAACCGGTTTTCTTTGCTAACAAAATATGCAAATCTAGAAATTGATTGGCGCTATTTTCAATGGTGTGTAAGTAATTTGCATGTTAAACAGGTGACTACGGGGCTAAGAAAAGTGGTATATGCACATCATTTGGACTAACGTCCAGCAGTTGATATGCTTCCAGAGGCAGCACACTTCCTCACAGCTTGAATGAAGACACAGAGCTTAAATTAGGTCACATTGGGGAGAAGGGGTGAGATGGGGAGAGTGCTGAAAAAACAGCAGTGGGAGCAATCATGGGAACAATGGATCTGGGGAAATATTCCTTTCCTTCTTGGTTCCTTATAAAAATACACCTTTTTCCTAAAGTCACTGTGAATTTCATTTGCTCCTCAAGTTATAATGATTTCTTAAGGGTTCTGAATGGGGCATTTCAGGCCTAGAAACTCAACAGTCTCCGGTTCCGGTCGGCTCTACGTTAGGTATTAGAACCCTTATTTGCATACGTTATGTACGTATTAAGGCATCATTTAGGTGAGGGATGCTGACTTCCAAAAACTATGATCATTGTAAGAAATACAGCAACGAATATGCATTGGGGAAACAA
Organism: Mobula hypostoma; assembly: GCF_963921235.1. Taxonomy (NCBI): domain Eukaryota; kingdom Metazoa; phylum Chordata; class Chondrichthyes; order Myliobatiformes; family Myliobatidae; genus Mobula; species Mobula hypostoma. The sequence goes on along the minus strand of NC_086099.1, from coordinate 70,767,474 downwards.
TATATATTCTCAAGCCTATGAATAGTCCAATTTCTCCTTTTATATATTTTGAAGGAATATTTGCCTGTCATCAACTTTCCAGGCAAGGTGGGATTTTAGAACATAGTTGCATTTAGTTGACAGCCATTAGATTAGATTAGATTAGATTAGATTCAATTTTATTATCATTGTGCCAACTACAAATACAAAGCCAATGAAATGCAATTAGCATCTAACCAGAAATGCAAAATAATAGTGTTATTTACAAAATAACTGTGAATAAAAAGTGCTACAGCACACAAATATAAGAGTACTGAGACAGTCCAATATGGGTGCAATACTGCTTAGCGCTGTGATATGAGGTTCAGCAGGGTCACAGTCTCAGGGAAGAAGCTCTTCCTGTGCCTGCTGGTGCGGGAGCGGAGGCTCCTGTAGTGCCTACCGGATGGGAGGAGAGTAAAAAGTCCATGGTTAGGGTGAGATGCATCCTTGATAGTGCTTTTCGCCCTGCCCAGGCAGTGTTTATGGTAGATGTTCTCAATGGTGGGCAACTGGGTGCCGATAATCGGCTGGGCAGATTTCACCACACGCTGGAGTGCTTTGCAGTCCAATACGGGACAATTGCCATACCACACTGAGACGCAGTTGGTGAGTATGCTCTCAATGGTACAGCGGTAAAAGTCCGTCAGTATCCTGGGACAGAGGTGAGCTTCCTTGATGCTCCGCAGGAAATAAAGGCACTGTTGTGCCTTTTTGATCAGGATGGAGGAGTTCAGGGACCAGGTGAGATCATCAGAAATGTGGACACCAAGGAATTTGAAGCTTGGATTCAAAGGGAGTACAGAAGAGGGCTCAGCATACAGCCTTGAGGCACGCTGGTATTCAGGGTGAGAGTGGAGGAGGAGAGGTTGTCTAATTTAACTGATAGGGGTCTGTTAGTCAGAAAGTCCAAGGTCCAATTGCAGAGGGATGAGCTGATACCAAACTGACGAAGTTTGGCGATCAGCTTGGAGGGGATCACAGTATTGAATGCCGAACTAAAGTCAATGAACAGCATTCTGACGCAAGAGTTGGGGCTGTCCAGGTGGGTCAGGGCAGAGTGAAGTGCCGTGGAGATGGTGTCCTCTGTTGACCTGTTGGTGCAATAGGCAAATTGATGGGGGTCCAGGGTAGTGAGCAGACAAGATTTCAGATGTGAGAGAACCAGTCTCTCAAAGCACTTTGCAATGATGAGGGTGAGTGCAACTGGACGGAAGTCATTCAGGCCCGTAGCAGTGGAATGCTTCGGTACTGACACGATGGCAGCAATCTTGAAGCTTGTGGGAACAACTGCCTGGGCAAGGGACAGATTGAAAATGCCCGTGAAGACCCTGGCCAACTGCCCTGCACAGACTCTGAGCACACGGCCAGGTATTCCATCTTGACCAGCTGCGTTCCGTACATTCACCCTGCTCAGGGTGGAGTAAACATCAGAGGTGGAAAGTGAGAGAGAGGCAGTTCCGAAATAGTTTCTCAGTATGTATGGCTAGTGCTTGCTTGTGTTTTTTCCAAGGATGTCATGACCCTAGAGCTGAAGCAAAATTTATTTTTAAGGGAATTTGTTTATTTGCATGTATAGTGACAAATAACTAAAGCCTGCACTAGATTTGGTCATGAAGAACTTTGATAAACACTTTTAGATACCACAACAGCTATCACATAGCTTCTATTCTTTGAGTGGATGTGGATTGAAACATAGTCAATTCCATTTGAACCTCTGGGTAGGAATTCTTAATACTGACAGTAAAAGGACTTTCAAGTACACCAATTACTGATAAACTGTCACAGAAGTCTAAGAAATGAGTGAAAAACTAACATTTTACTCCAGCATTGGGGATTACAGTGGAAAGAATAGTTAGAGCTTAATTTCAATAGTGAAGCTTATGGAACTGCAACAATTTCATACAAGCCTTACCCCCATGACTGTTTGTAGAATAGCTAGTGAACTACAGTCCCTCCACAGGTTATGCTTCAGACTGGGCAGTGTCTGAATTTCTTTAGACCTTAATACAAACAGAAAGTATTTGCTTCTTTCAAAGCAGATCTGTCCTTAGTTCCACAGCCTATGTAGTGTGAAGGGTGTTAGCCTTAAACATCTCCATTCCCTTTGAGTCTCAAGTGCCATTGAATTCGTGCACAGGGTGAAACTGATACAGAAATTAACCCCAGGGGTAGGAAAAAAACTAAAGCAAACTTTCTGGTAACTCTTGAAGTTTCAATACAGGACTAATCTCCTGCTGTGTTGAAATCTACAGTGTTGATATGGCTCCATTTTGAGTACTGTATGGGGCGACGACCTACCTGGGGGAAGCAACAGCAGCCGTGCCTCTGGCACAGAGAATGGCCCTGTTACTCATAAGGGCAGGAAACTGAAGAGGATGGAAGCAGTAATAGGGGACTTTATAGTTAGGGGTTCAGATAGACGATTCTGTGGATGCAAAAAAGAAAACGGATGGTAGTTTGCCACCTAGGTGCCAGGGTCTGCGATGTTTCTGAATGCATCCACAATGTCGTGAGAAGGGAGGGTAAGCAGCTGAAAGTCGTGGTACACATTAGTACCAACAACGTAGGTAGAGAAAGGGAAGAGGTCCTGAAAACAGAATACAGGGAGTTAGGAAAGAGGTTGAGAATAAGGACCTCAAGGGTAGTAATCTCAGAATTACTGCTTGTGCCATGTGACAGTGAGGATAGGAATAGAATGAGGTGGCAGATAAATGTGTGGCTGAAGAGTTGGAGCAGGAGGCAGGAATTCAGATTTGGGGATCATTGGGAGCTCTTCTGGCGCAGGTGTGACCTGTAAAAAAGAGACGGGTTGCACTTGAATCTGAGGGGAACCAATATCCTTACGGGCAGTTTTCCTAGAGTTGTTGGGAGTGGTTTAAACTAAAATGGCAAGGGGATGGGAATCAGTATGATAGAACTGGGGGTTATATGGGGGACAGGGTTTGAGGGTCAGCACAACATTGTGGGCCGAAGGGCCTGTATTGTGCTGTACTATTCTATGTTCTATGTTCTAACTGAGGATAAGCCAGCAGGTTTACAAGTAGATGATGGGTGTAATATGAATGTAAGAAAGGACGAGCCAATGATTGGGTACAAATGAAGACAGGGCAAAGAGTTAAATTGTATCACAGAGGCAACATTCAAAAGGATGACAGTGCTGCACTTAAATGTGAGTAGTATACAGAATAAGGTGGATGAGCTCATGTAATCAGAGATTGGTCGGAATGATGTTGTGGGCATCACTGAGTTGTGCTCAAAGAAGATCATAGCTGGGAGTTTAATATCAAAGGATATTCTTTGTATCAAAAGGCCAGGGAGGAAGGCATAGGCGGTGGTCTGGCTTTGTTGGTAAGAGATGGAATTACATCTTTAGAAAGAGGTGACATAGGATCAGAGAATGTAGAATATTTGTAGGTGGAATTGAGAAACTGCAAGGGTAAAAAAAAAATTATAGGAGTCATATATAGGCCTCCAAACAGTAGCCAACATGTGGGGTTGAGATTGCAAAGGGAGCTGGAAAAGGCATGTAATAAGGGTAAAGACGCAATTGTAATGGGGGACTTCAATATGCAAGTGGATTGGGGAAAATCAGGTTGGTGTCAGATCAGAAAAGAGGGTAGTTGTTGAATGCCTATGAGATGGCTTTTTAGAGCAGCTTGTGCTTGAGCTTACTAAGAGAACGGCTATCGTAGATTGGGTGTTGTGTAATCATCCATATTTTTTTAGGGACCTTAAGGCAAAGGGACACTTAGGAGGCAGTGATTGCAATTTGAGAGGTTAAAGCACAAGTCAGATGTGTCAGTTATGTAATGGAATAAAGGGAATTACAGAGGAAGGAGAGAGGAGCTTGCCCAGGTGGATTGGAGGGAGATACTGGTGGGATGATGGGATGATGGCAGAGCAGAGGTGGCTAATGTTTCCGGAAATACTTCACAAGGAGCAGGATAGATATGTCCACAGAGGAAGTAGTTCTCAAATGGCAGGGATAGGCAAACATGGTTGACAAGGAAGGTTAAGGATTGAATAAAAGTCAAGGCAAGGGCATATAATGTAGCAAAAGTAAGTGGGAAGTTAGATGATAGGGAATTTTTAAAAATCCAACAAAAGGGAACTAAAAAAAGCTATAAGAAGGGAAAAGATGAAATATGAGGGCAAACTAGCCAATAACATAAAGCAGGATAATAAAAGTTTTTTTAGTTATATAAAAAGTAAAGGGGAGTTGAGAGTTGATATTGGAGCACTGGAAAATGATGCTGGTGAGGTAGTAACAGGGTCAAAGAAATAAATGGCAGATGAACTTAATAAGTACTTTGAAGATACTAGCAGTGTGCCAGAAGTCCATGGGTGTCCGGGAGCAGGAGTGAGTGCCATTGCTACTACAAAGGAAAAAGTGCTAGGCAAACTCAAAGGTCTTAAGCTGGATAAGTTGCCTCGACCAGGTGGACTACATCCCAGAGTTCTAAAAGAGATTGCTGAAGAGATAGCAGATACATTGGTTAGGATCTTTCTAAAATGACTTGTGCGTGATTCTGGACGACTGGAAAATTGCAAATGTCATTTCACACTTTAAGAAAGGAGGAGGCAAAATAAAGGAAATTATAGGCCAGTTAGCCTAACCTCAGTAGTAGGGAAAGTGTTGAGTTCCATTATTAAGGATGAGATTTTGGGGTACTTGGAGACTAATAATAGAATAAGTCAAAGTTAACACGGTTTCTGTAAAGGGAAATCTTGCCTGACAAATCTGTTAGAGTTCGTTGAGAAGTGACAAGCAAGGTGGAGAAAGGACAGGCAGAGGATGTTATTTACGTGGATTTTCAGAAGGCATTTGATAAGGTGTCACTCATGAGGCTGCTGAACAAGATAAAATCCCATGGCATTACAGGAAAGATGCTGGCATGGATAGAGAAATGGCTGACAGGCAGGAGGCAGCGAGTGGGAATATAGGGGGCCTTTTCTGGTTGGCTGCCAGTAACAAATGGTGTTCCTCAGGGGTCAGTATTGGGACCGCTACTTTTCACATTGTTTGTCAATGATTTAGATAATGAAATTGATGGCTTTGTGGCAAAGTTTGCAAAAGATACAAAGATAGGTGCAGGGTAGGTAGTGCTGAGGAAGCAATGCAATTGTAGAAGAAATTAGACAAATTGGAAGAATGAGCAAAAAATGGCAGATGGAATACAGTGTTGGGAGATATATGATAATGCATTTTGGTAAAAGGAACAAAAGTGCAGACTATTATCTAAATGGAAAGAAAATTCAAACATCAGAGGTGCAAAGGAACTTAGGAGTCCTCGTGCAAGACTCCCAGAAGGTTAATTTACAGGTTGAGTCAGCGGTAAAGAAGGCAAATGCCATATTGACATTTATTTCAAGGAGAATAGAAAATAAAAACAAGGAGATAATGCTGAGGCTTTATGAGACATTAGTCAGGCTGCACTTGGAGTATTGTCAACAGTTTTGGGCCCCATATTTCAGAAAGGATGTGTTGTCATTGGAGAGTGTCCAGAGGAGGTTCACAAGGATGATTCCAGGAATAAGAGGCTTAACATAGGAGCATTTGGCAGCTTTTGGGCCTGTACTCACTGGAACTTAGAAGAATGTGGGGGGATATTACTGAAACTTACCGTAGGCCCGACAAGAAGCTTAGAGACCTCGGTCTTGACCCTGCTGTGTACAGCTGGATCCTAGACTTCCTGTCAGATTGCCAGCAGGTTGTAAGAGTGGGCTCCCTCACCTCCAACCCTCTGACTCTCAATACAGGGGCCCCTCAGGGCTGCGTACTGAGTCCCCTCCTTTACTCCCTGTATACCATGACTGTATCACCATACACAGCTCCAATCTGCTAATTAAATTTGCTGACGACACTACATTGATTGGCCACATCTCAAACAATAACGAGGTGGCCTACAGGGAAGAAGTCATCTCTCTGACACAGTAGTGTTAAGGAAACAACCTCTCCCTCAATGTTGCAAAAACAAAGAAGCCGGTTGTGGATTACAGGAGGAATGGAGACAGGCTAACCCCTATTGACATCAATGGATCTGGGTAAACAGCTTCAAGTTCCTCGGCATCCACATCACCGAGGATCTCACGTGGTCTGTGCACACCAGCTGTGTGGTGAAAAAGGCACAACAGCACCTCTTTCACCTCAGACGGTTAAGGAAGTTTGGTATGAGCTCCCAAATCCTAAGAACTTTCTCCAGGGGCATAATTGAGAGCATCCTGACTGGCTACATCATTGCCTGGTATGGGAACTGTACCTCCCTTAATTGCAGTACTCTGCAGAGAGTGGTGCAGACTGCCCAGCGCATCTGTAGTTGTGAACTTCCCATGATTCAGGACATCTACAATGACAGGTGTATAAACAGGGCCCGTAGGATCGTTGGGGACCCAAGCTATCCCAACCACAATCTATTCCAGCTGCTACCATCCGGGAAGCAGTACCACAGCATAAAAGCCAGGACCAACGTGCTCCGGGACAGCTTCTTCCATCAGTCCATCAGACTGATGAACTCATGCTGATTTGAGTGTACTCTATATTACATTGACTGTTCTATTTATTATAAATTATTATAAATTACTATGATTGCACATTGCACATTTAGATGGAGACGTAACGCAAAGATTTTTACTCCTCATGTATGTGAAGGATGTAAGAAATAAAGTTAATTCAACTCAATTCAATTCAATAAGGTAGATGTGGAGAGGATGTTTCCTCTGGTGGGGGTGTCCAGAACTAGAAGGCACAGCCTCAAAATTGAGGGTTGACTCTTTAGAACAGATTGAGGAGGAATTTATTTTAGCCAGAGAGTAGTAAATCTATGGAATGCTCTTTCACAGACAGACGTGGAGGCCAAGTCAATGGGTATACTTAAACCAAAAGCTGATCGTTTCCTGATTACTCAGGGCATCAAAAGATGTGCTGAGAAGGCAGGTGTATGGGTTTGAGTGGGATCCAGGATCAGCCATGATGGAATGGTGGAGCAGACTTGATGGGCTGAATGGCCTAATTCTGCTCCTCTGTTTTATGGTCTTATGGCTCAGAGTAATTCCATTTCTAAATTTATTATTTGCATTCCAAGTGGTGAAAACTCAGGTCATATACCTAACTTCAGCATTTTTAGAACATAGAACATGGAACAGTACAATACTGTACAGGAACAGGCCAAAGCAGAGATTGTCTTATACTTGAGCAGCAAATTAACATGCCAGCTATTTCTCAGACATCCTGAATACCCAACGGATATATGGCTCTTTCCATGATCTGTCTACCAAATTCCCAACTTCCAAGTTATGATAATAAAGATTGACAATGTCACATGCTAGATTTCTCTGGATTCATCTTCTCGTAAAGCACCAAGGGGTATATATAAATAAGAAAGATACGTATCAGAGAGAGTGCTTGCTAGGATTGGCTGTGGCCGGCAGACAGGATGATTTAGAGCCTGGAGATGGCTGTAGGGTGAGGGATAAGGAACAATGTTCATGCCCAGAGATTCATGCATAGGCTTCAGTTTAACATACTCTTCCTGTCCATCACCATCACCATCATAGTCACAGGTGACATAGACACCCTCCATCACCATCACCCTGCTAATGTCATAGAAATGGCAAGTACAAGAAAGGAAAAGCGAGTATAAACCCCATGTAATTCATAAACAGAGAAGGGCATGATCCTCACCAGCGATGTTTTGTTTATGTACACCAACACTATGTTGCTGTCCATCCAATATGCCTCTCCATCTGCTTTACTTTAGTGAAGAGAGGTCCTGAAATTTCATATTGACGTGAGTATTTTTTAACGTAAAGTCAGACAATATCTTAAGCTGAGTAGCAAAAAAGAACTGAAAAATCCTTCTCCCTCAGTCTTCCCTTAGATGAAATGCTTCTTAAATTCTTCTGCAGGAGGGCTGAGTAAATTCAGGGTAGAGTGGCTATTGTTGTTTCTCTTCTGCATGGCTTCGGGGATCTGGTGTAGGCAATATAATGACTTCTTATCCATGCAAATAAGATATTGTGTAGGGATTGGGGGGCATGCATTATCATCTTCAGTTGCTGCTTGACAATTTCCAACTTTGTTGAAATGAGAACTGATAGAAACCACCCAGCCACTTATTAGACACCTCACCTAACTCTCAATCATATTGAACATGATCCACACTCAGAGTAACATAACAATCTTATGCGTGGGTTTTCTCCAGGACCTTCAGTTCTCTCCCACAGTCCAAAGACGTACTGGATAGGTTAATTAATCATTGTAAATTGTCTCACGATTAGGTTAGGGTTAATAGGGTGCGTCAGGGATTGCTGGGGCAGCCTAGCTCAAAGGACCAGAAGAGCCTAAATCATGTTGTATCACTAAATAAATTAACAAAAGTGTACAAGAGATCACTTATTTTGTGTCTGAGTAAACCTCCAATCTTTTTTCAGTCACCTGTCAGCAAAGTTACTGAGAATGCTTTCACACAAACAGATAAGAAAGCAGCAGAGATTTTATTGCAGAATTTCCTTGACTTTGACTTGGCTCCTTCAATTGGTACTGTGTCCTCAGCCTGAAATTAATCGGATTCAGGAATGCATGGGTGCACCATAAAATTTTAAATAGGATTGAAATCATTTTGACTGATTGATTAGCCTGGAGACAACAGAAAGACTGCAGATGGTGGAAATCTGGAGAAATGTACAAAATTTTGGAGGAAACCAATATGTGAGGTGGCATCTGTGGAGGGAAGTGGACAGCTATCATTTTGGGTTGAGACCCTTCATCAGGACTGGAAAGAAAGAGAGGAGAATCCAAATGAAAGGGATGGAGTAAAAGCTGAGGCATGATAGGTAGATCCAGAAGAGGGGGGCTGATAGGCAGGTGGGGTGTGAGAGAGTGGGAATGATGTAACAAGCTGGGAGGTGACAGGCGGAAGTGACAAAAAGCTGCAGAGGATGGAATCTCATAGGAGAGCACAGAGGACCATGGAGTAATTCAATTGGTTTGATGTATTCAAGTCAATGGATACATCAAAGTCTGTCATAATTTGACTTTAGTCACTTAGTTTGCTTGCTAACCTGAAATTTCCAGTGTGCAGTTTAAATATGTTCATTATACTTTCTGCTTTGCTATTTTTCTCTATTATTAGTTGTAGAATGATCAATTTGCCATTACTGAAATTATTTAGTGTTATATAAAATATATAATTCCCATTGACTGCTAAAATACTGAATACCATAGCTGTACTTCATTCATTATTGACAAAGAAGCACAATACTGTTTTTACTTCACAAACATGAGAAAGTCTGCAGGTGCTGGAAATACAAAGCATCACACACAAACGCTGAAGGAACTCAGCAGCTCAGACAGCATCTATGGAAAAGAGCAAACAGTTTCAGGCCAAGGCCCTTCAACAGGACTGAGATCCTGCTGAGTTCCTTCAACATTGTGAGTGTGTTGCATTGTTTTCACTTTTTGAGTTAGTCTATGTTTCACATCAGTTTCAGTTATTAGCATAATTCTAAAGAAATATAATCTCCTCTTTCCTGTGTTAACCACTTTATTTCTCCTCCCCATTTGTGCTTTATCGACATTCTACATTCCTTGTACTCCTGGCTGGGATGATTGACAAAATTTGAAATGGCAGCATGTAATTTTGACAATACATTGGACCAATGCCCAGATAGATACACTTCTGAAATTTTCACCTTTTCATTTGGTTGCAGGCTGAAATATTTCAGCTTTTAAAGTTAAAAATAGACTGCTTGCTTTTATGGCATAAAATGCTATTGTGTGATGACGTTTGTTACATGTACAAAACTCTGAGAAATTGAAAAGAATATCTGGATGCCAGTATTGAGAAGTGAAGTGATGCATATTAATTGCATCAACCACTCACTTTCCAAATATGGTGGAACAACAAATAAGGATTGAGAGGTATATATTCATGACTCAGGAATGTGAACAGTCAACCACTATATTTGGGGACAACAGAAACATTTTTCTGGGCAACAACATTACTAAGTTTAGGAATATAGCAAAAGGCATTAAATTCAGTAAGTTCATCTTTATCTTGATCACAACCCTACTTAGTTGCCTTTCACCATTTTCCTGCCTCAAGGTCGTGATTTACAGTGCCTATAAATGTATACACCTTCCACCTGCTTGGAAGTTTACATGTTTTATTGTTTTACAACATTGAATCAGAATGGAATTAATTTGGTTTTTTTTGACATTGATCAACAGAAAAAGACTCTTTTGTGTCAAAGTGAAAACTGATTTCTACAAAGTGATCTAAATTATTTACAAATATAAAATAATTGATTGCATGTATTCACCCCTTCGGGTCAGTATTTAGTAGATGCACCTTTGGCAGCAATTACAGCTTTGAGTCTGTGTGGATAGGTCTCTATCAGTTTTGCACATCTGGACTCTGCAATTTTTCCCTATTATTCTTTACAAAACTGCTCAAATCTTGTCAGATTGCATGGGGATCCTGAGTGAACAGCCCTTTTCAAGTCCAGCCACAGCTTTCATTTGGACTGACTTGGCCACTCAAGGATATTAACTTTGTTGTTTTTAAGCCATTCCTGTGTAGCTTTGGCTTTATGCTTGGGGGCATTGTCTTGCTGGAAAACAAATCTCCTAAGTCACAGTTCTCTTGCAGATTGCATCAGGTTTTCCGCAAGGATTTCCCTGTATTTTGCTGCATTCCTTATACCCTATGCTCCCACAAGCCTTCCAGGGCCTGGTGCAGTGAAGCAACCCCACAGCATGATGCAGCCACCATCATCATTCACAGTAGGAGTGGTGTGTTTTTGATGATGAACAGTATTTAGTCTGATGACCAAAAAGCTCAATTTTGGTTTCATCAGACCATAGAACCTTTTTCCAGCTGACTTCAGAGTCACTTGTATGCCCTCTGGCAAACTCTAGCCGAGATTTCATGTGAGTGTTTTTCAATAATGGCTTTCTCTTTGTAACTGTCCCGTGAAGCTGCTGCTGATGAAGCACCCGGGCAACAGTTATTGAATGTGCAGTCTCTCCCATCTCAACTACCGAAGCTTGTAACTTTTCCAGAGTTGTCAAGCTCTTGGTGGCCGCCCTCACTAGTTCCCTTCTTGCATGGTCACTGAGATTTTGAGGACAGCCTGCTCTAGGCAGATTTACAGCTGTGCCATATTCTTTCCACTTCTTGATGATTGACTAAATTGTACTCCAAGGGCTATTCAGTGACTTGGAAATTTTCTTGTATCCATGTCCTGACTTGTGCTTTTCTAGAACCTTTCCACAGAGTTGCTTGGAGGGTTCTTTTGACTTCATGGTGCAGTTTTTGCCAGGATACTGACTCACCAGCAGTTGGACCTTCCAGATAAAGGTGTATTTTTACTGCAAACAATTCAAACACCTTGACTGCACACAGGTTTATATATAGCTTGGACACCTTAACTAGTTATGCACCAGTGATGATTTGGTGTGTCATATTACGGGGTGGGGGGGGGTTGTGCGGTGAATACTTATGTATTCAACTATTTTGTGCTTTATATTGGTAATTAATTTAGATCACTTTGTGGAGTGATTTGTAGAGTCACATCTGCTCTCACCCCATCCTCCCGCCACCCCACTAGGAATAGGGTTCCCCTTGTCCTCACCTACCACCCCACCAGCCTCCGGATCCAACATATAATTCTCAGTAACTTCTGCCACCTCCAACGGGATCCCACCACGAAGCACATCTTTCCCTCCCCCGCCTCTCTGCTTTCTGCAGGGATCGCTCCCTACACAACTCCCTTGTCCATTTGCCCCCCCCATCCCTCCCCACTGATCTCCCTCCCGGCACTTATCCCTATAAGTGGAACAAGTGCTACACATGCCCTTACACTTCCTACCTCACCACCATTCAGGGCCCCAGACAGTCCTACCAGGTGAGGCGACACTTCACCTGTGAGTCGGCTGGGGTGATATACCGCATCATATTTGCGAGACCTGAAGCAGACTGGGAGACCGTTTCACTGAACACCTACGCTCTGTCCACCAGAGAAAGCAGGATCTCCCAGTGGCCACACATTTTAATTCCACGTCCCATTCCCATTCTGATATGTCTATCCACGGCCTCTTCTACTGTCAAGATGAAGCCACACTCAGGTTGGAGGAACAACACCTTATATTCCGTCTGGGTAGCCTCCAACCTGATGGCATGAACATTGACTTCTCTAACTTCCGTTAATGCCCCACCTCCCCCAGTACCCCATCCATTATTTATTTACTTTATATATATTTTTTTTCTCTCTCCCTTTTCTCCCTCTGTCCCTCTCACTATACTCCTTGCCCATCCTCTGGGCTTCCCCCCTCCCCCTTTCTTTCTCCCTGGGCCTCCTGTCCCATGATCCTCTCATATCCTTTTTGCCAATCACCTGTCCAGCTCTTGGCTCCATCCCTCCCCCTCCTGTCTTCTCCTATCATTTCGGGTCTCCCTCTCCCCCTCCCACTTTCAAATCTCTTACTAGCTCTTCTTTCAGTTAGTCCTGACGAAGGGTCTCGGCCCGAAACGTCGACTGTACCTCTTCCTAGAGATGCTGCCCGGCCTGCTGCGTTCACTGGCAACTTTGATGTGTGTCACTTTGTAGAGATCTATTTTCACTTTGACACAGAAGAGTATTTTGTGTTGATCAGCGCCAAAAAAGCCCAATTAAATCCACTGTAATTCAACTTTTATAAAACAACAAACCATGAAAAATTCCAAGTATGGTGAATACTTTTTCTAGGCACTGAAGAGGCTACAGAGTAGACCTTGTTTAAACTTAGGGAAGAATGGAAACTTACCATACCTGGCTACAAAGTATTCAGAGAAAGATGCAAAATTAAAAGCACAGGTGTGAGTTTTGGCTTCCCGCAGAAGGCAGGTAACTTACTGGAAGTGTTTAGCACTGATAGTAAAGAAAGATACATTTTAGGAAGCATTTAAAGAGAAGGTAGATAAATATTTGAATGACTGAGGACTATTGGCACAGAAAGGAAAAGGTATGCTAGGGCTGATCGTACTTGATGATATCGAATGGCAGGGCAGACTTGATGTGGTGTGAACTGCTACTGTTAGTATTTTCCAATGTCCTTATGAGAGATGATATTACATTCAACAGAATAATATTCTAAAGACTTCAAGAACTGAAACTATTTGTGTGTAGTTGAAGAGCATGGTAGCTCTATTGCTGGTACAGACCCCAAAATGTTGTGTAGGAGATAGAGTAGCAAATCTTCATATTATCATTAGGAAATAGTTATGTAAGCTATAGTAAATCAACTGTATGTCTTTGCACTTCTGCTGCTGCAAAATAACAAATTTCACATCATATGTCAGTATAATAAATATGATTCTGAGTCTGATTCTGAAAATAATTGAGTCTTAACAATACAATGAAATTCTTCAGGACAAAGTAGAGAAGAGGTTTGAAAAGGTGATACCAGGGCTGAAGGAGTTCAGGAATACAGATATTAGGGAATTTAGAGTTGATCTTTTCAGAGCAGATGAGGTTAAGTGGAGACCCAGCAAAGTTTTTAATCTTGTGTAAAGCTTTAACAGAGAAGATAATTTTTAATAGTGGGGAGAATTTATTTCTCTGGCAAGTGAGGAAGCAGAAGTGATAGGTTTAAAATAATGAGCAAAAGAACTAGAAAAAAAAAGAGGAGAAATTTCTTGGAAGCAAGAGACATTAGGATCTAGGCCATATTTCCTGAAAGTATGATAGAATCAGTTTTTGACAAACAGTCCAGCAATTAGCTACAGGTTGGGAGAGAAATAAGGTACATGACTAAAGGGAATGTTGGGGTGTGTGCTAAATTAGACAGCACCTGGTCCAAGTACAATGGATCAAATTGCTTTCCATTTCATTGTAGTATCCTATGAGTCTATGCTGCTGAACTACTCCATTTTAGATTTGGTCTAAATTTTGCCAGTTAATGATGGTAGACAGAGTCATAGAAAATTACAGCACAGAAACCAGGTTCTAGTCCATGCCAAACCACTTAAACTGCCCATTCCCGTAGCCCTGCAACAAGACCATAGCCCTCCATACCCCTGCCATCCATGTACTATCCAAACTTCTTTTGAAAGTTGAAATCGAGCTCGCATGCACCACTTGCAGAGGTATCTTGTTCCACACTCTCACGGCCATGTGAGTGAAGAAGATTCCCCTCATATTCCCCTTAAACTTTTTACCTTTTACCCTTAACCCATGACTTCTGGTTTGTAGTCCCTCCCAAACTCAATGGAAAAAGCCTGCTTGCATTTACCCTATCGATAATCCTCATAATTTTGTATACCTCTATCAAGTCTCCCCTCAATTTTCTACGTTCCAAGGAAAAAAGTCCTAATCTGTTCAATCTTTCCTCAAAATTTAGGTCATCCAGTCCCTGCAACATCCTTGTAAAATTTCTTTGGACTCTTTCAACCTTATTTACATCTTTTCTGTAAGTAGGTGACCAAAATTGCACACAACACTCCAAATTAGGCTCTACCAATATCTTACACAACTTCAACATAATGTCGCATCTCCTGTACTCAATGTTTTGATTTATGAAGACCAATGTGCCAAGAGCTTTCTTTATGACCCAGTTACCTGCACCACCACTTTCAATGAGTTATGTACCTGTATTCTACTGCACTCCTCAATGGCTTACCATTCACTGTGTAAAACCTTTGCTTCTACCAAAGTGCAACTCCTCGCACTTGCTTACATTAAATTCCATCTGCCATTTTTCAGCCCATTTTTCCAGTTGATGCAGATCCCACTGCAAACTCTGACAGTCTTCTTCACTGTCCATTACACCCTTAATCTTGGTATCATCCGTAAATTTGCTGATACAGTTAACCACATTATCATCCAGATCATTGACATAGATGACAAACAGCAATGGACCCAGCACCAATCCTTGAGGCACACCACTAGTCACAGGCCTCCAGTTAGAGAGGCAACCATCTACTACTGCTCACTGGCTTCTCCCACAAAGCAAATGTCTAATCTAATTTATTACCTCATCTTGAATGCTAAGCAACTGAACCTTCTTGACCAACCTCCCATGTGGGACCTTGTCAAATGCCTTGTCCATGTAGACAACATCCACTGCCTTGTCTTCATCAATTTAGATTAGATTAGATTAGATTCAACTTTATTGTCATTGTGCCAAGTACAGATACAAAGCCAGTGAAATGCAGTTAGCATCTGACCAGAAATGCAAAGAATAGTGTTATTTACAAAATAACTGCAAATAAAAAGTAAGTGCTACAGCATACAAATAAAAAAGTACGGAGACAGTACCAGACTTGCCTGGTAACTTTCTCGAAAAACTCTATAAGGTTGGTTGGACACAACCTACCACAGCGGAAGCTATGCTGACTATCCTTAATCAGTCCGTGTCTATTCAAATACTCATATATCTAGTCCCTTAGAATACCTTCCAATAACTTTCACACTACTGATGTCAGGCTCACCAGCCTAAAATTTCCTGGTTTATTTTTAAAGCCTTTCTTAAAAAGCAGAACAACATTAGCTATCCTCCAATCCTACGATACCTCACCTATTACAAAGGATAATTTAAGTATTCATGTTAAGGCTCCTGCAATTTCTGCACTTGCCTCCCACAGGGTCCAAGGGAACACCTTGTCAGGCTCTGGGGATTTATGCATCCTAATTTGCCTCAAGACAGCAAACACCTACTCTTCTGTTATCTGTACAGGATCCATGACTAATGTTGCATTGCCTTACTTCTAGAGACTCTGTGTCCATCTCCTGAGTAAATATAAATGCAAAAAAAATCCATTTAAGTTCTTCCCCATCTCTTTTGGCTCCATGCATGGAGTAGCATTCTGATCTTTCAGAGGACTAATTTTGTCCCTTGCAATCCTTTTGCACTTAACATTCCTCAGGATTTGCCTTCACCTTGTCTGCTAGGGCAACCTCATGCCTTCTTTTAGCCCTCCTGGTTTCTTCTTTAAGAGTTTTGCTTCATTTCTTATACTCCATAGTACCTCATTTGTTCCTACCTGCCTTTACTGCTGTACACCTCAATGTTTTTCTTTACCAATAGTTGTATCTCCCTACACCTGTAATCTTTACCTTTTATTCTGACAAGCACATACAAGCTTTGTACTCTGAAATTTTTACATTTGAAGGCCTCCCACTTACCAAGCACACATTTGCCAGAAAATGGTGTGTCATAATCCACATTTGCCAGCTCCTCTCTGACACCATCAAAACTGGCCTTTCTCCAATTTAGAATCTCAATCCAGAGACCAGAACTATCTTTTTGCATATTTACTTTTAAACTAATGGTATTATGATTACTAGATACAGTATTCCCCTTCACAAGCTTCTGTCACCTGCTCTGTCTTATTCCCTTACAGCAGATCTAGTATCTCACACTCTCTCTTTGGGACTTCTACATACAGATTAAGGAAACTTTCCTGAACACATTTGACAAACTCTACACTATCTAGTCCTTTTACAGTATGGAATTCCCAGTCAATAAGTGGAAAGTTAAAATCACCTACTATAACAACCTTAGGTTTCTTGCAACAGTCTGCCATCTCTCTACAATTTTTTTTCCCATCTAAGTCCTGCAAGCTGTTTGGTGGTCTGCAATATAGTCCCATTAACGTGGTCATACATTTCTTATTTCTCAGTTTCACCCATAACAACTTACTAGATGAGTTCTCTAATCTGTCTTGATATTTCACTGCTGTGACATTTTCCCTGACCAGTAATGCCACCTGTCCTCCTTTAATCTCTCTTGCTCTGGCGTGTCTTTATTTCTGAAAGGAACTATTTAAAGGACAGCAGATCTGGTACTTCTGTAGGTGGGAAATATTAATATATGAAAATCCCAGAATTACTGAATGACTCCAAGCCCTCCATCTTCAATTGCATCTTCATAGGACCAGCACTGGGGATTAATCTCACTTATGTTCCTCAGAGCCTCCTGCAGGTTCGTCAGTACAGTATTCCGAAACAACTTGATCTCAGTGGAATAGGGAGGCTTCAGTAAAGAAATGAGAAAGTAAATTTATTTTCTTGATTATTTAAGTGCTCTTGGCTGATCTTATTTTTAATATAATAATCTTTATCTTATAAATGATCCGAATCATTTTAGTAGCTTTTATATATTTCTAAATAGTAGAGGCACATTGAATATGTGATTTCCTTGGGAGCAGCACTCAAGAAGTTACCCCTCTATGGAGCCATTTTCTCAATTCACTTATTTCATTTGTGGAAGAGTCAGAGGTGGAAAGAGTGAGCAGCTTTAAGTTCACGGGCCTTAACATCTCAAAAAGCCTATGCTGGGCCCAACACTTCAATGCAATCATGAAGAAAGCACGGCAGTTGCTCTACTTTGTTAGGAGTGTAAGGGAATTCAGTATACCACCAAAGACTCTTACAAATTTCGATAGATGTATACAGTGGAGAGCATTCTTACTGGTTGTATCACAGCCTGGTATGGAGGCTCCAATGCACAGGATTGCAAGAGGCTGGAGAGGGTCATTGACTCAGCCATTTCCACCACAGTCACAATCCTCCCCAACATCTAGGACACCTTCAAGAGTGGTGCTTTGAATAGGTGCATCTATCGCTAAGGGGACACGTCCTCTTCTCCTTACTACCATTGGAGAGGAGGTACAGGACCCTGAAGACCCACACTCGGTGATTCAAGAACAGTTTTTTCCTTTCTGTCATCAGATTTCTGAATGGTCCATGAATCCATGACCACTATTTACTTATTTTTGTAATTTATAGTAATTTTATATTTTTGCACTGTACTGCTGCTGCAAAACAACAAACTTCAGGTCATATGTGTCCGTGATTCCGATTCTGAAAAGCCTTACTGGTTTGACAGTTGGCTGTCAAAAATTTTGTAAGGACTTCTGAGGGGCATCCATTCCAAATATTCAATCTCAGTTACTCCACAGCTCATGTATCTAGAAGCCAGGACCATCTTAAGCCAGCAATGTAGACTCTCCACGTTCAAACCAGGTACGGGTAACAGAGAATGTCAATTGTCCAGTACTAATCCATCCAATATCTAGCCTATAATTGTATCTCCTGCTCTAATAACATTGTTATTTTCTAAGTTCCCTACCTAAGAAGAAACAGAGGTTTATATTTATTTCTTATTTTCAAATATCTGTCTGGATACCCTAAATGTTTTGTACCAATATTTTTGTATTGTTAAAAAAACAGTAGCAGTTATTTTGCATATAATAAGCTTTGGCACATGTTGTGATAACAATCAGATAGTCAGCTCTAGAAGTATTGATTGGGGAATACATTTTGGCCAGGGCTCTGGGAATAATTCTTCTGCAAAAGAGCACCTGCAGACATTCCTCCTGAGAGATCTCAACCAGAAAACAGCATTATACCACTTCCCACTACCACACTAGAAGGTCAGTCCAGGTTTCCGAACCCATTCCTCGGGTCCAGGACTTTACATGCTCCCATACAGCATGGAACAAGACTTTTTTATCCCATTAAATCCGCGCTGACCATTGCATTCCCCACTAATTTACCCTGTAACCTCTTCTCCCTACGTGCCCATTATTGGGGACAGCTTTGTTGAGAATGTTCACTCTGTTTACAGCAAAAGGCAGGATCATCCATTAAATTCAATCTTCTAATGGTTTGCATTTCAATTTGATTTTTCCATTCCCATTTTGACATGTTGATCCATAGCCTCCTCTACTGCAGCGATTAAGCCAAACTCAGGTTGGAGGAGCAACGCCTCATACTCTGTCTAGGTATCCTCCAACCTGATGGCATGAACTTCAATTTCTCTAACTTCAGGGAATTTCTCCCCCTTCCCATTCCTTCTCTCTTTTTCCATTTCCCAGTCCGGTTATCCTCTCACCCCTATGCTTCTACTCATCTGCCCATCACTTCCCGATGGTTTTCTTTCTCCTTTCCTTTCCACTGTCCTCTCTTGTCAGATCCCTTCTTCTTCAGCCCTTTACCTCTTCCATATGCACCTTTCAACTTCCCTCTCCCACCCATTCATCTTCTCCCTCACCTGATCTCACCTATCTCTCAGCTTGTGCTCCTTCCCCTTCCCTCACTTTCTTATTCTAGCTTCTTCCCCCTTCCTTTCCAATCCTTATGAAGGGACTTGGCACAGAACATTGACTGTTCATTCCCCTCCATAGATGGTGCCCGACTTGCTGAGTTCCTCCAGCATTTTGTGTATTGTTGGTCGGATTATACCCCCTGGATTTTACACCTTCTGGGCAATCTACATGACCGACCAGTTCGCACATTTTTAGGGTGAGGGAGGAATCCAAAGCACAAGAGAGAATATCCCCCAGGCAGCAGCTCCACTGTATTTAAGATAGGGGATACGGAAGCCTGAAGACAAACATGTAATATTTTAGGAACAATTTCTTTCCCTTTGTCATTAGATTTCTGAACAGTCCATGAACACTACCTGTCTATTCCAATTTTGCATTGTTTATTTATTTATTTATTTATTATTGTGCCTGCGCTGTACTGCTGCCACAAAACAACAAATCTCACATCGAATGTCTGTGACGGTAAAGCTGCCTCTGACTCTGAATCACTTACTACACCAATGATTCATCCAAACTTAAATCCAAGTGCCGGTGGCACATTGCCCAGTCAGTGAGGTTAGAGTGCGAGCCTGATTTCATTCATGGAAAGATCTGAAACTGTCAGTAATGTTCCTTCTGATGTATATAAATAATGACATTGTGTGTTATGATACGGTGAGGAACTTCTCCATCATTCATTAAGTTGGGCACCATGGTAGCATAGAGGTTAGCTATTACAGCTGGAGTGTTTCGGAGTTCCGAATTCACCTCCGGGGCTGTACTGTACCTTCTCCCTGTGAAATGCGTGGGTTTTCCCCAGGTGCTCTGGTTTGCTCCCTGTCCAAAGACATATCAGTTGGTAGGTTAGTTGGTCATTGTAAATTGTCCCATGATTTGGTTAGTGCTAATTGGGTTGTTGGGGGGGGGTGGTGGCTGGGGCAGAGCAGCTCGAAGGACTGGAACGGTCTACTCCACTCTGTGTCGCTGAATAAATAAATAAATAACATTGATGGCAGATTCAGTCTTGGTGTCAACACCACTTAGAATGCTACAGTAAACTACAGGCTCTTCAGCTGACAATGTTGTGACAACCTTTTAACCTACACTAAAATTAATCTAATCCTTCCTACCTACATAGCTGTCCATTTTACTATCATCCATGTACCTATCTAAGAGTTCCTTAAATATCCCTAATATATCTGCCCCTACCACCACCCAGCAGGACATTCCACACACCCACAACTTTCTATGTAAAGATCTTACCTCTGACGTGCTTCCTCTAATCACTCCCCATAAGACCTGCCACCCAATACTTTACACCAATCACCTTAAAATTATACTCCTTCATATTAGCTTTTTCCACCATCAAAAAAGTCTCTGGCTATCAATTCGATCTATACCTCTTATCATGGGTACACCTTTATCATCACCTCTCAGATATTGCTGGTTTACGCTGTCTCCCCTTATCGTTTAAATCCCTTTCAGTTTAAGTATTCGCCAATCTTATGTTGAAAATATTTGATATCTGCCTCCCAACATTCTGGAGTGGAGAAGTCTAAATATTCATATTCCCAGAGAGAAGGAACACCTTATCCTCTCCACTCTAACCCTAACCATTATTGTGAAACTATGCCCACTTGATCTAGATTCTCCCACTGGGAGAATTTACCCCTGACAGTCTTCCTCAGAATCTTATATTCAGCTGTCATTCTTATAGACTCTAGTGCACATAGGCCCAAACTGCTCAATCATTTTTCATACATCAGGTCCCTCATTGCAGAAATCAACCTAGTAAAACCTCTCTGCACTGACATTAAGGCAAACACATCCTTCTTTAAATATAGAAACAGATAATTGTACCCAGTATTCCAGGCACAGACTCAACTACTGTACTTAATTTTCCATATGTCTTGCAATCAAGGTCAACATTTCATAATCACCATATCTAAACTCATAGATTAGTACAGCACAGAAGCAACACTATTTGGCCCATCTAGCCCATGCCAACCAGATCTTCTGCCTAGTTCCACCTACCTGCACACAGACCATAGCCCTCCATATCCCTCTCATCCATATACCTAACAAGGTTCTCTTAAATATTACTATTGAACGTACATTTCTCAGTTTTCTGTTGATTACCCATTTTTGCCAATGTGTTACTCCCAACCTTGTGCACTCCTTTTTATTATTCCTTGCGAGCAGAGTTTACTGCTGGACACAAGTTGATGATATAAATGCCCAGGGACTGAAGAAGCAATCCAGATCTCCTTTGCTATTAGTTACCCTGCTGAGAAATGCATTTTGGAATGTTAAGTGAGAATAAGGTTGTGGATGTAGTTAGGGAACCAGCTAATGTTGCTCTGTAGAGTGAAGAATGGCCAATTAAGCACCACACTGAACAATAGCCATTAACTTTGGAACCTGTTGGCAAAGAAGGAAAGAAAACTGGGATGCCATCATCAATATTCTTCATAAGCAGTCAGCTCAATTCGGTGCGTACGATCTTATCATCAATCCATGCCTAATTTCCCTTATCAAATTTTGCCTTCCCAAATGTGCATAAGAAATACATCTTTTAAAATTATTTAAATACATTTTGCTATAACCAATGCTTACATTTATGTCAATAAAATCTCCAAATAATGTAAATTCCCACTTCTATTGGCAAATAGAATATTTAACTATACACAAATTCACCCTTAAAGAAACTACTTTTGAAATTGACATAAGGAAATTTGATGCCAATCAGTAAAGGAAAGGATGACCTAAGGCTATCCAAACGTGTGCTGAGCAGAAGGGAGGGTTGACAGTTACTCAGGATGTTAAAGAACAAGGGCAGAAGTGATCAGTAATGCAATCAGCAGTCAGTAAATGAGTAATTAAGGATATACAGAAGTAGAGAGACAGAGAAATTGAACACATAAGATGAACGAGAGGATCCAATGCAAAGGAAAGAAGTCATGTCCATAAATTCACAGGGAACAACCTGATGCTATGATGCGTGGACTGAATGTGAAGCAAAAGATTTAACTCCAGCCAGCTTGTGGACAAGTAATGAAATAGAAATCTACCAATCTTTGAAGCTGAAAAAAAAGAACAAGGCTTTTCTGACTCCTGAACATATTAACATGTCAATGGACATTTTTCTCAGGAAGTAGAGCTGATCATTGCAGGGAAGACGTTCAGGCAAAAAGCATTTAACATTATCTATGGGAACAGAAGATAACAACTCTACTATATATCTTCAAAGCGATAGGTGGGCATTGCTGCAGCTGTTCATTTTGCTACCTCACATCTCCTGCAGTTTGGTTAAATGCTGACCTCAAGGAGTTTGCACTCTTCCTCTGGTATTTTTAAAGTTTCCTCCGGCTGTTTGGTTTCAATTGATGTGATGGCTGCTGCGTTAAGTAGCTATGGTAAGTTACCCTTTGTATAGGAAGGTCAAAACAGAGT
This sequence comes from Mobula hypostoma, assembly GCF_963921235.1. Classification (NCBI taxonomy): domain Eukaryota; kingdom Metazoa; phylum Chordata; class Chondrichthyes; order Myliobatiformes; family Myliobatidae; genus Mobula; species Mobula hypostoma. Next base: position 70,744,930 of record NC_086099.1, on the reverse strand, counting down.
GGAGTTAATGTATATAAAGGGTAAAAGAGAGTTGAGGGTAGATATAGGACCAATAGAAAATGACACTGGAGATATTGTAATGAGAGGCGCAGAGATGGCAGAGGAACTGAATGCGTATTTTGCGTCAGTCTTCTCAGTGGAAGACATCTGCAGTATACCAGACATTCAAGAGTGTCAGGGAAGTGAAGTATGTGCAGTGAAAATTACAACTGAGAAGGTGCTCAGGAATTTTAATGGTCTGAGGATGGATAAATCTTCTGGACCTGATGGAATGCACCCTTAGGTTCTGAAGGAAGTAGCTAGAGAGGTTGCGGAGGCATTAACAATGATCTTTCAAGGATCGATAGATTCTGGCATTGTACCTGATGACCGGAAAATTGCAAATGTTACTCCGCTATTTAAGAAGGGTAGGAAGCAGCAGAAAGGAAACTATAGACCTGATAGTCTGACATCAGTGGTTGGGAAGTTGTTGGAATCAATTGTTAGGAATAAGACTACGGAGTACCTGGAGGCACATGACAAGATAGGTCAAAGCCAGCATGGTTTCCTGAAAGGAAAATTCTGCCTGACTAACCTATTGCAATTTTTTTGAGGAAATTCCAAGCAGGGTAGACAAAGGAGATGCAGTAGATATGGTGTACTTGGATTTTCAGAAGGCCTTTGACGAGGTGCTGCACATGAGGCTGCTTAGCAAGATAAGCACCCATGGAATTACAGGGAAGTTACTAGCATAGGTGGAGCATTGGCTGATCGGCAGAAAGCAGAGAATGGGAATGTGATCCTATTCTGGCTGACTGCCGGTTACCAGTGGAGTTCCACAGGGGTCAGTACTGGGACCACTGCTTTTTATGATGTATTTCAAAGATTTGGACTATGGGATTATCGGATTTGTGGCTAAATTTGCCAACGATACAAAGATAGGTGGAGGAGTGGGTAGTGCCGAGGAAACAGAGAGCCTGCAGAGAGACTTAGATAGTTTGGGGGAATGGGCAAAGAAGTGGCAAATGAAATACAATGTTGGAAAGTGTATGGTTATGCACTTTGGTGGAAGAAATAAATGGGCAGACTATTATTTAGATGGGGAAAGAATTCAAAATGCAGAGAGGCAAAGGGACTTGGAAGTCCTTGTGCAGGATACCCTAAAGGTTAACCTCCAGGTTGAGTCAGTGGTGAAGAAGGCGAATGCAATGTTGGCATTCATTTCTAGAGGTATAGAATATAAGAGCAGGGATGTGATGTTAAGGCTCTATAAGGCACTCGTGAGACCACACTTGGAGTATTTTGTACAGTTTTGGGCTCCTTATTTTAGAAAGGACATATTGACGTTGGAGAGGATTCAGAGGAGATTCATGAAAATGATTCCAGGAATGAAAGGATTACCGTATGAGGAACATCTGGCAGCTCTTGGGCTGTATTCCCTGGAGTTCAGGAGAGTGAGAGGGGATCTCATAGAAACATTCCAAATGTTAAAATGCCTGAACAGATTAGATATGGCAAAGTTATTTCCCATGGTAGGGATTCTAGGACAAGAGGACATGACTTCAGGATTGAAGGACATCCATTTAGAACAGAGATGTGGAGAAATTACTTTAGTCAGAGGATGGGAAATCTGTGGAATTTGTTGCCATTAGTGGCTGTGGAGGCCAAGTCATTGGGTGTATTTAAGGCAGAGATAGATAGGTTCTTGATCAGTCAGGGCATCAAAGGGTATGGGGAGAAAACAGGGGAGTGGGGATGACTGGAAGAATTGGATTAGCCTATGATTGAATGGCGGAACAGACTCGATGGGCCGAATGGCCTACTTCTGCTCCTGTATCATATGGTCTTATGGCAGCTGAGAAAGACTGGGAAATAGGTAGCTGGGAATGGAATTTCTCTGAGTGCCAGGATAGTCTCGACTGTAAGGAAATTGGAAATCTCATATGGTAGTCTGACTGACAGCTTAACCAAAATTGAGAGCAGCAAATGAAGGTGAATTGTTATCAAGGTTCACCACGTGCTCCAACATGCTAAATAGAAATTGTAAAAGATAACAATAGATGATACCTGAGAAATGGAATTTGAACTCTCTAACAGCTCGTGGCACAGCTTTTATCTTTATCATTTTCTTAGAATTGATAATTGAGTCACATATTTTCCTACAGGTGTTAAGCAGTGACGAATTGCCATGAATCCATCTGGCATAAAAGTAATGACAACTGTTGCCAATTCATTGCACTGAAATATTAACTCCGTCCTTCTCATCTTAGATGCAGCCTGATTATTCTACAAGAACACCAGAAACTGAACTGGGAATAGAGTATTTGGCCCCTTGTATCTACTCTGCCATTTAGTCATATCTTGGTCGATCACCTCAGCATTATTTTCTTGAACTATATCCCTGGATTCTCATTCTCTGAAACTGTAGTCTACTTATTAGCAACTTCATGCTTCTATTCTTCAACCAAAACTTCAGTGACTAAATTACATGATATAACCCAACAGATGTTTATTGTTCCATCACAGACTCATCGTTCATAGTTATTTACTCAGCAGTATAATCTTAAATTCCCATGTTCAACTCTTGGTACTTTTCTAGTTTCTAATATTTGCATACGACACTCAGTTCTCTTTACAAATCCACTAGCTAATTATTTTAATTCTTTAACCATGCTTTACCTCTCTAATTTGCCAATGTTGAGCCCAAAGTAGTAATCCACTGGGCCTTCCATTATTGATGGGAAAGTTCTAAATCTTGTGGCTATTTATGATAAACAGTTACAATTTTAGAAAACAGGGCACATAAATAAAGGAAAATATGCTTGTTTTTATAAAGCGCATTGTTTTGCTGCATTTGACAAATAAAAATATTAAGTAGAATCCCTATTTCCACTAAACAGGTAAATATTTCATGTTAATTGCATTAAAATCAGAAAATTGAATAAATGACTCAATAGATCAGGCAGCATCCTTGGAGTGAGAAACTATTTTTAAGGTTTCAGTTTGATGATGGTTCATTAGAACTATAAAAAGTAAGAAATCACATACACTTTGCAGGAGGTTTGGGAAGAGCAGAGGGAATGTCCATGATGGAGTAGATGCCCGTAGCCATGGTGGTGTTGCGGTTAGCGCAACGCGATTACAGCCCAGGCGCGTCTGAGTTTGGAGTTCAATCCCAGTGTCATCAGCAAGGAAGTTCTGTTCGACCTCCCTGTGGAAAACATGGGTTTTCTCCAAGTCTTCCTGTTTCCCCTCACAGTTCAAAGACATATTCAGTAGGTTAATTAGTCATTGTAAGTTGTCCTATGATTGGGGTAGGATTAAATGGGGGTTGCTGGGCAGTGTGTCTCAAAGGACTGGAAGGGCCTGTATAGTGTTGTATCGCTAAATAAAATAAAATAAATATATAAATAACATAAAGAGTGTATGACACAAATGGTGCCAATGCCTGCCAAGGGAGAGTGACGACCACTGATGCTGTCTGTTCTGAATTATATTCCCAACAGTTTCTTTCTTTTAATTTCTGTCATCTGATTTTGTTTCTATTTCTTTATTTGGCAACCCCGTTCAGGTTAAAAACTGTTAGGTGTAACTTTGCACACCTATATTATTGTTTATATTTAACTCACATAAACATTTGCTCCATTAGTTGATACTGTTGATAATTGTTTAGTAATTTGCTAATTAAATTTGGTTATCTGTGAATAATACGTACCAGGGTCACACAGTCATTGCAGAACTCATTAAAAGTCTCTCTGTTCTCCTCAATCATACTTAAAGCAACAACGACAATCTAAATGTGATAACTATGTGATATTGTTTAGCATTGATTTGCCATTTAGAGATCAAAGCTTTGTTCATATAATTGTCAAATCTACCCAAGCTATACTTGGTAACAACAGAAGGCTTTTCCAGGCCTGATGAAAGGTCTTGACCTGAAACATTGATTCTTTGTTTCCTTCCATTGATACTGCCTGACATGCTGAGTTTCTCCGACATTTTGTGTGTGATACTGTACTCTGGATTTCCAGTATCTTGTGCTTCCAATGTAATTTCCAGTGTGGGTGCAGGGCCATCCTTTATAACTACTCTTCTTGGAAGATCCTTCAGAATCAACTTCCACTCCATTAAGTGGTTTCTGGAGTGGCTACTGAGGTCGTTGCAGGAGCCGCAGGTTTTTCTTTGTTCTTAGGGCGGCAGTAGCTGTTGGGGCGGAGAAGTGGGTACCCTATCAGGTAATGAGCATCTACCACCACTCTGCGCAACCAGTACACGTTCAAGGTTCCCCGCACTTTGAGTGGTCATGGGACAGAAATTCCTTGGAGTCATGTTGGTGCAGAATTAGGATGAGTAGACAATTTCAAGAATTCTGAACCCCTGATATTCAAGGAAGGAGAATGCTCTGGCATAAAATACTGGCTGAATGGAATGCAAAGTAGAAAATCAGGTCCGGAAATTAAAGATCACCTGCACCCGCAATCATTCAAGTAAATAGGTGAGAGACAGGCAGACTCCATTACAGGCACACAAGGCCAAAAATTGGACATCACTCTTCACTGATGTTGTTTGTGCCCACAGTGGTGTATGAAGTTAATCACCAAATTGGCTATAAAAATGCTTGAGACAGCATTCTAGTGGCTTATTCCCAGAAGCATGTTGGAAAAGGACCTACGTGTTTCCCAATAACATCTTTATCAGGTCATGTCTCAGACGAAATGAAGGGTGTAAGACCCTCATGTCAAAGTGAAAGCTGGAGTTATCCAAGAGTCAGGTTATACTTACTAATATCTAAGTGAATCAGGACACAGATGCTGGTGCACTTTCATGTGACAGGGCTTACAAGTTGGTGCAATTTTGGCAATCAAATTTATGAAGGAACTTGAAAGGATAAATGGCTAATGATATAAGCACAAGTGAGTGCAGCTTCAGATGGTCTCTGGGCTGAAGGGTGGCAATGAGTCTGAATAGCAGTCTGGGAGGAGACCCTCCATCAACTCCCGATGATATTAAGATTCTGATGCAGGAGGCAAGAGCTCAGAAGGAAATGCCTTGTGTCAAGGGAAGCTGAAGGAGAGTCATTTTTTGAAGATCCTGGGAGGGAATAGTTCAGCTAACATCGGTCATGAGTGAAAATCTCCAACGTAAGATCATTGCTTCTAACAACTTACTAGCATGCCAAGGTGAGCTCTGAACAAACACAAAGAGCTCCCCCTGGACTTTCTTTCTCTCTTGCCCTTTCATGCAAACAGTTAATTCACTGGTAAGCACCCACACATAAGTTTGCAATAAATAAAGAGTTCAGGTACCAGGCTACAACTCCGTCTTCTTGAGTCCCAAACTATGCTGCACACCCTTGTGCAATTAACAAAAGCTTTTCCAATAAGCTTTCACTTATCTGGAAAAATATAATGGAAATACGCATCGAACTTAAGAAGAATTTCAGGTGTGTCAGTAAAACATAGTTCGTGTGATTCTGGAGATAAATAATTTGATTTATAAGTCATTTATTAAAAGTAACTTAACAAGCAAAAGAAAATGTCCTGAAGAAGCCTTTCATAATCTGTCATTAAATAGAAATGAAATTACATTACATGGAATTTTATCACAAGGAAATAGATCAACCAGCTAATCAGGTTTATGTCAGTAAACCTGCTTCTACTTACTTTACCACATCCTATAAGCCTAATTTCTTATTCTGTTCTCATGTTTACCCTGTTCTTAAGTACATCTATTCTACCAACCACAAATCCTCTCTGACTAAAATCTCACCTGAATTCCTTTATTGTTTTATTCATTACTATGTGAAATAAGATCATAAGATAAGGGAACAGAATTAGATCATTTGGTCTATTGAATCTGCCCCATCATTCAGTCATGGCTGATTTATGTTTCCCTCTCCACCCCATTTTACTGCCTTCTCCTCATAAGCTTTGATGCCTTTTCTAATCAGGAACTTATCAACCTCCACTTTAAACATGTCCATTTGCATGGCCTTCACAGTCATCTGTGCCAATCAAGTCCACAGATTTATGATACTCTACTCAGCTAAAGAAATTCCTCCTCATTTGTTCTAAAGGGGCATTCTGAGGCTGTCCCTCTGGTCCTAAACTCTCCCTCTACTGGAAACATCCTCTCCAAGTCCACTCTATCCAGTCCTTTCAATATTCGGTAGGTTTCAATGAAATTCCCCTTCCTTTTTCTAAACTCCAGGATGTACAGACCCAGAGCCATCAAATGCTCCTCCTATCTTAACTCTTTCATCCCCAGGATCATTTTTGTAAAATTCCCCTGGACCCTCTCCAGCACTAGCACATCTTTCCTGTAGATATGGGGCCAAAACGGCTCACAATACTCTAAATGTGATCTGGCCAACGTCTTCTTAAGCCTCAGCCTTGCATCCTTGCTTTTATATTCTAGACCTCTCAAAATAAAAGCAGGAATTGCATTTGCCTTCCTTACTGCCGGTTCAACCTGAAAGTTAACCTTTAGGGAAACCTGTACTAGGTCTCCCAAGTTCCTTTGAGCCTCGAATTTCTGAATTCTATCCCCAGTTGGAGAATTATCAATGTCTTCAATCCTTCTACCAAGTGCATAGCCATATACTTCCTTCTGCTGTATTCTATCTGCCACTTCTTTGCCCACCCTCCCAAACTGTCCAAGTCCTTCTGCAGTTTCTCTCCTTCCTCAGCTCTATTTGCCCCTCCACCTATCTTTGTATCATCTGTAAATCTGACCAAAATCCCATCAGTTACATCATTGATAAGACTATAAGACATAGGACCAGAATTATTAGACTATTCAGCACTTGAGTCTCCTCCGCCATTCAGTCGTGGCTGCTTTATTATCCTTTTTAACACCAGATCATTAGCACACCCCACTTCGTATCCATCATATCATAAGCTTTATCAGGTTATTTCTCAGACTACAAGAAGGGCATAAGACCCTGGTGTCAAAATAAAAGCATGAAATTCTCCAAATATTTAGTCAAATTTTATTTGCTGAGACACAAGTGTGGCAGTACTACAGATTTTGTTGGGTTTTCACTTTGTTGGGAGGCGAATGTTGTCCCCTTGTTCAAAAAAGGTGGTAGGGATAGTCCTGGTAATTACAGACCAGTGAGCCTTGCGTCTGTGGTGGGAAAACTGTTGGAAAAGATTCTTAGAGATAGGATCTCTGGGCATTTAGAGAATCATGGTCTGATCAGGGACAGTCAGCATGGCTTTGTGAAGGGCAGATCGTGTCTAACAAGCCTGATAGAGTTCTTTGAGGAGGTGACCAGGCATATGGATGAGGGTAGTGCAGTGGATGTGATCTATATGGATTTTAGTAAGGCATTTGACAAGGTTCCACACGGTAGGCTTATTCAGAAAGTCAGAAGGCATGGGATCCAGGGAAGTTTGGCCAGGTGGATTCAGCATTGGCTTGCCTGCAGAAGGTAGAGGGTCGTGGTGGAGGGGGTACATTCAGATTGGAGGATTGTGACTAGTGGCGTCCCACAAGGATCTGTTATGGGACCTCTACATTTTGTGATTTTTATTAACGACCTGAATGTGGGGGTAGAAGACTGGGTTGGCAAGCTTGCAGCCGACACAAAGGTTGGTGGTGTTGTAGATAGTGTAGAGGATTATCGAAGATTGCAGAGAGACATTGATAGGATGCAGAAGTGGGCTGAGAAGTGGCAGATGGAGTTCAACCCAGAGAAGTGTGAGGTGGTACACTTTGGAAGAACAAACTCCGAGGCAGAGTACAAAGTAAATGGCAGGATACTTGGTAGTGTGGAGGAGCAGAGGGTTCTCGGGGTACATGTCCACAATCCCTGAAAGTTGCCTCACAGGTAGATAGGGTAGTTAAGAAAGCTTATGGGGTGTTAGTTTTCATAAGATGAGGGATAGAGTTTAAGAGTTGCGATGTAATGATGCAGCTCTATAAAACTCTGGTTAGGCCACACTTGGAGTACTGTGTCGATTTCTGGTCACCTCAGTATAGGAAGGATGTGGAAGCATTGGAAAGGGTACAGAGGAGATTTACTAGGATGCTGCCTGGTTTAGAGAGTATGCATTATGATCAGAGATTAAGGGAGCTGGGGCTTTACTCTTTGGAGAGAAGGAGGATGAGAGGAGACATGATAGAGGTGTACAAGATAATAAGAGGAACAGAGAGAGTGGATAGCCAGTGCCTCTTCCCCAGAACACCACTGCTGAATACAAGAGGAAATGGCTTTAAAGTAAGGGGTGGGAAGTTCAAGGGGGATATTAGGGGAAGGTTTTTTACTCAGAGAGTGGTTGGTGCGTGGAATGCACTACCTGAGTCAGTGGTGGAGGCAGATACACTCGTGAAGTTTAAGAGACTACTAGACAGGTATACGGAGGAATTTAAGGTGGGGATTATATGGGAGTCAGGGTTTGAGGGTCGGCACAACATTATAGGCTGAAGGGCCTGTACTGTGCTGTACTATTCTATGTTCTATGTTCACTTCATTTGGGCTCACAAGTTGGGACGTTTTGGCAAAGGTTAAAGGGGATCAAAGCTATGAAAGAACTTGACAGAAGAGACAGGAAGCACAAGTTTGGTTAATTGTGAGCAAGTGATCATAAACTGAGGAAGAATTAAAACTGAAAAGGGATTTGTTTCCACCCATGGGGTTATTAGTGGAAAACCATTCTTTACTGCAGGCAGCTGTTGAAACATATTCTCTAGCAATATTTATTACTTAACTGGATTAGTAGTTGGAAAGAAAGAATATAAAAGGATTAGTTAATGGGTAGGACAATCTGGGAGAAGAGCAAGTTTGATCATAGGAATAACATCCTAACCTCCACATGGGTATAAAATAAGTCTTTGGCTGGAATGTGTAGAAAAGCTCCTGTGGAACAGCCATTCTAATCTCACTATTGTTCTGTAGAGTTAGAGCAACAAATCCATAAACCTAAAAAATTATTATAAGAGCATATGATGTCGGAGCAGAATTAGGCCATTCGGCCCATTGAGTCTGCGCCACCATCTCATCATGGCTGATCCATTTCCCCCTTAACCGCATTCTGCTGCCTTCTCCCCATAACCTTCCACATGCTGACTAATCAAGAACCTATCAACCTCCACTATAAATGCCTCTACAACTGCCTGTGGCAGCAAAATCCACAGATTTACTATCCTCTGGCTAAAGAAATCCCTCCTCATCTCTAAATGGACATCCCTCTATTTTGATGCTGTATCCACTGGTCCTAGACTCCCCCACCAAAGGAAACATCCCCTTCACATCCACTCCATCTAGGCCTTTCAACATTTGATAGGTTTCAATGAGATCTCCCCTCATTCTCCTAAATCCCAAAGACCACAGGTCCAGAGCCTTCAGTCACTCTCATACGATAACCCGTTCATTCCTAAAATAATTTTCGTGAACTCTCTCCAATTTCAGCACATCTTTTCTCAAATAAGGGCCCAGAACTGTTCACAATACTCCAAGTGAGGTCTCATCAGTGGCTTATACAGCCTCCAGCATTACATTCATGTTTTTATATCCTAGTCCTCTTGAAATGAATGCTAACATTGCATTCACCTCCTCACCACCAATTCAACTTGCAAATTAACCCTTGGGGAATCCTGCACAAGGACTCTTTGCACCTCATTATGGACGTGAGTGTTGGGTTTTTTTTATAAAGAGATGCAGAGGATCACAATATTAGCTGTTTGTTTCATGTACGTATAGTGTATTTGCTTAATGCGGGTTATTTTCTTGCACCATAAGTTTTCTACCAACGCTGAGGGGTTGTGGATGTGGTATATTTGGATTTTCAAAAGGCTTTTGACAAGGTCCCACATAGGAGATTAGTGTGTAAACTTAAAGCACACAGTATTGGGGGTAAGGTATTGGTGTGGGTGGAGAATTGGTTAGCAGACAGGAAGCAAAGAGTGGGAATAAACGGGACCTTTTCAGAATGGCAGGTGGTGACTAGTGGGGTACCGCAAGGCTCAGTGCTGGGACCCCAGTTGTTTACAATATATATTAATGACTTGGATGAGGGAATTAAATGCAGCATTTCCAAGTTTGCGGATGACACGAAGCTGGGTGGCAGTGTTAGCTGTGAGGAGGATGCTAAGAGGATGCAGGGTGACTTGGATAGGTTGGGTGAGTGGGCAAATTCATGGCAGATGCAATTTAATGTGGATAAATGTGAAGTTATCCACTTTGGTAGCAAAAATAGGAAAACAGATTATTATCTGAATGGTGGCCGATTAGGAAAAGGGGAGGTGCAACGAGACCTGGGTGTCATTATACACCAGTCATTGAAAGTGGGCATGCAGGTACAGCAGGCGGTGAAAAAGGCGAATGGTATGCTGGCATTTATAGCGAGAGGATTCGAGTACAGGAGCAGGGAGGTACTACTGCAGTTGTACAAGGCCTTGGTGAGACCACACCTGGAGTATTGTGTGCAGTTTTGGTCCCCTAATCTGAGGAAAGACATCCTTGCCATAGAGGGAGTACAAAGAAGGTTCACCAGATTGATTCCTGGGATGGCAGGACTTTCATATGAAGAAAGACTGGATGAACTGGGCTTGTACTCGTTGGAATTTAGAAGATTGAGGGGGGATCTGATTGAAACGTATAAGATCCTAAAGGGATTGGACAGGCTAGATGCAGGAAGATTGTTCCCAATGTTGGGGAAGTCCAGAACAAGGGGCCACAGTTTGAGGATAGAGGGGAAGCCTTTTAGGACCGAGATTAGGAAAAACTTCTTCACACAGAGAGTGGTGAATCTGTGGAATTCTCTGCCACAGGAAACAGTTGAGGCCAGTTCATTGGCTATATTTAAGAGGGAGTTAGATATGGCCCTTGTGGCTATGGGAGTCAGGGGGTATGGAGGGAAGGCTGGGGTGGGGTTCTGAGTTGGAGGATCAGCCATGATCATAATAAATGGTGGTGCAGGCTCGAAGGGCCGAATGGCCTACTCCTGCACCTATTTTCTATGTTTCTATGTTTCTATGTTCTTCAAATAGTCCTTGCCTCAATCTACCAAGGGACTATTACTGGAGCATAGAAACATAGAAACATAGAAAATAGGTGCAAGGAGTAGGCCATTTCGGCCCTTGACAAGCCTGCACAGCCATTTATTATGATCATGGCTGATCCTCCGAGCTCAGAACCCCCCTGTAGCCTTCCCTCCATACCCCCTGACTCCCTTTATAGCCACAAGGGCCATATCTGTGACTCCTCTCTTAAATATCACCAATGAACTGGCCTCAACTGTTTCCTGTGGCAGAGAATTCCACAGATTCACAACTTCTCTATTTGAAGAAGTTTTTTCCTAATCTCGGTCCTAAAAGGCTTCCCCTCTATCCTTCAAACTGTGGCCCCTTGTTCTGGACTTCCCCAACATTGGGAACAATCTTCC